>NC_092330.1:3072524-4342614 GCF_036785885.1 Coffea arabica | reverse complement strand
GTGGCTCTCAGGAGTCAAATTTCTATTTGCTTCACCGAAGCTTGATCACAAAATAGTTGATACTCTGTTAACTTTTCAAATAGAATAACCAGTCCAATCCAGTAGAGCACCACTTTATACCAAAATTTCGTTCACCACACATACCCCTTACCGGCCCCGAACACCTCAACAGAAACAGAAGTGGTAATACTCAAGTATACCGGAATCAAGGATCTCAATACTCAAAGATTTTTAGAACAGACTACTGTGGTTCGTTATCTAATCGACCAAACCCTTGCCGGCTCGACTCGAGTAACTTAGCCACAGGATTTGAGTTCAGAGGTCACAGAAAGGTCGTTGGATACAAGCTTCCAAACGACGTCAGAACAAATACAGATATAAATAACAGATTCAAATTCACACAGTAAATAGGCATACAGACAGACCTAAGAATGAGTGTGATAAAATACACCCTCGTCTCAAACAAAATAAATAGATAATACAGTCATCCATATCACAGATTGCATGTACAGAAATCAAGTTAAGCAACAATGAAGGGAGTGGTACACTTACCAATTCAAGTAAATCAAATTCAAACGTTCCACCCCGAAATACTTCCTGGATCACCAGCACGTCCTAAAATGATCAAAGTAAAACAATTATAGTTCCTATGGGAACGACATTCACAAATGAAACTCAACTATGAGTCGTATGCCTAACCAAATGAACTACAAATGCAAGGGTGCAAAAACGTGATTTTGAAACAAAAAAGTAATGAGAGGACCTAGGGTTTGAACGGCCCAAAAGCCCTTCATTTCTACCAAAAGACAAGTCAAACTTAAATGAACCAAACAGCCTAGAAAATTGGACAGCATCTCCCCTAAATTTGCTTATTTTTCCAGCCATCATGACTTCATTTTTCCTCAAATCAGGCCCAATGTCACACACAAAATAATCTCATTTCAATAGCCGTTCAATAGGCTCCATGTCGTACAAGTACAAAATCAAGTTAGAAAAATGTCCGGAAATGAAGTTTAAGCCATAAAACAAAAGATAAATTTGACGTCACTTAGCGTATCGGACACAATCGAAGCTACGCTTATTGAATTGGTGTACAAGTTATACCGTTTTGAAGCTAAGAGAAAGTGTTACAACTTCGATGAAGACCACTTAGTCCAGTTTGTAGTGTATCCAAGTCAAATTTCAAATTACCAAACCAGAATCTCACAATCAGGCTAATTAACCGCACTATACGTAAACGACAATAACTCAAGCTATCGAAGTCCGATTGAGACGTTTTTAGGGCCCTTAGAAAGCTAAGATATAGCACTAAAACTTCTATGTTTTGGCCAAATGCTAATTCAGTATGGATCAGGGTGAACAGATGCGGTCAGATTGGTGAAATGTCAATACTGTCCACAGAACTCTACCTATGGCAGTCAGGGGTATTTTTGTCTTTTCACATGATACAATGGTCGGATTGAGTTGAAAATTTACAGACAGTTATAAAACATCATTTCCTACAACTTTCATATTTTAACCTAAGTCTGATTCGGTCTCTATTATGGCCGAATAGAACCGGGCAGAAGAGGGTAAGATGAAACCCTAAACTGAAATATCCGCACCAAACCCTTCGTATGTCCAGGGTTAGTCTTGATTGGTTGCTGGGTTCTTTTCCTTTCACGTAGTACAATTGGGCAGTTAGCAACTCGATGATTGGCGCCCCCACAATGCAGGCATTTTTTCCTTCTTTTCCAACAGTTCACCTTAGTATGATTGATTTTTCCATAATAGCCACAAGATAGGCGTGGAATTGAGATTTGATCTCCTGGTGAGGTCCCTCTCGGAGTATCTTCTTTAGGTGATCCCAAAATTCTCACACCACTAGTTCCTCTACCTACCTTAGCGAGTGGCCTACCTGGATCACCTTGTTCTTGCTTTTGAATTTCACTAAGTGCACCCCTTTTCTTTGCATGGAGGGTCTTCACCCGTGCACCTGAAATTTCTATCCTTTGGATTTTCTCTGGAACTTCCATCAAAGTATTCATGTGTACCCTTGCTAAAGTCCCTGCTGAAATCCCTTTGCATTGCCCTTTCAGTTCTATGTTCTCGTGCAATAACTCAATTTTCTCCGAGTATTCATGTTTTCCGCTCTTCCCAGTACTCGGCTAATCTCTTTTGAACCTCTACTTTGTTTCGAAAAATCTCGATTTTCTTATACATACCAACCAAGTGTGCCATCTCGCGGATTCGGTAGAACTCAAGTGATAGCCTGCCAGACAAGTTAATGAATCATAATAAGTAACCAAGTATAAGTGGCATTCTAACCATGTAACCGTTAGGTTCCTTTACTTCCAATTCAACCACGGAAGATTAAACTTAGATATGCTCAAATGAAATAGGCGGGAAAATAGAACATAGTTAGAACAATATCTTATGATACTATACCACGTATCACATATATACATATTGAAACCTCAAAACATACTTCGCATATCAAGAGCTTCATACCTTATACCACATCTTTGTTTTCAAAATCTCTCTACCTACTTCCAAAACTCTCAATCTCGGTACTCTCATAATCAAGCCAAGTTCATACAGGAACATTAGTGAATAAGTATTAAGGAAATATAGCCAAGGGTCGTTCGTCGAGGACCAAGCTACGGGTATCAGATATCCAAAGTGAGGTAGAGACCTAGATCATTGCAGTCAGGCCATCTCAAATCAAATAAACACTTATCAAGTCCTTACAGTCATAGCAAAAGAACAGGTCTTAGGTGTGAATTCCTCAATATACCCTACAATCTAGTCACCCTCTAGAAAACCCTAACCAGACTAGTATGAGATTAGTCCATGATAATACTTCAATATCAAACCCACTCGATCAGTCTAATTACTAGGTCTAATGTAAAATCCTTCGTGCCTTGGCCTTTGCCATCCAGACTTACCTCAAGTTCAATCAAGATACAGACCCTTATTCTAACGCTCTCCACCCTTTGGTACTCAGGTCCAAGAATCTAAAATAAAATAATTCACAACTTGAGCCGGCCGATCCCAAGAGTAAATCATCCATATTAAAGATTTTTACCCGACATACATATCTATTGTCTGCAAGTACCATAGGAAAGGTTTCAAACCTATAACATGTCATGATTCATAACTTATGCTCGAAAGAGCACTTAGACCTTTAGGCCCATTTATGAAATCAGGACCATAACATCACTTGGCCCAAGTTCACTCCGCTCAGAAACCATGCGAAACAGCTTTGATACCACCTATGACAGCCCCACCTCACCCTAAGATGAACCAAAGGGTTCGGCAGACCGCCTGCCCAACTCTCGCCAGGACTACGGAGTTGAATTTCATAACCCCTATAGTACGCGCGATAGGACCCAAAGAAAACGAACAATCGAAAACTGCTAAGGGGAGAACATGCTTACCAAACCATAAAATCCTGAATCCACTTAATAGACAAGGCTAAATACTTATACATATATTTACATCGGAATCTTTAATAAATTAACTAAACTAAAGTACAAGCCAAAGTATTCATGCACTTAAAAACTACGATTCGGGTTTCGGTTGCAAAAGAGATTAACAAAACACTAATTACACTAGCTCGACCCTTTCTTCTAAGATCATGGATTCAAAGTTTGTCCCTGAAAAGAAAACAAAGATAACGGGAAGGGGTGAGTTTACGCTCAATGAGGTACCAAAATAATAGCAAGTAAGAATCATGAAACTTCATATTCAATTAGTCACATACACAAATCAAATAAAGAAATGAACAAACATCATAGATAGAAAGGATACGGGTGACTCTCAGGAGCCAAATTTCCATTTGCTTCACCGAACCTTGATCACAAAATAGTTGATACTCTGTTAACTTTTCAAGTAAAATAACCAGTCCAATCAAGTAGAGCACCACTTTATACCAAAATTTCGTTCACCACACATACCCCTTATCGGCCCCGAACACCTCAACAGAAACAGAAGTGGTAATACTTGAGTATACCGGAATCAAGGGTCTCAATACTCAAAGATTTTTAGAACAGACTACTGTGGTTCGTTATCTAATCGACCAGACCCTTGCCAGCTCGACTCGAGTAACTTAGTCATAGGATTTGAGTTCAGAGGTCACAGAAAGGTCGTTGGATACAAGCTTCCAAACGACGTCAGAACAAATACAGATACAGATAACAGATTCAAATTCACACAGTAAATAGGGATACAGACAGACCAAAGAATGAGTGTGATGAAATACACCCTCGTCTCAAACAAAATAAATAGATAATACAGTCATCCATATCACAGATTGCATGTACAGGAATCAAGTTAAGCAACAATGAAGGGAGTGGTACACTTACCAATTCAAGTAAAACAAATTCAAACGTTCCCCCTGAAATACTTCCTGGATCACCAGTACGTCCTAAAATGATCAAAGTAAAATAATTATGGTTCCTATGGGAACGACATTCACAAATGAAACTCAACTATGAGTCGTATGCCTAACCAAATGAACTACAAATGCAAGGGTGCAAAAACGTGATTTTGAAACGAAAAAGTAACGAGAGGACCTAGGGTTTGAACGACCCAAAAGCCCTTCATTTCTACCAAAAGACAAGTCAAACCAATTCATTTCCTTTCTTCATTTTCTTAGCTAGGAGTTTTTACGGAGTGATTTAAGATGTTAATTGTTGGAACTCGAGATTTGGGTTTGGATTTGAAGAAATAAGATGAAGTTTTCCTCTCTTTTCTCTCCTCAAAGGTTCGGCCAAGCTTCATGAAGAAATGGCATATTTTTGGTCAAAATTGAAGGTTTAGTAAAGATAAGAAAATTAGGCAAGTCCAACTTCCAATAGTTTTGTGACAAGTGATCCTTTAGGGTTTCAATCCTATCCTTTTGTCTACCAATGATAATTTATCTAACTAACCTCTAATTGTATCCTAGCACCTTATAAAATAATATCACTTGATATAAAACTCCAACAAGTTGTCAAAAATATATCGCATTTACCGCACTAGCGGGTCCCACGTCAATAATACACTTCAAACTTATCATGAACTAACTTAAACTAGAAAAATGATTTAAAAACTCTATTCACTTATAAAATCTCTGAAAAAATCGAAATAATAGAGTATAATGAAAAAAAAGGCGGGCGAGGAAATATATCTTTTTGCTATTTGAATTTAAGTTTTTATGATGAGAATCTGTCTTTATAATTGGCTATGACTCATGAGTCTTACTGAATCTCTCCACATTATTGAACTCTATTGTAATTAGTAAGAATGTGTAATATTTTAAAACTATCGAGAAATTTTTTTTCCTACTACTATTTTCATTGATTACTTTTGAACCTTTAAGTTTATTTGGTGAATTGTGCTTCATAAAATTTACAGTGATAGACCTTTGCAAATGCTGCATGTCCCTAGTGCTTTTATTTTGAGGGAATCTTTGATACCTTGCCCATCTAATTTAGTTGCACAAATTTCTATTTGTGCTTTTTAAATTTTCATTCATGTCTTGGCTACTGGGGAGAGAGTAGATAATTGGGTATTTGGCAGGTAGGTCTTAAATCAATCATTTAATATTACAATTTTTGACCCCAAACACATGGTAGGAGGCAAACATGTTGTTTTGGTACATTTTCCTGATGCGAGCCAAGGTATTTTTTTTAAAAATAAATATATGTATATATAGGGATTTTTCAGAGATTAAGTGTTTTTCAAAATATGTTTTGAGGATTTTACTATAGAGTGGCCCAGAAATTAAAGAAGGTGGAGTCTTTTGAGTTGGATATTGAAATAAGTTTAAATAGACATGAAATAGGAGAAATGTCATTTTTTTTTGTCATTTGGACCTTGTGAAGTAAATCTAGCTCTGGGTGGAATTTTTTAAGAAAAGATATAGTTTCTTTTAAATGCTTATTTGTATCATAGGTTTCATCCTTGCTCCACGTAGGAGATGTACTCGCCTTTGTTTGACCTGGATCACTTACCTTCAATAAGTTTCTAGGCTTTTATATAGATACTCAAATATACTTTTTGCAAATCTAACTATCACACCATTTGATTTTAGGATCAACATGGAACAAATTCTGGTGCATAGGAGTTCTGCAGTAAAGTGGCGTGCACCTGTACATGTCAATACACCAGTTATTGGCTGTCATTGTTGTGGTTCAAATGCAATAAATCTATTTTTGTTATATACTTTAATACGTACAAGCGTTACTTGTTTTAGATACCTTGTACTATATTTCATAGATTTTGATTTTTTATCCACATTTTATTTTCGTGTATGTTGTATCTAGATGTGTCTTTTGTTGTTTATGTACTCCTTGTAAGAAAGATAGCTTTAGTAAATTTTATATCTTATTAAAAGAGCATGTTAGCAAAAAGAAATTGATTGCTAGGAATTGGTTGCCCGTGATATCCGTCTCACATGCTCTTCCAAAATTCAAGATATCCATATTACAACATTTTTTTTCATGTATGTTGTATCTAGATGTGTCTTTTGTTGTTTGTGTACTTCTTCTTGCAAGGAAGATAGTTTTAGTAGATTTTATATCTTGTTAAACTAGTATGTTAGCCAAAAGAAATTGATTGTTGGGAATTGGTTATCTGTTATGTCCATCTTACATGCTTTTCCTTAATTCAAGATATCCATGAAGGAAATCTCAATTCATGATTTTCTTTCTTTACTAATGCTGATTTTGTTTGTTTTCATAATTGTACAAGAGTTATATACCTAGTATGCTTGTAAGAGCTTCGAAAAGAGCTATTTTTGGTGCTTATATTAATTTACAAACATGAGAACCCAGTGGCAGATATTGAAACAATCCCATTTACTTTCCACAAGAAAAAAAAACTGTTATAATGGCATATCACCCCCTGTATCACAAGTATACTTTTGAACAATGGTATGATCATGTCTAGCTTATCTTTTGCTAATAACTAAGGACCACTTTTACTTCTGACTATATCAAAACCAAATACCTCTTGAATTGCCATTTTGTGCAGTCAAACTAGAGGCTCAAAATACAATCAGTGTAGCTAAACTCTTGTTGCTTGCCAATCAAACAAATAATGTACAATTCAATAGTTTCAAATGTGAATATTGTTATCCAAATGAGTGATAAAAAAGGTATTGAACTACAAGAGTGCTATTGAGGATCAGTGGCACAAACTAATAGAGTTGTCAAGGCACTGACACAAGTTTCCTGTGGTTCCCCATATGCCGTAACACTGTATTTGGCAGTTAAGAAGAAGAAGAAGAACCAAAAAAAAAAAAAAAACTGTACCCCAATCTATTCAGGTCTTTGATAGCTTTTAACTAGACTATAGATTGGAGATACCAAAAAGAAAAGAAGGTGTGAATTTTCTCCTGTTTGCAATAGGAATGGTTTTGTTTATTAATAAGGAAACTAATTCATAATATGCACTTTAGGAAAGCTAATCATGTTGACATTAGTATCATTTATAAAATAATAGCCAATGATGGTATCCTCATTATTTTTTTGCTTAGGGCCTTAGCTCCAATTCAATTTAACAAAATTTTAGTGAAGTAAAAATTTTTCATTTATTCTCTCGTTGTTGTCAATCATATGAGAAATTAGATAAAACTTTTGCATGCTGATCTCCACCTATCTAAAAATTTTCACATGTGCTGTAACTTATCCTTCTACCAGCTAGATTCATACCACTATTGTGAGCACTCGAAAATTTTCTTACTTTTATTTTATTTTACTGGTTTATTTAATTATTTATTCACCTTTTTTTTCAAATAATTTATTTCAACCATTTTGTGATGCCCCCACTTCTCCCTAAGGCGAACCAAAGGGTATCCGCGGGACGCCTGCTCAGTTCTCGCCAGGACTCGGTATAATTTCCGTTCAAACTTAATACAATAATATCTAAACGATAAGGCAAAATAAAGAAGTGCGGAAAACTTCTATAAATTATCCAATCTTACACCACAAGTTCACGATACATAAGTTATCCAATCTTTATATCAGGATTTCCAAAAGATACATTCAATCCCAAAATATGCAACAGCCAAAAGTCTAGCCAAATACATTCGGAACCTAATACAAGAGTACATCAAAAGGGGTTGCATCAACTTCCACTTCATCCATCCCTGTTAAGGAAAACAAATTTACGGGGTAAGCAAAACGCTCGTGAGACCAAGAACATACATGCAAGCACATAGTCCAAGTAGTAAGCCCAAATAATAGGTTAAATGATAAAGTGCGAGTAGTTAACAATTTCAATGAAATGTAACCAGAAACAATTCAAGAACATGGTAGCTCTCAGGAGCTAAGTTCCACTTGCTTTGTCAATGTCATTCATATACCTTCCCGCGATGACTCTCCGTCAACCGGGTCGGTATTTCCAATCCGTAGACCTCCACTTACTTCTCAGGTTCGTCCACCGTACATACCACACCGGGCCTGCACGACATTTATAAGGCAATACTCAACGAGTATGCCAAGCAAGATCTCTCCAATAGATCAAGCTTATCATGTGATTCTCATGGCTCACCGAGATTCCCAACCAAGCCCATGTCGGCTCGAGTCCTAAGGTTAGCCTATGAGTTTGGGCGTCCCCCATGTACATGTGTGTGTCGAGGAGATTCACTCCAACGACGTATGCAGCTATAGCATACTATTTTAGGTCAAGCAAGCATTTGATATATTCAAGCGTTCATGTCATGTCCAACAGGTCATTCATTTCATGTCAAGCAAGTTAATCATAAGTTGTTTGTCTCAAATGAGAACAAGTGTGATAAAGTACACACTCGACTCCCTTTTCAAAATCTCAAGTCATGGATAACAAGTAAGCATGTATCAAATTCACAGGAGTTCAAGTAATCATGCACTTGACACTCACCAAGTAAACAAGAAGTTATGCCCTCTTGAGGGTTTAAGCGTTCACGATAGGATCCTCTTGAAGGTTCTCTTGTGTGCTTGAGCAATTAATAATAAACTATTACTTATAAACCCTGATTATCATAGAAGATCGTATGCTTGTACAATCTAGAAGATAGCGCGAAGATGAGTCTAGATTTTCCATGTAAATTGAGGCTTAAAAGTGGGGTTCAAACTCAAGTAAAAATCTAATTTTTAACATTAAAATCATTGGACAGAAATGAGTAGGTATGAAATCATGCAAATAAATTTTCAAACGATCGATCGAAAACGAAATGAAACTGGCCATATCACTATCCGGCCAGAAATTGGCCAGATACGAGGCAGAGAGCAAACCAAATTTTTTCAATTTTCACCACAAATCCAGCCAACTATTCGGCCAAGAACTGGACGGATATGCGGCCGGATTCTTTGAAAATGTTCCCGCGCGAATTTTTTTCAAAACAGTCAAGATTTATCGAATTTGCAACATTATTTGAAAAATCATAACTCACTCACCACAAGCCCAAAATTGAAAAATTTGGTACCGTTGGAAACTACTTCCAAAGTACTAAAAGTTCCTAAAAAACACTTTTCTTTGATTCTAAATGAAAGATATTCAAAATTTAGCTCAAAGTGGATGTTCTAGAATATCAAGGCAGATTTGGGTTGTTTTTCGGCAAAATTCACTCAATATGAAATAGCCTCTCAAATTTGAAACTCAATTAGAGTTTCAATCAAAGTTTAAAACAAAACAAGCAAAACATGAATCGGAGTTTTGAACACCAAGATATAGTAGCTCAAATTTGTTGAAAATTTGAGATAATTAGGCAATTTCTAGGTTTAAAGTACCAAATTTGGGATTTTGTTCGAGTATCGAAATGGATTTGGAATGGCACCAAAATTAGTAGTATTACACTACCATATAAGGGCTATTTCTCTGTAAAATTTCATAGAAAAATACGCATGAAAAATCGGTTAACAAAACCACTAAAGTCCCAAGAAGTTCCAAGGCAAATCTGCCTTGGACTTCCGTTTTTCTATTTTCAAGCATTTGACCAAGGAATTTCCGCAAACATGGTTCATTGGTATAGACAAGGTCTAATAAAGATCCAAGATGTGTTTGGTAGGTGATTAATACCAAAAATTTCAAAACAACAAGTCCCAATAAAGATTAAAGCTTTGAACTAGCCAAAAGAGGGTTTGCATTCACCAAGTCAGTTTGGGATTTCGACCACAACTCACTCAATTAAACTCAGAATTGAGCGTAGTTGGTGAAGTTGAAAACTCGATTCATAAGGCTACAATTTCTTAGAAGAAATTATTTTCAAAATATGTCCACAACTAGCTCAATTTGATCATCAATTCACTGCTCAAAACAGAGCTCCCAGTGTGGACGTGAAACAGGACAGTCATGTTTAAACAATTGGTACCAACAGCTCAGATGGAATCAGACCATGCATTTTATACCGTTGGAAAGCTGGGAATGTCTAGTTTCTAGTGCCCCAAACAGCACTCGATTTTGACATTGGAGAAAAACGTTATAGCCAAAACAATAACACTTCCAGAGCAGTTGCGGGAAAAATTTCCAGTTTTGCTGGTTTCCGAAAACACATCATTTGGCCAACCAAATCATGAAATTGTTTGATGAAACTTTTTACACAACCTATACTACACATATACATCAGAAACAAGTCATTAGAACCACCAAAAACCATCCTAAAGGCCACGGGAATGACAGGGGCAGAATCGGAAAATTTCCATGTTGTTCGGCTGTTTGAGTGAGGAGAGAGAGGGCAAAAATCTGATGGAGTTAGCTTCTAAAGGAAGCTTGATAGTTGGGTGTTTTGTGCACAATAGTCAACCGCGAATAGTGCGCGTACGGGCGCATTTCGTGCCCGATTCCTCTTGGTTTTATTTCACTAGTGTACTAAACCTCTAATGCACTTGTATTCATGCTATTATTATTCGCACTTAGTAGTCCCAAAATGATAGTCTAAGATCCCTCAATTATTCGCGCGTGGAAAAAACGCGTACTTCCAATTTGTGCGCGATGAAGTGAAATTTTTAAAGAATTCTTATAACGTTAGTACCACTAACTAATAATTGAGCACTTAAATATAAAAATACCTATTTTGAGACTAATGTACAAGTTTTTTTTCCATTTTTCAACCTTATTGTATTCACGAATCGATTATAGACTTCAAGTGCGTATTCACTATTCTCACTTAACAAGCCTTCAAAATTTAAATTTTGAAACAAGTCACTTTTAAAAATATAACTAAGTTATAGATCCATATAATTAGGTCTAAAAAGGTTAGAAAATAATATTCAGGGCAATTGGCCAAATAAATAATTAAATGAGCTTGAATTAGGAGTTTAAAATAGATAAATTTTGTGAGTCTTCACATGAGTCTTGTATTACTTCCTTAAATCTCCAATAAATTTGTATCAGCGCGTCTTTCGGAAAATTATTGACGTGCAAGTGGTATACACTTACTTAGAACTCATTCACCTTTAATTCCTCAATTAACTTTTCTTGATCTACTATTGATCATTCTTAATTCCCCAAGATAAATGCACTCTCGAATAGAATATCATCTTGAAACACATGTACTCATTATTCCTCACTTAAACGAACCTCCGAAAATTAAATTTGCTAATGGAACGTTTTAAAAACATAAGGAAGACATTGTTCCATATGAATGGACTTAAAATGGTTGAAATAAATTAGTTGGAGAAAACGGGTGAATAAATATTTAAATAAACCAATAATATTCGATAAAAATAGGAAATTTTTTTCTGAGTCCTCACACATTTTAAATCCATTTACATGGAACCGTGTCTCTCTTATATTTTTAAAGCGTTCCGTTAGCAAATTTAATTTTTCGGAGGCTCGTTTAGTAAGAAATAGTGAATATACGTTTTTCGAGGCAATATTCGATCCGAGAGTGCAATAATCTTGGAGAATTAAGAATGATCATTAGTAGACTAAGAAAAGTTAATTAAGAGATTAGAGGTGAGTGAGTTCATATTTTCGCTTTATCACGCGCGAGTCGAAAGTTCGCGTAAGTCACTCCGAACCGACTAAGTGGAGATTTGAGGAATTAATCTAGACTAGTAAGAGTGAGTAATTACAGTGTCAGAGGAATTACATTAGAGGATTAATGCATGAGTGTATCAAACCCGAGAGAAAGTGGTGGTACGAAACCCTATTTCGACAACTATTCAAAGTTGACTTTGGCACGCTTAATGCCTACTTTTCCCTCCAAACATCCAAGACAAGCCACAACACTCAAACACTCTCTCTTTCTCCTCTCCATTCGGTCGAACCCTCACAATGAAGAAGGAAAGAAAAACTCCATTTCATCTAGCTTCAATTCACTCACAAATCTTCCACCAAATCGCATACTACTTGGAGTACCACTCTATCTTGGAGCAAGGAGCAATCTTGTGGATTATCTTGAAGAAATTTTGGTGAAAAAATCTGATATTCATCTAGGGTTCCAAGGGTAATCACTTCATCCCTTTAATCTTTTTATTACTTCAAAGTTTAGCAGTTAATCTTCATGGGTTTGAAACCCTAACTGCGTTATAGGCTAGCGGGCTTGAGAAGTCATTTATTTTGCTTTAAATCATAGGCTAGCTGTCTTGATGAGCCATCTAGGTAACTGACTTGATACTTTAATGTTTGATTGTGGTTGTTTATGTGTTGAGTGTGATGATTTCGGTTAGAAAGTGGAGAGAAATCGAAGGAAAGTTATAAAGGCAAGCTGGCAGAGAATTCTGTCCATGTTGTTCTGTTTTAGTTTTGAAATTTTGATGCTTGGTTGGCTGGAAAATTGATAGATATATGTTGTATATTGTGTATACAAAGTGTCTTTAAAAAAATGTATCGAATGGTTGCACAAAACTTGAGTTTTGGTAAAGATTCAAATATGAAAAATGTATAGCAGGGTACTCGAACAGTGCTTCTTTGTCCGAATGTAATTCTAGGTTGCTGACTTGATGTTTTAATGTTTGATTGTGGTTGTTTATGTGATGACTAAGATGATTTTGGTTAGAAAGTGGAGAGAAATCGAAGGAAAGTTGCGTAGGCAAGCTGGCCGAAAATTCTGTCTATGTTGTTCTGTTTTAGTTTTGAAATTTTGATACTTAGTTGGCTGTGGCATTGATGGATATATGTTGTATATTATATGTACAAAGTGCCTTTCAAAAAAACGTATAGCAGGGTACTCGAACAGTGCTTCTTTGTCCGAACGTAACTCTCTACACAAAAGTCGAAATTGAGTGTCGTTAGCGGCATTCAAAATTAGACATTCATAGTTTTCCAACGATATAAAAATCCCCTGTTGGTTCATTTGAGTGAACCATAGCAAGTCGACAAAGTCGGCTATTCTGTTTTGACTGTTTATTCGAATGAAACTGGGAAGCTGCATTTTGTGGCTCGATTTTGTTCTATTTGTGAAAAGATTTTCAAAATGATGCCTTCTGATGAATTGTAGAATTTTGAACTTAGTTTCCAACGTCATAAACTACTTTCAATTTGGATTTGTATAGAGTTAGATATGGTTTGATTTCGAAACTGCGACAAAGCTGGAAACTAGAAAAATTTCCCTTCTCTACTGACCGAATGGTCAAGTCTGTTTTGGGATGCTATATTTCAAAAATTTTAGTGTCATTTAACCATCAATTGCTCATTAAATGTTTTTGAAATCTTGGTTTAAAAAATGGTGCGAATTGGGGCTGATTTCATTGGACAAAACTTTTGAAAGAGAAAGAGAGATAGGGTTGGCAGATTAGTTTTGAAAAATTTCACGAATTTTGGTCATTTTGTTAACTGTCTTCCCGTGCGATTTTTTACTTAAATTTTGTTAGAGAAGTAGTCCATGTATGGAAGTTCAATTGTACCCAATTTGGTGTAATTTCAATACCATTTTGATACCCAAATAATTCCCCAAACATTGCTCTTCAAATCTAGAAAAATCCATTGATCAGGTTGCGAAAATCGACTGATTTCAAACTGTTATATCTTGTTTCTCAAAACTCCAAATTTAGTTCCACTTGTTGTGTTTGAAAATTGGTTTGGAACTCTTATTGTGTTATAAATTTCAATGGTTGATTCACTTCCTGTGAATTTTACTGAATTTCCAAACATCGCTGAAAACCAAGGCTGGTTCTGTCTTGTCTCCATGAATCAGCAACTTTGAACTGAAATATGAATGCTTTCTGTTTAGAATCTTGGAAAAGTATTTTTTGGGAATTTTTAGTACTTTGGATCTAGTTTTCAACGGCATAAATTTTCCATTTTTGGATGTACGAAACTCAAGATCTAATTTTTCAAGTTTTGTCGCATAAAGCAAAAAGTTTCCGATTTCGTAGGAAATGAGTTTTTAAGAACTTTTCATTTGCTTTCAATATTGATAGTCTGTTTTAAACTCAATTTCATGGAGGATACAAGTTTTCCTTGTGACTTTAAATTCTTACTTTTAAATCTCAATTTTTGGTGAATTAAACTCCTTTAAGACGTTGTCTTAATTTTTAAGCGAGTATACTTTCTTCTTTAAATGATAAGTGATATCCTGTATAAGTGAGTAATAGTTGGTCACTATTTCTTCAGGTGCTCAAGAGGGATTTGAAGAAAATTCTGGAGCAGATCACTAAAGACTTTACTTGCTCACTTATTTTTGATTTGGTGAGTGTCAAGTGCAAGATTTGTTGCATACTACTTGAAATACTTTTGTTGAATATGTGAATTATACTTGTCGAGACGAGTGTGTTCTTTATCGTACTCGTCCTCTTTTAAGTGAAATTATATTTGAATTATGTGAAGTGAAAATTATATTTGTGTTGAATCGATGTCGATTGGAGTGAATCTCATCGACTTATAATTATATTGGTGTTGAATCTATGTCGATTGGAGTGAATCTCATCGACTTATACTTATAATAGTGGGGGACGCCCAAACTCATTGGCCGACTTTGCGACTCGAGCCGGCACGGGTTTGGTCGTGAAGCTTGGTGAGTTATGAGAATATCTTAAACTTGATATATTTGAGAGATCTTGTTTGGCATACTCGCGTAGTACTGCCACGATATACTCGAGTAATATCAAAACTTTTGACTTTCGGGCTCGCTGAGGGGGTGTAACGATAGACGAAATTTGATGAAAGCGGAGTCTACGGATTTGGTACTTACTTGGTTGACGGAGAGTCAATGTGAAAATTGGATCAAGATCTTGACCCAGCTGCGTGGAATTTAACTCCTGAGAGTTACAGTATCCTTGAATTGTTTCTGTTTACTTTTCCTACTTGAAATGTTAACTATTTGAAGTTGCTAGTTTATTATTGTTTCCATTTTCTCCCATGCTCTCCTACTTGTTTTATTATGTGTTTGTATGATTTTCTTGATCTCACTGAACGTTAACTCACCCCATTAGTTTGTTTTCCTTAGCAGGAGATCGGGATGGAAAGATTTTGGAGAAGCCGACTTGTTTACGGTTTAATTAGAATTTTGAATGTAAATGATTAGTTGACTTCTAGTGGTTGTATTTTAGGGAAAGTTGATGTACTTTTGATAACTTATGATATAAGATTTGAATATTTAGTTAAGTGACTTTTCTTCATTTCGAGCTTTATTATTGGTTGTTATTCTTTAAGTTTGGAATTGACTTGTATCGAATCCGGGCGAGTGTTGGGCAGGCGTTCCACGGATACCCTTTGGTTCGCCCTTGGGAGAAGTGGGGGCATCACAACTATTTTACATTTCTAATGTTTACTCCTACCATTGTCCTTTTCCTATCACTTTCTCACATTTTGAATAGAAATTGGACATAGTTTTGTAGATAGACTGGGCAACGAAGAGAAGAGTTGTTATCAGAGGATAGAGTGACGCTATAGTGATAAGGTTTTTGCTTATAAGTATATCTCTATTCTGTGATGTCTATAGCTTGTATGCGTAGTTGACAATGATTAAATTGTCTGTGTGAGTAGCATAAGGGTTTTTGGAGTTAAGAAAGTTCTCTTCTTTGTTTGGGGGTTCATGCGAATTTTTCTTTGGATATAATTGAAGAAAAAATGCAAGCTTATTAGTTTATAAATTTGCATGATTTTGAAACATGGTACTACTTCAAATGTTTTGATTTCTTTATTAGTAGATCTCAGTGTGTTCTCACTTTTTTTTTTAACTTTCTAAGATTCACAAACATTGAATACTGAATGTATGGGCTTTTAATGTTCTTACAATCAACTATATTGATTTGTGTCTAGTCTCAGCTTGCTAAATTGCCTTTGGGATTGAGTTGTTTGGCAGCTTGATTTGTTAAACCTTTTTAGCTGCTTTTTAGTCTATGTCCATCAAGTATGTGCATTGTCACAATAGAAGAATTTAATCAACATCATTTTGTCCAAGTACTAAATCATTAATCTCTTGCTTTTCTTGCTTTCTCTCTTCCAAAGTTTTAGAGGAAGTGGTATGAAAGTTATGATGGCAACTAGTTTTGCTATGGTAAGTTGTCAATTCCTGACTCAGATACAGAAGGCTGTAATGCATATGTTCAGTAACATATCATTGCATGTTATTTGCTACTTGTTTAGTTCAACTGAAAGTTCCACAGTCAATTTTAGAATAATCATCTTAACGTATGATCAAGGTGACTTTTTATTTTGTGGTATGCTCTTCATACAACATACCAGATATGAAGTCCCTTCATGACTTTACAAAAATTTTTATTCTCTTTGTTTCGTTCTCGATTAGAAAACTACGACTTCATTGGATCTTGGATCCTAACATAAGAAGATGTCACACATTGAGAAAGTCAAATGCAGTGAACATCTGACGCAAACCACAAAATGCATATTCCCATGATATGGATGCTCATCCTAAAGTTGTAAGGATCTCAGTAATTGATCCCTACTACACTGATTCTTCCAATGATGAAGACGGCTGCATTGGTCGTTGTTGTAGGGTCAAAAAGTACATCAACTAGATCGTATTCAAGCCTCTCCCTTTAGAAGAAAACAGTAACGGTGATAGGAATGTAAAAGAAAAACCTAGCAGCAAAATGTAGTAGGGAACAAGAGAAAAAACAAAGGCACAGAAAAAGCAGAATATAAAGATGAGAGCACGCAAAAGAAGTTTCGTGGTGTGTATCAGTGGCGTTGGGGCAACTAGGTAGTAGAGAAAAGAGATCCTATGAAATGGAAATGGGTGTGGCTTGGTACTTGTGCTACAGCAGAAGAAGCTACAATGGCTTATGATCATGAAGCTATTTAGTTTCATGGACCCAAAGCAATCACAAACTTTATCCCACCACCGCAAGTTAAAGATGAACTCTCAAGCATCAAGCATCACAAGTCCAAGCTCTCCCCTCACTACAAGAAATTTGGCCTTTTGTGACAACATTCTCTGTGACAAGAGAGAAAGTTGTCACAATTGAAAACTTTAGCGACGACTTTTAATATCGTCATACTTGATCGTGGGTTCACCCGTCAACAGTGACAACACGAGATAAATCGTCACAATATGGATGGCGTGCAACTATCCAGTGTGGCGGGAGATCACCGTTGTGACGACTAGAAAACATGTTGTCACTGAAACGCGTCCTACAGTAACAACTTAAAATATCGTCACAATATGATTGCTAGTTCTAAATTAGTGACAACAACTAGTCGTCACTGTCCAAATCATTTATTCCCATCTCACTTTCGCTAATTCTACTATATCACCCTAATATTTTCAATATGACCCATATGTTGTAAATAAGTTTTATTAATTCTACCATGACACCCTAATTTTTACATTTTGACCCCATATACCACCTTAATTTTTTTAATATGACCCATGTGTTGTAAATAAATTTTATTAATTTTGCTATGACACCCTAACTTTTACATTTTAACCCCATATACCATCTTAATTTTTTGAATATGGCCCATGTGTTGTAAATAAATTTTATTAATTCAACTATGACACCCTAACTTTTACATTTTGACCAAATATACCACCTTAATTTTTTCAATATGACCCATGTGTTGTAAACAAATTTTATTAATTCTACTATGACACCCTAACTTTTATATTTTAACCCCATATACCACCTTGATTTTTTCTATATGGCCCATACGCTGCAAGTAAATTTAATTAATTATATTATGACACTCGAACTTTTACATTTTAGCCCCGTATTTGGTAAACTAATCTCATTAACTCTACCATGACACCTTATCTTTTGCAATTTAGTCTCGCATGTGATAAAGAAAATTTTTATTAATTTTATTATGCCACCCTATGCTTTTACACTTTAAGTTGTGTTTATCATTAGCAAATGAGGAATATATTGTAAAAAACAATGTTTACCTATTTTTCAATTATTCCAAACATAGCTAATACCTTGTTATAAAGTTAAAAAATATCATGAATTCTTTATTTAGTTCTCTTGACAACATATAGGAAATTACTTATTCACATAGTGTGAAAATAATGGAACAGAATAATAAAATTTAATATGAAATTAAGTAAAAATCTTGACAATTCCATGACTGGAGTTTGTTATGTATTACAATTTACAATAATCAAATTGTTTATGGTTTATGAATCAGTACATGTATCAAATAGATTTAGTGTTTCATGCATGTATTAGTAAACCATTTTGGTTATTTGATCAACTAAACAGATTGTTTGGTCTTGTTAGATTACAATTCGTGCATAATTGATAAAATTATTAAATTGATACAAAAAATATTTGCATTAAAATATTTTTTTTAGAATTTAGAATCATAAACATATTTTTAAAGTGTTTGTTCCTAACTCACTTTCATTATTTCTACTATGCCACCCTAATTTTTTCAATGTGGCTTATATGTGATAAATAAATTTTATTAATCTTATTATGACACCCTAAATTTTACATTTTAGCCCCATATGTAATAAACTGATTCCATTAACTCTATCATGACACCTTATCTTTTACAATTTAGTCTCGTATGTGATAAATCGATTTCATTAATTCTATTGTGGCACCCTATCCTTTACACTTTAGTTGATGTTTTTCATTAGCAAAATGAGAAAGATATTGTAATAAAAAATATATACATATTTTTAAAATTGTTCCAACCTTAGTTAATAACTTTTCCGAACTTAGCTAAGGTTAAAAAATATCATGGATTCCCTATCTATTGTCTTGACAACACATGAAAAATTATTGACTAGCATAGTGTAAAAATAATGGCAAAGAACAATAAAATTCAACATGAAATTAAGTAAAATCTTGACAATAGCATGGTTGGAGTTTATTATTAATTACAATAATCACATTATTTATGGTTTATAAGTCGATATTTGTACCAAATACATTTAGTGTTTCATGCATGTATTAGCAAACTATTTTGGTTAATTGATCAACTAAACAGATTATTAGGTCTTGTCAGACCACAATTTCGTACATAATTAATAAAATTATTAAATTAATACCAAAAATATTTGCATTAAAAGATGTTTTTGAATCATAAACATAATAAGACACTAAATATTTCAAAAACACTAAATTAATCCCAAAAACACTAAATTTTCAAAGCTTTAATGTAACAAATAAAGTTCCAGATACAACTTGTGAAGTAAAAAAGCTCAAAATAATAACCTTATTGTTGCAATTTTTTTTTAACAATAATTTGATCAATTAGCCGTACAAAAGAGGATGAAAGTGTTATTTTTTGGTCTTAGCTAAAATAGAAGCGGGAAGCTGAAAATTGAAGTACAGGCAGGTGAACAAAAGAAGCAGAAACGACATAGTTTTGGCTTTGTTGTTTGATAAAAACACTCACAACATTTAGCAAAAATTTCAGACAAAATTTTCTTTCCCTCTTCTTGCCAGTTTTGGACACTATCATCTTCTTCTTCTCTCCACTACCATCTTGTTGAAATTATCCAAAAAACCACTTTGAGCCACCATTTTCATCCCTAATTTGAGCTACCCAAAAAATTTGTGTGTATTTTGTGGAGTTGCAGATATCAAAAATCCCTAGATCGGTGCAGCAAAAATCCCTAATCAGCAGGAGGAGCTGCTGCACAATCGGGTCACCGGAGGCCGCCTAGAGTTCATTTTGTTATCTCTCTGCCTCTCTCTCCGTCGTCGTCGTTCCACTTCATGTTTTCCGCCAGTTTTCAACTGCCTGTCAAAAAGCACTACTCCTGCCCACTGCCACGGTCCCTTCGGAGGCCGCTTCTTACAGTCAAGTCTTAGACAAATGGCCAGATATCAGAACCTTGAAAAAAATCCACAGCAAGATCGTCTTACATCTGAACCTCAACTCCTGCATTTCCTTTGGCATCAAGTTGATGCGGGCCTATGCTGCTCGTGGCCAAACCAGTATTACCCGCCAGATATTCGATAGAATTCCCGAGAGAAATGTCGTGATTTTTAATGTTATGATTAGAAGCTACATCAACAACCATCTTTATCATGATGCTCTCTTCATGTTTAAGAGCATGAATTCGAGTAACACGAACCCTGATTATTATATATTCCCCTGCATTCTAAAAGCTTGCTTTGCCTCTATGGATCTGCGGGTTGGCTTGCAAGTTCATACCCAAGTCTTGAAAATGAATCTTGATGGAAATTTATATGTAAGGAATGGTCTAATAGCCATGTATGGGAAATGTGGGAGTTTGACGGGTGCTCGTTCTGTCCTAGACGAGATGCCCAGGAGAGATGTTGTCTCTTGGAACTCAATGGTCGTTGGATAATAGCGAAAAAAGATTTTAATTTGGCGAAGCATCCCGAGATCGATGTCCCAAACTTGCAGGTGATTAAGCTGATGCAGAGCTTTAAGTCCAAGGAGAACGTCCGGGAAACCTTCGCTTGGATGCATTACTACTGGTATCTTACGAACGACGGCATCGAGTTCCTGAGGACTTACCTCAATCTTCCCTCTGAAATTATTCTTGCTACTCTTAAGAAGTCCGCCAAGCCCCTCGATCGTCCTATGGGTGGACCTCCTGGTGACCGCCCTCGCGGACCACCAAGGTTTGATGGGGATAGGCCCAGATTTGGGAACAGGGAGGGGTATCGTGCTGGTCTCGTGGACCTCCTGGTGAGTTTGGTGGTGAGAAAAGTGGAGCTCCTGTGGACTACCAGCATGCTTTCAGGGGTTCTGGTGGAAGGCCTGGCTTTGGCCGTGGATCTGGAGGTATGGTTCAACACCACCAAGTTCAAGCTTCTCTTAGATTCATGTTTTGCTAAATTATGTTATTTGCAATTTAGGCTCTCAGATGTTGCAGTTGAAAGTTATGCATGTTGAGATACGTAGTTGATTGAGACTTATCTATAGTTTTGGTTGCTCTAGGTCTTCAAATCAATCTAAGGAATTTCTTAAAAACATGTGGTGGCACCTTTTTTCTGGTGGGGTTCCGTGGGTTTTGCTCATTATTATTGTTATTATTTGCTTCTGAAGCTGAGACCATGTCCATCATGAGGAAGCAAATGCAGACTGCAGAGAGACGGAGGAGGAGGAAAATGGGAAAAGGAATGATGAAAGTTGGAAGGAGGACAAGAAATGGCAGCAGTCAAGGGACCGGATACAATGGGAAATCACGTTAGGAGGTTTATTGTTTGGACAAAATCAGCATTTGAGAAATTGGATGAGATTTACAGGTCATTTGATAGAGGATTAAAGCAGTCATCTGGTAAACTTGAGTTATTAAAGCATTTCTACAATCTTAAGATATTAACTATATATGTCAGGCTGCTATTTGAGATGCAAATTTCTTTTGCATCTGTTACATAGAAACTTTCTTCAAGTGAAGAACATTTAACTATTGAACTTTGATAAAGATATGAGTAGGGTAAGGGCGAATATATACATCAACACTGAAAAGCCGGTATTTATTACAAAAGGCAAAGACAACAAAGCAGTTATTGCAAGTAATATAATGTTAGATGTTAAACTGCATTTTCATTCTGATAGAGTAGGTAGCAGTAACTAGGCATTCTTATATGATAACTTTATCTCAGTTAACTATTTGCAAATGAAATTTATTTAGGCAAATGACCATGAACTCCAGTTTTCCATGGTTGATGGTGATTTCAAGAAGTTTGAAGGAAAATGGTCTGTCAAATCTGGTAAAAGGTAAATTCTGGTGTACCATATTTTGCATCTCCTTCCTGGTGATGTGTGTTTCTGAGGATGATTAAAGACTCAAGTATCATTTGGTTCTTAACATTTTTGGCAATCCATGCTGGTTATCCATCTCAACTATTGCATGAAAATGTAGCCTCTTTAGTTTTGGAGTCTTTATTCAACTAAAATGATATTGTTTACCTTTACATAGCACTGGTAAACATCTTTAGTGCCTAGACTATTGTCTACTGCTTTAATGCCTAAAGGAGTCAGATTTTGTCTACAGCCAAAATGCATTTCCAAATAATGTTGGACATTTTTAGACTAACTTGAGGCACTAAATAGTTATAATATTATTAAAGCAGTGCCTAGTTTTAATTGTACATAGTTTTAATTGCAGCAAATGATGTGAAAAATTTAATAACTGGATTTGTCAAACATTTGAGGTTGTAAGGGTATTTTCTTTTTTTCTTTCAGATAGTCTAAGCAATCAATGGTTGAATGTTCTTGCACTTGATTAATTTTGTCGCAGAAACTCTCTACTTTGCAATGATGTCTACTATTTTCTAACATTTTTTAGTTTGACAATGGTAGTAGTAGCATAAAAGAGTACCATGTTCGAGGCTTTGCAGTTTCCCCCTAATTCTTGCGTTAGTCATATCAGATCTGTCAAAATCTTCATCAAGTTTTATCAATCTGCTATATTGAGAAGAATCAAAGTTGTGATGATTAACAAGGATCCTGACAAGTAACAAAATTCTAGGACTTCTTTTTGTGTGCCTAAGATGTTGTCAAATTTAATAGTTTGATGGTCATATTTTGATCAGCTATTGATTTGTTAAATTAAGTGGCGTTTATTAGATCAGCTATTAAATTAAGTGGAGTTCAAGGATGAACACTATCACACACATGAGTTTTCTTGATGAATGGATTCACCTTGTCAAATTTATCTTGCATCGAGCCTCCAGTGATGAAGAGTCTAGCTATAAAACTGATAAACGCCTATAAAGTATATATTTTCCATTATATAAGCAGCGAATGTCCTAATAATTAGAGTTAGATTTTAGAAGAAATAACAGCATTTTTAGAGGTGGGGACACCTGGGAAAATTTGTGTGTTATTATCTAGAAGTAGTCCCATTCCTCAAGGTCTGAGTAAAGCATGTTAAAGTAGCGACATGTACTGCTTTTTCATGCTTGATATAAGTGGTACAGGAAGACATTTTTATTTGGCCGAAGTTGGTTGCTAATCGGTAGTTCAAGACTTTGGCACTCAGATTACACTTTTTCTAGAGGGAATGGAATGGGTCCTGTTTTCGGCTTCAATTAAATAGAAAAGAGCGCTATCTTCGAGGTCATAGATGAGAGTTGACAAGATAGAAAATGGAACCAGATTATGAATTAGGATGAGAAACTATTGTTTGTACTTTCAACTTCCTTAGTGGGAGATGTCTGTGATAAAAATCATGGAGCCATGTTTTGAAGCATACTTTTGTTTGCAGGTCGTGCTAACTCCGACACATTTAGCTATTGTGATGGAATATGCTGCTGGTGGAGAGCTCTTTGCAAAAATTTGTAGTGCTGGTGGATTCAATGAAGATGAGGTGTAAACACATGCAAAATATATTTCGTTTGCCTTGATCTCAATTTCTTTTGGCATTGATTTTATAGAGAGATACTTATGGGACTTTCTTATTGTTAAAACGCAGGCTCGCTTTTTCTTCCAGTAATTAATATCTGGTGTTAGTTCCTGTCATTCAATGGTGAGATATTAGAACTATTTATTCTTTTTGAGTCCTCTTATTATTATCTCATTGTTCTCTCAATGCAGGAAATCTGTCACATGGACTTGAACTAGAAAACACACTTTTGGATGGGAGTCCAACACCACATCTTAAAATATGTAATTTTGGTTATTCTAAGGTTACAAATCTTTGCATTTGGAATTAAAAAAAAATGTGATTCAATTGACTTCATATTTTTTTCTGTGGATAATTTGAAATTTTGTTGGTTTTTGGCATTTACTTGCAGACTGATTTGTTGCACTCACAACCCAAATCGGCGGTTGGAACACCAGCATATATTGCACTTGAGGTCCTGTCAAGGAAGGAATATGATGGGAAGGTCTGTATCATCAAAATTCTTGAAGAATTTACAGAGATTCTCTCCCTCTGAGCATTAGTTTCCTCTTCTAGTTAACTGTTCACGATGATAGTATAATGGAATTTCCTCCCTTTTACTGTGATATGGTATTACTAGATTGACTAGTATCCCCAACTTGCATCCAAACATAGTCAAAAGTAGTAGTACTGTGATGAGCAACTTTAGGGGAAGACCCTTCTAGACCCTCCCAACCTTGTAATTATCAGAGTTGGATCTTTTCTCCCAATGAAAATTGAACTCTGTTGTTCTCATGAATTCAAGACCTCTGACACACAAAGGTAATCAGCAACCTTAAGCAAATAAAGATGGATGAAGAGACACCACGATTAGGGAACAAACTAATCGATAAAGTCTGATTTGAACCCTAAGCTATGAACTCAAGAATTCAAGAGTAAATTCGATTAAGAACTTAAAAGAAAATTCCTCACGATTTTTGGTTGTAACAATCTGTTTTTCACTCATACAATAGGTGCCTTTTATAGGTTAAAATTAGGGCAAATCCAGCCCACATAAACCTGAAATAGGAATTCGGTCCGCATAAAGAGCCGGCTCTTTAAAGCTTCCCGATAAGGCCCAATAAGTAATAAAAATACTCAACGACTAACAACTACTAAACTAGCCAGTCTTAAAACAACTACCAACTAGACTAACAAATATGAGGTCATTCTTTCACTTCAAACGTACAAGTGAACAGGGTAACTTCATGGTCTATCAAATTTTCAAACTTAGCTTGCTCCTTGCTCATATGGTGAATGATCAAAGCTCGTAAAGCTTTCTTCACCTTTTTGGATCTTGACCTTGTCATCGGACCACCAATGTTGATCAAAGGATCCTTGACCCAAGGTTGAAGTTGTTGCGCACCCGTATCCGCATTATTCCCTCTCTCCTCGAAAGGATTCATCCTCGAATCTTCAAAGTCTCCTCTTGCAAGTGGTTTGTTCACAAATCAATGGTGCGCTTAAAGGGTAGCAATGTTGGAAATAGATGAGTGACTACGAGCCATGTTGCATGTCGTTTGGTCAGTTTCGGGAAGCTCTCAAACAAGGACATGCGCCAAGGTAGGAAAGAGCTTGTGTAAGGCGTGTGAAAACCTCAAGTGACAATCCAAAACTCTCTGATTAGCCTTTGGTCATGGATCTTCACATTGACACCTTGATTGTGTAAAGGTGTAAAATCCAGCACTAGTTGACATTGATTTGAATCATCTTGTAAGGATAAAATGGGAGCAACTTGTTGCACGGATGAGGCACTAAAAAACTTGTGGAGGACAGTTTTGGGATCTTGTGTCACACACAATTTCTCATCTTTCAATATATAAGGTAACAAACAATTGAATTCCACTTCATGAGGGTTACTCGAACTAGCACAAGTTGAAGTTGACAAATTGAGCACTTGGCCACCAACTTTTGGCTGTGTGAATAAGCATAAAAGATCACCACCTTTAGTTGGAATAAGCACGAAATCAGGTTGCAAGTCTTTAATTAAAACTGAAAAATTTTGGACAGCTTTACAACCTACAAAAACAAAATAACCTTCAACTTGAAACAAATTAGAAATTGGGTAAAGAAATAATGGTATATCATCAATTAAATTATAAGAAAATATAAAACAAGTTTTAAGTGTGAAAACTCCATTTGACACTTCATCATTCCTTTCACCAATTGATTCAACTTGAGAAGGCATTGCTAGCCTTTTATACTTTCCTTCAAAATCTGCATAAGAAATACAAGTGTTATGATGGAAATTATACTCGAAAGAAGGTAAAGATGATGAATGAGCCATAGTTAGCAAATGAGAGTCAAAATTTGGAATTCTCCCTTGATGATGGATTTGACTTGATTCCCCTTTGGTATGGACAGATTTGAATTGAAATTGTTCCATGAGATGATTTCAAATAGATTTAATTCCTAAAAGACAAACTCCATGGAAGATAGTGAATTGTACAAGTGACTTTGGAATGGAGCATAGCATGACTAACTTCACTTGACTTTGCTTAATCTGCATAAACGAAGAAACACTAAATAAACCCAAGGTAAGTTCATTAGAAAAACAATAAACTCTCACATTTTTGCTCAAAATCGGCTCACTTTCTCTTTTTCTTCCTTTTTACCACTCATCTTATCAGATTTTTCCATCTCTTTATCTAGCTTAACGCCCTCGATTGCTTTCTCATTATCAACCACCTCAACAAATGGTTCAATAGGATGAGATACTCCTTTGTTGGGAATAGGGTCAGCTCCCTCCTTCTTAGAAAACTCACTTTGATAGCATTCATTTGACTCCATTTGTTTTTGGTGTAGAAGACGTTGATATGTCTCCCAAAATGACTCCTCATGAGGTGATTCAACTCTAGGTTTAGGCTTAGAAAATGTTGAATGAACCTTCTTATCACCTCTTGTATAAACCAGCTTTAAAGAGGTAGATGGCATGGAACCCCTCCTCTTGAGAGATTCGTTCTCTCGTTGGAGCCAATTGTACAAGTCCGCAGTATAATGGAAGGGTACAAATCGTTTCCTTATCACTTGCTTCATTTCAATCCAAATGTCAATTGGTTGTTTCCTATTTCTCCTGCTTGTGGCACATACTTGCTCCCACCAAATAGATGCATAATCTTGAAATTCAATAGCTGCAAGTTTCACCTTTTTCTCTTCAGAGTAGTTGTGGACTTCAAACACTTGCTCAACTCGCCTAACCCAATCCAAGTAAGATTCAGGATTATTTTTCCCATGAAAAGTAGGCATCTTGGTTTTGATGGAACCAAAATTGTTATCGGTTCTCCTAGGTCGGTCTCGACCTTCCCTCACTCCCCTTTGACTTTTCCTTGATCGAAAGGAGGTGTTAGAATGATATCCTTCATCATCCGCATCATGATCAGCACTCTGAACACTCGAAATCCTATTGTATGTATCTCCGATACCTCGCATCTCAATGGCAGCCAACCTGTCAGATATTTGTGTCATCACAACTTCATGTCTCTCCGCTTGTTTTTGAAGAACTTGGAGCACCAGTTTGAGTGATATGTCGGTCTCAGACGGCTCAGGCATGTTTCTCTCTTGAGACATATTGTCCAACCTGCAAAACAAGTGTATCCTAGTCTACCTTGCAAGCACTCGTGTATCACTTAACGGAACACACTCACTCTCAATTTTTCTTTTTGAAGTTCTTAAAACAACTCAAACTCTCAAAAATTTCAGAATTAATTACCCTATAAGCAAGTAACAAGACATAAAGCAGAATTTTGCAAATCTTAGAAAAACTCTACCCGAAACTAGAATTTTTTTTGAGCTGCTGTTTTTGCTAAGTTTCTGATCAGTATTTTGAAGGGTAAGTGGTGCTTTTGGGGTGCTCAAATAATGTGCGAACCAGTCCTCAAATTTCAATCAAATCGGCTCGCAAAGACTAGCTCAACCGATTTTAGAAACCCAAGAATTTAAAGGCGGTTTGGCTAAGGTGTTTGTGGCGGTTTAGGTTTGATTTGAAAACTGATTTGGGGGTGTTTGGGGCTGGTTTGGTAGTTTGGGATCGTTGGAATTCAATTAAGATTGGAGACTCAAGAATTGAAAACCAATCAAGATTTGAAAACTCAAGTTTTAGGAAACCAATCAAGATTTGGAGACTAATCAAGAATTGGAAACTCAAGATTTGGAAAACTTGATTTCCTTTATGTGAGAGCCGATTCCTTCTCTTCTTCCTTTTCTTTTTTTCGTTCTCCTTTTTTTTTTTTTTTGCTTCGACTCTTCAAGGAACACAAATTCAGGTCACACCAACAAGTTCAAGAAGACAAATGAAAGGTTAAGCAAATTTCAAGAAGACCCTAGTTCTTGATTTATTGTTCAAGAACTTTCAAAACAAGATTTAGTGGTCCAAGAACTTCAAGAATTTAGTTTAAGAAACTCAAGAACTTTCCCAATTTATGTTGTGGTGTCCAAGGTTTACAAGAACAACAACCAATATTCAAGAAGGCAAAACAGAATTTCAGCAATATTCAAAAGAAAATTCCAGCAATATTCTAGCAACTTGGACACTAAAACAATATAAGGTATGTGACTTTTTTTTTTTTTTGTCTTAAACCCTAACAATCCAAATCACAAGTATAACAGACCCAAGAACTTGGACAGAAAACACAAAAGACAGCACCCAAACAGATTTTTTTTTGACTCGAATGAACAATAACGTGAACAGTACGCTACAGTACAATGAACAGTATTCGGTACAGTATTGATGAACAGTAATCGCTACAGTATTTTTTTTTCTTTTTTGACAAAAGACACAAACTAACAAGATATGAACAACTTCAATTAAAAGAGAATTAACCTAGCTCTGATACCAACTGATGAGCAACTCTAGGGAAAGACTCTCCTAGACCCTTCCAACCTTGTAATTATCAGAGTTGGATTTTTTCTCCCAATGAAAATTGAACTCGGTTGTTCTCATGAACTTAAGACCTCTGACACACAAAGGTAATCAGCAACCTTAAGCAAATAAAGATGGATGAAGAGACACCACGATTAGGGAACAAACTAATCGATAAAGTCTGATTTGAATTCTAAACTATAAACTCAAGAATTCAAGAGTAAGTTCGATTAAGAACTTGAAGGAAAATTCCTCACGATTTTTGGTTGTAGCAATCTGTCTTTCACTCATATAATAGGTGCCTTTTATAGGCTAAAACTAGGGCAAATCCGGCACATAAACCTGGAATAGGAATTCGGTCCGCATAAAGAGCCGGCTCTTTAAGACTTCCCGATAAGACCCAATAAGTAATAAAAATATTCAACAACTAACAATTACTAAACTAGGCAGTCTTAAACAACTACCAACTAGGCTAACAAATATGAGGTCATTTTTTCACTTCAAACGTACAAGTGAACAGGGTAATTTCATGGTCCATCAAATTTTCAAATTTAACTTGCTCCTTGCTCGTATGGTGAATGATCAAGGCTCGTAAATCTTCTTTCACCTTCTTGGATCTTGATCTTGTCATCGGACCACCAATGTTGATCAAAGGATCCTTGACCCAAGGTTGAAGTTGTTGTGCACCCGTATCCGCATCATAATGTTTCTTCTAAATCAGCAATATGGCCCTTGTCTCAAGTATCTTGTAAACTTTGTGCTAGTGGTTATGCTTGTTCAGTTCATTTCTTCTTGCTTAACAGGCAGGCACTGCTGCCTACTTTCTGCTCATTAAATAGTTTCGTCTCAAGAAGGTCTTCATTCATTTTGTAATTGCTGTCTATTTTCTAGATTGCGGATGTATGGTCCATTGGTGTGACATTGTACGTGATGTTGGTGGGAGCTTATCATATTCACTTAATTGGATTTTTGTTCAGTATGATTATTCATTCAAATTCAATAGTGTATGCTTGTAATGGCATTTTTTTTTACTGAAATCGATTCTAATGCATATGATACTTTTCTTTCAATGCAGTACAATGCTATTAAATGCTCTTGAGGAGGTGAAAAAGGTTGGCTTTTGGATATGCTCATGAAGATGACTTCAGTTTGACATAAATTGCTGCTTTAGTCTATGTTTTTGTTTGGAAAGAGTACTTTGTTTTTTTGGATGCGTAATGGCTGTTACTAGTTGAACTGGTGTGAATTTAGTACTCTATTGTTTGGATGGATAATGGCTGTTAGTACTTGAACTAATGTGGGCTTTGGAACCCATTTTGGTTAATGTGTGTTGTGATGCATTTAGAGATGTTTATAACCATATATATATATATATATATATATATATATTTGAGGGTTCATTGTACATTAATTACTATCGTTTTTTGCATTAGTCGAGCCACAATTTTCTGTTATGGTTGTTGAAAATGCAATAGAATTGCAGCTCTTGTAAACAAAGTTGTAAGTTCACTAAGTGACGATTATTCTTGTCACAAAATACTAGGAGTGAGAGTGACAAGTTCAAGTTGTCACTGTGCGCATTCAAATTTGTGACGACTTCTGCTATCTTTTATGACAAAAAAATTTTGGAAACAGTGACAAGAAACTTCGTCACAAAATACTATTCTTTAGTGACGACTTAGTCTTCGTCATTAAATAATAATATTTAGTGACGACTTTGTAGATGTTGTCACACGTACCCATTTGTGACATAGAATTAGTGACAACGATGTGACAATGGAAAAAGTCGTCACATTACTCATATAATGACGACTTTCTAATTTTTAGTGATGACTTTCTATTGTCACAAAAGGCCAAATTTTTTGTAGTGCCTCTAACCCAGTTTAGGTTTTGCTTGATCATTTTGGTAGCCAACATGGACCTTTAGTCACCATTGCTCTGGCTATCGACTGTATGGTCCTAATGCAATGCTCCATTCAATTTCTTCCATGGTTTTTGTTTATCCAAAAACTTTTATTTCTGTAATATACCTATATTCATGTTATCCATTTCCTTGTAAATATTTCGTAATTTTATGCATGTAATAAATGTTCAATGTTAGTTGTAAGATGTGTTTTGGCATTAATCCTTTATTAAACTTGATTTTCAAGTTTCTAGAGTTTTCGCATCTTGTGGAGAATTTCATGATTTCAATTCTAGATTGCTCCAAACAACGTTTAGCAGGTCTTTGCAAAAAGTGTCATAGTTATCATACCATTTGTTTTATCATATAGCTTAATAAATAAAAACCATATGATAGAATAATAATGAGATTGTAATTAACAAAAATGGGAGTGCAAATAACATTTTCTGCTGGAAAATTGTTAAGATTATTGCTTCAAATTGAGCCATTTTATCCACTTACTAATTCGTTTTGGTTAATTTCTGAGATGGCATAAACCTTTTGAAGTTATTCGAAATTCAACTTCTAAGTAATCAGTAAATGATCTTTGATCATGGTATACAAATAGAAGCATCTGAGTTGGACTAAGCAGCAACTTCTCTCAAAACATTATTGGTTGCATTTTCTCCAAAAATAAAGTGCAGATGTAATGGCATATTAGTAACTAATTAACATGTAATGGCACATTAGTAACTAAGTAACCAAGAATGAAGTTTATTAATCTGTAGTAAAAAAAATCAGGGTACAATATTTTGCTTGAGGATAATGAGGATAAAGACTAAAAATAAGTTTTGCACACGTGAACTAGTGCTTTGCATAGTTTTAGTTTTTTAGATTAAAATCATCCTTCTTTTTAATAGTTAATTAGTTAGCACTTGAGTTATTAATCCTTATTGTTTAAAGTTAACTATTATTTTGCTTCTTTATTTGGAAATATAATTTAACAAACACATACTATACGTGACAAAAGTTCGTTCAATAATTGAAAAAAATTCTTTAAATGTCCTAAATACATTGGGTATCAAATTTGTCGTTAACAAAATGTTAGGTTCTAAAACTACGCATATACTAAACATTGAGAACAATATTTGCTTTTGCCAGAATTTTAAGGACTAAAACCGCATAGCAACTAAAAGTGCACTTTTCCCAAAAATTATAAAACCCAATCCAAAAATTTCAAAAAACCAGCTATAAAGTCATTCAACAGCATATGCGTATCAAAACTCCTGCCAGTATGTGCTGTCTAGCCTTCACGCTGAATTCGAACAATCATTTTTCAACCACAAAACCGCCACCACCTCCACCACCGTCATTCTCCCTTTCCCCACCATCCTTCTCCTCCTAGTGACCATATTCAACACGACAACATGTCTCTTTACTGGTAGACGTGGAACATAAAGGTGAGGCCCAATACTTGGAGATTTGTGTTTGAAATTATGGCACTATTAGAATAATAGTGACTGAAAATAAACTAACTTTTTTAAACATGTAGCATTTTGAATGTAATACTGCATGTAGTTTTGTTTGCTATTTGAAATTAGTATTAAAAGTTTGTTTTTGTTGATCATTAGAGCAATTGTTGCTTTGAATCATTAATTTCTCCCTCGTTGCGTTTGAATTTGCGATAAATATTTTTTTGGCAACAAATCCTTTGATTGTTGTGTGTTAAACCTATGCTTTGCTAGTAGTAATAGATATTAGCAATTGACATAAAATGTCAAATAGTACTCATTTTTACTCTAATTTTCCTCGAATTCGGTAACACTTATTGTTACTCCAAATTTCTCCTATTACCATAGTTCCAAGAATGGGTACTATTCAACATGTGTTGATTCAACGTTTAAAATGAGTTTTTAGTTTCAAGGTAGTACTAAAATAAGGTTAGTGGGCCATGGATAATTTAATATTTTTTGTAATTTTAGTTTTACTAGTGCTAAAGGCACATGCGAATAAATTTTATATAAATTGTCGTTACTAAAGGAAATTGTGGCATTTTAATGTTTACTCCCATCAAATGATGGTTTTAGTAGTTATAATGTTAAAAGAGTTAGACACTGTCATTTTGTCAAGAAGTGTTTAAATTAGTTATGGTTAAAATAGTTATTAGGTAGTTATTTTAGCAATTTGTGCTTAGGTAGTATAGTAATAAGTAATGACAAAAATGTTTACCCCAAACCCCCCACCTCTCCCTTTACATATACTCCTTCTGTCCCAAATTTAGAGGCGTTTTTTGGGACTGTAACTTTTTATGTACAGTAGATTATTAATGCCATCTGATGCTTTACTTCTAAATTTACCCGGTAGAAATACATTAGTAAGCTAAAGTTTGTATTTTTCAAAGAGTCATAATTCTATGGGTCCTATCTCAATCAAGTGCATCTCTTCATACATTAAAGACATGCACCAATATTAACCTTATAAAGTGGGAGTTGTCTTACACACTCTTTTAGCTTCTCTAAATGAGAATAAATTGTGGGTCATACTAAATTTCTTAGGATATTTTTGCACATGCACTATAAGGGTAAGAATGGAACTGTGGAAGGGAAAAGCATGGCTCTAATTTTGGGACAATAAAAAGATGAAACATGACATTAATAACGGGACGAAGGGAGTAGTATAGATATTGTGAACTTTTTCTCCTTTTAGGAAAGTTGATTTCAAACCTTTCTTCATGTAACTCTATTTACATGGCTTAATTTAGATATGGTAATGAGTAATTAGTAATCCATCTTGATAGGAACAAAATATCTATATTTTGTGGGAATTTTTCTTGCTTTCGACTATAATTGGATTCTAGTGATATATGCTTATCTCTTAGTGCTTCCACCTCTGTTATTCAACAACTATTTATACCACTAACAAACTATAGTCATAGGAAAAGCAAGTACTGTATTTTGTTTTCAACTTTTTCCATTATGTTAATCGATTCTTATTAACTAAAACTATTGTGGCATCATTAGGTAGATATGATGGAGCAAGGCATTATTTTTTTTTTCTAGTTGCATTTAGTCACTTATGATCATGCTTATCCTTTTTAACCTAGCTACAATTGAAACTGCTATTGAGATGATAAGTTATGGATCCTATTTTCTTTGATTCCATTGAACTAAACACTATTTTATTCTTGAAATAACCTTTGCACTTTACTAAAGTTCGAATCCACTTAATGATGCATTCGTACTATCATACTATATTAATTTTAAGTGTATTGTGTTTCTTTAAGTTGGATATGTTGACATTAAATTGTGCTTATGCTTTGCTTTTTTGTTTTAAATAATTATCTTTCAGTCTTTTCCTTTTTCATGATGGTTAGTTATATGCTTCAAGCTGAGGATAATATGGATCCTATTAAATAGTAATTCTGCCTTTTGGCCAATCTACTTGTGGAAGAGTTAGAATGATTATTTGTTATGTACCTAATATCTGCTAGTAGATCATGCACTATATAGTCCTAGTTATTCTCCTTTTGACTATTTAACCATGCGTAAATTCATATTGTATTGAATGATTATCTTCTTTTATGTTTCTTCACTAGTTGTTCCTATTTACAAATTGATTAATGCAATATTATAGCATATCTGATCCACACAGTTATATGCATGACATCTTGATGCTAATACTATAGGAGGTTGAGGAGATCCAACTCTAAGTTTTATTAAGCTTGCGGTGTTTAATAAGGAAAAAGCGACTAACTATAATCCTATATATATTTAACAAATAAAAATTCATGCATGCTTGATTCTGGTTCCACTTTCTTCCCAGAAAGCTGCTTTTCTGGCATAAATAAATTGTTATTGTAGCAAGTAAATATTTCTTCCTTAATTATCTTTGAAATTAGATGGATACCATCTTCCATCATTTCTTTTTTAAAATTATTATTATTTCTTTCGTCTTGTAGGCATATCTATTATGATCTCCATCAATATGACCTTCTCAAAGTTGTACACTCTTTGCATACTCTGGGAGGAAGTCCACAAGAGATTGTGAGTTTTTCTTTGTTCTGATCAAATTTCTTTAAAAGGAAAACATTATTTTCGAAGGACTATCCCCAATATTGCTCAGTGTAATGCACTAGATTTGAAATCTTGAGAGCCTCTTTGCTTGCACTAGCTTTTGACAGGATCATGCTTAGACATGTAAACTAATTTTGATTGATTTTGCAAGAAGGACATCCTCAAAAGATGGCTAAGAGGCAGTCCAAACAAATGCTAAGAAATTCAATGAGACTTCTTCCTTGGCCATCGGTAATGCAGTGTAAGTCTTTCATTAACTCTTTTTTTCATATGAAGGTGATCTTCTTTTTGCTTGCTCTATCATAATCGGGTCATGTCAGGTCGTAACTTTTGACTCTTAATTGTTATCTCTGTGAAGTGTAAATATTGCAATTTGTTATTGTTTGACATCAACTTGATTTGCACAAAGGCATAGGTTAGGAGTCTGTTACAGTGACAGAAAATATGAATAACTTTTGATTTGAAGTTTGAAATATGGTGTAATAGGTTATCTTCTTCCTTTGACCATGAGAGACCCAATACAACCTGACTGTGAGATGAAATATAACTGATGAAAAATTCCAAGAAGCTAAACTATGCATAATTACTACTATCAGTTTTCTAACCATAATTTTTTCTTATTGGGAAGGCTGAGGAATTTTCCCTATTACATTCTAAAGGAGTGCCCTTGAGCTTCATAAAATTTACATCGATAAACTTTTATAAATGCTGCATGTCCCTAGTGCTTTTGTTTTGAGGGAATTTTTTATCCCTTTTCCATCTGACGTAGTTGCACAAATTTCTATTAGTATTTTTTAAATTTCCATTCATGTTTAGGCTACTAGGGAGAGAGTGGATAATTGGGTATTTGGCAGGTAGGTCTTAAATTAATCGCATAATATTATTTTTTGACCCAAACACTTGGTAGGAGGTCTGTTTCAGCTTATCAATTTCATCTCCTATTTTAAAGAAGGTGGAGTTTTGTGACTTGGATATTGAGATAAGCTGAAACAGAGATGAAATAGGAGGAATGTCATTTTTTCTTTTTCATTTGAGCTTGTGGAGTAAATCTGCCTCTTGGTGAAATTTTTTAGGAAAAGATATAGTTTTTTTTTAAATGCTTATTTGTTTCATAGGTTTCATCCTTGTTCCACGAAAGAGATGTACCTGTCTTTGTTTGACTTAGATCACTTATGTTCAATAAATTCCTAGACTTTTATCTAGACACTCAAATATACTTTTCACAAATTTAAGTACCATACCAATTGATTTTAGTATCAATATGGAATAAATTCTAGTGCATGGGAGTTTTGCAGTAAAGTGGCATGCATCCTATACATGTAAGTACATCGCTTATTGGCTGTCATTATTGTGGTTCATATGTAGTAAATCTAATTTTGTTATAGACCTTAATACGTACAAGCCTCACTTGTTTTAGATACCCTGCAATGTATTTTGCAGACTTTGATTTTTTATCAACATTTTATTTTCATGTGTGTTGTATCTAGACGTGTCTTTCGTTGTTTGTGTACTTCTTGCAAGGAAGATAGCTTTAGTAGATTTTATATCTTGTTAAGCTAGCATCTTAGCCAAAAGAAATTGATTGCTAGGAATTGGTTGCCCCTGATATCCATCTTACGTGCTCTTCCTAAATTCAAGATATCCATATTACAACATTTTCTTTTCTGGTATGTTGTATCTATGTGCGTCTTTTGTTGTCTGTGTACTCCTTCTTGTAAGGAAGATAACTTTAGTAGATTTTACATTTTGTTAAACTAGCATGTTAGCCAAAAGAAAGTGATTGTTGGAAATTGGTTACTTGTGATATCCATCTTACACCATTTTTCTAAATTCAAGATATCCGTAAAAGAAATCAATTCATGATTTTCTTTCATGAGAGGGAGAATACCGATTGTGTTTGTTTTCATAATTGTACAATAGTTATATCCCTAGTATGCTTATAAGAGTTTAGAATAAAAGAGCTATCTTTAGTGCTTATATTAATTTACAGACATGAGAACCTAGAAACTATCCATTAACCTTCTACAAGAAAAAACCCTGTTATAATGGTATATTTTCCCCTTGTATCACAAGTATACTTCTGAACAATGTTATGATCATGTCTAGCTTATCTTTTGCTAACTAAGGACTAGTTTTACTTCGAGTATATCAAAACCAGTTACCGGCTGCTATTTTATGCAATCAAACTAGTGGCCCAAAATACAATGGGTGTAGCTAAACTCTTGCCGCTTGCCAATCAAACAAATAATGTACAATATAATAGTTTTCAATGTGAATATTGTTTTCCAAATGAGTTATAAAGAAGATATTGAACTGCAAGAGTGCTATTGAGGATTAAAGACAAAAACTAATGGAGTTGTCAAGGCACTGACACAAGTTTTCCGTGGTTCCCACTTGCCGTAACACTGTATTTGGTAGTTAAGAAGAAGAAGAAATAGCCAAAAAAAAAAGGCGTGACTAGGGGTGAAATCGAGCCGAGTCGAGCTCGAGTAGTAGCCTACTCGAGCTCGAACTCGACAACATCCACCAGGAATCGAGCTCCAACTCGAGCTCGATCGAGCTCGAGCAATTAAGATCGGGATTGACTCGAGACAAGCACGAGTAAGATCGTACTCGACTCGATCGAGCTCGAGCTCGAGTCGAGTACTCGAACTTGACATGCATCCGATCGAAGCAACAACAGCAACAACAACAACATCAGCCCTACTTCCCCTCTTTCTCTCTTTTTCTTCTTCTTTCTTTTCTTTCTTCTTCCTTTTCTTTCTTTTTCTCCTTCTTCTTCCTTCTTTTCTCCTTGTCCGCCGCCGCCACTTTGCACCCCGCCAGATCGCCGCAAGCCACACTGCCGCCCATCGCGCCTGTTGCCCAGCCGCGCCTCGCCACCAGCAGCTCCTTCTCATGCAACCCCTGCGCGACTCAACCGCAGTCGCCCCCTTGCGAGCAGCCTGCCCCTTGCGCTCCAGTTCACCTCCAGGCAGATCGAGCAGCAACTCAGCCGCAGCAGTCCAGCAGCAGCTGCGCACGATGCGCAGTCATCCGCCAGCGCGCGACGCCCTCTCCTCCACGGCGTGCGCCAGCAGCGCGCAAGACTCAAGAGCTTCCTCTAAGTCAAGACTCAAGAGCTCAGAAACCATTACAAGTATTGCAGCAGCAGCAGCCCCCAATTTTTTTGAGTTGTGACAATTGAGATTTGAGAAGATGAGCCAAAGACTGAGATTGGGATTTGAGAGGTAAGCTGAACTCTGAAGACTGAAGAGGAACGAAGAAGGCGAATGAAGGACAGAGTTTGCAATGCATTTCATCGTTTTTAGTTTACGAGCCAAAATTACTTATTCACCCTTCATTATTATTACAACATAACTGGTTAAGCCCGTAAATATTCTAACTAACAAACCTAAAAGAGTAAATTGATATATAAAATATACAAATAGGCCACCAAGCTCGAGCTACTCGACGAGTTAAAATTTCTTGCCATTAATTACTCGAACTCGACTCGTTTTACTGTAGCAAGTAGCTCGAAATCGCCTCGAGCTCGAATTTGCTCGAGCTCGATTCGAGTAGCTAACCAAGCTACTCGCGAGCTCGATTCAAGCTACTCGAATTCTCTGCACCCCTAGGCGTGACCCAATCCATTTAGGTTTTTGACAGCTTTTAACTAGACTATAGATTGGGCTACCAAAAACAAAAGAAAGTGTGCATTATCTCCTATTTGCAATAGGAATGGTTTTGTTTATTAATAAGGAAACTAATTCATAATATGCACTTTAGGAAAGCTAATCATTTTGATATTAGTATCATCCATAAAATAATAGCCAAAGGTGGTATTGTCATTATTCTTTTGCTTACGAGCTTAGCTCCAATTCAATTTAACAAAATTTTGGTGAAGCAAAAATTTGTCATTTATTCTCTCATCGCTGTCAATCAGATAAAACTTTTCCATGCTGATCTCCACCTGTCTATAATTTCCACGTGTGCTGTAGCTTATCTTTCTGCCAGCTGCATTCAAACCACTATTTTACGTTTCGAATCTTTACTCCATCCATTGTCCTTTTCTTATCATTTTCTCACATTTTGAGTAGATACTGGATGTGCTTTTCTAGATAATCTGGGCAATGGAGGGAAATGTTGCTATCAGAGGATAGAGTGATGCCATAGTGATAAGGTTTTTTGCTTATAAATGTATCGTTATTCTGTGATGTCTACAATTCGTTTGAGTAGTTGACAATGATTAAATTGTCTGTAAGAGTAGCATAAGGATTTTTGGAATTAAGGAAGTTCTTTCCTTTGCTTGGGGGTTCAAGCAAATTTTCCTTGGGATGTAACTGAAGAAAAAAAGGCAAACTTATTAGTTTATGAATTTGCATGATTTTGAAACATTATTCTACTTCAAATGTCTTGATTTCTTTGCAGTCTTTGGAGATTTTTTAATCCATGTTAAACCTTGACTACTGAATGTGTAGACTTTTAATGTCCTTACACTCAGCTGTATTGATTTGTCTCTAGTCTCCATTTGCTAAATTGTTTTTGGGACTGAGTTGTTTGACTGCTTGATTTGTTAAACCTTTTTAGGTGCTTTATAGTCTATGTCCATCAAGTATATGCATTTTCGAAATAGAAGAATTTAATCAACTTCATTTGGTCCAAGTACAAAATCATTGATCTCTTACTTTTCTTGCTTTCTTTCTTCTTAAGTTTTAGAGGAAGTGTTATGAAAGTTATGATGGCAACTAGTTTTGATATGGTAGGTTGTCGATTCCTAACTTGGATCCAGAAAATTGTAATACATATGTTAAGTCACATATCATTGCAACTTATTTGCGGCTTGTTTAGTTCATGTGAAAGTTACATAGTCAATTTTAGCATGAACACGACATATCTGATATATATTTGAATTAACTCATACAGATTCTGGAGTTAATCATCTTAACGTACGATCAAGGTGAGTTCTCTATTTTGTGGAATGCTCTTCATACAACATACCAGATGCGAAGTCCCTTCATGACTTTACAAAAATTTTTATTCCCTTTTTCTTCATTCTCGATCAGAAAACTACAACTTCACTAAACCTTCAATCCCAACATAAGAAGATGTCAAACACTGAGAAAGTCAAGTACAGTGAACACCTGATGCAAACCACAAAATTCATATCCCAATCCGATGTGAATGCTTATCCTAAAGTTCTCGGGATCTTAGTAACTGATCCCCACTACACTGATTCTTCCAGTGATGAAGAGGGCAGCACTAGTCATCGCTATAGGGTCAAAAAGTACATCAATGAGATCATATTCAAGCACCTCCCTTTTGAAGAAAATTGTAACAATGATGGGAACGTAAAAGAGAAACCTAGCAACAGAAATGTAGCGGGGAACAAGAGAAAAAGAAAAGGCACAGAAAAAGCGGAGTCTAAAGATGAGAGCAAGCGTAAGAAGTTTCGTGGTGTGCGTCAGCGGTGTTGGGGCAGCTGGGTAGCTGAGATAAGAGATCCTATTAAACAGAAACAAGTGTGGCTTGGCACTTATGATACAGCAGAAAATGCTGCAATAGCTTATGATCGTGCAGCTATTCAGTTTCGTGGAACCAAAGCAATCACAAACTTTCTCCCACCACCGCCAGTTAAAGATGAACTCTCAAGCATCACAACTAGAGCTGTTAATCGAACTGGGTAGCTCGCGAGCCGAGCTCGACCCGGCTCGATAAGGGCTCGACTCGGCTCGTTTACTGAAAGAAACGAGCCGAGCTCGAATTCAACTGGATACTCGTTTAATAGACGAGCCGAGCTATGCTCGACTCGTTTGAGCTCAACAGGCTCGAATAGTAGGGGCATTAGCATCATTTCATTGTGTATTTGATACTTTAACCTAATGTTTAATTGTTTGGCTGATGTTTAATTGTTTGGACTCTTTTATGTAATTTTTCATTTTGTTATCTGATCTGGGCTGATGTCGAGTTTGGACATTTTGTTCCTCCATTTGGTAGTTTTCGCAGCAGTTTTAACTTCTTTTTCTATTTCTTGGTCGTGTCTGCCTTGCATTGTCATTTGTCCATCAATTGCATGGTATATAGGCTTCGGGAACTAGTGTGTGGCTGGGTAACAATAGGATTATTTGTTTACATAATAATCTGTTAAGCTCGGCTCGATAGGAAACTCGAGTTCGATCTCGAGCTCAAGTTTTCTACCAAGTACACCGAGTCGATCTCGAACAGCTTGTGAAGCTTGAATTACTAATCGAGCGAGCTCGTTAGAGGTTCGAGTCGAGCTCGATTATCATCACGTGCTCGAGCTCGACTCGGCTCGTTTAACAGCTAATTCACAAGGCAAGCTCTCCCCCCTAACCCAGTGTAGGTTTTGCTTGATCATTTTGGTAGCCAACATGGACCTCTAGTCACTATTGTTCTGGCTACCAACCGTATGATCCTAATGCAATACTCCATTCAGTTGCTTCCATGGTTTTTGTTTGTCAAAAAACTTTTATTTTTGTAATATACCTGCATTCATGTTTATCCATTTCCTTGTAAATATTTTGTAATTTTATGCATGTAATAAATGTTCAATGTTAGTTGTAAGATATGATTTGGCATTGATCCTCCATTAGACTTGATTTGCAAGTTTGTAGAGTTTCTGCATCTTATGAAGAATTTCATGATTTCAATTCTAGATTGCTCCGAGCGACATTTAGCAGGCCTTTGCAAAACTTTTTATAGTTATCTCTTGGCTTGTACACAAGGCTGACAGATGATGGCACACTTGAAATAGGTGATTATCAAAAAATGGAGCTGCATAAGCTATTTCCATTTATGTCAAACATTAATGGTTTTCAACTAAAATTCTGATTCATTAGCTTGCTCTTTCCAAGCACGGGTGGAGACTCTGTAGTTGTTATTTGTTAAGACATGGTAGTCATCCTTCTGACTAAAAGCATTGTAGTGATGGAAGGACATAAATCACATGATAAAGATTTCAATAGCCAAAACTTTCCCATAATAAAATTCGGAAAACTATTTTAGCATTCAAAATACCAAGGCTAAAACTTATCAGGTGAAATTAATACTTATTTCAAAATAGTTATATTTATCTTTAAAGGGTTGCCCACGAAAACTATTCATAAAAGGTCTCTAATTGTAAGGGACCAAATTTATAGATTTTGGAACCTTTTTTGGCATTTAGTTTTTCAGAAACGAAGTAAAACACAACTTAGGATATCAAGGAATTTTGGGTTAAATAGTCTCTGGAATCAGAATAGAATGGACATTATTTGCATGTGGTGCAAAATTGTTATACAATTCATTTGCAATTAATACGGAGAAGAATGAGAAAACAATGAAAAAACAGAAAAATTGTTAAACATTTAAACATGATGGACAGGAATAGTTATACAATTTGGCAACGTTCATGAATTATCTTTATAGCAAATGAATGATGTCTTAATTTGACAAAACCATGACTTTTATTTATATGTTTGGTATTATGGATGGTATCTTAACATATAGTAGTTTCAGTGTTCATAAGAGCATTTACTATTTTCCACTAGAAGATCATATTTCAAAGCATGGAGGTGATTGCTACTCTCTAAACTTATAATCATGTTAAATTCCATTCAGAATCTGAATTATATTTTGTTTGGTAAATCCTTTGGAGCATGTTCTCATGGAATTAGAATAGAAAATGTCAGCTTTACTGAATCAAATTAAACCTTTGTTTTTCACCAAAAAAGAAAATGATAGATAGAAAGAAATAAATAAATCCATGATCTAGGTCAAATTACATTTGTTAAAACAAAAATTTATTGCAATTTTATTATTGTCAAGTGACTTTAACTACAAAGTACATATATGGCATGCAACCATTTTAAGGTCACCTTTTTTAAAGTTTTGGGATGTGAATGATAAACTTCAATATCATAAAATTATAAGTATTAGTACATTATTATGAATAAATTCCATGAATATGAATGTCCATTAAGATGGATACATGCATTCTACCTAGATACATTTGGTACATTAATCAATTCTTATAATTACTAAATACATGTTCTTGAAGTTGTAGATCTACGAATTATCATTAAGAAAGTTCATGTATTTCCTAGCTTGATCTCCCTATAGACAGAGGTGATCCTTACTTCATTTGTAACCTTGAAGTTTTGAAACAACTAGTAGATGAAAGTATAAAATTCTCTCTACTTCTTGTTTATTTTCTTCCTCACAATTTCTTCACATTCTGTCACTTTGTTAATATATAGTTCAACTTACAACAACTACAAACCATCACGAATTAAAGGGATATAATAGCATTAGTTTCACAATATACATCTAATTCAAGTGCATGCAAAGAACTTCCTACTTGCTCAGCTGAAAGCTTTGCATGGGCTTGGTTTACTTGCACCAATTGAGGGATGCGTCTAATGCAACATAGGAATGAATTGATAAGGATTCACTAGGGGTGGCAATTCCTGACACGACCCGAAAACACGACACGAACCTAACACGAAATTAATGGGTTTGGGTTGAGGTTTTGAGAGTTCGGGTCAGAATCAGGTCGAACCTGATGAACCCGAAAAGAAAACAGGTCAATTTCGGGTTAACCCGTGGTGACCTGATATGACCCGATGTGACCCGTTTATGAATTAAAACTAATTTAATAAACATAAAAATTATTTTATCTAACTAAACTAAATCATTTTTTTTTCCAAAGGCATTATTTACTTAATCCAAAATGAATTTATTTAACTTGTGTGAAGTTAAAATTATTATATTTGGACAAATAATATATTATGTTATTTTTTACTTTTATGCTGTTTTAATTTATTTTATATTTGATTTGGAATAAAACACTTTTATGGTGTTTAATTTATTTTAGATTTGGTTTGAAATTATTTATTTAAATTTTTATTACTTGATGATGTAATTAATTTTGTGAAAAATTGATTTTATTAGAAATTACAGTGATAAATTAATAAATTAAAATTAAGTTTCGGGTCATTTCGGATCGACCCGCCAACCCGAAATTTTCGAATTTGTTTCAGGTACCCTGACCCGTTTCGGGTTGGCGGGTCGGATTCGGGTCAGCAGGTTCTTTGTTATACTTAAGCCTCAACCCGACCCGCGCAACCCGAACCCGACCCGATTGCCACCCCTAGAATTCACTAATTTAGCCCGGTTACAAAAGATTTCCAGCTGCAATGTTTGGACACTTACCAGCCATGCTTTTTATTAAGTGCTCTGACCATTGTAAACAAGAATAGAAGAAGCACAAAGAAATTGGAAATTTGGTCTCAGATTGGCCATTGTCCAGAGTTCTTTCGTGGATTGCTCAACTTGATCGTTTTAGTTCTGATATTCGGCGACAAGATTTTTTGCCAACTCTAAAATGATATATCCATTACTATTACTTTCCACTTGTATTTTATGGCACATCCAGCAGGGTAGGAATTCCAATTTGGGGGAAATGGTTCCTGGTCCTCCCTCAGCAAATTTTTGCATCCGAAGGAGAGAGAATCAAAACTATCTAAAACTTATACAGGAGAAAGCTCCATTCCCTTTAGTCGATGTTGTCTCTCCCTTTCCATTTTTATTTTTTATTAAACAATAGAACTAATCCTTTAACAACCAATGAGTATGGTAACTACCCTTAGCTATCCATTGAACTAACAAACAAAAGAGAGCACTCCAATAAGTCAAATGTACTTCTATAGAGTACCATGTTAAGTTCCATGAATTTAGTTAGCAAGAAGAATTACAATCATCCGTCAGAATTTTCATCTAAAAGGGATCAATATCATCCCTTTTCCTTGCAAGATTTTTCCAGCCCACACAGTATTAGGTATATTTTCCCGAGGACAAAGCACTGAAACCTTGATCATGGAGCAAGTCTTTGCGGGTCACGGGGGAAAAGTGATGTCTTACGAACATTGTTCAATGCACAATAAAGCATAACCACACGCTCCAATCCTACTCCAAAGCCACCGTGAATAGGTGCACCACATCTGCACAGGCCAATGATGAATTTATGAACTTTAACATGGTTCAAGTATGCTTTAGCATCACTAGATATAAAAAGTGAACCCAAGTTGACGATTGTGCATGTCAATTTCTAATTTTCATTCAGAAATTAAAAATCCGCTCAATTTGACACCACTGGTAGCAGCAAAATTTAAGATCAGCTAGCTTTAAAATTCTCCATATAAAAATATAGATGGTGATGCATTTCCTCTTGCAAGAAGAGAACAGAAAATATTGTTTCCCTTAGCAGAACAGATCTAAAGAATGAGCAAGATAAAAGTACAAAAGATACCTAAATGAATCAATATATGTTGATATTGTCCTGACATCAATGCCACATGATTCAGCACGTTGAGCCAACAACTCAGGTGCATGGACACGTTGAGCTCCAGATATAATTTCTTCACCTAATAATTAAGACATGAATGAGAAGTCAAGGCAAGAAAACGAGGCAGTACCTAAAGAGTAAGAAAACGGCAATCTCCCTCTTCTTCCCCCACCCCTCTTCCCTAATGAGCCCTCAGTCCCAGCAAGCACTAAGCATTCTCTTCCCAACCAATCATAACTTCTCTCTCTGCCAGAAACTCCATGCCAATCCTTAAAATCTTTGATGTTTTAGTCTCTTGGACAAGAGTTCATAGGTGACTACTCACAAATATTATAATGCATTCATTCCAAAAACAGAAAAAATTACAAGTTTCTTTACAGCACTTAGAGAAATCCTTTTTCACCTAAATAGATGACTTGTATAGGGTTCTCAAAGCCAAGTCAAGAATAATGCATCAATTTCCCAAGAATAGAAAATCCAGGGATTTGCCCCAAGAAAGAAAAACGCATCAATTGATTGATGCAACTTCCTGGAAGAGATCAAATAAATCTTCGAATACATTTAGCATCAGATTCCAAAACGAAAGTTCCTTTATCTTTAGACAAATTCAGAAACTGGTGATTTACTTACTATCTCTTGGAAATAGAAACACATGATAACAAATGGACAAGTCATGTAGTTTATTTCACAAAAATCTTACATTACCACCTAGGCACTTAACATACCTACAAGCTGGAACGTAATGTCAATGCGTATTGACTAGGAATATGATTGCTTATTGAAAAGATAAAAGATACATACTAAGAGAAGGTTAACGAACACCTTTACCTCTTATAAAAACATCAAAGGAATTACTATAAGCAGGATTATCATAACAAGGCATTGTATAAAATGGCCGGACAGCCAAAGGATAGCGATGAAGTATGTAGAACTCTGTGCCATACCTACAATTGAAAACATTGTAGAAAATCTTTTAAAAAATTACTATGCCGATCATAATCTTTCAAGGTTCGAGGCACACATAGGAACAGAGCCAAATAAAACAAGAATGTTAAGAAAAGAATGACATACTTCTCAAACACAAGCTGTCCCAGTTTTCTTTCTGTTTCTGTGTTCAGGTCCCCGAGGGGATCAACTTCAACCCCTGCTTCCTGCATATCCAAAACATACACAAATAAGTTAAACCCAAGCATATGAGTATTTTTTCAGAGATAAGCGCATACCATTATGCTAGTAGCAGCAAAAAGTTTACAGCGAAAACAAGTCAAAAGTCTTGGCAAGCATTGGAATATGTCAGAGCTATATAAGCCAAATTTCAAAACAGCGATGTACTTCAATGACACTGATTAAGAAGCACATTAACCCACAAAACAATTCACCAACAAACAGCGATGTAATTCCACAAATAAGATCAAATCCACATATTTAAACAAAAAAAAATCATCCTTTTTATGGTTCTAAGTGCAAGAAGAGTGCTGAAGGGAGCAAATATACAGATTAAAAGCACTTTTTCACTCAAGTACATAATCCAGCTGTAGTTTTACACATTTAGGCAACGTAACATGCAGTTAGATGATGTGGATAATTAGGAGGAATAATTCACAGTTTACTACCTTCAGAATTTGAATTCCTTCTTCAAATGTAAGCCGCAACGTCTTGGGCAAGTACTGCAAAATAAATCACTTTATAGAAACTTCAAGATGGACATCAATTTAATTCAACAGTAACAATTTGTAGGTTTGCATTTAAACAAAACCTTTAAAGGCTCAAAGGGATATTGTCTGCCAATGGCATCAAGCTCCTTTTTACAGTTCTGATTTATACTGTCAAACATGGACACAAATAAGCGATCAACAACATCCATCACCTGCATCAATGTGCTTACATATGATTAACATTCATTTTCAGCAAATATTGAGCTTTAAACCAATTTATCATACCTCTGAATAATGTTCCTTTATCTCCATTTCAACATCAAGACCTACAAACTCACACAAATGTCTATGTGTAAATGAATCTTCAGCTCTGAAAACAGGACCAATCTCAAAGACACGCCCAAAATCAGCACAGATTGCCATTTGTTTGTGGAGCTGAGGTGACTGAGCAAGACATGCAGGTTGCCCTTTGTACTCCAGCTTAAATACAGCCGAACCCCCTTCACTAGAACCAGGTATCAGTTTGGGTGTATGGATCTCAATACACCCTTCAGATAGCAAAAACTGCCTAAATAACTGCAAAACAATCACACAAAATCTCCTGTAACTTGAAAGTTGTAGCGGATAATGAAAAAGATGGGTTAATATAGGAAAGGATGTCAGAATGCAAGAGGAACACCTCTGCCCGTCCTCAACTTTCATTTTCATAAGGAAAAAAAAAAAGAAACAAATCCTTCCAATGTAAAACATGTCTATCTGAGACAAACAGCAAGCAATAATTACCACCTACAATTAATAAGCAAGTTGTAAATTTTCTAACTATACAAGCCAATTATACTGACCACACTACAAGAAGAGGATCTTATGCCCTTTAATCCCCCTCAAAGTATTCTGCAACAGGTTTTGAAACATGTTCATGAAAAGAAAATGTTATGGAGGCCTACCATCCCAACTTGACATTGAATGCGGAATATTGCCTGATTAGCAGGTGTGCGTAGGTCGAGAAATCTGTTATTCAGACGAGTATCCTGATTAACACGAACAAGTTTCTCTCCAGCCTGCACTATTCAAAATGCTAAATCAGAGTTCTTAATCAATTATAGCCATACACAAAATTAATCATGGAAGAAGTTGCTCGAAACTCATTCCCGTATGACCAACTTCAATCAACGTAGAACACTCAATGTAAGGCAAGAACTCAGCAAGCTCAAAAGCTTAAAAGCAATAATGATGCGAATCATAGCAACAACAATATTCGTCAAATACAGCACTACCTGCTCAGCTTTTTCAATTTCAGCATCACTTCTGGCAGCATCCTCAATATTTATAGGCAGTATAGGGATAGCTTTGCTAACGCAATAAAGTTTCCTCACTTGTACTTCCACCTATATTGAGCGATAATATAACAAGTTACAATCATCCACGGTGAAAACAAGACTGAAACAGCTACTCATCACAACTCAGCCCCTCATTCTAAACCCACAAAATCTTAACTCATCCAACTTTAGCAGAAACATTCCAATTAATCTTAAAAGAGAAAGTTACTTCCTCCAACGATACCTAATTAAAAAAAAAATCCCCTTTATTCTAATATATTATTTAATTAACAAAATTTCACATTCTACTCATCCAAATTACGATTAATAAGACCAAAACCTGCTGAGAAGCGCCTTTAATGGGGTCTTTAGGGACTGAAATCACGCCTTCGACGTCAATTATAGATTCCTTACTCAATGCTGCGGCGTACTTCACCATCTGCCCGCTGACAACATCCGGCGTCACCGTCAACACACACTGTACAGTAAAACCCTTTTCCCTCACCACCAAAAAAGCCATTTTTTTCCCGACGGCTCGAATGGTTTGCGCCCTACCTCGGATCAAGACCACCTGATCTTTCAATTCCTCATTCAAATCAGCCACCTCGGTCCACTTCCGCCCCGTCACGGCCTTGGACTGGAGCTCAATCAATGGCACGTCTCCGTAATTGGTAGCCAATGGATCGGCCTCCTCAATCGAGACGGCCGACAAAGCCGCCGCCGCCGCGTGCTCCTGCCGCTTTCTCTGGCGTTCGAGCTTGGCAGCTTCCTTCTTGGAGAGCTTCTTTCCGGCCGCCGCCTCCTCCTCCTCCATTGCCCCTTCTACTCCTTCTTTAGATACGTCTGCCATAGTTATCGGTGAAAGAGAAAAATGTGCGATCGGAGAACTTTTAGGGTTTCGGGTTTTCTGCGAATGGAATGGTAGAAGAAAGCCAGCCGCTTGTACCCCAAGTTTATGATAATTGCAGAAAGGTCCTTTAGGTTTGTGCAAGCATAATATGTCTCCCCTAAATATCACAAACTGCGGCACTTTGGTGTTATCAAGTAGGTATGGCAACGAGGCGGGGTTCGGGCGGGGGAGGGGCCTCCCCGTTGCCTATTAGTTCCCCCCGTCCCCTGCCCCGTTCCCCGCCTCCTGCTCCCCCCACCCCACCCAGCCCCCGCCCCGCCTTGCCTCACTTTTTCCGCGGGATTAATAAAATTTTATTATATAATCTTATTATAATTAAATTTTAATAAATAATCAAGTATTAAAATATCAACACATCATCAAATTATTATTCATTGTAATTTTATAATTGAAACTCATAAAAACAATCAAACAGAAGTTATTTGAATACAATCCAATATGATGAAATAAATATAACTAAAATAGTCAAATTTTCATTTTTAGTACAAATGCAATCACTAATTCATTATTGTGTTTGTACTTTTTTTTTGAGAAAAAAGTGTTATTCTGTTAAGTGTAATTAGAAATGTAGTATAAATGTATTAGTAAATTTAGTATAACTAATTAATAAATTATATTAGTAGACATGTATAATAATTCATATAATTGATAATATCAATTATATTACATAAACTAATATACATTATACAATACATCTAACTAATAATATCATTATCATAAGTTTATAACTAATTAACTTACATATTATATATATTTATATTTATATATATATATATATTTTTTTTTTTTTTGCGGGTGGCGGGGCGGGGCGGAGGATGGGGAGGGGGTATACTCCCCCGCCCCCTGCCCCGTTTCTAAGTGGGGGGAAAAAATTCCCCCCCGCCCCCGCCCCACCCCCCGCCCCAACCCTTGTCCCGAGAGCCCCTCGCGGGCACCCGCCCCCATTGTCGTCCCTATTATCAAGCGACTTAAATACATTTTCCACTTGAGGTTTGTCAAATTACAAATTTCAATTTATAATTTGACCAAATCAAGGTCAAACCTCAAAATATTTCTATCTTGTATATAAAAAGAAAGCCAAGTTACTGTAGCTAATCATCTTTTTGACACATGTATTGTATATATTTTTGACAAGTGGACCTTTAATTATTTTACCTAAATTTTTCCTTCCCTTTTTTGATTCAATTGGGCTAAAGAATTAAAATATTTTTTCTCTTTGAGAAAACAACTCCATCTTTTCTTTTTCTTCTTGCAGTAACTATTGTCATCCCTCATCTTTTTTATTTTTTATTTTTTATTTTTTAAAACTAATCTAACTAAGATTGTTGCCGTGTTCTTTTTTTTTTTTTTTTTTGTCAAGATGATAACTACTTAGCAAAAAAAATCTTTATTATTTTTTTATCTCATTTTACATTTTCTTTTCTTCCTTTTTTCTTCATCTCTAATCTCTCATGTTTGCTCTATTTTTTTATCATAATGTTATAGCCTACTAGCATTTGTTTGTTAAATTTATAGGATGATGTTTTATTTGGTAGTTCTTCATGGATAAAAGGTGAAATATTAAAATATGTAAAAAAAATTTTAGAATTCATTTTATACCAATGATCATTTTCTATGAATAATAGAACAAAAATTCATTCTTTTATTTTCTTCTCCTATGATTTGATTTCTTACTTCACATTTTGTTTCCTTTTCTTTGTTTTTTGGTTACATTTTGTAATTATCTACAATTTTGTGTATTTGTTTAGGAGAAAGATATATCATGTGATGTTTCCACCAAGATAAATCTAACTAGGCATTCTTGTACCTCCATTTTTCTCCATTTCTTTCTTTTTGCAATTATTTTATGGCCTATTAAATTTAATAGAAGGATCCAATAAGATTTTGTATATATTTAAACTAAAGTTAATTTTTGTTTGTTTTTTAATTACTCAAGTGTTGTAGTATGAATTGGGTTGGTATACAAGGATTGCAGTCGGTGGTGGAAGTCACAATTGAGGCTTTCGGCCTAGAGTGTGACTTGACAAAAAATTGTTAGAAATTTCAATTTTGATTAGGAAGATGTTTTTGCAATAAAAAAATAGTTCAATTCTAATTTGTATATGTAGACCAGGAAACATGGCAATTCAAATTTTTATCTAACCTTGCTATTTATATTAAGGAGTTGCAGAATAATGTTGTCACCTTTAGGCAGAATTTAAATAGATGAACTGGATTCTTCTATCAAAAGAAAGAAAAATATCAAAGTTTATAGTAAGCTATATTGATGTTGAAGATTGTGCCATGTTTTAGTAGCTTCCTAAACTTTTTCTCATTATTAAAATACTAAAAGTATTACGACTGCTTTTGATTTAGTTTTAACTAAAACTATACTACTATTAATACACCAATGCACTTATAGTGTATTAAGTTTCTCTCCTTTTTGGGTATCATCATAATAGTGGTTCAAAAATCTTTATTCAAATCACAATAAATAGAGAGATTGACTTCATAGATGGAATTTCTCTTCACAACAAATTTTGAGAAAAATTTTATTTATACTCCATATTGTGTTAATTGTGTTCCTACAATAAACAAAAACTATACAATAAAAATTATAGCGAAAGTATGATTAACACAAATGAGAGTTCAAATAATATTTGTCAAATTTAATTGCTTTGATGCTGAATTTTTCTCATATATTTCTATTCATTCATCGTGTGTCAAAATAATTTGATGCTATGCATTCGACAGACAGCGGGCATTTTGGTCATTTTACATAGCGCGTAACTTTGATTGCACACGACGTAACTTTGTTTGCACAACGTATAACTTTAGTACAAAAATTTACAAGCCCCACATACGTTGTGAAAATCGATGTACAATTTGTAATCTGGACTGCACATTTTTTTTTGCCAAAATCTGGCCGTTGACTGTTCAGGGACGATCATCAGAATGACCGTCCCTACCCTTGTCCGCATTCGACTAAATTTTAGGGGACCCAAACTGTGCTTTGCACAGTTCAAGTACCTCTAGTAACCAATATTCCCTCGCGCTGATGAATTTAAAAATTGGAATGGAAACAGGACAACTGAAGTGCTAAGTGGCGGTAAGAAGGGAAAAACATGTTCCCCTCCCTAAAGCGATATGGCATCTTGATCCAATAGTTCAGTGATGTCTTCTTCTTTTTTTTTTTTTTTTTTATGTGTAAGTAGGAAGACTGAGAAGGTTTAAATTCAAAAATCCTCACTTATACTCTCTCTTTATCTTTCCAGCCTTTTCCTCAAACCATCCAATCTTTCTATCGCATTAATATTTTTCTTCAATTGGTTGCAGCGGGATTGTTTGAAAATTTTCTCCAATTGGCTATAATGGGGTTGTTTTTTCTCCACAACTTTGTTTTCTCTAGATCTTTTTTGTTCAATTTGTGATTAAGATGAGATTATCCCTCCACCAATGTGTTTTCCTATATATATATATAAAAAGGAGTTGGTGTTTGACTGTTGAGTGATTTTCATTTGACATTTTGAGGGGCAAGTTAGTCAATTCATCAGGAGTTTACAACTAAGTAAGGGTTCAGTACCAGCATGATATGCAGATTGATGTGCACTTTGCCTATCTTACCCTTAGTGGGCTGATGTTTCAGCTTTTACTCTTGAAAGTGGCCGTTAGTGTTGTAGTTAAGGCAAAGAGGTCTTTTAATGGAGCTTGTGCAAGTCAGCTTGCGAAAAGAGCTGGAGGGATTATGTTGCATGCAGTTACACAAAACCAATTGAGCAAGTCATGATTAGTCTAACATGATTAGTCTAACATGAATGCATTTACAACACGATTAATTCTCTATTTGATAGTGGAAGTTTAACTGCAGACTTTGTCTCTTCTGAAGTTTCACAAAACCAATTGAGCGGTAAAGAGTTGGATGATTATAGTAAGCAATTATGGGTTATTTAATGCAATAGTAATGGATGGAAGATGAGAGACCCATTGGAAAGCATGTCTGAACTGAAATAGAAATTCTCTTGATTTTCTGAAGCATTTGCTGAGCAGTTTTTTTTTTTTTTGGAACCTACAATAATAGGGGTTGTTAACACAAAGTATGGTTGCATGAGGTGCTTAACTAAATGGGCAAGGTTTTTGCTCTGTGTTTTTCCATGTACATACCAGATGTGTGTATATCAAATATCTAAATGAACTAGTGAATTCATTGTTCAATTTAGAAAGGCCAACTATATTTGTAACTTTATTCTGTAATTTCCCTGTTTTGCAGATTAAGAAGGAAGAGAATTGTACTGCAGAAACTTTGTCATCAAGGTACTTTTCAACAGCATTTCTGTCCTTGACATATTATATCAAATATAATAGTTACAATTAACTCATTATTTTGGTGTGCATGACTTGCTGTTATTTTAACTGCCTTTTAATTTGTGTGTTCTTCTCTTTTGTGTGTTAATGACCATGGCAAATTGCACCTGACCACTGCAATTTGGACTTTGGAATTTGCCTTATTTCCTCTCTTCCAAATTATGTGCATGGCTATGTGTCTGTTGAATTGCAGTAGCTATGGTCACAATTTAAAGGTTTATTCTATTTGTGTTAGCACTTAGGATGGATATCAAAAACTACTGATAAACTTAATTGTAAAAGACAAGCTCACAATTAAAAGGCTAGAGAAAAGTATGCTGCCTTATCAGTGGAAGAGAAAGAAAAAGTTCGACAGAAGCAACGAGATGCTTATAATAAACGCAAAGCATCAAAACAAAATAGACTTACCTCTTCCATAAAGGCTTTGTTTGATTCAATGTAAAATATTTTCAACGGAAAATGCCTACTATGGAAATTTTATCGAGGAAAATAATTTCTTTTTCCATTTTTTTTCCCTATGTTTGGGAGGAGATGGAGACTACAAATCTTTAGTGGGCTATTGCATAAGTGGTGGATTTTGTTCTAAATCTTAAGGCTGGTGGGGGAGTTTGAATGGATAGTCTCACTACTTAGTAGGCAGACATGGAAAATAACTTCAGCTCATTTATATGGGAAGTCCTTTTACACCATCTAATGTAAAATATTTTCGGTAGGAAAAAATTTTCCCAAAGCAATAACCCAACCAAACAATAGAAATTCAGGAAAACATTTTCTGAAAAATATTTTCCTTCCAAACAAATAGACGCTAAATCTGCATCAATGAAGGATGATAAGTTGCTGATACTAAAAAGTATTACAGTTGATAGAAAGCTTTGTTACCTTACTAAAATCCACTAACAAAAACTGTGTAATCCAATTATTGTTGGATGTTGAAAAGGAGATTATATACTGAATACTACAAACTGTGGTGATTAATGCAGACACAATACACAGTGAACAAGTAAAAATATCTGAAGGAAAGGATGATATGCAGAAACATAAGGAAAATGCTACTACATTTTCCACCTATGAAAAAGGTTAACATATCTGTCAAAATTCAAATACAATTAGCAGAAAATATAAATTCATGTATAGGATATATGTTACAGCAAAATGTTACTTTTACATATAGGCTCTACATCTAAACTTTGCTATGAAAGAACCTCAGTAGAAGCAATAGGAACAAAGCAAATAGGTTTTCTCATTAGTACATTTGCTGTTCAAGATAGCAGTGTTATAAGTAGACTTATTGCAATAACCACAACTTATTTATGTTATAGATTTTCATCCAATCTGCAATAGTTGCTATAATGATTAACCTTTCTTTTTTTATAGCAATAACCTTTCTTTCTTTCTTTCTTTTCATCTATATGACGATTAATTTGCTGTGCAATAATAAGTCCACAATTTCAATTGCATAATCACCTACATGGTTGACTTAATTGAGTAGGCAAACTATACAATAGCAATTCTTACAACTACATCACTATTGATTGCAATTTCCGTTTACCAGCTTCATCCCCTGCACAGGTTACAACTCACACGCCGAGCGCGGGTGCCACCCCTAGTAATGTTTAGTGAAATTTGTTGTTCAACTAATTGTTGTTTATTGAATTGCTTTTTAGAAATAAATTGAATCAACAAAGGGCACCTTAAAGCCCTTAAGAAGCAGAAGTTAAGGTCACAAGAGTGACATTAAATAGAGGATAGACTCTATGTTAGGATGGATTAAGGAAGATGAACGGCAAGACTTGGTTCTTTGTAGGAGCGATATCGATTCAAGTCTCGATCTAAAGTATAATATACAAAGAGCTATAGCAATTGACAAAGGAATTCTATTAAATTTGACAATGAATATTTTATTAATTATTTCTATTATTTTATTTTTCTTTTAAAGTTCCTCGCCTATAACCTTGACATAAGTTTTGATCTAATAAAAATAGGGGCTTTTCTACTCAGGCAAGGAATTTTTCAGCCACTAATAATAAATGTATCTTTTTCGTATATTAAAATTATTTCTTAATTTCTTCATGTTTAGATTCAAAAGGTCCCTTTTCCCCAAAATAGTTTGATACTTGGATGCGTACTTTTAGGCACAGAATAGACTCATAGGCCTTCCTAAATTAATCTATGATTTTAACATATTAATTGAGATAAACTGATTAATAGAAGAATCCTTAGACAAGTTTTTGTTATTAGATCATCCATTTTTATTAACTAGATAACGTAAAGTTAATTAAACATAATAATATATGACAGAGTAATGCACAATTCACAAATGATGCTAGCTTGGGCAGAAGATTTGTAAAAATTCTAATTAAGATACAAATACTACTATTGGATTATAGTATTGGTGATTTCTACAATCTAAGAAAAGACGTGTCTTAGATTGGCCTGTAACAAAATAAGAGGCTCTTGAATTTCTAATTGTTGGAATTTGGGTTGCTTTCCTTCATCTTGTTTGCCTGATGAAGTGATGATGCTAATGCATCGGCAGTCACCTCCAATTCTCTCAATCTCTCTCAGGATTTGCCATTCTATCTAATCCTTTTACAAATGTTAATTGTTCCTATTACTTGCTTGAATGATTGCTTCTTTCTATCCTTGATAAGGTTTTGTATTGTAGGCTGAGTCAAAATTATCATCCCGTGACTCCCGAATGCTTGTCTAGGTTTTGGATTTTGGATGCTATATTTTATTCCAGTTTGAGGTGTGCAACGAATTCGAAATCGATAAATCGAAAATTTGAATTCGGAATTTTTCAAAATTTTGGTACCAGAATTACCGATCGAATTCAATTTAGAATTCACCAATTCTGATTTCGAATTTGGTTTCGAATTCAATTCGAAATTCAGCAAATTCCGATCTCAGCGAATTTGAAAGCCTTTTTTTTGTTCCTTTTTTTTTTAAACAACTTCTCATATTTTACTCTTTTTGGTAAAACAACTTCTCACCGAATTCGGATAGAATTAGGTTTTGCTCTTTTTGTCCTTTTTTGAAGTTTTTTTTTTAGATGTATTGTTATTATGTTATATAATACAAATTTTATATTACATATATTATAAAAAATATTATATTATATATATAAATATTATAGAATGAATTTGAAATCAAATACCAATTTTGATTTTCGATTTCAAAAACTTCATTATCGAATTGGAACCAATTTCGCATAATTCAAAATCGAAAAAACCAATTTTCATTCCGAATTTCAAATTACCCATTTCGAAAATTCCAAATTCAATTCGAATTCGATCAGTAAATCAGAATTTTTCGATTTTGCACACTCCTAATTCCTATTGGAATGACATGAGTCATCCAATACTGAATTCTGTCAAATCCATGGCTCCTATTGACAACTTCGACAACTTCTTTTTGATATATATATATATGTGTGTGTATATATATATATATGTCCATTGGCCATGCATGATGTCCTAACACTAGTCTAGTTATCCACTATCCGAGAGACATTATTGAGCCAGGAATCCTGAGGTTGTTTGGAAACTATTCAAAGGTCAACAAAATTGATTATTTATATTAAATTATTAATTGAAGACAAAATAAGTCAATGAAATACCTAAACAACCCTAGACCATAACTACTAACTCTAATAAAGTTCCGGACACCTACTAGAGGTACCTTTAGTGTTCATATAAAAAAAATTTGCGAAGAAGATCTCAGTCCATGGTATTAGAGTGGCCTGGTTATCCAATATGATAATAATACTATAACTAAAAGATGAGATTAAAAATTTAGAATCACAATTAGAAAACATAAATATTTTAATAAAACTAGCAACTTTAGATACTATAGTAGACTTGTTAAGGAAAAAGAAAGAAGTGAAGGATAAAATAAGATTAGCTAGATAACAAATAGAATTTGTTAGTTATGAAAAAGATAGAATACATAGAATTGGAAATAAGTGAGTTTAAAAAAAAAAGAAAATTGTTAGTTGATAATTTCTAGTTAGATTGTAATGTAGAAGGAAAACATAGACATACAATTCATAGTGAAGATAGACTGTATAATACATTATTAGATTTATTTATATATCTGTCAGACAATTTGATAAAAAAATTAAATATTGTCGAAATTATCATAGATTTCAATAATAAAAATAACCAGTTAATTAAAGGGATAGAAGAGAGATTAGATTACATAAAAGAACAAATTAACCAAGTAAATATTAAAATAAATAATTTTGAAGAAAGGTTTTGTAGTACCTATTTGATTAAATAAGAACCCAAGGCACCTAAAACTTTAGGATTTGAAAAAAATTCCCTGCAATAGGTAGATAAACAAATTTATCAAGTGAATGGGCAAGTTCAGAAACTAGAAATTTGCAAATAAATTTGGATTAAAATAGAAGAAATTAGAAAAATTACATATGGCGAATGAATAATTTAGAATATATGGAAGCATTAAAAGAACCCAAAAAATATCATAAAGATGCGGAAGGACTTAATAAGTATCAAGACCAAATAAATAATCAAAAATTTAAAAGACCAATTAGTAAGCAATATTATAATTGTGGAACATCCTAAATTCAGTTTTGCTCAAAGTAAAGTTAATATAAACCCGATAGCTAGGGTAATGAGTAGCAGTGAAAATAAAAATGAGGTAGTTAGGGCAGAAAAATTAATAGATGTAGAAACCCAAATAGAATATTTTAAACATAATAAAATAGAATTAATAATACCATCTTGGGTACACCAAAAAGGAAATATTTTGAGTAAATCTACCTTATATCAACATTACAGTGAAAGGTTCCTTTCTTGTATTCATGAGAATCAGATGGTTAAATTAGATGTAATTGAAAATGAAAACAATAGGGAAAAATATAGACAGTGCCATATAAAAATAATTGTAGTCAATATCAAAAGGTTACACAGAGAAAATCTAGGAGCTAAGGCATTGGTCACTTTATATGATAATTATTTTACAAAGACATATAGCAAGCTTTACTAAAAATTATTGAATTAGAAATGAATAATAAAGGTGGATTAGTATATTTGACTCCAAATTAATTAGTAGAGAGCAAAGATTTTCTAAAAATATAAAAATAGAAATTAAAAGTAGATATTATAATTTGAAACAAGGAAAAAGTAATTTACAAATAAGCATAGGAGTTCTAAGTAAATTTATTGAAAATAGCAAAACTAATTATCACCTAGAAGAAAATCAAATGATTAAAATATTAGGTAGTAAAGGAATTAAATCTATGCCTACTAAAAAGTTTTTTGCTAATATAAATGCAGGATCAGAATGGAAAATAGAAAATTTCATAAAAGGTAGTATATTAGCCGTTGAAGAAAATATTATATACAACAAATTTGAATAATAGTTTAAGTATAAGATTTGGAAACTAAAGTTATGAAATAGGGAGTAGTACTAGCAAACAAGATGACAACGATTTAAAACAAACAGTAATTGTTATGGTGAATAACAAAAATGAATTTACTTATTCAAATATGAATAGGATATTAGACAATAGATATAACAAATTAATGATAGAATATAATGGTAACAAACAAAAGTAATAGAATTCTAGATAAAAAATATAATGATATATATATAGAAGATATAATAGAAGAAAAAATAGATGCGTGATTTTTAAAACAAATAAAGAAGTTGCATTAATAGAAGGAATTAGAAATGAAAAAGGAAGTAGTAGCGATGCAGCACTACAAAGTGGGATGACTAGTTATAAAAGATCTAGAACAGAATTTACAAATCTTAATCAACCTAGTACTGAAAACAATAGGCAAATTATTACTAAAAAATGTAGACAGTGCCATATAAAAATAATTGTAGTCAATATCAAAAGGTTACACTGAGAAAATCTAGGAGCTAAGGCATTGGTCACTTTATATGATAATTATTTTACAAAGACATATAGCAAGCTTTACTAAAAATTATTGAATTAGAAATGAATAATAAAGGTGGATTAGTATATTTGACTCCAAATTAATTAGTAAAAAGCAAAGATTTCTTTAAAAATATAAAAATAGAAATTAAAAGTAGATATTATAATTTGAAACAAGGAAAAAGTAATTTACAAATATGCATAGGAGTTCTAAGTAAATTTAGTGAAAATAGAAAAACTAATTACGCCTAGAAGAAAATCAAATGATTAAAATATTAGGTAGTAAAGGAATTAAATCTATGCCTGCAAAAAAGTTTTTTGCTAATATAAATGCAGGATCAGAATGGAAAATAGAAAATTTTATAAAAGGTAATATATTAGCTGTTGAAGAAAATATTGTATACAATAAATTTGAATAATAATTTAAGTATAAGATTTGGAAACTAAAGTTATGAAATAGGGAGTAGTACTAGCAAACAAGATGACAACGATTTAAAACAAACAGAAATTATTATGGTGAATAGCAAAAATGAATTTCCTTATTCAAATATGAATAGGATATTGGACAATAGATATAACAAATTAATGATAGAATATAATGGTAACAAACAAAAGTAATAGAATTCTAGATAAAAAAAAATATAATAATATATATAGAAGATATAATAGAAGAAAAAATAGATGCATGATTTTTAAAACAAATAAAGAAGTTGCATTAATAGAAGGAATTAGAAATGGAAAAGGAAGTAGTAGCAATGCAGCACCACAAAGTAGAACAACTAGTTATAAAAGATCTAGAACAGAATTTACAAATCTTAATCAGCCTAGTACTGAAAACTTTTGATTTAGGAGGAAGAATACCGCATTCAACCTAGGAAAACTTTTTGATAAATATGAATATAAATATAAACCCCATTGAAAAAGATAACCAATAGATAATGTTACCAGTAGCAACTTGAGATCCTCAATGGCCTAAAGTTTTAAATAGATGGGAAGCAGATACAATAAGAGTTTGGCACAATCATCATAATCAAACAGATGATGTGTATAGCTATTTGAAAACATTATTAGGAGAAACCACATTGTATTTATATTTAGCATATAAGCAGAAATAGCCAGAAGAATTAGAAAGATTAAAAGGCTAAGGAAATAATCCAATAAATTTTTCTAACAAATCAGAATGATTTTATTAGGATTTGACTCTAGTAAGGCAAAAAAATACAAATTTATAAAATATTGCAATAATACAACTAGAACAACTAATTCTAGAAATATTTGTGTATGTGTACGTAAGTATGTATGTATGTATATATATACATATATGTAAAAGAATTTGGTCAAGACTATTTAAATTTAGCTTCAAAAATAGGACGAGAATTTGATGAAGATATAGCAAATAGACATCTTAGAAAATTACTCGAAAATCTAGGAAGAGAAATAGAAAACAAATGCGAGGAAATAAAAATTTCCACAAAATCTAAGAGTTGGAGTTCAAGTAATATTCACAATCAATTATCTTAGAAAAAAATGTTCAAAAATATAGACAAAAAACACTTAAAAGCAAAGTTATAGATTTTATAAAAAAGTTATATATATTCCTTAACAGTATAGAGAAGAAAGAAGAAGAAAAATGTATTACAAAAAATTTGGAAGATTTGATAAGTTTGATAAATATAACAAAAATAAATATAAAAAGAAAAATTTATTAAAAAAAAAGCAAAAGTTACCAAAAGGGTAGAAAATCTAATAGATATGTCATAAAACCTAGGAATAAAAAAATGTAATTGCTATGTTTGTAGAAAGCCTAATCCTTAAACATTGCCAGCAATTATAGGAAAAATGAGGTATATAGCATCATAAGTATGGATGAAGAATACCCTTTTTCTGATACAGACTTAGAAGATTCTGATAAATTAGAAGAAAAATTAGAATTAGAATTTTGTAAAATGATGGAAGAAAAATAACCTTGTCAACATGATTGAGAATATGGTAAAGGATTTTCTTCTCAACCCTAGCATCATTGTAAATATTTTCCAACTTTAGAAATTAGATTTAGATGCTCTGAAAGTTATTTAGAAATATGCGAGCATTGCATATTTGAACATTTTCAAATAGAAATTCCTAAAGAAAGGGAATAGTATAACAAAAAAGAAATTTTAAAAGCAGAATTAAAAATTAAAACTAGAATTAGAAATGTATAAAACACAAGTAGAATTAGAAAAGAAATTATTACTAGAAAGAGTAGAATGGGAAAAAGGAAAAGAAAATTTTCTTTTTGAAATAGAATTAGAAAAGTTAAGCTTGGAAAATAAAAATTTGAAAAGAGAATTTGAAAAGCTAGTAAAAAGTAAAAAGGAAACAAGTAATAACTGAATGCTAAGGAATCAAAGTAGAAGTTGAAAATAATATCTTAAAGACCCCAATAATACCTGAGAGCGCTTTAATTATTGTCATTTGCCAAATAAAAGTTGAAAACAGCCATGTCATAAAAGAATTTGGAATGATAGATATTGGACGTACCAAATCTCACATTGATATATCTTTAGTACTGGAAACGCATAGGCATAAATTGAATTATAGTATGCAAGGTGAACAAATGGACAGAACTCTTATTAGATATAATCATTGTGTTTGAAATGTCCAAATCTCTTTCGAGACATTTGATGAACAATTTGGAGAAAATTCCTGTTTCCTTAGATTTGGATAAGTAACCACCCTCACCAATATAAAATTATAATTCATTTAAATTTTATTCGATCATTATCAAGAGGAATGTTTATTTCCACTAATTTCATCACATTCTTTAAAAGAGTCTCTTTCACTCTTATAGATTACTATATATATATCAATTAGCATTAGAGTTACCCGTGAGACGTGACACTGGTAAGATTTTATAAAATTAGTAAATTTAGTAACCTTAACTTAGATTACAAAAATTTTGATTTTTCTGAATATAATGTAACAAAAGAAGATAATTCGATAGATTTGGAAGAATTTAAAGATAATAATAATTTCCTAAAATAGTTACAAATAAATAAGGTAGAAAAATACATAAGTTTAGAAAACATACTGGATTGTAAACTTAAAATCAAATTAATAGAAGATAATAAAAGATTACCCAAACATAAGAAAAAGGATGTAGACAATTTAATTAGAATAAGTTTTAGGAGAAAATCCAATTAAATATTGGGATAAAATAAATTTCTAGCACTTTTAGATATTAAAAACCTAGATTTTACTATTAAAATAGCTAAACACAATTATAGCCTTGAAGATAAAAAAGAGTTTAGCATACAAAAAAAAAGAATGATTATATTTAGGAGTAATAAGATTCAGTTGTAATAGACATCGTAATACAACATTTATGGTAAAAAATCATGATGAGATAAAAAGATGAAAAACTAGAATGGAAATAAATTACAAAAGACTTAATGATAATACCTATGAATACCAGTGTAAGATATCAGTATAAGATACCTGTATGAAAACCAGTATAAGATACCAGACCAATTAATAAATTGTATACAAGGACCAAAAATACTCAGTAAAATTTGATTGTAAATTTGGATTTTGGTAGATAAAAATGGATGATGAATCTATTCCATAGATGACCTTTACTTGTTCTGAAGGCCAGTTTGAATGCATAGTTTTGCCATTCAGATTAAAAAATACTCAGTCTATCTTTTGATTTTTCAAAGAAAGATGGATGGAATATTTAATAAATATATATCATTTGTTTTAGTATATATCGATGACGTTCTAGTTTTTAGTAAAAAATATAGATGAACACTATGAACATTTATTTATAGTATTCAATGAATTTTAAAGAAATTGATTAATTATTAGTAAAAAGAAAATAGAGTTAGCCAAAGAATACATAGAAATTTTAGGAATGAAAACCGGAAAAAGAAAAACAAAACTCTAGGATCACATAATAAAAAAGAAATTAGAATTTCTAGATAAAATGGAAGAACTAAACAATTGCAAACCTTTTTAGGAATATTAAATTATGGTATAATGTATGGACTTGAAAAAACTATAGGACCATTGTATGGTAAAACTAAGCCAGGAGGACAAAAATACTTTAATAAATAAGATATAACATTAGTGGCAAGTTTCTTAGTTTAATGACAAAAAAATTTATCCGGTAAATGCAGTTATTGGCTTGTCTATTTTAAAACTAACATTGCTGCATAACTTGTGAGCGAAAATGATGAAAAATTATTTTTTTTAAAATTTTTTTTCAATTCATCGTTGTCGCACACCAGTTGTGCAGCAACCGAGGACTAAATAACAAAAATTTTTACACCATAATTTTTGCTTGAGAGACAAAAAAAAAGGTGTGCCTGTTGCTGCACAAGAAGGCACTTTATATATATATATATATATATATATATATATATATATATATATATTCGTATAGATGTCCCTGTTGCCACACAGGGAGAGTGTGGCAGCAAAGACGCAAGAAAATTTTAAAAGAGCCCATTTCAGTTGAAAAAGGTACATGTAAATGTAAAATAGTAATCTCAATTTATCCAGCAAAAGTTGTTTAAGTAGTTTAGTGACAAGTGTCGGGTCTGTGCAATAATAATAAGAACCTAACTACCACAAAAAACAGTCAATAATCAATTCTATGTATTGAAGCAGAGACTCTGGATGTGCAATGGGTTACTTGATTCACCCTGATTCCAAAGAGTTTGCTTAATTTAATATACCATAATTAATCAAATGACAAAATTTACTAACTAGTAGACAGTGACAAGTAGGGTTGTCTCCTCAGGAACTGGGGAAAAGTTCGTTTCTTTTTAAATCAAGACAAACGGGGGGTTTAAGAATTAAATGATAATGAACAGTTAACTAAATAAATTAATTACGAAAAATAATTTATTTAAAGAAACAATTGTGAAAATTCTAGCCAAAGGTATACTTCAGAAAGGATTCAAACAACTGATCATCGATTCAGATATAATCCTAACATTCATTAATAAGCACGTTTTTAATAGCCGATACAATCTGACAGTCAGTCTCTCCTTACTGTTTCGATAGTCAAGATACAACCGTTGATTATTTCCCTAATTCAGGAATAACCTTAGGTACGATCATAGGGTTTAATTCCCCAATTGCATTAGAAACTAGAGAAACCCTACTCTAATTAATAAACACGCTACGAGAATTTATTTAAATTAAATTATATGTTTCCCTGACATAAATCCAATTATATTAGTTGCCACTAGGATGAAAGTAATCAAACAATTACGGATTCAACTACCCTCAATTCGCAAGTAAACTACGTGAATAATCAAATATTGCGCACTATCTAATCATACAGAATAGCTACAACTATTAAAAGCAAAAAATATACAAATACCAATGAACGAAAGAAGCAATTAAAATAATTTAGATCTCATAGTTATTGTCGAACCAAATCTTCAGTTCCCTCGACTAGAGATAAGATTTTAGTTCTCCATAAGTGGAGAACTGACCATGCGAAGAGAATTGAGAAAAACTGTCAAATCTTGTCTCACAATTTCGGTCAAAGAAAGAGAAACTAGAACAAGTCAACAATTGTGGCTTTCGTTGGTTTTCTCCAAGTTTTGCCGAAAGGCAAGAAAAGTCAAAGACCAAGAGTACAATCTTTTCTCCTCTGCATTTCTAGCCACCAAAAAGGTGAATCAATTGCCTCCTTCCTGCGGCCAGGCAATGTTTTAAAAACCGGACCGTTAATCGAACCGGTGAAGTGAAAGGGTCGAGGTTCAATCGATCGAACCGGTTCAACCTCGGTTTAATGAATTTTTTAAAAAATAATTTATATAAATATATATGTGCACAAAATAAGACATGTAATGGATAATTTAATACATTATATAATGAAAAGTTTACTATTTTTGAATAACTTGGATTTTTGAAAATAAATTTTTTAAATTATAAGTTAAAACAAATAAATTTCATCTCAATTTCAATTATATCTACCAAAAAAATCTTAAATATAATCTAAAAATATCACAATATTTGAAATTATACAAAATTCACGTCTATGAGAATTTAGACATTGTGAACTTAAATTTTAATTTACATTTTGGAATTTAAATTTACAATTTAAAAAAGGAAGTTTGGAGTTCGAAGAAAATCAAGAGAATTGAAAATAGAAATGCAAATTTGATAAGAAACAAAAAATGAGATAAAAGTGAGTGGTTGTGGTATTAAATAAATTGGGTTAAAGAAAAATAATTCTTTTTTAACTTTTTAAAATTTAATGGACAAAAACAAAATTAAAATATGGAAGAAAACATCAATAAATTAAAAATAAAGAGGTTTGATTAAAAAATGAGTGGTAAAAGAAAAGATGATAGAGAGAGAGAGAGAGTGTGTGTGTGTGTGTGTGTTGAAGATTAAAAAGAAATAGTCATGAAAGAATGATATTTTGTAAAAAAAAAAATGGAACAAAAGAAATATGAGTGTTTGTTTTATATAAATAAGTTATCAAAAAAAACTAATAAGATGTGATAGTGCAACGGTTACTACATTGGTCATCTATTACAAAGGTCTTGAGTTTGAATCTTGATAACTACATTTTGCAACAAAAAAAAAAAAAAAAAAAAAGGAAAACTCAAAAACAGGAAATAACCGGTTCAAATCCGGTTCAACGGTTTCGCGGTCCGACCGGTTTTTGACCGGTTTCTTGACAAAGTCAAACCTGGCATTGAACCGGACCGGAGCCATGGCCGGTTCGCGGTTCAACCGATCGAACCGTCCGGTCCGGTCCGGTTTTCAAAACACTGCGGCCAGGACCACCAGAGAAGAAACTCACTCTAGTCCCGGTTTTTTCTCCACTTTCCTAATCTCACAAAATCCTAACAAGAAAAAAAATGATTCCTAATAGTACTCAACTACCTAATAGCAAAAGGCAGTAACTATTCCAACATAGCCTTGGACTTGGAGTCCACAATTCTTTGAAAATTGCCCTCGTGCATGTGAGATCCCGACAATCTAGTCCTAGGACGTGACTTCAGCGTGCTCACATAACTATCAGAAAGTCTTTTGGAATATTATTGATTTTTAGCACATTTCTTCCACCAATTTCTGCAATTAACACGAAACACAAAATCTAAGTAGAATCCTCCAAATAGTGCAATATTTAGTCAAAATAATTATGAAATATTAGCAAAATAACCCACTAAAATGCACCCTATCATTTTGTACAACAAAGTTAAGAGCAATATTTGCTTCTTTTTCTTTATTAACCCATTTTATTTCTCCATAGAAAAATTTTATATGTCTAACATATTTAAAAAATTATGTCATAAAAATCCTATATATTTTAAGCATCCCGAATATTATAAACATGTTGAAAAATTATGTCATGAAAGCTAAGTATTTTAACAACCCAAATATTATAAACACATAAAAAAATTATGTCACGAAGACTTTATGTATAAAAAATTGATTATTGTAATTGGCCTAAGGTGAATAATAACTATCTGTTTACATATGTTTGGCCCTTTTGCTCCTATCCATCGAGGTGGTTGAGCAACCAAATTTCTTGTGCCTTCTCTTGCATAGCATGTGCTGCTGAGCCTGCTTTTGAAAAGATCTTAGACCGAGATCAAGTTGGAGGGGTGGTGGCTCATCATCATCAATCGAATTTGTAGCAGTAGGAGTTTGGGTGCATCCCAAACGTGATAGTGGGACAAAAAGACTAGCCCTATTGCCACTAGCTATTTGGCCCTCAAATATCTGAGGAGTAGGGGACAAATTTGCAGCAGAATTGGTTAGGAAATTAAAATTAATGTCATCTCCAAAACGTGCACCAATGGTCAATGGGAGAAAAGGGAGTCAGTGCACTGAATACTGGTACTTGCAATAGGAGTGGTAAATGGATTGTGGCCACCATATGTATAAACTAAGGAATAGACAGTAGTAGAATAGTGGAATTGTGTTCAATGAGTCTCAAAAACTGAGCAGCGCTAACGTTTGGAATTAGGGTAGCCTTTTCATTTTAAGGCACTTGGACTTGTTGGTGATGCATGCCTCTTTGATTGAACGTGTCCCATCTTTCACTGGGGACAGGTCACTTGGGCTCCTAATTTGGCACATTGTGATGTATAGATTAACCCGCTTCCTGCCAGTCAGTAGGGCCAAGTCCACTATGCGTACCTTCCAATGTAGTTCATGCACCCAAAAGCCTCGTCATGGATGGATTAAAGAGATGCATGCATACCCTGCTTTGACAACTCTATAAGACTTTGAACTACAGACCATCCTATTTGCGTAACGGTATCCATCCGTGCAATTGACGATATCAGTTTTTTGAGTTGGGGATGACCAGGAAAAAAGTTTTGAATAAACCCAACCAAAAAAAAAAAAAAGAAAAATGTTGGAACATTACCAAATAATCATATCGGCTTGCAGCCCCACGATGCCTGTCATGCTGAGGCTGCTATATCACTGGAGTAATATAGCAAACAGTATGTACTGTATACCCATGCATATATATCGCCTGCCCCAGGTAAGTACGAATCCATTGGAGATGCATCAATCATGGATGATGTGCGTTCATTCCTTCCAGTAGTGGACCCAACTGGAGTGGTAGTCAGCCCTCAAGTGTCCTGACCGACCCAGTTCGTGTAGCCAAGTGTAAGATTCAAGTGGCTCTGAAATCTTCTGCAGCGTTCCAAACTGTTGAAGCACTTGATTAGGAAGATATATCTCTACAATGTGCCAAAAAAATCAATGGAACCCTAGCTCATCAGATATTTGCATCGATGGTGTACGTAGTACAGAGATAGAGATGCTAGCACATCAGCCGTGTATGGCTCCCAAATGAACTACATGTAAGGAATAGAAAGAAACATATGTTAATTGGATGGCATATGCGGAACAAGTGTATGTACTTAGGTCAAATGATACATGATTCAATTAATTACCTCATATTTCCCCTTCAATAGCTTATCTCGATAATATGCCAAGTAGTTTTCTGAAGTATGAATCTTGGTATGCTTAGTGGCCTATCTGTCCCATCATGGGTAATCCCCTAGACCCACAGGGATGACAAAAGTTGGACGAATAGTTGGCATTCGTTCCCATGCCCACAGCTTAAATTAGAAAGCAATAAAAAAAAAGCAAAGGTATAGAAAAATAAGTTATTGAAGCGTAGATGGTTGAGTGTTTGAAATGTAAGTACAAGATTGTACCTGTAGTAGCATATACTAATATCTAAATTTAAACTAAATACTCTATCAACAAATCTTTAAATTATTATAATGAAACACATACCAAGTAGTGTATAATGAATTTATATAAGTGTAAGTGTATTTTATTAATTTATAAGTTGCATGTATTATTATCTAATTGCACTTAAACAATAAAATACTTAATTGTAATAAAATAATTACTTAAAGTAAAGTAAATGAGCTATAATAAAAGAACTATTAAATTGTAACTAAACAACTGTCAAAACAAAAAACTTAAAAGAAAGAGTACTCACTGGAGTCTCTGCAAATTAGATGTGCGGCAACCTCACCCCAAGAAGAACTTCAACTCCACGGTACTCGATATCCCAAACTGCTTCGATAATCAGGGCAATCGAACGAGTGAACAAGTTGGTAAAAGGATTGCCTCTGGTCCTAGACCCTCGGGAGAAAATGTGGTGAATGAATGAAAGTGAGAGGAGAGTGTGATGGGGGTTACTGGCAACAAGGCCTCGGGTTTATATAGATGGTCATGGTTAGAATTAGCCATTGGATACAACAATGGTTTGCATCCAATAGCTAGTTTGTTTGACTTGTGATAGTTGCCGCACATATCAATGTGCAGCAACTGAAATGGTCTTTTAAAAAAAAAAATTGTCTTGTTCTCTGTTGCCGCACACTCCATGTAAGGCAAAAAAGACAACTATATATATATATATATATATATATATATATTAAAATAGTGCCTTGTTGCTGCATGAGGTGGCAAAGGCACATCTTTTTTTTCTGGTCTTTTAAACAAAAGTTCTGGTGCAAAAATTCACAGCTTATGTGCGACAACGATGAGCTGAAAAAAATTAAAAAAAAAATAATAATTTTGTACCATTGTCGCACACAAGCTATGCAACAGCATTAGTTTTAGAACACAAATCCAATAACTACATTAGCCAAATAAAATTTTTTTTTGTCATTAAACTAAGAAAGTTGCCTGCGTTAGTTAGAAAGATAAAAGAAATATGTAAAGATTTATCAAAATTAGATTTATATTTAGAAAGTGACTACACTAATAGAAACAAATGCTAGTGAATTAGGTCGGGGAGCCATATTATTAGGCCATACCCAATAAATATAGTAGTAAAGTGAAGAAAAATTTGTAAATATGCATCTAAAAAGTATAAAGAATTTTGATTAGCTAGTTTAGATTATAAAATTCTAGGAGTAGTTAATGTTTTAAATACTTTTAGATTATTCCTAAATAAATCATTTACAGTTAGAGCTGATTGTAAAGTGATAGTAAAATTTTATAATAAAATTAATGAGAAAAATATAAGTAGTAAAAGATGGCAGAATTTCATGAATGCAATAGCAGGAAATGGTTATAAAGTAACATTTGAGCACATAAAAGGTAAAGATAATAGTTTAACAAATTATCTATCCAGAAAAGCTGCTAACTTTATTTGTTATGATTCTGCAAATGGAAGGCAAGAACTTTATCTTTGGTCAAATTTCACTTTCAAATATGTCAAAGGAACTAATCTCAATTTTAAACCATTTTAAACAAATGTAGCATTAGATGATAGCCAGTAGTGCCACGAAAGTAGTAAGAGGTTTACATACATAAACTCATTATTTTCAAAAATAGAACAAAAAGCCCAAGAGAAAATTTTCATCTATTGTGCTATACTCCAAGGATATCATCCAGGAATATATCCTTAACGGTTAGAAGTTTTAGATCAAATAAAAAATTTTCAAAACCCTTGGTTTAAAGGTTTCTATAGTTTTCAATAAGCATTAGCTGCATGGAGAAAAAATGTGGGAATTAATTTGTATGCAAGTAGAATAGCTAGAACTCCTCTAGATGGAGAAAGATTTGATATTTTAGAAGGTAAAAAACCTTTTTTTAGTTTATTTTTAGTATAAGTGGGAGGGCTCAAAACCTAGAATCTCCCACTTATACTTTCTCCTCCCAAACCATCTAACTCATCCCTTCTCCTGAAAAACTTGTTAGCAAAGTAGAATTTTGTGATCATTGTGAAACAATGTCTAGAAATTTTAATTATTAAATGATAAATGTAGAAAATTGAATTAAGGAAAAGAACAATTAATACAAAAAGTCAAAACCTTTCAATCCCACTGGCTAAAGGCAAAAGATCATGTCCCCACTAGATCTTGGTCAAAAGACGAGTGTTGTGAATTCCTTTTTAAAGAAAGAAAAATTAACATAGGAACTATCTTTCAGTCTTGAAGAAAAAGAAAAAATAAGTGCTTGATTATGGGTGTAATCAAGTCGAGTCAAATTTGAATTATTATATACTTGAGCTCCAGTCTCGTGATGCCCTTTAAATATAGACTAAAGCTCCACTCTAGCATTACTCAAGCTTGAATTCGAGCTTATTCCCAAAATCAATTTCATACAAGTTTCTAGTGAATTGAACCAAAATCTAAATGATTTCGAGCTAATTGTATGTTTTTGAGAGTAGAGAAAACCCAAATCTATAATTTCAAAAGCCACAATACAACAAATTCTTGAAGATTTTTACCCAAAATATAAAAATAGAAACCCAAATACTATGAATAGATCTGTACTTGAGCTTGGGTGATGAAGGATCGTAACCTATCCAAGAGATCCAAGTTTCTACAAGTGTTGATCCTGTCAAAGTTCCGGTTGGTCCGATCACTCGTTCGCATGCTAAGAAGTTTAAAAACTCTCTGATGACTTTACTTCATGATGTTCAAGATCACGTTGGACCCGACAAACGCACAGAAGGAGTTGGAACTGAGAAAAGGAGGGTTACCATATTGATTCACGCAGAAAAAGAAGAGCCATGATGAATCCATGCCTGGACTCGTCTGTGGATCGGGTCGTGGATCCAATTGGAAGCTTTGTTTCATCTTCATTTTCCTTTGTTTGGCATTCTACCACTAATCTGTGGAAGAATCTGCCAGGGAAACTAGTCGTGGTTTCTCATCAGTTCAATTTTTAGTAGTTTTCTTATTTTCATTCAATTTGCTAGGTTTTTGCTTAATTACTTGATTATTAGTTATTAACAATAAATGGCAAGCTAAATTAGCTATTTGTGCCATTAGAATAGTAGTTTATGGAATAAGTGATGTATTCCAGGTCCGATTCGGATTTGGGTTAGTTTAGATTTTTTGGCTATAAATAGCCTTACTTATGCATTGTAGAGAACAACTTTAGAGAGAGAATTTTTCCAACAATAGTTCTTAAGTGAAACAAATCATTTGGCTTGTAAAAGCTATCTTTGAATATCTTAGAGTTGTCCTAAGGTGAATATCGATTTATCAATTAAGCAACACACTTGATTGTGGCCTTGTTCTACCCATCTTAATCTTTCTTGAATGATCCAAGATTGGTTAAGAACTTCCAACCCAAATGTTGTACCTAAATCTAGATCCGAGATTGTGATTCTTGTTCTTAATTTTTTCTTGGAGGGTCGAGACTCGTATCAAGAGTAGTTGCAAGGTATCAACATTATATTCTTTGTTCTTGTTTAATTCCTAGGATTATTTAGTCGTCCTTAAGTTTTCTACGTCGAGTGTTATTCTTTTCCCTTGTGCCGTTAAGTATTTGCTATTTTTGTTGTTCCTTAATTCGTATCTTGTTTTCTAATTTTGAGTATTATCAAAAAAATAGTCATGTGTCTTTTTGCTTTAAATCTATTCGAGTCTTTCTTGTGAAATCCGAAGTACTTACCTAGGGTTTCTTCAAGAAGTTGAGTTCTTGATTAGGATTTCATCGAGTCTTGAGTTGTTTCTTGATTCGCAAAAGTTGTTTGTACTTGATTCTTGAAGTCGTGGAAGTTTCTTGAAGAAATTCCTTGCTGTCTGAAATTTTCTTGAGTTTTATAAAACAAAAGTTTGGAATTCTTAAAGTTCTTGAAATCTTTATTGGTGGTTTTGGGAATCTTGAACGAATTTGCCATCTTCTTGAAATCAAAACCAATTCTTGAGCAAAAACCTAGAAACCGAGGCTAGGTGAAAAAAAATAGCCTTGATTTGTTCTTGAATCTACTAGCAACAAACCTGAAATTCAGTTTTGGAAATAAGGAAAAAAAAAAAAAGACGTGTGCAAGTGTGAAAAGAAAAAGCCACACATAACTAGGCTTCAAAATTAAAATTAGATTTAGTTATGTGACTGCTATAACTGATTTCTCTTGACCAAATTCCACTTGGAAACCAACTAACCATCTCACAAATCCTTGGTTAACAAGGAAACGAATAGCAAACCAGAAAATTTTGATCACTCCAAGTTCAAGCAATATCGACTTTGCAAACTAGGGAAACCCGAACCTATTTACAAATTTGTTGATTTGATTCTTGAGTCTAAATTTCTGGAAAATTCACACGAAATTTCCAGCATACTTAGGGTGTGTTTGGATTGCAATTTTCAAAGAAAAATTTCTACGTTTTTAGTGGACATATTTTTCAATCACTTTTTTATTCCACATATATCAAATCGCTACAATAAATTTTTTTACAAAAAGTCCAGAAAAATGTAATCCAAACAAAGCCTTAGTGTTCAAGATTCTGAAAATTTTCCAATCTATCCTGACAGCATCATTGTTCACGTTTTGTTACTATGTCCAAATCTCTAATTGCTACAATTTGGTGTTTGTGACTGGCGCGTTGAAATTTACCTAGAGGAAAGCTCTAGTTTATTCAATGACATCAAGTAACAACCATTAGAACCTGATTGTGAGCCCATTAGAGTGATTAAGTGAAAACACGAGCGTTGAGAATAAATACCAAGGGAGTGTGTGAGGAAATATATACTTGTCTCTTTGCTTACTCTTTCTACAAGTTTCCTTAACATGTTGAACGGAGAGGAATCATACATTACTGACCCTAAACTTTCTATGGAAGCCATGATGAGTGAGTTTCAGTGATTGATGAGGTTGGAACTTGAGTTGTTGCATGAATGGATAGATCACCTTGAGAACTCCCGCAATAGAAGTGGATCAAGCTGTGGAAGGGATAATAGGGATGAAACTGAAGCATCTAATGATGAATTTGAGGAGGAGAAAAGATGGCCTAGGGCTACCCGAAACAACTATAGGAGAGGGAATAAAGCTAAAAATTCCTTCATTTCAAGGAAAATTTGATCCAGAAGCTTATTTGGAATGGGAGAGGAAGATAGAGATGATTTTCGAATGCAACAACTACACGGAGGAGCAAAAAGTAAAACTTGCAGCAATTGAATTCACTAATTACGCCATGATTTGTTGGGATCAATTGCGTTTAAGTAGGAAACAAAATCATGAACATGAAGTGGAAATTTGGTATGAATTGCGAGGGTTGATGAGGAAAAGGTTTATACCTAATTATTACTATCATGATTTACACCATCAGCTATGAACGCTCGCTCAAGGGAACTTGTCAATGGAATATTACTATCAAGAGATGGAGATGGCCATGATGAGGGCTGACGTGCAAGAAGACTTGGAAGTGACAATGGCAAGATTTTTGAATGCCATGAGACCCGAAATTGCTAAATTTGTTGAACTCCAACATTACATGGATATGAACGAGATGTTAGATAAAGCTGTGAAAATGGAAAGATGCCTTAAGAGAAAGGCTAATACTCGCCTAAACACTAACTACCCAGTTGAAAATTGGTGAAATTTTCAGCTGAGGAGGGAGGATAAATCCACGGACCCTTCTGAGCCCTTAAACCCCAGATCCAATGCTCCAAAACCACCACCTAAACCCAAAACTAAGACTAGCCAAGAAGCTCTTAAACCGCGCAACTGGGACAACAAATGCTTCAAGTGTCATGGAGTTGGTCGTATAGCATCTCAATGTGCAAACCAATGTGCCATGATCCTAAGATCCAGTGGGGAAGTAGTAACGGATGATGAAGCTAAGTATAAGTGCATGCCATCTTTAATTGAAGAGGGTAGGGGTGTGAAAAGTCAAAAAATTTCGATTTACCAACCGATTTCAAATTGAATTCGGAATTTTAGTAATTTGGAATGGAATTCGGTAATTCCGATTTTGAATTGGTCGAAATCGGGTCGAATTCGAAAATATAATTTTTGAAATCGGAATTACCGATTTCAAATTGGGGAATTCGAAATAGAAATTCGAAATCGGAACTATGATTTCGAATTTGAATAATAATATTTATATATAATATAATATTTTTTAACAATACATATATAATATATATTATTTAACATAATAAGTTAATAACTACTGATACATCTAACAATTAACAAAAAACAAAAAAGCAAAAGTGCAAATTGAAATTGCAAAACCTAATCTGTTAACTCTTTCACCTCTTCCTCATCATCTCTCAACTCAAGATCACTGTCTCACCTTCCTTCCTCCGCCTCCACCGCTTGCCAGTCGTCAATCGAGATTTAAGACCCCAGCTTTCCTACTTCCTCAGCTTACTCTCTCTCACTCTCGGTTTCACCTTCATCTTCATGCCAACTTCAAGCCCGACAGTCATCATCAGCCTTCATCTTCAAGCCCGACAGACATCTTCACGCCATCTTCACTCTTTATCTTCAAGCCATCATCAGCCTTCATCTTCAAGGACAAAGCAAGCTATTTCAGGAATGTTCAAGAGATTGATAGCTCCAACAATCTCAAGGCTCCCAAAGGTCTTGGCATCTTTATTGAGCAGTCCAACTGCTATGATGTCCAGACTGGCAGCAATGGGGATTGGGGCCATTACTTTTACTTTGGAAGCCCTGGTAGAAATCCCAATTGCCCTTGAACAACTACTCCCACCCCCACAAAGAAAAAACAAAAGAAAAAAGAAATAAAAAGTAACTACTTCCTCTGTATTATCCGATGTAGTCTCCTACCTTACCCCTCTCTAGATCTGTCTCTCTCTCCTCATTGTACACCACCACCATCCTTTTTTACCATTTTGGTTTAGGTCCTGTTAGTAAAAATGCCATCTTTTCAGTAGTTGGAAGTCTTGTCCCTCTTGATAAGTAAAATAGGGGGATGCGGCCTTAGTTTCTCAGAACCTCAAAGGAAATAGGGCCTTTGTTAATTTCTTTATAGCAGTTTCTTTCTTTGATGCTCCGCGCTTGGGAGTGCTATTGTGACTAGAAATGGTTTGAGTGTAGCCTAATTGTTATATTATCAGCTTCATCCTTTATCCTTTCCTCTTGAATTTGAGTAAGAGAAACAGCCGACTTATGGAATCCAAGGGGACTGCTCCTGGGGAAGTCATTAAATTTGAACAGGTTTTTGCGTTTTTGAACAAGAAAAAAAGGGAACAGGTTTGAATTCGGTGAATTTGAAATTCACCGAATATCGAATTCAATTCGGCATTGAATTCAAAATCGGAATTGGCCATTTCGAAATCGAATTCGGTCGAAAAAATTCATGTCAAAATTTTGAAAAATTCTGATTTCAAATTTCCAATTTACCGATTTCGATTTTGATGCACAGCCCTAGAAGAAGGGGAGGAAGAAGAAATGCCTATGAATGAGGAAGTGGGTTATTTGGTTGTTCGAAAAGAACTAGCTATAGAAGCCAAGGATGGAGAGGACATGCAATGGGATAATCTATTCTACACTCGCTGTCATATCAAAAATAAGTTGTACAGTTTGATTATTGATAGTGAAAGCTGTGCTAATGCTGCTAGTTTGCTCACGGTTGAAAGGTTGGCACTTCCCATTACAAAACATCCCAAGCCATACCAACTACAATGGCTCAATGAAGGTGGTGATGTACATGTGTATAGGCAAGTGAAGGTACCATTTCACATTGGTAAATATGAAGATGAAATACTATGTAAGTATTATGTAATGTAGTACCAATGTAAGCTAGTCACGTGCTTTTGGGATGTTCTTGACAATTTGATAAAATTGTCAACTTTGAAACATTCCTTTATGCATTCTAATAGAAAAATTAGTTTCCCTTACCCCTAGGCAAGTTTATGAGGATCAAGTAAGGCTACAAAAGGAATATGAGATAGATTGTGAGAGGAGAAACAAAGAGAGAGAGAAAAAGAGAGAGAGGCTGAGAATGGTGAGGGGAAAAAGACACTTGAGAGCTCTACCAAAGGAGGAAAGAAAGAAAGAAAACACAATATTCTAGTGAAAACCAATGATGTGAGAAAAGCTCTAGGGTGTAACCAACCTTTGCTTGTACTTGTGTACAAGGGAGAGTTGGATGTTTCTAATGAATCTACTAGTACTTAACCGCTAGCATTTCATCTATTTCATAGGAATTCCAAGATATTTTTCCTAAGGAAATACCGGATGGACTATCACCTCTATGGGGCATCGAACATTAGGTCAACTTGGTTTTTAGAGAACCTTTACCCAACAAGCCTGCCTATTGAATAGAACCTGACGAGACTAAGGAATTGCAAAGGAAAGTGGTCAAATTGCTAAGGAAAGAATGGTTGCAAGAAAGCCTCAGTCCACGTGTTGTACCGGTTGTCCTTGTTCCTAAGAAAGATGGTGGATGGAGAATATACATCGACTGTCGAGCAGTCAATGCTATAACGGTAAAGTATCGTCATCCTATTCCTAAGTTAGATGATATGTTAGACGAACTGCATGGTGCAATTTTTTTCACCAAAATTGATCTTAAAAGTAGATACTACTAAATTAGAATGAAAAAGGCTGATGAGTGTAAAACTACTTTTAAGACTAAGCATGGTTTTATATGAATGGTTAGTCATGCCCTTTGGACTCACTAATGCGCCAAGCACATTTATGAGATTGATGAACCATGTTTTAAGACCTTTCTTGGGTAAATTTGGTGTAGTTTATTTTGATGACATTTTGATCTATAGTAAGAGTCAAAAGGAACATGTTGAACATCTCAAAACTATTTTTGAAGTGCTAAGATGGGAAAGGTTGTTTGCTAATCTTAAAAAGTGCAATTTTTGTACTAACCGTCTTGTGTTCTTAGGATATGTAATTAGTGAACGGGATATACATGTTGATGAAGACAAGATCAGAGCTATAGAAAGCTGGCCGACTCTTAAGTCTATTAGAGACGTGCAGAGTTTCCATGGTTTGGCAAGTTTCTATAGGAGATTTGTCAAGAATTTTAGCACAATTGCTAACCCTTTGACAACAATGCTTAAGAAGGATGGAAAGTTTACTTGGGGAGATGAACAAGATAAGACTTTCCAGTTGATCAAACACAAACTCACACATGCACCACTTTTAGCATTGCCTAACTTTGATTTAACTTTTGAAATTGAATGTGATGCATCAGGTGTTTGAGTGAGAGCCGTGTTGATGCAAGGAGGAAGGCCAATTGCCTATTTCAGTGAAAAGCTAAACGGGGCTGCTCTTAATTATTTGACATATGACAAGAAGTTATACGACCTAGTTTGAGCATTAGAGACTTGGAAACATTATTTGAGAGCTAAGGAGTTCATCATCAACACTGATCATGAATCTCTAAAACATTTGAAAGGACAAACTAAGCGGAGCAAGAGACATGCTCATTGGGTTGACTTCATTGAGGTGTTTCCATATGTCATCAAATACATAGGTAAAACTAATGTTGTCACTGGTCCTTTATCACGTAGACACTCTTTACTAACCGCTTTAGATGCTAAGTTACTTGGCTTTGAGTTGATGAAAGAATTGTATCCTAATGATGTTGACTTTGGAGAGATCTACAAATCATGTACCACAGCTACCCAAGGCAAGTTTTATGTGCATGATGGTTATTTGTTTTAGCTTAATAAGTTATGAATTCCTCATGGTTCGATACGTGACTTACTAATTAAGGAATCACATAGAGGTGGACTAATGAGACACTTTGGTGTCGTCAACACTCTAGCTGTTTTGTAGGAACACTTCGATTGGTCGCATATGAGAAGGGATGTCGAACGCATGGTAGAACGTTGTGGAGTTTGTCATCATGCCAAATCAAAAGTTAATCTATTCGGTTTGTACACTCCACTTCCTATACCTACACAACCTTGTAGTTTTATAAATTAAAAAATATATACTATATATTTAATATAGACACTTGATTAGCTCGCAAGTACTCAAGTCTATAATTTTAGAGTTTGAACTCAACTTGATTGACTACTCATGTAGCTCGAGCTCGAACTCGAACTTGATAAAATTGAGTCGAGCATCCAGTTACTTGCGAGCATACTTGGTTCGCTTACTATGCTTGATTTTTCTTCTTCTGACAAAAAACTTTTGCATCACTTCCTTTCGAAATCCAAAAATTGATCATCTCCAAGTCCTAAAATAGTGAGATCAAAAAGATGATCACAATTCAAGAATTCCTACAAGAGATTTTATCCATAGGGAATATTGTTCACTTGAGAGTCATAGTATGGGAGTCATAGTACTTGTCCAAGAAATATTACTCTATGCTAGGTGCTTTCATTAGATAAAGAAAATTGTAAATGCTACTTAACTTATAGCATTTGTAGAGTTTCAATATATTTAGACATATATTAGCCAATAGAATTAGACATGGAAAGACAAAGCATCACTCTCACAAGATCTCACAAAATATACTAATCTTTTTTAGACGTGTCAATCATAATCCAATTATGTCGGCCCACCCAAACCTGCCCATCAATAACCCGTTCAAACCCGCCAATTAATTTTGAATAGATTTAAATGGGTACTCAATTAAACCCATTTAATTGGTAGGTAGCGAGTTAACTCGGTTTATCCATTTATACCCATTTAAAAAATAATTATGCATTTAAACTCAACTTTTAGTGAGTATTAAGTAAATAAATTTAAGTTTTTTACCAATCTAAGAACAATAAAATACCTTTATTTCTTGCCAAATAACATGCAAAAAATAGAAAAAAAAATAAGTAGAATTTTAAGTGACTCATAAATGGGTAATTAGGTATACCTATATCCATTTATTAAATGGGTATCCATTCAATTTTAAAATAAAAATTGCACTTACATGAGTAATTAGGGATATCATAACCTAAAGAATTTTCATTTGCTATTTTCTTGCTTGGTTTGGCATAATTTTATTTCCTTTAATTTGCTGGTTATCTAATAATAGAGGAGTTTTAGTAGTGCCAGTAGTTATCCATTCTTCCTTGTGGATTCGACTCTTAATACCCTATACTCAATTTCGACCTGTATATTTGTAGAAAATCGCGTGTGGGTTATTTAAAAATTTATAAATGCAAAATTTGAATGTAGATTGAGCTAATTTTTATATGCATACCACACACTCGTTAAATGGGTTGACCCAATTATATTTATTACTCAATTATGACCCATCATAACTCATTTGAATCACTCATTTTGACACCTTTAATCTTTTTTTATTCAAAGTAAATAGATCAATTTGGGAGAAAATTAACATATGCAGTCAATTCTTTTTTCTTCCAAGATTAGTGTAAATATGTAAAAGCCACTATATTTAATAAAGACATTGAATTTATCCAAGAAGCATGCTACCCCGACTCAACATCATATTACGTTGGATGAACGGAGAAGCAGACCAATAATAATCTTCAAAATTTATTTTTGGGTTTGCAAAAATCTCACAATTGATAAACAAATGGGCTATTGGAGAGCACAACAGCTAACATATGATAGAATTGAAGAAAATGAAACTTGGGTTTAGTAGCCTCTAATTGCACTAGAAGATGACTTTCAGAAATTCTATCGTGGGTGTAAATTTTCTGATATAAAATTTTTGAGAAATTTATTAGGAAATTCAAGATCTATACATGGACGAAAATTACAACAACGGGAACAAAAATTAGAAGACATTGTTGATGATGAGAGAATGGAAAATCTAGAAAACATGCTTGAACTGTAAAAAAAAAATGACAATCAAAAAGAATATTCAATACTTAATAATGTCTTTCAAAAAGTAGATAAGTGGACTAGTAGTCAAGACATCATGTATGGCCCATGGGCCCAAAAGAAAATAAAGATGTCAATAAAAAGTCTTCAACTAGAGTCACAAATGAATTTGGCAGGATTCAATATTGGATGACTTAGGCTTCACTTCAGTAGGAAGGAAATATAGCATCTAAAGTCTAGACAAGTATTTCACCCTAATTATAATTTTGATTTAGCTTGCAATACAAAACCTTATTGAGAATAGAAAGAAGTAATAATTCAAGCTGTTGATCTTGGTCCCTATCTTTTGATGTTTATAAAACAATTAGATGATAAGAATATCCCTTCAAAAAGAAATTCTTTCAGATATGAAGCAAACTGATTCAAAGAACAAGAGCATTGAAAGAGATAAGGAAAGTTGAAAGCTGTGCGGACGTTCATGAAGACAACATCAGGCGTCCGATAATCAATGCAGAACTTTGGATGCATGAAAAACTCCATTACCGGACGTCCGAAAGAATTAAGAAATTCCTTCTAACTCACTGTCTGCTTTCAGATGCAAGCATTAGAGGTACCGAACATCCGAAAGAATTGAAAAAGATTTTTCAAACTCTCTACCTATTTTCGGATGTAAGTTTCGGAAGTACCGGACGTCCGATTCTTCCAACGGCTAGTTGACTCTTCAGCTGCCTTTTATCCGTTGGAAGCATTAATGAATCACTTTCTTGGTCTCATATAAATAGAGTATGATCAGAAACTTCAAATAACTTTTGCACACTGAAAATACAAAAGATATAGAGTAGTTTTAGTAAGAAAACACTCTCCAAGGAAGATTTGTAGTTTTGGTGGTGTGAAATTCATTGTAAGCTTTTCATTTGTGAGTGAATACTTCAATAGTGTAGCTCTGTGAGAGTTGTTCTGAGGGATAGTAAAACTTCTTAACTTGACCGAGTGGAGGTTGGGGCAAGGAAGAAGTGAGCCTTCCTTTGTACACAACATTGATTGTATTTCATCAATTTGAAGAAACTTAGTTGAATTGATCTTCAAGCTCAAAAGAAGTTTGGTAGTCAATTGGTTTACAATTCTTTTTTTCTTATTTACTTATTATTATCTTGTGATCTTTAAATTGCTTATATTTTCTACTTCTCTCAAGTGATTTTGTTCATCCATTGATTGATTCATTGTGTGATCACTTAGAAAAGAGGATAAATTTCATATCAAGCAAAAAAGTGCCCATAACTTGATTAACTTTAAATCAACCTAATTCACCCCCCTCTTAAGTTGTCTTCAAGCCTAACAATTGGTATTAGAACTTGGTCTTATAGAGATTAAGTTTAAGCGGTTTAGAAGTAAAGATAACAATCAACAATGTCATGTTTTTTTAAGGACAATTTATCACTAGACCTCCTACATTTAATGGGTCAAATTATGTGAGTTGGAAGGAAAGAATCATCATCTTCTTGCAATCGATTGCTATTGAATTGTGATTTATTATTAATGAAGGTCCATATGATACCTCTATAATAGATGAAGATACTCATAGACCAAAACTAAAAATTAGAAATGAATTGATTGGTAATAATAGAACCCACCTCACTTTAAATGCAAAACCTATGAATGTACTATATAGTGTTTTAGACTCAAATGAATCTATTAGAATCAAAGGTTGTAAATCAGCTAAAGAAATTTGGGACAAACTGAGAGAAATTCATGAAAATAATGAGAATGTTAGAGAGCAAAAGAAATCTATCTTAGTTACCAAATATGAGTCATTTAAGATAGAACCTCATGAAAATCTTGATAAAATATATTATAGATTTAACAACCTTATCAAGAATTTAAAAGTTCTGAAAAAGGAATACTCATTAGAAGAGAAAAATAGAAAAAATCTTGAATGTTTTATCTAAAGATTGGAAGAGTAAGGTAACTGCTATCGAAGAGGCAAAAGATTTGAATTCAATGCCCATTGAATATCTTATAAACTCTTTAACTTCTTATGAGTTGAAACTTAAGACTAAAGTACAAGAAGAAAAAGATGCAAAGATAAGAAGGAGCATTGCTCTAAAAGCATCTCAAGATGAAGATGACTCGGTTTCATTAGATGGAGAAGTTATGGATGTTGATGATAATGATCTTACTCTCATCACAAAAAGTTTCAAAAGAATTCTCAACAAAAGTAGATTCATAAAAGGAGGATCTAGCAATTCGTTTTCAAATCAATTCAACATTGCAAGAAACAAAGAAAAGCAAGAGGTCAACAAAAAATAAGGTGACAAATGCTATGAATGCGACCAACTTAGACACTACATGAATGAGTGTCCAATGAAGAAGAAAAAAGAAAGGAAAGTTGAAAGAAAATCAAGATTCAATAACTTCCAATTCACATAAAATTAGTGCAACTCCGATGGTGAAATTGAAGAAAAAGAAGAATCTGCTCAATTGGCTTTTATAGCTATTGGAGATAATGAGATAACAACTTCTAACCTTCAATTTGAAAGTAATGATGAAACTAAATCTTTCATTGAAAAACTGCTTGATAGTTTGAAAGAATCTTATGCTAGAAATAAGGAATTAAAACATAAAATTGACTTTCTTTTTCAGGATAATACATGCATTTTTGAAGAAAACAAGAAGTTGAAAACCAAAAATGATTTATTGAAAAAGAATGAAATTGATTTACAAAATAAGTTTGATAGAACAACAAGATTTTGTGAAATATTCAAAGAGGAACAATGTGATCGGAAAAGAAGAATGGATAATTTAAATGAGTTTCTCGAAAATAAGAAACAAAACTGCTTTCAAGGAAATGCAACAAAATCTCATCTTGGCACTTATGAGAAGAAGATAAATTCTGGTGTAAATGATTTTGATGTTTATAAGAGAAAACAAGTAAGATTTATTAAACCTATTTATGTAAATAACTAATTGGTTATATGTAGTTTTATTGTCAAAAAGATCCCATGAAAAGTAATTGTTATGTGAGGAAGAACATGAGAAGAGACATGAAATACATGTGGATAGTTAGACTTGATACTAACTCTCAAGGACCCAAAAATTAAATGGTACCAAATATTAGTTTTTGAACTCTTGAGTAGGTGAATCCGGTGAACATTATTAAGGAATCAAAGTGGTTCATAGACAGTGAATGTTCAAAACACATGACCAGTGATCCATCACAATTCATCAATCTCAAGCAATAGTTTAGTGGTATAGTGATATTTGGAGATGATATGAAAACTAAAACAATTGGAATAGGAGATACTGGAAAGATTAGTGAGATTTTTGTTCATAATATTCTTTTGATTGACAATTTAAGTCATAACTTGTTGTTTTATTCAAGAAGCATGAGCGCTTAGTTCTTGATTCAAAATTTAATATTATTTTTAAAGGAAAAAGATTCAATGACATCTATGTTGTGACTCTTGAAAATATTATTTCCTCTAACCTGCAATATCTTAAAGTTTCAAATGAAAATCTTTGGTTGTGGCATAGAAGAGTTTGTCATTTCAACATGAATTTGTTAAAAAAAAATTTTTAAAAAGAATCTTGTTATAGTTTTGTCAAAAATTAAGTTTGAAAACGATAAAATCTGTGATACTTGTCAAATTTAAAAAAAAATTAAAGTCTCTTTTATACCCAAAAAATGTGTTTCTACTTCAAGACCATTGGAGTTTTTACATTTTAATTTGTTTAATCCTACACAAATTGCTAGTTTGAGTGATAAGAGATATTACTTAGTTATTATTGATGATTATTCTAAATACACATGGGTGATTTTTCTTGCTCACAAAGATGATACTTTCAAAAAATTTCATTTCCCTATTTGTAAAAGTTCAAAATCTGTTTGGTTTAAATATTGTTAAAATTAGAAATGACGATGGTTCGAAATTTAAATGTTGTAACTTTTCGAAATTTTGTAATCACACTTTAGGTACTCTAAGGTCATTTGCACTTCATATTAGGATGCATTTTCAATATTCTTTTGTAATTTTCTTTTGATGTTTATGATGCTCTGAATTGAGTTTTCTTTAATATTTTTTGAATGATTAGTGGAATTTAGTTAATATTACTGAATTTTCTGCTATTTTTGTTTTTGAATATTACTGAATTTTTATGATGACAAAAAGAGGGAGAAAAGAATAATGCTGATCTAATGATGATTTATTTTGATAATTATTTTGATGTTTTGAATTTTGTTGAGGGATGCAATATGTAAGGGAAAGTTATTCTGATATGTGTAAGGGGGAGATGCTATGAGATTAGTTCTATATGGTTTTGAAAGCGATGAGTGAGGGGGAGTTTATGCTCATTTTTTTTTCTTTCTTTCCATTCATTATTTTGTCATCATCAAAAAGGGAAAAAATGTTGATCTTGGTCCCTATCTTTTGATTTTACAAAACAATTGGATGATACTAATATCTCTTCAAAAAAAAATTCTTTCAGATATGAAGCAACCTGATTTAAAAAACAAGAGCATTGAAAGAGATAAAGGAAGTTGAAAACTGTCGGACGCTCGTGAAGACAACACCGAACGTCCGATAATCAATACAGAATTTCAGACGCATAAAGAACTCCATCACCAGACGTCCGAAAGAATTAAGAAATTCCTTCTAATTCACTGTCTGCTTTCGGACGCAAGCATTAGAGGTACCGAACATCCGAAAGAATTGAAAAAGATTTTTCAAACTCTCTACCTATTTTCGGATGTAAGTTTCGGAAGTACAGGACGTCCGATTCTTCCAACGGCTAGTTGACTTTTCAACTGCCTTTTATCCATTGGAAGCATTAATGAATCACTTTTTTGGTCTCATATAAATAGAGTATGATCCGAAATTTCAAATAACTTTTGCACACTGAAAATACAAAAGATATAGAGTAGTTTTAGTAAGAAAACACTCTCCAAGGAAGATTTGTAGTTTTGGTGGTGTGAAGTTCATTGTAAACTTTTCATTTGTGAGTGAATACTTCAATAGTGTAACTCTGTGAGGGTTATTCTGAGGGATAGTAAAACTTCCTAACTTGGCCGAGTGGAGCTTGGGACAAGGAGAAAGTAAGCCTTCCTTTGTACACAAGATTGGTTGTATTTCATCAACTTAAAGAAGTTTGTTTGAATTGATTTTCAAACTCAAGAGGAGTTTGGTAGTCAATTGGTTTGCAATTCCTTTCTTCCTATTTACTTATTATTATCTTGTGGTCTTTAAATTGCTTATATCTTCTACTTCTCTCAAGTGATTTTGTTCATTCATTGATTGATTCATTGTGTGATTATTTAGAAAATAGGGTAAATTTTATATCAAACAAAAAAATGCCCATAACTTAATTAGCTTTATAATCAATCTAATTCATCCCCGCTCTTAGGTTGTCTTCGGACCTTACACAAGCAAGTAATAAGAATTGTTAGTGTATGTAAAAGAATCCAAAAATGAGGATGGAAGAGCAAGTCCTGAGAAAAATTGAGAGAACCAGAGGCGACTGGCGAGGCATCAACATCATAACTACATCAGGCAAACACGACAAAGCAAAATAATCCACAATTAGAAGTTCAAGAGCCTCTTAGTCTCTTGTAGGTCAATTGAAGACACTTCTCAGATTGTAGAAATTACCAATACTATAATCTAGTAGTAGTATTTGTATCTTAATTAAAATTTTCACAAACCTCCAGCACAAGCTAACATCATGTGTGAATTTTAATTCCATCACTTTGTTATATATTATTATATTTAATTTAATTTAGAACTTTATGTTATCTTGTTAATAAAAGGGGACGATCTAGTAACAAAAACTTGTTAAAAGATTCTTGTATTAATCAGTTTATCTCATGTCATATGTTAAAATTATAGATTAATTTTGGAAGGTTTCTGAGTTTATTCTGCATTTGAAAGTACCCATCCAAGTATCAAATTATTTAGAGCAAAAGGGATCTTTTGAATCTGAACATGCCCAAAGAAATTGAAAAATAATTTTAATATAAGAAAAAGATAAATTTATTATTAGTGACCGAGAAAATCCTTGCTAGAGTAGGAAACACCCTACTTTTAATTAGATCAAAACTTTTCTGTCAAGATTGTAGGCGAGGAATTTTAAAAGAGAAAAATTAAATAATAGAAATAATTAATAAAATATTCTTTTTTAAATTTGATAGAATTCCTCTTTCAATCTTTGTAGCTTTCTGTATCTTGTACTTTAACTCGAGAGTCGAATCGATATCACCCGTAGTCCTTTATCATTCTTAATAGATGTGCAATTAAGTAAATTTAAGCGGACAAAAAAGTCTAAAAGCTTTAAAGCACACTTTTTGCAAGTTGAGTTTACATTTACCTCCCTAACATTTGTCTAAATTATAACATGAATGCTACAATTGATACAAAATTCAAACACATTCTAATCTTTTTTTAGTAGACAAAATTTTATGAAAGAAACACCAGCTATTCTTCAATTCCTATTACACAAGAATTGAGCTGATATCGATAGAGAACTCGTAATATTGTTTTTCAAATACCAATTATCTTTGTTCCTTTTTCTTTCCATTGATTCGTAATATATTTTAAGTATGCTAAAAGTGTCAGTTGCTTTATGAATAATAACACAGATCGGTTATAGCGTAATCTTCGACAACTTAGGTGGCATTTTCATAAGCAGATGGACCGGTTATCATATAATTATGCCCGAGTAATGAAACTTGTTTAGTGATAATGGAGTTGGAAGAGAATACCTCATTTATCTCTCTCTCTCTCTCCCTCTCTCTCTCTCTCTCTCTCACACACACACTCTCTCTCTCTCTCTCTCTCTCTCTCTCTCTCTCTCTCTATTTTCATTGCATTCCTTGAATTTGGAGTTTAAAAGTGTTTTTTTTTCTGACAGCATATGGAGCAATTAGTATGGGTTTAGGCCTGTGGCTTGAAAGAAAAGCAAATGATGGCCATCGATTTGGTTGTATTCATTATTAGGATTTTATAAAGTAAATGAATGAAAGAGTCAATTAAAAGATTTTGGTGGTTGCATGTTTTTGTTGTTGACTTAACGGAGGTCTCTAAGAAAATAGAAGTCGACCAACAGTTGGAAGTGTTGAACAACAGCAGGTCTCTTTAAGCCATACATTTGTGAGCTTGAAGGGTCAATTTGTTAGTTGACCATATACAGGGTCTGATTCATAATTTGACTGAACCTCAAGCCAGGTACAATTAGATTGACCATAGTTAAATGTGATGCCCATATACCGTAAAAACAGACATAATTCACGCCCAGTCTCGCGACCAAGGAAGACTACACGCAATTAGAGAGTTTTAGAGAATTGCTATCGCAATTAGAAAAACTCCCTTATGACAAAAAAATCAATATGTACAAATATCTCAAAATTTTACAATTCTCCCTCTACGAGATTGATTAGTCTCTGTCTGGCCAAACTCAATGCAACTAACTACCGGACCTTCTCGATGCCCTTCCCCGAATAAAATGTGCACAAAAGGTAAAGGAAGAGACATGAAGAGAGAACTGAGTTCTCTCAAATTGTCAAAATCAATGGATATCACAAGAATATACATTCTGTACATGTTCTGCTATGAACTCCTAACCCTTTGGCATTACTGAGACACACAATCGACTAATCCACCTGCTTCAAAATTTCCCAAAGCGTAGGGGCTGCAAACAAAACTCAGCCATTTAACTTTGCCAAAAACTGGCTTAGGTCATATTCTTCAGTATATTGAGACTGATCCCAAAGCTCCTCTAGTCCGCCAAGGATTTTTTTGAGTCCCCTGCTGCTACCTGGTAATTTGGTTTCACCATCCAAATTCTCAGTAGAAGTCCGTGATATCCTAGGTCCCTGTATATTTGAGATGCATTGTTCACAAGGTAAAGAGGGTCAAAGGGATGCCTTAATTATAAAATGACACTTTTGCATGAAATAACATTAATACAACTCAGAAAAGAATTCAAAGTTTTACCTTTCCATTCTCCGCTGGAGTAAATAGGTCAAGCAACTGATCGGTATTCATTGTTTTGAGACTGGCATTATCTGCATTGATGACTGCATTGGCAACAGAGACTTTGAACCTTTGGAGGCTCATGACTTTTTCTTCCAATGTTCCTCGCATGATAAGACGATGGACATTGACTACTTTCTTTTGTCCCAGCCTGTGTGCCCTATCCATTGCCTGCAAGCGTACAAGTAGGGAAACATTTACTTTGACAAGAAAAGTAGGTTTGGCATCATCTTGAATACATCTCTCAAAATTTCTTTATCAGGTCAAGCAGAACTTATTTGTAGTTTCCATATTGCAGGAAGGATGCTGCTAGTTTGGAGGAAATAGAGGGTATGCAAGACACAGCAAGTGAGAACTCAGTTCAGACAAGTTGATGCAAGCTAAATTGAAAATCTTAGACGAAACTAGATGACAATACAGTAAATTCTGACATGTTCCAACAATAAAGGTTAAAAGGTAGGTCTAATCAGGCAATGAAAAGGCGAACCTTCATGATTAATAACTTAAAACTGCAGCAAAGCTTTCATCTATCAAGTAGGCGACCTACTAGTTTCTCTGATTGTCAGAGTATTTATTTCCTCCACTTGAGAAATAAAAAAAAAGAGATATCCATATTAAACATAGAAACCCTTTCGTGCCACTGGTAATTCCTCTATTTCTTTTTAGGTTTTTTTTTACCAAAAACAAGTTCAGGTATAGCAATCAATGCCAAGGATGCTCCACAAAAAACTTTATTGGAGTGTATGTACCTGATGATCTCGCATGGGATTCCAGTCATGTTCCATAAATACAAGGGTGTCAGCTGATGTCAGGTTCAATCCCAGCCCACCAACTGCAAAAGAGTGACCATTTATCACTTAACTGCAAAGAATCCAAACCAACTTGTATCTTTAACAAAGACCAAAATTTTAGAATCCCACCATGTGTTGTAAGAAGCAACGCATCAATAGTAGGGTCTGAGTTGAAGGCTTTTACAATCTCAAAACGTTTCTCTGGTTCAACAGAGCCATCAAGTCGCAAGTATGCAACACTGTTTAAAGGCAAGCAAGTTGGTTGAGACAAGCAATTACAACAGTGCAACCTTGATGAAACAAAGAGATGCTACAAAGCTATAGGAAATAAGCTTCACAAGCATCAAAGGATGATGATGATTTCTGACGAAAGCCTCCATCATTAGAGCCTTTGTTTGACAATTAAATAGCTTAATGAGGAGAAGACTCACTTTTTCATATGAACGTGGAACAGATCTCTCTCTATTAGATCCAGAAAAGCCTGCATCAGCAGTCACAATTACATCCCAGAAGACAGGATAGACAGATGTTACCATGAATAGATAATATAAGTTGTTCATAAAGAAACTTGCAAATAAGTTGCCAAAAGATAGAGGAAAGATTACTTTATGCTGTGCAAATATCAGAACCCTGTGTTGCCCTACAGCAATGGAACCTTCAGAACTTGAAGCCTCAATTCCTATTCCACACTCTTCCAGAATCTCTTGTAGGGCTATAAGTTTGGGAGAGTGTTGGAGATTATGAAGTTCAGAGATGTAATCAGCTTTACCAGGGAAGAGGTCCGACAAAACAGTTGAGACTGTTTCTGGAACCTTTTCCCCAACAACAAGCAATGGATGGCTGCAAAGTTTTAGCAAGTACTGAAGTGCCTGAAAAATTGCACAAGGATAGACATCAGGCCACAGTACTGGAATGAAATGGTAAAGAATGCCTCTGAATTACCTGGAAAACATGGGATGATGTTTTGGTTGAAGGATTTCCTTCTCCAGCATCTAACTCATTCAGCTTCACAATACTTGAGATTTCTTGTTTTACGTGTGAACCAGAGAATTGTTCATAAAGTCTTAGCTGCAGAGGACTCAAGTCACAGTATCTATCCTGAATTATTTTTTCAGGCAAATCAGACAAGACTTCATCTTTTGTTCGGCGTAGCAGAAAAGGCATGACCTGTCAAAAAGCCATCCTTCAGCAAACAAGTGATCCATAATACTATTAGGAAAAGCTCATCAAAACCCTTCTTTTTTGTTCATCAAATACCTTAAAAAACGACAATAAAGCCAAAAAATCGTACCTGCTTATGCAATGCTTCCATGGCTAGTGCACCTGCCTCAGCATCCTTTGAAGAACATTTAGGATCCCTGGCTGCTAGCAGCGGTTTCCCATAAGTAGCTTGAAACTATAACACGGCAATAGCACGAGACTTGTAAATAAAATGCAGTTCAGAAATAAAATAGTACACATAACACCCCAATAATCTGGAAACAAAGTTGACACCATCTCTAAACCCTTGCTGCCTATGACACAGCAATGAGAAAGTTTTAAGACAAGCCAAGACAGAAAAAAATGGCAGATTTGTATAGACGTTTATTTGAAAGAATATCCCCAACATTCAAAAGAGAAGGGTAACTGACAGCGTTAAATAGACTCAATAATGATTTGAAGAGTCTTTTAATCCCCAGTTATCATCCTTGTTTTGTGCTGAATAACCAATGCCCTACTTTTCTGACTTAATTAAGTCAACTACTCATTCCTTTTTCTAATTTCATAAGCAAATACTTCGATTAGAACAGAAAAGCAGTAAACCCCATATACAAAATGTTTCGAAAGAAAGATGCTCAGGCCTTCAAGGGAAACCTATAACATCATTCTCAACTCTCCAAGTTGCATATTGCTTGCAAATAAGATCCATCAATCTGGAAATAAAGAAAATTCTAATGACACAACATGAACATCTGACCCATAATCTCCTTCAATATGCACTCAAATTATTTATGAACTTCACATGTTCCAATCACACCAATCCAAGAAGCAGATAAAAGCAGAATCAGTACAAGAAACAAGGTATGCTGCACACAAACTTTTCCTGGTAAACTTTTCTAGCACATTAAAGAAGAAAACACAGCTCCGCCAACTAAAAATATAGCACTCTTTCAAACAGGTCAATTCAGAATACCAAAACATAAAGAACATCAAGATGTTTCAAATTGGGTTATGCTCACATACTTGTCTTTCTGTTCCAAGAAATCCTGGCATGAGAAAGTCAAAAAGTGACCACAGGTCCAAAACGTTGTTCTGCAATTTGAGGTAGGCAATTGTAAGATAAAAACAAAAAGCAAAACTTTATTAATGAGCATAATATGATCTGCATGAAGGGTAACCTGGATGGGTGTTCCACTGAGTATGAGGCGGTGCTGGGCCTTCAATTGTTTCACAGCAGCTGTAACTTTAGACTTTGAATTCTTTATGATGTGTCCCTCATCCAGAATACAGTAGTTCCAAAAAACCTGCCCAAGATAATCAATATCTTTGCGGACAACATCATATGATGTCACAATGATATTATGGTTGTCAAATTCAGAACGGAGAGATATACGATCTTGAGCTGAACCTATATACTGAAGGGTAGTCAGTAGAGAAGTATCAATAAACTTCTCTATCTCATAGACCCAGTGTGCAACTAGTGTTGAAGGACATATTATAACTGATGGTGGAAGCTGCTCAGTTTTGTTTGCATGAGAATGCTCTGCAATATCAGATGCCACAATCGCTGATGCTTGGAGGGTCTTACCAAGGCCCATATCATCACACAAAACCCCATGAAGGTTAAAGCGCTTTAAAAAAGCCAACCAATTTATGCCTTCTTGTTGATACCTAGAAGCAGAAAACACGGGAATCAGTGCTCAAAATCACTAATACTTTGTTGGATACATGTGTATTACACTAAACGAGAGCACAAGTACAGTAAATTGAGTCACTTGATAAATCATAAGGACAGCTAATGAGTCGACACACTCTGCCTCAAGGATTTCAAAATATACATGGTATACTATCATTATGCAACTTAACCAAGTGGGTGATGTATTACTCAACCTAGGAATAACATCATGTATTAACCATCAAACTAGAGCTATTTAAAACATCCAATTGCTTGTGAGAAAGAAGCACATTAGCTACATGCAGAGAATGAGAAGACTTTGCAAAAGATGCACTTACCAACATAGTTTATCCCTGGTGATTTTTCAAGCTAAAATTTAAGATTATTGATTCAAAAGGTTATATTCTGGACTAGAGATGATTGAAACTGTAATGGAAGGACAAAGGTTCTTTACTAATTAGTGCTCATTAGTTTGAAATGCTGAGAAACTGATCCAGTGCACTTTGATCTGAGAGTTAAATACAATGGATATGTACAGTCAGCCCATAAGGCTAGTACTCTTTGTAGCGATGTTTTTATTCCAAGTGGCATGTATATTTATTGCCAGGGATTGTTGAATCATAGTTGAAATCAATCAATCAATCTCTCTCTCTCTCTCTCTCTTAATTCTATACCCTAATGGAGTGTTTTTATCTGATGTGCTAAGTTTTCAGTTCAACAAAAGTTAGCTTCAAGTTTCTTTAAGCCATTTAAATGTGGGTATTTCAGTTTCATGAAGGATTTAACAGGTTTAATCGGCAGCTATCACCCATGGTTAATCTGACCCATGCTATTTAAGTTGTTGCAACAATTAAGTGACGGATTCCCTCAAGCTATGCTATTTAAATAGCTGCAATGATTCCTGAGTTGCTCATAAGAGAGAACGCTCATACAGGAGACCTTATGGAAAGAAGCAAGACATGCGGTAACAAGTATTTCATGGGCAAGGATACTCTAGAAAGCACAAAACATTCAAGGCCCTGAAAAAGGAGCTCACCCTTGTAGAACCTATTACTCGGCCATTAACTTAATTGGCATGCCAATGAATCAAAGGACATCCTTTCAAGTTGGATGTCTAAAAAAAGGGGGTAAAAGCCAATTTCTCTTGATTCCTACATTACATAGAGGACATCATCTTTGTACTTAAGTATGAGATGACAAAATGATGCAGGATAAATACTGCAGCAGGTGTAGGATAAGGATAAAGGCTGAGTATGGTATTCAATAAACTAGAGAATTAGGATGAGACGTTGAGTAGATTAAGATTTTATCTCATACCTTGACTATTCAGGTCTAGCTTGTACACTAATTCAATTTTTGACATCCAAGACAATTATCTATTCCTTCAAGTTCTTCCAATAGAACTTCCAATGATTTGTGCTTATTAGCCCCCTAAGCAGATTTCTACTGCTTTTTCCTGGCATTCTATTCACTCCTATCTCAAGTAGCCGACATCTAGCACTACCTACCCATTTGTCTTTTCAGTGGATGGCTGTTGTCACATTTCGCCTGAAGCTGCTTGCTGAAAGGAATGTATTGTCAGTGGCTAGGGTCTCTCCCTCCACTAGGATGACTCCCCGAGCCATCCTCATTTGGTACCCTTACACAAGGATCACACACTGTGTTTCTCTATCATCTCTCTGGGGGTCAGTCAGTCGCTACCTTAAAGTGCAGTGTCCCCTCACCCTTTTTGGGTCCATGGGGACACAGCCTGGAGGTGGACCAGGATCTATTTCTTATTACGATGCCCGTGAACATACTAACTCTGAAGTTCAAGCTAGTACTAGACCACATCGTCTTCTGATTGTTGATTACTTTGAAGAAAGTAATCAACAATCAGTCTTTCAAGTTATGACTTCACCAGATTAAAACCTACTGAATTTGAATTTGGATACTATTGAACTTGATGGGTAGTCAATCCATTTTGGTCTAGTGAGATCGCTAAGAAAACATAACTTCTGCTCATGAATCAAAGCAATTTTCCTTAATCTCCTGCTTCCACCTAAGTTGCCTTAATCCTGCGGCAATTGGTATCAGAGCTAAAGGCAACCAAATGATAAACCAAGATGTGATGAGAAATTTCCAACCTTGAACATAAGAAAGCTAGTATACAAAGCACTTAGCCTGGCTTACCTCCTTAAATTAACTCTCAGTTCAGTTGAGAGCTTGTAATCATCAATGTGAGAATTGTCAACCAGTTGCTCCAAAAATTGTGCATCTTCTTTACTTCTAGATAAACGTTCACTAAGGCCAGAAGGTAGGGGAACACCACGTGCAAGTGGAAGAAGAGGCACAAGGGCAGCAAAACTATGTGTTACACTCTGTCTGACAGAATGATCAATGTCACTCATACACCTCAGTAGTGGAACCACCAATAAAGGAGCATAAGGAACCAACTCCACACCAAGTCCCTGAACAAGCAAGCTAACAAGCATGCCAGCACCCTGTCTAGCATGAACAGATGACATGTCACTCAACATAGGAATGACATGTTCTATTACAGAACCCATGACATCTGAGGTCATTGATTTGGCCATAGTCATCACACATCTTGACGCAGCTAGCCTAACAGCAACATGAGAATGACGAACACATTTAAATATGCATGGAAGAAGTGTGAGCAGCTTTGGTCTCAATGTCCAATCCAACATTGGTGCAAGAGATCGAACCACCTGCAATACAAATAGATGAAGGAATGAACTATGAAGTATGAAACTAAAAAAGACTAGGTAGGAAAAATAAGTATTTATTCCAGTTTTCTGTGGCAACTGGCTAGGCTTCACACAGTAGAAAGGAGGCCCAGATTCCAACTAAAGCATAAATTAGTAACGGAGGTAAATTATCTGTATAGTTAATACAAGAAGTATTACTTTTTTAAACAGAGGAGGTTGTCGATAGCTTATTTATCAACATTTTTTCTACTTTGTCAAAGTATAAAACCACCAACACATTTTATTGCCCACATTCAAGTTGTCCAAAAATTTATTAATATCAGAACTCAAATAACAATAGTTAATAGTGGTCATCATGTACCATCTTTTAACTCTATGAATCTTTGGAGTCTCAAAGACACTAATTTCCGAGTCTTTGAAGCTTGAATAGAGGGTAGCTAGTGGACAATAGATTTCCCTTTTCTGGGACAAACTATTTTCCAATCAAATAGGCACTGGTTGCATAGAATGTGGAAGAATTTAATGATGCTTGATAAAGTAAAACAGAGGGCATGGGCATACTTTCAAATTATGCCATTAATAATTTATCAAAGACTAAACAAGGTCATCACCTGAATATTATTTATCAAGACTTGCGAATCTGCAACTGAATCAATAGCTTCATCAATAAACTTTTCTTCTTCTGGAGTCAACCCATCAAGATTACCAGGCTTAAGGACTTCCACAAGGCAATCCCAAAGCTTTGGGAGTTTGTCAAACAATGAACCACCAAACTTCTGGCACAAAAATTTGAGTGCTAGTTCTGAACCACGGCGGCTGATGAAGCCCTCAGCCTTTGATCGGTCTTCACCAGGGGCAAGTATATGAACTTTTGATTTCTGTCTACTGCAAGTGCTTCCAGAAGACGGGAATTCTTGCTCTTCAACTATCTCAATGGAACTAAGGACAGCAGCTAGAGGTGTCTCACAAGGATCCGAACAGGCCAAACCACAAAGATTTTTAATTAACTTGTCATTGGGTCCAGGCTTGCGTGGGATGCAACCAGAAATAAGTTCAGCAAGGGCTTCAGCAGCCTTACTTTGCAACACTTCCTCCTGCAAATAATTGCAGCATGAAAATAAGTAAGAAACAAATTGAAGTATTTCTTTCACAAAACACATGATCCCTTGTGAATATTACCTGCTCCCTTTTAATGGAAGCCATCAAAGGTAATATAACTGGGTTGAGTCTTGCAGGAAGCTCTGACATCCAGACAACTGCCCCAGCTAGTAAAGCAGAGACAGTGATGTGCAAATTACCCTGCATATTTTAGTAGAAATAAAAAACCAAACCATCCACAGAGATGAAAAGGAAAAACATAAAGCATTCGCAGATAATAAATGCCATTGATTTCAAATCATCTATTAAATATACCTGAACACATTTCAGATATCCTGATGTTGTTAAAAGTCTTTGTTTTAACGATTCCAGTTCGTCAAAAGCATCCCTTTCAGTGTATGCTTCAGCACTAGATGGAGAAGGCAGTTTTGATGCAAAATTAATTGCATCATCTGCAGTCAAATTTTCTAGATCCAACTTGGTTGAAGCCAACAGATCATGAAACATGCCAGATGCCTCAGTGATACGGTGTAGTTGAGAAGCCTCATTCCGCATTTTAGCATATGTTCTTGAAAGTTCAGCATAAGGAAGAAGTGTATCCTTTGTCGGGAATGCTGGATTGGTGCAAGCTAACAAATCTAACAACCAATTCCTGAAACCAATCAAAGTTGAAGGACCAACTTCAGAAGACACAGAAACATCCTTCATTTTCAACTCCTGGAACCAAGATATGAGCACCATCGCTGCCACCTGATATTCAAATTATTTTCAAGGTAACATGCAGACCAATCACTACACATCAAAGAGGAAGGACAAAGAAAAATGACAATGGACGGTTAGCATTTCCTATTTGAATGAACTGACTTGTACCTGCCGCTGAACACCAGATTTAGAGTTCAGTGCCTTCCACAATGGATCAATGACAAATCCCAAGGTTGTCACATGCAACTTAGAAGCTAAAATGCCCAATGCAGTTGCTGTAACAACCCGTGTATGAGTGACCGAAATGTCTTCATCAGCACCAACAACTATCTTAGCAGGGCTAGAGAAAGAAGGATCTCCAACTTTATCCTGTGAAATAGCACTGTCTGGAACATCCAAGCGCGTGTTCTTATAAGAGTCATTTTCAAGCCTAACAGCTCTCATCTTAGCTGCAGCTCTGAAATGACTCTTACGAGGAAGCGCTACAGGCCAAAACATTTTCGTGGCATCCAGTGGTGAACCATATGGAGTAGTTGCCAGCTCTATCCAAGAAGAGAAGTACAACTCTACAACACCAACCAAGTCCTCCACAGGGCACTGATATTGATTGAACATGTAATTTATGCAGAAAAAAGGAGCAGAGGGAAGCATATTAGTATAGAGAAAGGAGCAAAAACTTTGGAGAGAAATTAGCTAACATTGTCATAATTTACTCTTTTAACCAGAGAAGTAGCTATTAAGATCAAAAAATTCGCCAGGGAAAAAGAAATTATATAAAACTGGGGTACGTTAAAAGAATACCACAAATACATATATATGTATGTGCATATCCATAAGATCCTACATTCCAAAAGTCAAAATAAAGTCGTAAGTGTAAACTTGTGTAAGAAGGAACTAACAATTCTATTTCTCTGAAACTAAGTCCATGACGACATAAATCTAGAGAATTGATACAAATTTGTGTCCCTAAATCAGATCTGGATGCCTATACCTTCATAAACATTAATTGTTCGAAGCAATAAGGACAAACAAAAGTATCCTTCTTATGGCAGATATTAGATGAAATTCATCTGAAGAAAAGAAAAACAACAAAAATTGCAAATCTGCAAGGAAGTAATTGTCATTTGTTCAAAAACAATAAACGCCATGTTGTAACGCGTTGCAAACCATAAACACTATGTAGTTTAAAACCCCACCATTTACTCCCATGTGCTTTAGAGTAAACGATAAGATGGATGGAAAACATTATTAAATAAACTTTCTTTGCACAAAGACTAATTTAATCCCATAAAGAAAAAACGCATTTGAGATGCTTCTCCTCCCTTTTGCTCACACATCTGCAGAACCATAAAGTTATCGCTCAAGTAACACATTGATTTGTAGGGAGATCAGCTTGCTGATGATGGCCATTGATTTCTCAGGTGATTATATCACTAGCCAAAAGATACAATGCACCACTTCATCTTCTCCCTCAATTATTATTTACCATTTTTCATCTTATCCATTTGTAAGGCAGAAGCAAAAAATTTAAAACAATTTATTACAGCACAACCACTAGTATTTACAATAGTAAATCTGTCCAAGTAGTTTTACAAAAACATCTGTACCACTTACATCCGTTGATTGTTTTAGTCAAACCTAGAGCAAGAAAATTTGAAAAGCAAATCTCTGTGAAAGCAATCCATGGTTATGCTGCCCAACCAGCCCAAGAATCCTATTTAGCAGCCCAGTTAGAATTTTTTTTTTACGGACGTGTGCTCTCGAGTTCTTTGCTCTATTGCAGTCTTTATCAAAAAATGTAATGCTAAGAAATGAATTGCGATACTTGTACTTTGTTTACGCAGAGAAAGGGCAGGAAAGAGTTGCAGGTAGGCATGGAAGAAGAAAGGAAATGGAGGAGGTTGGTCAGCCAAGATTAAGAGAGAGTAGCAGAGAATAAGACACAAAAATAATTATATCATTAGATCACTCACTTTTTAGGTACAAGACTGCAAGACACTGTTAAATTGGATGTTATAACTTTTCTTTTTACTCTAATGCATATGGGGTAAAAAAAATGAAGGGTTACTGGTAATTTCCACAAACAAAGAATGGTTTGTTGCACCAACAAGAGGAAATGGAAAATAGGAAAAGAAAACACCCTTGCAAAGGAAACAGCCTTAGAGAGTTCTATTCCTCCATTTGCATGCATTCAAATATAAAATCTGTTTAACTACATTCACATTTCCAAGGTTTTTGTCCAGCATTATTCCTCAGAATTGCACATACCAAAAGAACCCCCGAACTCCATCATCGTCAGGAAATTGATACAGAACATACAAGAACACTCAAAGCATTCATGCTTTCTAAGGTATAGTAATTAAAAACATTATTTTTAGAAAGGAGCTATTGATAAATGGCATATTTACCCAAATAATAGAGTTAATAAGGCAATGAAAGAAGAAAGGGAAAAGAAAAAAGAAGAACACATGAAGCGCCTCCCAACATCCTTGCCATTTTTTAAGTGAGTCCCATTCTGCTATCTAGCCTCCCCTCTCTTTCCATGAACTCCATCATTGTCAATAAATGATACAGAACATACAAAAATGCTCCACATGTACATGCTTTCTAAAGTATAGCAATTAAATTATTTTTTGAATAAAAGCTATAGTTAAACGACATAGTTACCCAAATAATACAATAGTTGATAAGGCAATTAAAGAACAAAGGAAAAGAAAAAAAGAAGAAAAGACAGAAATGCATCATCTCCCAACATCCTTGCCATTTTTCTAAGTGAGCCCCTTCCTGCTACCTTGCCACCTTTCTCTTCCCTCTGTCCTCCCCCTCCTTCCCCTGCAGTCACCAGTCACCCATTCTACAAAGCCATATACAGCCTCCCCCCTCTTACCACACTTCTATTCTCCTTTCTCCCTCTATCTACTGCCCCAACTTGGAGGCCTCCTCCTTGCCCTTTCCCTGCTTAATCCTTATCCATCATCCCTAGCTCCTCCACATGGTACCCTCTCTCTCTCACTCACTCTCTCTTCCCCCCCCCCCCCAAACAACAACAAAAAAACAGAAAAAAAAAACACCATTTAACACAAATGTGTAAAGAAGGCAATAAGGTTGTACAAGTCTAAGTACCACCTGAAGGAGGAGCTTCCAAACTCTCTCAGTGCAAAGCAAAATTTCCTCGTTTGATTCAAGCAGCAAGTTCTGGAAAACTATCCTTAGTGTATCTCCAAGAATAAAAGAAGGCCAAAACGAGCAAGATGACTCAGCAATACTCTTCTTAAAACCAGCTTCAAGCAAACGCTCCTGCACATGAACTCCAGTGATTTAACATTTTGATTGTGATAAAAGGTTCACTGCAAGAATTTGTCACCAGAAAGATTGAAAAGGAAAATAAAATCTCTGCATTTCATTCAACAGATATAAGCACCTTCACATGCAGAAAATGCTAAAAGAAAGCACAAAAAACAGAAATTACCAAAGTTCGAATGGCTGAATGGCGGACTGAGGTGATGCTGTGTCTCATAAATGGCCACAACCTTGGAGCTAATGTTGATAACATATAAGGATTTTCAAGATAATTTATTTCTTCTCCCAAGTCATCTAGGCGACCAATTTTATTGAGATCAAATTCCTGTTTTTCACAGGATGTGACAGTTCCAAGTGACTTTGGATTCATATGCTCTTGAGTGTATATCTCTGCCAAGAGATTCATGACACTGCAATGTAAAACAAACATCAAATTATGTCCATTAACTTGAAAGATATGTAGACCATTAATTTGAAAAACATCAAAGTATTTGGTCTAAACCAAAAAAGATGCATCGATGAATCAATGAAATAAGAGCCTAACAATCAGCCTCCTAATCTTGTACATCTGGCGCAATCATGATATTCAAAAACAACATAATAGCAATGGTTGCAACAAAAGCATAGATAAAACTTTATTAAACTACTTGAATCAACGAGGCAAAAAAAAAAAAAAGAATCAACGGGTCATTAAGATTGAAATGCAAGATGACGTATGATCATACCAACATCATGAACTACCTGCTAGTAGATGGGCTTAAGTCGTCCAGATCAAGCAATATATCCCAGAGTAGCATAAGTATGGAATGCAAAGTTTGGCCCTTTAGAAAAACAATAGCAGCTGCAGTAGGTAGCAAGGCATCTGCAGCCACAGCTCTTACATCATCATCAGGATCCTCAAGCCCAGCTGTACAGGCAGGGAGAACCAAACCAAGCAAATCGCTTAGCATTTCCTGGAGCCAACAGAAGGATAGTTACTTGGATAGAATAGCTGACACTAAATACTATACTTCATAAATGCACCAGAATATCATCTAAAGTCTTCAAACTCAAGAAAAGAATGTGGAGATTACAAAATCAAGGTCCTAATCAAGCAGACAAAACAGCAAATCAAAAAAATGAATTAGCTATCAGAAGAGCACAAAACACTTGTGTTTCATCAGTACTTGACCAAATAGCAAGAGCCCTTGGCTTCTGAACAACACTAACTCTCTCAAGATATTCTGGCCTCATAAAGGACCAAGTATAGCGAGATTAACAAATACTCAAAAGAAATAAAACAAGAAATTCTGTCCTTTCAAGCATATAAATTTCATTTACATCAATATGAATGCATTTTATATCCCATAATGTTTCATTGTTTTAGGAGATTTCCACTCTAACTGCATATCTCTTAGTTCCTCCTTGGTAATGATCAAGGAAATCAATAACGAAATTTTTAGCATAACAATCTTCCATCTAAGTTCCTGGAGCAATTGTAAAGAATACAACAACAAAATGCAGTTTATGTGGAAAAATATCAGCCAGAGACGTCTATTATCACAAGAGCACACAAGAAGTGGGCCAGATTTTCCATTAACAAGAGCAAATGAAACCCTTTCTTATACAAGGATTTTCAATTCAACAAAAATGTTAACATGGTGGGTATACAGGTGCCTTAAAAATCAAGATGAGGGGAAAGAAAGGAAATCCACAACTTTTCAGGAATACATGTACATCAATCTGCATATGTGCTTCCCCATCTTCCACAATCTATTTATATCGTAATATTACTTGAAAAAGGAAATTTTGATTCCATCACACCAAACGTAGGAAGAAAGACAAATTGGCCAGTTAGCTCTTCTTTTTGAAGCATGTTTTGAAGCCACAAGAGATCTATAAGGACATAATTTACTGGTCTCCTCTTCTATGATGATATGGAAAGCTTAAGCAAGGCAAAGAACACACACTAGAAGCAATCCCTACTCAATTTTTATACTCATCTCATATCTTCCTATATATGAGATCTACTCAATGTTAATGCCACAAATTGGCACTTGAATTCTTAAAAAGATAGTGCCAGAGTAAAAAGCTGCAGACTACAGAAGCAGGCCCATGGAAATCTTACAAAAAGTCAAAGCAAAGGGCAGATGTTCAAATGAGCTTTCCGCTAAAACCTTTGGTAAGCTGAATTGACGAATCACCACAAAAGCAAAAGAGACTTCTAACCTCTCTGGCTCACTGACTAATATGAACATTTCTGAGGGCACATAGTAGTCCAGACTTACTTCATGCATCATTGTTGATATAGAGAAGTAACCAAATCAGGGAAAAAGAAAACATGGATAATAACTAATTTTCTGCATGCCCGTACTCATTAACAAGGAGGAAGTATCAAAGGCCATCAACCAGAAAGGTAGATCGAAAAGAAGTAATTAAACTTTTAATTGATGAGAACATCAGAACAAGGATTCTGCATTCACCTCAAAGTTTCATGCAACATTTCACCACCAACACCCCCCCCCCAAAAAAAAAATCTTTATGGTACTAGAAGCGCAAATAAGTTAAAAATGGGGTGGAAACCAAAACAAAGTTCATTGATTCCTCAAAGGCAGAGGAACTCAAAAGAGTCAATTGTTTCTTTTGAAACAAAGCTTGATTCCTGAAAATTATAAAATGCATGATTATCCAAAAGAAAAAAGAAACTTCTCCCTCTGTCTATAAAAAGATCTTCCCAGGTAAAACAAGAAGAGACACAGCAAAGAAGTCAAATTTTGGAGCGCCATTATCATATGAAGAAAAGAGTACTAACCAACATGGTGAAATAACCCCACTACATCAAGGTATTTGCACTGAATAATCTCATTCTCCTATTCTTTACAAGATGTAGTGAATAGATAAATGTTATACAAAGACAAAATTCTAGAAACTTTCAAATTAGCTAAAGCATCTTAATTCGTACAACCAAAGCTTCCTATATCACATACAAAAATCCAGAAACTTGTGCAGACATGACCCAAAAAATGAGGTGCATATGTCAGCAACAACTGTTATCTAACAAACACTATTCAACAGAACAAATTTCACCTGGCGCACAGCAACCAGATATTTTATTCCCAAAAGACTTCCATGACGAATTTCCCACTCTGGTCTACGCTGAAAGAAACGGGAGCGCTAATTAAATTGGTTGTTAAAAGGAAGAATATTTACAAAAAAAGATCCCTACCAAAACAAGTTCCACTAGATACTTACCTGCATCTGAAGCAAGATATTTAAAGTTTCATGGACTAACGATGGGTGCATATACTTGAGGACAGCACCCAGAGCCTGTGCACAGGTTTCCCGAACAGGAGCAACTACCTGATCAGACACATAGTCTCCAAAACTGTAGAAGACAAATGAAAAAGTTAAGATGCGCATCGAAACTGCTTGAGGATATTTTAAAAGCACAAAATGCATAAACAGTAAAATAACGAGTCATCACCAAACAAAAACAAAAATTACCAAACGTAACACTTAACAAACCTTGTAAAAGCCAAGTAAGTCTATGTTCAGCAGTAGAAAGTACAAGAAGCATTTGCTAGTATACTAGCAATTTCAAATATTACTCTTCATTTCCTAAATTAATGCCATTTAGTCTTTTCTACCTCTAGGTAGAGGCTCCTATCTCCTATAGAAAGCTAAATCCTTGTACTAAAATCTCATGCAAAAAAGAGGATCATACCGGTCCAGTGACAAGACACACAAGAATCGGATTGTACAATGTTGAAGAAATTCACAATTTGTAACCCAAGAATGCCTAGCCACTTTAAGCACGTTCAGCAGCTCAGGATTGTTAGGAAGATCTTTAAATAGATCTGCTTTTTCCATGGACCCCTTATCCTCAGAGCAGATCTTTGCACTTGACATATAACTATTAGGATCTGATGCACTACTAAGGTGAGATTGATGCCCCACCTCCACCTTATCAGAACTAACAACTTCACCATTTGCATGCCCCATAGGCAAATCCCATCCAGGGGCTTCAACTTTTACATGAATACCAAGATTATCATCTTTGGTGGAATCAACAATCGTGTCTGTCAGAAGAGATGATGCACCTTCAAGCTTTGGTCTCTTCAAAACAGGTTGGGACTCTTCAAACAAGATTTGCATATTCAGATCAATCTGTCTCTCCCTCTTAGTTGTGTTTTCTTCACCCACATCATTGAAACTAGAACTCAGGGCACTATCAAAGTTCAGGTCATTCATGATAACTCCAGCACTGGCACCCTGATGGGTTAATATTTCTCTCAAAGCCATAACACTTCCATGACGGACCTCCCAGACTGAGAAATAAAACAAGATAATATTGTTAAGTAAAAAATTTTGCAAAAGTTTGAACTACTAAAGTATGAGTGCTTTACCAGGATCAAACATATCAACTAGCAGCTGTTCAACAAAACTTTGAAAAGGCCAACTGCCATCACCATCACTATCAAAGTTATCATCATCAGAAACAGCATCTGCAAACTGCTGCAGCAAAATATGCTTTCAGATAAAAGCAATTAAAAGCTCACCAAAGAAAAAATAATAAACCAATTGAACGAGACTGCACTTTTTTAACAATGGGAGGAAAAACTTCAATATTTCAGAGAGAGAAGCACAAAAGGTTCACCTACACAGGAATCATTTAAGAAGCTAACTGATATTCCTAATCTCATAGAAAGTGCACCATCTTCCTACTTACTGAAGATATTGCTTGCTGGATGCTTTCTTCATTGATCCATATAAGGACACAGTAAATAATATGAAAAGAGAATTTCATTTATGAACACAGAACTATAGTACACAATCAAATGACCCTATTCCCTCTAGACACAAGAAAGGAATTCAAGAATCTTTGTTATTGCACAGATGAGGCAATATTCTACTGTAATGGGAAAGAAGCAAAACTTGAAGGGAATCTCAAATTGTTTCAGGCTATTTCAGGTCTAAAGTTGAATTTGAAAGATCTGACTGCATGGAAAACTGCAGATGATGGGGAGCCAACCTAATATTTTTTTAATACAGTAGAGGCATCTTCCAGGAAAAGTTGGAAGAAAGCTAGCAATTGGAAGATAGAATTTTCATCCAGCAGATATATTTCCCGCAAAAAGTTCATTATATTGGAAAAAGTTATTTTCTGGTCTTCAACTGACATTTTCAAATTTGTTCCAAGTTGCATTTATTGTTCTAATTTATTCAAAAGATATAGTAATGAGACTGACAAATATGATAGTAGTTAAAGGCACAAAGCAAGCTCGAGCTCAGGAAGCCTTCACAAATCCTATGAAAATCCCATACTATTCTTTGTTATTCTACAGTTATGCATGTTATTCTTAGTTATTCTAAGTGAAAAAAGAAAGAATAAACAAGAGAAGTTTCAGCTTCAGCATACAACATAGCGAGCTAAATTTTCAATGTTCAAAATTTCTTAACTGTATCCATGCTAAACATTATCCTTTCCATAGTTAATTTTCTAGCTTCAATTGACTAACAGGATTCTTGAACACATAATGAAATTTTGATACATTCAGCAAATGGAAAATCCCAGCAAACTTGGTGTGCTTGGATCCCCTTTTAACAAAAAACATTTGTTTTACACACAAAATCTACAGCAATACCCCAAGATAAACACCAAAAACCCCAAAAAAAAAAAAAAAACCCAATTCTACCACACCTGCTTCTTCCAACCCACCCCTGCCTCTTAGCCCCACTACTACCCCTACCGACCCTCAACCCTCCCTCCCTACCCCCGTCCACCACCGCCACTGCCTACAACCCTCCCTCCGTCCCCTCCTCTATTGCTTCAAAGAACATTCTAAACAATGAGAAAACAAGCATAGACTAAGTAGAAGTTTTAATGCAACGGGTTGGTATGAAGAGGGTATGAGGATGACCTGAGACCACTAGAGGATCATGGATTCTGATATTAACTATAAACGTAAGAACCACATTCACAGAGGAGAAAATTGTACCCTCCAGCTAGACACCTTACCCGCGTTTGGTACGCAGGAATAACTCAAAATGGAAACGTCTTTCCACCCAGAACACCCTTCCACATAGAATGGGCAGGAAAAACAATTGTCATTCCACTATTTGGTAACCAAGTCAAAACTGAATGTGCATTCCTGTTCCAATGTTTGGAATGCTGAATATTTAGATGTCACAAAGCAATAAAATTTGTACAAGATTCACTTAATTGCCCAGGATTCTTTGTAGAACATAACATGTCTCTACCTCTGTTCTCTTTCTTTGTGCTACGCTTTTATTTGTGTACCTACAAGGAACTTGGTTGTTCTTATTGCAATAATTTGATTGTTATATCTAAGTAAGTCTACAATATAAAATTTTTGTATTTATTAGCAAAATAAATCACTGTAGAAAAAAGTAATAAAGTCAAACATCCATGTTCCCAATTTATCATTATCTTTTAAATTATCTATGTGAAATTTAATTAAATTCATACACATTTCCACAATATCTAAAAATAAAGTGCAGTGTCTTAAACATTTATTGTCATAGCAGAAAAAAATACATTTATTTGAAATCTAACTAAAACTGCTTGTTATTAAAACGAATTACATTCAATTATTAATTGAATCACCCAAGTTAGGATAAAACTTGACCACCCCCCCAAAAAAAGAAAAAAAAAATTATGGCCTTTCCAGAACAAAGCTGGAAAGGTAGGTTTTGTCAAGGAATCGAAACCCTAGGTTTTGTCAAGGAATCGAAACCCTAGGTTTTGTCAAGGAATCGAGTTTCTAGGAAGAAGTTGGAATGAACTTTCAAAGGGACAGGCTTTCCAACTTAAAAGATCCATACAAAACATGAGAATGGAATAGATAAGTTGGAAAGGCCTTTCCATTCTAGGCTATTCCTGCAAACTCAACGTGGGATTAAAGCATTATCCCAGCTCTCCCCCACCTGCTAATACAACTAACCTCTTACCAGCTCCCAAACTTGCCTCTTGAAACTACCTCCACTCTGTAAACTTCAGCCCTCTTTCTCCCACCATATTGCAGCCAAGCATTCCCACCAGACACCAATAACTCCCTTCCATATGTACACCCCTAGAACCCCTAGCTGAGATAAACTAGTTAGTAAAATTTGAATTCAATTATTCGCATGGCAATAAGAGTGTTTTGGACAGTATTTTATCATGCCTCTTGCAAATTACAGAAGTTCTTTGTGGGGATTTTGGTATTTGAACAAGAAGTTAAAAGAGTCTACTTCCAGTAATTGAGCTAACGGGCTAATAGGACTTTGGATCCAATACATAAGAAGCGAAAACATTAAGACTTACATATATGCAGAAAGCTAACAGGAAATGTAGGTAGCAAAAGTTTGCCTATTTTCTCAAGGAAAGATATCGAAGAAGATCTTCACTTAACGTAACGTGAAAACAAAGCATGAGAACCATATATGTACAACCACACATCAAGAGTACCTAAAAAACCAGTTGCCTAGATGCATAGAAGATATGAATAGATGAGAAGAATATATTGTTTCTACCTTGTTCAAGCTCACGATGTCACGATAAGGGCCTTTTGGCGATGCCATATCCAGCTCTTGTGGTTGGACCTCAGCATTTCCATCCTTAGACCATGCTTTTGATTGGTCTTTGGAACTTATTTTTGCTTTGCGTTTTAGGAGATTCAGTTCCCTTGCACTTGGCCTCCTAGATTTAACACCAGGGACCATGTTTGCCACAAATTGCTGGAAATTGGACATAGACCTATATTGAGGGGCAAGACCATTGCCAATGGAGTGAAACTTTTGCACCAGCAGGTCTTCATCTCTTATCATGTCACCAACATCCATGAACTGCTCGCATACATCTAAACCTGCAGATGAATAATAGTCAGTTTGTGAAAATCATTCTAGAAAAAACAGTGAATAAATACCAAAGACAGCACAAAACTGAATGATAACCAGAATGCATTACCATTAAACAGTAGTTTCTAGCATTTACTTGAAACAACAGAGAAACCAATCGAAAATGAACATCATAAAACATTGCACATGGACAAAATTCTGCATTTCAACTTGTTTGGTTCAGAGATCATTAATAATGTCAACCTGTAGCAATCTTTTGACCAACAATGAATTAATGGATCAATTGACTTCCATCTTGAATCAAGAAGCAATAGGAGTTCAATACATAACTGCTAGTAAAAGATTCAAAACAATCACTTGCATTAAAGTGCTGCAGAAAGGGTACAAATCCAATCTACAATGAAGTATCGGTATTAAACCCACCCACCCCCAAGTCACCACCTCCTAATGCAATATTGAAATCAAATTTGTATGGAGAGTGAGCTAATAGTCCATAGTAATTTGACAAACTCTTAAGCGCACCTGTCCATCTGAGTCATTCCATAAGAGAACATTAAGGAGTACCAAACTAACTGTACTTGGACACATTCTAGGAAGTAGTTTCATAAAATAACCAACCTATAGTGTTATATGTCACAAAAGAAGCCACAACAGCTACAAGCTATTGCTGCATGCACCAATAATAGCCTCTATGTTTCATTAGTTAGTCGGCCTCACAAAACCTACTTAGTGGCTCAACTATTGGTTTAGATGGTTCATCTTTCCAGTCAAATATATTCAAGCCTTAGCAACGCCTCATTTACATGGTTTCCCATGTCCTAGATCTCCTATTTTCCACAGTTGGGTTCAAATCATCCCTCAGGACAATATGCATATTTCCCATCACGGGTGCAGGTTAAAAAAGGAGCCCATTACCCACACCAATAAAGTCCCAACCCCTCCCACCAACCAAAAAAAAAAAGTCAAAGATTATAATTCTTCATTTGTTTCTCCACGTAACAACTTTCATTCATCCCAAGTCTCTATTTTCTTTGGCTCAGTTCTCTTCAGTTACGTTTTCAACAGAGAACAATTTTCTGCACCCTGATAGGTTTAAAGCTATTTTCATAATAATACACAAGTTCCCAGCACCATTTGAAGAAATATGAACGTCCATGCACAAGGGAATGTACAAATGTATAAACATGCTTCTGTTGGACCGTGTACTATACCTCTTTCCTTTTCATTTCTTTAGTTAAAAAACCTGTGGCTTACTTCTAGTGTGTTTTTGTATCTTGCTCATGCATCAAAGTTGGCCATTACAATTGTTGCCTAGTCACAGATGACTAAGTACCATTTCAGGAAATATTCATGTACAAATAACTCAACAATGTACAAAGCCTGAACATAGCAAAATCCAACTGAGCCATCACTATTCCCTTGTGCTACTGTGGTTAGGAGCGATACCAAAAGAGAGAATATATGACATCTATCGATATATTTTGGAGTGCTTTTTGGTCAACAGTAGAACTGCAGAACCGCTTAACTTGAAATGAAGCTTTCTTCAGAAAGAGTAGCATAAACTCACACTAGGCATCAAGCTGCCAAAGTCTGACATCACCATAGAGATTCAAAAGTGGTACTATCTCAAAGTCATTAGTTGTGGCCTAGAAAATGCAATAAATAAACAAGCAACAATACTAATTCAGAACACAGATTTAACAAGAGAAATTATATCTGCAAACTCACCAAGACGACGCCGAAGATTTTGTTTCTGTCGAGCCAATCGCTCTCTTGGATTCTTGCCACTCTCACTCCCAATATCATACTCCTGAAATCATGTGAAAATGGAAATTCAGATTAGGAGGTCAAAATCAGCACAAGAAGCAAGTGCACCCATATTGGTGCTATCTCTTCCAAGTTGTAAGAACAGCTATGAGCACCCAGTCTAGTTATAGAAGATTGAGACCAATCACATCTCAATTCGAAAGTATGCATGTCAAGTTAGATCATAAAAGGGGCGAAACCTGTTATGACCAGGATCAGGACATGACACAATGAATACCATGAGCATGATGTCAAGTTATAGATGATAGAAGTCATTTTCCCGCTCCACAAAGTAATGGTGCAATGGATGAATATGGTAAAACATATAGACAATAAATAAATAAAACCAATCACATCTCAATTCCAAAACAAACAATGTTCCCTCTCGTTTTCTAGTAGTAAATTTTCCTTTTAGCAATATTTTCAATGTAAAAGTTCTTAATACAAGTTTAATTCAACTTGGATCCATAAAGAGTATTGCCGAAGCAGGCTGAGAAAGAGACCCCCCCCCGGGTACAACTATCTATTGTACATGGCAGAAAAGAAATGGCACGACTTCCAAAAGCAAAACTAACCACCTGCATGATTTATGCTCCAAAAATTGGCAAAAGCTACAAAGGACAGGCCACTGACACAAAAATACCAGTACAACACAGACTGGAGTTCCCCATACTTTAAAATGTATGGAACAAGCGTTCATGATAAAATTTGGTACCTGTTCTGGAATCCATGTCACTAGGTCTTGTACACTTAACATCATGCCTAGTCTTATACTCAAATATTTCAAGTTAAGGAAATATTAAACTAACTAGAGTGTCCTATTCCTTTTCAGGAGCTACTTCTTTTTGTAATAAAATATGAAGATTTAAGGGGTGCCTGGTTCATGCTCTGGAATTGGAATTGGAATTAGAATTGGAATTGGAATTGGTATCATACACAAATAATTAGCATGGGTATAGCCTTAAGTTATCATTACAATATTTATTTCTTGGGAAAATCATTTTAGGTTTGGGTATCAGAATAAGATATTATATTTTTAACAGTTTTTCCTCTTTTTCCCCCCTTTTTCCCCCTTCCTGCACATTCCACCCGCTTTGGCCATTGACAGACAACGTTTCTTCCTTGACCACCACCAATCAACTTTCAAACTTGAGAGAAATTCAGACCTAATTACTACTTTAACCTCCTGAAATCATATTTAACCCAAAGATTTTCAGATTTTCCTATCAAAGATAGATGTAAATTGAAACTAGATATCCAAAATGACAGAATGTTCATCATCTTCTTCGGCTCGAGAAGGGGTAAATACTTTTTACGGTCAAAATCACCCCCAAACCTCATCACCAGAAGTCTTGTCAACTGCCGTAACTAGATCGAAATTTTTGCTGCTAGTCATGCTTTTAACGGCACTTCCTTGCTGCTTGATGGGAGCGCAAGATGAGCAAGCAAGGAGGTGGCAGATGTCAGTGGCAATGAAGAAGGTGGAATATGGTGGTGTATTATAAGGGAGGGATGGTGAGGGAGAGATGGCAGTGGAGATACAGAAAGGTGGACAGATAAGTACCAAAGCAGAAGATATCTGGGAGAGAAGAAATTGCTGCTTTTTTTAAAAAATTTTTGTGTTTCATTTGGAAGTCAACTTTGGTAATCAACCAAAAGCTCACAATATGGTTAGCAATGGAGAGTCACCAGATTTCTAGATTTCATTCCAACTTTTCAATCCCCATGCCTCTTCGCCAAGCAACAATTATGGTAGTGATTCCAATTCTTGATTCCAAAACCCTTTTATCAACCAGCCCCTAAATCATGTATTCAGAACAAGGATGTATTTTTCTTTGGAACTTCTAATGAATACAAATGGCTCCCACCTCTCCTCTCCTGTTCATACTTGACTGAACAAGAAAAGGTGAAGAAGAAACCAGATTTGACCATTGATATTTCACAGGATAACATGACACTATTAAAATGCCTATCAAACCCAACTAAAGGTACAACAATCATAAGTTGACAGTTTTATGACACAGTTTGTCTATTGTTGTTCATCAGAAAATAAGAAGTCATATGTATAAGTTTTTAATATTAAAATATTCCAGTTTCAACTAGACCCATCATGCGGAGTCCCTATAGCTCCGAGGAAAATAAGGCCCACTAGTGTAACGATGAAACAAAAATAGCATATGTACTGTTTTAGCTTTTTTTTTTAACAGCTAAGCTAAGTATCTTTCTCATGGTAAACTTGTTTCCCAGGCGTTTATGCTTTTGAAAAGCCAATGAGGAACAATGGCACATCAATTTGTTCTACAAAACAGAGGAATGCAAAGTAATTGTAAGTCATCACAACCATGGTCGTGTTTGACTCCAAATACAGAAATGCAAGGTATGGGAAAACAATTTTAAAAGTACCTGCCCCCCAGATGCCAATAGAGCTCCAAACTCCAATACTTTGTTCAGATCAAAACTGCAAAAAGTGCAATTTTTCTTTCTTAATTGCATTGAAATGGCTTGAAAACTATAACAACCAAATAAAAGATAGGCATAACAAGGAAAAACTATGGTAAGACAATGACCTTCTAAATGAAGCATTTGCTACAAATTTAGGGTAACAGTAAGCCCATGCTAGCACATCGCCAACAGGACAAGAAACCCCCAACTTTGATATCTTCATCTCAAGGCATGAATTTATGTCAGTCAAAGATGTGTGTTTAACATTCTCAGCAATTGCTCCAATGGCATGAGCAGCAGCAACCCTAGTATCCCACCTTTTGCTACAAAGATATTGAGAAACCTACACATATTCGAGCATTACCAAATTGAATGAGTTATTTTGGTGAAAGAAGTAACTATCTTCACTCCATAAGAAAGAGAAAATGAACAACAGAATGGCTCCATAAAGATAGCAACTACAAAGTCAAGGTACAAAACAGGCATATTTAAGTTCCGAGACACTTATTCAGTATCATTCGAGTAATTTTTACAATTTTTACCTTCAGAAAGAAACCAAAATGTAAATGAATAATTAAAAATGCTCTGTTAATTTTAGCTGTTGATTATTGACAAATTTCAAACTTCAGATGAAATTTAGCTAGCTGAAAATTTGCATAAGATAATGACCTTAAAAAAGAATCCAGATTGAGGAAATTTTAGATTCAAACCTCAACATATTAAGAAAACAATCGAAATTTGACTATAATCCCTTCATCCAATAAACAAGAACAATTGTCAAGCTTTGCCCATAACACCTCAATCAAGAAAGAAACTGAATTATTTATGTTAATACCTGTAACATAAAATAACTTAACCTCAACATATATAGCGCATACCTTACTTTCAATTGAATAGATAGTGTTACAACAATTGCTTGTAAAAACAAACAATAAAATTATCATCTGTATTCACAAGTCAATAGCAAAAGAGCACTAGATTTTCAGCTTCATGAGTATCACTGCTTTTACTACCAAAAACATGTAGTTACACATAAGAAAAATTTTCATTTGAAATTAGTTTGTTTAAACACACCTCTGAAAACAGGGAACCGAGAAGGAAAGGAGAACCACAAGGTAACTTGTGTGTTTCAAGTTTCTTTTAACAAAGGAGGGGGAAAAGGAAGGGAATATAGGAATTCTTAAGCTTTGAAGTTCAGCTTATGTTTCCTTTTAAAATGTGGAAGCAAATGGTAGGAAAAAAAAGGGCATAGATGTACTGTCCTATAATGTATAAAACAAATTTTTTGCTTGAAATAAATTGAACATTCAAAAAGAAAAGCCGCCTGAATCAAGCTTGTATAACGTATGATCTAAAAGATAAACCAATTGTACAGGGCATATCACAGGAGAAAACTGTTGAGGGATTCTTTTGCTGTAAAAATGGATGACTACTTACCTATGGTTTCAAAAATTTATTTAGAACAACATTTCAAGGAAATTTTTGCATTTATTTAGAAAACAAAAAGAGCAGGGGGAGGCAGAAAATATATTTCAAATTAAATTGATAATGTTTCTGGTTTACTATTTTCTTAAATCAATGGCCAAAGACACAAGGTCGCTTTAACTTTTTCCCTTCGTACGTCCAAATGATGTATCTAGCATTTCCTTTCTTTTTTGATTCATATCTATACCTTTCCTTTTCATTTTTGTTTTTTGTTTTTCGTTTCTCCTCTTCAAAAAATCTGTTTACATTTCCTTCTTACACTTCAATGTATATGGAAACAAGGAACATGAATGCCACTTCCGCACGTGTTCCTTTACTTTCTCAATAAGTTATCATGTCTTCATGTTTCCCTTCCTTAAACAAAAAAGCAGTGCCTAACTTTTGTGAAATCCCTATGGAACATAACTCCCTTTGGTGACAAAGCTTTGTTGTCTTTTGGGGTTTTTCGGTATAAGTTTATATCCAGGAGGCTTGCATACTAAGACAACACAAATCTTATTTTACTAAACAACTTTTTTACTGGAAATACAACTCTTGGGTATCAGATTATACTTGAGTGAGTTTGTTAAAAAAAAAAAATCAGGAGTCACAGGTAGACAATTCTGCAGCAGGCTACAGCTCCGAGGAGCTCTGCTGAACAGTTTCCAAATGACAATTTACATCTTTGAGCACACCTAAAATCTTTATTTATTCCTCTTCAAAAATCCAACTATTGCAAACTGTGATAACAGTATACCTCACCATACTTTCCTCTCTTTCTTATTAAGCTTAACAACCATTACTCCAAACCAAATTCTTCCACTTGCTTATACGTATAATGTGTATGCAACCATTGATAACCTATTCTGAGGCAAACTGGAAAATTACGAAGCGACATGAAAGACCCCTTCAAGTACTTGTGCCTACTGCCACAAATATCAATTCTAGATGTATCAACTTTACAGTACAATGTTGTTTGAAATGGGGGCTACTGATTTGTATGTGCTATGAAGCTAACCAGGCAAAAGGATTTCTTTGCTTGAAATATGGTCAGATGTCAAGTGCCTTGCCATAAATAAAGCTTATGCTACAAGGGGCTCCATTTATTCAACTGACAAAGGCGTCCAAAAATTCAAGAAGGATATTTCCATACGAAAAACTGATACTTGCACGATTGAAGCAAAAAATTGTCAAATCACTACATTCATAAGTCACTTGCTTCCAGGGCAAGAAATATAACAAGGCACAAAAGCATAACCAAAATATCTATAATCCATTTAAAAGAATATTTTGAAAACACATAAGATGCAAAAAGATGATACTAAAAAGAAAAAAAATATGGTGATGAATGATAAGGAAAAAGTAGCATGACTAGCTTTGAAAAAGCATATGAACTTTGAAAATCAAATACGTACCTTACTCAACAGAGGGATCAGGTCCTGTGGATGTGATTTTGCAATTTCCCCAATTTGCTTAGCTGCAGTAAACCTCGTCGCTTGGGTCGAGCCCGCTTAAAATTTGTTAAAGAAACACAGATCCCAAATAGCCAATGGAAACCCATATTGAATTTTTTTTTTATTTTAAGATCAAATAAAGCAGAGCCAAAGAAAAATACACCTAAGAATGCCAGCCCAGAATTAAAATCAAATGCATCCACAAGTTGATATCAGCAAGACAGACTTGATAAACACATAATATCTTGCATTCAATGTAAACGTAGACCAAGCATTATTCAGCAGAAAATGAACCATAGGATACTGTCCAACAAAGTAAGCAGACGGTGAAGACGTGATGATTGTTGCTGAGCCATATTCGTTCTCCAATTCTTTAACCTCAATCATAACTTCAATTAAATTCTCAATAATAGTAAACAATACCCGGCGAACCACGGACAACATTGGGAATTTATTTCAACCATTTGCACGTCACTCATGCCACCAACAACATTTTACCAGCACCGCCAATAAATTACCTAATTGAGCAATTTATCACAAAAAAAAAAAAAACCAATCACACTATCATTTTTCCCAGAAAAAAAAAATCACGTTGCATAAACTAAACCACATCTCCACCATCACAAATTAATATTTTGTATCAACTAAAAACCAAAAAAAAAAAAATGTGACTGCTGTGTAGCTCACGTAATGATTACAAGAATCTAAAACAAATTTTAGATTCATATGATGATAAACAACAAAAATTCTTCAGCATATTAAGCAAGAAATTCTTATCCACAAATTAACATTTGTATCTATGTCTATTTTCATTGTGTGAATAAAATTTTCCCAGAAAAATGCTTTCAATAAACGTTCTTCTAAAACTATAATATTCTTTTCTAAATAATCTCCTACCAAACACCAACAAAACCATGGTTCCAAAACCAGTCTGAGTAAGAGCTAGCTCGGACGAGCTGTCATGGGAACTTGGCTGCATCCGACTCAGACGATTCGCGGTGTGCCAACTCAGTGGGTCACACAACACCTGAATCGTCTAAGTCGTTCAAATCAGGACCAAATCAACGAAAGTTTCTGCTTTGTTAGAATTAACGAAAATACAATGAAAATTCCCCGAAAACATCCCAGAAAAATCGACAAGCAAAATCCATTGGACAAAATTATCAATGCTAAATTAAAATACACCAAAAAACAAAGAAAAATTAATCTGCATACCAATTTTTTCAGGCCAAATTGTCTCCACAAAAACCCTCGATAGAACGAAGGAGAAAGTTATCGCTCAGGAGAGTGGACGTTTTGTTGGAGAAGAATTGGGGAGGTAGCAGTTGGGTTGGACTCTAGGTGCGACAAGTGGGCAAGGGGCTATTGGGATTGGGCCAGTGGGCTTAGGGCATAGATTGGGAGCTTAGGATAGGAAACTAAAGAAGGAAAAACTTAGGTTATAAGAGAAGAGAAGGAATTGTTATGTTATTTGGGAGTTTTGAAAATTAGTGAAATGGTTTTGGATATGAAAGTCATTAAATATTTGTTCCAGATCATTTTAAGGACAAAATAGGTATTTTAAAAATTTTAACAAGTTTTTTCAAAGTTTCTTTCCATTTCCGTCCAATTTGGGAGGAAAAGTTTTAGCTACTATTCATCCTTCTAAATTTTCTCATTTCCTTTCTTTTCTTTCTTACTTAAAACTAACAAACAAAGAAAAACTAAACTTTCTCTTCTTTCCCTTTCTTTTCTGTCCAAATCCTCAACTCCCAAACGAAGTCTAAGAGTTTATTGGAGGATGGTAAATAGGGTTCCTAGATGGGTTTTGATTAGTGGGTGGGCCATATAAAATTGACTTGGGTGAGGTAAAAAAAATAGAAAAATCCTACCTATATATACATATATATACACACATACACACACTAGTAGGGACTCCAACGGGATGCACGGGCGGTGGTGCCTGTGAAGAATTTGTAGTAGTAAAACTCTTTGGTCTAAGTGTCAGAAGTAGAAGTGTACATTTCTATAGTTTGTTCATATGGTTTCTTCATATGCACATAGTGAAGTATAAAGGATACAAAAAATTTCAAAACAACCAAACTCAAAAAAAAACTACAAAAGGAGTGAAAACCAAACAAACAGTAAATGATAACATAGCGCAAAAACTACATTATAAAATTTAGCCCAAGACCAACAAAATATGTTGAGAAACAAACAGCAAAATATGCAATAAAAAAAAAGAATATACCATACCAACAGGACAAAGTTCCAGAGACCAGCAAAGCAACTATGAGATGATGATCCGAATAGAAGAAAATAACTCATGCAAAAGCATAGACTACTAAGGCAGCAGACAAGACCTATTGTGATGGGTACAAATTATGGTTTCCAAAAGCTAATCCACCATAATCTCATATGAAATTACTAAAAGACACAAATTCACCATAAAGCTATGCATTAAAAATACCACCTGTCTGGGCAAAAGAATAATTTCACAATCCACTATGGTGTCTAGTAATTAACTACCAATCAAATCCAATGGAAATGACTAAAAAACCAATGATAAACTGCCTGCAGACTAAAAGAAAGGATCTAAAGAGGGCAGCAAAGTAAATTAGTGAAAAATAGTAGCACATGCACTGAACAATTTCCGTGGCCTCTGATCCATGGCACATCCAACAAGTGTTCGAAACAATGAAAGTAATCATATGAAATCATGTACAAGCTTTCAAAGCACAAGTGATAGGATGAAAGTTGGTGAACAATAAAAAGTGCAAGTGCTTCTTATATGTATAGTTAGGATATAAAACCAAAAAAGTACTTTTGCTCTAAGGTAAAGATTTTTTCTGTCTTTTTCTCAAGGTATAGATTTTGACAATTTAGCAGCCCACATGATCTAATATTGAAACTTTTGGTACAAATGCTACAAGAGCTGGTTTTGGAGTTTATTTAGTGTGTAACCCTTTATCACTAAGATGGACCATTCAGTTTGGTTTTTTTTTTAATTTTTTTTTTAGTGTGAGTACGAGGGTTCTAATTCGAAACCATTCACTTACACTTTTTCCCTTCAAACCACCCAACGCTTCCCTAGCCCTCCCTCAATTTAGTATATATGTATTTTTAACTCTAATCTAATCCATTTATATGTATATAGTTTTAGTTGTTGATCACTTCCAAATTGGAGAAATTCTTTTTTTCAATTACTACAATTCATTGGCAATACAATTGATTTAATATTTGGTGTGTTTAGATATGTAATACATTTTATAATAAGTTTTGTCTCTAGGAGTCTTCCAAAATTATACTTAGAAAGCTCATTTACACCCTTATAGGCTGATTGTGGTCAATTATTTCCTTTTCTTTCTAATTGCGAGGATATAAATGTATATAATCCAATTCAACATTCAAAAATTTTTTGCAGCCATTTGACTAGGAAGTTACAAACCTCATATTCTACTTATTTCACCTTTTGCTCATACTGTTGTCATTTCAACATCATGGTCTATGAGTCATTTACTTGCTATATAGCTTTTTTTTTTCTTTCTTTTTTTTGTAGGAATTTTGGATTTGGTCATTGATTTTGCTCTTTTCTTTTGCAGTAGGTTCTTTCTTCCCCGAGCAGCCTTACTATACATTTTCAAAAATTTTCATTTATTTTGTTAATTTTGAGTTTATGTTTTCTCATCTAATGTTAGGATAATTGCTAGTTGGTTCTTATGTCATGGGAAATTTGCTATTGTAAAATCTCATTTTCTTTAGGTCAGTACTTTCATCTCTTATTTTGAAGTTCTTGGTTTGTTCTGGTCCTAATGACATAAAATAAAATATTTGTATTTTATTTTTGCTGAATTTTTAGTGTTTAGTTATGCTACCTATCTAGTAACTAAGGAAGGACTGTTAGAATTCTTGTCACTACTAGATTCAGTGTTCAAATCCTATTCTCAGTAGTTGGGTGTAGGAAGGGCATAGGAGCGGTAGGAGGGTAAATTGTGCATTGGGAGGGCATGGGAGAGATAGGAGGATAAAAAAAATTCATGCTATTTATATATTTGATATTTTGTTTTACATATTTCTCTTAGAAAGGGTTTATATAAATTGATTACATTTTGGATATTGTTTACATTATTCATAAAACTTCAAAAGCTTTCAAATTAAATTCCAACATGTCTTAAGTTGTAAATTTTAATTACAGGAATATTAGTCATAATTCATATAAAGATTAAGTCGAAATTATTAGCATTTGATACAAAATTGTAAAGTCGAGACAATAATACTTGTTTAGAAATTATTTGTCCACTATTAAAAAGTATATGATTGGCTAAAATTTTTTGGTAACTTGATAGCAAATAATAAGAATGTCTAGTATTTCAACTGAACTAGTCATGGTCCAAGTATGTTACACATGATAATTGTTGTTAGTGTTACAAACTAAGTTAAATCAACATTAAACTTTTCCTTCAAATTGCAACATAAAAGGAAGATTCGGCTTTTAATACATTTTCTACCTTGAAATTCAAAGTTTGAACATCATAAAAAATAATTCTAGTCCTTCAAATGTTTGATAATGAATACTTTTCCTCATAATTTCCTTCTCTTCACACAATAATTGCATTCTCTTGCTACTTTAATTCATTAACAATAAACACATCTACTATGCCTTGATCTCGCATTTCTAAAATCTTATTCCTTTAGTGAAGCAAACAAAGTTAATTTCAAGGAACTCCCAACTCACAGAAGACAAAATTAAGACAAATATATCTCTAATCAAAACTTTAATTTCAAACATATAACCACATTTGCATAACACAAGCAAATCTAGGTATGTCACTTACATATTTTGGAAACACTAGGAAAGATCATGTGCATTGCACATGTTTGATTGCGTTAAAATTTGTCCTACTATTTAGAGAAAATAGCACCAATTGTCCCTCATATATCATTGATAAGAAAATTTAGTCCCTCAGAATGAAAATGAATAATTTTAGTTCCTAACAAATAAAAATGATTAATTTTGGTCCATGATCACTTTTCTATTCGAATTTTTGCCGGAATTAGTCATGCACATCACATGATTAATTTTTAAAAAAATAGCAAATCACTCTTCACTATCCTCTCCTACTGTTGTCTCAAACCCTTATCTTCTTCTCCTTCTTCTAATCCCCAAAATCCTTACAACCCTAATTTGATCTATGGCCCATTCCTGCTCCCTTCTGGTTCTTATTCACCTCCTATTGGTGATGCTCCTGATGGGCTCTACTCTTACCCCCCTCAAATTAAACTAACTGAAAATTTCAAAACCTATGGCTGGTGGTGTCGTGCCCCATTTTTAAATGAAAAATAATGAGTAAAATTACAGGTTTTACAAAAAATGAATTTTTTGATTAATTTTTTTATTTGAAAAATGAGTTTTTTGATTTTTAGAAAATAAAGAAAGAAATGAGCCTAAATGGGACTAAAAAGTGTGACGATTTTGACCCAAAAATAATAGTTTAAAAAGGATTTTTAATGAAAAATAGGAGTTGCCACTTGGTATTGAGTTAAGGTGTATCAAGTCACCTAAAATGAATTTTTTAAAGAAAAAATAGAGAAAACTCTTTTTAAACGACTCTAAGTCTGCGAAAATCAAGAGAAAAAGGGTTGGGAGTCACATTTGAAAAAAGGGAAGGTAAGGATAAAATCCAAGACACCCTTTTAACTTAGTCAATGTTAGTTGCGTGATTTAGTCAAAAATTTTCTTATTTTAACCTAAGAATTCATCGCATTTGGATGTCATTATATGGATGCAAAACCTAAACCTTTGAGGATATCGGGGGATCGGAATATCTCTTCAAAACTTAATTGATGTAAATCACATTAATTGTGATGCCCAAGAGTGACTCTTTGAAGAGGTCACGAATATGCAAAAATATGAGACTCTAAGAAAAGAAAATAATAATATACAGATATACATGACCTAAAAAAATGCATCATAATGGGTGCGGGGAACTAAGATTCACGACTAGATTTTCTCTTTTATAGAGGGAATACGAGCGTGCTAAGACTAAAAAATCATCTCGTTCATATCCCATATTCGAGGGATATTTCTCCTATCTAATCAAGCAAATGATCTAACTTAGTTCTAATTTTTAAATGGAATGCAAGTCTATATGTCATGTTTCACACATAAGGATAAGGAATATGCATATAAGAGAAATATGGAATAAGGGACATACATATAGTGGGAATATGGGATAAGAGATATACATATAAGGAAAATGTCATGCAAAATTTAAAAAAAACCCTAAAAGTAAAAAATATGCATGAAAATGTAGTGATTGTCACACAAACATGATCTAGCGCGTGGATGATTTCTAAGGATCTAGCATTGGACTAATCCATGTCTATAAGTTCTCACTAGCATTGGATTAGTGAAAAATCGGACAAAAGGGTCACAACTAGCGTTGGACTAGTGTGGAATTGAAAAAAAAGAGTCACAACTAGCGTTGGACTAGTGCGGTGACGTCATGCATTTATTATAATCAAATAAATCATATAAAACATAATAAAAGCAAATAAACACATAAATCACATATAGCACGTAGCACATAAGCATGATATTTAGATGCGAGATCCTAAGAAAGTGAGTAACATGTAAACACACAAACATGCAAGATACACAAAGTAAATAAAGCGAACAAAGACCTAACTATTACATTTGGGGGCTCTGACTATAATCTAAAAGGGGAGAGGATGAAATGAAATGAAATGATAACATAACTATTACAATTTGGCATTTAATGCCTCTCCAATAACCAAAAATTAAATTAAAATGAATATACAAAATTAAAACAAATGAAATGAATAAGTAAATAGACGAAATAAAAACATTCAAAACAAAACATGCAATTACACACATAAAATTATATAAGAGCACATAGGATCAAGTAAAATTAAAATAAAGAAGTAGAGTGTACCTCCCTTGAAGGCAAATTTTCTTATTTACCCTGCAAAACAAAGAAAAAGGTCAAGGTATCACTTTAATTAACAAATAATCACAAAAAATGGAAATAAACACGAAATTGAATCAATCAAGGCATTCAAATGAAGGTAAACAACCCATATTCAACAAATTAAAATAAACAAGGACCCAATTGAAAGAATTAAAGAAGTTTGAGAGGTCAAATCATTATTATTACAAATATTAGGGATCTAAAATGAAATAACTTAAAATTAAGGGCTTAAGATGAAACCTACCAAATCCAAATGATAAAAATCACAAATATAAACGAAAACCCCTTTCACTAAACCCCAAACAAAAATATTACCCAAGTCTAAACTATTTTTTTACAAAATTTAAACAAAGAAAAATTAAGTAATAATATTTAACTCTAACTATTCTAAATTCCAGAATTAATCTACCCAATGAACCATAAAACATGGGAAAAAAAAGCATGAAGTCAAGAAAGGGTAAAACTGATTCAATTAGAAAAGTTTTGGGCCATAATATAAATAGATAAACATTAAGGGGTTAAGGTGTAATTTTTGAAAGTTTCTCATGCAAAGCTTCGAACAAGCTTATGCTTCTGCAATTTCCTAGCCACCATTCTCTCTACAACTTGTTATCATTTAGCTGAAACATATTCATGCAAAGTGACTCAAGCAAATCCTAACTTATTCAACCGCAAAATGCGAGAACTTGAGACAAGAGAGAGAGGAAAGATTTAACAAGCTTTTGGACACAAAAAGCAACAAAGTGGCCTGAACATTTGCTAAACTTTGACCCAAAATTTTCAGAAAACAAAGCAACCAAAGACCCGAATCAGAAAAAATGCACCAGACAATAAGCCCCAAAACTCATGATTCTCTTCCCTCTTGTTTCACGCATGAAAAGAAAGCTAATGACTTTTGTCCCTAAGCATAGCAAGTTATCAAAACTGAATTTCTGTATGGATTGGCGCTATCATGCCATAAAACAGAGAGGAACCAAGACGTTGTATACAAACTCATGCACACAGCATACAGCCAACACCAAACATTAGACAAGTTCCTCACTTTTAGGAGGAGGAAATAATGTTCTAGGGACAAAATGATAGGCAAAGAAAGAACCATCAGATGCTGTCATACCTAAAAATGCAAGTAAACAGCAAAAATGAATTAACTTGGGACTGTAAAAACGTAGAAAAAGTGCAAGGAAACAGTAGCAAATAGACTGTCTCTCTCAACTTTCCGGCTACACTCATGGGTTCTCTTCTCACATACACACTGAATTTCACCGGGCTGATTTCCTTGGCTTAAATTTACGTCGCAGCCTTAAACATGTCAGATGTATTAGTGAGATTAAATCGACTCCATTAATTGCACAATAGCATACCCCAACAAAGCCCCCCATCACCAACAAAAATTATATCTTAACATAGATAAACATCAGAGAAAAATAAGAAATTTTTACTAGAAGCAAGAGGTGAGGAACCAACAGGCCAACAACTCTCATTTCCAGATGTTTGCTAACAATAATTAAAGGTAAGAAGGGAGACAGAAATCATTACTGTGCTCTTCTAGTGATGGTTGTCGGCGATGATGGTGATTCCAGTGAAGTGGCGGTACCTTCTTGTCCCTCTGCTTCTCGAAGAATAGCACCAGATTTCTCTCTTTTTCCTCCTTGTTCTCTTTCCTACTTTCTCGGTTATGGCTGGAAGGAGGAAAACCAGAGATATACTTTCCATTCTTTCCCTCTTTCTCTCACTCTTGGTTCCTCTCTCTCCCTTCCCCTCCGAAACCCTCTCTTTTTCCTTCTCTCGGTTCCCTTTTTTTTTGTTCAGTTCTCTCTTTAGCTGAAAAAATTCTCTCTCGGCCTCTCCTTTCTCTTGTTTCTTTCTTGCCTTTTTCTCTAGTTTCCTCGTAGCCTTTTCTTGCTTGGTTTCCTCCCTTTTTCCCCCCCACCAGCCGCCAAGCCTTTCCCCTTTTTCTTGTTGTTTTTTTTTTCAAATTTTCCTAAACTTTCAAATGTCTTGCCACCTATCCCCTTTCTTTGTTGTGGTGTCCAAAGAAAAATAGGGACACTTGTCCCTTTTGCATGTACCCCAGTTGGCCCTATTGCATGTGTGCCTCATATTATTTTTTGATTTTGTATTTTTTTTTCAAAACCAATTTATGATAAATAAATGCTAATTTTTAATTACCTTACAAAATGTCATTTCACTTAGCAAAAACTGAGTTTGAAAAAGATAAAAATGGATTTTTATTAAGAAATTTTTTTCTGAAATTTAGTGCAAAAAATGTTTTAAAAAGAAAAGAAAATGATGAGTCTTAATGTACCAAAATAAAAACATACATCAATTACTATTTTGCTACCTTAAATAAAATAATGAAAACAAGAATAAATAATAATAAAATAAAATAAAAATAAAAGAATAAAGTTAAAATTGAATTAAATAAACATTAAAATTTTGGTATCTATAACTTGCCCCTCTTTGTCTGAGTTTCGAGAAAACTCAAGACAAAGGCGTAGACACCAAAATACTTACTTGCGTTATTCCAATGGCGAACTAAATCAAACAACACAAAGGGATTAGTCCAACACATTTATTGTCATGCAAAATAAAGTGATTAGTTCAACACACTTATTGTCATGCAAAACAAAGTGATTAGTTCAAAATGTTTCAAAATAAAATATCGTAAATGGGATAAAATCCAAACCTAACGGAAGTAGGAAGACACGTTAGTGGGATGAATCTGATACTAACAATAATAAAAAATCACGTTAGTGAGATAAGCTCGCTACTAACGATAATAGAAAAAATATGTTAGTAAAATAAATTCGATACTAATGATGATAGAAAAAACACGTTAGTGAAATAAACTCGATGCTAACGGTGATAGAAAAACACAGCACATGTTAGTGAGAAAAACTCGATGCTAACGATGAAAGAAAAAACACGTTAGTGAGGTAAATTCAATGCTAACAGTGATAGAAAAATAAAACACACGTTAGTAAGATATATTCGATGCTAATGGTGAAAGAAAAAATACGTTAGTGAGATAAACTCGATGCTAACGATGATAAAAAAATATGACATATTTTAGTGAGATATACTCGATGCTGACGGTGATAAAAAAACACAGCACACATTGGTGAAAAAAACTCAATACTAACGGTGAAAGAAAAAAATATGTTAGTAAGGTAAACTTAATGCTAACAGTGATAAAAAAGCACAACACACGTTAGTGAGATATATTCGATACTAATAGTGAAAGAAAAAACACGTTAGTGAGATAAACTCTATTCTAACGATGATAAGAAAAACACGACACACGTTAGTGAGATATACTCGATACTAACGGTGAAAGAAAAACACATTAGTGAGATAAACTCGATGCTAACGGTGACAGAAAAACACGTTAGTAAGATAAACTCGATGCTAACAGTGATACAAGCTATGTTAGTGGGTTTGACCCGATACTAACGGATATAAAAGACACGTAAGTGGGTTGGACTCAATGCTAACGGATATAAAAGACACGTTAGTGGGTTGGATCCGATACTAACGGATATAAAAGACATATTAGTGGATTGGACCCGATGCTAACGGTGATAGAAGACATGTTAGTGGGTTAAATCCGATGCTAACGGAGATAAAAGACACGTTATTGTATGAAAAAGTTCTTGAATACTTACCTGAAAAATCTTTTCAAAAATTGCCCCAATTTGAATCAATTTTTGTACAACCAATCATTTATTTTATATTATGGCAGTGTTGCTCCTCCTTAAGGTTTTGATTATCACTTCCTCTTCTATTTGAACCCTGAATATTTAATTGTTGGGCGATATTTCATGACTTTATTACAAAAATAATTTTTTTCAGTTTTGCTATGTGAAACAATCAAAATAATGCCACCACCATTCGATCCATCCGGCTTTCGAGAAACGTATAAATATGAATATTTTGATATTTTTTTCTCGATGCTGCAAAACCCAACCTTGCACCGCAAATTGCATCCCAGTTGCCTTAGTTTTCAATGCTAACTTAACATGAAAACTTTTACATATGTACCTTTCGATAAATTGAGAAAATTATCATCTGATAAAATTTAATGAGACAAATGCAACTATGCAACACCCAAAGAATTTTTATATAAAAATGTCAAAAATCAAAATAATGAAAAAAATAACCATCGACTTGCATTGAAAGAAAAAGATGGCTTTAGAGAAATGAATTACAAATCCAGCAATCTATGTTGATGACTAAAATGCTTTGGCCTTTAACAAAGTGGCCCGTTTGACCCTTTGGATATCGTCCGTCTGAAATTCAATGCTAGCAGAAAAATCACAATGTGAAAAGGAATTCCAATGAACTGAGTCACCTTTGTTTTCTTTGTGCAACCCTACCTTAGCGTCATTTCTGGTTTTCACCAAGATTATTCTCCATCCTTTTGTTTTTCCTTTTTCTTTCTCTTTTTTCCTATTTTCCTTCTTGATTTTCTTTTCTCTTTCTCCTTTTCTCTTTTAAAGGCGTCATTGCGGATTTTCACATAATGAGTAGTGTCCCTCACACCTAATCAATTCAAAAATACATCTAAAAAATTTTCTGGTATCAGTATATGAACATCATTTGCCAATTAATTAGAAAATTTCTTGATAGAGATATTATAAAGAATAGAAGTCAGGACTTTCGATTTTTGTAATGGGGTCAGGTGGGGTGCTTAGAAAAGTTAAGTCTTGAAAGCAGATTTCAAAAGTGGTTTAAATGATTTGAAATTGCATTGTTGCATCAACCCTATTTTAGGGTTAAACTAAAACTTGCCCCAATTTATTTTCAACTGAAATTCTCTTCTCTTTCATTTTCCTTTTTTTCGGCCTTCTACCATTCCTTTGAAATTTTCAAAATTTGCCCCAATTTATGCTTAATCGAGATTCTCTTTTCTTTCATTTCTTTTCTTTCGGCCTTCTGCCATCCTATCATCTTTTGAAGTTTTTCCTTTCTTTTCTAGTTTTCTTTTGTTAAAATTCAAAATTGTCCTAGTATGGGGTTTGCGATTCTTAGGGGTTAAATGATCATTCTGAAAGTTCAAAAGAAGTAACTAGGGATAAAATGTTTGATTGAAAAAGAAAAGGGTCTGACTTTTATTCCGTTCCTTACATTAACTCTGAAAGGAAACTTTCATTAATACGAAATTCTTCCATGTATCTGAATTAATTGATTGAGGAAGACTCCTATTTATTCATATTTATGAAACATAAGTGATCCGCCGGACAATACTCTTCTTTTTTCTTTTTTTTCCCTCTTTTCTTCTTTTTTTTTGACAACAAATCCTTTCCAATCCTGTACCGATAATAGTTGCCTCAACATTTTGTCTCTTTTTCGACTAGTCATGCTGTCTCTTTTTTGAATAATCACGATTTGACCCTTTTATTGTAAGCACAAGTCGCTCCTTTTGACTGCATTTGGTTGCTTCTCATCAAATAAAGATTATTGTTCTTGACACTGCTTTCCATCAACTTCCTTTTTCTGCTTTTTATTCAAGTGACCACTAATTTTATTTCCTTCATCTTGATCCCTATTCGGTTTGAGTTCCTCCTTTGAATATCTTTGAAGTATGTTCGGATACTTTCTCGCTATTCCTACATTCATGCGGTATCAAGATTACAACCATCAAATTTCAGAATTGTAATATCCAAAGGGTCAGGGAGTTTTATTTTGTACCATCTGAAAAGAATGTGTAAGTCATAGTACATATAAAACTGTACATTTTATTACATTTCAAGAAAAAAAATCAAACTTAATATCATGTTACTTGATAAACGAAACGTGTTTTCAAAAATCACTTGATTGAAAACTATTTACAAAAAATATAGTTAAATAAAAGACACACATATGAACGATTTTTCATTGATTTTAACCAAAACAATTCCCCAAATTTATTTAAACTTCTCTTCAAGAGGGAGGAATCTCACTAATTCAGACTCTTTCAGGATTTTCAAATTTCTTCATTGGGGATAAATGCTGTGATGGTGCCCTTGTATTCAGGAAAAGGATTCGTACTTGTGCTCGGTCCTTGTTCTTTTTTTTTTTTTTTAACATTATATCTCCTGGTTCGATCATGTCTTGGAGCAGGTCTGGAATTATAAGGTAGACGAAGTCAAATTTGAGGGTTGGATTGAGATATTGGGAAGAGCATTGTAGGTAGGCTTGCATAGTTTGATCAATGGCGAGAGTGATTTACAGTAGTATAGTAAACATGGCCTTGGTTTGGGTAGTGAGATGAATATGTGTGGTAACGTTGGAACCTAGGTCTTGAAGACGGTCCTTGGTCCCACTCAAAAGCAGTTTTCTCTTCTTTCTTCTTGAGTTGAGGTTCCCTTCTGTTATTATTCTGACCTTACAAGGCGTCCAACTGTAATTTTAAAGCCGATACATTAACGATTTTTCTTGCTTTGACATATTCATCATACTCCTCCAACTTATTAATAATTGCTGCAAATGAACACCCGATCATGCGAAAAATCTCCTCAAAATATGGTGGGTCGTGAGTTTTAATGAAAGTACAGACAATTTTCTCTTCGGTCATCAGAGGTTCCATCTTAGCTGCCAGTCTTCGCCATCGCTTGGCATATGTCTTATGATTTTCAGATGGTTTCCTTTTATTGCCTTCAAGCGTAGTTTTTGTGAGAGCAAGTTCACAATTGTACTTGTATTGTCTCACGAAGGCGGTTGATAAATCCAACCATGTTCTGATTTCTTCAGGCTTCAAATTAGAATACCAGTTTAGAGCATCTCCCTCTAAACTCTCTGGGAATAAACGTATAGGCAAACTTTCATCACCTATTGACTTTCCCAACTTGTTTGCAAATAGTCTAAGATGCGTCTTGGGATTGCCAGTTCCATCATATTTACTAAATTTGGGTGTTTCAAAACCCAAAGGCAATTGCATATCTAGAAAAAGACATAGTTCATCATAGTCTAAACCTCCAGACTTGCTCATTCCTTGGCTTTTCCTCATGAATTCATCAAATTTATTCAATCTTTTCAACAGATTTTTGTCCATTGGGGCGGAGGATTCACCCATTTTCACCTTCTCTTGCATAGTAGTATCCAATATGAATGGCTCAGTGGTGATGTGATGAGGTACTTGAGAGTCAATTGACATATTTGGCGGGTAATTTCGAGACATTTGAATGCTAGCTGGGTTAATTTGAATGTTATGGGGTAAGTATATGAAAAAATGGAAACGGAATAGGTGAAAGTCTCTTCGGGCATATTTGCAAAAGATGACACGAAAGCAACTTGGGTATGGAATAAAGGAGGTGGCTGGTGTTCTATTTCAAGTTGGCCAATAGACAAGGGATCATGCTGGACACCACCACTACTAACAACCAATTGGTCAATCATGCGCCTTTAGACCATCATCTTCACGCTCAATTCATTTAATTTGTGTAACATCTCGCTCAATTGAGCTCCCAAATTTACAGCATCTGTTGGAGGTGCCGTGTCGATCTATCAGATGATTCCGATGTGCGCTCATATTTACACGATTTCTCAAAGCTCGACTGCAAGATCGTATGACGATGGATTTTTTTCTTGTAGCTATATTTGAAAAACGTCTGACATTTTAGAAAATCCTATTTAGCATCATCTATTTACCGGCTATTGGCAAAGCAAGAAAAGAAAGAAAAAGAAAAAGACGCGAGTTAGTATATATTGAGATAATTCGCATGCATGCCCTATTGGGAGACCTTTTTTACGCCAAGGGTTGGTCTAGTAGGAAAATGCAATCCTTCAGGGTAGGCACTATACAATGCCTGATGGATCTGATCAACTTATTGCCATTTGATTTGAAAATTTTAGCAAATTGAACTACGGGAGATTTTTAGCCTGATAGAACAAGGGTAAAGTCCGAATGGATTGATTGTTTTGATTGACACAATAATTTGTAAAAACACACCGATTTGATCTTGAAGAACTTTCTATCGGAGAGATTGAAATTTGTTGACAAATTTTCTTAGTGAAATATGGATCAAAACCCCAAATGACTGGATGCAATGGATGATTTTCTCAAAATCGACTAGATTTCCCAATTTGAAATTTGACATTGAAACCCTAATTGGTCAAATGGGTTGAATGAAATTGATGATTTGCTAAAATGGGTTGGCTCACCTAATCGATAAAAACCCTAATTTGACACTTTTGGTGCCAACACATTAGGCTATGAGCCTTCTACAATCAAAATTTTGGCTTTGATTCATTTATTGTCTCAATAATGAGGAGTCATTTATGAATTTATTCAATTTAAGATCCTTTTTGCAAAAAATTTTACGAATTCAATAAAATGGGCCAAAAAAAAAGAGTATTAGAGGCTCATATTCTAATGTACAAAAGATCTCTCTATGAAAATGATCGGATTCTATCTTACCTTGTGCACTACCCCTCTGGATGCTACAAAAATATAAACGTGCAAGTCTCTTTGAATTAAGTATCCGAGACAAAAGGGTGGATTATTCCTAATATGAGATTCCCTTTATGGTTTATGTATGATGCCACCTTATCAAAGTGATTAAATATGAAACATGACCTAAAAAGGACCCCTTTATATGCTGGGGTAAGTCTAAAATGATATGCAATTATTAGACTACAAATGCAATGAATCAAAGTTTAAACGTGACAGAACCTATTTAAGAAGGTAGGCTCTAAAAGAGTACCACGCCAGAACTCTAATTTTCTAATATTTGTGAATGCAAATGAAATGTTAGTTCAACAAATAACACATAACACGTCAAGCAATTAGATGATACAGAAGGCAAAAAGAAAGAGAAGTAAGGAAAGAAAGGTAGAATCCCTCCTTTCATGCCTAGTGTTCCTAATTAGGGTAAGACTGACTCTATTCTAGGCGATCTCTAATATGAATGCATGAGGTTGGGCATACTAATGCATCTAGACTCGATAAAACTTCAGACCCCCAAACCTTCAGACCAAAGGCGAAGGGTCATCAATTCCAAAGTCTAAGAGTCGGTGGTTCGAGTGATCTCTCGGACATTGTTACGCGCACGTCGTGCCATGGCAACATGTCTAAGTGGATCTATTCTAACCCCAACGAGGTAGAATGGTGTGACAACCACTAAAAGTAAAACGAAATGAGGGATTATAAAAGTAAAACGTATGCACGTATGAAATACCTCTATTGAAAGGAGAGATTGAATACCATTAAATGCGGGTGAAGGTTCTAGAGTGGCTACCCCCCTCCCTTAAGATGCAAGTGCGATTAAACATAAGTAAATGAAATAGATAAGCATATTATTCATATACACGGATATCGAGATAATTGCGCGTGTTAAATGCAAGAAAACCCTAAAAAAGGAAAAACGCAACTCTAAACTTCCAAATTGATATATAAAAAGGTTAAAAGAAAAAAAAGATTGATTAAATCAAATAATCGGACTCTCTAAGTCCCCAGTGGAGTCGCCAAGTTGTTGCGCACCATTTTTAAATGAAAAATAATGAGTAAAATTACAGGTTTTACAAAAAATGACTTTTTGATTAATTTTTTATTTAAAAAATGAGTTTTTGATTTTTAGAAAATAAAGAAAGAAATAGGCCTAAATGGGATTAAAAAATGCGACGATTTTGACTCAAAAATAATAGTTTAAAAAGGATTTTTAATGAAAAATAGGAGTTGACACTTGGTATTGAGTTAAGGTGTATCAAGTCACCTAAAATGAATTTTTTAAAGAAAAAGTAGAGAAAACCCTTTTTAAACGACTCTAAGTCTGTGAAAATCAATAAAAAAGAGGTCGGTAGTCACATTTAAAAAAAGAAAAGGCAAGAATAAAATTAGAAGCACCCTTTTAACCTAATCAAGGCTAGTTGCGTGATTTAGTCAAAAATTTTCTTATTTTAATCTAAGAATTTATCGCATTTGGATGTCACTATATGGATGCAAAACCTAAACCTACAAGGATATCGGGGGGTCGGATTATCTCTTCAAAACTTAATTAGTGCAAATCACATTAATTGTGATGCCCAAGAGTGACTCTTTGAAGAGGTTACGAATATACAAAAATATGAGATTCTAAGAAAAGAAAATAATAATATACAAATATACATGACCTAAAGGAATGCATCATAAAGGGTGCGGGGAACTAATATTCACAACTAGATTTTCCCTTTTATAGAGGGAATACGAATGTGCTAAGGCTAAAAGGTCATACTCGTCCATATCCTATATTCGAGGGATATTTTTCCTATCTAATCAAGCAAATGATCTAATCTAATTCTAATTCTTAAATATAATGCAAGTCTATATGTCATATTTCACACATAAGGATAAGAAATATGCATATAGGGAAAATATGGGATAGAAATATACATATAGTGGGACTGAGATAAGGGATATATATATATATATATATATATATATATATATATAAGGGAAATGTCATGCAAAATGAAAAAAAACGCTACAAAGTAGAAAATATGCATGAAAATGTAGTGATTGTCACACAAATATGATTTAGCGCGTGGATGATTTTTAAGAGTCTAGCGTTATACTAACCCATATTTATAAGTTCTCACTAGTATTGGATTAGTGAGAAATCGGAAAAGATGGTCACGATTAGCATTGGACTAGTGTGGAATCGAAAAAAAAATGGTCACAACTAGCGTTGGACTAGTGTGGTGACGTCATGCATTTATTATAACAAAATAAATCATATAAAATATAATAAAAGTAAATAAACACATAAATCACATATAGCACGTAGCACATAAGCATGATATCTAGATGCGAGTTCCTAAGAAAGCGAGTAACACGTAAACACACAAGCATGCAAGACACACAAAGTAAATAAAGCGAACAAAGATCTAACTATTACATTTGGGGACCCTAACTACAATATAAAAGGGGAGAGAATGAAATGAAATAAAATAAAAGGCTATATTACAATTTGGCATTTAATGCCTCTCCAATAACCAAAAATTAAATTAAAATGAATATATAAAATTAGAACAAATGAAATGAATAACTAAATAGACGAAATAAAAAACATTAAAAAAACATGAAATTACATACATAAAGTCACATAGGAGAACATAGGATCAAGTAAAATTAAAACAAAGGAGTAGAGTGTACCTCCCTTGAATTGGTGATCTAATGAAATAAAATTTTCTTATTTACTCTCCAAAACAAAGAAAAAGGTCAAGGCATCACTTTAATTAACAAACAATCACAAAAAATAGAAATAAACACGAAATTGAATCAATCAAGGCATTCTAATGAAGGTAAACAACTCATATTCAACAAATTAAGACAAACAAGAACCCAATTGAAAGAATTAAAGAAATTTGAGAGGTCAAATCATTATTATTACAAATATTAGGGGTCTAAAATGAAATAACTTAAAATTAAGGGCTTAAGATGAAACCTACCAAATCCAAATAATAAAAATCACAAACATAAATCAAAACCCCTCTCACTAAACTCCAAACAAAAACATTACCCAAGTCTAAACTATTTTTTTACAAAATTCAAACAAAGAAAAATTAAGTAATAATATTTAACTCTAACTATCCTAAATTCCAGAATTAATCTACCCAATGAACCATAAAACATGGAAAAAAAAGCATGAAGTCAAGAAAGGGTAAAATTGGTTCAAATAGAAAAATTTTTGGACCATAACACAAATAGATAAACATTAAGGGGTTAAGGTGTAATTTTTGAAAGTTTCTCATGCAAAGCTTCGAACAAGCTTATGCTTCTTCAATTTCCCAGCCACCATTCTTTCTACAACTTGTTTTCATTCAGCCGAAACATATTCATGCAAAGTGACTCAAGCAAATCCTAACTTATTCAACCATAATATGCGAGAACTTGAGACGAGGGAGAGAGGAAAGATTCAACAAGTTTCTAGACACAAAAGGCAACAAAGTGACCTGAACATTTGCTAAACTTTGACCCAAAATTTCCAGAAAACAAAGCAACCAGAGACTCGAATCAGAAAAAAAGCACTAGACAATAAACCCCAAAACTCATGATTCTCTTCCCTCTTGTTTCACGCATGAAAGAAATCTAATGGCTTTTGTCCCTAAGCATAGCAGGTTATCAAAACAGAATTTCTGTATGGATTGGCGCTATCATGCCATAAAACAGGGAGGAACCAAGATGTTGTTTTCAAACTCATGCACACATCATACAGCCAAAACCAAGCATCAGACAAGTTCCTCGCTTTTAGGAGGAGGAAATGGTGTTCTAGGGATAAATGATAGTCAAAGAAAGAACCATCAGACGCTGCCATACCTAAAAATGCAAGTAAACAGCAAAAATGAAGTAACTTGGGACTATAAAAATGCAGAAAAAGTGCAAGGAAACAGCAGCAAATAGACTGTCTCTCTCAACTTTCCGGTTGCACTCATGGGTTCTCTTTTCACATACACGCTGAATTTCACCGGACTGATTTCCTTGGCTTAAATTTACGTCGCAGCCTTAAACATGTCGGATGTATTAGTGAGGTTAAACTGACTCCATTAATTGCGCAATAGCAGACCCAAACAAACTCCCCCCATCAACAATAGAAATTATATCCTAACATAGATAAACATCAGAGAAACATGAGAAATTTTTACTAGAAGCAAGGGGTGAGGAACCAACAGACCAACAACTCTCATTTGCAGATGTTTACTAACAAGAATTAAAGGTAAGAAAGGAGACAGAAATCATTACACTGCTCTTCCAGTGATGGTTGTCGGCGTTGACAGTGGATTCCAGTGAAGTGACGGTAGCTTTTTGTCCCTCTGTTCCTCGAAGAATAGCACCAGATTTCCCTCTTCTTCCTCCTTGTTTTCTTTCCCACTCTCTTGGTTATGGCTGGAAGAAGATAAACCAAAGATATACTCTCCACTCTCTCCCTCTTTCTCTCACTCTTGGTTCCTCTCTATCTCTTCCCCTCAGAAACCCTCTCTTTTTCCTTCTCTCAGTTCCTTTTTTTTTTTTTTGTTCAGTTCTCTCTTTTGCTGAAAAAATCCTCTCTCGGCCTCCGCTTTCTCTTGTTTCTTTCTTGCATTTTTCTCTAGTTTTCCTGCAGCCCTTTCTTGCTTGGTTTCCTCCCTTTTTCCCTCTCCCACCAGCCGCCAAGCCTTTCCCCTTTTTCTTGTTGTTTTTTTTTCAAATTTTCCTAAACCTCCAAGTGTTTTGCCACATACCCCCTCCCTTTGTTGTGGTGTCCAAAAAAAAAATAGGGACACTTGTTTCTTTTGCATGCACCCCACTTGGCCCTATTGCATGTGTGCCTCATATTATTTTTTTGTTTTGTATTTTTCTTTTTCAAAACCAATTTATGATAAATAAATGTTAATTTCTAATTGCTTTACAAAATGTCATTTCACTTAGCAAAAACTGAGTTTGAAAAAGATAAAAATGAATTTTTATTAAGAATTTTCTTTTTTTGAAATTTAGTGCAAAAAATGTTTTAAAACGAAAAGAAAATGGTGAATCTTAATGTACCAAAATAAAAACAAACATCAATTATTATTTTGCAACTTTAAATAAAATAATGAAAATAATAATAAATAATAATAAAATAAAATAAAAATAAAAGAATAAATTTAAAATTGAATTAAATAAACATTAAAATTTTGGTGTCTACGGGTGGGAAGCTAAAGTAATGAGTATTTTTGAAATCTCTATTGCAAGGTAGCAAACATGACTTGAATCCCTTAACACAAGACTTATTCCACCAGTGATGATGTTACCTTATCCACTCCAATGCTCATAACCAGATGACGTTGACTTATCCACTCCAATGCTCATACGTAGTCTTATAAGGCTCAGAAAAATGGCATCAAGAAGTCTAGAAAGCACTGCCACACTTTCCACCAAAGGGATGGATCCCAGGTTCTTGAAGAACTAGAGGAATGCAAGGAAGCACAACAAGAAGGGTGAATAAATTGCTAGTGGATGCGAGTAGATCTATAGAAACTAGATGAGGCCTCATTTTGAAGTTTTTGTTTTCATTCTATTTTTTGGTCAATTTCAAGTTGGGGCAAGGCTATATAACTGTGTTGAGCAAAACTTTAGGGAAGAAAATTTGGGTCTTTGTTATATTGTTGCACAAGCTCAACCAACAAAGCTACAGTTCTACTAGATTACTACTTATTTAATTAAGCATTATTTCTATTGAATTTTCCTAAAAAAAAAAAGCTATAGTAGATTGTTTCAATAGTGTATGAATATGTAAATTTTATTTGAATAAGGAAAGGATGAGAAGTGGTAATGAGAGGGAAAAGGGGATGGGTAGTGGTAGAGAAAAGAGAGAGAGGAAGAAAGGAAAGAAGATGAGTAGGGGAAAAGAAGGGATTGCAATGAGGATTCAAGGGTGGTAATTCTGATGAAAGGAAGTGGGAATGGGGTGAGGGTGGTAGTGGAAGGGAATAAGTGGTGCATATGTTTTTTTTTTTTTTTTTAATTTTTGGATCAATAGTTAATTGAGTTACTAGATTTATCCTTTAAAATTTAATCACATGATGTGCACGTGGCTAATTTCGGCCAAAATTCTATCGAAAAGATGGCCAAGAATTAAAAGTGAATGTTTTTTATTTGTTAGGGACTAAAATCGCTCATTTTGATTTTGAGAGACGAAATTTTCTCATCGCTAATATGTGAGGGACGATTGGTAATTTTTCCTATTTTTTATATCTATATAATTGTAGAAAAAAGATGAATCAAAATTAACAAAAATTGACTAATGAATTTTTTTTAATTGAAAGCCATGTTAATTGACTGTTCATTCAATTCCTTTCTTCTTTTTTTTTTTGTTTCTTTTTTAGCACTATTTTGAAATTGATCTTAAATCTTTTTCATTTCATTTACATTATTTACCTTTATTTATTAGCTTTAATTTATTAATGCATAAACCTTTAGAAAAGCAATAAACAATTGTTTAGTACATAGTATATTACTTTGTTTTCAAGTCAAACTGTGCAAAATGACAACATGATCACTACCATCAACAATGCATATGCCCAAAAACATAGAATTTGTTTAGGTGCCTTTAGTAGCATACAGCCAAAATTGTTGCAATACATTGATGCATCGCAAATTATTTGAATTTCTTGGAAGGAAAAAAAAGATGTTTGCATAAATACATACACAAAAGTGAAAAGATTCAAATTGTGAAAATAGTTTTGATTAAAATAAAATCTGTAAACTATACTATATGATTCAAATTAGGTAATGTATCTTATCACCCAAACATAAAAAATAAATCAAATGATTCCATTATGATTAAGAATTCATTTCTAAATTTTAATAATTCAAATTCTAAAAATTCTTTATTGCATGTCAAAAAAAATTACTCATAAGTATATAAAGACAACAAAATATTTACAAAAGGAATTAAATAAAATACAAAATGTAGATAATTACCTTCACAATCTAAATGGAGGATAATAAGTCCATAAGCGAATCATGTTTCAAAACTTTTCAAATAAAAACCTAAAAGTTTAAAGGAATGTTTCTGCAATAAAACGGAAGGTTGGTCTACATATAAATGAAGAAAATAAGAATTTACAACAAAAAATTGGCCTTAAGAAGTAAATTGACGTAAAATACAAATTACTCTCAAAGTATTAAGAGTAACACAAAATTTATTTATTAGAAAAATAAACAGCAAGAAGTAATGTAATTTAATACAAAAGTTTAATAATAAACACACTAGTTTGCCCTCCAGGGCTTGGTCTGGCGGTTGAGGTTGCTGAAGATGGAACCTTAGGTCCCTGATTCGAACCTTGCTACTAGCAAGTTGTTGTGGAGGGTGAGGAATAGTCTGCGGGATCGACTCCTTGCGGGACACCCCTAAAAAAAAACACACTAGTTCATGTAATTATTCTTAGTAAAGTAATCAAGTACAAGCCAGCTTATTACGTCATTCTTAGTTCATGCATTTTTTCAACTCATTCTTAGTTCATGCTTTATAGTAGCTTTGCTTGGTTGAACCTAGAAAACAATTTTCTTTCCACTTCTTTAAGAGTTCTATTATCAAATGAAAATATGTTAAATCTAGCATAAAAATTAATCGAGTCTTTTGTTTAAGGTTGCAATTAAAATTCCATCGACCTAAATGTATAAGAAAAATTGGAAGTTTATTTGTTTTGACCTCTCACATAAATTTTAGCTACTTTTATGAAATGTTTGATTTTTGATTTGTTGGAAAATTTTAATATTCTACATAAGTAGATGTCTTTCTACTTTTGTTATTATTCTCATCTTTTAAACTGCTCATCTGAATCTATAGCATATAAATTTCATTGACCTGAATATATAAGAAAAATTAGAAGTTCTTATATATCTGTTTTGACCTTTCACATAAATTTTAACTGTTCAACTACATGTTTGATTTTTATTTTGATGGAAAAATTGATTATTCTACATATATATTAACCTTTTTCCTTTTGATACTATTTTTGTCTTTCGAACCGCTTATTTGAATCTCTACAATATGATTCTTTCTCAACCCATTCTCTCTAAAATTGTCAGGGAGATTATGGAGCAAGGTAGAAGAGAGAAATGTGGTTCACAGTTAAAATCTTTGATGGGTTCCTTTTTTTCCATTATAGATTATATTTTCTATAAGTAGAGGAATAATAGATCTTTCATTTGATGCCAAGACTTTTATGCATGGCAAACATTGAATTGCATTTTAGCTGCAAGTTACTCAGTACACTTCTTAACACATCAAATAGGGAAACCAATTTACAAATTCTGAAATATCATTGAAAACTTGAAGCATCCTCCAATGCTTTTCCCTTAAATTTTGTCTAATTTCGTGGTGCAACTCACTCTATGATTGATTATGGATAAAGCTAAACAACTAACAAAATCTAGATCACTTAATAAAGCTTCAATGGTGTTGCTGAACAATTTATTATCTTTACAATTTGCAGTCTTGTTGATTTGCATTTCAATGAATGGGATTATGTACTTAATGATAGTTTACATTTAATCTTAATTTAACTTTGTTTTAATTGTTATACTGACATAATAAAGATGCCAATATATATTTTGGGTTGTTGTGATAGTTAGTGGGTTACTTGAACTTGTCATTAATTTCAACTCCATATGGTTTTTAAATTAAACAAGTGCTACCACTTACAGGTATTTATATAAAGTTATCTTGGAGTGATTGTTGATATATATTTCAAAAGAAAATCAAATATTGCTTAAGCTTTCTGCCTTCTCCTGTCCTGACACTGTTTGAGATTTGTCTAAGATATTGATGTTACAATTAACTTATCACACTTTTTACACTTTAATTGCAGTGTGGTTGGTTCCTTAAACAAGTTTCCTATTTCTATTGCTAGAATAATAACTTTAAGGTTCCGGTCACTCTTCGCAATTTCTTCAATAAAGCATTTGGTCACTCTATTGTCAATCTAATTTGCTAAAATTTTCAATCTATTATTTTGTTTGATGCATTGAAAATAACTTGATACAAATTTTTATGTTTATTTGTTGAAATATTTTTTATCAGGGTAAAGATGTCGTGATACTTTACAAGGCCAAAAGAAGGTGAAAACCTTCGAAATCTATAGAGTTTCTCCTACATCAAGAAGTTGGAGTTATTAAAAGAAAAAAAAATAGGTTGAAATAGGTCACTTGTTGATGTGACTGATTTCAACCTAGTTTAAATGACACACCAAAAAAAATTGAGTTCGAAATAGAGGCTAGCAAATGATGGTCAATTCATGTGTCATGATCCACAAATAAATGGCATCAACATAAAAAAATCTTTAAGTAAATATTCAGTAAGAAAAACTTTAATTTACAACATTAAAAACTTACTAGTACATAGCAAATGCATTTAATTGACAAATTAATAAACATTTATTAACTTCTTCCAAGCTAACAAAAGAAAAATAAATTAAATTTTAGTAACACTAAACTTTAACTTCAATAGGAACCATGAAGAAAGATACTAATATACTAGTTCTCTATAACATCATCTTACATGCTAAATGCTAAAGGTACAAATGTAATCCGCCAATGAAAATAACATTGAAGGAAAGAAATAACTATCTTAGGCCTAGTTTGGGAGTTTAGAAGAGGAGATAAAAGAAAAGGAGAAAACTTAAGAAAGAGGAAAAAGGATTGCAATTCCCATTCATACTATTTGGGAGTAATCGGATGGAACATTGTATAAGTGTATATATTTTATTTAGCTACCCCCAGTTTCAATAGTGTCGATGTTTATTGTAATAAGAAATATGGCAATTCAAGTCTTTTTAATGCTATTAGAACACTTTTCTTCTATTTCTCTTCACTTTTGGAGAGAAAATTTCCATAAGACTATTCCTTCGCATTTCTCTATTCCCTTTCTTTTCTCTCCACTTAAAATTTTCAACTAAGAGAAAAGTCTCCTCTTTCTCTTCTTTTCTCTCTATTTCTCAATCCTAACTAATTTTTAGAAATTAGACAGTCACATTATTTAGGAAATAATTTACAAGTAATTATCAACGGTTGACGTGTTAAGAAATTAAGCATGTGGGGAAAATTTTTTATTGGTATGTTTATTATTTTGTTTTTCTTTTGAAGTAGAAATATCTTATTTTTTGTTATTTTTTAAGCAAAAACATCTTATTTTTTATATATCAATGATTTTTCTCTATTCTTTTTGTGCTAATTAGTTCTTTTGTTTTTCTTATAAAGTAGAAATATCTTATTTTTGTTATTTCTTTTGTTTTTCCTTTTAAGCAAAAAATATGTCATTTTTTTTAATAAATTCATTATTTTCATCATTTCTTTTGGTGCTAATCTAGTCTCTAGTTGGTTGGACGTTAGGAGTGAGGAGATCATGGCCCAAAGTCAAAAGATGTCAAGCCCTATTGAATAGATGAATGTAATCAGCAATTTTGAAAAATTAATCACACTTACCTTAAGATATCTGTCCAACATATCTTTCTTACGTTTTCCTTTATTTTGTAGTGTTTCCAATTAAATGATGTCATGGCAAATAATTGTCTTTTTAACTTATTTTTCTTTAGACAATTAACCTTTTGATTTTTTGACATGAAAATATTTATTTTGATAATTTATCATTTGTGGCACTTTCACAAAATTCCATATTACTAAATGGTATTGAGTTTAGACAAAATATCTCTTACGGTTATGTTCTTACACCTTCTAATTTTTTTTAGTTTTTCTATCACTTGGAGGCCTAATAGCCAATTATTAAGAAATTTTTTGGATCACGTTCTTATATATACTTCGCATCATTCTTTGACCAATTTGCTTGTGTCTAATGCTCAAATTAACTTTTTTATGTTTGCAACCTGAAATCAGAAACTTTATTTAACACAATATTATGTCAAATTACTTATCTATACATTACATGAATACTTATCCAGTAAGTGGAAGAATATTGTTTCATATAGCAAAAAACGACTAAAATTTGAAATGTTTAATGTTGACAATAACTTCAATTAATGTGTAAATTATAGCAAGTATTTTTTAAAATTTTTTTGGTTTCAAAAAGATAAAATTAGAAAAGAATCCACAAGTATGAAAAATAATTTAGAAGGAAATGTTTAAATGCTGAATGGGCACATGTCTGGTAATACTCATTCTTTCAATTGTAATCATAAGAAAAAAAATTCAACAATTATGTATAAAAGTAGAAATATGCTCAACATATATCGAATTCGACACTTAAAATAGATTCAATTATGGAAAGTGAATTTTTTTAAAATACAAGGTATATTGGTTTTTCCTTTTGCTTTAATTGAGTCAGAATATATTATATGCACACATATTTTAGTGTTGCAAACATTGTGTAATAGCACTTTTTTATATTCAATTTGTCAAGAGAATATTAATACAACTTTAATACTATAGGCTATTTGTCAATAAGCACAACATATTACTAAAAAAATTTTACTCCTTTTATCCTTTTGAATTTTCAGTATTCTAGTCTTAATTTTTCATCTCCTAGAATTATAAGAATTGTGGAACTAAAAAAGAATAAATGAATATGAGTACAATTTTTGAAGTATATAGGTAAAGGTTCTCTTTATCTAAGGTATGGATATTCATCCTTTTTGTTTTATGGATATTTGTCCTTGAACACTGGTAAAAATGTTTTCAATCATTTTACCTTGCTAGAAGTTAGTACTCGAAATGTAATGGAATTTGCAGACTCCATACGATGATAATTATACTCCTTTAAAATTTGTGATTAGGAAAGAAGTAATTTAGCCAAATTAAAGTTTGATATAGGAAAGGCAAAGATTACTTTCAAACAAGAAAAAAGGAAAAGAAAAAGAAGAACGAGAATTACATTTTGTTCGTTTTTTTAAATGTATATCCATAATAAGACATTTCTTTTTACATAGCTACCACTTTATTTTTACTAAAATACCTTATCAAATGATGACCAATATAGATAATAAATCCATTTTCTATTGAATTAGGTAATAGCAGAAAAGAGAAATGAATGCAATTTCATTTTTCTTTTCAATCACCAATTATCAAGGGTAATTTATTTAATTAATATGAGAGAAAAACTACATTTATATTTCCCAATTGCCAAAAAATTTTATTTGTGCTTTAAAAATCAAATATCCCTTTTAGGTTTTCATGTTTCTTGTTCTCTTAATGATGTCTAAATACAGTCATTGTTCAACCTGATACTTGCCTTAATAGTTAAACCATATTGACAATTGACTTACTTAAATCTTTGAAGCCAAATGGTAAGTTAACATTCTCCAAAAATATATCATAATAACATGAAAAATGCAAGGCAAGGTAAATACTAAGGAAACAATAAACTGTGGCATCTTAATTGCGTAATTATGCATCTTTTAGAGTTAAAAAAATTGTGTAATTATGCATCTAATAAATTTTTTAAGACTAATATGAATATAAATCCCAATATCCTATTATATATCAGCACTGCATCTTACGTGAAAACTATTTTCTCATTGCCTTAAATTTTCCTCAAGCGTTAGCCAACTTTTACCCATAATGAGCAAGTCAAATGCAAGAACATAAAATGAAAAGCTGCTTATTATCAAGAAAAGTGAAAAGAAACCGTTACATTTATATATACAACTCATTATTTGTGTGCACCGAAAAAGACAAGGTTGCATGATGCTTGGCATGGGGAGGAGAAAAAAGCGATAATGAATTGTCTTTCTTCCAAGAAAAGAATGGCATGTGACAATTTAAACTATAAAAAATTGCAAAAATACACTCAAAAAACCTTATTAAAAGGAAAACCAAATAGGAGCTAAAGAAACCATAGGAAATTTGGCACCCTTATCCTTTCTTGCTATTTTTCTTATGGAAATTTGGGAAGTTTTTGTCCAACTGCCATTTAACTTTATCTGAGAACTAACTCAAAACATTCACGCTAGAAAAGGTTTGTATCCTTGGGCAAAATAACCTATCTTTGACTATCTCATTTACTTTTTTGAATCCAAACAAGATTGTTGAGAAGCAAAAGAGGGCACAGATCAACACTAGTACTAAAATTCTTGGTCATGTACTAAGTTTAATTTTCTTAATTAAATAACTAGTTCAAAAGGTAATGATTGAAAAATTAATCTCAAATTTTTCATAAAAAACTTATTATATTTTCTTATCTTGAAATAAGTGCAAATTAAACTTTCTGAATATTGATATTTTTAGGGAGCCAATCAATTAATTTTTTGATATGTGAATGATTAACACGTTTATTATATTATCAAATCTTTTTCAAGTAAACAAAACTTTGACAATCGAGATAACATCATTCTAGATATCGAGAAATCAAAAAATTATCATGAAATAGTTACAATAACGTGGTGTTAAACCTAATTCTTTATAACTATTAACAATAATTTTATAGAGTTTCAAAATTTTATTATCCTAAAAACAGATCTTGTTTTTGTTGCAAAATGATTGAATAAATAACTTTAATGATTCTTGTAAGAAATGTATTATCTTCTTGCTATGAAAATAAGTTCACCAAAAGTTTTTCAACTTAAATATTATTAGAGGATTTAGTCAATTAATTTTTTAGATGTTATTAATTAACACATTTATATACTATTAATTTTTATCATGTCAATCTTTGACGTGACATAACCCTACTTGTCAAGATGTCATTAATTATAGTTAAAGTAATGATGACACTATACCATAAAATTTAACCATCAAAGCCATTAATATTAACTTTAAAAAATTTTAAAATTTTATTTATCTTAATAAAGAATCCTCATTTTTGTTGAAAATGGTTAATAGAATGTACTTTCCCTCCTCACTATGAAAATAACTGTGCCAAACATTTTGAATTTAAACATCACTGGTGGACCATGTCGATAAATTTTTGAAGATGGCATTGAATAACACATTTATTATGCTATCACTTTTCTATGTCAATGATTTTTTGGCATTCGAAATGATATTGTCCTAATTGGTGAGAAGTTATTAGTCATCATTGACGTGATCATGATAATGAACCGTTAAACTTAATTGTTTAAAACCTTTAATATTAATATTAAAAAATTTCTTAAATTTATATATTCTGAATAAAATTTCTTATTTTTGTTGCAGAATAGTTGATAGAATTGTACTTTTTCCTTATTGCTATGAAAATAAATTGTGCCAAAACTTTTTAAATTTCAATATCATTCATGGAGTTAGTCGATTAATTCTTTGAAATGACATTAGTTAACACATTTATTATGCTATGCTACTAATTTTTTTCATGTCTATGAATTTTTAAGTTTGAAATGACATCATTCTAATTGTCGAGAAGTCATTAATTATCATGAAAGTAATCACCACATAATTTTATTTATTTGAAATAAAAAATTTATTTTTGTTATAAATGGTTGATAGAAATGTATTTTCCCTCCTTGCATATGAAAATAAGTGCACCAAAATGTTTTGAATTTGAACATCATTAATGGGTCCTGCCAATTAATTTTCTGAGATGGTGCTGATTAACGCATTTATTATACTTTTAAATTTTTTCATCTCAAGGAATCTTTGACATACAAGATGACACTATTCTAAATTTTGAGAATTCATTGATTATCTTTAAAGTATAAAGATAATACATCATTAAATTTAACCATCTAAGACCATTAATATTAATTTTCAAAAGTTTCAAATCCTAAAAAGTGACCATGAGTTTTTGCAAATTGGTAAATAAAAATGCGTTATCACTCTTTGTAATGAAAATAAGTGACTAAAGTTTTTTGAATTTCAATATTGTTGGTGGACCAAAATTATTTTTTTTAAGAGATAGTGTTGATTAATTTATTATGCTACCAAAATTTTTTTATGTCTATGAAGCTTTGGCATTCAATATAACATCATTTTAATTATTGAGAAATTGTTAATTATTGTTAAAGTAATGGTAATAATATACTGCTAAAATTAACCATTTACTACTATTAGTATTAATTTTCAAAAGTTTTAGAATTTTATTTATCCTAAAACAAGTTGACACAAATGTATTTTCTCCCATTGCTATCAAAATAGGTTGAAAAAAGCTTTTTGAGTTTCACCATTATTCGTGGAACGAATTGATTAGTATTTTGAGATGGGAGCTAATTAACACATTTGTTAGCCTATCAATTTTTTTACGTCGACAAAGGTTTGATATTCAAACTGCCATCGTCCAAATTATTGAGAAATCATTAACTATCATTATAGTAATGATGATAATATATAGTTAAAATTAACCATTTAAGACTGTTTATATTAATTTTAAAAAAGATTCAAAATTTTAATAATCCTAAGAATAGACATTGGTTTTTGTAGCAAACCATCACAAAGTATCTAATAACACTTGTAGTACTAATCTACCATTATTAGAAGTGTCCTTTTTTGTAGTCCATTCTAGTATCACAACATGATGGAACTATGTTGAGACACAAAAAAAATAGTAAGTATTTTTTGTCTTTGACTTTACTGATGCTTTCATCACCATACAAACAATACTTTGCAGAATGCAAGGATTAATGGATGATTGCGGAACATTCTTTAGTATTGTACTTTTCTATTTTATAGGGAAACAAAACTTTTATCAACTAGAACCCAGAGAAGGACACTAGCCATTTGAGAAAGTAGGATGGCAGAAACAATAGAAAATTGAAAAATATAAAAGAAGGATACACTGATTCAAGAAAAAAAAGATAATGCCCATGCATGTAACTGAAACCACAAAACTAACACCTAGAGAGCAAAATATTACAAGATTCAAGAATAAAAACAAGAAAATCATTCATATAATAAAACATAATTGCCACTAGTCACAATTTTTTTGACAACTCTTGAGCAAATTACCCAGAATATGCCAATTCTAACCGAAATTAGAACTAAACTAGAGGTGCTCAAATTTTGGTTCTAATTATTAGTTAAAAGCTTGTAAAACTCCAAAAGTTCTTTAGGAAACTAAAAACTGAGTATCACTTCACTAAATCAATATTAGAACACAAAGCTATTAGCAACATTCTTGCGAGAAAATTGTGAATTTGAGACCATCTCTACAAGTCAACCTCCTTTCTTGATGAAGGACTGGTTTGATCCATTGTTATTGTCTTCATGTTCATGTTGCTGGGGTAGATCTCAGGAGGAGCAGTTAAGGCATTACCTTCATCCATTATATGTGCAGATTGATTATTCTCTTGATCACCTAAAAAGGATTTGGTCAACAAGTTTTATTCAATATAAGATGAATAAAGCCCATAATTCCAATTTTTATCAAAATTCTGATTATTATCATTAGAGCTGCTATATCTAAAAGGGTTAAACGAAATAGAACACTTGCCTTTTGGATCGATCCCAATGTCTAGAGGAGCCTTTCCTTTATCATTCTCACTAACTAAGGAGGCGTTGAGATTATTGTTTCCAAGTAAGTTTTGCATAAAGTTTATCTCATCATCATAAGAGTGTTGAGTGAGATAGAAAAGGGAATCATCAGAGGTGGATTGAGATAATTCTGGATAAAGCAGATTGAAATGAGTTGATGAGGGGTCCTCTGATATGATGGAATTGGGAAAAGTTGGGCAAGTGGTTGCACTATTGGTTGGTATCACGATGGTAGAGCTGAGGTCTACGCTAATGGTGGTTAAGGAATTATTATTGGAATAAGTACTTTTGATATACTCTTGCAAAATAGTTGACTGATTTCTTTCATTCTGCACCCCTTTCGGTTTCTTGACCTTTCCCCTTGAATTTTGTCTTCTTTTTGTGGTATTCCAGTGATTCTTTATGGAGTTCACGGCCCTTCCTGGAATTCTTTTGGCAATTTCTGCCCATCTATTTCCAACCTGCATATGAGTTTCCACCAACAGTCTCTCTTCCTCCGGACTCCAAGTGTCCTTCTAAAATGAGATAAATATTTACGAACAACAAATGTTGAACATTAGACTAGTACAAGTGTAGAAATATTATAAGAAAAAATCAATATTGCATTAAAAAAATCATGATTCCTTTGTCATAGACAAAAATCTTTCATAACAAATCATGATTCCTTTGTCAAAAAAGAGTTTCGCCTATCACATGAAATATGGGCTCGAACAATATCAGAAAGGTGACAAATATGACAAAATGCAATAGAATATACCTCCCTAGCAAGTTAACATGTTAAAATGCTGATTTAAAAAATTAAGAAAATCCCAAAAGAAAAATAATGGTAGAAAACTATATACATTTATTTACATAAAAAAATCATATTTCAAAGACAAATGATGCTATCCCTATAGATTGAAAAAAAAGCAAAAATCTTGGACCCCAACAACTGGCCATATGTATGTTTATAGTCTTGATTTCAAGCAAAACCCCAAACTATAATATTGATGATGAATTATTGTACATACTAAATGTGAGTGATAGATGATAAAGATGTAAACAATATCCAAAAATTGAACAAATAATTACGTTTGTTTTGGAAACATCATTAATCAAAATTTTAATTTGTAAATCTACTTATAAGGAAATTGGGAGAATATTATTTTTCCAAAAAAGAAAAAAGAAAGTAGAAAAATAACATAATCAAAATTTGGGGGGGGGGGTTCTCATAGACAAACCTTGGAAAATATTTAGCACCAAATCTACAGAGAATCCAAGTTCTTAGATCCATTACTGCTTTCTATTAAAATTATGAACCTTACTTGGCAAAGGAAAGGCAGAAGATGGAAAATAAACAATCGAATCATGTGAAAGAACGACTAAGGGACCAAGATAATATCAAACATCATGGAAAATCAAGTTTTAGCTATCAAGTGACAAAAGATGGCTCTAAAAAATGATAAAAAGGTATAAAATATGTAAGTAGAAAAAAACCTTAATATTGGGTCGCAAATGGTTATGCCATCTCTCTCGGCATTGCTTACCAGTCCTTCCCACCATTTTCTCTGCCCATTTTTTCACTCCAAAATGCTTCACTAGCCTTCTTAGTGTACTGCATAACAACAAAAAAGGAAATTAGGAAGCTAACAAATTAACCAATGCTTTCAGCATAAAACTAATTTTGCATGTTATAAATAAGATAAAGATCTAGGGATGGCAATGGGGGCGGGTGACCACGGGCACCCGCCCTGTGGGGGACGAATTTTTTTTGGGGTTGGGGCTGGGGGTGGGGCGGGAGCAGGGGGAATTTTTTTCCCCCCGCTCATCCCCCGCCGTGCCACCTGCTTTAAAAAAATAAATATATAAAATATATGTGTATATAATTATATATATAATATATAATTTAATTAGTTACAAACTTATGATAATGATATTATTAGTTATATGTATTATATAATGTCTATTAGTATATATAATACAATTGATATTATTAATTATACTAATAATTATATATGTGTACTAATACAAATTATTAATTGGTTATACTAAATTTACTAATACATTTATACTAAATCCCTAATTACACTTAATACAATAATATTTTTTCTTAAAAAAAGCACAATCACAATAATAAATTGGTGATTGTATTTGTGTCAAAAGTGAAAACTTGACTACTTTAGTTATATTTATTTTATCATGTTGGATTATATTCACATAATTTTTGTTTGATTTTTTTATAAGTTTCAATTGTAAAATTACAATAAATAATAATTTGATGATATGTTGATATTTTAGTACTTGATTATTTGCTAAAATTTAACCATAATAAAATTATATAACAAATTTTTATTAGCTCCACGGGGGCACCCGCGGGAGAAACGGGGCGGGGCGGGGGGAGTGGGGGACGAGGGATGGGGTGGGGGCGGGGGGAGTTTGTAGGCACCGGGGCAGGGGATGGGGGAGGGGTCCCCCACCCCAACCCCGCGCCGTTGCCATAGAAAGGGAATAGATAAAAGTAACAATAAAAACAAAAGAGACTAAAGGGGTATTCCATGATTTTACTTGTCTTCCTCTTCAGTCCATAGGCCTTTGATTAAAGCAACAGAAAAGCCACCTTTTTCTCTCCTTCCTGTTCCTCTAGGTATTCTCGATGCCACATTTTCTTCCTCTCCAAACCCACCTTTGAGATTCCTTTCTTGACTTAAGTTTGGAGTACTTTCTTCATTGAAGAAAACCACCCCATTGATAAATCTATTTGTGTCATGAGAAGGAGGTAGAGTAGTTGGCCATGGGAATAGCCCTCCTTCTTCTCCTAGATGGCCATGGATTGCACGACTACTTGATGAAGATGAAATAAAATAAGGATTTATTGGAACAAGAGTTGCTTTGTTCTTCAAATTGGTCAGAGTTTTAGGTTGAGAAAAATATTTTTGATCCCATAAAGTTCTATATATGGGTAAGGTGTGCGGCTTTGGGTTAAGAATGGAAAAGGGAAGGTGATGATTCCTTTGGTATTTATTTGCATAAAGGAAATTTCTACTCATTCCTTCTCCCTCCATGGAAGAGAAGTGTAAAAGAGTATTAAGAAGGGAAAAAAAGATGTTTTTGAGCAATGAAAATAGCTTTATTTTTAATGAGGGAAAAGTTTTTAAGCTTTTCTTTCTTTCTTTCTTTCCTCAATTGAGTTAGAAAGAGGAGAACTCTATAACTTTTGACCTTTTCTCTATCCTTTGTTTTGTGTTTCTTTTATTTTACTTGTCGAGTATGGACAAAAGTTGGATAACGCTTGAGTAGGATTGTCAATGGGCCTGAGCCAGTCCGAGCTCTGCTCGTTCGACCCAATAAAAGCTCGATTAACCCAACTTTTCAGTGAGCCGGTTTGAGATTGAACCTAAAAATTATGCTCGAATTTAGTGTGAATCGAGTTAGGGCCTTATTAGGCTTAAACCTGATATAGACCCGACTATTAAATTACCTATACATGTGATGACAAATAATATATATATATATAATATTTATATTTTGATGTTATATATAATTATATATCCAAATATATTATCACTAAATACTAAATATGTACAAATTATAGAACACAAAAATACATTTGAAGACTTTTCTACTAGCTTTCATGAGAGTCAATATTGGTAATGCATAACTGAACCTCTAATTTTTCTTATTGGTTGTATATATTTTTGTATTAGCATAATATTGATTGATTTCTTTTTAGTCTAGAAACACAAGTCATCAAGCATGTTTAAATTCAAGTCACAAAGCTATGAAGAAATTCCAACTTTTGAAGATGTGGCTTATGACAGCATGTTTTATTACTATTTTTCATGTTTTTTGAACGAATTAGATATAAATGTCGTTGAAAAATTCTTGATTTATGTACTTTTTAAAAACTATTATTTGTTCATAATTAGTTTAATGTTGTAGTCCTGTGAATATTAAAATAGTTTTACAACTCAATAGTTACAGTAATTATGTTAAGAAATTGAGGAACAATAAGTGAACTTGGGTTAAGTCCAAATAAGGCTCAAAACCCGAATATTTTGTGAGTTGAGTATGATCATCATATTTATTAACCTGAATTTCATGATCCGAAGTTCGAAAGTGTTACAAATTAAATGAGTTGAATCTGAACTTATGAAAGCCCGACTCAGATGGTCCAATTGACAGGCCTACATTTAAGCTAAAATTAAGGTGAGGAGAAAATTATTTTTACATAAGATGTACTAATGGTATGTGATAAGATACTTGGGTATTTATTCATATTAGTCTCAAAGGGTTTATTAAGTGTATAACTACATAATTAAGCTACCACGTTTAATTATTTCCTTAGAATTTGCCTTGCCTTGCCTTGCACCTTTTATACTATTTCCTTATGTTTTTTGACAAACTTTAACTTATCCTTTGACCTAAAAGATGTACATAAGTTGATTGCCAATGCTGCTTTAGTATTATATCAACTAGCAGCTGTATTTAGACCCAATTAAGAGAACAAGAAACATGAAAACCTAAAAAGGGTCTTTGGTTTTCAAAAGAAAAATAAAATTTTTGGACAAGAAGGATACAGACATGTAGTTTTCCTATCATAGTAATTGTATAAATTATCCATGACCCTTGATAATTGAAAAGCAAAATGAAATTGCATTCTTTTTTCCTTTTCCATTGCTTAATTCAGTAGAAACGGGAGCGCTTATCTAAAATGGTCATCGTCTGATGAGGTCTTTTAGTAAAGAAATTGGTAGTTATACAAAAGAAATCTGTTATTATGTATACACATAAAAAAGAACAAAATGTAACTCCCATTTTTCATTTTCTTTTCTTTTTTTAAAGTAATATCTGCTTTCACTAGCTCCCAATTTAATTTGACTAAATTATTTCTTTCTTAATCACAAAACTTTAAAGGAGTATAATTATGATGGTCTTGAGGTCTGCAAATTCTATTGCATTTTAAGTAGTAACTTCTAACAAGATAAAATCCTCAAAAATGTTCCTAGTAGTGTGTCAAGGACAAATATTCAAAAAAAGAGTCAAATATCCATACTGTAAATAGATAGAACCTTTGCCTATATTCCAAAAATTATACTCATACTCATTTATTCTTTTTGCGTTTCACAATTCTTATAATACTGAGAAATGAAAAATTAGGACTTAAAATATTGAAAATCCCAAAGGATAAAAGGAGTAAATTTTTTTTGCAATATATTGTAGTAATTGATAAATGGCCGATACTACCAAAGTTGTGTCAATATTCTCTTGACAACTAGTGTATTAATGACTGCTGTTATATATCATTACGACACTAAAATGTGTGTGTATGTTAGTATATTCTGACTCAACTAAAGTGAAAAAAAACAAAAACCAGTAGACCTATATCTTGAATAAAATTTACTTTCCATAATAGTGTCTATCTTTAGTGTCGAATTCGGTAAGTGTTGAATGATACATAATTCTACTTTTTATGAATAATTATTGAATTTTTCTTACAAGCACAATTTAAAGAATGAGTATTATTTGGCATGTGCTGATTCGATATTTAAACATTTTCTTCTAAACTATTTTCCAAGCTTGAGGATTTTCTTTGTAATTATATCTTTTCGAAACCACAACAGAAATTTTGCAATGACTTACACAATAATTGAAGTCATTGTCAACAACAAACATTTTAAAGCACTGAAGTTTTTTGATTTATGAAGCAACATTCTTTCACTCACTAAACAAGTGCTCATGCTATGGGAAAAATACCGGTTTTCGTCCCCAAACTTTGGACACAAGACACATTTCGTCCCTCATCTTTCGGGCATGACACATCTGGTGTCTGAATTAAGAATTTTAGATTAAATGTTATCCTCAAACGGCAATTTATCCACCATTTAACGAAACCGGACACGTGAGATTCACGTACCGTTAAAGCTCCTGTCCGAAAGAACCCAGGTGGAAAAGGACGTTGTCTCCACTTTACCTTTTCCTTTCCAAATCTGAACTCTCTCTCTCTACAAGCTCGCTTATATTTGTGTAAAACCCTTTTCCCCTTTCCTTTGCCTTTCAATTTTTACACTTTCAAAAGCGCATTCCAAAAAATTATCGAAGATCGAAGAAGAAGAAGCTGACCCGCTGGCATCCACTAAGTAGCAGAGCGAAAAAATATGTCGGTGCGAAAGAAGGAGTTGAACGATTGTGCCCCACCAAATTATGGTAAGTTGTCCAGGGTTTAATAATTTGTTGATTAAAGTATTAATAATGAAAATGTTGACCTTTTAGTGGCAAGCCATGTAGATGTGGTCCTTCACATGGGTGTTTGTGATATATTATTATTGTTTTTTTTAGCTGAAAATACTAGCAGCATTGTTTGAATTAGGCGGCCGAAAGTAAAAACAAATCTCATGGATCCATTGTTTATTCCAAATGAAGTGATACTCGAGTACGGTTATCCTTTGCCCAGTAGCTACATAGCTGGTTCATTGTGATATATTATTGTTAATGCTAGGTCCAACTACAAAGTTTGAACTTTTTTTTTTAATATGATACATAGGGTCCTTGATGTCTATTTTACAGGTGTAAATCTTATTATTGTTTAGTCGACATTGTTTGAAAAGATTAATTTTTGTAATGGTTAGAACATATGTGTTTGAATTATAAATCTATGGTCCCCAAATTATTGCACTTTGCTGTCCTCAAATTATTGTTAAGCTTATAATAATAAGTTTATCCAATATTGTTAAAATATAAAAGTAATGGTTTGGTTGCTTATTCAGTATTTGATATATTCTTTTTTTTAACTATCAGAAAAAGGTAGCTCACTGATTACACTAAAATGTCATTGTGGAGGGTTGATATTTTACACTCCCCAACCGCATTATAAGGGTGGAGATGTATGTGTCCTGGATTATGTTGAGAGTATAGGCTTGAGTATTTTTGAAATGAATAGATTGACTGAGGATGCTGGTGTGTTTGGTCACAAAGTGTACTATGGTTGGGAGAATAATAGCTTTAAAAGGATAGACAATAGTAGAGAATTGCATGGATATATTCTAAAGACTGGTGGTTCAATTAGGGAAGTTATCTTGTACCTTGAAATCTCATTTCATGAAATTTTGGTTCAACAACTTGGCAATGATGCTTATAAGGTTGATAAGAATGAAGAAGGTCCTTGTGAGACCCCGAAAATTTTCTTATTTTCCAAGCCTTTATTTTGGGCTTTTGGGCCTAATTTTAGGGTTTTCTTTTATATGTGGGTTTTCTGGGAAATTTTATGAGAAAATATGAATTTTGCATCATTTTCTGGGTTTAGGTTATATTCTGTGCTAGTAAGGGTGTACAGTGGTTGCGGGACCCACTAAGAGGATCGGTACAGTTAAATGTAGTTTTTGGAAATTTTATATACGGAAGCTTTATTACCTAGTGTTATGAGTTAATTAGATGTTAGTTAGTATAATTAAGGGTTGTAAGACAAAAGAAAGGGATAAGCTTGAAGGCCACATGTCACATTTTTATTGGAGGTTGAATTTTGACTAAGTCTTACACCTTTACTAAATCAAAATTTTACCAAATTTCTTCTTCATTTTGCATCTTCTTGGCCGGCCATCATAGGGAGAAAAGAGAGAAAAGTTCCCAACTTTGGTTCTTCATTTCTTACCAAAATCTTGAAATCCAACCATTAATTTCTCAAATTCCTCCATAAAACCCAATTGCTAGGAAGGGTTGAAGAGCTTGGTGGAGTTGGTTGCAAGGAGAAACACTAAGTCATCTTGTTTCTAGTACTTGTAAGGTGAGTAGTTGAGAACTTGTCTCTTTGTTAGTGGTAATGTGAAATTAGTAGAGGTTAGTAGTTAAAGAGGCCATTTTATGGAGTATTTCATGATTTATACTTGAGTTGTGTCAATTTTCCCATTTATTAAGGAATTTTCTGTTTTATATGATTTCTCATGGTTAGCTAGGTTGTGATGGTATTTTATTGCATGATTTGGAGCCTAGATATGTTAATGGTGGTTAATTGTAGAAGATTTCAACATTTGTGAGAAAAATTTCGGTTTAGGGTTTGGTGAAATTGGGGCTTTTACATGTATGGTTTTCATGCTAGCAATTGATGTGTATTTGATGGTATTGTGGTTCAAATGAGGTGAATGGACTACTTTATGACTCATAGGTGTATATCTATAAGTTGGGTGTTGTTGGTTATGGTGGAAAAGTGAAGATATTAAGGGGAGATGCCGCCCAATTGGTTAGAATTATGGGTGGTCTTGAATTGAGAAGGAAAGGAATAGAAATGGAAGTATTGGGGAGTTTGTTCACATTCCACACCTTCGTTGTTCTACTTGTTATTTTTGAGTAACTTGTATTAGTAAGTAATCTTGTACGTTGACTCGTGATTGAGTCTCAAATATGTTTGCTTGCTTGTTTTAGGTCGTATCGGTGGACCGGGACCTACTCCTGACTCGAACTTGTGATTTACTCGATTGCTTGGTGAGTGTACCATACAATGGTTGAATGTACTTGCTATGTGATTTGAATAGGTCAAGGGTGTACTTTATCGCTCTTGACCACTTATGTGCATTACTGTTACTGTTGAACTGTTGAATTTCATGTGTATATGGGTTGATAATTGCTAGGGCTATGCCCTATTATTCCTGTGAAAATTGAGCTCATTCCCTTAGACTGTTATTCGAGTCGAGCCGGCAAGGGCTTGGGCGATTCGTTAACGAGCCTTTGGGTCACTAATAGGCGAGTGGAGTGTTAACTCCTCGACCTTGTGGTATACTCGAGTATTACCTTTTGAAACTATGAGGTGTGCGGGCCCGAATAGGGGGTGAATGGTGGAAGGAAATGGTGAGAAGAGGTGTCTACGGTTCTTGGTTGTCTTCAATGGTTGACGGAGTGTCAACGGGTATGATCAAGTATGGAAATCGGAAAACGGCCCTTGAGGGCCGACTGTATCCTTTTGTACATGGTTGAGTTCATAAAACATTTATGTGGGTTCGTTGGATTGTATGACTTACTTGTGAAATTGGTACCTCACGAGCGTAAGCTCACCCCCGTTATTTTGTTTTCCTTACAGGAGCACCGTTGGACCCCAAGTTTTGAAATGAGTAGAGCTAGTTAAGTAACTATTTTGAAAAGCTCCTCGGAAACTTGACCTTTGATGTATATGAATCCAAGCACTTTTGAAGTGTAAATTGAACCTTTCTCTTGTATATATGGATTTATCAAGTCTTGGATAAACTGCATTACGTATTTGGTGTGTCTGTGTGAGTACCGGATGCAAACGAAGGAAGAAAGAATTTTGGCAAAAACTCTGCCCAGAATCCGGCCAGTTTCTGGCCGGATACAAGGCCAGATATGCAGGGGAAGAAGAAAAAAAATTTCGACTTTTGCTTCTGGCCACAATCCGGCCAGAGCAATCCGGCCAACTTCCGGCCGGATTTCCGGCCGGATTGACATGGGATTTGGAAAATTTTTGAGTTTGGCTACTGCCTCATATCCGGCCAAGAATCCGGCCGGATATCCGGCCAGATTCTGGCCGGATAGTGACGCAGCAGGTCACTGTTCATCCGCGGCAAATTTTTTTGTTTTTCATTTTCTTGTCCGTTTGAAGTGCTCGAGCGCTATACTTTTTTGCATGATGATATTATGGTTATAAGAACAAGTTAATGGGATAAATCGTTCACTTTGTTGAATTTTCCTTTATAATTTAAACGCGATTCGAATATTTGTGACCCGTAGTCCTGGCGAGAGCTGGGCAGGCGGTCCGTCGACCCCTCTGGTTTGCCTTAGGGGAAGATGGGGTCGTCACAGTCCTGCTAGTGGTAAAGATGGTAAACATGATCATGAAGAGAGAGGAAATGATAACAGTGATTCTGATTCAGCCAATGAGTCCTTCTTCTCAGCAGTAGATTCTGATTATAATCAAAGTGAAGAAGATGATACTGATGTCAACGATAACATAGATACAAATGCTGAATGGTTTGGAGTCTCATACTATAAGGAATTGAAAACTAATTTGGCAAAACAAGGACAGGTTGAAGCTAATTTGGTTCAGTCTGAGGATAATGATGTAGCCCCTGACTCTGAATCAGATTTTGAGAGTTTGCATGGGTCTGATGATGAAAATGGTAGTAATAGGTGTGTTGTGTTCAATCCCAATGACATGGATAATCCAAAATTGAAATTAAAGATGTTTTTTAGTACCATCAAAGAGTGCAAGTTAGCTATTACAAACTACAGTGTAAGACAGGGGAGGCCTTGTAAATTTGTGAAGCAGGATTTGGTTAGATTGAGGGCAAAATGTAGAAGTGAAGGCTGCAATTGGCATATTTATGCTAGAAAATTTGATGGAGAAGGAAGTGTGCAAATTAGGACATTTGAGGACACTCACAAATGTGGCTTTACATATCAAAATCCACTTGTAAATTCTGGTTGGGTTGGTAGAAAGTATTGTGAGGAGTTTAGATCCAATCCTAAGGTAGATGTGGAGCATTTTAGAAAAACAGTGATGAAGGAAAACAAATGCTCCTTCACAAAAAAAAACAAACATATAGGGCTAGAAAAAAGGCTTTGGACATTATTCATGGTAGTGAAAGTGACCAATACAGCAAGTTAGGACCGTACATGCATGAAATTCAGAAATCTAATCCTGGTAGTTCTATCATATTAAAGACTGTGGATGGCACTTCAAAAGGGCAACAAAGATTCCAAAGACTTTACATGTGTTTTCATGGAGTGAAACAAGGATTTTTGGTTGGGTGTAGGACGTTGATTGGGGTAGATAGCACATTTTTGAAAGGAATAGCAGGGGGTGTTCTATTGATTGCTGTTGGACTAGATGGTAATAATGGCATTTTTCCTATTGCATATGCTGTAGTTGAGGGTGAAAACAAGGAATCATGGACATGGTTCTTCAAGTTACTCAAAGAAGATTTGAAAATTGAAAGAGATTATGAATGGACAATCATGAGTGACAAGCAAAAGGGACTAGATCAGGCTTGTATTCATGTTTTTCCAAATGCAGCTCATAGGTTTTGTGTAAAGCACTTACACAGCAACTTTTCTACTGCTGGGTTCAAAGGGGAAGCTTTAAGGAGAGCATTGTGGGCTGCTGCAAAGGCAACTACACCAGCAGAATTTGTTAGGAAAATGGAAGAAATGGCAGCAATTGACTTGGATGCTGCCAAGTGGTTTGATGATAAACCACCATCTCAATGGAGTAGAGCTCACTTTAGCACCCATTCGAAATGTGATATGCTATTGAATAATATTTGTGAATGTTTCAATGGCAAGATTTTGGATGCTAGAGAGAAGCCAATCATTGAAATGATGGAATTATTAAGGTTGTATATGATGCAACGAATGCAGCAGAATAGAGACATTGCAAGACAAAAATGGAAAGAGTATATGTATTGTCCTAGAATCATTGAGAGAGTACAAAAGAGAATGGATAAGGCAACATAATGTTTTCCTTTCAAGTCAAACGATGATTTGTATGAAGTTTCCTGTCCATATGGTGATCATTATGCTGTGAACATTAAAGAGCAAACTTGTTCATGTAGGAGATGGGAGCTGACAGGAATTCCTTGTCCCCATGCAATTGCTGCACTTTGGTTAGCTCTAAAGGATCCCATGTTATATGTATCCAGCTGGTATACAGTTGAAACATACCTAAAGAGCTATGAAGGAGCTATTTGTCCAATGAATGGGGAAGGAAATTGGGAGAAGACTGATGTTGATGGTCCAAAACCCCCTTTATATGGTAAAATAGCTGGAAGACCAAAAAAACAAAGGAGAAGGACTGCTGATGAGGAACAACAAGCAAAGGAAAAAAAGGCCAAGAAAATGAGTAGAGTGGGGCAGGTAATAAGGTGCAAATACTGTCTGCAACAAGGCCACAACGTGAGATCTTGTAAGCTTAAAAAGGATGAAAACAATGCCTCAGGATCTGGTATAAAGAGCAAAGAAGCTGCCTACAATACAAGATCTGATGAAGTTGACAGTGGAGACTACGATGAAGTTAATTGCACTGAGATTCTGGTTACATGTACTCCCCAAATATTCGACAAGAATCCAAATAATAAGTCTACCAAGCTAGCAGTAAGTCTTGTATACAATTGTTTTGATGTTAAAGTTTCATTTTATCTCCTTCTATTCAGTAGTCTATAAAAATTAAATTACTTTGAGTTGTTTTTCTTACTTTGCAGAAAAGTTCACATGCAGAAAGTAGAGTTCAAGATGGATCAATGCATGATGTAACAAAACTTGCAACTTCAACTGTGAGTACTGTACATGCTCACCACAGCAGCAAAGTTTATCATAGCAAAGTTGATGTTGAGGCAGGCACTATCTAATGAAAAGTAACAGGGAATTTGTTTTTGTCCACACATGGCCAACCGTTCATTATATATTGGAGTAATTTCTGTTGATGTTCATTATATATTGGAGTAATTTCTGTTCATTGCATCTGCCTTCATTGAGGGGTTTCCTTTTAGAGTCTTAAGTCCTTTCTATATGATCTAGTCACTTATTTGTTATCCACATACCATTTCTGGTGGTGCCAATACAGATTTTTTCTTTGTAATTTATTTATATCTAGTTGTTTCCCATATGTAAAGAAGTTCTTTATGTCATTTATCCTGATTGAAAGAAATTTAATACATGTTCTTTAATACATTTAACCTCTCAGGAGACTAACCATTTAGAAGATGTTGCTGTTACAAGTTCAGCCCCAACTTCTCATGATTTGTATGAAGTTTTCGGTCTAAAAAGAGCTCAAGTTAAATACAGTCAACCAGTACATGGAACAAAAGAGAAAGAGCATGTACAGATGCCTGTCAAGACCAAATCTGTCCACAGGGAAGTTGCTGCTGCTGCTGCTACCAAAAGAGTTGTTGGTTCTTCAAGAATGAAAAGGAAAAACAAAGTACTATAAATATTGATAGTAGAGCCTTAGATGGTTTTTTTTGTTTTGATGTAGATTATGGACTGAGGTTGACAATGGTCCTTTTTTGAAGTAGACATCATATTTTGGTGTGGTCACTTTTTTGTTTGTTGTCCTCAGAATTAGTGCTACGATGTGAACACATGGTTTTGGTACTTTATTAATGGAAATTGTCTGGTGAAAAAATTTGTCTTGTCCATATTCAAGTGATTGGTACATTTCTTTATCTTCAAACCAATCTTATTGACAGATTATTTGTAGTCGAAACAAGAAAAAGAACAACCAAATTACCAAACTAATGCTACATAAACAAAAGAGGTATATAGAAGCTCAACATTCCACATAAACAAGAAAGATACAAAGGATCAAGACCTAATCCTATATTCTCACTCGGTAAGTTAAGTTAAAACATGCCACCATTTGCAACAACCAGTCAATACTACTACTGCTGCTGGTAATCCAATCAAAATTGTACAAACACTGAAATGAACTAGATTTAATAGCTTCAATGGAATAGCTCACTCCAAGCTTAGTACTAATTTTTGCTCCATTGCATGCCCAGTCCTTTTTACAGTGACAGATATAATCAGCAGCATAGCCAACAGTATGATGACCACAATCAAAATTTTTTCCCTTCTACGGCTTTTTGCAATTGTTTCTTCCATCCGATTCACCCTTCTCAGCAAACCCGGTATAATATTCCTTCCTCTTGTACAAATTGGTTCATCATGCCATTCAAAATATTTACACCTGTCAGGTCTCTACAAATGTAATCCCATTTATAAACATCAGAAAAGCACAGTCACAATTCAATTTGAGTTGAAATAGGAACAAAACTAAAAAATTTCTTACTGGCCATCTTGAGCAACCATAAAATTGTCTCCCTGGATTATCATCCCGCCAATATGTTGCCATTTTTGGCCGCAATCCACAACCACACAGCCGGGCGTTGCTATTTAATAACGATGATGATGATGACTCAAGATTTCTAGATCTCATTTTAGGGAAATACAGCCACAATGCTGGGTGTTGCTTTATGCAAGTTTCTACTTTATTTCTTGGCAGAATTTGATTTGGAAGAGGGGATTTGCTCTCGGCAAAATTTTCAGATGGAGCTTGAGCTTAGACTTGGAAATTTGCAGAGGAAGTCGTTGAAGTGAAAGGAAAAGGGAAAGTGAAAGGCAAGGGAAAGGGGAAAGTGAACTTGTAGAGACAGTGTGAGCTCAGATTCGGTTTTGGACAAGGAAAGTGGAGACAACGTCCTTTTCCACCTGGGTTCTTTCGGACAGAAGCTTTAACGGTACGTGAATCTCACGTGACCTGTTTCGTTAAATGGTGGATAAATTGCCGTTTGAGGATGACATTTGGTCTAAAATTCTTAATTCAGACACCAGATGTGTCATGCCCGAAAGATGAGGGACGAAATGTGTCTTGTGTCCAAAGTTTGGGGACGAAAACCGGTATTTTTCCCATGCTATGTATAGATCAGTAATTTGACATAATATTGCATTTAGTGAAGCTTTCAATCTAAGGCCATAAACATAAAAGGTTAACTTGAACATTAGACACAAATGGTCAAAAAATGATGCAAAGTATAAGAATGTGATCCAATAAAGTTACTTTATAATTGGCCTCCAAGTGATAGAAAAAATAGAAACTTAGAAAGTCTAAAAACGTTACTACAAGAGATATTTTCCCTAAACTCAATACGATTTAGTAACATGGAGTAAAAATACAACAAATGATAATTTATCAAAATAAGTATTTTCACATCACAGAATTGAAAGGTTAGTTGTTTATAGAAAAATAAGTTAAAAAGATAATTATTTGCCATTTTCTCATTTAACTAGAAACACTGCTAAATACATGGAAAGAAATATATGTTGGACGGATGTTTGGAGACAAACATGATTCGTTTTCCACAGGGGCTTTGGCGTTCTTGGGCCTTGGCCTGTGATCTTCTTACTCTTAACACCTTAACCTACCATGGATTGATTTAGCACCAAAAGAAAAGATAAAACAAAATTTGATTAATAAAAAATGACATATTTTTTGCTTAAAAAGAAAATTAAAAGAATAACAAAAATAAGATATTTTTTGCTTAAAAAGAAAAAACAAAGACCTAACATAAAAACAAAATATTTTTTCCCACATGGTTAATTTCTTAATAGTTCACTTGTTGATACTTACTCATAAATTATTTCTTGAATAATGCTACTGTTTAATTTCTAAGACATTGAGTTTGTTTGGATAGGAAGATTTGAAAAAAAAAAATTTCTGCTTACATTAAAAATACAGTTTTTAATCATCTTTTTATCTCACATACATCACATAACAAAAAGTGTTACAATAATTATTTTAAATAAATATTTCAAATAATCTCCTATCCAAACAAACTCATTGTTAGGATTGAGAGAAATGGAGAAAAGAAAAAGGGTGAGAAAAAGATGACATTTCTTTTGTTCGGAAGTTTTAAGTAGAGAGAGAAATGGGAGGATAAAATATTTTTGCCGCTCGTGGTATGTAGGAATGGCCTAAAATGAAAAGGTCTTTTTAACTTGTACATTTCATTCCTGCATTTGGTATGGTTCATTTAAATGGGAAAACCATTTTTTTCCCTAAAATGCTCATTTTAACTTTTTATTGGAATCCCATTTTTTTTTAAAAAAAAAAAACTTAGGAAACGCCCTTACACTTTCGTTTTAGAATGCCTAAAGTAAGATGTCAAATTTATCTTTATAAATCATTATATTGCATCATGATATCTTAGACTATTTGTAAGCTCAATTAATGTTTGAATGTAATTTTTCATAATAAATAATTTTCATTGCATTTAAAATAATTTTTTCTTTTATACAAGGAAACAAATGTTTTAAGATACTTTATTCTTTAACTTTTAAACAATTGTGCAAGAATTTTTTTCTTGAATCACATCAAAATTGAAAATAGATTAAAAGTAAATTATAAATTTTTGATTTCATGTAATTTATATTTTATGTTACTAATTCTATTGCTAGTAAATGCAAAATTTTAACTTAAAAATTTATACATTAAAATAAATCAAGTGTTACAATTAAAGAATTTTCATAGCAATCCTCATTTATTTTGAAAGTAAAAATATCAAAATTTCATGGACAAATACAATTATATAACAAATAAAAAAAAAGTAATAAGATATATTATGTCCTATAAACTAATTAGGGCAACTAAGTTAAAATTAAATTTTAGTATATTCTATTCTAACATGTAAATATCGGTTATACCAAATATTGGAAATTGAGTAAACATTCCATTTTGACTTGTCTACCAAACCCCAAAACAATACAATTTTTCCTGCTATTCTGGATGAAAATGTATCCTGGATGGAAAGGCCTTTCCATTCCGAGCATTCTTGCATACCAAACAAGGAGTAATAGTGTTAGCTTTTTGGTTACTTTATCAACTACATTTTTTAATCTATACAATAAAGGTTAAAATGGTTCAATTATATTTAAAAATTATCTTTTTTAAAAATAAAAATCTTAATACATATATCAAGCGTGGTCCCTTTTATGGGGCAACTTTTTATTACTTTTTGAATGATTGTTTTACCCTTTTAATAAAGGATAAATAGTCCAACCATATTACAAACATATCTTATTTATCTTTTATAAAAAAGTTTAAATTATGTTAGTAATTATCCACATTCGTAGCTAACAACCAGAATCTATTAATCTATAAGATTTTATTTTCATAAAGTTCTTTAACAAATTAATTTTCACAGTGTATAACCAATTTCTATGAAAACAATTTTTACAAATAACTAGTTTATTGTTTGTACACACATGAGGTGTGATTCAATCACTAGTAATACTTCTATTTATGTTTAACCAATCTTAAGAAAGTAATAAAATGGTAATCTAACAAAATAAGACCTACATTACTTTCTTTATCATGAAAACTTGAAGAAAATAAATTTAACAAACTCCATATGCTAATACATTATTTTACATACAGTAGGCCGAGGTTACGACATACAGTAAGTCGAGACGCACCAGTCAGCAGCTCTTCCTCCTGAGGGTCAAATGACAATCTACGTTGAGCAGTTAGAAGCTGGCTTAAGGATGCCAACCACCAGATTTCTCCGAGATAATCTTAGGTATTGGGGAACTCAGATCACTCAGTTTACTCCAAACACCATTAACTCTAGTGGGGTTAAAAATGCTTTGCCGAGAATAGGGAATGGTTCCCACTATCAAGCTCTTTTGAAGGTTCTATACAATTAAGAATAGTGGAAACAAAAAGAGATGGTTCTACTTCGAGACCCACTCTCGACATGTTGAGAAGTAGGTGATAGATGCCCCCAACTTTATTAAGAGGTGGAGGAATAACTTTGTCGTTGTTTTGGCCAAAAATTTTCCAAAGGGGTTTTGGTGGAGACCACATAGCACTCCTACTGACCCCTCTCCTGGGCTCGTGGAAGAGATAAATTTCAGGAAAATTAAAGGGTCAGATCTCAAGATAAACAGTTAGTTTTTTTTTTCAAGATGGTTCTGGTTGACGGAGGCATCAGTCGAGCTCTTATCAACCCCAACAAATCTCCCTATTACTCTTTTAAACTCAAGAAAACTTATAATTTCTATTTCATTGAGTAGTATTTTGAATATCTTGATTATTGAATAATAATTCATCTCTTATATGTAGTCATGAAAGTATATGATTTAATCACCTCAGGAACCGATAGCGTTGCCAAGAAGCAAAAATGCAAGGCCATAGCCAACCCCCGAAAAGTTGGAAGGAAATAAAGGAGCAGCTCGGCATCGCAGCAGCCTTTTGTGGTAATTGTCGAGGAAGAATCTCGGCTAACCCATAATCCATGAAAGGGTGACTAGCTGAGGTATAACTATAGCCTCGGCTGGTCATGGGAGAGGAAAGACCCTTCCTCCTCATCCTTCAGTGATTGTGGGGGCCTCTCTATAGAATAGGTACTTGGTCCCCCTACTGAGGCCTACGAGTTCCGAGGTTCGACACTCCGGCGAGTAATATTGCCAAGACTAGAGGCTTAATATTAATGATAGGTGTCAAGTCTGGGTCCGTCTCAGAAATTGCTCATACACTCAGTGTTACCTCAAAATGTGGAGTATGCAAAGTAGTTAATGCTCTTTTAGTTGACGAACCACCTATCCATTGTCGGGTCTCCTTAGTAGTTTCCCCAGCTGATCAAGCATTACGGTCTTCTACTCAATACTCACCAATCTACGGCTGATCTTCAAAAGAAGGTGGCATTTTTAGAGAAGGTGATCTTCAAAAGAGGGACCACGCTATTGCCGAGACCAATTCTTTGAAGAAGAGCAGAAGAGGATCCAAGAAGAGAGATCGGCTCACAAGGTGGCTCTTGAAAAGACACAGGTCTCGATAGTGGAAGCATTCCTAAAATTCGAGGGATTCAATAAAGATCTCGACAAGCTCAAGATGCCAAACTTTATGTTCAACTTTACCACGACTATCAACCAGGTTGAACCTTTGCTGTTGGAGGAAGAAGTTAAAAAAATCAAAACTAGTAATAACTATAATGAAGATGCCATAGAACTGTGTGATCGCATGGTGGTGAGCATGCAAGAGGGAATGAACCTGGTTGAGGTGAAGGAATAATTCAATCAATAGCTTGCCGAGTTTGAACTATAGGAAGAGCTCGAGGGTGTGGAAAGGAATAAAGAGGTTTAGAGAGACACCGAGGGCACAGGAGGTGCTGAGATGGCGGGGAGAGATGATGCAACTGAGACGGGAGACACTTAGAGGTGTCTATGATCTCAATTTTATGTACTTCAATCATTCCGAATTTTTGTGCTTTGATCCATGTAATTTTTCATTTACAATATCAACTCTTTTGTTTTTCGTTTGAACTATTCATTCTATACTTAGCCTCCCTGTCCTCCTTATTTTTGACAGACAAGTTTGTTAAAAATAAATCAATATTCACGTTTAATCACCAAAGATAACACAACTTAAAATTCTCGACATGCCATGTCTGAGGTATAAGTGTGATATCTCAGTAAGCCAATTTATAATAGCTATTAAGATTAGTTTTAATTATACGATAACGTCTTTCCAATTGAGGAATTAACTTCTCCTGGAGTTCAGATCGGCTAATTGAATTTTTAAAAGGATTAGATCACTTGGTTTAAAATGAAAATTTTTAACCCGAATATTGTAGTAATGAATTAGGATGTTGTTGTACAAGGCATTTTTCAATGCATCTGCTTCTCTCTCTTTTTTCAATAAGTTTAAATCCGTTTGTCACTTCTATGAGAACCCGTAAAAATCCTAATCATTTTCCTAGGGTTTTATTTCCTTTAAAGACATGTTTTCTGCATTTTCTGGCTCAGAAATATTTTTCTGGTAGATTTTATGCGTAATTATAGTTTTTAGATGATTTTTCTAGTATTGAAGAATTTTTAGAAAATTAAGAATATATATTGGACGTGGGACCCACTAGTGCGAAAAGTTCGGAAAAATTCGGCCAATTAGGTTAAATTCCGGATACTGTGTAAAATTTATCGGGTGTTAATAGATAAGTAGAGTGTGTGAAATGATTGATGTGAGAGGAAAAGAAAAGGATTGACATGCATTAATGGAGTGCCACGTGTCACTTTGTGGTTGGTTGGACTTTATGGTTTACTATTCACATTTTTGACTTTTTTTAGACCAAATGTTAAATATCTTCAAAATTCATTAAAATTTCCTCATTCTTTCTTCACCATAGCCGGCCCTCTCAAGCTCCACAAGGAAGAGAACTCCATCAACTTTCAAGCTTCCAACTAGTCCAAATTCACCAAATCAAGTGTTTAAGTTAGTTTTTGTTCCATACAATCTTTCCTTTTAGTGGTAGTGAGTGCATTAGTGAAGCTTTTTGGAAGAGCTAAGGTGACCAACATCTTCCTCTCTCTTGTTTCTTGGTAAGTGAGGCTTGAAACACCCTACTACACCTAATGATGCTTAAGTTATGCTTATTAGTGATTCAAGTGCTGAAATTTCTGATTTTTATCTTGGTTTGAAGTGATTTGGTGAAGTTTCTATTTTATTGATGATTTTCTGGTTTAATTGGATTATGATGGTGTGGTTGTTTATGATGGTTGGCAATGGCCTATAATGACTCTAGTGGGTGTGAAATGTGGATAAATGCAACTAATTTTGTGTTTGAGGTTCATTGTGAAAAGTTAGGGTTTGAAAATCCCTAATTCTGTCCGGTTTTAGATCATAGGGTTAGAGGCCGAATTGGACTTTGCTCAAAACATGAAAGTTGTAGGTATTGATGAGTTTGAAGTGCCTGCAAAATTTCAGGTTATTTAGATTAGTGTAGAGTGATATATGTCGATTTTACTATTGCTGATCTGGGTTGCTCAGAATGTGAAAACTGCGCTTGTAATCGTTTGTTTTGACTGGAATTGGTTTGGATTTTGAAGTTGGTGTCTTCTGATGAAATGTAGCTGGATGTCTTAGCTAATATATGCCTTTCGGATTTCGGCATTTGGACTTGTATAGACTGAGTTGTGTTCATTACAGCATTGGGTGATTTGTAAACCTGTTTTTGGTGGTTCTGGTGTAGTATTTGGCATATTTGACCTAGTTGTGCTAGGATTTGGACTGAGTGGCCTTCTACATTGTTGTAACCCTGTTTCATAGCTTCGAAACGGTGGGTCTTACACCCCCATCCGATAAGCGTAGCGCATTTTGTGCCATTACCGCATTAGGAGGTCAAAACTGTTTTTGTTGTTGGAACCAAATGAGTTACATTTCCTGATTTTCTGGTTTGCTTTTATGCTTAAAATGCATATGAAACCCTATTGGGGTTGTGATTGACATTTCTTTATGACTCGTTATCGAGTCTCATTGTACTTGCTTACGTGTTCTAGGGCGTGACGGTGGTTCACGACATTCTCCTGACGGAAGTGCATGAAATAGCACTTAATTGATTGGTGAGTATACTACTCACTTAAATGTTACAATGTGGCTTTGTTATATGTGAAATTGATGCCTTGAAGGCTTATTTGGCTATTGGAAGTGATTGAGGTGAGGGTGTACTTGACCGCCCTCACCCCCTTGTGATTTCATTCATGACTGCTTACTGTTTTACTGAAATACTGCACTTGTTATATGAGATACTGAATTCCATTCATGGAAACTGATTTGGTGTCGTTTGGACGAATGTCCAACGGCTTTACTGTATCACTGAGCTCAACCCCGTTTGGTAGTCAATTGGATCGAGCCGGCGAGGGTTTGATCGTGAAAATTGTCATGCCACGGGGACTGTACTGGGGAATCTTGTAGTAATGAGACTCTTGATTCCAGTATACTCGAGTATTACCAAAAGTTACTGATTGGAGTGCGGGCCCGGTTGGGGTATGTTTGGTGGAAGGAATGGAGTGAAGTGAGGTCTACGGTCGGGTATTCTTAAACATTGACGGAGGGTGAATGAGATTGGATCAAGAATGTAAGCGTGGAAATGGGCTCTTGAGAGCCGTCCGTATCCTTTTACCGACTTGTTTTACTTCTTAATTGTGTACTTGAAATGAAAGATTATGCTTATGTGATCTTTGTTGCTTATGCGGTAGTAACTCACTGGGTTTAAGCTCATTCCGTTCCATTTGTTTTCCTTACAGGAAATGATCACTTTTGGAAAGGTTGTACTAGCAAGTTGAGCTCATGTAAATGTATATTTTGAATAACTCCTTGAGGGTGAAAACCCTAAGTGTTTGGTTTCAACCAATGGTTGGCTTGTAATTGGCTAGTTGCACATGTATGAACTTTTGGATATTTTGGTATGCCGTTTTGGCTTGTAAATGTTGAATTTTAATGTTTATATATGTTTGGTTGGATTTCGGAGCGATACGCATTTCCAACGGAGAAGAAAAAATTTTGGCTACTCTCGGCCTAGTATCTGGATTCTGAAGTGGCCGGTACTGTTCATCTTCGGCTTCGATTTTCGTTTTTTTTTATTTTGTGATTTTGACTTGTTGGCGCGCTTTAGCATGTTTCGGAACGTAATAGATCGACGTAAACTGATCCGTAGTCCTGGCGAGAGTTGGGCAGGCAGTCTGCTAACCCCTTTGGTTCGCCTTTGGGGAAAGTGGGGCTGTTACACCTCATTATGCGTCTCAATCACATAAGTTGTCATCATGAGATTTGGAGTGATAAATTCATTAGGAACTATAGTTTCACCTCCGTAAATCAAAGAGAATAGTATTTCATGAGTGGTAGATCTTAGTATAGTGCAATAAACCCAAAGCACATTTGGTAGCTCATCAACCCAAGCTGTGCTAGCTTGGTGAAACTATGTTTTGTAGGGGTGGACAAAATTATCAGCTAACCCGAAACCCATCATATCCGATCCGAAAATTAGGATATCCGATTTTTATTATTTGATCGAGTCAAAAGAGGGTCGGGTATCCGCTAAGATGCTAAGATGTGGGGCGGGTTAGAATCACATAATTAAAAATCCGTGAGTACCCGATCCGCCCCACATATATATATATTTTATTTTTATATACACACTATAATAGAACTAAATAAGTAATTTTATTGAACAAATTGCATTACAAATATGAGAGACTATAGTTTATTTACAAGATTCATTTGTAGATGTCATAATTTTATATTTTATAGAAAAAAGTTTAATTAATGTGAAACATATATATTTAAAATTGTGCTACTTATTTCAAACTTTTATTGATTTTGAATTCTTTTAATTTTTTCCTTTATCTTATATTCTTTTCATATGCTTGTTTCTTGGTGGGAAACCTTTTTTTCAGAAAAAAAATTTATTAAATCGTAAATGAATGTTTAAAATATAAAATTAAATTGGTATAAATTATTTTTTTAAAAAAATTAAATGATAAATGGGACAGGGCGGGTACCCGCTGACCCAACCCTATCTCAGTAGATACCCTATAATTAAGTACCCTCTGATATGCGGGACGAGTAAGGGTCAGAAAATGACCGACCCAATATACGGGCGGATAAGGGTCAGAAAATGGCTGACTCGCAAGGTGCGGGTCGAGTCAGCCAAATGGTGAATGGGGTGGGTACCCGAGCCGCACCCACCCCTAATGTTTTGATTCTGTGTAAGAGTGTACAGTTAAAATTTTTGAGTTGTTTGTTGGTTTGGGAGTGACCAACTAAAGTGAAATGCTGTTTAATATCGAGATTCTCGCATCACTTCTTGAAAGGGTTATTAGCAAATTGATTTTATTGTCTAAGATGACAATTCTCGACATTTCGAACCTATAGACAATATTTTTTCAAAAGAATTTTGAATGGCTCGACCAGCTATGCTAGTTAATGAGTTTGTGTCTACCTACTTAATAAAGTAATCAATTGTGACTAAGGGTGCAAATGAGGTGAATCGAGTCGAATTTTGACCTGATCGAGATGAGTCTCAACTTAATTTTATGAAACTCAATTCGAATTTGAACTCAATGAACTCTCAATGTAAAGTTCAAACTTAAGAAAATAAAAAATTAATTATTTTTATTTTTTAAAAAATAAATAAAATCATAATTTTTCTTAATAAATAATAAAATATTAGGGATATATATGTAATTTTACTATTAAAATTAAAAAAATATATGTATAATCAAATCAGTTCGCGAGCTAATGAATTTAATATCTTTAAGCACGCATTCGAGCTCAAATTCGACTTGATCACCTCGAGTTCGACTCAAACTTGATGTTGACCAAATTTGAGTTGCTTGCAAATAGTTTGATTTATTTGCAGTTCTAATTGCGATCACAAAGTAAAAGTAGTTTTTGGGTGCTCATAAAAAATGTCTAACTATATCTGTACCTCATTGTTCAAATGGCCAAGGGGACATGATGGGAACCATCGGATTGGTTGGTTGATAGTGTACATGGGCATGAAATTGGTACAAGAAATAGCTTAATACTAGGAGTTGAGAATCCCGTTGAAACGTTGGTCAAAAGTATCTGAGAAGAAGGGCTTTCTTGACTAATATTCGAGTCCTTATATGGGCTCCACATAGTCTTTTGTAGATGTCCTTGAGCACTTGCTTTTCCTACTCAACAGTAATGCATCTCAACTATGGTCCAAGATAAGATCTCTTGTATAACGATTTGTTGTGCAGGGTGTACCGCTGATCTACGCTATACCTTCCTAACTTTAGATCGATCTTTGGGGAGAATTCCTTAACCAAGGAACTTGAGTATGAGATCCATCCAAGTTTCTCCTTGATGGACCGAGCAGACGCCCTCCAATCTGTGATTCGGCTCGGTAAGGATTTTCTCTAGAACTATCTTATTCAATTGGAAGAATGAAATGGACGCTAGTCAAAAGAGAGCATCAGTTTGTTTATGCTAGAAGTGGGGTATCTTCTAAATCTTAAACGACTCGAAATGCTCGACTAGTTGTTGCACTTGAGATAGATATTTCTTCATATTTTCTTCTTGGATTTCATATTGACTTGTAACCTGCTGGACTACTAATTGAGATCACTGTAAATTAGAACTCGGAGAGCTCCCAATTCTCGAGCCAATCAGAAACGGGCGATCTGTGCCTCATATTCAATCTCGTTATTAGAAGTAGAGAAACTGAAACACAGCATATAAGAACACTAGCATCTATCTAACCTTACAAGAAATAGACTATTTTCACTACCCTCGTTGTCAGACGAACCATCGACCTAGAGGGATCAAATTGGTGACGGTTTTGTGCTTTTTGAAGTGTCTTTGCTCACACCAGGGATGAGTTTAGCCAAGAAATTAGTCAGCACTTGTATTTTTATTGTTGTTCGGGGCTCGTAGGTGATATCGTACTTTCTGAGTTACAATGGCCCATTTAGTTAATCATCCCGAGACTTCTGGCCAAGCCAGAATTTGTAGGATCGGCTTGTCGTTTCTAATGATAATTTGATGAACCAGAAAGTATGGTTTTAATCGTTGGGCTACATGAACCAAACTTAACACCAGTTTCTCAAAGTGTAGATATCGACTTTCAGGACCACATAAAACCTTACTAATAGAATACACTGGCCATTACCCAATCGCATCTTGTTATATGAATACTGCATTGACAGTCTCATCAGTCGTGGCAATATATAAATAAAAGGTTTTTCCTAATCTCAGATGAGCGTCAGCAAATGATGAAGGCAGTTCTTCATCTATTCGAAAGCTTGCTAGTATTTCTCATCCCATGCAAACTTGTCAGCCTTTCTTAACACCTTAAAGAAATGCGTTTTTCTTTGGATGGATCTGAAGAGAAATTAGTTTAGTATAGCTAATCACTCTGTCAACTTTTGCACATCTCGAATATTACTCGAGGTAACCATTTGTTAAATCGTCTTAACTTTATTAAGATTAGAGTCGATGTCTCGCCTGGATATTAAGTAGGCAAAAACTTTCTCGATGTGACTCTAAATACACAATTTTTGGGATTAAGCATTATCCGAGTTTCTCGCAATATCTCAAAAAATTTTTATATGTCCGAGAGGAAGACGTCAGAAGTCCTACTCTTTATTAAAATGTCATTCACATAGCCTTCTGTATTACACCCGATTTGTCTTTGAAAGACCTGATTAACAAGGTGTTGATAAGTGGTTCAAGCATTCTTCAATTTGAAGGGTATAGTAGTATAACAATAAACATCTCGATCAGTAATAAAGGTTATTTTCTCTTGATCTTCTTCATTCATCCTAATTTGATAGTAACCCTTAAATCTTATAGGAAACAGAGGATCTCATGTCCCATAGTCGAATTGATCAGAGCATCTATTCTCGGTAATGGGTAACAGTCTTTTGCATAAACTTTATTAATATTAGTAAAATTTACACAAATGCGCCATTCACCGCCGTCTTTTTTGACCATTACAGGATTAGACAGTCAAATCGAACATTGAACTTTCTTTATCATTCGGGTTGGAAGAAGTTTATCTAACTTTTTCAGAACAGCTTGGACTCGTTCCAAACCAAATATCCTCTCTTTTGTTTCATACCCGTGAATCTACATCAATCTTGTATATCATCAAATTGTGTGGGATATCGATAACTTTTTCAATCGTCCAAGCAAAAACGTCCTCAAACTAATTGAGAAATTCTATCAGCGCTTCTTGAATAGAAGAAAATAGAATCACTCTGACCCGAACAGTTCACTCAGGTTGTTCAAAATCTAATGTGATGTCTTCTACCTCATCTTAGATCTCTAACCTCTTTAGCTTTCCAATTTTTTAAGATTCAATCGCATTAATGGATAACACATGTGATTTTCTATAATCTGGTCTCGGCGAGTAATGGGTTAATGTGACTGGCTACAAGGTACCTCGGCCAATGATAATTGAAAAAATAGAAAAGATTGTATGTAGAACATTTAATGTGGGTCGATTAAGAAATATGTTGTACGAGATATCTGTCTTTATTATGATAAAGTTGACAGGAATAGTTTGACATAGAGGGTACATTCCCACGGTCATTGTCAAAGTGATCATACTTGAACAAAAAGAAAAATGAATTGTTCTGTTATCTATTTTGTTCTAGGCTCTATAAAACATTTATATAAATGGAATTTGACTTTTGTCAATTCCATGAAATCTATAATCTCCTAAAAATTAGGAGCTAATTTATTCTATCTTAAAATACATTAGGAGTAAATTATTCTATCCTAAAATAGAGCAGAAATCATGAGATAATAGAATTTATAGTTATACAGAAAAGATATTCTATATTTTTAACACTCCCCCTTAAGATGGTGAATAGATATTTTCCATTCCCATCTTGCATGTAATGTCTTCAAAGTTGAAAGTTGGTATTCCCCTAGTTAAGACATCTGCCAATTGATTATTTGATGCTACATATGGAGTGTAAATCATGCCACTGTCTAGCTTTTCTTCAATAAAATGTTTTTCTATTTTGATGTGCTTTGTGCGATCATATTGCACTGGATTGTGTGCAATACTGATGGCAGACTTGTTGTGGCAATAGAGTTTCATAGGTTCTTCCCACTTGATTATAAGGTCATTAAGTATTATTTTGAGTCATAGCAATTCACGAATTTCATGAGCCATAACTTTAAACTCTGTTTCAGCACTTGATCTTGCAACAATCGATTGCTTCTTACTCCTCCATGTCACTAGGTTCCCACCAAGAAATGTACAATATCATGAAATTGATTTACGATCTACTATAGAACCTGCATAATCAGCATCAGTATATGCCTCTATGAGCAATTCTTTATTTTTCTTGAACAAAATTCCTCTACCCAATGTTCCTTTGATGTAGGATAGAATTCTGTTGACAGCCTGCAAGTGTTTCTCTCTCGGATCATGTATATATTGGCTTATTACACTTGCGGCAAATGCTATGTCCGACCTTGTATGGGACAAGTATATCAGTTTTCCAACCAACCGCTGATATCTTGCCTTATCTACTGTGCTATCGTCCTTCTCTCCATTCAATCTCAAATTGGGCTCAATGGGTGTGCTTGCTGCCTTGCATCCAAGATTGTCTGTTTGTTTAAACAAATCTAAGACATACTTTTGTTGGGAAATAAAGATGTCTTTACTTGAGTATGCTGGCTCAATGCCTAAAAAATACTTTAGGCTCTCTAGTTCTTTAATTTCAAATTCTTTTGCTAAGCACTTTTTGAGTGTTTCTCTTTCAATTGAATCATTTCTGGTGATGATGGTGTCATCTACATATACAAGTAGAGCTGTAACACCTCCTTTTAAATGTTTTATGAACAAGGTATGATCTCCTTAATTTTGTTTGTATTGCATTGCTAGTATCACTTTAGTAAATCTTCCGAACCAAGCCCTTGACGATTATTTTAATCCATATAAGGTTTTCTTTAACCCACACACTTTCTTTTCAAAAAACATTTCATTAAAACCCGGTGGACGTTCCATGTACATCTCTTCTTCTAAATCCCCATGTAAGAACACATTGTTAACATCAAATTGTTGTAAACACTATTCAAAGTTAGCGGCTAAAGACAAAAGAACATGCACAATATTCATTTTTGCAACAGATACAAAGGTCTCTTGGTAATCTATCCCATATGTCTGTGTATATTCTTTTGCGACCAACCGAGCTTTATGCCTTTCTAATGAACCATCAGCTCTATATTTCAAATTAAACACCCATTTACACCCAACTGTTTTCTTTCCTTTAGGTATGTTTATAATTTCCCAAGTCTTATAGGGCATTCATCTCCTCTTTCATAGCTTGTAATCAGTTCTTATTTCTAAGTGCCTCTTGTAGTGTTTGTGGGATTGAAATGGAGTTGATGGTGGTAAGAAAAATTTTATGTTGTGGAGAGAGTCTATGGAAAGACATGAAATTTGAGATTGGATGCTTAGTACATTCTCGTATTCCTTTTCGAACAGCAATAGGCAGGTCTAAATCATTAAATTCACAAGGGGCAGAGTCAGATTGAACATACAAAAGAACAGAATTTTCAGTACTTGATTGCGGTTCAGAGTCTTGGATTTGCACAGGTTCAGAAATATGAACTTTCTTCCTTGAGTAGATCTTGAGTGGTGTAGTTGGATTTAAACCAGTTTTTCTCTCAGCTCCAAGATCAGGTTCAATTTCTTTACTGGCATGTTCAACTTCAAATTTAGATTCAGGTTCACTGCTAGCATGTTCTTCTTTGAAATTTGGTGTATGGTTAGGTTTGAAAGACTTCAAGTTTAGTGTAGGACTTTGATAATCAAGAAGAAATTCCTTATCTTCCCAAGAACTCTCTCCACGGAGATGAGGATTGTTACTTTGAGAGTAAGGTTCATTTTCAACAAATGTGACATCTATGGAGGTAAAAATATTTTTGAAGGTAGATGATAACACTTGTATCCTTTCTTTGTATTTGAGTATTCCACAAAAATACATTTTAAAGCTCTTGGATCAAGTTTCCCTCTTTGGTGTGCATGAACATGTACAAAAGCAACACAACCAAACACTTTTGGTGACCATGTGCAAAAGACATTAAAATCAGGGTAAAAAATAGAAAGAGCAGCAATGAGACTCTGATTATTTAACACTTTGGAAGGTACTCTATTTATCAAATGTGCAGCAGTTAAAATAGCCACCCCCAAAAGGTTTTTGAAACTTTATGTTGAAACAAAATTGCTCGAGTCATATTGAGTAAATGTCTATTTTTTCATTCAGCAATTTTATTTTGTTGGGGTGTGTCTACACAAGATGACTCATGTATTATACCCCCCTTTTGGAAAAAAGATGAGAAAATTTGATTAAAATAGTCTTTTATATTGTCAGATCTTACTTTTTTAATCAAACTTCCAAATTGTGCACAAATCATTTTATAAAACATTGGAAAAATATTGCTTACTTCTGATTTTTCTTTCATAAGAAATAACCAAGTAGTTCTAGTACAATTATCAATGAATATGACAAATCATTTTGCTTTAAAAATACTATAAACTCTACAAGACCCCTAAATATCAATATGTATCAAAGAAAAAGGTCTAGTAGATCTTGTATTACTCAATGAAAATTATAGTCTATGATGTTTTGTGACAGCCTCACCTTCCCCTAAAGCGAACCAAAAGGTTCGGCGAACCGCCTGTCCAACTCTCGCCGGGACAACGAAAACAAATCACACAAACCCTGCATAACGCACGATAAAATCAAAAGAAAATAAACAATCGGAGACCACCAGGCCAAAATATAACTTACCAAACCATATGGTGAAATGGGACATCGATTAAACACTTTAATGAAAAGGAAGACAGAACCAAAAACGAAACGAAAAGTGGTCAACGTCACAATCCGGCCGGGTTCAAGGCAGTAGCGAAACCAATTTTTGTTTCAACTTCCCCTGCCAATCCGGCCATATATCTGGCCAGGCTAAGTATCCGGCCAAGAACTGGCTGGATATACGGCCGGATTCGGCGAACAATTTTTTGCCAAAATTTTTCTTTTCTTAATCAAATCCCACACTCGTTTGAATCACCAACGGATATATGTAAAGTTCATATAAATCCATCGAACGTACATTCACTAACAAATACACAAAAGAGACATGAATAAACACTTTTAAACACACGTTGGAACTTTACAAGTCAAAATGTGATATTAGATCAAAATACAATTAGGATTTTTCTATTACAAAGGAACTTAACAAAAGAATATTTACACTAATTCGACCCTTTCTTCCAAAAATCATGATTTCACAGTTTGCCCCTGCAAGAAAAACAAAGATAACGGGAAGAGGGTGAACTTACGCTCAATGAGGTACCAAAATACTAGTAGTCAAGAATCATGACATTTCACGTTTAATCAATCAGATACACATTCCAGATATAAAGTAAAGCAATTAAACGTAGTGATTCAAATAGGAAGGATACAGGTGGCTTTCAAGATCCAGATTCCTGTTGCAGTACCATATCTTGATCAAGTAGTAGTTGACACTCCGTCAACTTTCAAGTAAAGTAACTAGTTCAATACAGCATCACTTAACACCAAATTCTGTCCATCAAACATACCCCTTACCGGGTCCGAACACCTCAACAGAAACAGGAATGGTAATACTCGAGTATACCGGAAATTCAGAGTCTCCAATACCCATAGATTTCCCAGGAACAAGCACCCACGGATTGTCAATTTTCTCGACCAAGCCCTTATGGGTTCGATTCAATTAACTTCCCATGAGGTTGAGCTCAGGTTTAACAGGAAGGTCATTGGATACATTTCCAAATGACATTATAACAGGCACAGGTAACTGATTCAATCTCATAACAGGTACAAGTAACAGATTCCAGTTTATACAGTAAACAGTCACATAGGCCAGAGAACGAGTGTGATAAAATACACTCTTGTCTCATTTAGAATAAACAAAGTTCATAGCCATTCATATCACAGATTTCAAGTACAGATGACCCAATTAAGCAACAATTCAGGGGAGTGGTACACACACCAGTTCAAGCAAAAATAACTTCATAAGTTTTCACCCAAAATAGGGTTTTGATCACCGTAAAACCCTAAAAATAACCAAGGTAAAACAATTGAGATTTCCACATCCAAAACCTAGTAAACGAAATGTACAAGTGAGGCTCGACTACGAGTCATATGCCTATTCAAATGAACTACAAATGCAAAGAGATAAAATGTGATTTTTGAGTGAAAAGGTAATAATTGGTCCTAGGGACATGAACGATCTCAAAACCCTTCACCTCTCCCCAAAACCCTACCTACAATGGTTCACCATTTCCAAATTTGAAGTGGAAAATGAAAGTAAGACTAATTCTAGGAAAACAGAATTTTCCAGTTTTGCACAACACTATTTGAAAAATCATATCTCAAGTTTCTTAAGTCCAAAATTGATAAAATTTATACCATTGAAAATAGATTCAAGGATTGACAACTTTCCAGAAGACACTATGGTAAGATTTAGAACACAAGTCAGTCATATTCGAGTCTCAAGTTGTCACTTCATCCAGCAAAAGACACAACAGGTATGCAATTTCAGTTAACTTTGAAAAATCACAGATATTCATAGGAATTAAAAAAAATCATGAAATTTGGACGGTAAAAACTGCTCTGAATCTAGTTTCAAACACAAGAAACAGAACTCAATTTTGACTTTTTTACCTCAAGATATAGCAGATTTTCCAAGACTGTTCAAGGGTTCATGCGAAAAAATTTCAATAGCACCTCCCTCTAAAATCTCTATTTTTCCCTCCTACAAACAACCACCAATTTCATCTCAATTGCACATACAAATTACAAGTCATTAAACACACTCTTTTAGGGCCATAACACCCTTAATATAAAGCCAATTAATAGCTCCAACATCAACCATCTTCAAGGTCAAATTCGAAACCCTAAATCTGAAATTTAAGTACATAAGTTGAAAATTTCTTTAGGCAAGTTAATCTACTCCATAATCCTTCAATCTTTCATATAGCAAACTAGCAAAACATGGCCAACCCTCAATCATTACATGTGAGCAGAAATTTCATCATAAAAACTGAAAATTTCTATATCATTACCTCAAACCACAATATTTCTCATAAAATCACAAATATTATAACCCTAAACCACAAATATCCTAGTTTTAGATGTAAAGAGGGATTTCTTAGCAAATTTACCTTCTAACCTCAAGAAAAATGGTAGCTTAGATTTCTTTCTCCCAAATTAATTCCACCAATACCACCTTCTACCTTAGTGGATGCTTGTATGGAGTAGTTTGCAAAGTTATTGGCCAAAACTCAAGATTCAAGCAATTTTGGAAGTTGGAAATGAAGTTTTCCTTTCTTGGTTTTTCTCTCAAATGGCCGGCCAAGCATGAAGAAAAATGAGAGGAATTTTGGTCAAATTTTGGTTTTAGTAAAGTAAGAAAGTCTCGGTCAAAAGTCCAACATCCAATGGCATCATGACACTTGGCCTTTCTTAAGTTTAATCTCATCATTTGGTCTACAAATGGTTCATCTATCTAACTAACCTCTAATTATCTCCTAATACATTGTAAAATAATATCTTTTTACACAAAAATCACCTAATCACTAAAATTTTATCGCACTTACCGCACTAGCGGGTCCCATGTCTATAATACACTTCAAACTTAATATGAACCGACTCATACTAGAAAAATAATTTGAAAAACTATATTCACTTATAAAAATGTATATAAAGTTAATATATTGAAAGAAAGTATAAAATTGTAGACAAGAAAATAAAATAGTGTCTAGAAAATATAAAAATTTTCGGGTTCTCACATATTTAGCAATTTCACATGTAACACAATGAAAACTACTAACATCTTCATTCTTAAAAAGTGAAGCAAACATGCTTTTAAGTAAAATAAAAGATGGATGACCAAGACGGAAATGATGAAACCAAATTTCAAATTTATTATTTGAGGAGCAGGTGGGGGATAACTGATTATTGTTCTTTTTGTAGCCACTCAGTTACTCAAGGTAATAAAGCCTATCATTCACCTTAACAAGCCCAATCGTCCTCCCCGTAACCAAATCCTGAAAAACACAATGAGTAGAATAGAAAGTTACTTGATAGTTCAGATCTTTGGTAATTTGATGGATGGATATGAGATTGGAGGATAATTTTGGGACATGCAACACATTATTTAGGGACAACGAATTTGATAGATTTACTATCCCCCAGGCCCGCAACAGTTATAGGTGATCCATCCGCAACAGTAATTTTTCTATTACCAGGACATGCGTTGTATGTTCTAAATCTGATTAGGCTGTGAGTCATATGGTCAGAAACTCCTGAGTCGATGACCCAAGAGGCTAGAGAAGACATGCTTGAGGCACTTAAAGCATAAGAGTTAAGGTACGTACCTGATTGAGCTAATGAACACATACTAGAGGACTTTTCAAGGGAATTTAGAAGGTTTCTTAACTTTTCAATTTCTTCTTTCTTGAAATCCCCTATACCAGCCTGGTTGAATTTTTTTTAGATTTGATCTTCTCCATCAGTTAAGTAGGGTTTTTCTCCTTTGAATCCTTCTTTACAACTAAGGACTTGTTTCTTCCCATGGAGTTTGAAGCAATCATCTCGCGTATGGCGTGGTTTTTTGCAGTATGTGTACAAAATTGTGTCTTTCTTTGACTCTGTACATCCATTATCTATCTTTGCTTCCTTATTGTTTGACTTTAAAGAAATCATTGCCGAGCCTTCTAATATTTTAGACTCCAACATGACTTCTCGCCTATTCTTTTCAGCTCGGATTAATGATATTGTCTCATTCAGAGATGATAATTTTTTCTTCCCTAATATCTGGACTCTGACCTGATCAAATTCCATATTCAGACCTGCAAGAAAGTCATAAACTATATTCTTTTCGATAAAGTTTTTCAAGGTATCTGCATATTCACTACACAACATCTGAACGCACCGATATTGGTCCAGTTCCTGCCATATATTTTGCAGAAGATTGGCATATTGAACAACAGAAAGGTTGCCTTGTTTAGTGGCTAAGGTTTTTGTTTTGATCTCATAGATTAGGGCATCATCTCCTGCCTTTGAATATGTCCGTCGAATAGTAGTCCATGTATCTTTAGCTATTGGTAAGAACATGCAAATATCGCTTATTTTAGGTGACATGGAGTTCCACAGCCATGACATGACCATAGAACCCTTTTCATCCCAAGCAGCGAATTTAGGATCTTCCTTTTTCGGTCTTGTTCCAAACATGTGGCTGATTTTGCCTTTTCCTTTGAGAAATGTTTGAACAAATTGTGACCACTTCAAATAGTTTTTTTTGTTGAGCCTGTAAGCTGCCTGGATACTCTGCAAATCCCATATTTGTGAAATATTTGAGGTCTCTTCTGATTTGGTATTGGAGTTGATTTCTGATGTTTTAGTTTTAGATATGTTGGAGGTTTCAAAAAAAATTGGTAATGAAAACCTAACGAAAAAATCAGTAATGAAGGCTGGAAATTGCACTTGGCAATAAAGACTTGAAAAGAAGAAAGCACTCAGCAATGAAGACTGACAAGAAGAGGTCCCAAGAGCAAAAACTCTGATACCATGAACAAAAAGAAAACTGAATTGTTCTGTTATCTATTTTGTTCTAGACTCTATACAATATTTATACAAATGGAATTTAACAATTGTCAATTCTATGAAATCTGTAATCTCCTAAAAATTAGGAACTAATTTATTCTATCCTAAAAATACATTAGGAGTGAATTATTCTATTCTAAAATATAGTAGAAATCATGAGATATACATAGAATTTATAGCCGTACAGAAAAGATATTCTAGATTTTCAATAATATCTTCAGGATAGATGACATGTTCATCTAACCCAACTAAGAGAGCTTGAATTGGGGCTAACTGTTTGTTTTTCAATTGCAATCTTTTGAAAGTTTGGTAATATAAGACGTCTACCGAATTTTCGGAATCAATATATGCTTTTTAATGATAAAATTATCGATGCGTTCATCAATGACCAATATTTCGTGATTACTTGATGTTGTTGGCACTAGGTCATTTGGACCATAAGTAACCACTTGGGTAAGATGGAAACTCGGCTCCATGGTCTGAATCAGATTGTCGATATTTTCTCTTCCTAAAATTTTGGCTATCCTTATTAGTTGGTTCACCAAAGATAGTGTCAATTACATCAATTACGTTAGGCCTATAATCTTGAGGACTTGTCATATTCCCTTTGATCGCGTCTTTTCTTGATGTTTTGCTCCATTCTTGGCGTATTGCTTGAAATAACCTTGTTTTAGGAGTTCTGAATTTTCTTATTCAAATCATTACAATTCTTAGTCTTGTATCCAATATCAATATGATAGGCACAAAAGAGATTCGCATTCCTGTCCTCTCTCTTCCTAATTATCTTAGATGGAGATCTGTCTAGGTTATGTTGCTCCATAATAGCAAGTATATGTGATTGAGTTGTGGTGCGAGGTGTCAGTTCAGTCTCAGCAATTGGGGACTTTCCTTTAGCTATTCTATCGAACTCCTTGGATACCTTTGTCAACTCTTTTCCAAAGTTTGCATAAGGTTTGAGGATATTTCTAATATACTTTGGTATTGAAGATCCCAACTCTCAACCCATTGGTGAAAGCCGCGATGGTTACTTGCTCATCTGAGTCAAGAATTTGAAAATTTTCTGCATTCTACCTCTGAAGGTATGAGCGCAACGATTCATCAGGTGCTTGATGTATGCTCATCAAATGTGTCGACATCTTGATTATTGGATGAAACGAGACGAATCTATCCACAAATCTATCCATTCATTCTTCCAAAGAGATATGCTCCTAGATTTTAGACTTCAGAACCATTTTCGGGCAATACTTTGAAGAAAGACTGGAAAGGCTCGGCATATGATCCAATCGAGTACACAATACAAACGAAAAGCCGAGATGAAGGTTTGAATATAATTCTCATCGTCACCTCATTCATCATAAGGTTGTAAGATGGGGAGTTTAAAGTTTGGAGAAACTAAATTGTCGTTTATCTTATCGGTGAAGGGTGGAGTCTTCATATAGTCAGTAGTGAACCCAGCATGGTGCTTCGACATGCTTTCTACTCGCATTCCGAATAGAACTTGAAAAAAGACTTTGAAGATAGACACCAATTTAGAGGTAGGTTTTGAAGGAGTACGCTGGGAGTAGTTTCATCTTAGATGATGGCTATCTAATTCTTCCTCTCACAAAATCTCGGGGGAGGCGACAGGCTTCAATTTGGATTATTCGGCCTTCTCTTTCCCTTCCTCTTAAAGTATCGCTCCAAATCTTCAAAGATATTGGGATTCTCGACCATAAACTTGACCATTTTGGTGAGTGCCTCTTTATTCGTGGATCTAGGATCTTGTCTCTATTCCTCAACTTGTTAATCAGTTCCATGGTTATTTGCATCTGCCTCGGTGTCACTCTGAGAAGCTCTTCTACTTTTGGATCAGGTAGGTATCATGATTAAGAAAAATAAAGTCATTTTTACAAACGAGGCCAATTGACGAGGCGAGTTCTTGGCGGATGAGTCGAAGTTATCAATAAACGAACTCACCTGTAAAATACCAAGTGGTTGGGGCTTTGTCCTCTGGTCTCACTTCGATGCTAAAGGTAGAAGTAGTTCGGGAGTTGAATGCATGAGTGAGATTGCGTATCTCATTTGTGAGTGATGAATGGGTATTTATAGTGGAGAGGTCTGTGAATGGAATGATGAGGTCTGCCTATTGTCAGACATCATGAGACAGCCTAGAGTAGCGGTGTTAGATGCAGGTCTAAGTAATAAGGTAGCTGGTAGTCACATCAATTCATCAATCACAAGTCATATCTTTTATTGAGATATCGGCTATTTCGAGTTGAGAAACAGATGAAGTGATTTCATCAATTACCTCATCTGGAAATGTCCAAGATGAAGTGTCTCTTGATTCAAGGGAATGGATGGGTGAATTAAACCTGGGCAGGCCCAGATGCCTACATAGGACAAGTGCAACAAATTAAAACCTGTAAAATATATTATGTAATATCCTGAATATTAGGAGGTTGTTTGTGAAGAAAATATTAAAGTGTATTTCTTTGGGGTTTGATTTAAAACCTTATTTTGTTTTAAAAGACTAGAAACCCTAATTTTTTAGTCAAAAACCCTAGTTTACTTGTGACTAACCGGTTTTCCTAAATCTCTCCTATTTTAATTGAAACCCTAATTTTAATTACTGGAATTGGAAAAATTCCTCACGTTTTCTTAAAAAATTTCCTTTTAGTTGAAAATTATCATTTATTAAAGCCCTACTATCCAATTATTCCATAATAAGTGCAAATGAATCTAGAAAGTAGGGTTTTATTCTTCGGTTTCAAGTTTGGAGCAAAATTAGGGTTTTCGCGATTTTCCGCCGGATGAATTTTCGGTACGGAGCAAGGACCAAATTGGGTGATTAAAAGTGACTTTTAAGTGAGAAATAATATGTGAGTAGTAGCATTGATATAAGGTTAGTGAATGGGAAGTAAAAACCCTAGTACGTGAGTTTTAAGAAAAACGGCACGAACCGGCGGGTCCCGCGCACTACCGTTTGAACGCACCACTTGACCACCATTTTTGCTTACCAAACAAATTTATTGAACTTGAGTAAAATATCTTCTCTCTTGGCAGCAAGCTTGACCGAAATTGTGGTTCATATGCAAGGGGAAAGAAAGAGAAAATTTTGTGGCCAAGATTAGTCCAAGTGTTTGCCCAATTTGTGGACACCATTAGTCCTAATCCTCTTGCTTTATTATAAGGCAACTAAGCTCCATTTCTCTTCATGTTTCTGCCAAGGAGCTGAGAGAGAGAGAGGGGAAGGACAAGAGAGAAATTTCTTCATTTCATCTTCAAATCCAACAACTTAGTGAGAAAATAAACAAAGTAAACCGATTAAACTTGTTCTTGAGTGACTAGGTGGTGATTTGTGGTAAGTTTTTGGAAGGAGGAAGCTTGGGCTACTCTTTGTGACCTCTATTCAAGGTAAGAGAGCTTATCTCTCTAAGTTTTGCTTTCAATTTTGTTAAATTAAGTTTAGTAGTTTGATTATAGTGGTGGAATCATGGATGATTAGCATGTTTTAGAGGTTTTTCCCCAATTTATTTGATGAACTAGGGCTTGTGGAAATTCTGCCCAAATTGTTGTATAATGCTTATATGTTGCAATTGAGGTTGTATAAGGTGTTTTGGTAGTGATTGGACCAAGAAATTAAGGAAAGTTGCATTAGAAACTCAAAATTTCAAAATCTGGAAATTTTGCTCAACATTCTGTCCGAATTTGTATCTGTATGATAGAGGCCGAATTGGCCTTAGGTCAAAGAAGACAAGTTGTAGAGAATGGCATTTTATAGGTGCCTACAAAATTTCAGCTCAATCGGAGCAACGTAGGATGTGAAAAGTCCAAAATACCCTTACTGTTTTAAGTATTTCCTAAGCAGTCCGTGTGATCAGTTAAGTCCAGTTTATCACATTTTTTTACTAGGATCCCTTCTGATTTAGCTTTTTGTCAAAACATGAAAGTTGTAGTATTCTGAATTGGCTTTAAAATACATCTAAGAACACCTAATTCGGACTTGTGTATACTGAGTTATGTTCATTACAGTGTTCTGCGTTTAAACAGCCGACGAATTGGTTTCTGGTTTAGTAATTCGAGAATTTGACTAAGTTACATTAGGAACTGGACTAAGTGACCTTCATGAATATTGTAGCTCTGTGTCTTAGCTTCGAAACGGCATAGGTTTCGTTTTAATCCGATAAGCGTAGCCTCGGATATGTTATTTCCGCATTTGTACGTCAAATCTGTTTTGAACTAAATTGAATTTCTGCACTTGTACTTAATACGATTCTTGTTATTATGATATTGTGAGCCTATGGAACGGCTCTTGACATGAATTGCTGATATGTATAATGTTGGGTTGTGTTTGAGAAAAACAATGAAGCCTAAAAGGCTGGAAAATTAGGTAAACACAAAGGGCATGCTGCCCGAATTTTTACTCGAGGACTAGAAAACTATATTAGCGACTTGAGTGAAGGTTAAGTACTTATTACTTGAACTAGCGAGAACCTTGGCCACTATGTTTCTTGAGTGTTATACGTTAGGACTTGGACGAACTTGTACCCTTGAGAAATGAAATAATGATTGCTCGAAGTATGTTTTCCTTGTACTTTCAACTCGCAAGACAATTTCAAGTATAAATATTACAAAGTTTTACTGTTTAAAAAGGCGAGCAAGTGTTTCACGACTACTGTCCGAGTGAATTTCAATTTCTTGATTCTTATTGAACGAAACGTCTAAGTTTCGAACTCTAGTCATGTTTCAAAGTTCTCAAATTGAGTTTTATCGCAGATTTGGACTCCGAACTCGGAGTATAACCTGAAAGTGACCAGTAAAAGCACTATATCTTTTGGTGAGTGCTTTCAAATACTGAATTGAACTTGATACTTGTACTTGATACGTGCCAATATGATTACATGCCACATGCGTGAATTGTTAGGGCAAGAGTGTACTTTATCGCACTTGCCCTTACATGATATATACTTGTTTATTGTTGCAATTGACTTGACATACTTGTTATGATGCGCGCACTTCCTGGAATTCCAGAAACCCTGTGGCAAGTTACTCTAGTCGAGCCGGCAGGGGCTTGGTCGGTTGGGTAACGAGCCCTGGGTCTCTTGCTTTGTCGAGTGGAGTGATATCTCCTCGACTAATTGGTATACTCGAGTATTACCACCCGTGTTTATTGAGAATTTTGGGCCCAGTAGGGGGTGTGAATGGTGGACGTAGAGTAGTGTAAGTGGTGTTCTACTGGATTGGCTCCTTTACTTGAAAGTTGACGGAGTGTCAACTACTATGTGATCAAGCTCTGATGATGAATGGAAGTTGGCTCCTGAGAGCCATCCGTATCCTTATGCTTTGGAATGATTATTGTTTATTGGATTATTGTTTCTTCTGAAAACTTTTACACTCGCTCATTTTGAGATTGCTACTTGAAGTGTTATTGCTCACTTTTATGAACTCTTCATGCTCGTTACTTTGCTATATCGAAAACTAGTACTTATAAATAATGGTCAATTTGCTATTTGGAACCTCACTGGGCTTTTAGCTCACACCACGCTATTTGTTTTCCTTACAGGGAGTACGAGTGACGCGTGAGACTTGTAAAAGACTAGCGTAGCCTTTTGTTTTGACTTTTGACTTTTGGTCTTGTACTCGCGCTATTCCTCGAATGGAACATGTTGTACTTGGATTGTATACGTTTTGAACTAGTTTGGTGTATTGAGGCTTTGTACTTCGATTTCTGTCAATGTAAATTATAAGCTTGAATTGCGGATATTATTTATGATTCATGGATGTGTGTACATGACTCGATTGAAATAGTGAGTGAGTCCTGGCGAGAGTTGGGCAGGCGGTCCGCCGAACCCTTTGGTACGCCTTAGGGGGAGGTGGGGTCGTCACAGATGGTATCAGAGCTCCTATTGAGCTCGTGCCGGGAGAGGGTTCTCGGACTGTGGGGATTGACTTGTTAAGTATGGAACAATTGTCTATTGTTGGGAACCTTAGATATGTATGTTGGGTAGGAATCTCTAATACGGGTGATTTGCTCTTGAGCCTGGCCAGCTTGAGTGGTGAATTATCATATTTTCGGATTCTTGTCCCCGAATACCAAAGAGTGACATCTTTACGATCAGTTGAGATCTCGTGTAATATTCGGATAAGTTTGGATGGTGAAAACAAAGGCACAGGGAATGCGAGTAGTCTGGACTTGAAAAATATTGAAAATATTCATGGGATTTGGGATCCTTCTTATTCACGTGTTTCGAGCCTTGATTAAGTGTAGTGCCTGAGCGATACCTAGGGTTAATGGTCTATAAGTTATGTGACTTGTTTTGATCGAATGTGTTGTATTGCCTTGTTTTATGATTTAGAGGGGTTTATGATTTGCATTATTCTGTTTTGTGCTGTTGATATTTATATAGTTACTTAGTGGCTATATTCTATTATTGATTAGTTGGTTATATTGTTATAGTTGATTCGCTACGAACCATGGAGGGTAGAAGAAGTCAAGCTAGGGGAACTAATCGAGGACGCGGTCCTAGTCGTAGCCGTGGGGGTAGACAAGCCCAGGAACCGGTACGAGAATCGAGAGAGGAAAGAGAGGCAACGGTTGAGCCACAACCTGAACCCCAAGCTACAGGGGGAGATCAAGTGGCAACTGCTATCCAGCAAATGACTAATATTCTGGCCCGTTTAGTGGAACAACAGGGTCAAGCCCCTGTAAACCAATCTCGGGACCCCGATATGGGGCAGGATAGAGCTTTGGAGAGATTCCAAAAGTTCTCCCCACCCAAGTTTTTAGGAGGGCCAGACCCGTATGAGGCTGAGAAATGGCTGGAGGCCATGATAAATATTTTTGCTGCCCTAAACTATACGGAGGAGAGACAAGTCCAATTCGCTGTATTTCAGTTCGAGGGGCCAGCTAGGGCCTGGTGGAATGTAGTGAGGGTCAAGTAGGAGAGAGAAGGAACTGCATGGACTTGGCTAAACTTTGTACGGGATTTCAACGAAAAAAACCTTCCACCCATCGTCCAGGAGAAGAGAGAGGACGAATTCATTAAACTCCGTCAGGGGATGTTGAGTGTAACTGAGTATGAGACTCAGTTTACAAAGTTGTCCAAATTTGCTCCCGAACTGATAGCTACAGAACAAAGAAAAGTACGGAGGTTCATACAAGGACTGAACGTGGAGTTACAAGAAGCCTTAGCGGCGGTCCAAATTAATACATTCACAGAGGTTCTGGAGAAAGCCTTGAGGATAGAGACTGCTAGGGCACAAGTGAGAGCTTTCCATGCAAAAAGGAGAGGTGCGCCTGGTGGAAGTCAAAGGCAAGGACAAAGTGATTTAGATATGTCACCTTCTAAGTTAGGTCGAGAAGATGGTAGTGAGAAAATTTCAAGGACGGTTAAGGAAAGTACTCCAAGAGGAGCTTCGCGTGGCTGGGGCCAAGCAAGAGGTACCTCACAAGGAGGTCAGACCTCAGCCCCTCAAGTATCTTGTGGGTACTGTGGGAAGGCCAATCATGTGGAGAGTGATTGTTGGCGAAAAGCGGGAAAATGTTTATGGTGTGGTAGCACCGAGCACCAACTTGCAACCTATCCCCGTAGATCACGCCTAAACCCTGAACAAGCAAGTGTAGGAGGAACTAAGCCAAGAGTGCCGGCTAGAGCGTATGCCTTGAACCAACAGGCAGTACCTGAACCAACAGAGATAGTAGAAGGTACGATTCGTAATTTCTATTGTTTAACTAAGTTTTGGCTATAGTGCGACCTGAGAGCCGGAAACGAATATATAAGGAAAATACCCTACGTTATTCGAAGTGCATGTATGAATTTCGAGAACGAAATTCTTTTAAGGAGGGGAGATTGTAACATCCCGAATATTAGGAGGTTGTTTGTGAAGAAAATATTAAAGTGTATTTCTTTGGGGTTTGATTTAAAACCTTATTTTGTTTTAAAAGACTAGAAACCCTAATTTTTTAGTCAAAAACCCTAGTTTACTTGTGACTAACCGGTTTTCCTAAATCTCACCTATTTTAATTGAAACCCTAATTTTAATTACTGGAATTGAAAAAATTCCTCATGTTTTCTTAAAAAATTTCCTTTTAGTTGAAAATTATCATTTATTAAAGCCCTACTATCCAATTATTCCATAATAAGTGCAAATGAATCTAGAAAGTAGGGTTTTATTTTTCGGTTTCAAGTTTGGAGCAAAATTAGGGTTTTCGCGATTTTCCGCCGGATGAATTTTCGGTACGGAGCAAGGACCAAATTGGGTGATTAAAAGTGACTTTTAAGTGAGAAATAATATGTGAGTAGTAGCAATGATATAAGGTTAGTGAATGGGAAGTAAAAACCCTAGTACGTGAGTTTTAAGAAAAACGGCGCGAACCGGCGGGTCCCGCGCACTACCGTTTGAACGCACCACTTGACCACCATTTTTGCTTACCAAACAAATTTATTGAACTTGAGCAAAATATCTTCTCTCTTGGCAGCAAGCTTGACCGAAATTGTGGTTCATATGCAAGGGGAAAGAAAGAGAAAATTTTGTGGCCAAGATTAGTCCAAGTGTTTGCCCAATTTGTGGACACCATTAGTCCTAATCCTCTTGCTTTATTATAAGGCAACTAAGCTCCATTTCTCTTCATATTTCTGCCAAGGAGCTGAGAGAGAGAGAGGGGAAGGACAAGAGAGAAATTTCTTCATTTCATCTTCAAATCCAACAACTTAGTGAGAAAATAAACAAAGTAAACCGATTAAACTTGTTCTTGAGTGACTAGGTGGTGATTTGTGGTAAGTTTTTGGAAGGAGGAAGCTTGGGCTACTCTTTGTGACCTCTATTCAAGGTAAGAGAGCTTATCTCTCTAAGTTTTGCTTTCAATTTTGTTAAATTAAGTTTAGTAGTTTGATTATAGTGGTGGAATCATGGATGATTAGCATGTTTTAGAGGTTTTTCCCCAATTTATTTGATGAACTAGGGCTTGTGAAAATTCTGCCCAAATTGTTGTATAATGCTTATATGTTGCAATTGAGGTTGTATAAGGTGTTTTGGTAGTGATTGGACCAAGAAATTAAGGAAAGTTGCATTAGAAACTCAAAATTTCAGAATCTGGAAATTTTGCTCAACATTCTGTCCGAATTTGTATCTGTATGATAGAGGCCGAATTGGCCTTAGGTCAAAGAAGCAAAGTTGTAGATAATGGCATTTTATAGGTGCCTACAAAATTTCAGCTCAATCGGAGCAACGTAGGATGTGAAAAGTCCAAAATACCCTTACTATTTTAAGTATTTCCTAAGCAGTCCGTGTGATCAGTTAAGTCCAGTTTATCACATTTTTTGACTAGGATCCCTTCTGATTTAGCTTTTTGTCAAAACATGAAAGTTGTAGTATTCTGAATTGGCTTTAAAATACATCTAAGAACACCTAATTCGGACTTGTGTACACTGAGTTATGTTCATTACAGTGTTCTGCGTTTAAACAGCCGACGAATTGGTTTCTGGTTTAGTAATTCGAGAATTTGACTAAGTTACATTAGGAACTGGACTAAGTGACCTTCATGAATATTGTATCTCTGTGTCTTAGCTTCGAAACGGCATAGGTTTCGTTTTAATCCGATAAGCGTAGCCTCGGATATGTTATTTCCGCATTTGTACGTCAAATCTGTTTTGAACTAAATTGAATTTCTGCACTTGTACTTAATACGATTCTTGTTATTATGATATTGTGAGCCTATGGAACGGCTCTTGACATGAATTGCTGATATGTATAATGTTAGGCTGTGTTTGAGAAAAACAATGAAGCCTAAAAGGCTGGAAAATTAGGTAAACACAAAGGGCATGCTGCCCGAATTTTTACTCGAGGACTAGAAAACTATATTAGCGACTTGAGTGAAGGTTAAGTACTTATTACTTGAACTAGCGAGAACCTTGGCCACTATGTTTCTTGAGTGTTATACGTTAGGACTTGGACGAACTTGTACCCTTGAGAAATGAAATAATGATTGCTCGAAGTATGTTTTCCTTGTACTTTCAACTCGCAAGACAATTTCAAGTATAAATATTACAAAGTTTTACTGTTTAAAAAGGCGAGCAAGTGTTTCACGACTACTGTCCGAGTGAATTTCAATTTCTTGATTCTTATTGAACGAAACGTCTAAGTTTCGAACTCTAGTCATGTTTCAAAGTTCTCAAATTGAGTTTTATCGCAGATTTGGACTCCGAACTCGGAGTATAACCTGAAAGTGACCAGTAAAAGCACTATATCTTTTGGTGAGTGCTTTCAAATACTGAATTGAACTTGATACTTGTACTTGATACGTGCCAATATGATTACATGCCACATGCGTGAATTGTTAGGGCAAGAGTGTACTTTATCGCACTTGCCCTTACATGATATATACTTGTTTATTGTTGCAATTGACTTGACATACTTGTTATGATGCGCGCACTTCCTGGAATTCCAGAAACCCTGTGGCAAGTTACTCTAGTCGAGCCGGCAGGGGCTTGGTCGGTTGGGTAACGAGCCCTGGGTCTCTTGCTTTGTCGAGTGGAGTGATATCTCCTCGACTAATTGGTATACTCGAGTATTACCACCCGTGTTTATTGAGGATTTTGGGTCCAGTAGGGGGTGTGAATGGTGGACGGAGAGTAGTGTAAGTGGTGTTCTACTGGATTGGCTCCTTTACTTGAAAGTTGACGGAGTGTCAACTACTATGTGATCAAGCTCTGATGATGAATGGAAGTTGGCTCCTGAGAGCCATCCGTATCCTTATGCTTTGGAATGATTATTATTTATTGGATTATTGTTTCTTCTGAAAACTTTTACACTCGCTCATTTTGAGATTGCTACTTGAAGTGTTATTGCTCACTTTTATGAACTCTTCATGCTCGTTACTTTGCTATATCGAAAACTAGTACTTATAAATAATGGTCAATTTGCTATTTGGAACCTCACTGGGCTTTTAGCTCACACCACGCTATTTGTTTTCCTTACAGGGGGTACGAGTGACGCGTGAGACTTGTAAAAGACTAGCGTAGCCTTTTGTTTTGACTTTTGACTTTTGGTCTTGTACTCGCGCTATTCCTCGAATGGAACATGTTGTACTTGGATTGTATACGTTTTGAACTAGTTTGGTGTATTGAGGCTTTGTACTTCGATTTCTGTCAATGTAAATTATAAGCTTGAATTGCGGATATTATTTATGATTCATGGATGTGTGTACATGACTCGATTGAGATAGTGAGTGAGTCCTGGCGAGAGTTGGGCAAGCGGTCCGCCGAACCCTTTGGTACGCCTTAGGGGGAGGTGGGGTCGTCACATATTATGTCTCATCTCATCCAACCAACATGTGTCTCATAGTACAAGATGGTTTGGATGCCCCAGTATATGCTATTGAAGGATTTTCAAACCTGCCTCAAACGAGACATGATCCTTATTCAAATGTATATAATTAAGGATGGAGAGATAACTCCAACTGGAGTTATGCAATGAAGTCATTAGATTTTCAATAGCAATATCAATAGCAACAACAATCATCCACACTAGGTATATCTCTTACAGAAAGTATTAAATCACTATCTACTAATATGCAACAATTTCAACAGGAGATAAGAACAAATATTCGAAACCTGGAGGATCAATTGAGTCAACTAGCATCTACAATGAGCTGATTGGAATTTCAAATTTCTAAAAACTTATGCTCACATACTATTGTCAACCTTAAGCAAAATATGAGTGCAATTATTCTAAGAAGTGATAAAAAACTGCAAGAGTCTCAAAAGGTAGGTATCAAGCATGCAGTTGAAGAGGAAATTGAGAAAGAAAGAATGAGATCCCAACTTCAAATCTCTCCAATGAAAGAGTCTAGTGAATAACCTTCAGTTATGGTGATCCCTCCTCCATTCCCTAGTTGATTTGCAAGATCAAAAGTTGAGACGAAGGAGCAAGGAATTCTAGAAATGTTTCACAAAGTTGAGAAGCGGAATGGCAATAAGAAAATCCATATAGAAGAAAATGCTTTAGTCATGCTACAACTGAAATTACCTCTTAAATGCAAGGATCCAAAAGTTTTTGAATTCAATGGCAAAAATAAGTTAGGAGTTGCAATGACCAAACATATTGAACCAAGAAACAAAGTAACTCGTTTGCTTAAATATTATTGGCATGAGGAGGAAGTAATGAAAAAAACTAAATGATTTTATCTTTCTTGAACAACCATGGTATCGTCTAGCCAAAGACATTAAAAAAAGGCGCTATTTAGGAGTCAATCCAAGAGTGTCAATTTTTAATCACTTTTTGTTTTATTTCATGTTTTATGTGAAAGTTAAGTTTATTTCGTTTCTTTTTGACTAAAAACTTTTTGTTGTAGGTCGCGGCCTACGGGCATGTTCCATGATACTTATAAATTTTTCGAAGGCAACTTCTAGGGCAGAAAGCTTTTGCTTATAAAAAGTGCCCACATCTTATGTCCAGTATAAGATTTGAGATAAACCATGCCTATGCTCTATGCTAAGAGTAGTTTTGCCATGATACTTATAAATTTTTTGAAGGCAACTTCTAAGGCAGAAAGCTTTTGCTTATAAAAAGTACCCACATCTTATGTCCAGTATAAGATTTGAGATAAACCATGCCTATGCTCTATGCTAAGTGTAGTTTTGTGCTTTTAAAATTTGATGGATAGAAGACTATTGCTTATATAGCATGACCACGCTAACAACAAAAATCGACTGCCAAAAAAAAAAAAAAGAAAAAGTGGTTCATGGGCATGCCTATGTCTTATACCATGTTTTTATTTCTTTTTTTTTTTCATTCTAATCTACTTTCTCTTCTTTGTTTCTTTTCCTTAATAGCCTCCAATATCGCGACTCCACCCTCATCACTGGTGACATCTTCTCGTCATTGTAGTGATCACTCTGCCATCTCCTCAATCCAAACTTTTAGTGTGGTTCGCCCGCATTGATTTTTAAGCAACTTGTTACCTCCCCCCCCAACAAAATGCTTAGCTCAATAATCAGGGGAGTTTTTTTCTTCTTCTTTTTGGCACTTAAGTTTCATACATTGAGGATAATGTTTGATTTAGATATGGAGGGGAAGGGGGATATTTTAAGTGTGATAATTTTTTATGAAAATTTTAAAATTTTTCATAATTTAGAATTTGTTTTGGAGTCTTTTGTGTTATGAAAATATGGTCAATATGCAAATATGAGTAATGTTATGTTGATGGTTTGAGTATTGTATTTTCTTGCAATTGACTTAAATGATGGATGTGCAATATTTATCATGTTTTTAACCCGTTTGTGAGCTATTGAGTCTAAGGAGCACTACAATTATATTTGCTTTATTTTCTTCTTATTGAGTGATATAGCACATGGTTTGATCATTCTACAACTTGCTTTGTTATGCATGTTGAGATGGTACTTGAATTTGATGCATTAAAATGACAAGGGCAATTAGAATTAACCCTTTTCAACTTTCTATAGGCCTACCTTAATTATGTTTTCCCTTAGTTAACCATGTTTGAATCTGGGCCTATTTTTTTGTTTAATAACCACAATTATTATTCGAAATTGTTTTGTGTAGACCCTTCTATTTGAACCTTGAATCAAAAGAATGCTCTAATTTCGTTGCATGAGGAATTAAAAGTACTACTGCAAGGTGACGATTGAAGTTGGCAAGTGTTTATCTTTCAATATTGTTTAGAAAAAAATTGAAACAAAGTGAAAAAGCATAAGAAGGAAAAAATGCTGTGAAGTGCTCTTGTATATAGGTGTTGTATTGTGGTAGTTGAGCAAAGTCCTTTATTATGTTTGCACTTACAAACTTGGGGGGTTTTTGGAAATGTCTAAAACTATAAATGTGAATGAAGAAGGAGTTTAATTTCATACAAAGAATTGTTGGTATTTCTTTTGATTTGTTTAGCCTAAATTTCCCTGTTTATATAACCCTTACATAAGCCCCATTACAATCCTTGTCAAGGCCCTTTGATTTTTAAATTAAGTTTATATAAACTGGTGGAGATGTGATATATTAGCATGTTTATGATAATGTCATTCCATGGTATTGATTTGAGTGTTGACTATCCCTTAAACATTTTGAGTATCGAGTGCATACAATAATATCTGTTTAAGGGTTGTTGAGTCTTGTGCATCCTCATTTTGATGAGATTGTTGAGAAAATGTGGTACTAGTATGTTATGCTATGAACTGCTTGTTATCTTAATTGTAACTTTTGGACTAGTGAATGCTTGAGGACAAGCATTGTCTTGGTGTGGGGTAATTTGATAAATGGTTAATTGTATATTTTATTTGTGAATATTCCCCTTTTGTTGTGGCAAAATATGGTGTCAAGTGCTGGATAATGCTCATATCTTGTGTTTGTTGCTGTCTTTAGGAAATTTTGAAGTAGTTGGAGCTAAAATTCAAAATTTGCAAAAGACTTTACCTTTAAGGACTAGGCACGTCTTAGAGGAACACGTGAGAACTCGAGTCCAGGGCATTGCATCTACTGTCATGTAGTTATCATATGAGTTGCGAATTGGAGTTACCAAGTGGTTAGGACTTGATGGGATTTATTTGGAAATCAATTGATATATTCTGTGGATTGTTTATTATAAGTGAGAGTCTTATCCTTGTTAGTTGGGATTAATTCTGTTTTAGTTGATTTATTAGTTGGGATCAGAATGCAGGAATAAGTCAGATGATTTTCCCTTCATCTTTGTTGGTCGTTTCCTTTTCTTTTTTCTCTCTTTCTTTCTCAAGACAAACCCTAGTTTTTTTTTTTGGGCTGCAAATCAACCATAAGGAGTAGCTCATTTTCATGTTCTAATCAGAGGATAATCAAAACTTTGATTCACTGAATATTGTGACATCTAATTTGATTTATTTGTTTCATTTATTTATAAGTATTTATATATTCTCTGTTTGTTCTCGAGATGGTTATTTTGCATGATTAAATAACTGGCCAATATTTAATTATTGGAATAATCTATTGCTATTTAAAATATCAAATATATAATTGTTTAATGGTTTTAGTATTTGTGGGGAGTGATTGTAGTAAAAAACTTTCGAATATATGTTATAGGAATATATAATCTAATGTAAACAAACCGAACTTATGTATTCGTTGGTTAGAATTGGGCCAATAAATTAAATCCTAAAAGTTAAGGGTTGTCTAATTGGTAAGGAAAATAATCATAGAATTTATTATGATTATGGAAATAGTAAGGAGAGGTAAATTGTCAGAACTTATTGACAACCATAACCAATTTATTTATAAGTAGGTGAATTTTATCTTTATATCAATAATCGGTTAATTGAATCAGAATGGAGACTAGTCCCTTGACTAGAGGTTTATATTTGATTAATTTAGCTTTATTTAATTTTGCATTTTTGCCTTTATTTAATTTGACTAATTAGATTAATTTCCTACCAGTCCCCCTTTTTATTTATTGTTTTTCTAAGAAAATAAATCACCCAATCCCTAAAAATACAACCCTACTCATCACTATATTTGAGTTTATATTTTTTGAGTAGGAATTTTTATATTTGCTGGTTTGACGCTCATCAGTTAAGTTTATCTCCAAAATTTATCCATGCAAGTTCGGAGTTATCTCCTCTGATCTCACAGCCCTATTCGGCAATCATCCGAACAGAATACTTTGAAAAACACGTGTTAGAGCCAGATTTGCTGCCTCTATAGTTTGTAAATGTCAAGTTTATAACTTGAAATGATATCCGCTCTGCTCTTGGCTTGCCTGACTCCGTAGATATTGGTTTATATTTTCTTGGGACAAAAATTTGATGTGCAACTTCGTTTAACTTTTGGGATGGTAAGCGTTTTTTTTTTTTTTTTAACATTTTTTTGGCTTTACAAAACTACAGAAGAAGTCCCAACTAAAGAGTTCAAAAATGAAGTAAGAAGAAAGATTTTTTTTTAAAAAAATGGTAAGTGGAGGCAGGCAGGCTCTCATTCATGATTGCTACTGCTGCTTAAAGAGGTTCAAATTTGACCCACTGAGGATGAATAAGTGAAAAAATTTTGTAGAATAAGTTTGAGAAGACCATCTTCGACTGGCTACTCATAATTCTATCGTTTCCTGTTTTATTTCTTTTGGTCATTCTTGCTATTTATGATGGACGGCATTTTGTGGGCTTCTTGAATTTGAAATTATTTAGTGAAGGTACACTATTCGAGGTTTGTAAAATTGATTTTATTACACACTGAAACTTAATATGGACTTTCATTTATTGTGGTATATAGTATTGGTACAATTTAACTAGGGAAAATCGTCCAAAACGTCCCTCACATTTTGTAAAATAGCTTTTTTCGTCCCTCACTTTTAAAAGTGTAATTTTATGTCCCTTACATATTCACATCGGTCAAATTTAGTCCCTAACTAGGTTTCCGATTATTTTTGGGCCGAAATCCATCACGTGCAAGGCACGTGATCATTTTTGAAGGGTAAATTTGTCAAATTATATTTTACATAATCTGATCTATAGTCATCCACATTTTATAAAATAAATTTTTTCGTCCCTCACATTTGACAAAATGAATTTCTCCATCCCTTACATTTCAAAAAATGAATATTTCCATCCCTCACTAATTATGTATGTGAGGAAAATCCTAAAAAAAAATGTGTATGAATATATTTTGTTTAAACACATGTATATGTCTATTTGATTTTACATAATAATACGAATAGCATAAATATATGTACGTGTCTATTTGATTTCACTTAACAACATGAATACTATATATTATACGTGATCATTTGATTTCATCTGGTATTAGTTAGTAAATAATCTTGCATTCATTGTCAAGTTGGCCAATAAAGTTATTTTCGGTCAAAATACAATAAGAATATGCAAATTAAGGTTCTGTTGGTAAATATTAGCCATAATCATACAAAAAGAGAAGATAACCCACAAGTTGGGCCCAATTACATACATGTGTTTATGCTATTATTATTAAGTAAAATCAAATAGACATATACATGTGTTTAAAAAAATGTATTTACACACATAATTAGTGAGAAATGAAAAATTCATTTTTTTAAATGTGAGGGATGGAGAAATTCATTTTGTGAAATGTGAAGGATGAAAAAAATCATTTTATAAAATGTGAGGGACGAAAAAATTTATTTTATAAAATGTGGAGGACTATATATCAGATTATGTAAAATATAATTTGACAAATTTATCCTTAAAAAATGATCACGTGCCTTGCACGTAATGGATTCCGGCTAAAAAATGATCGGAAACCTAGTTAGGGACTAAATTTGTCCGATGTGCATATGTAAGGGATATAAAATTACACTTTTAAAAGTGAGGGACGAAAAAAGTTATTTTACAAAATGTGAGGGACGTTTTGGACGATTTTTCAATTTAACTAAGCTTAGATAAGTATCTAGATCGTGATTATCAATGATAATGATCTAACCTTCTCCGGTATTAAATTCTTTCTTGTAAATGCTGTCAACTGGGAAAATGAAGTCCTTGGCACGTATTAAAAGCAAGATGTACTTGGGGTGTCTTTATGCGAAGCGTAGTTTTGCAAGCACAGAGGTTGTCAATTGATTTCACTGATACAGGAGTGTGCAAAATAAAAAAAAAATTGATTTATCGACCGAATTTGAATTGAAATCAAAATTTTCGAAATCGGTAAATCGGAAAACGGAATAGAAATCAATTTTTTGTTTTTGAAATATATGAATTTGGTTCGAATTCGAGAATGGGTTTTCTCGAATCAGAATTTATCGAATACCTAATTCAACTTCAAATTTGTATGTTTTTTATGTATGTATATGTAATATAAAATTTATATTATATAATAATACATCTAAATAATAATTATATTATATAACAATACAATAATAAGTCTTATTAAGTTAGTTGTATATTATGTTATAATTATAAACATATATTATACAAAAGTTAGCATTTAGTTTAGCAAAACTTATATATGATTATAAAGATTCCAAATTTCAGTGAAATTGGTAATTACCGATTTTCAAATTGAATTTGGTACGAATTTGAATTCAAAATTTGTGAAATTAAATCGAAATCGAACGAATTTCTTGATATCAAATTTTCGAATTCAAAGTTCCGAATTACCGAATTCGATTTCGTTGCACACCCCTACGCTCATATAAGCCACTCTCTGTTTTCACGAAAAACGCATTGTATGCATTGGTAAGTTTCCGTATTTTGGTTTTGCTTTTAACAAGCATGGTTAATTGATGATTGGACCTTTGTGTGGGATTGGAACTAAGTGACATCAAACAGAGTGGGCTAGAAATTTGTATCTTATTGGCTGCAAATTGATATGAAGGTTGCTTGTGCTCCATGGATAACCGATTTTTTTTTTTTGGATATAATTTTATGTTATTGGATATACAAAATAATGAAATGGTTCACACTCTACACCAACTAATGAAGAATCAACATGAAAGACATCTTCTAGTCAAAATTATAGGCAAAAGACTTGATTTGGTGATGTTGTTTATCATCTGTGAAGTTTGGGTTGACTGTATGTGCTTGAATTTCAAAGTGGGTAATATATTGTGAATTTTGATATGTATGAAAACACGGAAATACTGATAGTACTTTTTATTTTACTATATTTATTACTCCCTCCGTCCCAATTTGATAGTCTCGTTTTCCTTTTTCGTCTGTCCCAAATTGTAGTCCACTTTCCAATTGAAGAATGTAGTTGTATTTTAATTTTCCTAAAATACCCTTATTCAATGTAAGTTGTTGTGACTATAAACCTACCCCATTTAATGAGAGTTGATTCTTTTTTTACCATCAATTCAAGTTCCCATAAAGTTGTACCATATTTAATATGAGGGTATTTTAGAAAAATAACAATCTAAATTTACTTTTCCAATAAAGTTAACTACTTTTTCTTAAACTGTGTGAAAAAAGAAATGAAACTATTAAAGTGGGACGGAGGGAGTAATATATGTCTAAATGCATTTATGACATTACAATGATATAGTCTCGTACTTAGGTCCCGTTTGGAATTGCGGTACTTTTAGTAAAAAAAAAAAAAAATAGTTTTAGGTGCTAAAGGTACTTTTAAAATATTTGGTAAACATCATTTCATAAAATTAGGAGTAGAACTTTTAATATTAAAAACACATTTAGCAAAAGGTCAAATTTAGTACTTTTAGAGTAACTTTTGTGATTTAAAAAATAAAACATCAAATTTAATCATTTTATCCTTTATTATGAACCAAATAAAGAGATAAATACTTTTAAAATTTTTAAATTACACATTATCCAATACAATAAGTATTTATTGAACTACATCTTCAAATAATATATTTAAAAGTACTTAATCAATTAATAAGTACTTTTATTAAAGCATTAATTTTCTATACACTGACAGTGTATATAGTTTTACCATTAGATGCATGACACATAATCCAAATATAAATTTGAAAATCAAATATTATATATGTATTGTATATTCAACCGTGATGGATGACACATAATTTGAATTTGAATTTGAAATTCAAAATTATATATATATTGTATAATTAACCGTAACAGTGTATACACAGTTAATATACATATAATTTACTTTTTATTAAAAACTTTATTAGAAAATTATTTTCAATAAGTTATTGCAATCACAAAGAGACGCTGGGATTGGGCCGACCAGTTGAACCCATTGACTCTGCGTTGAAGTTAGCCGAATCATGGTCCAGTACGACTATCGAAACATATAGGTTCGACAAACATCTGCGAGACCATGAGATTGTGACTAAGGAAGTCAAAAGAGTACGGTGGAAAAGCAAGAAATGAGGCGACAAGTTCAACAATTTACGAACTTCAGCACCAGAAGTGCCACCGATTCTTCATCGAGCTTGTTGAAAGCAAAGAAATGGGATGCGTTGGTGATTGGGGGCGGCCACAACGGCCTCACTGCTGCGGCCTACCTCGCTAAATCCGGCCTCTCCGTCGCCGTTCTCGAGCGCCGTCACCTTATCGGCGGAGCAGCTGTCACTGAAGAACTCATTCCCGGCTTTAAGTTCTCTCGCTGCAGCTACCTGCAAAGCCTCCTCCGTCCTTCCGTCATAAAGTAGTTTCTTGATTAATGATTTTCTTCCATTTTGGATTGTTTTGAGTTTGATTTCATTATTGTGAAAAGGGAGTTGGAGTTGAAGAGGCATGGATTGAAGCTACTGAAGAGGAATCCGTCGTCGTTTACCCCTTGTCTAGACGGGCGTTATCTTTTGCTCGGCCCTGATAAGGAGCTAAACCATGCTGAAATTTCGAAGTTCTCCAAGAAGGATGCTGAGGCTTACCCCAGGTTATTGCTCTTTCAGTAATTTCCTAAAGTTTAACTCTTGGTTTTTGAACTATAATTTCAGTAAGTCGGTTAGGTAAAAAAATATGCTCGTGCTTTTAGTCACGATGACCTGCCAATTTTTGCAAACATGATGAATTTAAAGTTGGATGATGCTGCTAAAATCTTCCATTAGTTAGACCCGTTACTTCTTTTTTTAATGCTAACGTGATTGTAGGCTAGTAGTGTTCAATTAGAATACCAGCTGATTTGAATTTTAACTTGCCTGGATGTTGGTTGAGGGTGTAGCTTGACATGCAGATTGTAATCTTTCAAACGTAGATACCATCACAGATTTTAGAGTAATTTTAACTTATTTTTGTGTCGTCTTCCCAATATTAGGTTTGAGCATCAGCTGGAGAACTTCTGTAAGTTCATGGATCCACTTATTGATTCCTCCCCTCCTGAAACTCTTCAACGTGCATCATCTATCAAAACTCATATGAAGGATAGGTTAGACAAATCTGCGTTTTGGGCTCATTGCATGCGAAGAGCTGTTTCCATGGGCCAAAGAGAGATGGTGTAAGCGTTCATTTTTTCATCTAATATGGATTTACCTGTACTGCATTCTGGTCTTGGTGCTTTTTCTTGCTTCTGCTAAGAACAGTGGATTACAGCGTAGGACCATAGGTAGCTAACTTGTTGAAGTTGGCTTGGAAACTGTTAACTTCAATAAAGATCCTATCTGTTTTAACTGTTCTACTTTGTATTTTCAGGGATTTTATGGATCTTTTGCTCTCTCCAGCCTCAAAGGTTCTAAATAACTGGTTTGAGGTAGTCACATTAAAACAGGCTATCTTTCAGTAACTTTTGAGCCTCACCTAAAATCTTTTGCAGAGTCAGACTCTTTCAATTTGAAACAGAGCAAACATAGGTTATTGGGCCATGCATTTCATGTTAGCCATTACTTAAACTGTTAGCAGGATTTTAAATGCTTGAGTCCTAAATGAAAACAATTGTTCTAAATTAGTAGGATTTAGGGCCTTCTAGTGTATGGTAATTTTCCAATAAGTAAATGGATGAAAGTAGCGATGAATGACAAAGGCATTTATGTATTACCTGCCAGTGACTAATTCATATTCTGCCATTTACCTCACAGACTGAAGTCCTGAAGGCAACACTTGCAACAGATGCAGTAATAGGAACCACGGTGAGATTCAAATCCCTTGTGTAGGGGTTTCAAGTATTAGCAAGAAAGCGTTTACAATGGGAACACTGTATGCCTTTGTCAATCAACCGTAAATTTGATTTGATAATTGACACTCTCTTCTCCATGGTGAAGGGACCTGATTGTCACTCTACAGCTCTGTGAAGTAATTGTGTCCGTGTTTTCCATTCTATATATTTTCATTTGATGGTCAGTCTGTCTACTGTTCAAACAGAAGAATCAAGTTACTTTCCATTCTAAATCTGTATTCTACTCATGCAACAGCCTCATGGGGCCCATCTTATAGCATAAATGCTGATGTGTAGCATATTTTTGAACCTGTTTCACGCAGGCAAGTGTCCATACACCAGGAACTGGCTATGTTTTGCTTCATCACATCATGGGAGAAACTGATGGTGATCGTGGAATTTGGTCGTACGTATAATACATTAGGATACTAAGGGTGATTTTGCTCCAGTAACAAAGAGCTGATTGCTTGCATTATTAATGTGCTTTATAGATGTTTTACCTGGAGCTAATTGAGGACGTTCTGGGTTTCTTTCTCCTTGATCTTACATTATTTCACCTCATTGCGTAGAACTTATCCTCTTCCAATCATGCTAAAGTAGTTCAATCTATTCTTCATTTCTTCTCATGGAATACTTGTTGCATGAGCAAGCTCGCAGATCTCTTACTATGCCTTAGTTTTGGAAATTTTTTGTCCGAGAATGCTGTTCACTGTTTATATAGGAATCTCCCTATGGTTAAATGACTTCAGCATCATCTCTTATTGTGATTTAAATAGATATGTTTATTCTCTTTGGATAACATGCCTGCTTGAGAGCTAACATAAGCTGTAGATATGTTGAAGGTGGAATGGGTTCCGTGTCTTTGGCTGTTGGTAGTGCAGCACAGGAGGCGGGTGCTACAATAGTGACTAAAGCTGAGGTAATTTATGCATAATTACTCGTACATGAAATTCATCTTCTTCACAGTAGAAGAGATTGCTGCTTGATGATATATATTCTCACAGTTGATGCTTCAATTTGTTTTACTGATCAACTTGTTCAGTTCTTCATACAACACCGAATCTGGTGGTGTTTCCTCTAAAAAATATCATTCTAATTTTATCTTTTCATTAATTTACTGTTGAGGCATGATCTATTAGAAGTAGGCACAAGGAAAAACTTGAACCGGTTGATTTCTTCTTACATATTCTACAGTCTTCACATTTGCTTGGAGCCTATATAGGAGCTTTTGTGCTTTAGTACCAAATATTGCTTGAGACAACCTGTTCAGATCATTTGTTTTTACCATATTATTCCTTGCAAATCAAGATAGAAAGTATGTCTAACCTAAGTTTACTTTGGTTTGAAAATTTTCCCTAGTGATTATTTTTATATGATTAGGTTGGCTTATGAATATGTCCTAAATAATTGGTGAACATTTGTTTTTGTTGGTAGGTCTCAAAATTGCTAATTGGTGATTCAGGAAGAGTAGACGGGGTTAGTTTTGCAACATGATTTCTTACACTTGGGTTGAAATTTAAGCTTACATTTCTAATTTGGACTTTGGGAAGCTGGATTAAACCATTTAGGTGTTGCTTTCTGATGGAACTGAAGTGCAGTCTTCTGTTGTTTTATCAAATGCTACTCCATATAAAACTTTTATGGTAAGGTGGCTGTTAATTCTCATAACTCTCTCTCTCTCTCTCTCTCTCTCTATATATATATATATATGTGTGTGTGTGTGTGTGTGTGTGTGTGTACATATATGTGTGTGTGTGTCTGTGTGTATGTATGTATGTAAAATGTATGTTTGTATACATGTATGTATGTATACACATACCATTTTCTCTTCCAAAAATATCCAGTAATATTGCTTAAAGCTACTAGTTATGTGTTATTATTCGTGTATCATGACAGGAATTAGTGCCAGAACATGTGCTTCCTGATGACTTTCTTCAGGCAATCAAGTGTTCTGATTACAGCTCTGTAAGATGTCATGCCAATTAATTATTCCTTCTTCAGCTGTTTAACTAATTTATCTGATCTGTTGTATATTACTACATTAGCGTGTAACTTTGCTCCTCTTGGTCTTTTTAAGCATCACTTTAGCTGCAATATTTGAGGATGATATACAACATCACATGCTCACTTGAACTATTCAAGTAATTAAGTATGGTTTCTCATTCAAATGCATGCTGGCAGTATTCATGCAAAATATATGGATTTAAGTTGTTTGATGAGTGACAAGTGAACCCAGGAATTATAGGAGTGAAGATTTATTTGCTCTTCGTTTTCTTGTCCTTATTGTCATTATAGTTCCAGGAATGTTATTCCTATGAAAATTTTCCTTTGTGTTATTACAATGTTGCTAATTATAGGAGTGAAAATTTATTTACTCTTTGTTATCTTTTCCTCATGGTCATTATAGTTCCAGTAATGTTATTCCTATGAAAATTTTCCTTTGTGTTATAACAATGTTGCTTATTATATTAGGCGGCTACAAAAATTAACTTGGCTGTTGAGCGAGTGCCACAATTTCAGTGCTGCAAGATTAATCATCCTAATGCTGGTCCTCAGCATATGGGTACCATCCATATTGGTTCAGAGAGGTACGTTATCTTTTTATCTTCTACATTGTCAGTTTATCGAAAGAAAGAAGGGAGAGATTGACAGATTGATATTTGCCTATATATGTAATCCGTAGCGTCTGATATAGGTAGAAGATGAATTGTATTGAAGACCATTGATTTCAGAGGGTTGTTAAAGAGTCAAGATCACTTACAGAAAGTGGCATGTGTTTGACTGAGTAAATCCTTTCTCTAACAACTCAGATTGTTGGATCATTCTTAACTTTCGGATGAATTGATATTAGATGAATACTTACCATGATGTGCTCTCAGTTATCTTTTGGTGGGTCAGGAAGCAATTGAATTATGGCATTGCTACACAGTGGTCGTTTTTAACCTTGTATGGTGATATTTGTGATTTGTTAACATTCTAGATATGCCTTAAGTTTTAAAGTTCTTACCTAACTAAATGACCTTACTCGACACATCGGGGTTCTGATGGGGAAAAAAAAGGTCTCGTGCTAAATGATTAATTGTCTTGATTTTTGAAAGTTTTAAGCTGGTTCTTATTTTCTAGCTGTTATGTCTTTCAGCATGGAAGAGGTTGATTCAGCCTGTCAAGAAGCTGTAAATGGTTTTCCCTCTAAAAGACCTATCATTGAGATGACAATCCCTTCTGTCTTGGACAAGACTATCTCTCCCCATGGTACTTCACAGCTTCATACTTTGTGTTGTTATGCATTACCTTGCATACATTGATATCTTCTGTTGAGTCATCTCTCTCCCTCTTTTTTAAACTGCAATCTACTTTAGGAGGAGAGTGTTACATGCTGAGTTACTCTGTCCAAATCTAGGTAAAGGAACTAACAAGAGTTTCTGCCTGTGAGATTTTATTTTTTCGATGTAAGTACACATACACACATACATACATTATTTTTTGAGCAACATACATGCATGCATGCACACATACATACATACATACATACATATGTATATGTAACACAGAGCAATCTACTTCGAGAGAAAAGCATTAGGTTTTGAGTTACTCAGTTCAAATCCAGGTAAAAGTAACTACCAACATTTTCTGCATGTTCTGATAATGTCTATGCTAGATGTTTACATTTATTGTGTTGTCTTCGTCTGTATGTCTGGAAATGCAAGGGATTAGGTATCCCATGAATTTTTGGGTCAGGGGACGTAACATTGTGAACTTGATAATTTTCTCTATCAAGCAGTTGGAGGTAGATGAGTTTCATTATTCATATGTTGCAAATTTGAATTTTTCATTTTCTCAAGTAATTTATTCCTGTTTAACTTACATTATAAAATAATTACATGCTACTAACTTTACTGTGAGTACCTGGATATCTCATTGGAATTTGATTCATCTCATAGGTAAGCATATCATCAACTTATTTATTCAGTACACACCTTATAAACCTTTGGATGGCAGTTGGGAAGACCCTGCATATAGGGTGAGCGAAATTTCTTAGATCAGTTCTCCTTTTCTGTACCTAGTTGATAATTTTGGCTATGCACTACCGTTAAAATTCGTACGTTGTTGGCTTCTATCTTCTAATAGTCAACTTGCTTTAGCAATATTCTATTACTTACATTTTCTTCAAGTTTGTTGTTTTTTTTTTAACAGTTGTAGCAATTTCCATGGTCAAGTTTGTGACTAAGTGAAGAATATTTGCTGTAGGAATCATTTGCACAAAGATGCTTCTCCTTAATTGATGATTATGCCCCTGGCTTTAGCTCGTCAATTCTTGGATATGACATGTTGACTCCACCAGATCTTGAGAGAGAAATTGGTTTGACAGGTTTCACTTTTGAGTTTCAACATATTGTTTGGGAGAAGCTGCAGAGACTATGCAGCACTGATACCCGTTCTCTATACCCATATGTTGACATTATATCCCCATACAAGATTCTAAATTAAATTAAGAAAACAGCTTAGTCACTCAGGGAGGACAGTCATAGAGAATGCATTTGAACTATTTGGCTTGATTTTTCTTTCTACCTGATTAATACATGGCAAGCACGGGTTCTCAGTATTTGCTATTAAGGTAACAGTTTATTCTTATGATGCTTAGATGCTTATTCAGCATTTTTAAATTTTGACAGGAGGAAATATTTTTCACGGTGCCATGGGGTTGGATTCTTTGTTCCTTATGCGACCTGTTAAAGGATGGTAATAAGCATGTAACAAGTGCTACAATGAAGAGTTCCCTTTCAGAATGCATTGTCATAATGTGATATGCTCTCTTTGCAATTTGTAGGTCGAATTACAGGACTCCAGTACAAGGTCTATACTTATGTGGAAGTGGAGCTCATCCTGGGGGAGGCGTGATGGGTGCTGCCGGTCGTAATGCTGCAGGCACAGTCATTCAAGACTGGAAGTAGATGGCTTGATTGATCTCCTATATTCATTTCAAGGCATCACAGATGGAAAATCATTGCATCCATCATTTTTTGGCCTAGGAAGCTTATTTTCCACTTGTAGATTAGCGGGTGAACAGTGGCTACTTTACCTTTCTTTGTTTCCTGTCGTAATAGGACAAAACCTTTTCGACACCCTGAAATCTGAAGAGTTCCATCTCGGCCAAATTAAGGGCGAGTGGCTTATTTTTTTTCCCTTGTGCAAATTGCAGACAATTGCTTTCTGAAAAATATAGCATGCAAATGTGCTTTTGCAGAGCTGCTAGTTTGTCTATTTTCACTTTTTATTTTTTGACACGAGCTGATACTAATTACTAAAATCAAACTTTGAAAGAGAGGGACAGGCATTCTAGTATCCGCAAGACAAGCCTTTCCAGTCACTTATCAAAGGTATCATGAGGAAAAAGGAGTTCATTTTATCATATTGTTGCTTCCAATCAACAGTCTGTACACGCTTACAATATGACCATCACTTACATTTACTCCATAGGAGCACTTACCCTAGCAACCAGTTCTGAATTTGGAGAGAGAGAGAAAGAGAGAGATTGTCCCTTTAAATCTACAATTCTTGCTATTGAACTTTTAGAATATTTTAATTTTGGGTTGCAATTCTAAATCAGGGCAAATTTTATTCAGAAAAAAAAGGAGGAAAAAAAGAAAGAAAAGAAGACTAAGAAAATTTGTAAAAAGAAAATTTTCAATTAAAGATGAAAATTGGGGCAATTTTTTAGTTAATGATAGTTTACACTCGCAAGTTTTAAAAAGAGTAATTTCAAATTGATTTGATAATGCATTCAAAATTCGTTTTCGAAGTCTCCCATCACATGCACCGCTATTCGGCCCCTTATCCTCTCTAATAATTTTGAAAGAAGATTTGCTAATCAAGAGGAGAGCGACATGTAGGATCTTTTCCAAATTCCTTAAAGGAAGTGTTTCGCTTGTACTCCTCAAGTTCGGAAAACATGCGACTTTCGACTATCCTGAAAAATTGTCGGTATTTTTTTTTTTTCTCTTGTCTTCTTCCTAAGATTGAAAAATCCAAAGATTGTAAAAGCCACTCAAGTAAGCGTGTCATTGCATGCACTCTATATTTTTTATGTTTTAATAGCTTACATTTTAACTTTCATTTTTGACAATTCAAATTTTGCATTTTTCATTTCTCTCACTGGTTGTTTGGAAGTCCAATTCCATCAAGCAATTTAGGCTTGAGGTGTACTTTTCATATCTTCCACTAGTTGTCTGAGTTTGGGTTCAATCTCACAAGCAATCTAGGCCTAGGATGCATTTTACATTTCTTCCACTGGTTGTTTGGATTTGAATCCAATTCCAAAAACATTCTAGGCTGAGATGCATTTTACATTTCTTCCGTTAGTTGTCTGGTTTTGGGTCCAATCCCACTAGCGATCTAAACCTGCGTGCGTTTTTATTTCTCTCGGTAGTTGTTTGAGTTTATATCCAAGCCCGCCAGTAATCTGGGTTTGGGGGCATTTTCATTTCTCCCCCTTAGTTATCTGGGCTCACATCCAATCCCACAAACAGTTTAGGCCTATGTGCATTTTTATTTCTCTTACTAGTTGCTTGGGTCCGAATCCAATCACACTAGCAATCTAGGTTTGAGATGTATTTTATAATTTTTTTTTACTAGCTGTCTAGGTTTGGATCCAACCCTACCAGCAGTTTAGGCTTGGGTGCATTTTCATTTTTCTTACCAGTCATTTGGATTTGGATCCAGTCTCACTGAACGGTTTAGGTTTAGGAATCATATAACTTTTTAATTTACTGTTGATGAGTTTCGGTGTCTACTGCACACTATTCTTTCTCCTACTTGATGAGTCTTAGCATCCACTACGCACACTTCTTCCTCATTCTCAGTGTAGTAATTGTGATCCATAGTAAAATTTTCTTAATTTTAGAGTTATAATTGCATTCCACCATGCAAACTTTTTAATTTACTGTTGACGAGTTTCAATGTCCACTGCACACTCTTTTTCCTTCTTTTTGGCAAATCATGTTCACCCTTCTTCCTCCTACTTGGTGTAGTCTCAATGTCTACCACACACCTTTCTTCCTCCTTTTGGTGGAGTAAGTTAATCAATTGATAGAAAAAAGAAAAAGAAAAAGTAGTATAATAACTAATAAGGTTTTTCTAACGGGTGTGCACCCGTTAACATAATTAAAATTCACCTAATCTAGCATTTATATACATGTACTAGAATTATTACCCCCTTTTATTTATATACTTTCCTTATTTAATGTTACATTTCCTCCGTTGCATTTATTTACTTTTCCTAATTAATTTTACATTTTAAAAAATATGGCACTCAAAATATTTATTAGCCGGTGCTCGATACCCGTTAAACAGACCCTAACTAATAAGTATGTACCTTTGAGTATTACTCTTGCTTTTGGATCTAACTTCCTTGAAATATTTATTAACAAGTGCCTATTGGACACCCATTAGACAGACTGTAATTAATAAGTATGTATCTTTGAGTATTAATCTTGCTTTTGGATCTAACTTCCTACAAACTTAGGGTTTTATGTACCTTGATGGCTCATTTTTCATGGTTTTTTATTACAAGTGCCATGGTAAATTGCATTATTTTGGCGATAGAAAGATAAGTGCTAGCAGAAGATTTGTAATATTTATTTTAGGGAAAAGGTCAAGTATGCCATTTAGCATGTAAATTCCTTAAAAATACATTCATTATGCAGGTTGTTTTTTATTCATATGAATGAGTGCCTATTGTTAACCCGTTAGAAAATCCTTTTTTCTTACACTTATTTGGACAATAAAGGCTAGCAATGACGCAATGTCAATTTAAATACACATCCTACTAATATTATTACCATGTGTGGTTACAAATATTGACAAGATAATGATGGTATCTGTCATATAGAATTCAAATCTTGAACTTGAGCGTTTTGAAAATATGGTAAGACATATAATTGACAATTATGTAATTGCCATAAATTTTTTGATCTAATCCTTGGCCATTGTCACCTTCAAGTTCTATTCTTTTCTCTTCTGTACTAGCATGGTTCTGTCCGTGCTACGCAGCAGCCTACCCACTGATATGACCAACTAATATCATATTTATCACAACCATATATGACCAACTCAATCACACTTGGGCAATCGAGACCATATATCTATATGACCAACTGACAAATGAAGAGGTAAATAATGAATATGCAAATCACAACCATAGATTATTTAAACTCAATCATTCATGTCTTAGCAGAATACACACTTCAGTTCAAGCCACAGTTACATATTAGGAGGTTTAAATAAGCTTCATTGCCTATTGAATTACAACATTGATGGTTAAACTACTAATAGATATATTAGGATCCATTACTTTTTAAGTCAAAAGAATAATGGATCATAATATAATTCAAAAGACATTGTCTAAGGAATGAAGACAGCCATCAAGGCAATGAACAAAAGATATAACAAAAGTACGGAATTAGACCATATCAATCTTCCTTTGCTTTAGCTTTCTTTGCTGGACTGTCCTTGATATTGCCAGGTGGGCTATATGATTTTGCAGGTTCTTTGGCAAACTGTTTAGCAGTCTTTGTTGCATGTTCAGGAAGTGTGTCTGCTGGTAAATATTCTGGAAACTCAAGACTTCTTTTTGCTCCACTGGTTGTAGACGTCTGGTCTTCTTTGTAAGAACTGGCTCCAGCAATTTGTTCAAGTGCCAACTTTGTGGTTGGTGTGAACATCTGATCCTTTGATGATTTTTTTGGATGCCTTGCTGATGAACTGCCAAGTGCAGAAGAAACTTGAGTCCTTTCTGGAAGTCCTAGTGGAAGGGGATGGTGCGATAGTTCAGTTGCAGTGTAAGCCTTAATGACAGTATTCTTTCTCTGCAGTTGACCTTGAAAGGGAGTCTCATAGGATTTCAGAAAACAGACAACTGTGTACTTTTTCAAGGCATCATTAAGCTCAGTATCTATTCCAAAGCTCTACACCAGAAAAATTTTTTAGTTAGGTTCAGTGAATTCTTGTCTATGTATATTTGTATTTATGACTGAATATAAGACAGGAAATTTGTACTTACATCTTCCTGTGCTTGCTTAAATTGCAATGGAGTGAACTAAATCATTTTTTCAGCATCTTCTCCAGATATAATGGAATGTATTGAGCTCGAAACATCAGTTACTATAATTGGAATGCGAGCCCTTTAGTCGAGTGAAGGAATTAAGATTAATATATGGTAACAAATCCGAAGAATGTTTAATTTAGAAGCATAAGTTAATGGTCTAACCTGAGTTCAACTTCACTTTGCTGTTTGCATGAAGGACAATGGATGATCCAGTCAATGTCAGCATTCACAATTTTGTGACAATTCACACAAGCAGTAATCCAATATTTGGTGAATCCATATGCAAGTTTGACAGTTCCTTGCACCCAAGCTGTCTTTTGCTGAGTCAAGCAACCATAAATGGTATTTGAATGTGAATTACAGACAAAAAAGTTATATTTGAGCAGAATTTTAAAATAACAAATAGCTCTTACAACTAGAAATAATGCTTGAAAAGTGCTGATTGCTTTAATATCCTCTTCATTTGGAGGAGGAAGTAAACAGTTAGCATCACTGTATGTTTTAGCATCAAGCAAATTTCGGATTTCTTCCTTGTTCAAAGTAAACCTGAATGGTTATGTTTAGAACACAAATTAAAAATGTACCAGTAAATTTAATTGCTAATTTAAGGAAAAAAATTTTTAAAAAAAAGTAGACTTACCATTGCTTGAAAGAGAGGTCATCTGGGAGTGGAGAATTTATCAGAATTCCAGATGAATACCTTGTAGTGAATGACAAAGCTGTAAAAATGATGAAATGTTTTAGTAATATAACATATCAAGTACTAAGAAGCCAAACAATAGAGAAATCATAATGCATAGTGTAAATTTTACTATTGAATGTGGTCACTTTAACACGGAGAGCTATGATTAGAGGTGCAGTGCTAATCATGTATGCTATTTTGCTCCCTTCATCATGTTCAAATTCATTCCAGAGAGTCATAAGCATGAGTTTTTTCCTGTCAAGTATAGCAAACAAATTGTAACTGCTGTCATTAATCTAAAATGACTTAATAAAAAGGTAGTATTCAGGTTTGATTACTCTTCATTCACTATTATAATGTCTCTAGAAGTACAATCTGGATCCACCTGCTTTACTGGGAATGCGTGAATCACAAAGCCTCTAATATCTGAAATAAAGTATTGATATGAATGTAAGCAATTAATAAAATGTCAAATGATTGTCAAGTAAAATAAAAAATAATGTAAGAAAAATTACTGCAAAGATTATCTGAATCAGCATATTTGTGCAGATCAGAGAAGTTTGTCAGCTCAAATATGCAAGGCAACATAGGTGGCACAGGTTCAGCATAATTTTCAATCAAAGTCTTGTAGTTCAAAATCCAGGAGCATTCATAGCTCCCAACTTTGTATGTTGGGTCAACAGGAACCACAATTGCATTAGAAACATAATATCTTTGATAAGGCTGTAGAAATTTGCTGAAGATCTTGATGTGTTGTTCATAGGTCACAACAGAAACTTTTGTTCCCTGATTAGGATTAGAAAAAGTTAGTTTTATATATATTATGAGTTAAAACATAACTGTCATGTTAATGGCTAATATCATATTTATCACACAGAAATTAAAATTATAGATATGAATACTTTAATAGTTAGGTGAGTATTCAGTTGCAATGAAACTATAGTTCTGATATCGTAGTATGTATACACCTACATGAATACTAAGGATTTTTCCTTAAGCAAATGTAATGAACAGACAAATCATGAAATTTTCTTATACAGAATCTAAAATATTCTCATATATGAATTTAATGAGCTGAGAAATAGAAAATGATTTGAATACCTCAGTATCTGTGAGTAGAAAGCGCATAATTCGCCTCGGTGGAACTTCACGAGTCAGTTGATTATGGCCTCTGTGAACAACTTGTGCGAGAACAGTCCACTTTTCTGCTCCTTTCTGAATGTCTAGCACTGAAGATATATGTCTAGACATGAAGACCTATACTGGTAGAGAAATTAGATAGTCAATTAAACAAAATAATAAAGTTCTAAACAAAAAAGGCCATGAATGTTAAAACCTGATAATGTAATGTGGGAAGTTTTAAGAACTTCTTTATATACTATATTTTTAGTATGATCAGTGCATGATTCATCAAAATAAGGTGGCCTGATAAGCACTTTTACAGCCGAAGCTGTTCTGGCTCTTGAAAGTGCAACATATAATTGGCCATGTGAAAACACAGGTTCTTTCAAATATGTACCAACAAAATCTAAAGTTTGGCCTTGTGCTTTATTTATTGTCATCGCAAAGCACAAACGAATTGGAAATTATGTTCTCTTATATGGAACTGGATATTGTTCATCACTTGGTGGCTGCATCGAAATTCTATGTATAAAAACTTCTTTGCCACAAAAATCACCAACTGCAATTTTAGCACAAATAACATTCTTGCTCAAACTCTTTATTATCAGTCTAGTTCCATTGCATAATCCTTCAGCAGGATCAAGATTTCTTAAAAGAATTATTGGGGCATTGAGTTTAAACAGTAACCTATGTGCAGGTAAATTGCTAGGCGTAAGAGTGTTCAGAAGATCAATATATTCAGATTGATGATTTTCATTCAGTGTTTCATCATAGCTTAGGTACTCAGTCAAATCTCCTGGAAATTTTTTGATCAATTCATCATTTATTTTATCTACAAAGTTATTCTTTGTAGTTAGAATTGCTCTATTTTGTGGGCAATGCAGTTTCTTTGAAGGATCTTTAAATTCAGGATACACAATATTGATTAGCTTTTCAATTGCATCAGTCTCATTATTATAGTTAACTATAATTGAAGATGGAAGTTTTACTATGTCATTCTCATCTGTTTGCTGTGTTTCATCTCCAATTTTTAAAAGAAACTGTGTGAATGAAGGATCTAATTTTGCTCTCATGTTCTCTGTTAATTGCAATTTCTCTAATTTGTGCCATAATGGAGAATTTATCAAACATGCATTTATCATTTCAGCTTTTGTTCCTTTTCTAACAACTGGTAATGTTTGTCTAAAATCTCCACCAAGCACAACTACCTTTCCCCCAAATATTTCTTCTGAATTCATTAAATCTCTTAAGAGATCATCTAAAGCTTCAATTGCTGCCTTTTTAGACATTGGTGCTTCATCCCAGATTACGAGTTTTGCTTCCTTGATCATTGCAGCTAAAGAAGTTTGTTTACTGACCCGACATGTTGCACCATCAAAGATATCTATTGGAATTTTAAATCTGGGATGTGCAGTCTTTCCACCTGGTAAAATGGAAGCTGCAATTCCTGATGTAGCTGTAGCAAGAGCAAGATAATCTTTAGATCTAACATCAGCTAACAAAGCTTTATACAGAAACGTTTTTCCAATACCACCTGGACCGTCAATGAAAAAACCCCAGGTCTATCTGAGTAAATTCTCTCAGATATGACTACGAATGCTTTTTTCTGTTTTTCATTGAGTAGCGCAATTGCATTTAAGTCAGTTTCTGAAATGACAATGTTTCTTTCTGCTCTTAATTCTCGAGTTTCATTCTCTATATTTTCATAAGAGAATCCAGTGGGAATCAAATTATATGAATGTATACTTTTTCCCATGGATTGCAAAAATCCATCAATTTGTTGCAAGACATTTCTTTTCACTTGTGCAGATGTCATTGCTGAACATTTGACAAAATTTTCTCACATAGAAGATTCAAAATTTTGCCACAATGCCTTTGGGTCATTAGGGCAAGAATAAACCAAAAGTGTTACAAAAAGTCACCTCATTTCGTAGGGCATATGAAAAAGTGAGGCTTCTTGTAAACAAATTTCTTGGCTGTTATCATTTTGTAACAAGCCTCGAATTAATGCTGCTTCTTGGAATGTTTCTACTTGAACTCCATCAAAGGTTCTTAAGTCATCAAATGAAGTTGGACATCGAACCTTTGATAAGAGTAATCTTAAGTAGTATCGTTCTCCTTCAGAAGGATGAGCAGCCATTATTCGACCTATTGATTCACCTCTTTCTCTCAATTTCCAGTATTTTTGCTTAGGTAACCAGACAAAATGATCAGGAAACTCTACATAAGTACAATTTAGATCCTGAGCTGCTTTATCTGTCCTATTCATGTAAAAAAATTGAGTGAGCATTGTTTTTTTCAAATGATAGTTATTGACAATATTTTGAAGATTAGCTGTTTTTTTGAAACTCATTGGCTGATAATTCTCCAAATGTAATTGTAAATGAATAATAGGTGGCTTTATTTCACTCATACAGAATCTAAAAATTCTCCATGCTGCCTTAGATGGAGAGACCCACCTAGCTGATACATATTGTTTAATTTCATCAATTTCTGAATCAGATTTATTATTTACTACACAAAAGTTAGTTCTATCATGACCTTTATAGATATACTTGTAAATGTACTTGACTGCCTTAATTGTAGAGCATATTTCAACATTAAGATGGCAATCAAATTTAGCCAAAAGATATGGATTGTATTGTACAACCCATCTGTTATCTAAAAGAGCTGATTTAATCTTAATTTGAACTCCATCATCTCTCCTTCGATATTCAGGATATGCATTAAGAGTTTGGATAGTTTCCTCACAGAAATTTTTAGGAAAATTATTCTTGCAAGTTCCATTTTTTCTCATGCATACACTTGTTGGATCAAGTGAACCACATGGTCCATGAAGCATATGTTTAATGACCAAATTATATAGATGTTCATTTTTCTCTTTATTTGGTATCTCAGCACAGACAATTTTATCATATTCTTCAGGGGTATACATCTTGAATTTTGACTTTAAAATTAGCAAAAAGTGTGTATGTGGCAGTCCACGTTTTTGGTATTCAATGACATAAGTATAAGCTGACACTTCACCAAAGATGCATTTTTTCAGAAGTTCATCTTTAAGCTGCTCTAACTTAGCATGAAATACTCTAGCAAGCAAATCTGGTCTGTTTTGTGCCTCTTCTTTGTCTATTAAGTGCTCTTTTATTTTTGGCCAATTAGGATTGCAAGTCATGGTCAGAAATATATCTGGTTTACCATACTTTTGTACTAATGTCATTGCATCCATGTATTTACGTCTCATATTTCTTGGCCTTCCAATAAAGGATGGTGGTAATATAATACGCTGGCCAACATTACATGTGTTGACTCTCACCTGATCCTAAAGCGTCTATTATGCCTTTCAAGAACTCTCTCCTAATTTCCTCTTGTTGTAATCTATAGAAGTCGAGCCTTTGTGTCTCAAGCTTCACATATTGATCAACAATACTGTTGTTGGAGGCGAGCAAAATGTAATAACCAAGATTCATCATTGTCCCTAATCTTAAGTTTATAACAATAATATTCTCGAAGGGACACAAAATTTGGATCTTCATGTATGTTTTTCATTGCTGTGGAAATAATAACAGTACGTCATTAAATGTGTAATCATAAATATTAAATACGTAAAATGAAAGATCATGGTATATAGTTATTATACTAACCATATTCTTCATTTTGGATTAGTTGTTCTGCGGTAGCATCATTTTCAGGGGAAATCAAATCTGCTACAGGTTGCTTTTTTTCCCCTTTCTTCCATTTACTTTTGCTCCTTTCTTTGGTATTCCTTGGTGCCAACCAAGATCACCAAAAGGAAAAAGTATTGGATATTGGAGTGGATCATAACATCTATAATAGTATTGTATATTTTTTGAAGTACCACTATGGGTATGAACTCTAATATCACGCCTGTTGGTTTCTCCATTTTGTTGCCCCTCAACCCACAAGCCTGCAACTTGTGAAGTTGTTGGTCTATTATATACTCTTTGATCAACACCAGGTAGAGTTTTTAACACAATGCAGTAGTTATCTAAATTAGGTATCTCTCTCAAATTTCTAAAGAATTTTGCATATGGATTAGCCTCAAGAACTTGCATAATTTTCCTAATTACAGTTTCGGATAGTCTAAGACAAGCTGCTAATCGATTGTTTACTTCAGTTTCAAAGTCATTGAAATATAACTGCAAATTATTATTATGACCATTGCTTGAACTGAAATCATTCAGAAAGTGATATACTTGTCCTTGAATTCTAAAAGTGTAAATTCCTTTATTCCTTTTTGAGAGAGTTTGATCAGCTTTAACACCGAAGGAAGTGAATCCAAAATGATTATTATATGTTCTAATAAGAGTTCTAAAAGATTGTGCCTCTTGTGAAGATGAAGTCAATAATTCTTTAAAGATATCTAGAATTTTATTTTTAGCCAAAACAACTTCACCATCTTGACAACAAAAATATGTTGTCTCAGAAAAAAACTTCTTGGCTCCGCAATAAGGACAATCTAGTTGGGTTGGTAGGATATCAGCTTTGTCAGGAATTATATCCAACAAAGCTCTTCCTGTTTTGCACCCTCTTCCTAAAATACAATTATTTTAGAGCATTTAGTAACCAAACCATTCAATTGATTTTAATGGCAGTGGAGAAAAACATATTAGAAAACTTAAAAGTATTAACTCTAGACCTGGCTGAGTTTTTTTGAGAGATGATTTGCGATGCTTCGAACGACACCGAGAACTACGCTGAACATCAACAACTGAGGAACACTCATTAACAATTGTGGTGCTTGTTTGCTTTTCAGTTATATTTGTAGAAGCAATTGATCTAGACTTTGCTCTCAATCTTTTCTTTTTCCATCTAAAGTAGGCTTGCCTTCTATATTCTTTCTTATTTATCACCTCTCCAGCATATATGTCAGAATATTCAAGAGGCGTGTTATCATAAGATATAACTGGAGTACTACCTATTATAGGTATATGCCTATTCACAAAGAGGGGAGGAGTATAATTAGTTAGTTGCATGTCTAGATTTGATATTTCAGAATAACCATTTCTCCGTTTAACATTTGTGACTTGCTCACTCTGAAACTGATTTTCTATAACAAATGATTGCTCATTGCAGTTCACTTGTGATAAACCTGCAGGCTGAACACCAAACAGATTGATTAAAGATGAATTCATTGTGAGCAAACAATGATCGTCAGTAGAATTAGAGGTATAATGAATTCCTCCAGCATTTTCTGGAGGAAAGCAAACATTTTTACCTCTGCAGTTAGTTGGCACAATTAGATTCCTATCGATGTGATTTTGTAAAACACATGTTTCAACAAAGCGATTTTCACAAATGTCATTCTCACTGTTGATTACAAGAGGAGAATATGGCTGAAAAACAGAAGAATCGACAGTAAACTTCATATGCTCAGTCAGCATATTTAAGTTTGTCTTTTTGCTTCTTTCTAACATGCTTAGATCAAAAGCATCATCAAATATCTCATCTATCAATCTAAAACTTGAACTAAATTTGTTTTTTTCTTCATTTTGAAACACATAAGATCAAAATCTAATTTTACTATAAATACTATAAAGAAAGTAAGATACTAAGCGAAAAACACACAACAATGACAAAATCAAAGCATCCTAGAATAGCTAAAACTAACTAATATATATATAATGACTACCTTAATAACCCAAACTACAATAATACTAAATTATGTAATTTTTCAATACATAAACAACTAACAACATCAAGCAGCATTTGAAAATAAAAACAGAGGGAAAAATAAACATAAGCTAATCCGAAAAATAACCATCATAGCATAACATCAAACACATGGAGGTCCTTAATTAACAGAAGGCAATAGACAGATGCAACAACAATGAAACAAAAAAAATTGCAGTTCAAAATAGAAGCAGAGAAAATAGAAACATACCTATATTTTCTATGCTTGGCTGAATGTTGGCAAAAGTCAGGCAACATTTGAAATCAATAAAAACAGAGAAAAAAAAAAAGCAAACATAAGTTAATCGATAAATTACCATCATAATCATTCTTTTATGCATAATATCAAACACATGACAGTGTCTAATTAACGGAAGCCAATAATAAACAGGAGGGAAGAACATTCAAACTAAAAAAATTACAACTAAAAAATAGGAAGAGAGAAAATGGAAACATACCTAGATTTTGTTTGCTCCTCTTCTGAATACCGGCAAAAGTGGGAAACAAAGGTATATATAAGGCTGGAAATAGTAAGTTCTGAAAACTGTACCATGGATGATAACTCGGCACAGCAGCCATACCTAAAATCAGCTGTTTTTTGGGGGAAAACAAGAATTCACGTGGATGAGGAGGATTTTTTGGGAGCGAATCGAAAGGAAGTACAATTAGTTGCTGGAGCAATTGGCAGAAAATTGAAGATTTTGCACGCTCACAGACTTTGGGGAAAAGAAATTTCAGTGACCTAATTTTTGGGGTAAAACAAAAATTTACGTGTGTGGAGGAATTTGTGGGTTGCAATCAAAAGAAAGGACAATTAGTTGTTGAACAATTGGTTGAAAATTGAAGATTTTGCAGGCTCATATAGCTGCCTACTAATCGATGGAAAGGAAGAGGCTACGCGGCACAAAGAAAGAGGAAGGAAACTCTGCTTAAATGAAGAAGCACTTCACTGCCTAATGAGACCATTAAGGTGATGTTGACTAACCTACATTATCAGCATCAGTCATGCTAACGGCCATGACACAGGAACATTAGTTCTAACGGCTATGACTCCGTTAATTTATATTATAATTAGGAATATTTAATAAATATAATATAATTCAAAACACCCCATGTGATAAAAGGACACACAAATAGTCTACAACTATTTGCATTTGACCAGGAAAATATAAAAGGAATAATTTCAAATGGACAAAAATAACCCTAAATAGTTAGCAACTATTTAAAGAGCTACTTTTCATAAAAGGATTCAATTGACCTTTCTCACCAATTAAAAACCAAACAAAAGAATCAAATGAAAATAATTAAACTATTTTTACCAATTAGCCCCTAAATAGTGAGGAACTATTAGGCCTTTGAACTTGAATACCAAGGCTCAAATAGACATTTCTCTCTCTTTAATGTCCAAAATAAAGAAATGAAATTTGTTTCCTCAAATGAGACCTTGACACTTGGCATCAATGGAGAACTTGAGTTGTTCTCTTATCTAGTTGGTAGATAGAGTAGCAAGATTTCTGAATCACATCTACAGTTGCTTAATTAAGCATTTTTCTTCTTTTTAGAACTCTTTGAAAACCAAAAATCCCTTTGTGATAAATTTAATATACAGAAAAGCTCTCTGAGGTTTCAAAACATACAAAATAACACCTTATACTTTAAACTAAATTGTAAAGGTGACGGAATCCGTTAAAATTATCTATTTCCTAAATAAGCAAGATTTCCAAGATACTTCAAAGCATGGTAAAACAAAAGTTGCACAAATATCATGTGCTATACGCGCAAATTGCCAAGTATTTTTTTCTGTCTTAAAAAGCCAAGAAAATATTTCTCATCAAAAAAGATGCATGACGTGCCTAGTGCAGCATGAAGCTGCAGGAGAATATGCACAATAAGTATGATGAGTTTGCAAAACCCAAACCTGGTCAATAGTTCTAATGTCTGGAGAAAGGCCACCATGGACGCATAGTACCTGGGATTCATGAAACATCTCAGTAGAGTAGAAATCATAATCAATATACATTAAGCAGTAACAGGCAGACCCCCACAAAGACAGTGAGGGAGAGAGATGCAGCCAGCTTACTGTTCCATCTATAGTAGCTGATGATGTTAGATAGTCAAAAACGCCAGTGCAACACCGCCATGCATTAGCATTTCCGTACTTTCTCTGGCATTCATCATAGAATCCATACACCTATAAAGATGGAAAATGAATGTCCTCAGAACTCTGCACTAAAGGAAGGTGAAATACCTATAAATAGGGTGTACGTGTTTTAGAAGCACTAATTAACATGCATCTCAGATTAACAACGAAGGAAACACTTTCCATGATAAATTTAATGAACAAGCTATCAGGATAGAAAGCACAACTTGATTAATCATCTATTTGGAGCCTGGAAGCCACCATCCTAACCAAATAAAGATCACTCTTTTCATCAGAGAAAGCAAAACAAGGTGCCAGGCCAATCACACCAGACAACCCAAAAAATTTCTCAAAAAGTTCTAGTATTTGTTCCCAAAGTTCCTCAATGACTTTAGTTCAGAAATTGACCCTAAAAAACTAGAAGAGAGGGGGAAAAAACCAGAATCTCTCTGAGATATAAGACTTTACTTCAGAAATTGACCATAAAAAACTAGAAAAGAGGGAAAAAAATCATAATCTCCCTCAGATATAAGGTTTCTGTCTTCCAAGAACTTTAAAAAGCTCAAAAGGAGCACAACTCTAAAGCATATCACGCAGATCCAGGATTACATACAACAAAATCATATCATGAGACACCAATGGAATTCATTCCATCTATCCACTGTCATAGGATGAATAACACTGGAGAACTAACAACCTCTCAAGTAAACAACAAAGATTTTTTCTTATCTTTTCTTTTTTTTTTGGAAGGTGTGTGGGTATACATTCAAGCCAATAATTCAACTAGACATCTTGCATGGACGTGGTTCAAGAACAGGGGTTGCAATCCATGCTTCTAGATTGTGGAAACATACATGTTGAGAGAGAGACCTGGGTTAGTTGTCTGCTTTCATGGTTTCCACGTAGTAGTGTAATATTAGCTGGGTATCTGGCAGCAAAATAGAAATCATGCCAATGCGTAAGTAACATGTCATGTCATATGTCATGGTCAAAAACTAAGTCAAGCAGTAACTACGGGAACACTGAAATAGAATTTACTGCAGCAACTTACTTAGAAGGAGAAAGTGTCCACTTGGGGGGCGGGGGTGCGTGAAGGAAAAAGAAAACATTACCTGACATAACTCAAACCCTTATTAAACCCAGAATGAAAAATCTTGTCTATGACTTTTCCAGTAATCCTTTTCATACGAGTCAAATCTTTCAGAGTTAGTCAAAACTGTCCCCGGTGGTACCACTTTAGGGTATTAGCAGTTTTTTGACAAAGCTAGACAGAAAATCAGTAAAATTATTGTAGAGAAGCTTTAGCAGTTCTTGGGAAAATTGGCAAATTCCTCAGCTGAAGCTAAACATAATACTCAAACTAATGTTTCGGCACGAGTTATGAACTCATTATTGAAATCGTTAGTAGTTACTTTTCACAAAATAATAATCCCAATGGCTGATGAAAGCTAATATGTACAAATACTCAGAAATATTTCATGCATTCACAATTGCTAGACATCAATCATCAGAGTACTGGCATCAACATAATCATAAAAATTTCATTCTAAAAGACGTGTTTCGCATAACCATCAGAGTACCTCTCATAATGCGCCTAAAAGATGTGTTTCGCATAAAGTTCACACCATGAAACTGTAGGCACATATTCCAGAGCGGAGCAAACCCGCCCAAGTTCAGCATGCTCCATAATTCAGAGATGATCTTCATCAGGGAGTCAGGAATGAGATCAGCTGAATACCTAGTGGCCTTACCTCGTGTCATAAACAAGTGACATTTTACACCTAAGTAACGTAGCGTTCAACTGTACAAGAACAGCAAGGTAGCATATAATTGTCCGTGACACCATGTAAGGGAGGGCGCGTGCATAACCGTTCCCAAATATTTTCCCTCGTCGGATTTGCAACATGCTCTTCTACCATTTGACAATAAAAGGAAAAGGAAATAAAGACGCACCTATGTCTAGGGCTTCCACAATATTTATCGCAAAAAAGAGAAGGAAAATTGTGATACATCATTACGTTAACAACTACAACAAAATATATTCTACCTTCAAACAGTTTCCATTTACAAACTCATTGGCACAATCCAAAGGAAAAAACTCAAATTTCCCCGCGATAGCCTCCAGATCCATAGTAGTCTCTTCTTGAACTTGCTATTTGTGTGCTCCTTTGATGTTCCAACTTGGGACAATCACGGATCCGATGACCAAGTCCGCCACAGTAAGCACAGCCTTTGACTCCACTAGCATTTGTGATTGCATCAACATCCTCCATTGGATCATTCAATTCTGCCACCACTGGAGGTATTCTCTGTTTTGCCTCCTGCAGCAAATGCTTCAAATCTAGAAGTGTAGTTTCACTCTGATTTTTGTTGATAAATGTCGTTGCAATTCCTGTTTTCCCACATCTTCCAGTACGACCAATCCTATGAACGTAATTTTCTATTTCTGCTGGCATGTCGTAATTAATCACGTGCTGAATATCTGGAAAGTCCAAACCCTTTGAGGCAACGTCAGTGGCAACCAACACATCTTTCTTGCCTTCTTTAAAGGACTTGATAGCATATTCTCTCTATTCTTGATCTTTTCCTCCATGAATTGCAACTGCTTCAACGCCCTTTAACAGAAGATATTCGTGAATGTCATCAACGTCAGCTTTATTCTCACAGAATATCAGAACAGGAGGAGGTGTCTTCTGCAAGCACTCAAGGAGGTAAACAATCTTTGCCTCTTGCTTAACATACTCCACCTCTTGAATCACATCAAGGTTTGACGCTCCAGCCCTTCCCACATTAACCACAACCGGTTTAACCAATGCGCTTCTTGCAAAGTGTTGGATCTTTGTGGGCATTGTGGCAGAAAACAAAAGAGTTTGATGCTGAGCTTTAAAGTGATCAAAGACTTCTCTTATGTCATCTTCAAAACCCAAATCCACCAACCTATCTGCTTCATCTAATGTTAAATACCTGCATAGGAAACAAAGTGGTAGGTTTGAGGTCCAATATTTAAGAGAATAGAAAAGTAGAAAGAAGCAGCTAACAATGGTGTAAAACATAACTCTGTAGGTTCTTACTAGTTTAAGTGCCATAAGAATAAATAGCACAGATCCAAAGAGCAAAAACTACACCCATTTGAAATTATGAATTCTACTCTTTCAAGAAACTTAGATCCTAAATCAGCACAACTAGAACAAATGCACCTATCACTATTTCCTACTCACCACACCCAAAAAATAAGAAAGTTATATTTGCTTAACCACCAACACCCCACATCAATGTCAGTTGAACTCATTCTTCAACCATACACACCATCAGTTATAAACGTAGCAATAAGTACAAGTTTCAGCTTCCATACACCTAGTTTTTGTCGTCAGACATCTCTAAGATCCATTGGAGTTGCAAGCAACAGGTATGCTACCTTGACAGACATGAAAATGTAAATTCTCCAAAAATCAAGAAAAACATCATATTAGTTAGCTCGTTGATCTTCTAAAATCATATGCAGCCACCAGTGTCTAAAACATCAGGTAGAAGTTTTAGTTAAATAGTCTAAAGCTGCTGAAGGATTACATGTTGGTCAGATTCCAACTCCAACTACTTGCACCAGGATTATGTCATTGTCTATTGATTACTTACTAATTTTTTATAGAAATTTTCAAATTGGAGAACCAGGAACAGAGAGCTCCCCCCCCCCCGCACCTCTTCTTCCGCCCGACTCAGGTCTAATTCCAGCATTGAATAGATTGGTGGAGAGAGCAATCCCCAACCCAACGGATCATTCCTTTTTAGGCAGAAAGGCTTCTTCCGTCAAGTGGATTAACAACTCTACCTAATTGTCAGCTCTCAGATGACCACTACCTGAAGTAGGACCTCTTTTTCTGTTTTTACAAGTCAAATGCTGCCGTATTATACCAAGATAGTTTTTTAATGACACAGAAATTTTGGTTTCAAAGCTTTCTTCCAGTTCCCAGTAATTCTCCAATGATGTCCAAAATACATTATCTATACCAACTTTGAAGATCATATTGTAGCTTTATATTGTGTATTTACCTCCAAATCCAGATACGAGCAGTAGCATCTTGTGTAGATAATGATGATATCAACATATACTCTTCCTAAGCAGTCCATTATTTCAATAAACAAGCTTTTTGGAAAAAAAAAAAAGTAACAACACTACAACATAAACATTCTTTTTACTATCATTTAATTCATCACTTGGATTCAGAATAGAAACTTTTGCAACATAGTGAATACCAATAAGAACTGCTGACATACAAAACTTATCACTCCACGTGAGAGTTCAAACTTTTTTCTCTCTTAGGAAGAGAGCTTCTCTCTCTCTGTTCATGAGAGTTCAAACTTTCAAAAATCTAGAGATTGGCTCCAAAAATTTGGGCTTGAACCAGGCATTTGCTAGGAAAAGTATCTAATCTGCTAATAAGGAGGGATTCTTAGAGATATTAAACCTTTGTTTTCTCACTGAAAGTTAAAACCAGTTCAGACAAGCGAAAAGGAGGCATCATAGCTGAACCAGAAATAAATACGCATTAAAGTAAGGAGCACCAAAAGTTACGAGAAGAAATGCAGACAAGTTAGCTCCTGGTAGTGGAACAAAGAGGTTGATCACTTCCACCTAGCTGAGTATCTAGGCCACCAGTTAATGCATGAGACAGGTACCTTTAAATCCAATTTACTACAGTTCCTTGCAGACTAAGAAGGTGCATTAATTCAGGTATATTAGTTTTTAGCTTCCTACAAGCAGCTTTTTTGGGAAATTTTCTTTCTTTTCCTTTTCTTCTCTGTTAAGCTTTGGGTTGCTGTTTAGTTTAGTTAGGATATCAGTGTGACAATCCATAAGAATTTTCTCTGAATGCGATGGCGGAAGACCTGTCAGACATATTAAGGAAGTTTGCCCTGTCTGAGGAGGAGTTAGGTGGAGCAGCTTTGGACCTTGGAGATGTGAATACTGCAATAAGAGAATGTCAGGCAAGCTTGGAAGGGAAAATAGTTGGGGAAAAAGTGGCTAATTTTGTGGGAGTAAAAAATTTTGTTAACACTTCTTGGGGGCACCCAAAGGAACTGAAGATTGTTGAACTTGGTCCCAACCTTTTTCAATTTTTCTTACCATCTGAAAATGAACGGGAAAGGATCTCAGGGGGCGGGCCTTGGATTTTGGATAATCAAATCCTGGTGATAAACAAATGGACTGAAGGGATAGAGGAAGATGACAGGGATTTTAGAACTGCACCACTATGGATCCAAGTTTGGAAATTACCTGTGCACTGGATATCAAAAGATGTGGGTCGGAAGATAGGGAAGGTCTTCAAAGAAGTAAGAGAAGTGATAGTTCCCCAAACTGGAAGCAAGGAAGGAAGGCACCAAAAAATCCCAGTGGAAGCAGACATCTCCAAGCCTTTGATGAGAGGAACTACGGTCCAATTAAATGGAACTATTAAATGGTTATCTTTCAGGTATGAAAGGTGCCCTGATTTTTGTTATAAATGTGGGATAGTGGGGCACAGTGAAAGGAGCTGTAAAGTGGAGGTGGGAGTCGGCAAGGATAAGGTAGACAACCAGTATGAACCGTGGATGAGAGCAAGCTGGGGAAAGGGATCGCCACAGAAAGACCAGTCAGACAACAGATATACAAAGGGTAAAGCTGTCTGGGGTTTTAAAAAAGGAGAGCTAATCCCCAAGGAGGGAGGAGGTGCAAAGGGAATAGGTTTAGGAGAGGAATTACAGAAGATGAATGTTAGAACTGAGATTGTGAGCAAGACAAGTTCCAACCTGGAGGTTAAAGGACAACTAATGGATGAATACTTCCTAGGAGGAGAAGCAGAAATCCAGAAAATGCAGGAAAGGAACGAAGAAAAGGGTAATAGGGAAGGTGAATCCGGGAGTATGGCAAGAGGTCTACTAGAACTAAAAATCCCAGGAGGAAATGGAAGGATCACGCCTGTTGAAGGGGTTGAAAAGGAACAGATAGAGAGTAAAAAGCAATGTAGAGGAAAGGTAACAGTTCAGGATAACCTTAAGCAACAAGGGGATGAGAGCCAAGGGGAACTAGTGAAGGTAAAGGAGAATAAGAAGATAGAGGATAGAGAAGAAACAGTACAAATGGAAATGGATACCGGAGAACAGAAGCAGGAACCAAACATCAAACAGGTCAAGGGAGGAAAGAGGCAGTATAAACCACAAGTTAGAGCCAGACGACCTTTGAGAGAGCTGAATGGAAATAATGTGATGTTGGAAACTCAAGGAAAGAGAAAGAGTAGCCAGATAGAGATGGATATGGAAGATATTGAGATGACTGAGCAGAATTTAAAGAGGAATAAGCAGAGTGAGGAATAGGAGGTGAAGAGATCATAGCTGAGGGAGTGGAGACCAGCCTATCCTGGCCTCCCCAAGGAATATGAGAGTGCTGGTGTGGAATTGCCAAGGTGCAGGGAGCCCCTTGACAATTCCCCAGCTGAAGGAGGCTAATAACCTCCTCTCCCCTAAAATGATTTTCTTTAGAGAGACTAAGAACAAAGCAAGGTTTATGGAGAATGTTAGGAGGAAACTTGGTTTTGAGGAGAGTATAGTAGTGGAAGCTATGAACAGATCAGGTGGTATGGCTTTGATGTGGAGAAGGGAAGTTAAAATGGTACAGGTACTCCAATCAGCTTTCACCTTAGAATCTCATCTGAATGACCAGGAGTCACAACAAGACTGGTGGTTTATAGGTTTGTACGCTAGCTGTGATGCTCTTATTGGAAAGGAACAATGGAAAGTTATTAAGGAAAGAAGCAAATTGTGGGGTGACAAGTGGATCATTGCAGGGGATTTCAATGATATCATTTCAAATGATGAGAAGTGGGGTGGGAGAATCAGAAAGGAATGTACAAGAAAGTCTAGAAAGTCCTAATCGTTGTATGTCCAATTGATGTCTACACATTCTACATTTAACCAAAGCATGCATTCATACATAACAATATCTGAAAAGAAATTATGCTCTTCTATTTTCCAATAGAACACAGAGATCACAAATCCTCTCAACACTTAAGATTGACCTCTAACATGGCAAAGTATCATGCAAATCAAAAACTAATAGCTGACATTAAAGAGCATATGCTTCTCACAGAACCAGTCATCATCACAAGGACTAAGAACAGACACCAATTATATTTGGTGCCAAATATAACAAAAAATACATATAATATTAGCTTGGTACTTAGAAAGGAAACAGCTTCATAGTATATGATTCACAAGGCAAACAGAGAGAGCAAAAAATACCAAGCACAACATACAACTAGTTAAGTCCAAGGAGAACAAAGTTACCTGCAACTGTCAAGATTCATTTTCTTCTTTGCAAGCATATCTTTGAGTCTTCCTGGCGTAGCAACCACAATGTGAACTCCTTTCTTCACAACCTCCAACTGAGACTTCATGTCAACTCCACCAATGCAAAGCAATGGCCTTAACTCTGGATAACCGTACTCCCTCATGGGTACAAGAAACTGCTCCACAACTTCATAAGTTTGTCTTGCAAGTTCTCGTGATGGACAGACAATCAAACCAAATGGCCCTTCTCCAGGGGCAATTGGCATCATTATTTCTTCTTGAAGTGCCACCATGATCAGTGGCAAAACAAACACCAGTGTCTTACCAGAACCCGTAAATGCTATGCCTATCATATCCCTTCCTGCTAATATAACAGGAAGACCTTGAACCTGAATAGGGGTTGGTTGCACAATCCCCTTCGCTTTCAGCTTCTTCAAAATCGGGTCAGGAAATCTCAAATCCTTAAAATTTTTAATTGGTGGAGGAATATCTTCGCCATCCACAATAATATGCCACTGCTTCCTTATTGCATCACACACTTTCATAGACAGTCTCCTTATATTCAACGGCGGTTTCCACCCCGTAAACAATGGTTCCGTGTAAGTAATCCCTTTAGCCAACTCCCGATAAGACATCAAAGTTTTGCGATCAGAGAGATGCTCAATCATCTCTTTCTCCTGCTGTACCATTTGTTCAGTAGGGCTAATTTCAAGTTGTTCTTTTTTCAACTGTGAAGCCTTTACTAGGAAACTAAGCTTTGCTTCTACAAGCTTCAATTTTTCAGCTTCCTCTGCTTCCAGGGTAGAAGATTTACCTTTCCGTTGCAATATTTTCTGGGTTTCAAATGCCCTCCTCTTTGCAACTGGGATGTACTCAACATAATCATCATCTTCCTCTGCCATCATTATCTCCTGTGGAGTCTAAAATAGGCTAAATAAGTGAGAGAATTTGTGAAACAACAATGGAGTGTTTTATAGGAGGAAAGAAAAAAAAATGTTGGCTTTTCTATCTAATTCGCTATTCTTCATAGGGCTCTATGTAAAATGGCAATCGGGTCCAAATTGGGCTGGCGGGTCGAATTAAGACTCGCATATAACAGAAAATCTGTTGACTCGAATCTAGGCCTGTCAACGGGTTGGAATTAATAATTCCGGACCCAGATCCGTTATACTGCATAAGTTCCGGATTCGGCCAGAATACCTGACAGGTCTCCTATCTTTCTATCAGACCCGCACCTGACGGGTCCCGGATCCGAGTCGGGCTAACCCGGCAAACAATACCGTCCCACTGCATGTTCTTTTATGCCCCATTTTTCTCCCTGCAACAATACATTTTTTTTTTTACAGATAACAAAAGCAAGAAGAAGGCAATAGCTGGGTGTTAACACATGCAATTTTCATTTACCCCAAGAAAAAAAATGCAACTCCCAATTTTGGTAGAAAATTCCACTCCAACTATCAATAGCTGGACAAAAATGGCGAATCCTAGAGACCAAAGCGTTGGGGTCACAATCACTAGCAATCATAAATATTCCCGAAGATTTTCAAGAAATTTGTGAACATTGACCGCGTATAAAATTTCTTCTAAGAGAAGGAAAACTGGTGTCCTTCTAAACCCATGTTTACCACAGTCATGTACACGCACACATTTCCTTATTGGAGGATAGGCTAGCAGCCTCGAACGTTACAATAAAGAAAGACTAAGGATTTTCTAAACAATAATGGAGCAGTTAACCGCCCCTGACCAATATTGTTCCACAGTTAACCGTCCTATTGGGTCGTGGGTTTTGTTCCTGGAGGTGGGGTTATAGCCCACAACAAGTGAAGAGCCCAAACCCGCAGGTCAAGAGACCCAGCACCCCTCCAAAAGGCCTCGGTCAGGTGGGAGAAACTAGTACAGGCTATTAAAGCAGCCCCAGGACTTCCTCCCTAGTCGATGTGGGATCATTACAATCCACCCCCCTTAGGGGACCCAGCGTCCTCGCTGGCACACCGGGGTCGGGAGTCGGCTCTGATACCAACTCTAACTCCCCTGACCAATATTGTCCCACAGTTAACCGTCCCATTGGGCCGTGGGTTTTGTTCCTGGAGGTGGGGTTATAGCCCACAACAAATGAAGAGCCCAAACCCGCAGGTCAAGAGGCCCAGCACCCCTCCAAAAGGTTTCGGTCAGGTGGGAGAGACCACTACAGGCTATTAAAGCAGCCCCAGGGCTTCCTCCCTAGCCGATGTGGAATCGTTACAATCGACTTCCTCTCTAGCTGATGTGGGATCGTTACAATCCACTCCCCTTAGGGGACCCAGCGTCCTCGCTGGCACACCGGGGTCGGGAGTCGGCGCTGACTGTGATAATACCACCCCCAGGAACAAAACCCACGACCCAATGGGGCGGTTAACTGTGGGACAATATTAGTCAGGGGCGTTTGAGTCACAATCACTAGCAATCATAAATATTCACGAAGATTTTCAGGAAATTTGTGAACATTGACTGCGTATAAAATTACTTCTAAGAGAAGGAAAACTAGTGTTCTTCTAAACCCATGTTTACCACAGTCATGTACACGCGCACATTTCCTTATTGGAGAATAGGCTAGCAGTCTCGAACGTTACAATAAAGAAAGACTAAGGATTTTCTAAACAATAATGGAGCATCCTTGGGAACACCTTCTCCTGTATCAATTTCAGAAGAAACACTTTGGGAAACCCCCCAAAAAATTAAAAAAAAAACACATTGAAGAATTAAATAACAGGTTGTAGAGAGCCATGAAAAATAATAACTCAAACGGGATCGTTCTTGAGCTCAAAAAAAAAAGAAAAAGAAACGCTATGGTTCCTCCGTATACAGCAGAGACTAACATCTATACACATCTAGCATTACGTCTGGGTTTCTCAATACGCAGGGACATACAGCAGAAGAATATTTCCCCTTTTCAATTTCCCTCCTAGCAATTTGTCACTGACCCGTCCACGGATTTTAAGTACGTAGATATCTCCTGCCCTCAAAATTTCAATTAAAGTTGAGGAACTCCAACAGCAACGATGATAGTTTCAAATTGATTTCAATTACCTTAAACTAACAGCAACAGACTCTGAGTTACATTTCATGTTAAGTATTATATTAATCTAATTAATTTATTGAGACAATCACAGGTATTGAAAAATTTAAAAAAAAATACCTGTGATTGTGAGAAAGAAAATTGGGCTGCTAGAAGCCTGGAAGAGCTGGAAGAGTTGGGCTTCTTTGGAGCTGCAACCGTCAGGCATCAGAGATGGAGAGAGCTCGCCGGCATCAGATATGGAGAGAGCAAAAGAGAAGAGAGTGAGACTGGAAGAGCTGGCCTTCTTTGGAGCTGGAGATGGAGAGAGTCAGAGAGCTGAGAGCGTCGCCGGTTTCAGTGTTTCACGGCGGACTGGTCACTGGCGAAGGCGGGAGGCTGGAGGCAGAGCAAAAGAGAAAAGAGGGTGAGGGGAAAAAGGGATGTGCGGCGGTGGGATTGGAAAAATTTGGGAATGAAAGTAGTAAAGATAGATAAGTATATATTTTTTAATTATTAAATAATTAAAACGGGTTCGGGTCCTATATGGTCCTATATGAGAGTTCAAACTTTCAAAAATCTAGAGATTGGCTCCAAAAATTTGTGCTTGAACCAGGCATTTGCTAGGAAAAGTATCTAATCTGCTAACAAGGAGGGATTCTTAGAGATATTAAACCTTTGTTTTCTCACTGAAAGTTAAAACCAATTCAGACAAGCGAAAAGGAGGCATCATAGCTGAACCAGAAATAAATACGCATTAAAGTAAGGAGCACCAAAAGTTACGAGAAGAAACGCAGACAAGTTAGCTCCTGGTAGTGGAACAAAGAGGTGGATCACTTCCACCTAGCTGAGTATCCAGGCCACCAGTTAATGCATGAGACAGGTACCTTTAAATCCAATTTACTACAGTTCCTTGCAGACTAAAAAGGTTCATTAATTCAGGTATATTAGTTTTTAGCTTCCTACAAGCAGCTTCTTTGGGAATTTTTCTTTCTTTTCCTTTTCTTCTCTGTTAAGCTTTGGGTTGCTGTTTAGTTTAGTTAGGATATCAGTGTGACAATCCATAAGTATTTCCTCTGAATGCGATGGCAGAAGAGCTGTCAAACATATTAAGGAAGTTTGCCCTGTCTGAGGAGGAGTTAGGTGGAGCAGCTATGGATCTTGGAGATGTGAATACTGCAATAAGAGAATGTCAGGCAAGCTTGGAAGGGAAAATAGTTGGGGAAAAAGTGGCTAATTTTGTGCGAGTAAAAATTTTTGTTAACACTGCTTGGGGGTACCCAAAGGAACTGAAGATTGTTGAACTTGGTCCCAACCTTTTTCAATTTTTCTTACCATCTGAAAATGAGCGAGAAAGGATCTTAGGGGGAGGGCCTTGGATTTTGGATAATCAAATCCTGGTGATAAACAAATGGACTGAAGGGATAGAGGAAGATGACAGGGCTTTTAGAACTGCACCACTATGGATCCAAGTTTGGAAATTACCTGTGCACTGGATATCAAAAGATGTGGGTCGGAAGATAGGGAAGGTCTTCAAAGAAGTAAGAGAAGTGATAGTTCCCCAAACTGGAAGCAAGGAAGGAAGGCACCAAAAAATCCCAGTGGAAGCAGACATCTCCAAGCCTTTGATGAGAGGAACTACGGTCCAATTAAATGGTTATCTTTCAGGTATGAAAGGTGCCCTGATTTTTGCTATTAATGTGGGATAGTGGGGCACAGTGAAAGGAGCTGTAAAGTGGAGGTGGGAGTGGGAAAGGATAAGGTAGACAACCAGTATGGACCGTGGATGAGAGCAAGCTGGGGAAAGGGATCGCCACAGAAAGACCAGTCAGACAACAGATATACAAAGGGTAAAGTTGTCTGGGGTTTTAAAAATTGAGAGCTAATCCCCAAGGAGGGAGGAGGTGCAAAGGGAATAGGTTTAGGAGAGGAATTACAGAAGATGAATGTTAGAACTGAGATTGTGAGCAAGACAAGTTCCAACTTGGAGGTTAAAGGACAACTAATGGATGAATACTTCCTAGGAGGAGAAGCAGAAATCCAGAAAATGCAGGAAAGGAACCAAGGAAAAGGTAAGAGGGAAGGTGAATCCGGGAGTATCGCAAGAGGTCTACTAGAACTAAAAATTCCAGGAGGAAATGGAAGGATCATGCGTGTTCAAGGGGTTGAAAAGGAACTGATGGAGAGTAAAAAGCAATGTAGAGGGGAGGTAACAGTTCAGGATAACCTTAAGCAACAAGGGGATGAGAGCCAAGGGGAACTAGTGAAGGTAAAGGAGAATAAGGAGATAGAGGATAAAGAAGAAACAGTACAAATAAAAATGGATACCGGAGAACAGAAGCAGGAACCAAACATCAAACAGGTCAAGGGAGGAAAGAGGCAGTATAAACCACAAGTTAGAGCCAGACGACCTTTGAGAGAGCTGAATGGAAATAATGTGATGTTGGAAACTCAAGGAAAGAGAAAGAGTAGCCAGATAGAGATGGATATGGAAGATATTGAGATGACTGAGCAGAATTTAAAGAGGAATAAGCAGAGTGAGGAATAGGAGGTGAAGAGATCATAGCTGAGGGAGTGGAGACCAGCCTATCCTGGCCTCCCCAAGGAATATGAGAGTGCTGGTGTGGAATTGCCAAGGTGCAGGGAGCCCCTTGACAATTCCCCAGCTGAAGGAGGCTAATAACCTCCTCTCCCCTAATATGATTTTTTTTAGAGAGACTAAGAACAAATCAAGGTTTATGGAGAATGTTAGGAGGAAACTTAGTTTTGAGGAGAGTATAGTAGTGGAAGCTATGAACAGATCAGGTGGTATGGCTTTGATGTGGAGAAGGGAAATTAAAATGGTACGGGTACTCCAATCAGCTTTCACCTTAGAAGCTCATCTGAATGACCAGGAGTCACAACAAGACTGGTGGTTTATTGGCTTGTACGCTAGCTGTGATGCTCTTATTGGAAAGGAACAATGGAAAGTTATTAAGGAAAGAATCAAATTGTAGGGAGACAAGTGGATCGTTGCAGGGGATTTCAATGATATCATTTCAAATGATGAGAAGTGGGGTGGGAGAATCAGAAAGGAATGTACAAGAAAGTCTAAAAAGTCCTAATGGTTGTATGTCCAATTGATGTCTACACATTCTACATTTAACCAAAGCATGCATTCATACATAACAATATCTGAAAAGAAATTATGCTCTTCTATTTTCCAATAGAACACAGAGATCACAAATCCTCTCAACACTTAAGATTGACCTCTAACATGGCAAAGTATCATGCAAATCAAAAACTAATAGCTGACATTAAAGAGCATATGCTTCTCACAGAACCAGTCATCATCACAAGGACTAAGAACAGACACCAATTATATTTGGTGCCAAATATAACACAAAAAATACAGATAATATTAGCTTGGTACTTAGAAAGGAAATGGCTTCATAATATGTGATTCACAAGGCAAACAGAGAGAGCAAAAAATACCAAGCACAACATACAACTTGTTAAGTCCAAGGAGAACAAAGTTACCTGCAACTGTCAAGATTCATTTTCTTCTTTGCAAGCATATCTTTGAGTCTTCCTGGCGTAGCAACCACAATGTGAACTCCTTTTTTCACAACCTCCAACTGAGACTTCATGTCAACTCCACCAATGCAAAGCAATGGCCTTAACTCTGGATAACCGTACTCCCTCATGGGTACAAGAAACTGCTCCACAACTTCATAAGTTTGTCTTGCAAGTTCTCGTGATGGACAGACAATTAAACCAAATGGCCCTTCTCCAGGGGCAATTGGCATCATTATTTCTTCTTGAAGTGCCACCATGATCAGTGGCAAAACAAACACCAGTGTCTTACCAGAACCCGTAAATGCTATGCCTATCGTATCCCTTCCTGCTAATATAACACGAAGACCTTGAACCTGAATAGGGGTAGGTTGCACAATCCCCTTCGCTTTCAGCTTCTTCAAAATCGGGTCAGGAAATCTCAAATTCTTAAAATTCTTAATTGGTGGAGGAATATCTTCACCATCCACAATAATATGTCACTGCTTCCTTATTGCATCATACACTTTCTTAGACAGTCTCCTTATATTCAACGGCGGTTTCCACCCCGTAAACAATGGTTCTGTGTAAGTAATCCCTTTAGCCAACTCCCGAACAGACATCAAAGTTTTGCGATCAGAAAGATGCTCAATCATCTCTTTCTCCTGTTGTACCATTTGTTCAGTAGGGCTAATTTCAAGTTGTTCTTTTTTCAACTGTGAGGCCTTTACTTGCAAACTCGGCTTTGCTTTTACATGCTTCAATTTTTCAGCTTCCTCTGCTTCCAGGGTAGAAGATTTACCTTTCCGTTGCAATATTTTCTGGGCTTCTAATGCCCTCCTCTTTGCAACTGGGATGTACTCAACATAATCATCATCTTTCTCTGCCATCATTCTCTCCTGTGGAGTCTAAAATAGGCTAAATAAGTGAGAGAATTTGCGAAACAACAATGGAGTGTTTTATAGGAGGAAAGAAAAAAAAATATTGGCTTTTCTATCTAATTCGCTATTCTTCATAGGGCTCTATGTAAAATGGCAATCGGGTCCAAATTGGGCTGGTGGGTCGAGTTAAAACTCGGATATAACATAAAATCTGTTGACTCGAATCTAGGCCTGTCAACGGGTTGGAATTAATAATTCCGGACCCAGACCCGTTATACTGCATAAGTTCCGGATTCGGCTCGAATACCCGACGGGTCTCCTATCTTTCTATCAGACCCGCACCCGACGGGTCCCGGATCCGAGTCGGGACTACCCGGCAAACAATACCGTCCAACTGCATGTTCTTTTATGCCCCATTTTTCTCCCAGGAATAATACTTTTTTTTTTACAGATAACAAAAGCAAGAAGATGGCAATAGCTGGGTGGTAACACATACAATTTTCATTTACCCCAAGAAAAAAAATGCAACTCCGAATTTTGGTAGAAAATTCTACTCCAACTATCAATAGCTGGACAAAAATGGCGAATCCAAGAGACCAAAGCGTTTGGGGTGACAATCACTACCAATCATAAATATTCGCGAAGATTTTCAGAAAATTTGTGAACATTGACCTCGTATAAAATTACTTCTAAGAGAAGAAAAATTGGTGTCCTTCCAAACCCATGTTTACCACAGTCATGTACACGCGCACATTTCCTTATTGGAGGATAGGCTAGCAGCCTCGAACGTTACAATAAAGAAAGACTAAGGATTTTCTAAACAATAATGGAGCAGTTAACCGCCCCTGACCAATATTGTTTCACAGTTAACCGTCCCATTGGATCGTGGGTTTTGTTCTTGGAGGTGGGGTTATAGCCCACAACAAGTGAAGAGCCCAAACCCGCAGGTCAAGAGACCCAGCACCCCTCCAAAAGGCCTCGGTCAGGTGGGAGAGACCACTACAGGCTATTAAATCAGCCCCAGGACTTCCTCCCTAGCCGATGTGGGATCGTTACAATCCACCCGCCCTTAGGGGACCCAGCATCCTCGCTGGCACACCAGGGTCGGGAGTCGGCTTTGATACCAACTGTGATAATCCCACCTCCAGGAACAAAACCACTGCCCAATGGGGCGGTTAACTGTGGGACAATATTGGTTAGGGGCGTTAGAGTCACAATCACTAGCAATCATAAATATTCGCGAAGATTTTCAGGAAATTTGTGAACATTGACCGCGTATAAAATTACTTCTAAGAGAAGAAAAACTGGTGTCCTTCCAAACCCATGTTTACCATAGTCATGTACACGCGCACATTTCCTTATTGGAGAATAGGCTAGCAGTCTCGAACGTTACAATAAAGAAAGATTAAGGATTTTCTAAACAATAATGGAGCATCCTTGGGAACACCTTCTCCTATATCAATCTCAGAAGAAACACTTTGGGAAACCCCCCAAAAAATTTAAAAAAAAAAAACACATTGAATAAAGTAAATAACAGGTTGTAGAGAGCCTTGAAAAATGATAACTCAAACGGGATCGTTCTTGGGCCCAAAAAAAAAAGAAAAAGAAAAAGAAACGCTATGGTTCCTCCTTATACAGCAGAGACAAACATCTATACACATCTAGCATTATGTCTGGGTTTCCCAATACGCAGGGACATACAGCAGATGAATATTTCCCCTTTTCAATTTCCCTCCTAGCAATTTGTCACTGACCCGTCCACGGATTTTAAGTACGTAGATATCTCCTGCCCTCAAAATTTCTATTAAAGTTGAGGAACTCCAGCAGCAACGATGATAGTTTCAAATTGATTTCAATTACCTTAAACTAACAGCAGCAGACTCTGAGTTACATTTCATGTTAAGTATTATATTAATCTAATTAATTTATTGAGACAATCACAGGTAATGAAAAATAAAAAAAAATACCTGTGATTGTGAGAAAGAAAGCTGGGCTGCTAGAAGCCTGGAAGAGCTGGAAGAGTTGGGCTTCTTTGGAGCTGCAACCGTCAGCCATCAGAGATGGAGAGAGCTCACCGGCATCAGATATGGAGAGAGCAAAAGAGAAAAGAGTGAGACTGGAAGAGCTGGGCTTCTTTGGAACTGGAGATAGAGAGAGTCAGAGAGCTGAGAGCGTCCCCAGTTTCAGTGTTTCACGGCGGACTGGTCACTGGCGAAGGCGGGAGGCTGGAGGCAGAGGAAAAACGAAAAGAGGGTGAGGGGAAAAAGGGATGTGCGGCGGTGGGGTTGGAAAAATTTAGGAATGAAAGTAATAAAGATGGATAAGTTTATATTTTTTAATTATTAAATAATTAAAAGGGGTTCGGGTCCTATATGGTCCTATATGAGAGTTCAATCTTTCAAAAATCTAGAGATTGGCTCCAAAAATTTGTGTTTGAACTAGGCATTTGCTAGGAAAAGTATCTAATCTGCTAACAAGGAGGGATTCTTAGAGATATTAAACCTTTGTTTTCTCACTGAAAGTTAAAACCAATTCAGGCAAGCGAAAAGGAGGCATCATAGCTAAACCAGAAATAAATACGCATTAAAGTAAGGAACACCAAAAGTTACGAGAAGAAATGCAGACAAGTTCACTCCTAGTAGTGGAACAAAGAGGTGGATCACTTCCACCTAGTTGAGTATCCAGGCCACCAGTTAATGCATGAGACAGGTACCTTTAAATCCAATTTACTACAGTTCCTTGCAGACTAAGAAAGTGCATTAATTCAGGTATATTAGTTTTTAGCTTCCTACAAGCAGCTTCTTTGGGAATTTTTCTTTCTTTTCCTTTTCTTCTCTGTTAAGCTTTGGGTTGCTGTTTAGTTTAGTTAGGATATCAGTGTGACAATCCTTAAGTATTTCCTCTGAATGCGATGGTGGAAGAGCTGTCAGACATATTAAGAAAGTTTGCCCTGTCTGAGGAGGAGTTAGGTGGAGCAGCTTTGGATCTTGGAGATGTGAATACTGCAATAAGAGAATGTCAGGCAAGCTTGGAAGGGAAAATAGTTGGGGAAAAAGTGGCTAATTTTGTGGGAGTAAAAAATTTTGTTAACACTGCTTGGGGGTACCCAAAGGAACTGAAGATTGTTGAACTTGGTCTCAACCATTTTCAATTTTTCTTACCATCTGAAAATGAACGGGAAAGGATCTTAGGGGGCGGGCCTTGGATTTTGGATAATCAAATCCTGGTGATAAACAAATGGACTGAAGGGATAGAGGAAGATGACAGGGCTTTTAGAACTGCACCACTATGGATCCAAGTTTGGAATTTACCTGTGCACTGGATATCAAAAGATGTGGGTCGAAAGATAGGGAAGGTCTTCAAAGAAGTAAGAGAAGTGATAGTTCCCCAAACTGGAAGCAAGGAAGGAAGGCACCTAAAAATCCCAGTGGAAGCAGACATCTCCAAGCCTTTGATGAGAGGAACTACGATCCAAGAAAATGGAACTATTAAATGGTTATCTTTCAGGTATGAAAGGTGCCCTGATTTTTGCTATAAATGTGGGATAGTGGGGCACAGTGAAAGGAGCCGCGAAGTGGAGGTGGGAGTGGGAAAGAATAAGGTAGACAACCAGTATGGACCGTGGATGAGAGCAAGCAGGGGAAAGGGATCGCCACAGAAAGACCAGTCAGACAACAGATATACAAAGGATAAAGCTGTCTGGGGTTTTAAAAATGGAGAGCTAATCCCCAAGGAGGGAGGAGGAGCAAAGGGAATAGGTTTAGGAGAGGAATTACAGAAGATGAATGTTAGAACTGAGACTGTGAGCAGGACAAGTTCCAACCTGTAGGTTAAAGGGCAACTAATGGATGAATACTTCCTAGGAGGAGAAGCAGAAATCCAGAAAATGCAGGAAAGGAACCAAGGAAAAGGTAAGAAGGAAGGTGAATCCGGGAGTATGGCAAGAGGTCTACTGTACCATTTGTTCTGTAGGGCTAATTTCAAGTTGTTCTTTTTTCAACTGTGAGGCCTTTACTAGCAAACTAGGCTTTGCTTCTACAAGATTTAATTTTTCAGCTTCCTCTGCTTCCAGGGTAGAAGATTTACCTTTCTGTTGCAATATTTTCTGGGCTTCTAATGCCCTCCTCTTTGCAACTGGGATGTACTCAACATAATCATCATCTTCCTCTACCATCATTATCTCCTGTGGAGTCTAAAATAGGCTAAATAAGTGAGAGAATTTGCGAAACAACAATGGAGTGTTTTATAGGAGGAAAGAAAAAAAATGTTGGCTTTTCTATCTAATTCGCTATTCTTCATAGGGCCCTATGTAAAATGACAATCGGGTCCAAATTGGGCTGGCGGGTCGAGTTAAGACTCGGATATAACAGAAAATCTGTTGACTCGAATCTAGGCCTGTCAACGGGCTGGAATTAATAATTCCGGACCCAGACCCGTTATACTGCATAAGTTCCGGATTCGGCCCCAATACCCGACGGGTCTCCTATCTTTCAATCAGACCCGCACCCGACGGATCCCGGATCCGGGTCGGGCCTACCCGGCAAACAATACCGTCCAACTGCATGTTCTTTTATGCCCCATTTTTCTCCCAGCAACAATACGTTTTATTTTTTTACAGATAACAAAAGCAAGAAGAAGGCAATAGCTGGGTGTTAACACATGCAATTTTCATTTACCCCAAGAAAAAAAATGCAACTCCCAATTTTGGTAGAAAATTCCAGTCCAATTATCAATAGCTGGACAAAAATGGCGAATCCAAGAGACCAAAGCGTTTGGGGTCACAATCACTAGCAATCATAAATATTAGCGAGGATTTTCAGAAAATTTGTGAACATTGACCGCGTAAAAAATTACTTCTAAGAGAAGGAAAACTGGTGTCCTTCTAAACTCATGTTTACCACGGTCATGTACACGCGCACATTTCCTTATTGGAGGATTGGCTAGCAGCCTTGAACGTTACAATAAAGAAAGACTAAGGATTTTCTAAACAATAATGGAGCAGTTAACCGCCCCTGACCAATATTGTCCCACAGTTCACCGCCCCATTGGGCCGTGGGTTTTGTTCCTAGAGGTGGGGTTATAGGCCACAACAAGTGAAGAGCCCAAGCCCGCAGGTCAAGAGGCCCAGCACCCCTCCAAAAGGCATCGGTTAGGTGGGAGAGACCACTACAGGCTATTAAATCAGCCCCAGGACTTCCTCCCTAGCCGATGTGGGATCGTTACAATCCACCCCTCCTAGGGGACCCAGCGTCCTCGCCGGCACACCGGGGTCGGGAGTCGGCTCTGATACCAACTCTAACGCCCCTGACCAATACTGTCCCATAGTTAACCGCCCCATTGGGACGTGAATTTTGTTCCTGGAAGTGGGGTTATAGCCCACAACAAGTGAAAAGCCCAAATCCGCAGGTCAAGAGGCCCAGCACCCCTCCAAAAGGCCTCGGTCAGGTGGGAGAGACCACTACAGGCTATTAAACCAGCCCCAGGATTTCCTCCCTAGCCGATGTGGGATCGTTACAATCGACTTCCTCTCTAGTCGATGTGGAATCGTTACAATCCACCCTCCTTAGGGGACCCAGCGTCTAGGGATGGCAACGGGGCGGGGTTGGGGCGGGGGGCGGGGGAAGGGTCCCCCGCCCCCCGCCCCGTTGCCTATTAGTTCCCCCCATCCCCGGCCCCGTCCCCCCCTCCCGCTCCTCCCGCCCCGCCCCGCCCCGCCCCCGCCCCGCTTCCCCGGCACCCGCGGGGTTAATAAAATTTTATTATATAATTTTATTATTATTAAATTTTAATAAATAATCAAGTACTAAATTATCAACACATCACCAAATTATTATTCATTGTAATTTTACAATTGAATCTCATAAAAACAATCAAACAGAAGTTATTTGAATACAATCCAATATGATGAAATAAATATAACTAAAATAGTCATGTTTTCACTTTTAGTACAAATGCAATCACTAATTCATTATTGTGTTTGTGCTTTTTTTTGAAAAAAAAATGTTATTCTATTAAGTGTAATTAGAAATTTAGTATAAATGTATTAGTAAATTTAGTATAACTAATTAATAAATTCTATTAGTAGACATGTATAATTATTCATATAATTGATAATATCAATTATATTACATAAACTAATATACATTATATAATACATATAACTAATAATATCATTATCATAAGTTTATAACTAATTAACTTACATATTATATATATATTTATATATATTTTTTTTTTTTGCGGGTGGCGGGGCAGGGGATGGGGCGGGGGTATACTCCCCCGCCCCGTTTCTAAGCGGGGGGAAAAAATTCCCCCCCGCCCCAACCCCCGCCCCGAGACACCCCCGCGGGCACCCGTCCCCATTGCCATCCCTACCAGCGTCCTCGCTGGCACAGCGGGGTCGGGAGTCGACTCTGATACCAACTGTGATAACCCCACCTCCAGGAACAAAATCCACGGCCCAATGAGACGGTTAACTGTGGGACAATATTGATCAGGGGCGTTAGAGTCACAATCACTAGCAATCATAAATATTCGCGAAGATTTTCAGGAAATTTGTGAACATTGACCGCGTATAAAATTACTTCTAAGAAAAGGAAAACTGGTGTCCTTCTAAACCCATGTTTACCACAGTCATGAACACGCGCACATTTCCTTATTGGAGGATAGGCTAGCAGCCTCGAACGTTACAGTAAAGAAAGACTAAGGATTTTCTAAACAATAATGGAGCATCCTTGGGAACATCTTCTCCTGTATCAATCTCAGAAGAAACACTTTGGGAAACCCCCCAAAAAATTTTAAAAAAAAACACATTGAAGAAAGTAAATAACAGGTTGTAGAGAGCCGTGAAAAATGATAACTCAAACGGGATTGTTCTTGGGCTCAAAAAAAAGAGAAAAAGAAACGCTATGGTTCCTCCTTATACAGCAGAGACAAACATCTATACACATCTAGCATTATGTCTGGGTTTCCCAATACGCAGGGACATACAGCAGATGAATATTTCCCCTTTTCAGTTTCCCTCCTAGCAATTTGTCACTGACCCGTCCACGGATTTTAAGTACGTAGATATCTCCTGCCCTCAAAATTTCTATTAAAGTTGAGGAACTCCAGCAGCAACGATGATAGTTTCAAATTAATTTCAATTACCTTAAACTAACAGCAACAAACTCTGAGTTACATTTCATGTTAAGTATCATATTAATCTAATTAATTTATTGAGACAATCACAGGTATTGAAAAATTAAAAAAAAAATACCTGTGATTGTGAGAAAGAAAGTTGGGCTCCTAGAAGCCTGGAAGAGCTGGAAGAGTTGGGCTTCTTTGGAGCTGCAACCGTCAGGCATCAGAGATGGAGAGAGCTCGCCAGCATCAGATATGGAGAGAGCAAAAGAGAAGAGAGTGAGACTGGAAGAGCTGGGCTTCTTTGGAGCTGAAGATGGAGAGAGTCAGAGGGCTGAGAGCGTCGCCGGTTTCAGTGTTTCACGGCGGACTGGTCACTGGCAGAGGCGGGAGGCTAGAGGCAGAGCAAAAGAGAAAAAAGGGTGAGGGGAAAAAGGGATGTGCGGCAGTGGGGTTGGAAAAATTTGGGAATGAAAGTAGTAAAGATGGATAAGTATATATTTTTTAATTATTAAATAATTAAAATGGGTTCGGGTCCTATATGGGCCGGAATGGTATATTCCGTATCCGACCCGTGAATTTATTAGATAAAACGGTTCCAGATCCGGGTCCGAGTCGCGGATCTATATACCTACCCGTACCCGAAAAATGTTGGAGGATCCGAGCCGAGTCCGGGTCCAGATCTGGACCGTTGACAGCCCTACTCGAACCTGACTCGACAACTCAAAAAGAGTCGGGATACCTAACCCGAACCAGAAAATTTCAGGTTGACGGGTCGATCCGAAATGACCCGAAACTTAATTTTAATTTATTAATTTATGACTGTCATTTCTAATAAAACTAATTTCGCATAAGACTAATTACATAATCAAGTAATAAAATTTAAATAAATAATCCCAAACCAAATCTAAAATAAATTAAAACACCGAAAAAATGTTTTATCCCAAACCAAATATGAAATAAATTAAAACAGTATAAAAGTAAAAAATAATATAATACATTATTTGTCCAAATATAATAATTTCAACTTCACACAAGTTAAATAAATTCATTTAGGATTAAGTGATTAATGCCTTTGCAAAAAAAAACTGAGTTTAGTTAGATAAAATAATTTTTATGTTTATTAAATTATTTTTAATTCGTAAACAGGTTATCGGGTCATATCAGATTACCCACGGATTGACCTGAATTCGACCAGTTTTCTTTTCGAATTCATTGGGGTTCGACCCGATTCTGACCCGAACCCGCGAAACCTTAACTCAAACCCATTAATTTTGTATTAGATTCGTGTCGTGTTTTCAGGTCGTGTAGAAAATTGCCATCCCTAGTAAAACCCACGTCCTTGCTCATTTTTTTATTATTTTATTTTGCTGAATTAATGAAAATTACTATGGGTAAAAAAATAATAAAACTTATTAGTAGGATAGGGTAGAGGATTAATTAGGGTTAGTAAGGAGATAAGATGGGATAAGAGTTCATAATAAACTAAAACCCTTATCTAAATCACCTACTAGTGCATAGTTGTTAGGGTTTTGGATTTTATCAAAACAATAGAGAGAAAAATAACATCATTCCTACATTTCCTTTGTCTGCTTCCCCTTAGAGCAAGAAACAACTAGGAATAGAGGAGAAGAAGAAGATGTCGCCGTCAAACAAGCAAGCAATTAAGCGTCTAGACCTGTAAGTCCCGAACGCGCATTAAAGCTTTTCTTTTAAGTTTATTAATTCTATGAACTATTTTAGAGATTTTATATATATGCATATTGCGATATATTTATGCCTGCATGAAAATTTTTGGAAGATTCATGGTCAGATTTATGAAAATAGTTTTTTAAATTAGGGGATAGAATAGAATCTAACCCAAGTTTGTTGAAAAATTGGAAAAAAAAAAAAAAAGAAGAGACGTTGTTGCACAGCCGAGAAAAAAAAAAGAGAAGAGGAAAGGGTTGACCTTTCGGCCAACTCAAGTTAAAAAAAAAAGAAGAAGAAGAAGAAGAAGCAAAGGTCACCAACAAGTGCTGGCGACTTTGACCAAAAGGAATGATTATGCGAGCAAAAGGGATAGTCAACCAGTATAAGGGAGCACCAAGTAAAGAGGAAGTTCTGGCAATCAGGAATGCAATACTGATGGCTAAACATGCAGAATGGACTAAAATAATAGTCCATTCTAATAGCAAATCAGTAGTAGACCAGATAAATAGAAGCAATGACTATGAATATAACATTGCAACTATCTGGAAGATGTGCAGGAACTCAAAACAGGTTTTGAAAGTTGTAAGGTTGCGTTTGGATTGCGATTTTTAACGGAAAATCACTGTAGTTTTTCGACGGAAAATATGGAAACTTGTTTGGATTGCACTTGTTCAAATATGTTGTTTGGATTGCTGTATTTTGCACCGGAAAATACGGCGCCAACCTTTTTGATTGTTAGTTAGGCAACCAATTGTGGAATTTTTGATGGGGATACAAGGCCAACGAAAATGTACTAGTCCTACATATGCAATTTGGTAATATCTGAGGTCGCTTTCTCAGCCAAGCCACAATAAGGCAAAGCACATAAACTTTCATACGTACTGGGATGAAGGCTATGAGGCCCCTCAATAAAAATTAGCATCCAAATTGAGATGTGAATGATCAGGACTAAAAGCCAATTGACAAAATGGGATTTTTGAGTTTCGCAAACACGATTTCAAACGGGAGATGTTGTCGACCATTACAGAGCGACCTATAAATATTTATGGCTATTTGACAAGGAACTAAAAGCTGCAGTTGAGCCTTTTTAATGTTACTAAAGAGGCTGCAGTTACCAAAATGAAAAGAAAGGTGTGCAAAGTGGCAGATTGCTGGTTACATAGCTAATCACCTTGTAATGACAATGCTTATTGGCTAAACGGGCACCATGGGAATTACAGTATGAAGGCATATGGCTTTTCTATACGCCAAGGAGAAATGCATACCAGGTTGCAATGAAATGCTGGGGATAGTGCCCGTCAAACAACATACAGCTAATCACAAACAGTCAACTACCGCGAGTGGACATTCCCACTGTGATTTCATGACTGGAAATAAATGCAGAAATCCTTGTGCATTGCATTAAAGAAAAAAAGGGCCTCTAATGATCTGTCAAAATAGCCACATTTGGGATATGAAATCGTTATACAATAACCAAAGCATCACATTGTACAGCCGTTCATCATGGCTAAAAAAAATGAATTATGGATAAGTGTATAATTCAAAGTAAGATGGGCAGCAGCTCATAAGCAACATGTTCATCATGGCCATGACCAGTAAAATAAATTGACAAGCCAACTGTCTAAGACTTGTATCAGTTGCTGCTACAAAATAAGTTCAATGTTTCGAATAAACTCCCCTAATTTCCATGTTGATTTCGTATCACTTGGACAGTGTTTTGCCCTTTACTCCATGCCTCCAATCTGTCTTCAATGGTAGACAGTCGACCCTCGATAGCATTGACTCTCCCATCCAACCTATCAACTACTTCGCGCATTCCACGTACCTCGTTAATCACTGTTTGAAGCAGGTCGTGAATCGTTGGGCAATTGGTAGCTTGAGATGAGCCTGCTTCAGTGCCAGTTTGCCTGTGTTCCTCTTCATCTTGTTGCTCTTCCTCTCCCAATTCCTGTTCATGGCAATAGGCGATTCGATTGATTGTGGCTTGGTTCACTATGGCTGATGCAGTGTTGTACGATTCACCTGTCAAATCTACATCGAAGTGCTCAAAGATACGCGTCAAGGTCCTAGCATAGGGTAGTGCTTTCTTAGCCCCCTTAAACACTGCAGTTCTTGACATGGCGTCGAGTATGATTGTGGATATCGGAATCCCTGATATATTGCCTAATCCAGCCTCTAATTTGTTTAGGAAGTACACATCCATTACCGGAACTTCATTCTTGCTGCTTGAAGCTGGAAGAATGTTGTGATTAAACAAATATACCAATAAACTATGCCGCAACCTAAGACTCTTAGTAGGAATAGGTGCTGATTCCATTCTTACATCCCCAGTCACAGGATCCGCTATGGTTTTAAAAGCATTAAAGCTAGTACTATACTTAGGGAGAGTCATCTTGAATTGCCATGTTGGATCCCCTCGGACAATGTACTTTCCATGTTCAAACACAGGACCCTCGTCCATACTTCCCAAAATTTCAGACAAAGATTGTCTTGTTAGAACTATATGTACACCTTTAACATAACTCTCTAGTTCGATGGAACTGACAATTCCCTTGTTCGAGATGTTAGCATAGAATTGCCGCACCAAATTCGGGTAATACCGTCGAGGTAAATTCAACATACAGTCCCACCCCATAGTTGCAAACTTTTCTCGAAAGTGATATAGGCCATCAAAGGCAGGATCAAGGTCCACTTCAACTAGAACCGTATTATTAGCACGAACGACATACCAATCTTGATTTTCAACACAACTGAACCTACTAACATCAAAGTTGGGGACTTGGCTGGTGCTAGCATCACTATTTCGGTCCGCACTCCTCTTACGAACGACTCTAGTTCTACTCCTAGGTGGCATTGTTACCTGATTCAAGTTTGCAATGTCGGTATCAAATTGGGTTCCCCACACACATTATAAATGGCTTAGATAACTTGTACGCAGTCAAAATCTGCCCTTGATAAGAACATAATTTAATTCACAGTGCACACATTGCTATAACCATTTTACATTTTCTGAAATATATGGCAGATAGTGTAGACTTGTGAAATGTATGACAGACTGAGGCTGTAGTATGTGATATTGTCCCATTCTGGTTTGTCTACTAGCACTACTCAGTTTTGGCGTTGCCAATCTCTCAATTTGTTCACCCCTGCCAGGGATTGCTCGAATTTCCTATAATCATGTAATACTACCTATCTTGACTTTTACTCCTGTGCCCTTAAATTGAAGGTACACTTTTTTATGTAGGGTGCCATCAATCAACTTGCGTTTAAAAGAGTGCATGTAATCAATTTACAAAACCAGAAGCATACTCCCCTTAACTCTACTCTTCAACCCAGTTGTGTAATAAAATGTCAGGATGATATGGAAAGCATATTTAGATCACATGGAACAACCATACAATGTTACCGTAAATTGTGGCTCGTGGGTAGAGAGGACTGCTAACAAATTCAGTTCTGTTCATTGGAAATTAAAAATGCAAAGGGTCGTACCTTAATGACACTTATTTTAGCTCCAAGATAGGCATAATAAGCTGATCATCTAACCAACAAGAGGCCCTATCTACTCATACACAGGTCAACAAGACATAGCTAGACCGTAGAAACGGATCACATAAGAAAAATCTATTTTTCTTATTCAACATTCCGACATAGAACATATAATCAAACACATAGTGGGGATAGCATAAAAACTCCGTAGTAGAGCAATGTATAGCAGCACAAACACAATTTGAGACATTGAAAAGCCAAGCCAGCCATCATTATTGCCTATCAAATGTTTGATCAGACTAATTAGTTCACGCTTAGGACCAACTGAATGAAGTTCAGCAACTTTGTTGGCCTCTCAATTTATGTCTTGAACTAGTGGTGATTGATAACTAATTCTTCAGTCCAATTGAATGAAGTACATGATTGCATTCAAATAATTCCTTATGTTAACTAATTGGGGATTCAATTCGTCCCTCTCACTTCAATTAAAACCCTGGCCTTGCAAGAATATAAAGCTTAATGGCACTGATTTAAAACAAATAACAAAAATTCAACTCTAGATAATCCTGTTTAGGGATGTTTGAACTTACCTAAGCGTGGAGGCACGTCAATGAACCACAGAGTAGCAGTTCTTCGGCAGTGCTGAACTAGAGATGACCAGTGTGGCACTACGGCGCTGCTCGTGTACTCCGGTGAGCAGGATTGACGACTCAGATGTATTCGTACAGCGCAGCACTGAGGCGGAGTTGTAGGGTTTGGAAGTGAAGCGAGCCCTGTGTGAGATGGTGAAGGCAGAGCGGCGGAGCCAAGAATAAGTAGATGAATTGCAGAATGGGGGGAAATATCTTCAAGGCTTTGGTCCTACTTTACAAATTCTTTGATTGTCCGTATGCACGGCAGTGTTAAGTTGGACCACACCTCTCCATTTTTTTGAATACGAACTAGCATAGAATTCCCGAGTTCATTGTTTGTCTGCCGTGGATGTAGGTATTTGGATGGTAGAAGAGCAGGAGTCTAGACGCCTCAACTTGGGGCTATTATGAGTTGAGGCGTAAAAGGGGTCAAACAATTGAACTGCTATTAGCTGCGACAATTGCCCAAACACCGGCACCGGTTCTTTTGGGATCTTATCACCGGTGTTATTCTGTTGCAAAATGTGTTAGAGTACCACTAAAAAGGCCTTACCAACCAGACAAACACCAGCGCAACTGACCCTCAAACATCGGTGCCGGTGTTCGTTGGGGAATATGACTGACCCAAATTGTTAGAGAAACACCGGCACAACTGAACACGGAGAAAATCGGCGCCAGTGTTCTCTTGCGAATATACTGACCAGTAATTAGTTCAAAAACACCGGCGCTATGAAGGACCTCTACTACTGGCTCCGATGTTCGTCTGGGAATCTGAATGCCCTTTGTAAACCAGAGAAACACCAAGGAAAACCCATGAATAAAAACTTGGGACGCCAACTTGGTAGTTTAATGGTGATCGGCAGAGAAGCACCGGCGAAAATCAAATACCACAAAATCACTTGGTCTTAAGTGAATTCACAGGGTATCTTTTACAAACCTGCAAAAGACCGGCGCAAACCCAAAGCGATAATATTGGCGCCAGGGTTGGAACAATACTATCTTTATAGCCCATCGAAATTTTGTGTTATATAAACATATACCTGTGGCTTCTCTAAACAAATTATACGGCTGGGCTAGAAACATAAAAGATATGTGACTCCAATTCCTGTGTATCCAAGCAAAAGATGAAAACACAATAAATATCGTTTAACCATCCTAGACGTTTTAGCAATAGAGCACAATACATATACATCTTGCAAAATACCACCGGCATTCATAAACTGTTGTTCATAAAACAGCTGTTACCGCTGAAACATGTTTAGACAGTCATTGATAATAAAATATGAAGTAGGCCTATACAAGGTACAATAAGCACCAACACCTGTGCCCAAATCATCCGCAATATTTTGGCCAAACTATTTGTTGTGGGTAACAACAAAAATAACACAACTATACCATATTTTAGCCACAGCCTTCAACGAAATAAATATTGGGTCGGCACTACAGTCTCCTATTCCGGTGGTCATACATATGATCAGTTATGGCCATCTGGAAAGCATTCTAATCGCGCTGTGCCGCAGCAGATAAGTCAATTTGCTGAGGTTGTGCATCAGGATCCGCATTTAAGTCTTCATCTTCGCAGGATTCCCTTGCAAACAATTCATCATGTGGATGCTCATCACTAATGAAGTTATGTAATACACAACAGGCAATTACCAATTCTACTTGCCTACCCATCAAATAGTTTAGCATTAACCCTTTCAAGATCGGGAATCTAGCCTTTAGCACTCCGAAGGTCCACTCAACGACATTGCGAACTTACGAGTGGTGATGATTGAAAAGCTCATACTTGCCTCTTGGTCCTCCTGCTCCCCTGCTGAACTGATCTCGTTGGTATCTGTGGCCCTTATGTGGGGCCAAAAAATCAGGCATATTCTTATACGCCGAGTCCATAAGATAGTATTTACCTAGTTGAGGACATAGACGAAAGCAAACCCTGTTAATTAGCCCACAAGAGCCTACACAATCAAGAGTAATTACCAGTTTGACACTTGTAAAACCAAGCAAATTGTGAAGGCTAACTTAACCTGCAGTAGGCATTGGAAATGAAGAGTCTGGGGACGGGGCAGCATGCTGAAAAACTCTAGCGTCATGTACCCTTCCTTCAACACCAGCATAAATATAAGTGAAGAGCATGTCGTGGTCACAAGCAGCTAGTACATTCTGTGAAATTTCGCTCTTTCTACTACGAAAAGCACGTTGCCGAGTCAATGGCGTAGAGGCGGAAATCAAAGTGCCGTCAATAGCACCAACACAGTCCTATTGTTTGAGCAGAGTTAAGTGTATAGTAGTATTAAAAGCGGGCAATTACCAAATGCATCCCTATCAACTGAAATTGTAGCCAAGAGAACGGGTAAAATATGATGGGACGATTATATGTGCTTACCTTAAACCATGGATAGAAGGTGTTGTTGTTGTATATCTTGGGATGCACAGCAGTCTCGTCCGTCGGCCTTATCAGAATCAGGGCTAAACGCACAATAGCTTGCAACGCCTCCTTAATATTCCTGTGGATCGTTTCAGTGGAGTGTTGAAACCTCTCGGCAAGATTGCGGTGCCGTTCATCATGGCTAACACAATGTAAAGCCATGCCTATAGCCTCTTCAGCTTGAACCCTTGTTGCGATAATCTTGTTTAATAAAATTCCCTGCTTGTAAGATTTCACATAACTTTAAGAAAGAAGGAACATCCATCCTCATGGCGTTTAGCATTCTATCATGATGTCCTGCTTTAAGTTCATCGATCCAGTCTTTTCTAGTTTGTGCAGAGTCATGACAAATTCGCTTTTCGCCAACCATACCAGTTACATGGTAGTGTCGGTTCAAAGGTGCATTCACACCAAACAAAGCTAAGAACTCAAGTTCTTCATCCTCTGACGATGAATCACAGTGTTGTGGTTCAAGGGCATTCTGCATTGTGGCTTTTACCTGCAAACGAGATCGTCTCTAGTTAAGGATACAAAGAGTTTGAAGAGTTGAAGGATATCCAGCCGAGAGAGAGAAAAAGAAGATATATTTGGACGAACAAAGAAGGTGCAAAGGGAAACCAAGTTCATAAAACAAAGCTCAATGCCAAAAAAACAGGCAACTGTTCAAAAAAGCGGAGAAAACTAAAAAAGTAACATCAGTATTCCCCTACAAAGCAATGAAGTACAAGTTCGAACAACATCTAAGTACAACTACTTGCCTAATATAACACGAAATTCATTCTGCATAAGCGTACAACAACCTATGTTAAAATTGACTAAGTGCTCTCAAGTAGAAGAACGGGCCTAGGGAGAATAACATGACTTGTTAGATCAACAACCTATCATGTTATAGGCTATTAATCCATGAAATCCTCTGGATAGCGGATATTGCTATAAACATCTGCCTCCACACATCTTCCTTAAAGAAAGTGTATGCCTTATTGGCCTGGTCGGGGAGAAGGAATGTTTGCAATTTATCCACTTATTGTACACAGTTGGCGGCGGAGTACTCAGAATTGGGGTCAGGAGAATTATATGATCCAGACTTACTGGAGTAGTATTCATGCTTTGCCTTAGCTGCAAGGCCAAACTCCTCGTGAGCACGATCATATATTTCATCACGCTTTCTCTTCTCAAACAAAGACCTTGAACCCTCTTGCAAAGAAGAGGTACCTCGACTATTCTTACGCTTATTCTTGTGGGCACCCCGGCGTTGTGGCTCCTCGTCAGAGACCGTTTTGCAGTTCTCAGCGTCTACATCAACTGGCATTTCCGTCCTTGGCGCAGACCCCTCTGTTTGCATTGTACAGTTACCTTCATTTCTACAATGGTTTATTTGCCTTGATCGGGCCTCTTCCCCAGTTAGAGGTGGGTCATTCGAAGACTGGCCATAAGTTCCTAGGGGCGCCAATATCTTTAAAAAGTTCAATCAAATTCCAGTAATGGTCACTGGGCCGATTCTTGATAAGACTTATGTCTTTGTCCTACACAAAAAACGCAACAGCCTTAGCTTGAATGTGAATAAAACAAATTAAGACATTTTTGGACGCGACAATCGTAAGGACTATTAGATAATTAGATTGACTAAGTAGAAGTCCCTAACCTGGCCGTAGTATCTTCAAACATAATCTGGTGCAACAAAGCACTTTAATGTTTCATTCCACCCTACGCCAGTTTGGCCCCCAATTTGCTTGAATAGACGTGCAACCCTCATGAAACTGTAGTACTTCCTTTTCACTTGCTCATAATCGTATGACTTATGGCTAAACCTCATGTTCAGCCTATTCCACACATCCTCAAACACACAGGCATTTATGTTATTTTTAGACAAGTTGCCAACTTCCTTGTGTTCCTGCAACAGCTGAACATAATAGCACTCTATTTCGTATTCCCACTTGGCTATAGCACTAGAACCTCCACTGTTATTAGTCTTGCCTCGGGCCATCTAAGACGTAAATTCCAATTAAAGTAGTATTAGTGGACCATTAATGGCAATATTGAAAGGCATTAAAAACCACACAACAAATAGGGTTGTCTTTGAAAAACCTGCGCTGAAGTACGATTGTGGTAGTACTTCAAGCACACCTCTAGGTCGTTTGAGCCACTCTCTGATTGACAACAGTTGCTAGTACTAGAACACGGCGTAGGGGAGGTTCCTAAACGATAAGGCTACTGTTAGGGAAAAAAAGGTATGGTACGTGTAAATGTAACCCAAAGCACTGACATATATACTGCTAGGACAATTTATAGTATGCACCCATGAATACAAGGCTAACATAAGTAATTCACCTTTTAATTTATAGGGACTCAAAGACATCAAACGGTGTGCAGGCAATCGAAATAGATGCAGCACAGATCAGAGGGTATGCCAATGCTTGGAAGGAATGCAACCAAAATAAAGACGTAGCTAAAAAAGTTTTCTGTTGCCGAAAGGTTCAGAACATAAGACGTCATTGATAATATTAACCAACCATCTAGCCTGTTTCGATTGAATTAAACATGGGTTCGGATAGCAATACCAAAAACTTTCTGAAAGACCCATACAGAGGATCCACAACGGGCCCCCGTTTCAATAAATCAAATTACATTCTTGTTATACAATTCCAGTTATGAAAACCTCGACTATTTTACAATTTGGTGACAAGTATTGATACTAATAATGGACATTCATGGCACCCATAATACAATACACACTTCAAATGACATGACCTCAACAAGGGCGGGTTCGATGCTAGAATATGACAAACAATGGCATCAAATTTTAACACAGACAGCTTCATATCTATGTTTTGAAATGAAAAGATTCATATTCGGAATCATAGAGAAATTTGCAACCCGTAACCACACTCGTGTAAGGGGTACTCGTATGTCAAAGCCCAATCCAAAAAAATATAGGTACAATATTATTGTGATGTACAGAGAGCAAACCAGCAAATTTCCCTACAACAGATACACTTGGTACACCCAAAACAATCAAAACATTTCAGAAATTATGGGGGATTAAGCAGGATAGGGAGCTATGTTTCATGACCAAAGGGAAATAGCGTAAATGTAGATGCATTCAGGTCCTCTAATGTGCACCCCAAATAAAGCGCAAATACAATGCTTACGACTCATCCAATTGGTTAAACAGTGATATCAATTTCTGCAACCAAATAACCACGCCCGGCATGGCCATCCATTTCGGGGGATCCATACAGCTAACACCAATGTACAAACCCATTCAACAGTACTAATTAGCGAACGCACAAGTTCAGCAGTATGTTTCTCCTCTTCAAGAACAATGCTGCTTTTCGATCTACTAAAAATAAAAGGGCTACGAACCTAGTATGTAGTATCTCCGGCGAAAAATAGGCCTCCGCCACTGCTGTCAGGTAGCAACGTTTGAGCCGCAGTAGCACCAAGCTATGGCCAAGCTAAGTAGGCTCTCCCCCGGCACAAACTACTGCCGACTGAGTAAAAGGTTGCTAATCTACTGCAAGATGATAGACAAATCTTGGGATGTGAATGATCCCTGCAATCTCCAAAGAGGACTGCGTTGAGATGGCGGAGAAGGAAAACAGTTCAAAGGATATGTTTTGAAACAAAAGTTAACCAAAAAAACATTGATGCAAGATTCCTGACCGTTTACAACAAAGTAATAAAGTGAGGGCCATTAACAGGTATATGTCTTGCCAGCTACAGTTCGGACAGTCCAAAATTTTTGGTGGGTAATTTCTGAAGCTGTGAAAAACGTAGGGTATTTTCCATTGGAAAAATGTGGGGCCCATCCTGGAGAAAATAGCATATTCCGGTGGAAAATGCAATCCAAGCAAGGCCTAAGTTTGTGTTTATACCTAGATCAGAAAATGAAATCAGCCATGCTCTAGCTCAATTTGCTGTCAAACTAGTGCATGATATTGAATAGGAATAAGACTTCCCAAGATGGCTGATGGACTTAGTGCAAAAGGAAATGAGGATAGTAGCCCCTTTATGTAATTAAATCTTGTATTATCAAGTGGTTCTAATATATATATATATATATATATATATATATATATATATATATATATTTGTTAACGTTTGTGAAAAAAAAAAAAGACTTTGACCAAAAGGCCAACCAAAGGAAAAAAAAAAAGAAGAGAAGTAATGGTCGGCAATAGATGCTGGCGACATTACCCCAAAAAAAAAAAAAGAAAGGTTGGCCACAAGGCCAACCAAAGTAAAAAAAAAAAAAAAAAAAAAAAGAAAATAAAAAAAGGGGTCATCGGACCCTCCTCTCTTAACTAGTCAGAAGGGTGGCCAAAGGGCCAACCAAAAGAGGGAAAAAGTATGAATAATAAAAATAATGATAACAGAATTTAGAAAAAAAATAATAAAATATATACGGGGAAGGAGATGACCCGTTAATTGATGGATTAATGAATCGGGGTAGTTCTTGCGAGGTAGCTATGAAGGAAATTGGTTAGACCAAATTTAGTTGGCTAGGATATGGGTTATTAAGTTGGATCTTGGGCCAAGTGCATAGGAGCGTTGGGTTAAGATTGGAGTAAAATAAGAGAATGTTTGGGTTTAAGAGCCTTGAGCCATTATAAAAAAAATGAATGACAAGTATATTTGGGCCAAATATATAGTATGGATTTAGTGAATGTCTAATAGTTAATTTTAAATATAACTAGGCCATCTTCTATGGACTGTCATAGGGGTTAAACGTTAAACTTCAAAACCCAACCTAAAATAATCATGGAATTTAAAGATTTAGGCATTTAGACTTATGCCTTATTAATTAAGTCTAAAATACTTAAATAGAAATCTAAAACATCTTAATCTAGCCTTATTAGATTAAGTTATACAATGTAAGATAAGCTCTAGATTGTTGAATGAAATGCTTAAAATAATAGTAATAATAAAATGGATGAAACAAATTAAAGATAAAAACGAAAATAAAAATATAAATACAAGTGGAATAAGTTAAGACGATAATTATAATAATAAGTCAATATATATACATGTACACATGAATAATAATAACACCTACACATGCACAAAAGTGGGTGCAAAGCAAAAGATAATAGTAACTAATTAACAAATATATAAAAATGGTAATAAAATAAAATAGCGATGATGAGGACGATAATAATAATAATAAATAATAATAAATTATAAATATGTATAGTAAGATAATAGTCAAGATAATAAATATGATTATGAATAATTATTTTCTTTTAAATTAGGAAACTTTACAAAAAGGAGATCTTTCCAAATTAAGAAATTTTATAAAAATAGAAACTTTTCAATTCAGGAAACTTTTCAAAAATAGAAATCGTCCAATTTAGGAAAATGCTGCTAGAGTTCATATAATGGTCTAGATATGAATCTTCAACTCGCTCAGAGTTTATATATTTATGCATCTATAGGAAATATCAACTAATTAGGAAACATATGCATTTGATAGGTACGACACAAGTTTAAAAAATCTAAAATAGTTCCACTCGAGTAGCCAAATAAAGGTAGGTAGTACTTAACCTTTTGAGATTTCAAAAATTTAAAGTGACATTTTTGTCATTGATTATATTTTTACGCGTTAACCTGAACTGTTTTTGATTGAATGATTTACTTGACTATTTATGCAAGTTCTATTTTTATTATACAAAAATGGACCATGTGACTTATCTAAAACTTTTTGATATGTTATTATATACCAAATGAGCTGTATCTTTTATGAAATTAGAACTATGCATGTGATGTGTGAAATGAATTTATGTCAAGAAAAACTCCAAATAGTCATGGAATAGATGGTAGGAACTATAGTCCTGTCTAATCGTCATGGTAGCCTGGTATAGAGTCCAGCCAATTGATAAGGTCATGGTAACCTGGTATCGAGTCCGGCCGATTGACCCATGTATGTAATGAGACCAATCGGTGGTCATGAAACCTATTGGTTGCCCACCTAGAAGGGGTTTAATCTCTAGGCTGAGTACTCAGTAGCCGGTCATTACATGTACTTGTTATGAGCTGATATGAAGAGACTTATGAATTGATATGAAATGATTTATGACTTTATGACTTTTATGTACGGTTACCAATAAGATGCTTTGAAATTACTGTCACTCGTTACTACTAATTGTTTTCCCTATAACATTATTTTGATGATTATAGATGTGAATGATGTGTAAATAATTATATATATATATATATATATATATGAAAAACCGTGAGTGTATGGTTCAACAGAGGGGTAGATATTACTTACTGAATGATTTGTCGCTCAACCCACTTTTGACCATCTTTGCAGATTCTGAAGAGTATGAGTTGATTTACGTAGAAGACCCTGAGGATGACTTTTATTAGTTTTTAAGTGAACAGAAATTAGCAAGCTAGCTACTTCTAGTTGTTAGTTTTATTTACTTTTGTTTCCGCTGTTTCAACCAAAGAATAAATGTACAAATTTATTGGATATTCATAGACTACCTTTTATATGAGATTTGTACTGCACTTTATTTAGTTATATTATTTAGTACTTTTAAAGTTTAGTCTAGTTAAATGTTGCCTTGTAATCTTGAGCGGAACTTGAGAATACGGAGGATGTCACGTGACGGGCGCGTGCGGGTTCGGGGTGTGACATTCTACCTCCCTCCAAGGACGGGACGATTAGAGGAATAGCATTCCAATTTCCATTAAGATAAGACGGCTGTTGTGAAAACCCTAGAAATTTTTTGTGTAAGTCTTGCATGTATTATTTTCATTTTGCTATTAGAAATAATAATTGGTCGATTAAATGTCTAAATTTAAATTTTACAACAAATCCAGAATTTATAAATACTTTGGATTGGTGTAAAAATATATATAACAAAAGTTAGGAGTTAAGGTGTGAATTGATAAAAACCACAGCTCCCTAGTAAGCAATTAAATTGGTACCAAATGACCTAACTAACCTTTCAATTTAGCTAATCTACCATGCGGCCAGCTAGTATCAGAACCTTAGAAACAAAACTGAGTGGAAAGGCCTTGGAATTGCCATCACCGACTGAGGAGTGAGTGATCAGCTTATTTGGAGTACCAACCGAGAGAGTGAGAGAGAGAACTCTGCATTTTTTTTCCTTAGGCAGCAACAACCGAGAGAGAAAACAGAGCAACCGAATAGCTTTCCCATTTCTGCATTCTTTAACCGACCAAAACTGAGAGTTAAAGTGAAGGATAGGAAGAGAAACTTTGTTAGTTTCATCATTGATTAGCTTCAACCGAGAGGAAGAGTGAAAGCTGCTGCAATTTTAGGAACCGAAGCTAAAAGAAACAGGAGCAGTCAACAATTGCTGAATTCTAAGGGAAAAGAGGTAAGAATCTACCATAATTTTCTGCTTAGTTAGTACAAATGAGAATATATACAAGCTGCATGTTAGCTTTTAGCAAGGAAAATAAGTTTTGTTTGAGGAAATGTTCTTGTTTAGGATTAAAATCACTGCTCGACTGAAGTTGTAGGAACCGGGGGTAAATCACTTGAGTAACAGCCTGTTATCATTGTAAAATGGAAACTAATGTAAGAAAGGCATGCAACATGGTTATCTCAGGTATCATAAGGGGTTTAGTTGAAGAAACTTGGGGAAAAGTGGAAATTTGGGTGGAGACCGTAGGGAGAAACCTGCTGGAATTTTTTCAGCTTCATATCCGAGAGGGAAATGAAGAGGTTTCTAGCTGTCCTCATGAATGATCGGCCATGAACTTCTATGTTAAGCTGTATATATTGCATAATAGTTTGGTCTGAACATGCATGTGTGATTGGGTATAAAATGAAAAGATTATTGGAGAATTTCCTTGTTTTAAAAGCTGTTGGCTGCTAAAGCCTTTCTAATATGGCCGAGAGAGGGAAACAAAGCTTTGTTTAATATTAACCTCAAATCTTTGGTTGAAAACTTTATATTCCAGTTTAAAACAATTGTGGTATGTTAGTTGTTCTCTGCATGTTAAATTCCAGATAGGAAGTGAGTTTTAGCTGAAGAATAACGTTACTAAGAGACCGACTAAAAGTTGAAAGGAAAAACTGGGAAACCAGAAAGAGGAAGCTGGAAATGAATTGCGTTAGCTGCTGGAATTCTTTCAGTTTCAGCCGAGGGAAAAGAAAGAACATTATCAGGTTCCCATATCGATTTTGGCTCCAAAATTTTACCCTGAAACTTGATTCGTTACATAGTATCTCAGCTTTAACCTGCATGGAAGATTGGTATATAACTAAAGAAACTTTGAAGAGCTTTATGTTGTATAACTAGTTCCTGCGCGAATCTTTTCCAAGTTGGCCGAGAAGGAGACTTGATTCAGCTATGGGTTTCAGTTCCCTTGGCTGTACACTTTACGTTGCTGTTAAGATATACTGTGGCCGAAAGTTACCATTTGTTTGATAAGTAGGAAGTGAGGAAATGAAGAACTCAGAGAAGGATAGTTTTGCTTTTGGAATGTTTATAGCTGATATGTTATCATTCGGTTTCTGATGTGGGAGGTGCGAGTTTGCAAATTGATTTATAGCAGATCCGGACTTTAACATGATTACACTAAATATCATGAATTACAGATTTTCATGTAAAATACAAATGGAGGGCAAAACAGCCACAAACTCTAAGGAAAATATTTGTTATATCTACTGTCATTTGGCTGGAGTAAAGTTAACATGTTGCGGTAACAACTAAGAACTCATCCGAATAGTGTTAGGGGCTGATTTGAGTTTAATTATGAGCTTGAACTATGGGCATAGATGAACCTTAGCAAAGCATGTGTTGACAGCAGGTAGAGAAAGCTAGAAGATTGGCAAATTTACGTAAACTTTAAACTATAGGCAGCTTAGAATCTAAGTTGGTTACAAACAATGCATGTAAAGGCTACTTGCCTTAACCTTAGAATAGTGGATAGAAATGGTTAAATCTTGATCTAAATATTTTAAAAGTCTTTAAACTTGAAATATATGTTTACTTCTTCAGTTAAATTGACAAAATTGATAAGTTTGAGGTAAAAATATGAAATAGAAATTAAATATGTTATATCTTGTTCTAAACCAAGACGTGAATTTAATAAGTTCAAGTATAAGGTGACAATGATAAAGGCAATAGGTTTCAAAATAAAATGTAGAATAAATAGTGAATATATTATATTTTGTATTTTAAGGTCAAACTTGATTTTAATAGCTTAAACAATAAAATAGAATAAATATTGAATATGTTATATTTTATATTTGAAAGTCAAACCTAATTTGAATAATTTAACTAATAGGTGAACATCTACAAATTGTAAAGTTACAATGGAATTATATATTTACCACAGGAAGTAGCTGCGAGCCAGGAAACAGACTCGAGGCTCGAGAGTAAATTACTTGGATAATTGGTGAGTGTTTTTCAAATTTATGTGTTTAACAGTTTATGTGCATCTAAGTGAAATTATGTGACAAATGTATTTATCATGAATTATTACTAAATGATTCCTTGTAAAGTGTATCTCAATTGTCCCTTGCCTTCTAGGTCGAGGGTGTACTTTATCGCACTCAACTTAGTTGAGTTTGAAGGTCGATAATTGACTGAATGTGACTGTAAGTGTGCATGAATGTAAACCATATGTGTGCCTCGCTGCATCGGTTGAACTGGGCCCCAAAACCCTCTGTTCAACGGACTACTCGAGCCAGCAAAGGGCTTGGTTGGGTGGGACGGTAGCTTTGGGTAAAGGTTTCAGTATACTCGAATATTACCATGAGGTTGGGAGATTATTGAACTGATTATTGAATGTAGTGGATTGTTTACTGTTTTGGAGGACATAAGGAGGTGAATTGGCAGAGTGAATGCAATGATATTGAAATAAATGTACAATGACCGTGAAATGAGTGTCTCTTGACGCTGAAATGAATGCTTAATGATATTAAAGTGGTTCTAATGCGAGCACCATATCCTTTTAAAAGTGATTGTTTAGTGAAGTGCTTCCTCAATTGCTTAATTGTACCGATTTAACTATTTATTAAATGTTGCTTGCTCGGCAAATCTCACTGAGCATTAGCTCAGCCCTTTTAGCTTTGTTTTCCTTACAGGAGTTGGAGGTCGGGAATCGAACGAGGGAACTTAGGGATTTATCATGAAAACTTTAGCATTGTGATTAGTATCTTAATAAGGTAGGATTGTATCGATCGAGGTATTGTAAAAGGATGTGAACGACTGGTTTTGGTTTATTGAAATATTATCTCTGGAGTTAATGTATGGTTAATGGAAATTATCAAACGGTTATCTTTGAAGTTAATGTGAAACCAATGAGTTCTGGCGAGAGTCAGGTAGACGATTCGCTAACTTTTAGAATACACCCTATAAGAAAGTGGGGTTGTCACGGCTGTTCTGAATATCAGCAGTGAACATGGAGTGTTATATAAATGACCTCAGTAACACTTTAGCACACGCTGTAAAATATCACCATACAAAAACTAAAATGACACCATGCAACCCATGGCAATCATGAATAAGAAAAGCCAGACTACTGCCGTCATGGCACTTGATAGCTTTGTCAGATGGATTTTTCTTTTATAAGTCAAACTATTGAAAAAAGAAATCTCAACTAATAGCCAAAAAACCTCACCATTGTTGTAAATCCAGCTTGCCCAAATTGTGGAGTGTTTTGTTTAAAGACCAAACATCTTAAGTAAGAAACTAAACGATCTTATCCTACCTTCCTACCTAAATGCCCATGGAAGAAAATGTGGAAGGGCTGAAGGGACAAATAAGGCAAGTAACAATCAAACCCACCCTCTCTCTCTCTCTCTCTCTCTCTCTCTCTCTCTCTCTCTCTCTCTCTCTCTCTCTAAGGCAGGAAAACACAGCTAGCACTCTCGAATGTGCTCTAACAGTTCATTAGCAATGTTTGCTTTCTTATTGCCACCAAACCACAGAAGGGAGCCACAGAAACAACACAACAATTGTCTATTGAGTCATAAGCTACTTTTTTTTCGCTAAATTTTTGGCTATTTTATCGAATTAAGTTCTCGAAAAGTAATTCATACTCGAAACAGATACTAAAGTGTAAAATCCCAGCAAAAAAAAAAAAATCATCCCAAACATCGACCTAGATAAAAGACTAGAAAAAGAAAGATTATGCGTATAGCACTTCACAACCAAGAGATCAAACGCCAAATTTTTAAAATTTGATTGACGTGCACGGGATATACATATACAATTTAGCTCATCCATAATCAAGTTTTATATTTATAATTCCTAAATACCCACACGCGATTTATCGCAAGTATACGAATCGTGAGCGAGTATAGGGTATTAAGGGTCGATCCCATAGGGAAAATTGCAATTACCGGTGTTTTTCGAACTCTTTTATTATCTAGACTACCATAAACATAAAATTAATGAAAATTACACTAGAAAACTCCTAGAGATATGGAATTCCTTACTACTCTTGCAAATGAAGTTACCGGTTAAGTAAATGCTATTATCTTGGTTAGCTATGGCAGAATTTCCTAATGTAGGTGAAAACTCTCGTAGTGAATCAACTATACTTGTAGCTAAACAATACCTACTCTCGTGGTTATGAAATTAACTACAAGTTCATTTCTTCTATGAAATTACATGAAACAAGTCACTAAAGCCACAAAGGTGTTCCTCTACTCTCGTGAGTGAACTCCCTAAGTTTATCACTTCCTTGAACTAGTGTTAAATTCCGATTCTCATTGCAAACTTAATACCTTTAGATAATCACAACTAATGGCCGGTTAATCATGATTAGAAGAGCAAAAGTGATAAATAACTTGCTCAAAATAATATCATCACATAACCAAATAAACATCACTAACAAGATATAGCAAGTTCAACCATACTCTAGGCATAAACTTTAGCAAAACATGAAAAAAAACAAATCCAAACTTGTATTATAGTTAAACATGAAATCAAATACAAAAGAAAAAGTGATAGGAGAGATGTCACTCTTGTCACATGAGCTTTAAACTCTCCATCTTTGCTCCTCCAATCTTCCTCCAAATCTGACTACAAATACAAGAAGGAAACACTACACTAGCTACTCTATACAACCCTAACTAATTAACTAAGGAAACCCTAGTGAAGACTACATTTTTGGTGAGTTTCTCTAGCCTTCCAAAGTTGTGAAATTGTTCTCCAAAGGCCTCTATTTATAGAGGAATTCAAGAGTCAAATGAGTTGTTAAAGTTGTCATTTTTGACTCTTGAATCTTCCATGAGTTGTCTTTCTAACTTTCCAACTTTTTCTTGATCAGATACAACCGAGATTGATAGCTGGAATTGAGTTGGAAAAGTTGTGTGAAAGTAAGGCAAGTTGATGAGCAAGTTGCAGAAAACAGGTGAGAATACGCGACTCAAGCCACGTATTCAATGAGTCGCCTTTTCACTTCTCCACTATTTCAACCGCTATTTTCTTGATGATGGAGGCTGAACTAGTTCTTGTGCAAAACATGAAAGTTGTAGCTCTTTGAGTTAGATTTCCAATGCCTTAAAAATCATCCAATTTGGAGCTCTGTGAACTGAGATATGATCAAAATACCAAAGACTAGTCAGAGCTCTGTTCAAGCTTACGACCACAGAATTTGTGTTTCTGTATTCCGGCTTTTTGACATGGAAAACGACTGATTTGGATTTCGATGTCTTCATACCAAATGTAGATATATCTCTTAGCTTCAAAATGGTTCAAGAATCACCTCAATCCAATGCTTGTAGCTCACATATAGCCAAAATACCAGAAGGTGTCAAAGCTGTGAAACTTGCTTCCTTTTATTCTTGATTGCATTTCCTCTTTTGCACTTCATGTCTTCTTTAAACCATTTCAAATCATCATCAATCATCCAATTATCTTGTTAAATCTCTCCCTTTGATGATTGAATCCTTAAACCCACAAAAACATGAAGTTTTTACCATTAAAAATTCATAGAAATGCAATTTTCATACTTTAAACCATAAAATGCATATTTTCACTAGATTCCTAGTTTATTAACTATAAAACTAATTAAAGCACACCAAAACTATAAAACATACTTAAAACACGTAAATATCTATTTGTCATTGATAAACATAGGTGATCACATGAACTGAAAATAGAGGTCAAATGAAATCTGAAAAAATCAGAAGCTAACAAAACCCATCAACAAAAGTACAATTTTTAGTCTAATTCACTCCAGAATCAGTTGTAACAATTAAAGATTAAATCTTTTAAACAAATTTATCAATGCATGCATAAAGAATTTTGCACACTTCAACCCTGATTTAAACCCTGACCTAATGCTCAACAAAAAGGGGAAAAAAATAATTATCTACATACGAATGGGAGAAGCGATATAGAGTCATCTGATTGAAGGAAAAGTAAAGTGTGCAAGAAAATTACCAGAAAGGCGTAGCGAATTGAACGTAAAACCTAGAATTTGGGGCTGTTTCGGAAATAGGGAGAAAAAGGGGGAATGATACAAGAGATAACAGCCACAAGGGAGGGGAAGGCAATTGAAGAAGTATAGCATCTGAATAAATTATGTGCGGAGAGGTACGAAGCTGAAAATTCTTTGAGAAAGAAGTGAAAAAATAATTAAAAAAGGTGAGATTTCAGTGAAAACGAAAAAAAAAAAGAGAGAAGAAAATAAAAAGGAAGGAAAAGTTATGTCTGGGACCTTCAAGTGAGATGGAAAAGAAATGGAACGAACGGATTTTGAAGCATCCCAAGTGCGGAAAGTAAAGGAAAATGAATTTGTAAATCTTTTTCCGACCAAAAAGGGGCGGAAGGCAAAGGAAAATGCATGGGAAGCTTACAGAATTCTTTCAAATTGTCCATTTTATCCTCACGAAACTTTATTTGTATATCCAAAATTGTTCCCTTCTAAAAACTCTCAAATAATATCAAAATTTCTTCTCCTTCCCCTTCTTTTATTTTCTTTAATAACTTATCATTCCATTACTCTTCTTTTCTTTTTTATCATAAACTCCCAAACTAGCCTAGGGTTATAATGAGGCTCGACGGTGATTTACTATATTATGAGGGGTGGGTTTTATTGAAATTTCTGGAAATTTGATTAATATACAATTGAAGGACGTGGTAATTTGGATTAGACATCATTTACTTTTATATTGGATTGAATTTTGTACTCTACCTCTTCCCTTTATCTTTTTATCTTTTTTTTCCTCAGCTTTGAAATTAAAAGTTTCAGCAAGAACAATCATTGGATTAAGTGGTCAAACTCATTATATTTTTCTCAAGAATTTGATCTTTGCTTTGCGCAAGTTATTGTAGGTAAACACTACACTTGTAAAGTAAAAGACGTTTAGCTTAATCAGTTTGGATTCACTATTTTTTTTAAAACTAGTTTTTCAAATACAATAAAAAAATTTTAAAAATTACTCTAAAAGGTACTTTAAAAAGTAGTCTAAATTTTTTAAAATATTCAAAAAATCCCAAAATATATTTTAAAAACACTACTACTCTTAAATATTCCAAAATATACTCTAAAAACTCCTGTTACAGTAAAATTTTTAAAAAAACACCTCTAAAAATAGCTAATCCAAACAGAGAATATTTCAAAAAGTCAAACTTTTAGGAATAAAATTCAGATGACCTAAAAGTTTATTCATTTTTTAGAATGCCCCCCCCCCAACAAACAAAAAATTGCTATTTTCATGTTCTTTAAAATAGTAAATTCCAAGTTTTATAAGATAAATTCTGTTTGTGGTGTTCTCATTTACTTTTCTATGTCCTATAGTGAATTTTATTTTTAAGCTCAAAAGTTTATTTAATAACTTATGAGAGAGTACATCTCAAATGGCTTTTTCAGAAAAAAAAAAAAGAAAAAAAAAGCTGAAGCAAAAGAAACACACTCACATTTATAAGTAAATATTTTATTTTGTCAGTTATTTTGTGCATAATACGTTTCAAAATAGTTCATCAAGAATATTATGATCTATCTCCAAAGTAGAGTACAAATTACACCACTTGTTTTAAAATTTTAATAAAATATTAGCAATCTCAAGACTTGAAAATTTCATGTTGAATTTCTTTTCTCTAACATCTAAGAACATCACTAATTTGAGGAAGATTCAGAAAAAAAAAAAAAATGTTGCCTCGATATGGGCGGGTTATGTTCAAGTGGCCAATTACTCCAATTTTAAGAAAATGTAATTTAAATTGTTGAATTCTCCTTTACAATCTTTTTGGATAAAATTCTCTGTGTCTCCATACAATGATATTATGTAACTGTCTATAATCAACTAAAACTTTAGTTGAGGTTGTTTCTTTTGAATTAATAATTTAGTAATCTTATAGCTAAGAATATCTTGAGACATTTTGTAATTGATCCCCCTTTTCTTTTAGTGTATAAAAAGCAATACTAACCAAACTTTTGAAGCAAATTTTATTGAGTAACCATGAATTCTATAATTCAACTCTGAGCCCTCTCCAAACACCCCCCACCCCCTCCAAAAAATATTGCTACTGGCAGGGATTAATGCATTTTCATTCCAACATGATAGTGCATATCATCTCCCAACATTTGAGTGGCCTGGATTCAAACTCCTCACTAGCGATAAGAGTCCCCAGGCGTAACCTACCACCCTTTAATTTTCGAGTTAATGCTCTTCAACAGAGCTAAGAAACAAGTGAATCTTTGGCTTTGTTACCTGAACAGCTTGAACAAGCCAATGAGTTATCACATGTGGGTTACCTTATTTTCTTTCTTGTTCATACTTCTTAATTTGAGTTTTCAAACAAAGAAACAATTAGGTTTCTTTCTCTACCCTCACTTCTTGATATATATGATGAATCAACAAAAGCTATGGCTGATCATAAAATACAATAAAATTGGCGAGGAAAAACTAGGGTGAACGTGGATCGGATACCCGCCTCGTCCACCATTTTGACTAATCCAACCCGCATCTTACGGGTCAACCATTTTCTGACCCTTACCCACTCCGTATATTAACAGGTACCTAGGGATAACAACGGGGGCGAGCACCCCTGCGAGGGGTCATTGGGGCCGAGGGAGAATTTTTTCCCCCCGTTTAGAAACGAGGTTTGAATATATATATATATATATATATATATATATATATATATATATATATATATATATATATATATATGTACATAATTATATATATATAATGATATTAACAATTATACTACTAATTATACATATCTATTAATAAAAATTATTAATTATTTATACTAAATTTATTAATACATTTATGTTAAACTATACTTAATACAATAACACTTTTTTCTAAAAAAAAACATAATAATAATTTAGTGATTGTATTCGTATCAAAAGTGAAAACTTGATTATTTTAGTTATATTTGTTTTATCATATTAGATTGTATTCAAATAACCTTTGTTTAATTATTTTTATGAGTTTCAATTGTGAAGTTACAATGAATAATAATTTAGTGATGTGTTGATATTTTAGTACTTAATTATTTGCTCAAATTTAATTATAATAAAATTATATAATAAAATTTTTTTAGCCCCACGTATACCCCCACGGGGGAAGCAGGGCGGGGGTTTGGGGAGGTGTCCCCTGCCCCATTGCCACCCCTACAGGTACCCGATTATAGGGTACCCGATACCCAATGAAATGGATCAACGAATATTCGCTCCGCTCCATTTATCATTTAATTTTTTCAAAACATGATTTATACTAATTTAATTTTATATTTTACACATTCATCTAACGTTTAATAAATTTTTTTTCTCAAAAAAAGTCTCACACCAAGAAATAAGCATGTGAAGAAAATACAAAAAAAAGGAAAAAAATCAAAAGAGTTCAAAATCAATAAAAGTTTGAAATAAGTAACACATTTTTTTAAATATATGTTCCACATTAATTAAACTTTTTTTTATAAAATATAAGATCATGACTTTTACAAATGAATCTTATAAATAAACTATGATCTTTCATATTTATAATGCAATTTATTCAATAAAATTGCTTATTTTGGTCTAAAAATATTATTTTATAATGTATATAAAAATTTTATATATATATCACGTCGTGTAGCCACGAATTTTTTATTATGTGACCATAACCCTCCACACATCTGCATATTTAAGTGAGTATTCAATCCTCTTTTGACCCAATCAAATAATACAAATTAGATATCCTAATTTACGGATTGGATCAATCCGGCTGATTTTCAGGTTAGTAATTTTGCTCACCCCTAAGAAAAATGTACCTGTAGACAATTAAAATTGTTTATTTATTGTGTATCTGCAGCCGCAGGATAGAAACTGCAATCTTAACTAACAACAAAGAAAAGTTTTAGTTAAGGAAAACGCACATGCAAATACAAAGACACGAAAGAGGGGAAGAAAAAATAAATAAAAAAGAACAATCGAAACTTTACAGAGAATAAGTCCAGATATAGATCCTCTCAAAATGATAAGGTCAACAACAAAACATTGGTCACTGAAGAAGAAATTATTGCTCTCCTATAGGCAACTTACCACCAGCCTAAAACCAAAGCTTTGGAAAACTATTTCTCTAAGCCACAACTGCAAACAATTAGTCTAGCTCACATATGGAAACAACGTACCAATCATCTTACATATTTTTTAATTATAAAGATCAAAAAGTAACAATCTCCAAGCATCTCTAATACACAACACAAACTATGCAAATGCAATTTCGGCCAAATAATCACCTAGGTGCGTAGCCGTCTTCTGAGAATTACCATCCTGGTACTCAGCGCCACTTGAGAAACATTCTTACCATCTCTTCGTAATCCCCACCGGGAAAATCACACCACCACCTCTTAAAAATATTCTCATTATCAATAAACCAAGCACTAGTATCCAACTACAAGAAGTAAGGTACTCCTGTCCTGGGTCCTCTTATTTGGTTGTTTTCCTCAGTTTCAGTGAAGAATTTCACTTCTCTCCTGGAAACACAAATCAAGAACAGTTGTGGAGAAAAACGAGAAGCTCATTAAGTTTTGACCAGTTAAAAAAGGCATTAGATAGAAACAACAATCTAAACAGTGATTTGCATAATACTAACACAATTTTTTATTATTAAAACAGCCTACATTCTAATTAACAGCAAAATCTCCCCCTGCCTATCCTCATGTTCTTCCAGGGGCCGATTTTTAACTACCCTGCAACCCTGTATCAGAATATAAAGTATCCCCTTTCCCCTATGATTGTTGTATTGCAGCGGACTGTTAGAAACTATCTTCCCGTTATAAGCAAAGAAAGTCTCTATTTATGTGTCAACTGCTAATAGTCTATATGCAAATAGCTTTTCTTATTGTCCGAGTATGTTTCTCAACTCTTTTTGTTTTCTCAATTTTGAACAAATGTATGATTCAAGTATTCAAAGTGATATCACATGTTTTGCCTTTACATCTGCTTTCTACAAATCATGCTCCACTTCATTAAATCACCAAATTTCTTTTATCCTTTTAACAATTTCCATAGCTCCTTTGGTTCTAACGAAGAAAAATTACTCCCTCTTATATCATTTCTGTTGTCCAGAGTCCTTTCTAACAAGTCTCCAAAATATTCACCACTATCATAAGTCAAGGTTCATTATCACCAAAATTTCTATATCCCCCCCCCCAAAACTTATGTTCATTCAAATGTTCATTAGAGTCGAGAATCAAAGTTCAATATATGTAAAAGAAGGGGAAACTTCGGCATTTTTTGGGAAAAAAAAAAATTACACATACAAGTTAAATCACTTTTCATTGCCTATGCATTTGGTCGAAAAGCCGAAAGCAAATGGATCTTAGAAAGAAAAAATGACCATTATCAAATAAAAAAAAAATAGAAAGAAAAAATGACCACTTTGATCCAATTTTATGACCAAAAAGAAGGGGAAAGTTCTTTATTCATTAGAGTCAAGGTTCACCACTATCATAAGTCAAGGTTCATTATCACCAAATTTTCTATATCCCCCCCCCCCCAAAACTTATGTTCTTTCAAATGTTCATTAGAGTCGAGAATCAAATTTCAATATATGTAAAAGAAGGGGAAACTTCAGCATTGTTTGGGAAAAAAAATTACACATACAAGTTAAATCACTTTTCATTGCCTATGCATTTGGTCGCAAAGCCGAAAGAAAATGGATCTTAGAAAGAAAAAATGACCACTTTGATCCAATTTTATGACCAAAAACATGTATCACTAAAATGCACAGTCACAGAGAAAAGAGAGGTGGAAACAAGCACAAGAAGTTGGATTTGGTACCATATTCTCATTGAAGCTCAAAATTGACGCTACATTTCCACAACGATAGCAGTAATTTGGTGCAGACCACACCTGCAAACAAATATATTGGATGACGTAAAGACATGAGTCTAGACTACGGAATCAAGTCAAAATTTCAGTGGCAGAAATGAGAAAAGAACTCACAGTAACTAGTCCTTTATCTTGAAACATGTATTTTAGGCCTTCCTGCACTAGTTGGTGGGCCCGACAAACTAGATCAAGCTTGTTAATATGATTGGACTGGAGAAAGAGACAAACAGTTGGCACAAGATGAATGATAACTGCACACATTCACACATGGCTTACCTCAGAAGTAACCCTGGATCAAAAGAGCCAGCCTGCTCCTCTTGGACTGACTGCCCATGTTTCAATATCTTCAGGGTCACTCCACATGAGGTCACAGAAGGGCCCTTCATGGGGAATTTCACAATTCCTTTCGATGACCCTAATCTGCCAGGCCAATAACAAAACAAAATGTCAGTTCTTTAAGCATACCATAGTTATGAGAAGGAGAAAAGTTTCAGGAACTCGTACTTCAATAATAAAAAGGTATTAGGGAAAAATATCAACCACTGTTGTCAAGATCAGTTTATCAGCAATCCTATAGTCCAAAAGTTCCAACCACTGTTGTCAAGATCAGTTTATCAGCAATCCTAGATAGTTTATCAGCAATCCTATAGTCCAAAAGTTCCAACCACTGTTGTCAAGATCAGTTTATCAGCAATCCTAGTCCAAAAGTTCCAAAAAATGTTGTCAAGATCAGTTTATCAGCAATCCTATAGTCCAAAAGTTCCAACCACTGTTGTCAAGATCAGTTTATCAGCAATCCTATAGTCCAAAAGTTCCAACCACTGTTGTCAAGATCAGTTTATCAGCAATCCTAAGTCCAAAAAACTCATTCCATTTAGTTCAAACTCATTCCATTAGTGCACAAATCTGTCCTATCTTTAACATTTATACTTTCTCCTATCACCAACAGCCGAAAATGCCATGCAAATATTTCAAGTTCTTCTTGAGTACTACAATTAGACGGATTAAATGTATGTAAGAAGTTAAAAAAAGAAACCCAACATTCTTACCAATCTTCAAAAAACTGTCCCTAATAATAATAACAGATCCAAATTAAAAAAAAAAAAAAGAAATGGGAAGGAAATTTTAATTCAAAACCCAACATTTAGTACAATCTTAATTCATATAGGGGCCTAATTTTATGTAACAAAGTTGGCAAACAAAAAAAGAGACGGCAACAGCAATTTTAGATATCATCCTGGAACTGAACTTTTAGAGCCACTCCCTACTCCAGTACAGACGTCCTAAAGCAAAAATACCACTGGACCGACCATCCCTAGGCTACACAGAACACGAGCCAATATGCTGACTTCACCATAAGTAAGTTTGGCTCCATTGCGAAGGAGAATAAGTTGGTCTTAAAACACCTCCTAGAACCACAATTTTAAGGGCCAACTTAAACAGCTTTCAACTTCAAAACCCACAAATTTGGATTCTGTTAAACGTCTATATTCCACTTATGTTGATATATTTACAGAAAAAAGAGCTTACAAGAATCCAAGGGAATACAGTAACAGAGAGGATGAGAGCTGAGAAGGCAAACAAAAGGCAGCAAATACTGCAACTTTGGCCACAACAAAAATAGGGAAAAATAATCAATGTGTTAAACCAAAACCAAAGAGATAGTCATTAATGGATGGAAAAGGTGGGGAAGAAAACAAAACTTTTTCATGCCTTTAATCGGACGGGTCACCTCAAACAAGCAACGGCATTTGGAATTGTTAAATAGCCATTGGAATCACATGGCCCGACCCATCCCAGAAAACCAACACTACACTGACACCACACATTATATAAGATCTCTTGATTTTTCCCATGAATTCCAAAGCCTTTCAATTGCCAATTACTTCATAAATGGGGCAACCCTTTTGTATTGGGACGTTACCAGGCTCGCAATAGACAAACATTCTACAACAGGAAAGAGGTGAAGAAGTCGATCTGGCTTTAATGACAGGAAACAATCACTTATTCTACCACCAAGCATCATTTTACAGCAACAAAAACAGAAAATAAGGGAAGAAGAGTGATGGATAACCTGTTCGCGAGGCCCTCCACCAATGGAGCTGATGAAATGTCTACCGTAGCTGCTTCTAACGTTGGCCAACAAACTGGGACTCGGAGAGAAAGGGCTCTTCAATTGAAGGGCGGCGGTGGTGGTGGCAGAAGAGGCTGACTGGTGAGTGGTGCAGACAGTGGTAGCGGTGGCTAGGGTTTGCTTTTGATTTGGGGAAAGATGAATGCCAACAGCGGAACAGCCAAGTGGGAAGAAGAAAGAGGTGTGTTTGTGAGTTGTGAGAGTCCACTGCCTTGGACCTTAGGGATGTATTCGAGCCAAGTCAAGCTCGAGTAGTGCTATACTTGAGCTCGACTCGACCTATATGTACCTAGACTCAAACTCAATCAAGCCTAAAAATCACAACTCGAGGCTTGACTAGAGGAAATTCTTTTAAGCTCGAGACTCGACTCAATAAGGCTCGACCTTTAGTCAAGCCTTATCAAGTCGAGGCTAATCAAGTTTTTTGAGCTTTAGTCTCTTAATGTAAGTGATCTAGGGACTTTAGAGGAATTATACAAAGTGGGATGAAGTTTGTGGACTTTAGTGGAATTATACAGAGTGTGTTTTGTTTTAATGGCATTTCTAACAAATTACACACAACAATTCTAGTGGTGCTTGTTTAACTCTCTATATCAAGTCATTAAATCCAGACTACCACGGAATACTCAAATTGTTCTTCCTACTTTCTTTTTAACTTCCAGGATTGACAGGCTACACCTTATATCTATGATTTACAATTTTTATTTTGGGGTTTTAGAAATCTGCTCTTAGAAGTTAGAATTTATTCTTTAGCACAAAGAGAGCAATAATTAGAATCTAGAGCCATGTGAAGATGATGGAGTGTGAGTAATTTCCTTCTGATTGAACCACTTTTGACAAAGGTTACGAATTCAGTTGAAGTCCAATTTAGTAGAACCGTGTACTACTTTAGCCAATTGCGTGGCATTTTTACGAAAAATTCAACACAGCATACCATTCAAATGCGGAAGACAAAAAAAAGACAAAAAAATTCCACACAGCTTTCGTATTCATTGTTACACTTACGCATGCCTAATAAAAAAGGCCAAAAAAAGACAAAAAAAGGAAAACAAATTAAAGCAGAAGTGTTTCATCAGATCCAGATGGCGATGGAGGCAGACAGGAAAACAAATTTAATATGCTTCTGGGTTTACTCCCAGACCCAGTAATCAATCATACTACTACTTCCCATTCCCCGTCCCCAGTCCCCACACCCATGGTGCCATAGAGAGAGACAGAGAGAGAGGGAAGCGAAGATGAATGAAGGGAGAAATGGAAATAGAACTGGAAATGCACATTAGAGCAGAGGCAGACATACCAGTAACCAGAAAAGCGATGGCGATGGAGGCAGACAGATGTGGCGAGCAACGGCGTCGGCGACGAGGGAGAGATTGAGAGTAACGGAGATAGGGTTTAGAAGTCACTCGTTCGAACAGAGAAGAAGGGAGGAACAGAAACTAAAGTCTGAAGCTTTTCTTTGCTTTTTCCCAACATTTTTTCTTTTTAGGTCTTTTACAATTATGTTATTACTTTTCTGCCCTTATGGAATTTTATTATAAATAAATTCAGTATAAATTATATCTATAACGGTCATTTTATAATTATAATACATATATATTATTTAAATTATATATATTAATTAAATATATCCGGCTCGAAGAGCTATTCGTCGAGTCTCAAGCCTCAAATTGCTGACTCGAACTCAACTCGACAATATACTCGAGTAGCTCGAGACTCGGCTCGAACTCGATTTGACCGAGTTCAAACCAAATCGTTGATCGAACTACTCGCGAGCTACTCGATATTGATTTGACTCGCGTACATCCCTAGTTTTGGTCCTTCAGCCCTTGGAGAAATTGTATCTAGTTTAATAATTAGTTAAATAAGTAAGGGTATTTATGTAATTTCACACGGCTCGCGAGCTCATGAGCCTTCATACAGATGGCCCGAACTCAACTCGTGCTATAAACGACGATAGCTCGAGACGAGCGTTGACCGAGCTGCTCGCGTGCCAAAATGGTTATCCCATTTAACTTAATAGATGGTGGACAGTTTTTAAACTTTTCATAAATGGACAAAAGTATCATCACCAAAAACATATAAGGTTTAGCAGCTCAAAAAAAATAAATAAGACGATAAATTCTAGAGAAAATCAAACAAGCACTAGTCAACCTCGTCTTCCTCCATGTCTCCCTATTTAACAACTCTATCAATACAAGGAGAAAACCATGTCTACTTTTGATACACTTATCACGAGATCAGTGTATGGTACTTTATTGATAAAGGAATCTTAGTTATGCCATTATGATAAAAGATAGGGATAATTTCAGAAACCTCCCCTAAGGTTTCATGAAATATCACGTAACTACCTTGAGATTTTCAAAATCTCACTTAGCACCCCTTGAATTGATATTTTAGTAATCACTCTTCTAACTAAAAGTAATATTAAAAAATTCATGTTTGAGGAGAGAGATTATTTTAGTTCCTTTGATACCCTTAACCTATAGAAAAATGAACACTTTACAAACCAAGGAAAAAAAGTACTAAATTGAAACCATCTTAAAAGTGAAGAGATGAAAATTGATAAGATTTTATATTACAGCCAATAGTCATTTATATAGTAGAGAGAGACAGCAAAAGCAAATATTTTTAAAACTATTTTTATAAATAAAACCCTCCATAGCATTGCAGGCAATTAGCATGTAAAAATCATACATTTGAGCCAAAAAAACTCAGCAATAGATGAAATTTCAACTTCAATATCATACAGAGAATTTACTCAAAATAGACCGACTTTTTTATGGGTATGAAATATGAAAATTTTATTATAAAAAACTCAAAATTTGAAAAACTACAGTTCGAAATTTTAATTACTTTATTTCTCTTGCGCTCTACATGAATAGGAACAAATAACTAAATAAATAAATAAAGTTGTGAAACACAAAAAAAAGGAGAAAAAAAGAGCCTGCGGCTTTTTTTTTGCAAATGCGCTGAATATTTCATTGGTTAAATCCTATATTTCATTGACATTTAGAAAAAGAAAAACAAGTTTAGAAAATTTAAATATGAGGGTATTATTGAAAATTCATCACCTTTGATATTAGCATATGGCCCTACTATCACTTCAAGGTGCTAAGTGAGATTTTGAAAACTTTAGGGGAGCTAGGTGATATTTCATGAAACCTCAGGGGAGGTTTCTGAAATTATCCCTAAAAGATATATCAACTATATAAAAATAAAATAAAATATAATATTAAAGTAATTTTGTTTGACACGGTACCATTTCTAAATTAGTTGAATATTCGGACCCCTACAACTAAAGCAAAATACATGAAAAAGAATAATAAAATTAAAACAAAAGCAAAAAACAAAAAAAAAATCGACTATAAAAACTAAAACTTTATAAGTATTGTGTCGTGGTCTTTAAATGTTTTAAAATTTATTTATGAACTCCTCTTGTAATTCTAAATACATCTACAACCTACGTACAAAAATATGCTTACCCTATAATTAATATGATTTGAAATACCTAATTAGTGTCAAGATATCAAATTAACATCCTATAGTTAACAATAAGGAAAATTTTGAAAATTCTAATAAATATTGAATAAATTTCATATACACTGACAACGCATACACTATCACCGTTTAATTTGTTAATATACACTGTCAGTATAGGAAAGATTAATCTATAAATCTTTATTTAATAATTTATCAAAGACTCGTAAAAGTATTTAATTAGTGGACATCAATATACTCTGAAATGAGTTAAAATATATATTTACTAAACAAATAAATAATGATTATATAAGACAAGTAAACAAGTTTAACTCTTGAACATCAACGTTTTTGTCCTCGATTTCATAACAAATCAGCAATTTCTCTCCTCAAACTCCCATCCAATCTCCCACAAACATTATCCCCAATGGTACGTGATCTTTGTAATGACATAAATCATCACGGAGTTAACCAAATCAACACAATTCGTAGGCCAAGGGGCTTGACCAAATAAGAACAAATAAACATACTACGGCTGCAATGATCTAAGGCAGCCGAAAACAGAGGAATGCCAAACGTACATATGAACTAACATTGACAAAAGGGCTAACATTGCCTGGCATTTCTCAGTGCTTTGGAATTTGCAAGAGACTTTGGAATCACACATTTCTTGCTAGAAGGGGATGCTTTAAATATTGTAGAGAGGATTAACAGCAATGAAACAGATTTGTCATTGATAGGTAACTTAATTCATGGCATAAGATCACTACTTGCTGCATTTGATTTTGTAAAAGTTAGTTGTGTGAGTAGAACCAACAATGTTCCTGCCCATATCGTGTCTAGAATGTCATTGTCGCTTGAGGGAAGTACAGTATGGTTTCTAAACTTCCCCAAGGCTGTCACTGTTGCGGCTCTTCAAGATCTGACATGAATGGAGGTTTTGATGTTTCAAAAAAAAACATTGGCAAAAGGGCGAATTTTAATTTGGCCCTTCAAAGTAGATAAAAAGTATTAATTCAGCTCTCGGAAGTGATTAAGTCTCAATTAAGCCCAAAAAAAGTGAAAAAAAAAAATGATACACACACACACACATATATTTCATCATTTCATAATGTTGGAAGTGAAACTTTACTTATTCTTAAGGTGCTTAAGTTAACTTCTCGCCTAAATTAGTTAAAACGGATAATTTCTTTTCGTATCTTAAAAAAAAATTACTGCTAGCTTAAATTCATGTTTACTCTTTTCTAACTCATTTAGATTAGAAGAGCACTATGTTAATCTTTTCGATTTTGGGTTTTGGACTTTGGATTTATACCAGCTGTAAACAATGCTGTTAAACCCGAACCAGATAGTGACTCAACTAAACTATTGGATTAGAAATCAATTAATCAGATCGGACCGTTCTCAAAAATCCACTGACGTCAACATGGTGTTATAATTATTTTATATTTTTATAAAATTCAAAAATATTGAAATTAAGTTCTTGGTTATATTTGACCGATCATGAAAAATGTTCTAAAAATATTAGACTCGCAATCAAATATACACCTAATAATTATATATGAAAATGTAAATTCATGATTAAAATATATCCATTATCTAAAACTACTTGAAAAATTAAATTAAAATAAATTAATATAAGTTGAAATCATTAATGTTAAATTAATGAGATCATAAGAATAAAAACATCTTAATTTAGAAATCATTTAAAAAAGCGAGTGATTTTAATATTTATACTAAATATTAACATTTTCTTATTTCTATTAATAAATAAAAGTATTATAATTTAAATAACTCATATTATGTTTGGAGAAAAGAAAAGAGAAAAGTTTAAGAATCAGAGCAACCAGTCGAATCAAATCACTGATTTTACCGATTTTTGATGATTTTGTCTGATTTTTGACCAATATAATTTTATACTACAAATCACTTAAAAAAGAAGGCCGATTTATTACTCTTCTCCAACATTTTTCTACTGCTTCTTTTCTTTAAATCCCTTCTTTTTTGAGAGGGAGACCGCTATGATTTCTTTGATCTCTCTCCTATAGGTTTCATTTTTGTTATTTTTCTAATAAAATCTCTCTTAAATTTCTTTAGTGAGAGATATCTATTTCTCCTAGGGTTCTTAGTGAAAATTTTTGTTCTCCTAAAAGTTCCTAGTGAAATTTTGTATTATTTTTCCTTCTCTTATTGTTTAAATTTTAATTTACTTCAAATTTGATTGTTAAATTTGAATTTTTTTTCAAATTCAAGTCTATATCGATAGATCTCATTATCTTTATTAAAACTTACAACTATTAATTAACATATCTAACGATTATAACATATACAGAGTAGACTGCAGCGATTTTAAAATTGATGATACCTTTTAAACCTATTCTTAATTTCTCAGATCTTTTATATTTGTTAAATTACAAATCTACAATTTTAATGCATGTTTCATTCGCCATTAAGAGAGTTTTTTGCCAAAATAACACTCTTTCTAAAAAATATTCCCAATATTATTTATTTTCAAATTTTATTCCCAAATTGATGTTATTGTTGCCACCTAATTATCCTGATTGCCATGTAGAGTAACAAGAAAAGAAAGTTTTAATCTAGTCTATAGTTTTCAACAAAAACTAAAAATTTAAACTTTTTTATTATAGAGGCACAAGAAGATTGAATAACTTTTATAATTTCCTTATAATTATTCAAAATAAATTCTTCCATTATTGACCTTGCTATTATTGCTCTCTGTAATTTTTTTAAATGTATCAAACTTATTGTATATATTTTTTGAAAAATAAATTTGCAAAATACAAAAATTGCAAGCAATAACAAGAAAAAGTTACAAAAACTTCAAGACTATCATATTTGTTTATGTTATGCTTCATACTCCTTAAAAAAAACTTTTACAAAAAGCGTATTGCAATTAAGATAATGCTAAAGTTTCTTGAAAGTAACACAAGCCATTAATTGATGTTGAATAAATGTGCAAAACTATTTCAAGTATACGAGATTATTTGATCATGTGATTGAGAGGCACTACAAATGAACATGCTTGTATATGTGGTAGAAATCAAACATTGTTACGTAGTTTTCCTCTTAATATTTTATCAAACACACAGTGTGAGAAATCATTTGTTAAAACAATTAGTATTCAAAATTTTTTGAAAGCCATAGAAATGTTCCAAAAACTGCACAATAGAAAAGATAAGAGAATAATCTTCGTTTACCTTGAGATTATCAATTTGAGAAAATATTTTCATCCACATATACAATATCGGAAATGATAATGAAGTTTTAGATGTTATTAATATAAATATTGACTTCTCACAATTACATTTGACAAGGAAAAATATGAAAGAACAAAAAATAATGAAAGGAAAAAAAAGTGAAAAAGCTCAGAGAAAGAATCGGAGAAGATACTAATTGCGAAAGAGAGATAGAATGTACCTCTATCTCTATTAACCACATAGACAACCTATGTGACAAAAAAAAAATACAAAAATAATAAATTTTAAAATTAGATTACTTTGGACATATATTTCAAAAGAAAAGTTATTTTGGCAATAAATTCGCCATTAAGATAACAATAAGTGTGAGGAAAAAAAAAGTGAAAAAACTCAGAGAGAGAATCAAAAAAGATATTAATTGCGAAAGAGAGATAGATTGTACTTATCTCTAGTAGCCACATAGACAACCTATGTGACAAAAAAAGTACAAAAATAATAAATTTTAAAATTAGGTTACTTTGGACATATGTTTCAAAAAAAAAAATATTTCGGCAATAAACTCGCCATTAAGATAACAATAAGTGTGTTTAAAATAATGATAAGCAAATAATTTAAAAGATAAAAAAATATGTTAAAAATTATATTTATAAGATAGCAAATAATTTCTGACCATTAAAATTTGCTATCCAACTAATATGTCAGTCGTATTAGAAGATTTTTAATTTTCAATAATCTGTTAATAAAATATGTCTTATTATACTAAGAAAACCGATTTACGATTGAATCGGTCGATCCGAATCTCAAAGATGAATCGAACTTGAGTGGCCATGGACAAAACTGTTTTACCATGATTTTGATGGTCTCTCCTGGCGGTAAATTTTCGGGTTAATTCCACTTTGTCCCCTTTAAACTTTAGATGATTACCTATTTCAGTTCTTAAACTTTAAAATGAGATATTTAAATCTCTAAATTTATAAATACCTCCCATTTAACTTCCTAAACTTATAAAATAAGACACTTAAATCCCTAAATTCTTATAAAATGGGACACTTTGACCACTAATAACATTCAAAATTTGTTAAGAATTTTCCTTAAGTGAAAGGTATTTATAAATTTAGGAATTTAAATGTTCCATTTTAAAATTTAGGGATTGAAGTAAGTAATCATCCAAAGTTTGGGGGGACAAAGTGAAATTAACCCTAAATTTTCTAATAAAATCCGGAGTTGATTCCGTGGTCTAAAATCCATCATCTCGACCCTTCTCCCCACATCTTCAGTGTCTTTCATGAAAATCTGACATCAATTGCTCCTCCAAACACTTCCAGATCTCAAAGAAAAATGTTACCCCCCCCCCCCCCACCTCAAAACATCTTGCTTAAATTCCTAATTGAGCATCTGAAATCACTTAATTCTTTTCGCTGAACATAGGATATACTCCGTGGTGGATATAAATTAAGCCAAGAAGAAAACTCTGGTAAGAAACAGGTATCTACCGATACTTTTTATTTCAAGAAATTCAAAGCCCTTTACACAAAATTCATCATCATCCTCATCCACACAGCAAACAAACAAATTCATACAAACGGAGACATCTCACAACCAGTTTGCACGCTACACCTCACACTCTTTTATTCTTGTTTCACATTCAGTTTCCACAGAGCTTAGCTTAGCTTAGCAACCCAAAGCATTTAGCCGGAGATCTCAATGGCCTTAACATCAGACTTCTTCACTTCCTCTTTCGGCACGGTGACGGTGAGCACCCCATTCTCCATGCTGGCCTTCACCTGATCCACCTTGGCGTTCTCCGGCAGCCTGAACCTGCGCAGGAACCTGCCGCTGCTCCTCTCCACCCTATGCCACTTGTCGTTCTTCTCCTCTTGCTCCCGGCTCCTTTCTCCGCTAATCTGCAGGACCCGGCCTTCCTCAACCTCCACCTTCACTTCCTCCTTCTTCAGCCCCGGAAGGTCGGCTTTGAAGACATGGGCTTCGGGAGTCTCTTTCCAGTCGATGCGGGCGGTTGCAAATGCAGATGTATCCCTTGCTGTATCTGGGACGTTCGCCAGACTGGTGTTCGAGAAAGGAAAGCCTTCAAAGGGATCCCAAATGTCAAGTGAAAATGGGTCGAAAACGTTGCTTCTTCGGCCACCGAAGACGCTTGGAATCAGCGACATTTTCAGCAGAACTGACGGTGACGGTGACGTTAAATATTTGACAGCTTATGAAGCTAAACAGAGATATATAATTGTACTGTGAGATTCGATCAATTCTTGTCGATGATGATGAAGCAGGTGAAGGAGGTTCATATTTATAGGATATGAGAGGCAGAGCCCAGAGTTTTCGAGGATTTTCGTGAATTGATTGCCCAACGGATTAATCTGGAATTCTTTTGCTTTCCCTATCAACTTCTACGATCTTCCTTCATGGTCTAGAGGGCTCCGGACAAGTTGCTGTTCTGACAAAGGACAAATTACAAATAACCTCCCGTCATTTCATCTATTATCACATCACCTCTTAGTGTTTTAAAATATCCACTTTATCTCTCTCTGATTTTATGTAAAGTAAAAATTTAACAGAAAAATAAATTATACTAACTAACGTCATTCGTTGAAATTCATAGTGTATTTAAATATTAAATTAAATGATGACTTTTGCACCATATGTAAAATAATAGAGGGATGGGATAAAATGAATATTTATATAAATTATGGAGGAATAAGTAGATATTATAATTTGATCATAAGCACTTTGAAGCATTTTTCTATAATCATTATAATTAATTGTGTATTTTATTCATTGTTTTACTTTATACTAAAATTACATGAGAGTTATATAACTATTTTAAAATGTTAAGAGGCTCGTCTGTTACTGTGCAAAACTACAAGGACTTATATGTAATTTATTTGCCCTTTAACAAAAGGAACCAATTTGCCGTTTTGGGGGAAAAAAATTCTAGAGAGCTCTGGATGGTTCAAATTTGAAGGCCCACTTAATTCTTGGGAGGCATGAGATGGACTTTTGCAATCTGTTTGGAGCACTAGGCGTGCATATTAGCCCAAGAAGATGAATTACAAGTTGCAGCCCAACTTCAATTGTACATGTACGTTCATTCAGTATTTATCACGCCAGAGATTTCTTGTGAAAAGGTGTTTTTTCCCCCTCTTGTGAGAAGTTAATTGTTTGGATTCTGATCTTTCGGAGAAAAATTTTTATGCTTTCATGAATATTTCTTCTACACAATTTTTAATTACCATTTTACTTTACATATATTGTAATTTTTTTCTCAAAAACTTCTCCAAAAAAAAATGCAATTCAAACGAGCAGTAAGTTTTTTATTTCTCTTTTGTGAAAAGTTAAGTCTTTTTTTGGTAAATAAATATCCAACAGAATTACATGGTAGAAATGTCACATGTAATTATCACAGTTTGGTTTAATTAAAGTTTCGTATGGCGACCAGAGCAAACTGTAATGAGACAAAAAATCCTCTTTCTAAAGTTTTTTGGTCCTTGACTAACTTGTTTTAAAACCCATTCACAAACATTGGAAAAGACAGTCTTTAAAAAAAAAAAGTATTGGATAAAACAATTTGAAATTGGTGAACTATGATTTGAGAATAGACATAGGTTTTTGAATATTAACAGAATATTAAACGACTTTGGGAAAGACACATTTCGTCCCTCAACTTTTGAGCACGACACATTTGATGTCTGAATTAATAATTTTTGACCAATGTCATCCTCAAACGGCAATTTACCCAATTTTTAACGGAACTGGTCATGTGATTTTCACATGACCGTTAAGTAAACTTAAATCACATTTTTAACAAAACCTGCAAGTTTCCTACATGCAATCAATCAACTTTTGACAATTTTGACTAAGCATCCATCAATAAACACTTGCGTTAACTATGATTTGAGATTGTTGAACTATGATTTGAGAATAGACATAGGTTTTTGAATATTAACAGAATATTAAACGACTTTTTAACATTCCTAATCAAGAATTACAGAAATGCTACCCCATCCGGACGTGGTTAAGGCAGCTTGTAGTAGAGCAGACTTTGTGGCCGTAACAGGCCTTGGCCCAATATTAGGTCTCTACTGGATGAGTTAAAAAATTTACTAGATTATAATTCAGGATTTAGATCAAACTTGGTAAGTAATCTGTAATTTATGTCACTGCATTTATTCAGCATAAGTAAACAATAAAATCATACAACTAAAACCTATGCAGGAAACAATAAAAATGTGAAGTACAGTTGTAATTTAGTATGATAAAGTCAAAGTATCAAATACGTAATGAGTTAGCATACTATAAATAATAAAGTTGTGCAGTTTCCTCTTCAAGTGTCAAGTTCTTTTTCTAATAGAGTGGCTTGATTTTTATAGCTAAATTGGTCCTTTTTCCCCCCCTTAGTAAAGGCTCCATGTAATTCGATAATGAGTTAAGCAATGAAGTGTTATAAATTGCAATGAATTAGTGCATTTGGCCATTAGAGTGGTACGTCTTTTGTAATAATCCAATATTTATTTTTTCTAATAAGCTAGTAGTAAGTTTTCTAATAAAGCGGAATATTTATTTTTATGAAGTATATTCTTCTTTCAATTAATTGACTTGGTTCAATTTGCAAGTAGATTTTTTTTTTCTCTAAATTTTGTTAGAAATAAAATGGTAGATTGTGCTGATGAAGTGGCTTGTTCAATGAAAGGATGCGCTGTAAAATTTAACGCTTACTTATGATGGTACATAGAGGGTCCTAAATTGGTAATTTGTTATCAATTAAGTGTAATATTTTGCTGATTAAGTTGTACGTTTTGTTTCAATAGAGGAACAAGTGCATCAAAAAAGGCGGCAACATATTAATACTCTACCATGGAAAAAAAAATTGAGATAAGTCAGAAATTAGTCTTGTTTGGATTGCATTTTTGACAGAATTTTTTTAAAAAGTTTTCATGAGCCTATTTTTTCATACATTTTTCAATCACCTTTTTACTTCACATACATCATATCCTAAAAAAAAAAAAAATGTTACAGTAATTTTTCTTTAAAAACTCCACAACTAATTAAAAGTTGTTATTCGAGGTCTTTGTTTATTTGAGGAGATGCATATTATAAGTTGTTATTTGAGTTTCGGTGGACTTGAAGGTATTAATTGTTAGTAAATAATTTGCTGTTTCAAGTTCCCTTTTTTTGCCATAACTTCACATCGTTTCAGGTATCTGCAAATTATTCCTAAGCCTACAGAACTCCAATTTGTAATAGTAACTATTATCTGAGATCACTTGAAAATTTAAGAAATTTGCTTTGTTGCTTAAATGTTCATCAGCATTAACTCTCTTTTGGTTGCAGGCAATGTTGTTAAATATGGACCAGATAATGATTCGGCTAAACTATTGTGTTAAGGATCAATTGGTCGGATAGGTAGGACCATTCGTTGACCTCAGTATGATTTCATGATTATTTTATATTTTTTATAAGTTTTAGAAATATTGAACTTAAGTTCTTGGTTATATTCGACCAACCATATAAAATGTTACAAAGATATTAAGCTTGCAATTAAAATTTATATATAAAAGTGTGAATTCATATCTAAAATACGTCCATTCTCCAAAATTACTTGAAAAACTAAATTAAAACAAATCATACCCAATTCGGCATCTTTTTGTTGGGAATATGGTTTTATAATACAAGTTAGAATCGCTGATGATAAATTGATAAGAAGATAGGGATGAAAACTTCTTAATTTAGAGATCATTTGGGAAAGCGAGTAGTTTTAATATTTACACTAGGTGAGTGGCATTTTCTTATTCCTATTAATAGATGAAAGTTTTATAATTTAGGTAACTTAAATTATGTTTCAGAAAAACAAAAAATGTTTGAAAATCGGGTCAGTTAGTTGAACAAGGTCACTGATTTGGCCTGTTTTAGACGATTTTGTCTAGGTTTTTACCAAAGCAATTTTTTTTAACCTCGGAATTTTATTTATTGTTTTTGAAAAGTAAAAGTCTATGAAAATCTTAAATAAGGAAAATGCATCCTATCTAGATTAGCTATGCCTTTTACAAGCTGCAGCAAATCTTGAGGATGATAAAAAGTGGAAACTTGGCTAGAATTGGCGAGTTGAGCAAGTGCATCTGCCATAGAATTGACCTCCCGATAACCATGAACAAAATGAAACTGCCTATTCTGAGAAGCAGCCCAAATCTGGCAAAAAAAAAAAAAAAAGCAGCCCAAACCTGGCAAAAAAAAAAAAATCATCAATGCACCATGCACACTTAGCATGTCTTTAAACCGCATCAAGCAGAATCTTGGAGTCCATTTCAACCAAAACCTGAATGTGACCAAGTGCTGCGCAAACAGCTAGACCTTCCAGTAAGGCTCTTGCCTCGGCCTCCAGACTAGTGCAATGTCCATAAAACGTAGAAAACACAAGAATCACAAGCCTAAATGATCCTGGAGCATACCTCCCTCACCTGAGGGCCCAAGGTTCCCAAGCGAAGAGCCATCCACATTTAATTTGTAAAAAGGGAATGATGGTGCTTGCCCAGTTAGGAAAGTAACTGACCGAGGATTCCTCGGAATAAGAGAGGAAACCATATTCGCAGAAGAAGCTTTGCATCTGATGCCTCCTTATGAGCTAAAGGCCAAGCTATCAAGATAGCTTGAACTTCAGCGAGAACTCGATGACAAATCAGAGTAGCTGGGAGGACAACACCTTCAAAGAAATGGAGATTCCGTACTTTCCAAAATTTCCCAACAGACTATCGATGGCAATATGTGTAGAAGACAACCAGTCATTGAATAACTCGAGGCACCTGCCCATAGGCCCTGCAGTCGATAAAGAATATCGAGGTGATGATTGCTCGGAATATCTAACAGACGCTCAAAATAATTCCAGACTTCCTCTGCTAGGGGTAGGGCTGCAAACGAATCGAGCCGCTCGCGAGCGGCTCGAGTCAAGCTCGAGTCGAGCTCGACATTAATCGAGCTCGAGTCGAGCTCGAGCCAGCTCGAGTCAAACTCGAGCTCGAACTCGAGCTCAGAATATTAAGCTCGTTAGTATATATATATATATATTTTTTATTTTTATTTTTATTTAATAATAAAATTACGTATATTATATATATATTTTTTTATTTTTTATTTTCATAGTGAAATTACGGATATATCCTTAATATTTTATTATTTATTCAGAAAAAATATTATTTTATTTATTTTTAAAAAAAATAAAATAAATTTTTTTTTATTTTTTTCGAGCTCGAGCTCGGCTCGACTTGATTCGAGTCGAGCTCGAGCTCGAAAATTGCCAGCTCGTCGAGCTCGAGCTCGAGCTCGAGTTTGATAAAATTTAGCCGAGGCTCGGCTCGATTAGCTCAAAACTCGACTCGACTCGGCTCGTTTGCAACCCTAGCTAGGGGACACTTCGAAAATAGATGATCCATTGTTTCACAACTTGTACAAAAAGAACATTTTGAGGGCATATTAAAGCCCAAGCCCCCAAGGACATCAACTAATGGAATAACATTATTCAGAAGCCTCCACATAAACATCAATATTCTTAGGGGAATTCGAGAGCTCCAAATGTACCTCTTGGAAATCATTGTCGGCTTCTTTTGACGCATTATATATGTTGAAAGCAGATGAAACTGAAAAAAGGCCAGAAGCTACAGGACACCACACCAGCTCATCTTTCATATCGTTAGACAAAGAAAATTGCCTTATATTAGTTCACTGTTCACTAGAAACAAGTGACTGCAATGCATCTAAATGCCATATCCTGTTGTGGGGGAAATCTGAAATTCGAACCTTCGGAAATGGAACGACTGGCAAACTAGTGGCAAGAGGCCCCTCACCTATCCAATTATCAAACCAAAAAGATGATGATCTATCTCGAACAAGCAGGCGAGTATTATCTTCCACTACTTGTTTAGTGCATAACATCCTTCTCCAAATCCGCGAATCTGAATGCCGGAAGTTGATTAAAGAGGCATGATCAATACCTCTGATATATTTTGAAGCCATTAAATTAGCCCAAATGGAAGATCCAGAGCGAAATTTCCACCAAAGCTTACAACCAAATGCTAGTTGAACATCTCCCAGTTTCCGAAAATCAAGGCCATTTTCCTCCATCGGATAGCATAACTTGTCCCAAGAGATCCAATTAATGCCTTTTATTTACCCCATTCGAAACCCTCAAAAAAACCTGGACATCAATTATTCCAGTTGTTTCAAAACCTGCTTCGGAGGATCTAGAACATCCATTGTATACAAAGGAATTGTAGCTAAAATATGCTTAATAAGTATCATTCTGCCTCCAACAGTCAAAAGCTTACCCCTCTATTCAATTAGACGTCTATTAAGCTATGTTTTCAGAACCGGACCGGATAGTAACTCGGCTGAGGTCAGGGGTCAGGGGTCAATGGGTTCGACCAGGGGTCAATAGGGGTCGAACCGGATGACGTCATAAATAAAAATTATTTAAAAATTAAAATATTATATATATAATATTTAATAATATATTGATATTAATAAAGGTATATTCATATATATTTGATGTTTCAAATATATTTAATAAGAAAATACAAAGAAATTAGAACAATCAAGTAGCAATTTATATTATTTAATAAATATTAACAAGTTTAGAATTAAAATTATGAATTGAATTGAAAAATAACATCAAATTTTAGGACAATACTTATAAAGTATTAACTATTTAAGGTATATCAATAAGTTTTAACAATTTAGGGGGTCAAAACATAATATTAAAAAGTTTGAATTTTATTTTAAAAAAATTACTGTTGAACCGGAAAAATCGATTTTTTCCCGGTCAAACCCGGTTTTTGACCGGATTTTAAATTTTCGGTTTTTTAATATGATTCGGACCGGCTACCTGGCCGGTTCTCGGTTCGACCAGTTCGACCAGCCGGTCCGGTCCGAATTTCAAAACAGAGCTATTAAGTTTGTCAACTAGTGGTTAGAAATATACTGCTTTTGTCCTCCCTTTGAAAAGTTTGCATTCCAATAATCAATTGCGAGATGCTTACAATGTATACCCGTAATAGAGGATACTAATCTTGATTTAGCCATAGAGCACTTCTTGGAAAGGACAAAGAAACGCTTCAACTTATTCATCCTCTAACTAGAGCCGTGCTCATACAAAGTTTGGAAATCCATCAAACCTCTAAGATGCTTCCTATCAGCCTTGGCGAATATCATAATGTCATCTGCAAAGTTCAAATGGGAGACTAATAAGCACCCCCGCGGCAGCCCATAACTAGCTATAGTCCCAGTCATAAATAGATTATTGAGCCCCCTACTAAGCATTTTTGCCACTAAGATAAATAGGTATAGCGATCGTGGATCCCCTTATTTAAGACCACTCGAAGCTTGGAAAAAACCACACGACTTCCCATTGATCAACAATGAGAATCAACTTGCAGTTAAATTATTCAAAATTAGAGCAACAAGGTGGGAATGAAAGCCAAATTTTTGCATCAATTTAGACAAAAATAGGCCGAGAGACCCTACCAAAGCCTTCATCATATCCAATTTGAAAATAATGTTATTTCCCCGTACCTTCTTGTCCAATGAACACACTATCTCCTGGGCCAATAATATATTATTATCAATTTTACTACCTCAAACAAAAGCGGACTGCTCCATTGATATTAAAGATGGTAACAAAGGCTTCAAAGGATTGCATAGCACTTTAGTGAAAACTTTGTTCATAAAGGTGCACAAACTAATGAGCGTACTTGCAATGGATTTAGGAATTGAAACTCCAACAAAGAACTCCTGAACTGCGTTGAACATGTCATGAGCCAAGAAGTCCTAGCTAGCAGTGATGGAAAAATGCCCTCGAAAATCCATCTGCACCGGCTGCACTATTTCCATCCAATCCAAACACCTCCTTTCTGACCTCTTCTAAAGACACCATTTGAACAAGATTTGGATTCTGTTGCGATATAACTTGGAAAGGAATATTTTGCAAAAGCTGTTGAGCCTTGTGCTTTTCTGCAAGGTCATCATCGGAGTCCTACTAATCTTTCTACAATAATTTCTGGAAAAAAACCACTCCCTCATCTACTATAGCATCCAAATCTTCAATCCATTCCTTTTGAGAGTTTTTGATTCGATTGATACGCAATTGTGCTCTCTTCTCTCTCAAGGATTAATGGAAAAACTTTGAGTTGGACTCGCCCTCCTTTAACCACTTGACCTTTGCCTTCTCCTTCCAAAAAAGCTCATCATTCACCAAGGCTTGGAGGAGGTTTGCTTGAGCTTGGCTCCATTCCTTTGTATTCTCCAACTCAAGTTGGATTTCTTTTTGACGAACTGGCTCCTTTGCCTAAGCAATCTTGTCAAAGACATTACTGAAGTTATCTCTGTTCCAAGCTTGCAAACATTTCTTCAATCACTTCAATTTACTTGCCAAGGCATACATCCCAAACCTTTCAATTGGCAAATTCCAATTTTGACGAACTACACCCTAAATGTGGAGTGATTGATCTACTTGTGTTGAAATTTAAATGATGTTGGACCAGACCGATAGGGATTACCAAACAAGCAAAGCAAAGGCGTATGATCTGAAGTTGTACGATTGAGATGGTGGACATAGAGGTTCGAAAATTGCATTTCCACTTACTATTGTAAAGAACTCGATCCAGCCAGTTCCAAATTTGTCGCGCATTGTGAGTACCCGGCCATGTAAACATACTTCCATTCACCTATGTGTTGAGCCGCAATTGTTGACGCCCACAATGGTTGAATTGGTGGCAAAATTTTGCATCCCACATCGACAAAGGCTTGAGGAATGCCTTCTTTGGATTCCTATAAATAAGGAAGCCTTCTGAAGGTTTTAACTCGCACCACTCAAGAGAGTTATATGGGCTATTAGATTCTTGAGTCATCTAGCCCATTCAGTTAAATATTTTAGGCTCTCTTGTTTTGAGTTTAGGAATATTTTTCTAAACTCTTTTGTAAGTGCCTATTGGCCTAGGAACCACTTTCCTACGGCTTTTGTATTTCTTCTTCATAGTAGAAATATTGCTCCTCCCTCGCCCGTGGACGTAGGTCAATTTGACCGAACCACGTAAATCTTCTGCGTCTTTTATTTGCTTTGTTATCCGTCTTTATATGGTCGGTTTTACCGCCTAATTATTATATGGCTGGTATCTACCGCCTATCTATTATATGGTCGGTTATACCGCCTACTTTGTTCTAACTTGAGTTTGTCTATTTCCTGGCCTGATCCTAACAAACTGGTATCAGAGCTGGTTGTTATATTTTGCAAGACAGGTTCATCTGGTGGGGCCCGTTCATCTGGTGGGGTCCGTCCATCCTGTGGGGCCCACTCATCCTGTGGGGTCCGTTTATCCGTGGGGCCCGCTCACCTTGTGGGGTCCGTTCATCCCCGTGGGGCCCGCTTATCTCGTGGGGTCCGCTCACCCTGTGGGGCCCGCTCACGAGACTTGCATATTTGTTTGGCCAGTTTTTTGAGACAAATTTCAAGTTACAGATTTTGTGGCAACAATGACGATAACAAAGACGGTTGTCGAGAAATTCGACAGGAATGTCAACTTCGGCATGTGGCAGCTCAAGATGGAGGCCATTCTTGTTCAAGACGGAGTTGATTTGGCAATTCAAGGAATTGAGAAAAAGCCAGAAGATGTGACAGATGCAAATTTTCCTGAGATGGATAAGAAGGCAAGATCCAGTATTATCCTAAATCTCTCCGATGAGGTATTGCGTGAGGTAGCAACGGAGACTTCGGCCAAGGCTATGTGGGATAAATTGAAAGCCTTGTATATGAAGAAGACAGTCGAGAATCGGCTATATTTGAAGCAGAGTTTGTACATGCTTCGGATGTCTGAAGGTACATCTATACTCTCCCATCTTGATAAATTTGATTCCATTATTATGGATTTGGGGAATATAGATTCGAAAATTGATGATGAAGATCAAGCCCTATTACTTTTGTGTTCCCTTCCCCAATCCTTTAAGCATTTCCGTGATACTATGATATATGGAAAGGAAACAATTTCGTATCGGGAAATTAAATCTGCGTTAAAATCTAAAGAGCAGATAGATAGGGATATTACTGGGGAAACTAGTGGGAGTCAAGCCGATGGCTTGTTTGTTCGGGGTAGATCTGAAAGGAGAAACACAGAAAATAGAAGTAGATCTAAGTCCAGACATAAAAATGTGGTGTGCAACTATTGTAAAAAGAAGGGCCATATTATCTCTGATTGCTTTAAATTGAAAAATAAAGAAAAGTAAAAGGAGAAAAGGAGTGAAACCACCGAGGCTAGTATTGCCGTTGATGAGAATGATGGAACTATTTTCTGTGCAACGGAAAATAATTTTAGATCTAACAATGAGTGGATTTTAGATTCGGGTTGTTCATATCATATGTGTCCCAATAGGGACTGGTTTTCAACATATGAATCAACTGAAGGTGGAGTTGTCTTAATGGGCAACAACGCTGTTTGTAAAGTTGTTGGCAAAGGCACAATCCGGATTAAAATGTACGATGGTATTGTGAGGACGCTCACAAATGTTAGACATGTTCCAGATTTGAAGAAAAATCTCATCTCTTTGGGCACTCTTGAGTCTATCGGGTGCAGGTATTCAGGTGGAGACGGAGTTCTTAAAATCACTCGAGAGCTCTTGTTGTTATGAAGGCACACAAATCTGGTACTTTGTATATTTTGCAGGGATCTACTGTGACAGGTGCTGCTGCTGTTTCAACATCATCTTTGTCAGATACTGACATCACCAAATTATGGCATATGCGTTTGGGGCACATGAGTGAAAAAGGCTTGGGCATACTAAGCAAAAGAGGACTTCTTTGTGGACAAAGTACCGGGCCATTGGAATTCTGTGAACATTGTATTTTTGGGAAGCAGAAAAGAGTCAGCTTCAGTTCACCAGCAATTCACAAGACAAAAGGTACTCTCGATTACATTCATTCCGATCTATGGGGTCCTTCTCGTACTCCTTCTAAAGGTGGTGCCAGGTACATGTTGACTTTCATTGATGACTATTCAAGGAAAGTTTGGGTCTATTTTCTTAAGCACAAAAATGATGTTTTCCTAACTTTCAAGCAATGGAAAGTTTTAATTGAGAAACAAACAGGAAAACATGTTAAGCGGTTGAGAACAGATAATGGCATGAAATTTTGTGGAGGTGAATTTAATGAATTTTGCAAAAAATGAAGGAATTGTTCGGCATCACACTGTCAGGATGACGCCTCAACAAAATGGTGTGGCTGAACGTATGAACAGAACGCTTTTGGAGAGAGCAAGATGTATGATCTCCAATGCAGGGTTGACAAACGACTTTTGGGCAGAGGCGATCAATATGGCCTGTTATATTGTCAACCGTTCTCCTTCTGCATCTCTTGATTTCAAAACTCCTGAGAAAGTTTGGTCAGGTACTCCTGCTGATTACTCCAATTTAAAAGTTTTTGGGTGTCCAGCATACATGCACGTGAATGATGGAAAATTGGAGCCTAGGGCTAAAAAGTGCATTTTTCTTGGGTATGCTTCTGGGGTGAAAGGATACAGATTATGGTGTCCTGATCCCAAATCTCCAAAATTTGTAATCAGTAGAGATGTTACTTTTGATGAATTGTCTATGTTATCTTCCAAGAAGGAGTCTTCTATTCCTTGTACTACTGATAGTACACAGAAGCAGGTGGAGCTTGATATTGGCAGTTCTGGTCCTTCTCAATCCAAATCTTCTATTCAGCAAGTACCAGTAGATACACCTGAATCTACTGATGAAGATAGTTCAGAAGAAGAAGAGTATTCCATAGCCAGAGATAGAGCAAGGAGAGACATTCGACCACCACAAAGATATGCAAATTTAGTTGCATATGCTTTGTCTGTTGCAGAAGAAACTGATGCAGTTGGTGAGCCTTCCACCTATTCAGAAGCAGTTTCTTGTGATGATTCTGCAAAGTGGTTGATTGCAATGAATGAAGAAATTGAATCTCTTCATCAGAATGAAACTTGGGTTCTTGTAAAGCCGCCGTCAGCTAAGAAAATTGTTGGTTGCAAGTGGGTCTTCAAGAAAAAGGAAGGTATTCCAGGGGTTGAAGATGCAAGGTATAAAGCACGATTAGTTGCAAAGGGCTATAGTCAGGTACAAGGTGTTGATTTTAATGATATATTCTCACCTGTTGTTAAACATAGCTCTATTCGTGTTTTACTTGCTTTAGTTGCCATGTATAATTTGGAGTTAGAACAGCTCGACGTTAAGACAGCTTTCTTACATGGCGAACTTGAAGAACAAATTTATATGAGACAACCCCAGGGTTTTGAAATTGAAGGTAAGGAAGATCATGTTTGCTTATTGAAGAAATCCTTATATGGATTGAAGCAGTCTCCAAGACAATGGTATAAGAGGTTTGATTCCTTTATGTTGGGTCATGGTTATTTGAGGAGCATGTATGATAGTTGTGTTTACTTCCGGAAGTTAAATGATGGTTCTTTCATTTATTTGCTGCTTTATGTTGATGACATGCTCATTGCTGCCAAGAATTTGTCAGAAATTCACACCTTGAAACTGCAGTTAAATAGTGAATTTGAAATGAAAGATTTAGGAGCAGCTAAGAAAATTCTTGGCATGGATATCAATCGAGATCGAGGAGTAGGAAAGTTATTTTTGACCCAGAAAAATTACCTTGAGAAAGTCTTGGAACGTTTTGGCATGAAAGATGCTAAACCAGTATCTACTCCTCTTACTAGCCATTTTCGGCTATCTGCTGCTCAATCACCAAAATCAGATGAAGGGGAAGATTATATGGCACGGGTTCCTTATTCCAGTGCAGTCGGCAGTATTATGTATGCAATGGTTTGTACTCGTCCAGATATTGCACAAGCAGTCAGTGTTGTTAGCAGATATATGTCTTGCCCTGGTAAAACACATTGGCAGGCTGTGAAGTGGATTCTCAGATACTTGCGAGGTACTTCAAATGCATGTTTGGAGTTTGGAAGAAATAACAATACTTTGGTTGGTTTTGTAGACTCAGACTACGCTGGAGATCTTGACAGGAGAAGATCACTTTCAGGCTATGTATTTTGCATTGGCGGTTGTGCTGTTAGTTGGAAAGCTACTCTACAACCTGTCGTAGCTTTGTCTACTACAGAAGCAGAATATATGGCTGTGACCGAGGCAATCAAAGAAGCCTTGTGGTTGAAGAGTTTATTTAGCGAGTTAAGTCTATATCAAGGTGTTACTGATATTCACTGTGATAGTCAAAGTGCCATACACTTGACTAAAGATCAGATGTATCACGAGAGGATGAAGCATATTGATGTGAAGTATCACTTCATTCGGGATATCATTGCTGAGGGAAAAGTCCTTATTCAGAAAATCAATACTAAGGACAATCCAGCCGATATGTTTACGAAACCTCTTCCAAATTACAAGTTCAAGCAGTGCTTGGACTTGGTTGGTGTTCGTTATTTGTGATTTAGACCCATTGGGTCTTATGTGGAGAAGGTGGAGCGATTTTACTATTGACGATGGTGGGACTCAAAATTATGCCAAGGTGGAGATTTGTTGAGCCGCAATTGTTGACGCCCACAATGGTTGAATTGGTGGCAAAATTTTGCATCCCACATCGACAAAGGCTTGAGGAATGCCTTCTTTGGATTCCTATAAATAAGGAAGCCTTCTGAAGGTTTTAACTCGCACCACTCAAGAGAGTTATATGGGCTATTAGCTTCTTGAGTCATCTAGCCCATTCAGTTAAATATTTTAGACTCTCTTGTTTTGAGTTTAGGAATATTTTTCTAAACTCTTTTGTAAGTGCCTATTGGCCTAGGAACCACTTTCCTACGGCTTTTGTATTTCTTCTTCATAGTAGAAATATTGCTCCTCCCTCGCCCGTGGACGTAGGTCAATTTGACCGAACCACGTAAATCTTCTGTGTCTTTTATTTGCTTTGTTATCCGTCTTTATATGGTCGGTTTTACCACCTAATTATTATATGGCTGGTATCTACCGCCTATCTATTATATGGTCGGTTATACCGCCTACTTTGTTCTAACTTGAGTTTGTCTATTTCCTGACCCGATCCTAACACTATGTCTGCCTAAGCAAGCAACTATGAATGAAAGAATTAAAGTTTGCAATTGCTCCAATATCTTGGGAGGAATTTCCTGAGTATTCATCCAGTGAAGTGACAACATTGAAATTGCCTCCCAAGAGCCATAGCCGTTGCCCAACTATTTGTTTTATTTACAATAAAGCAATCCAAAGCTCTTGTCGCTCTTGTCTTGTGCACTTCGCATGAACAAAGTTGCAATGAAAAACTGTCGAGACAGACTCGTGTGTAACAACTAAATGAAGAAACTGCTCACCATTTTTGATAACATTCATAGCAAATGAATGTTTCCAACAAACCCAAATTTTGTTGGATTTATTAAAAAGGCCTAGATGAAATCCAAGTGTCGCCACACAATCAGACAGAATAGAAGAGTCAATCAGAGGCTTCAGAAGTAATTTCTTTATGCTATGGGATGTTGCACGACCTACTACGCCTCACACATTCTAGATGAGCACTTTAATCATTAAATCAAAGGAGACGTTATAGCTTGAGAAGCCTTAACAGCTTGTCGAGTAAGAATCGTCCTGGGTCGTCTTAAAAAGCATTTTTTCCTTGCCCATTTCATTTGGTATAGCTGCGTTAACATCTCTTGATCAATCAGGCTTTCAAAAGGTGGAATATGAGCGAGCCTTGCATCCATCTGGGCTTTGAATGTGCAAATTAGCTAGTTGATTAGCCATGGTTAACGGCTCATCCATAGTTAAAACCCAGTCAAAAACATAAGTCTGTTTGGTAGACAAGTTCTTCTTAGGAAATCGTTTTGCTTGATCGAGTCTACAGTCATCGTAAAAAGAGAGAGCGAGAGGCTGCACATTGCAGTTAACAGCAAGATTAACAACAACCATCTACTCATTTTCCCCCTGCATTTGTTCTTCGGATAAACCAGAAGATATCAACTAGATTGTAGGAGATTTCCGTGCACAGAAAGGAACCAAAAGAGACTGTTTGTTGCTGCAATTAACAACTGTCACTTGATCACCACTCTTTGGCTGAATGTCCAGCTGATAAACCAGAGAAGTTCAAGTAGACACCATCAGATTTCGGTGCACAAACATAATTAATAGCATCCACCTGATCATGACCTTTCTGCTGGTTTTGTTCAGCTGATAGACCAGACGAGTTCGAGTGAACTGATCAGGTCTCGGAAGTTCCCGCTGCAATTTCTCTATTACAATCCATGTCTTATCTTCATGAGCTTTAGATTGGTGTGATGTCTAATTTTTTGGAGCCTGATCAACTTTATTCTCCACAATTTTACCTGAGCTTCGGCAAGATTCAGATTTATGGCCTAGCTTCTGGCACAATGGACAGTAATCTGGCAGGTTATTATATTTCACGGTCTGCCAGAATCCTGAAGCTCCGTTCCCAATCCAAAGTTTATCTGGGAGGGACTGTTGCAAGTCCACCTTAATGCAAAATCACGCTACGCTAGGTCGGTTAAGAGAGATTGTTGAAGCGTCAACCTTTAAAGGTCCCCAATCAGTCTAGCAATCGAAAAGAGAGGTCGCTTATTAATGAGATGAAATGGAAGTCATGCAAAAGATACACACACTGGAGCTAATGGTGATTCGGTCTCTACTCTCTACAGAGAAAGAAGGTGTCCATTTAAAAATAGGCATTATGAGCCCTTGCAAAGACCAGATGCCCCTCAACCAACATCGCAAATAATCCTTTTCAAGCTCGAATTAGATGAGAACATGTCGATGATCTATTAAACCCAGCAAAAAAACCCCTTGAAAACCAATCGCTTGAAATTCTTTCCGGAACGCATCCATCCTCGGTCTTCTTTTAGAAAACTTCCCAACCAACGAGAAGCGAAAAGGGCTGGAAAGGGCATGAATATCATTTTCAGAGAAAAAAAACCGTTGGTTTACCTCTGTAGGTAGAAGGCTCACGAACTATTGAAGGCTATTGAGGGGAAAAAACGAAAGCTTTAGAGGCCTTGGGAGCAACACTCTGCGGGTGTTGCGAAACAATGTCTGCAAAAGACTTCTTGGGGAGGGGGGACACAAGCCCTTCAACCACAAGTTCGCCATGGAGGAACCCTAGCGATTACAACTTCGCGCCTTTGAAGTGATATGTCACTTCTATTTGTAAGTCATAATACATAAAATTTTAACTACTTTTCTAGTTGCAATGGCTATCACCCTTCTTAATATGCATTGAGTCTCCATCACCAAAGCAATTTTGTACTACTAACTAAATTGAGAAGAAGGATGATTGGTCCGATCCGAATTTAACAACACTGGCTTCAGGTTGCATTATTTTACCCAAAGGCAAATTCTTCCATGTCAAGCTTTAGTATGCATATATATAGTTGGAATTTGAACTCCAGTATTGCAATACTTGAAAGTGTGAAATAGGAGCTTAGAAACAAAGATATGCCTTCAAATCACAAGAGTTAGTCCAATAATCAAGAGAGGACTTTAAGAGTTCTTCTCATTAGTAGATTCAAGATTCAAATTTTAGGCATGATAATTGAGGATGGAAAGGGTGAAGGAAGGGATGAAAGATAATAAAACAACAAAAAAGAGATATGCCTTCAATCCTCTTAATACACACGGGGTTAAGGATGGATAGAAAGCTGAAAGAGTAAACCAGCCACTGAAAGATGCTCCATTTCAATACACAAATTCTGTTCACCCTTTACACACAATTGATCATTGTCCCTTATACTAGTCAGTTGAGTTTTCCCTCATTTATAGAATATGATAGCATAATCCTACTGATTGACAAAAAGAGAAGAAGAAGAAGAAACTAAAGTTTTACACACTTTTGTTTTTTTTCTAATTAATCATTTTCAAACATATTACTAGTATACACTACACAAAAATGTTGTTTAGTATATAGCTAAAACTAAACATCCATAATGTTGAGAAACCCATAAAACATTTAGTTGGAGATTTCAATGGCCTCAACCTCATGCTTCTTCACTTCCTCTATCGACATGGTGATGATAAGCATACCATTCTCCATACTAGCCTTCACTTCACCCATCTTGGCCTTCTCTGGCAGCTTGAACTTGCACAAGAACTTCCTGCTTCTCCTCTCTACCCTATGCCACTTGTCATTCTTCTCCTCTTGCTCCTGGCTCCTTTCTCCGCTAATTGACAACACCCAACCTTGCTCAACTTCCACCTTCACTTCCTCCTTCTTCAATTTCGAAAGATTTGCTTTGAAGAAAATAGTACTTCGTTTGCCACCAAAGATGCTTGGAATGAGCGACATTTCTGGAATGCTTGGACGATTTTTTATAAAATTGATGTTAGATTCAAGAAAGCTTATTAAGATAGCTGCTTGTATCAGGAGCTTCAATTGTGACAGGTGCCGAGCCTGTGCAATAACAAAAATCTAACTACCACCAAAGGCAGTCAACAATCAATTCCAGATACTGAAGTAGGGACTTTAGATATGCAATGAGTTACTTGATTCACCCAGGCTCCGAAGAGTTTATTTAATTCGATATACTAGAATTGACCAGCTGACAGCAAATTATTAACTTATAGACAGTGGCAAACAGGGTCGTCTCCTCAGAGACTGACGACAATTTGCTCTTTTTCAAGTCAAAGAGAAACGGGGGTTCTGAGAATTAAACACTAATGAATTATTAACCAAATTAATCAACTGTGAAAAATAATTAAGAAAGACAATTAATGGGAAAAACTCTATCCAAGGACACACATCAGAGATGGTTCATGTAACTGATCATTGATTTAAATATAATTCCAACATTCATTAATAAATAGGTTTTTAATTGCCGATACTATCTGACAATTAGTTTCTCCTTACTGTTTCGATAGCCAAAATACGACCATTGACTATTTCCCTAATCCAGAGATAAACCTAGGTACGACCATAGGATTTAATTTCCTAATTGCATTAAAAACTAGAAAAACCCTGCTCTAATCAATAAACACGATACGAGAGTTTATTTAAATTAAATTATACGCTTCCCTGGTACAAATCCAATTATGCCAGTCGCTACCGGGATTAGAGCAGTCAAACAATTACGGATTCAACCACTCCAATTAGCAAATAGATTATGTGAATAATTAAATATTGCGCACTATTCAATCATACACAATAATCATAGCCACGAAAAGTAGAAAACATACAAATACCAATGAATGAAAGAAACAATTAAAATAATTTAGATCTCAGAGTTATTATTGAACCAAATCTTCAGTTGTTCCTTATCTAGAAGTATGAAATTTTAATGGAGAACTAGCCATGCGAAAATGTGAGGACCCGAATTTTTATTTTCTTACTTTTATTTCATTTTACTGGTTTATTTAATTATTTATTCACCCGTTTATTCTAAATAATTTATTTCATTCATTTTAAATCCATTTGCATGGAATAATATCTCATTTATATTTTTTAAACATTTCGTTAGCGAATTTAATTTTTCTGTAGCTCGTTTAGCGAGAAATAGTAAATGCACATTTTTTGAGGTAAATTCAGTTCGAGAGTGCAATAATCTTGGAGAATTAATAATGATAAATAGTAGACTAAGAAAAGTTCATTGAGAGATTAGATGTGAGTGAGTTATTAAGCTCAAGTAGGAGCACTAATTGCTCACTAATCGGTTGTTGACTTTTGGGGCACTAAGACCACCTTTATGTCCATCCTTCTTACACACTATCATATCACTCACCTACCAACCAAAACCCTTTCTTCTTTCCCTTGCTTTGGCTGATCCCCTCCCCCATTTCCTACACACAAATTTCAGCTCCTTGTCCTCCATTCTTGCTCCACAAAAGCTCTCTAAATTTGCTTTTTGTCTTGGTTCTTCATACAAGCTTGGAAGTGGACTTGAACAAGGAAGAAACTTTGGTGATTTAAGAGCTCAAACCCTAGTGTTTAGTCTTCATTTTGACAGCAAGGTAATCCTCAAAGAAACCCTCAACTTTTCCTCTCAAATCTTAGTAATAAGTTGGTTTAGTTAGTTTAGTTGTTGGGTTGTTGATGGGTTCACAAGAACCTTGACATTAGGTAGTGGACTTGAGGTAACTTGATAGGTAGAGGCCTTGAGGATTTTGTGTGTTTATTTGCTTATTCGTTACTTGCTTTGATGAGATATGGTGTAGTTTGAGTTGGAAAGAAAGCTAGAGGAATGAAAGTGCATGCTGTCCGAATTTTGTCCTATTGAAACCTTCATGTTAATTTCAAAATTTTGATGTTATTTTGGTCCAATAATGCTTGATATATGATGGTGGTTATGTGTGTTGAATATCTTCCAAAAAGCTTTCCAATTGGTTGTGTTAATGTGGAGTGAAAGTGAGGAAAAAATCTGAAAATTTTCTGATCAGGTGACCCCAACTAGTGTTCACGTTTTTGGTCATAACTTTTTGTTTGAGAGTTGAAATCGAGTGCCATTTGTGGCATCCGAAACTAGACTCCGAGAACTTTCCGTTGGTATAAATTGCACCTCCTAACTTGTTTCCTATGATCTGTAGTGAACTGCAAAATATGACTCAAATTCTTCACTGCATTCATCCGAGAAACAGTCTTAACTGCAGCTTGTAGCTCAATTTTGCCTATCTTGCAAAACGAATTTTAAGACAATTCCTTCTAGTGATTTTCAGAATTTTGAATCTAGTTTTCAATGCCACAAACCACACTAAATTTCGAGTTGCGTAGCTCTAGTTATGATCAGATTCTTAAACTTTGTCAAGTATGTCAGAACTGGAATTTCGTAAAACAGGTCCTAAAAATCAGTTTTCTTAGAATTGTTGTACTTGGCGTAGAAAGGTCTGAATTGAGTTCCGTTTGTTGCATTTGAAACTTAGTTTGGAGTTTTAATTGTGGTATAAATTTCAAGGGTTGATTCTATTTTTAAGAATTTTTTTGAATTTTCAAACTTCACTGAATTTGCAAGCCTGTTTTGCTCTATCCTGTCTAGAACAGTGACTTTGAGCTAAAATTTGAATGATTTTGAATTGGAGTCTAAGAAAAGTGTCTTGTAGAGAGTTTTAGTGCTTTGAGTCTAGTTTCAAACGGTGTAAAGCTTCTAATTTTTTGACTTACGGAACTTGAGATACAATTTTTCCAAGTAGTATTGCACTAAGCTGAAAATTTCCCATTTTCAAACAAATACTCCTTTTAAGAACTTTCCATATTCCTTTGCGATTGTTGGACCGTTTTAGGTGTAATTTCATGGTTAAATACATGGTTCCTTTGGACTTTTAAACTTTCATTTCAAATTTTGGTTTCCGAAAGTTAAACTTCTCTTGATGCATTTTCTTGGTCATATAACTCCTTTGATTTATAGCACCTCTCTTCATACTTGAATTAGGGACTTCAACCCCTATTCTTATGGTCTCGATTTCCATGAGTTTGAATTCTAAAAATGGAACGTTTTGACTAGAGTAATTCTTGGTGAATTGCACTAGTTTGATAATTGAACCTTGGAACCTTAGCCTTGATATTTACTATGAAAATGAGTGGAGTTTTAGATGAGTTTGACTCCATTAGTTTGGAAAATATGAACACTTTTTATATTCTAAAGTTTAGACGTGAGATTTGAAGTTTTGGGAAAACCATTTACCCTTTTTCCTTGATTTTCGTGCCAAAAGTGAAAGTGGTACTTTCTTGTGGAATTGAGATTTAATCACCACGACTTGAATTATAAACGACCTTTGAGCTCTCTTTGAGCATTATTCCAACGTTTGAGCTAGAAAAGTTTCTTTAACTTGACTCGAACTTGTGACTTTGAGAGTGGGTAGAGAGAAAATATTTTTCTTTTTAACTTTGGTCGAACACCTAGGTAATTATGATTGTACATGTCTTAGGTGGTCACGAGGACGCCGAAGAGCTCGTCTGACTTTTCACTTCACTCTTATTTTGCCCTTGACTTGTGGTGAGTGTCAAGTCCATGTTAAATGCTAATGTGTTTGAAATGATATGTGTACAAGTGCTATATATGATACGTGAACTTGTTGAGGTGAGAATGTACTTTATCGCCCTCGTACTCTCTTTCTTGTGATTGAATGATACTTGTTAAATGAATATATGACTTGCACTTGTACTTGACATATTTTAACTCGTGAGCACTGAGCGGCTAGATGTATCACGCCCTATTTGGGGTGGGAGGTACTACTCATCCCGACTCAGTGCTATGATCGAGTCTAAGTCGATTGGAGCGTTGTTTCATCGACCCATCATGCTTGTGGGGACACCCCAACCCATTGGCTAACCTTGTAACTCGAGCCGGAAAGGGCTTGGTCTAGGAGTTTGGTGAATCTTGGGAAATATTATAATTTGATCTTTTGAAATCTCGCTAGGCATACTCGAATAGTATCACCACTTTATACATGTTTGGTTACGGATCCGAGTGGATGCTATGTTGGTCGGAGGTAGTAAGTGGAGTGCTGCGGTCCCATTACTACTTGGGTTGACGGAGGGTCAACCCCGAATGGCTCAACTTGATCGAGATGTGGAAATAACTCTTGAGAACTCCCGTATTCTTATATGTGTGTTATTTCCAACTTGTGCACTTAAATGAAATGTCATGTTTAAAATTGCTTTCAAGCACGTTATTTGATTGATGGGTGTTACTTGCTTGTCCGTTTATTTTCTTGGCCTCACTGAGCGTTCGCTCATCCTTTTAAATTTGTTTTTCCTTAACAGGCTTGGAGGTGGATTGGAGGATCTAGACTAGCATTTTGGTGGAAGCTAGTTAATTTTGTATAAATTTGGTGACTATTGTAGTGTAATTTTGTTACTCTTGGTTGGTAGATTTTAATTACAATTGTTAACCTTAGAGTTGTGGCTTGTATATTCTAAATACTTCTTGTTTAAGCCGATGGTTGTTCTGTGGCTCTATATTAAGCTTGAATGAGTGCGTGAGTTCTGACGAGAGTTGGGCAGGCATTCTGCTGATACCCTAGGGTTCGCCTTAGGGAGAGGTGGGGCGTCACAGTTGGTATCAGAGCGCTAGGTTTGAAATATCTAGAATAAGATTAGGAATTCTTAGTCATGAACTTTTGGTCATAGAAACCCGTGATAGACCTTACGTTAAATTCTTAAATGATATCAGTGAATGTAAGGACCTAACTTTTAGTTGTGGGTTACTTGTAGGATATGGACAGCAGCAGTGATGATGATATGGTTGAGGGACCTCTCCCCGTGATCCCGTATCGCCTGGTTGAAGGCGGACCCCTTCTGCGATACTCACCTGCTATGAGGGGTAGATCGTGCCCATGCCTAGCGAGATACTCTTACCCTAACCGTCTGGTTTTAGGAGTAACTGAGGAGCAGAGGCACTTGGCTCGTGACTTCCGGATGGTACTAGCGGAGAGAGAGGAGATGGAGACCACTATAGAGACCCAAGTTGCACGGATCCAGGAGTTAGAGGCTAGAGTACTAGAAGAGCGTCAGAGGGTAGATGCCTTCCATGCCCAGTTTCAAGAGACTGAGGAGCGCCTTACCCGGATTGTCCAGGAGGCGGGGAACCGCGTGAACGGTATTATGGCCGAGTGTGTGACTATGACCGAGCGTCTAGAGGAGGCTTTGCTTGGGGATGTACCTGGAGAGGCTGCACCTGCCGTGGAGATGGAGATTGCACCGATGGAGGAGGATCCTGATCAAGAGGAGCCCGAGGAGGACCCTTCTGAGACTGTAGGATCTTCTAGTTCGGTCCACCTGTATTAGAGACCTCTTCTTTTGACTTTTGTTCAAAAGTTAGAAGGGGTGAATCTTGCTATGAGACATTTTGTATTTTGTGCATGTACCCCTATATTTTTTAGGCGCTTAGATGCCTATGTTTTGAATTTGATATTAGTAACTCGTTGTATGCACTCTTAAAATGTGACATGACTTCTAATCTATGTAAAGATCTATACTTTGATTTTAAAGTATTCTTGCAACATATATATGTTTTTCAATTTATACGCTTATATTTTCCTCTTTTATTATGCGTTTAGAATCTTGCTAAATGGATAGGCAAGAACGTGGACCGGGGCATGGGCATGGGCTTCGGCAACCCCGCACTCCCGAGAGAGGTGAGGGATTCGCGACTGGATCAAACCAAAACCGTAGAAACTAAGAGAGTGACCAAGTGGCTAAAGCCATTAACCGCATAACCGATGTTCTTGAGCGTTTAGCTAAGCGCCAAGGACCTGAGCCAGTCAACCAACCTAGGAATCAAGAGAGGGGTGAGGATAAAGCCCTTGAGCGATTCTTGAAGTTCGTTCCACCTAGATTTTATGGAGGGTCTGATCCCGAGGTAGCGGAGAATTGTTGGAAAGGATGGTGGAGATTTTTGCGGTCTTAGACTATGTCGAGAAAAGGCAAGTGAATTTTGTTGTTTTTCGGTTTGAGGGAGCAACCCGCTCGTGGTGGAACGTTGTTAGGGCAAAGTGGGAGAAAGAACAAACCCTTGGACTTAGGCAAACTTTGAAAGGGAGTTCAATGCCAAATTCCTTCCGCCTATGATACAAGAAAAGAGGGAGAATAACTTTATTAAGTTGAAACAAGAGTTACTAAGTGTGGTCGAGTATGAGGAGCGGTTTACTAAACTTTTCAAATTTGTCCCTGAGCTTGTGGTCACGGAGCATAAAAGGATAAGAAGGTTTATTCAGGGGTTAAATGCAGAAATTCAAGAATCCCTAGCAGCCGCCCAGATCACAACATTCATGGACGCCTTGGAGAAGGTACAGAGGGTAGAAAATGCTAAGTCCCAATCTAGAGTTTTTCACGCTAGAAAGAGGAGTAACCTAAGTAACACCCCTGGATCGTCTGAGAAGTCTATCCAAGCTCTTAAAATGGGAAGAGGGGTTGAAGGAGTGAGAATGTTTGGAAAACCAGTAGGAGCTCCATCGAGGGGAGCCCTGCCAAAGGAAAATCAAAGTGGTCGAAGTCAGCAAAAAGGGAGTTTTCAAGCTGGTCAAGCTGTGACTCGTGTGATTTGTGGATATTATAACAAACCTAACCACACTGAGGTCGAGTGTTGGAGGAATCAAGGAAAATGTCTGATCTGTGGAAGCGCCGAATACCAAATTTTGAGTTGCCCTAATACCTCTAAGGAAGAAGGAAATACCCCCAACTTGCTAGGTCTATTTCAAAGCAGTCAAGTGCCGGAGGGAGCTGACCGAAAGTGCCAACTAGGGTTTACGCCTTAGACAATTAGCAAATCCCTAACCCAACTGAGGTGGTGGAAGGTATGATCCCTGTTTTTCATCGCCTATCTAGAGTTTTAATTGATCCCGGGGCAACCCATTTTTTCGTAGATCCTAACTTTATGAAGGGTATAGATGTAAAGTGTGATTTATTGCCTTTTGACTTGGAAGTTAAAACTCCTACGGGGAACCAATGCCTGATTATTAATAAAGTTTATAGAAATTGTGAAATTTAGGTTGGTGAGAGAAGATTGGTAGTAGATTTAATGAGTTTAGCAATTAAGGGGTATGATGTGATAGTTGGGATGGATTGATTAGTTCGATACCATGCTCAACTGGATTGTAAGATGAAGTTAGTGGAGTTACACATTCATGGGGAAACAACTCTGAAATTAGATGTGAGTGGTAGACTAGCATCGTCTGCTTTAATTTCGGGGATTCGAGTTAGGAAATTGGTGAATAGTGGAGTCAAAGGATATCTAACCTTTCTTATCAATACACCTGGGGATAAGGTGAAGTTGGAAAATGTGCCGGTAGTAAAGGAGTTTCCCGACGTCTTTCTCGAGAAATTAAAGACGTTACCTCCGGAGAGGAAAATAGTGTTTAAAATTGATGTGCCTCCGAGGATGACCCCTATCTCTAAGACACCTTACACGATGGCTCCAACTGAATTGAAGGAATTGAAGTTACAATTACAAGATTTACTAGGAAGAAACTTTATTAGAGAAAGTGACTCACCATGGAGAGCTCGAGTGCTCATTGTTAAGAAGAAAGATGGGAGGTTAAGGCTATGCATAGACTATCGAGGCTTGAATGATGTGACCATCAAGAACAAATACCCTTTGTCTCACATAGATGAATTATTTGATCAGTTGCAAGCGGCAGTGGTATTTTTCAAGTTGGATTTGAGGCAAGGCTATTATCAATTGAGGATTCTAGAAGCTGATGTGCCTAAGACCGCTTTCAATTCAAGATATGGGTACTTTGAATTTGCAGTTATGCCATTTGGGTTAACTAATGCGCCTGCAGCGTTTATGGACTTGATGCATCGAGTTTTTAAGTCGTATTTGGATCAATTTGTGGTGGTATTCATTGATGACATATTAGTATACTCTAAGTCCCGAGAAGATCATGAACGGCACTTGAGAATAGTTTTACAAACCCTGAGAGAGCACAAACTTTTTGCTAAGTTCAATAAATGTGAGTTTTGGTTGGAAGAAATAGCCTTTTTAGGTCATATAATCTCCAAGGAAGGGATTACTGTAGATCCAACTAAGGTTGAAGCTGTTTCTAAGTGAAAACGACCAGAAAACCCTACCGAAGTTCAAAATTTCTTAAAATTAGTTGGATATTACCGTCGGTTTATCAAGAACTTTTCTAAGACTGCCAAACCCTTAACTGAGTTGACTAAGAAGCATGATAAGTTTGTTTAGGATTCTAAATGTGAGAAAGGGTTTCAAGAGTTGAAAAAGTGTTTAACCAAGGTACCTGTGTTGGCATTACCAAGCGGAGGAGATGGTTTTGTGGTTTATACAGATGCTTCAAATGATGGTTCACGATGTGTATTGATGTAAAATAAAAAAGTGATTGCGTATGCCTCCCGTAAGTTGAAACCTCATGAGCAAAATTATCCGACTCATGACTTAAAGTTAGCGGCAGTAGTGTTTGCCTTGAAAAAGTGGAGACATTATTTATATGGAGTGACTTTCGAGGTTTTCACGGATTACAAGAGCCTTAAGTACTTGTTCTCCCAGAAAGAGTTGAATTTGAGACAACGTAGATGGGTGAAATTTTTGGAGAATTATGATTGTTCGCTTAACTATCACTCTGAAAAAGTTAATGTAGTAGCGATGCCCTTTCTAACGGTATAAAATTTGATCTGTGGTTCATTTTATATGTGCACCGGAAAATCGGCAAATTTGACTAAAAATTCTGCCCTGTACAAGTTATATGATTTGGACCAATTTATGAACTGAATATCTTTGAGGTGTCTTCTAAAGATTGTTAGTATTTTGAGTCTCATTTTTAACGGGACAGGTTATATGATTTTTTGACATTTATAACTCAAGTTATGATTTTTCAAAGGAATGATGCTTGCTAAAAACTTTTAGTTTCAAAGGTACTCGAGCGCTACGAATTTCAATTTTCCTTGTTGAAAATTCATGATTTTAAACTCATGACAAATAGTTTTGATTATGATTGTATACTTGTGAGATTGATGGATTTTTTTGCTAACAACTTATGCTATATGTTTTTTTCTATATCGGATGTGAAAGATATTATGAGTTTGGTATTTTGAACAAGTGAAAAACTGGATCTTGACAAAAGTTTTGAAAGTATTTGCTAGAAATTGTGTTTGGCTGAGAGAGAGAAAGAAAGGATTTTCGTGTCTATTTTCAAAAATTTCTTGGTGACCTTGGACAAATTTGTTCTATATATTATATAAGACTTTACTTTCACATATAAGTGTGATTTGTTGAGTAGAAACCAAGTGTTTTAAGTGGAAAGACTCACCTTTTGAACTCCTTTTCTTGATGGTACACTTCCATTTTTGGAACTGAGAGAAGGGATGAAATTTTGTCTAATTTTCTTGAAATCCCTTGGCCATAATCGATTCTTTTGCTCCGTATACCATTGACAACTATTGTGTTAGGGCCGAAGACAACCTAAGAGAGGGATGAATTAGGTTGATTAAAAAAAAATCAGGTTATGGGCACTTTTTGCTCAATACGAAATTTACCTTCTTTTTTAAGTGATCACACAATGAATCAATCAATAAAGGAGCAATATCACTTGAGAGAAGTAGAAAAGATATGCAATTTAAGAATCACAAGATGATAAATAAATAAAAAAAAAAAGAATTACAAACCAATTGACTACCAAGCTTCTCTAAACTCGAAGATCAATTCACAAAACAAGTTTCTTCAAATTAATGAAATACAACCAATCTTGTGTACAAAGGAAGGCTCACTTCCTTCTTGCCCTAAGTTTCACTCGGTCAAGTGTAGACACCAAATTTTTCATAATTCAATTTTTAACTTTATTTTAATTTTAGCTTTATTTGTTCATTTAATTCCAATTTAGTTTTTTTGTTTTATTTTTATTATTTATTCTTGTTTCATATTTATCATTTAATTGATTTAAGGTTGCAAATAGTAATTCATGTTTATTTTTATTTTTATTTTCGATACATTGAGATTCTTCATTTTCTTTTCTTTTAAAAGCATTTTACACTAAAATTCAGAAAAAAAAAATTTTCCTCAAAAGTTGTTTCAATCATTTTGGATTCAATTTGAAGAAAGTATATAATTTTGTTTGTTTTACTTAAATTAATTTTTGAAGAAAAAAAGTGAAAATAATAAAAAAATAAGGAAAATGAGTGAAATAAGTGGAAGCTTGCATGCTAGACAAATGGGAACATGTCATAGGGACAAGTGTCCCTTTTTATTTTTTAACAACACATTACCTAGGTAACAGGGTGTCTAGAAACTTGTAGGATAGGGATTTTGAAAAAAGAACAAGAAAAAAGGAAAACTAGAGAGAAAACCTACGGGAGGTGGGGGAGGAAGGAAAAACTAGAAGGAGTTTTGAAAAAAAACCAGATAGAGAGGTTGAAGCTACGGGGGAGAGCTGAAAAAGGGGGCAGAAAGAAACTAAGGGTTTTGGGCTGAGGGAAGAGCAGGAAAGAAACTGAAAAAAAAAAGAGAAAGAAAGCAAAAAAGAGGGGCTGAAGATTTTTTGAGAGGTGACGGCGAAAAGAAAAGGGAAGGAGAGAAACAGATTTTCTGGGAGAAGAAAGCAAGAGTGTGGTGGCTGAGTTAGAGGAAAAAAAACAGAAAAAGAAAGCTACGGGGTTGACTGGAGAAGCTCGGAAAAGAAAAGGAAGGTGACGGGCAAGGAGGCGGAAGAAAAATTGAGCAAGCTAAGGAAAGAAAGAACTGGGAAGAAAAGAAAAGGTGAGAGGTTGGAGCTGGAAAAAAAAAGTGATTGACGACTGAAACAGAGGGCAGAGGGAAAAGAAAGAAAGAGAGAGAGAGGGGTGACGGCAGATGAGAAATAGGAGTTCGGGGCTGAGGGCAAGAAAGAAGGAAGCTGGGAAAGAAACGCAGCCAAGCTGCAAGTATGTGACGGCGGGGGGGGGGGCAGAGGAAAGAAACGAGAACCTGAAAATTTTCTGGAAAATTTTCGGTATCGGGTTGATCCAGTAGCCCTCTTTGGATCCATATCCCCGCTTTGATTCTAACCCTTTAAGCTAGTTCTTCATTTCTGCACTATATACAGATGTAGGGTAACAACTTCTCTGTTGAAAATTTCCGCATAAAGCACCAGTAACGCCTTTGAATTTGAGCTCCAACTCACGGAATCATCAACCTTGGAACGTCGGCGACGAAGTTTGCAACTTCATTTCTGGAATCAATGCGACCTCTTGGAGGGTTTCCACGATCATTCTACTTTGAAAACGGTTCAAGGTAACCTCAAGTTCTTCCTTGGGAATTAATACAGTTTCTTTATGAGAATCCGAGACTGAAAAGCAGGAATTCCGTGGGGTTTTTTCTGGGAGAATTCTTGGTTTGTGATGAAAAAAAAAAGTCATTCTACAAGTGGGGCGATTTTTTTCATTTGTTCTTGAAATGGGGGTCTTCGCATTCGTGGAATGCGAGCTCAGTTTGGGAAAAAAAAAAAAAAGACCAAACTCCCGCATTCCCGAACTGGGATGCTTGCGCAATCAGTGCTAACAATGGCAGCACCAGCAATGCAAGCAGCAGTAGTATTGAATTGCAAAGCAACTGTTCATTCTTCGACAACAATGGCAGGGTTGGACTGAGTGAGGAAAAAGCAAAGAAAGAGCTTCGGGTAGCAGCGGGCAAAGGAGAAAGAAAAAGTACCGAAAAAGAGAGGGGAGATTGAGGGAGAAGTGACGGTTGAAGCAGAAAGGAAAACCAGAGAGAGAGTAAGGGAGGAAGAGAGACTGTGGGGAGCCAAAAAGGGAGAGAAAATCAGTAGAAAAAAAAGAGAAAAAGTGCAGAAAATGTGGGTGAACATTTCGAGCCAGGGTTGGATATCTGGCTTTCATTAGCGAAATCCGATCTGAATTTGGGTTGTATAAGTAACTTCTTCATTTCTGCATCATCTGCACTTGAAGGGGAAGATCTTTTGTTCACAAAATTTAAAAAAAAAAACACCTCTATGTCTGTTTTTCTTTTTCTTTTTTTTTTATTTGCATGGTAGGAAAATTCAGGGAGACCTCGCATTCAGCAAATGCGAGCTCCAAGGAGCTCGCATTTGCTGAATGCGAAGACCCCCTTGACGGAACTTCATACAAAAAAGGCCCCTTTTGTAGAATTTTTTTAAAAATCATGATAATTTTAGAAATTTCTCGGTTTTTTCTCTTGGTTTGATGGACATGTTCCCTGGCTTTTATCTCATGTTGAATTTTGATGATTCTCCGGTTGTGGTTCCTTTTGTGTTTGTGTAAATTCTGATGTTAGATTCAAGTAAAGGGTATAGGTTATATATTTTGCTATTTTAGAAACTGATTTTGCATGACTCGTTTGTTTGGTAATGAAACCAGAAAATTGCAGAAAAATTCTTGCCAAAAGTTCGCAAGTTTAGATGATTGAACTTCTGTGTTTTTCGTTGCTTAAGATCAAAGTCTAATGCCTGGTTCAGATTATACTTGTGAGAAACTTGCACACTTGCACTGAAAACCCGAGGAATTGGAAGAAAGCTTCGTGCGTTCTTATGTTTTGCTGCTTTCATACTCGCGACAGCCCACTAAGTGGGTTTTGTCACCTGGTTTGCTACTCAATATTGTGCTTGAAAGAAGATTAGATGATAGTTTGATGTTGGGTTGGTTGAAAAATGATGCTTTGATTCGTGGCAGCAATAACAGAAAGTTTTCCACAATTGCATGGAGAAAATTCTTATTTTGTGATGAAAAACAAATGTTATACTACAAAGGGGGTGATTAGTTGGTCTGCTTCCACAAATGTGATCTTCGCATTTGTGAAATGCGAGTTCAGGTACCTCGCATTTCACAAATGCGAGGCAGGTGCTTTAAAAAAAAAAGAAAAACAAGCTACGGTCGTCAGTTGGGAGCTCAAAAATGCGAGCTTGTTTCCTCGCATTCAAGAAATGCGAAGTACTCAAGCTTTTTTGACGAAAATTTGGATTCTGACCGCAATTATGTAAACTCACCTGTTGAAGCATAAGTTCCACCGACTTCAGCCTCCAAGACACTCTTGGGTTTCCCGCTTGAGCACAATTTCGAATCTCATTTCTCAGCTGCTACCCATCAATTCATCGCAGCTGGGTTTTGGTTGTCCCTTTGTCCGTCTAATTCCGTTGCATCTTCGCCGCTGCACCACACTCTTCGCCGCCGCTACATTTCTCAGCTACTACCCAGCTCAGATTATACCAGGTTTGTTTATCCCTGTTCCCTTTGTTTGTTTAAGTTATGTCGTTGTTGATTACTGGCTTTTGGTTGCCCTTCCGTCCCCTCGGCCCTCTGTATAATGAATATGTACTGCTGTAATTTTTGGGCGTATGATCCGAGCTCGAATCTATAAAACCCAGAAGGATCCGACCTCGTATCGTTTGAAACGCCAAAAAGTAAAACAGGGGGATCCGAGCTCGGATCCAAAAGTTCCTGGTGGATCCGAGACCTCGGATAAACTTCTGTTATAGTGGATCCGAGCCATGTCGGATCCGAGGACTTTATGAACAGATACGCCCTCGGATCTATTTAGGTGTTGGTACTAAACAGTTAAATTCCAGTACTTCACTGCTAAATTCCACGAAAGGCCTAAGTAAAAGCCTTTTTGTTTTGGTATTATCTGAAAAAGTGGAGTAAAGTAAAAAAAAAGGCCCTCGGTCTTGAAGTTCGACAGCCTATCTAATGGTCCCTTCTGTCACTTAATTCAGTAATTGATAACCATGCCATTGTGGAGTTATATTATAATCTGATATTGAAGCATGTAGAAAGTTTCCCTTGCTTCAAGTACTTTCATTTGGTTCATTGGGACGATATTTTGACACGATTGGTTACTTGGTGAAGTGAAGTGAGAATTTGACAGAATCTTCGAAAACATGTTTTTCAGTTGTTGAACACATCTTCTTGTTTGTCTTGCTAGGTTAGTATAACAGGGTAACATAGATATAATAAGTATGACTCGTTCAATAATAATCTCTGGCTACCATTTGTCATAGTTGCCGGTCTTTCAATCTTTGGCTGTTATAGGTAAACACTTAATCCTATAATTAGAAAACTTTATTAACCAAAGTGGGGTGACACAAAGATTGTATGATGAAACATGATTTGATTTTCTGTACAGGAAGGTTCTTTTCTTTCTTTATCCAAAGCTTTTTGTGTATAAGACAAAATGTTTATACATATGCGGTTTCTGTTGATTTGTTTATTTTCTTTTTAATGGACTGACTATAACCATTACTTGCCAATTGTCGATATGAAAATCATGCTATATATATCAGATTCAAGCCATAGTTCAATTAGTGGGCATCAAAAGTGAGGGGGTTCCAATTTCATCCAGTGTGATCTTTGCAATTCTAATACTTCTATTGGCTATTGGATTCTCTATGATGCTTTTAACGTATAGAAACAATAAGCAGCCGGAGGCTTTTGTGTAATTTGTGTTTGACAAATTCGCAAATTTGATGACGAATTTAAAAAACATTCCATGCGACAAGGGTGTTTTAAGTATAGACTAATACTACTTAATTGGCCAAATGCTTCCACATAGTTGAGTAAATCAACTAAATCGGTAACCGAAACGCCATAAACAAGCTCAATAGCTCTTCTTCTATCATACCAAGCTTTCATATAAGGAATTTTAGCGTTCAAATTTTTTGTCATGGAGGATATTATTTAGTTTTAACTTGACAGTCCTTAAAAACAAACCCCATTTTTGGGAAGAGAAAAACTCATCCACAATTCTTTTTTAAAAAAGAAAAGGTGAATGTGAGGACTCACCTTTGTTGGGATTTTTGATATTTTATTTTTTGTGAAAACATTATGGTTGGATTAAATGTTGGGCGTTCATCTGCATTTTATAGAAAAGTTGAAAAAATGATAAAAACAAGAAAAGACAATCATCATGATGTAGTCCTTGGCATCAACAGAAAGGAAACAAAGGGTTTTACAAAGTAAGAACAAAGTAACCCCCTTGCGTGGAGATTTTTTTATTTTGTATAAGTATGTTTTCTATACTTATGTTATCTAATTTACCAACGCATATTTTCTTTGAATTTGGGTGAATAGATCCAAAAAGGTATATCGAAACAAGCAAGATCTACGGGAACGAGGTGGTTCATTTGAACAAATCCCTCATTGCACCCCAGATCCTCTGCTCCAGTACCTTATCTTGGACCACATAATTATGTGTTTGGAAAACGCAGTGGGTGAAACAAACACACATGGAAAATGACATGCTGACTACAGCACACGATTACTAACTTGTACCTTAAACGCACATGCATAATGATTAAGGTGAGTTGTCCTAAGTATCACACTTGAAACAGTAACAATGGATAGGGATTGTTATCTGATGTATACTCTTGTACCGCATGAGCTAACTTATTTTATTCCAAAATAGGGATTCTTTCCACACGCATGTCTATAGAAAGACCTCTGCGCGTGTCTCTTTATTGGGGAGGTAAAATACACTACGAGGATGGGTCAATTTGTTACTTGCCTCGTACCTGCAACCGTACATTCTCATTACGATGCAGGATTGGATATGATGAGTTGGTGGATAGAATCTATGAATATATAGGGGTCGATAGGGGGCTGTTCAAGTTGAATATATTTCTCCGCCAACCTTGTGGCCGGAGCTCTTATAACGTGTCCCCAGTGGTTGATGATGAAACTCTTGCGATAATGTACGATGTATGGACTGAAATTGTTCCATACACCGCAGAACTGTATATCGAGAAGGATGAAAAATTCCAAAATCCTCGAGTCACCGGGACATTCATTTCACCAAATACTAATTTAGGTCCGATGATGTCGCTTGTCCATGCATGCATGGATCCGACAAGATTTCAACCAAGCTCTAGTACAGCAGTACCTGAGACGGCATCGGTATCACAATGGGCACAGGGATATTGTGGTAGGGACTCGTTAGAGCCACGTCTTACATCAGGCTTAAGGACGGATGTTGAATCTGTTCAGGGCCTAGACTCGATTCAAAGTTTTAGAGATCCAGAATCGCCGGATCATCTTGGTAGTTATGGCTTGGATTTCACTGCCGGTCCAAGCCATTGCAACAGCCCCCTAGATGATGATTTGGAGCATGACGTGGAAGATGCAGAGGAATCTGAGTCGGTTGATGTGTCAGGCAGTGACTCAGATGGCGAAATTGGACAACATGGAGTCCACCTGGATTTTGAGAACCAACGGCCTTTTGATGCATCTAGCAACCCCTTGTATGATCCACGAGGTTTGAAATTCTTCTCTAACCTTGGAAACATAGATGATGACGAGTATATGACAGATGACGATGAGTTGGAGCGCATTGTGACATTTAGTGAGGAAAATAATAATATAAGGCTGCATATGAGGTTTGAGAGCAAACAACAGCTGAGCAGGGCTATTAGAATGTGGTCTATCACTCATAATAGGGAGTTCAGGGTTGTTGAGAGCAAGAGAAATACCTGGGCTGCCAAATGTAAATCCGCAATTGAAAGGAGTTTCACCACTACAGCCGACTCATCGGAACCTCCATGCGACTGGTGTGTCCGAGCAGTGAAGAAAAAGACACACGGATTGTGGCAAATAACCAGGTGGGTGAACGATCACAATTGTCTGGGTGACTTGATGAGTAATAGCAATGCTAGTCTAACATCTTCGGTTATTGCTAGACACGTTGTTCATAGCATTGAAGACGATCTTGGGTACAAAGTAAAGAACATAGTCAGTGATGTTAAAAAGGTGTTGAAGGTGGATGTTTCTTATAAAAAGGCTTGGTACGGCAGACGCAAAGCTATTGAACTTGTTTTTGGTTCTTGGGAAACAAATTTTGCCGAACTACCAAAATATCTTGACGCACTTGTGAAGTCAAATCAGGGAACCGTTATCAGGTGGTTACACCATTCTGATAGTACGGATCACGTGAAGACATTTAAGTATGTGTTCTGGGCCTTTTCACCGGCTATTGATGCATTTCACATGTGTCGGCCGGTAATATGTGTTGACGGCACTCATTTGCGTGGCGAATATAAGGGCAAACTACTTGTGGCCGTCACGCAGGATGCGAACAACCACATTATTCCAATAGCTTATGCCATAGTCGACGAGGAGACCATTTCTAGTTGGTCTTGGTTCATGGAGCAATTTAGATACCACGTCGCCCGCGATCGATATCCCATTTGTGTCATTTCAGATCGGCACCCCGGTATTATTCATGCTATGGAAAATTTTGACTATTGGCAAGAACCTTTGGCCTTTCATAGGTTTTGCCTACGACACGTTAGAAGTAACCTAATGACTCACTTCAAAGGTTTGAATCTAAAAAAGTTGTGTTGGGCAATGGGAAGGGCCAGACAGTTGCGCAAGTGGAGGGCATTCAAACGAGAATTAAGGAGCACGTTTCCAGATGCATGGACCTATCTGTCTAACATTGAAACCGAGAAGTGGTGTCTAACTCATGACGGTGGCCATCGCTGGGGTATTCTCACAACTAACATGTCCGAAAGTTACAATAATGTATTTAGAGGAGCACGTCACTTGCCTATCTGAGTTTGTATTGATTTGACTTTTCATCGGACAGTAGAGTTGTTTAGAACAAGAAGGGAGGATGCCAGACACTGCAAATATCCATTTCCTCCAAAGATTTGGTGAAAGTTTAAGAATTCGAATCAGAAAGCGGGAAGCCACCGGGTTGTTGAGTTCGATGGCTCTGCAGGGGTGTATAAAATGACGACAGGCCGCCGTGTGGACGGCAAAGGGGGCAATATACAAACGGTCAAGTATTTGAAAAAATCTTACTCTTGTGGTAAGTGGCAGTGCTACCGACTTCCTTGTTCCCACGTGTTGGCCGTGTGCAGGCATCGCAGGGATAATCCGGGGGCGCAGGTAGATCCGCAGTTTACAAAAAGGCGATGGACAGTTCATTATTCAGGAAAGTTCTACCCTTTGCCACATCCGGATACTTGGCTCCAACCGGATTGGGAGTTACAGGCAGATCGCAGTAAATATGTTGCCCGTCGGGCGGGGAGGGTACGAGTTAGAAGAATTCAGAATGAGATGGACGAGAGAAATCCGGAGGAACCAAGAAGGTGTACAAATTGCCATCAGTCGGGTCACAATAGAAGAAATTGTCCTAATTTTAGAGTTTGACATCATCCGTTTTAGGGATGGGAACCAGTGTACTAACCACGTTTGTTATGTCATTATGTTGGATTATGGAATTAATATGATTTATGCTATGTCATTCTGTTTATCAGTACTTTACTCGTTATATTTCAGTGTCATTTTTAGCATCCATATATTTCAGGTGTTGCATTAGTTTTAGCAACTACCAATCTACTATCTAAATGTGTAGTAGCCTTATATGTTACATAATGCATTTGCAGCTATTGTTTTCTGTATGGCCGACGTTCCTACACATGCAGCCTTGCATCCGGGGCCATTCGTGTATGATATTATCTCAGCAGGCACTGCACACCGGGCACATTCTATATTTCACGGGCACATTGTAGGTGAGCAGCTTGATGTTAGGCGGTGTGATAGGCACTTTTGGGAGCATACACCTATCCCTGAGACCGTTCGACAGTATATTCGATTGGCTGGCTTTGAAAGGGTGCTTGATTGTGGATATATGATGCTCGATCATGCTTTGATCACTAGTTTGGTGGAGCGGTGGCGGCCCGAGACGCATACATTTCATCTCCCCGTCGGAGAGACTACGGTTACTTTGCAGGATGTGGAGGTTCTGTGGGGTCTACCCATAGACGGTCCTCCAGTTATAGGAATTGATACATCTCATAGTGTTGAGGAGTGGAGGAATTTATGTGGGGAGTTGATTGGATTTTATCCAGCGATGTCAGATTTTGATGGGCAGCGTCTCAAATTAGGCTGTTTAGCTAGAGTATTAGATACAGAGTTGACACCTGCAGCTTCGGATGTCCAATGTAGACAGCGGGCCCGTGTATACCTGCTCCTGCTATTAGGCGGTCATTTATTAGCAGATAAGTCCGGTAACAAAGTCCCCCTATTGTATATGCCATTACTACGAGGTTTGGAAACTGTTGGGCAATATAGTTGGGGAAGCGCGATATTAGCAACTCTGTATCGATCATTGTGTAACGCCACATCTCCCTCTAGATCGGCAATTGCGGGACCATTAGTTTTGCTTCAGGTACATTTCCTCCAGATTCAACGTGTTAAACTTTAAGTAGGTGATGATTATACGGTCAATTAATACATTCAAATATAATAAATTACAGCTATGGGCGTGGGAACGTATACCAACAATGTGCCCTGATCGTGTGCAGCCGTTAGAGCACTATCCTGGTCCATATGGAGCTCGGTATGTATATATCAAATATATTTCTGTAATACTAATACGAATCAACTATCTCCTTTAACAAATATTTTTTCAATTCGTTCCCTCAGGTGGAATGTTCAATTTGATGTACACAGAGTGGCAAGACATGTTGTATCTGTATTCCGAGATCAGTTGACAGGCTTACGTGCCCGAGAGGTACACTAATTGTCTTTTGATGTCATAATGATCGGTTTTTGCCGTTATATTTCAGTAAGATGTTTAAAATTTATATATATATGTTGGTTGTATGGCAAAAAAGATTATGCTTGAGTATCGTCAAAATGGTTGGATTGGTAGGGAGTTTCATCCGGTTATAGGGGAGGTGCTGGGAGGATTTTTTAAAATTTAGATGTAAAAACGCGCATGAATATTGTGATGTATTGTCTGTATGGCGAAATTGAATAAGTATTGGTTTTGCAGTTTATATGGCAGCCGTACTCGGACGATATTCTCGCATCTTTGCCTGCATATTGTACTGCAGGACGCGGCATTTGGAGATCTGTCACGTATCTCATATGTTGGGAAGTTGTCGAGCCACATCTTCCGAATCGAGTTATGAGACAGTTCGGATATCATCAGCCCATGCCTGATCTAAGATTGACCGATAATCAATAGGCACTGCATTCTCTTGATCGTCGTGGCAAGGGGAATCAAGACTGGATAACTAGACATGCACCATATATTGATGTGTGGACAGATCGGCCTATGCATGTGGAGGACGGTGCTGTAACTGAAGATCCTACCTATCCGTCCGATGAGTATCGTCAATGGTATCGCGAGCGGACAGTGTTATATATTTCAAATCCTACTAGGCATCCCGTTTATCCGGAGGGCTTTCAGGGGGATAGCGCTAGAGCACAATATCTAGTAAGTGTTCCTTACAATTACTGAAACAGATCCTTCAAACAAATCCCAAGTTGATTAAGATTTAACTCTATTCTAGCCGACTCATCCCAACGTTATATCTCCAGATGGATGCTATGTCTCAAGTATATTACATGGCTGAGACCTGTGTCGCACAAAGTGACGAACAGCACACAAGTTATTTTAATGCAATGAAGGACTTTGCATCCATGACATTGGACACTGTAGGGGAGTCATCCCGACTTGCATTTCGCCCTCCACGAATACCCCAGCAAATTCCGCAACCAGCAGACCCGCGTCGCCTTGAAAGAGCTCCTAGGAATGTTCACGGAGGTCAGCATGGTGGTGGACGCCGTCGTAGACTCCGGTCACCAGGACCCACCGTCCAAACTGGATGTGATGGACGGTCACAGGCTACCGAGCATCAGGGCAGTCGTATGTACAGCCGCCATCCTAGGTCGCCAGTGCCTATGGCGGAGTTTACGCCCCTTACAGATTTACATCTTGCAAGTGGTGAACAACATGTAGGAGGTACAGATGAAGGCCCAAGTTTCCAAGCTATTGATGCTAGACTTGAGTCACAGATTACTCAAGTCGAGGTTGCGATCCCAGTCCAGCCATGTCGAACACAGAGAGTGCGCAAACCCAGAGGATGTGGCACTCATGGAAGACTTGGACATCATTGATATTCAGCACAGGGCATTCTGTAGTTGTTGTTTGTTTCTCCTTTTGTTTATATTCTTTACTTTGGCGAATAGTAGTTTTATTTTTAAAATATTTGGACACGTTGCTGGAAATATGGGTATGAGAAATAATCACTCCATAATCATCTGATAAAAAATCACTTGGACAACGTGCGAGGTACTCAATCTAAAAAAAATGCCTATATGTAAATAATACTTCACTTTATTATTTAAAATACAAGGGCACGAAAAGAATATTTTATTTTGTATCTCTTCTTATGATCTTACGGAAGTCACAATTGGAATGGAATTGTAAATAACACATTGCAATCAGGAAATGTGATGATTTGAAATTTAAATATGGTAACATGCGCATTAACTAACCACTTGAAAGGAAGGTGAACAAAGGTAAAAGCGAACTTAGCCAATTGAAGGTGAAGCTCTGCAAAATAGCTGTAAAACCTGTGAGAAAGATGTAGCAAAACGGCTCTGCCAATTGACCTGAGGAAAGAGACAGATCCGCGCCTCGGATCTGTCTCGTGATAATAGATACGAGCTCGGATCCATATGATCCGGGGACTGTCCGTCGTAGATCCGAGGTCGGATCCTAACGACCTCAAACCACTTACTGCAGAAGTAGATCAGAGGCCTCGGATCTAACTTGTTAATACGGGTCCGTTCTCGGATCCAAGTGATCCGTGGACTTTCCCTTGTGGGTCCGAGGTCGGATCTTTAAAAACCTCGGATCCCTTACTGCAGAATTACAGCCGAGGCCTCGGATCATTCTTGTCAACAAGGATCCGTGCCTCGGATCCGTATGCAGCAACTACCACGCTTTATTTTTTACGCCTTTCCTATATTTGTACAATTTTGCTCCCAATCTGTTGTGCAGTTTGTCCTCTTAATTAGCCCTTACATTTCTTTCAGTTCGTGCATAAATTTCATACTTCAATAACCTTCACGGTGTTAAGTCAATTAACGCATTAATCCACTAATTTGAATTCGTTTTGAACCCTTAAATAAGTTCCTGTAGACATTTGTAAAAGGCAGCCCCTTGTTACCCAGTACATGATTCATTGGAGCAGAAAATTAATTATATTATTCTTTAATTTAGGCATCAATTGCTTTTGTCATTTAAGCATAGCTTTGTTGCAATTTCGCCTTATCGTGACTATATCAAGCACTTACTAACGAAATTAAGTGAAAATGGCAAATATCATTAATCATGCAAATTTCCAAGCGAGGTAATTTTGCTTATTTAACCGAATATACTTCCTAAAAACTAAAAATCCTAATTGCATAGTGGTACGAAACTACATAAGTTGGACAAGATAATCCAATAAGAAAACTACAAAGGTTGTCTTAACAAAAGAAAAGCAAAATAGAGAAATAAAAGATCCAAGCCGCTACTGAGCGTCATGGCTGCTCGGAACGAGGGTTTATTGCCTCCTCCGCTCTATGAGGACCCTGTGAGGTACCAATATGGCCCTCCTCCTGATGAGGTGTCGGAGTAGGCGACCGGCGGATGTTGAAGTGTTCTTCCATCGCCCGAAGACGGCGATCATGCCTGTCTAGTCGCTCCGTCATCCGTCTCTCCATTTGATCGATACGCTCGACGACTCGTCCCTCCATACAGCAAATGGCATTTAGGAGCTCTTGCCATTTTGATCTCGGAGGAGGTGGTGGTCGAGGAACAGGAGGAGGAAGAGCTTGCTGCGCCTCCGCCTCTCGAGTTTCCACTTGTGGTTCAGTGTGCGGAGGAGGCTGGGCGGAAGTCGATGCCTCTCCAGTGTCTCGAACCAGAGCAGCTCCAAAATCCGTAGCAATGCCCAAAGCTTTGAGTATAGAGGTATTAACCTCCTCGACAGACCTGGTGACGATAGCTCGCTCGGTTCCAAGAGGAACCTTGACCTTCTCAAATATGAGGGATAGCAGTCTTGGAAACCCGAAGCAGGTCTCGCCGGCCCTCATGCGAGCTGTAGTCCGCATATAACTGATGATAATGCTGGGTAGAGGAATGCCGGTCAGCTGCGCACCCACACCATGCATCATTTTGTCCAAAAAGTAGAGATCACTATTGCGGAGCTCCCGTTTTCCACTTTTTTTTGGTACCACATTGAAGGCAAACAGGTAGAAGATTAGGTGGTACCTATGCTCGAATGAATTGGCGTAAACTGTAAGCTTCTTCGCAGTTCCTCTCTCTCTATACTGGCCCTTGAGGCATCCAACCGCCTCTCCCACCTGCCAAGGGTCTCGCGCCTTGAACTCCTTCGTCAATTTGATATCTTGTCCTTCGTCTTTGAGTTTGACGAACTGTCCCAGTGTATCCCGAGTAAGAGCCACTCTCTTGCCTCGAACCCACGAGACGATGACATTGCCACTGTGACTTTCTTTGTTTTCCACGTTGGCATAGAACTCCCGGACCAAGGTTGGGTAGTAATGCTTGGGAAGTTGTAAGATGTTCTCCCAACCAAGGCGCTTGAATGCTGTGGAGATGTGGTAGTGTGCATCCACTTCCGGTGCCAAGTGCTTCTCGATGATAATCTCCTTGTCTAAGCCGAATTCATACCATATTTGGTTTTCAAGCGAGGTGAATCGAGTGGTATCGTAGTCCGGAGGTGGCTCGTCACGGCTAGTAGACGCGGTCTTCCGGCGAGAGCGAGGTGGTGGCTCTGGTGACGGAGATTCCTCTTCAGGTGACTCCTCATGCAAGGAAGGTGTGTGTTCCTCTGTCGACGAAGATGGAGGTGTCGGTGCTCTAGACCTTCTTGTGCGAGCCATAATACCTATACCAAAATCAAGATGAACGTTCATTAGAAATCGTAGAAACTTGCTCGCACGTATTAAATAAGAATTTAAAAAAATTTCGGCAGAGTTTCCCCTTAAAAAAGGGCTAAACTACCTGCCAACATTTACCAAAAATTCAAGCAAAAAATCTACGTAAGACATCACAAATACAATTCTCACATTGAGAATGAATATTACCAACAAGGTTGTCATGATACGCTAAATACTTCCAATACTTTGACAATTAAAACCATTTGTAAGATTGGAATAAAATTTGAAAGTCAAGTAGACTATCAATGACACTATGCTATAACATTAAGCTTCCCCAAACATCAATTCATCGAAGCGTCTTACATCAGGCCTACGAAAAACATCTTCAATTCAAACAATTCTCAACTTTTGGCACTTTCCTTCAAACCAATACATAACTACCCACTATACTTACCACAATTTATCATCAATTTGCATAAAGATGCACTTATTTCAAGCAAACAAATGCAAATTATACACGAAAACAAGAAATTGCAAACAAAAGTCTAGTGTGCTTTCATGAGAAAAATTATAAAATTTCTCACCATATTAACAAATTTCTCAAATCTAAGCTAACAACCATAACTAAATGTATATATTATCACAATGTAACACAATTGTATCAAGAAATTTCAACAAATAAGCTTTTATCACAATTACTCAAAAACTAAAAAAAATATGCAAAAATAGGAATTATAAAATCTCAAAAAAAATTGCAAATTGTTACCTCAAATGTAAAGGAGGATGCTGGAGGATGATAATGATGAAAAATGAGGGAGACACAAGTCCAATTTTACCCACAAATAAAACAAATTCCTTGCGGCCCAAAATTGCCTTTTTAATATCAAAATCCACTTTTGATGATGTTTTGTGGTGAAATAGCTTACGGTTTATGATCATACAAGGGTTAGGGAGGTGTTTATGGTGAAGGATTGGAGATTTGATAGACTAAATAGAACATTGGAGAAAAGGGGGTAGGGTTTCGGTGAGAAGAGGGAAGAAATATTTGAAAAGTGCAGAAACGAACCCTCGTTTCTGCTTTATCCGCGAACAGATCCGAGGTCGTATCTGTTCTTGTAGTCCTCGGATCCTACATGGCTCGGATCAACAACTGCTGAAGTTTATCCGAGGTCTCGGATCCAACTGGAACTTGAATGATCCGAGCTCGGATCTCCTGGGTCAATTTTTTGCGCTTCAAACGATCCGCGGTCGGATCCTTCTGGGTTTTATAGGATACGAGCTCGGATCATCACAATTCTGCACTAATTACACCAACTGCAATTTTCCAAACATTTTCTCCCTTTTCCGACTAATTCCAAATAAGCTACAAAACTCACCAATTTTTTGAATCCACCAATCGCTATTTTAAATGCAAAAAATGATTATTGTTAGTCTCACTGTTGTCGAGTGGCATGAAATTCACACAACTTTACAGCCAAGAAATCATAACTGTGACGTATTTAGTGGTAGTGACTTTTAAATATTTACTAAAGTTAAGAAGTCCAAATACGTATTAATCAAACGTCAAAAAGAATTAAGGAAATGAGTGGTTGTAGACCTCACATTTAGCAAATGCGAGGTCAATATGACCTCGCATTTGGCAAATGCGAGGTACGCATGACCTCGCATTTAGTGGTACGCTTCTTTTTTTTTTTTTTAATTTCGGTTGGCTCAAAATTCATGTCAACTTCGCATCTAGCAAATGCGAGCTCAAGGAGCTCGCATTTACTAAATGCGAAGATCCCCAACATAGAAAACGATACACAAAACGCCCCCTTTGTAGAATTTTTTTAAATTTCATCATATTTTTAGAAATTTCTCCAATTGCATGTTCCCATTCTAAGTTTTTTTCTCGGTTTGTTTGGATGTTGAGTTTTGTGTTTTCGTTGTTTGAGATCGAGTCTTTGATGTTGGGTTGAGATATCTGCTGGGTTTGGATGGAAAAATTACATCTGATGAACACAATAAGGGTAGCTAATCGTAGCTGGAAAATTGCACAGCTTTGTTATTTGATGCTTGCATGATCTTTTGAATGAATTTCTGGTATTTAAAAACAAACATTTCTTGGTGAGAAGTGAGATGAATGCTTAGTGATTGTGTTGTATTAGTTGCTTGAGATATCAAAATGTTGGTTGCTTGAGGTAGTGAAATGGAAAGGAAGCTACGGTAAAAATTGCAGTAGAAAGAAACCAGCAAAGTTGCAGAAGGTTTCTTCGTAAGCTTTGCATGGAAAGGTTCTCAAAATTGCATTGCTGCCCCCAAGTTTCCTGAAACTCTGTTATTGCCTAGAAACTTTTGGAAATCAATCAAATTGGTCCCTTTCAAATGTCAATTTCCTTTGGTATGTTTTAATGTGTTTATTGGACAGGATATGCATGAGTTTTAGGGGATGAAATTTGGTGATTCAATAAGTTTTTGATAGATTTAGTTTTGATTGGGTTTTTAGTAAAACAATTAGGAATTGTTTTGGGTCATTTGCTTGTCTAATCGTAACAAATCGGTTTTTATTTATTTTTATGAATTTTATCCTTTGATTGGTAGGGTTTACCTTAAGCCCTTAATCTTAATCTACTTGCTTTTGGACCCTTAATGTTTGCAATAATAAATTGATTCCTCAAACTCCTTTAATTATTTCGATTGGGTCCTGGTTTTTTTCAATTTGATGAATATGGGTTGTTTGGTTTATTTGAATGTTTTGAGTGATTCGATTTCGTGTTTATTTTCATTTCATATGATTATTTTGTTTATTAAAGTGATGCCTTGACATTTTCTTTGTTTTTTGAGGGTAAATAAGTAATTTCATTTCATTAGGACTCCAACTCAAGGGAGGTACACCCTATACCTTATTTCTTACTTTATTTGACTCTATGTGCCCTATGTGACTTTACGTGTTTGATTGCATGCTCTTGAATGTTTTTTTTTATTATTTATTTATTTCATTTATTTATTCATTAGCTTTATTGGCTTTAGTTTTCGTATATTTATTTTTAGTTCGATTTTGATCATTAGAAAGGCACTTGAATGCCAAAGTTGTAATAGTTAGGGATTATTTTATTTTATTTTATTTTTTCCCCTTAGATTGTAGTAGGGCCTCCCCAAGTGTAATAGTTAGGGGTTCATTTGCTTCATTTTGCTTTGTGTGTGGTTTGCATGCCTAGATGCTATGTGTTACCGCTTTCTTAGGGCTTTAGCATCTAGATATGCATGCTTACGTGTTATGTGAATTACGTGCTCACATGCCTACTTGTTTTAACTATGCCTATTGATTTTGTATGTGGTGGATGTAGACGCACGATATGGCCGTGGCTAGTCCAATGCTAGTCATGGCTATTTATTTCCAATTGCTCACAAGTCCAATGCTTGTGAGAGAGCGTTAGTAAAGGGCTAGTCCAATACTAGACCCAATAGGGCCATCCGTCGCTAGTACATACTCGCATGCCCTCACTATATTTCATCCATCTTTCATTTTAGTATTTTCTCATTTTTTTGCATGCTCCCCTAAATATTTAAGGCTGCATTCTCATTTTAGACTAGCTCATTTGCTTGCATAAGTTAGGGAGTCACCCTTTTGATAAGGGAAATAGACGAGTATGGCTACACATAGCCTTAGCACGCTTGTTTTCCTTCTAACCAAAAGGCAAATTAAAAGTCACGATTAGGGTCTCCCCGTACCCGTATTGCTTGCATTCCTCTAGGGCTCGTACATTTCATTTACTCACTATCACTTTACACTCTCACTTCATATATTATTACTTTTCCACATATGACTCTTATCTTACACATTCTCACTCTACCACTAGCACTTTACATACTACCACTGAGCACACATGCACTTCACACTATCACTTTACATACCTCACCTTGCACCCCCATTTGCACACTCCCACTCACACACTATTATTTTTATTATTATTAATTTTTTTCATTTCACACAAGCTCATGCTTTCTCGTTGCATACATTCATTCCATTCATTTTTTTCGCCATTAGCATTACTCGTGACCTCTTGGAGGGCTTATCCTTGGCTATTACAACTCATGTGATTTAGTCCGATCAAGCCTCTAAGAGATATTGGTCCCTTTCGATTCCTCATTAGGTTTAGAATTGCATTCATATTAGTTACATCCAAATGCGATACGTCTTTTGGGTAAAAATTAGGAAAATTATCACTAAATCATGCAACTAATTTAGGCTAGGGTAAAAGGGTGCCTTAGACTTTGTCTTTGCCTTCCCTTTTATCAACCGTGACCCCCGAACTCGTCTCTTTGATTCTCGTACACTAGGAGTCATCTAAAAAGGTTTTTTGTAAAAATGTAGGAGTCGCCACTTGATATTGAGTTAGGGTGTACCAAGTCACCCAAAAAAGTAGTTTTTTAGAATCACTCGGTCTTCTAGACCTATTCTTGACATGAGAACTTGTCTCACATAGGAATTGATGGAAAGTGGACACCATGGAAAGAGAGCTTTATATAAGAATATAAGATATGTGCTTCGGCCTTACCAGCAGCTGAACCACCCAAAGAGTCCAATTTCTTTGATTTAATAGCTTAGCTAATCTAATGGGGAAAGCTCGCTTCGCAAATTGTTTAGTTTCATCGAGGGGGTTATGAGTTGGGCTAAGTAAGAAGCTGGACTCGGCCAGTAGATCCGCTATAGCTTGCCCTTTCATCGCTTTTCGGAAACTCATCCGCTGATTCTTTAACATCAGTCGGTTCGGACCTCCACTTAGTTTCACCCAAGCTTCATCCTAGTCATGGATAGATCACCCAGGTTCGGGTCCATAAGCAGTGACAATTGCCCTATGAAGACTAGCTTTCGCTACGGCTCCGGTGGGTTCCCTTAACCAAGCCACTGCCTATGAGTCGCCGGCTCATTCTTCAACAGGCACGCGGTCAGAGCCCTGGGCTCCTCCCACTGCTTGGGAGCTTACGGTTTCATGTTCTATTTCACTCCAACATTATCCTAGTTTTGCCGAGGGAGCAACCCCATTTTTCACCTTGAATTGGTCAAAATATGCGGAATTTCTTTCGGATGTCCGGTATTGTCATTGTGAGCGTCCGACAGTTTTCGACTTCCTTTTTCTTCTTTTAATTACTTTTTTGAATCAAATTTCTTCAGAGTTGAAAAGTTTTTTCATTAAAAAATTGTCAGTTTGAATTATCCAATTATTTTGTAAACATAAAAAGAAACGGGATCAAAATCATCATTCTCCCCCTTTTTGATGATGACAAACAATGGATGATATTTTGAAAAAATTTTGAGCAAAAACTCCCCCTTACACATAACATCCATAACCAATTTAAAATCATTCGGTACCAATATGAGCAAAGCCATGAGCAAAGTAATTTCCATCATAGTCAGTATAATATCATAAAAAACTCTCCCTTTTTGTCATCATAAAATCAGAAAGTAATTGCCATCAAAAGTAACATAATCAGCTAACATCAAAATCAATCAATGGCAACCATCATCAGCCAATATCAATAGAAAAATAATATCAAAGGATATCAATAAACATCAATGATACCAACATTCATATCAACCAAAATTCATTAATAGTAACATTCAAAAACGTCAAAGGAAACATAGTACGAAACATCAAAAACATAAAAAATATTACAAAAGAAAACTGAAAATGCATCCTAATATGAAGTGCAAATGACCCTAGAATGCCTAAAATGTAATCTTAGACGATTCAAGCCTTCTCCTTGTAAGACAAAATGGAAAGGGATCCAATTCATTTTCAGTTTCTTCATCATCTGCTTCACTTCCTTCAGTGGCTGGAACCTTGTCTTTATCTGAAGTTGGGAGATCATGAGGAGTAGGCTAAGAGATCGAGGCATCCACTTCAATAGTGGGAGGAATGGACTCAGATCATGGCTCCTTTTCATGTGTAAGTTCTTCCTCTTATAGGACAGGAGGCATAAACAAATTTCTTTTATTCAAGAATGCAGCCTGTTGCTCAAGTTTCATGGTCATCATTAGGCCATCTTCAAGAAGAAAAACATGATTCTTGAGATTCTCAAGTAACCCAATGACTTCGTTAGTGGATGAAGTGGGTTGAGAAGAGAATTTGCGAGAATGAATGGAAAAGCGTGAAGTAAGACGAGGTTGTTTGGAAGGTCTAGGAGTAACAGAGCTTTCATGACGACTTTTGGTTCGAAACTCCAAGAGAGCTTCCTTATAACACCAATGGCCATCGATATTTTTTCTCTCAAGATATGCTTTGGTGAAAACAAAAGAGAAAGTTTCTTTTTGAGATACTCCAGTAAAGGAAATTTTGAAATGAGCAAAAATTTAAATTAAAAACTTTCCATAAGAAAGTTTCCTACGGCTATCAGTACTAAGTTTGACCAGAAATTTGCACATGACGAAATCAAAGTTAATTCAGATTTGCTCAACAAAGAAATAAAACAAGTAAAGTTTCATTTTGTTTGCATCAGTCCTGTGACCATCAATAGGAACCAACAGATTGGAAATGATTGTAAAAATGATCAGATTTTTAGGACTAAGATCCTCCAACTTGGTCTCAGCAGGTGTGTTAAAGCGAGAATGAAAGTAAGTCATCAATTTTTCAGTGTGAAAATGATGATAAACAGTTGAAAATTTTTCATATGAGAAAAAATTCGCAATTTTACTACGATAGCCTTTTTCAATTTTTGTTCTCAAAAATAAGATTGATAATATCAGGAGTAAGAAGAATGTCCACTCCATTAACACGAGAAATGAGTTCAGTATGAGAGTTACCCTTCCCAAGATTGGCAAAAAACTGATGTAACATCTCTGGGTAGTAGATGTTGGGCAGGGACAGAATATGAGACCATTTTTGGAAATTAAAAGCCTAAGAACAGGGTCTAAGTCAAGCTTACGGAATTCAGAGGGAATGATGGTTCTTTGTGTGATGAAACCTTTTTGTGAAATCTACTCAAATTTATCTCTGGCATTATTATCGATGAATCTAGGAAATGTAGTAGATTGTGGCTCAGTTTGATCAGTCTGTTTCTTTTTATCACTGAAAATGCATTTTTCAGACCAACGAGCAAATTTTTTTATTGATGGTACCTCAACTTCTTCATCTCTGAGTGAGGTTGTGCGTCCGGAATTGGAAGACCCGCCTCTCAATCGCACCATAGTGAAATGTCGAGTGATTTTCTTGCAGAATATGATGAGAATATGGATGAAATGGACTAATTGTGCTATCTAGACGAAAATAAATGCTCAAATCTGCTAAAGTGGGTGAGTTCTTTAAAAACTAGGTTTTTTGATAAAATATAAAATTTGGGATCGGATGAATGTTTGACAGTTAAAAGAAAGTTTAGCTGCTAATCTGTTTGCAAAGAGGCTGTGAGATTGTTTATGGAATCAATTTTTAGAAATTTTTCTTGAGAAGAAACGAATTTGAACTTTTGAAGTTTGAGGGAAAAGAAGGGGTGCGTCCGAGAAAGAGAAAATGTATCTGAATCAAATGAAGGGAAAACCCTTTATAATACGCCTTTTTGAGTGTCAGACGACCGAATGAAGAGAATTGTCCGACACTACCATCCGATGCAAAAATTTTCTGGAAAATAGTTTAAAACACTGTCGGACGCCTGTTCATCAACTATCTGACGTCCGATAAGGTTTGACCGAAAAATTTTTAGATAGTCTTTTCCAAAACATCCAATTTTGTTCTTAAAAATATAAATTGATCCATAGATAAAGTTTTTGTAAGAATATCATCAATTTGGTCTTTCGAACAAACATATTTTACACAAATTTCACCCTTTTGGATAAGATCACGAATGAAATGATGCTTTATGTTTATGTGTTTTGTCCTAGAGTGTTGAATGGGATTCTTTGTCAAATTTATGGCACTCGTGTTATCACAATACATAAGCACACAGTCATATACTAGTCCAAAGTCATTTAAGGTATGTTTCATCCATAACAATTGAGCACAATATGCATCGGCGGCTACATATTCTGCTTCTGCCGTAGATAAAGAGATAGCATTTTGTTTCTTACTAAACCATGATACCAAGTAATTACCAAGAAAATGACATGTACCACTTGTACTTTTTCTATCTATCCTACACCCATGAAAATCAGCATTCGAAAAATTATATAAGGCAAATTCATGACATTTAAGATACCAAAGACCATAATTCAAGGTTTTCTTTAAATATCTAAAAATTCTTTTAACAGCATTTAAATGAGATTCTTTTGGATAAGATTGGAAATGAGCACACAAACAAATATCAAACATAATATCGAGTCTACTTGCAGGTAAATAAAATAAGCTACCAATCATACCTCTATATTTCTTCTCATCAATTTTCGTACCTTTTTCATATTTGTCAAGTTTGGTGGATGTACGCATAGGAGTTCCAACTTGTTTCGAATCCTCTATTCCGAATCTTTTGAAAAGTTTCTTTGTATACTTTGCTTGATTAATGAATATAACCTCTTGAGTTTGAAGCACTCGGAGCCCAAGGAAGAAATTTAACTCTCTCATCATACTCATGTCAAACTCATTTTGCATGATAGTGAAAAAATCCTTGCATAAACACTCATTAGTAGCACTAATAATAATATCATCCACATATATTTGTACAATTATAAGATCATTGGAACTTTGTTTAGTGAAAAAAGTGGTATCCATAATACCCCTTTGAAAATCATTCTCAACCAAAAAATCACTTAAACGTTCAAACCAAACTCTTGAAACTCTTGGACCTTGCTGTAACCCATACAAAACTTTTCAAAGTTTAAATACATGATTTGGATATGTCTCATTTTCAAAATCGGGAGGTTGGTTAACATGAATCTCTTGATCAATAAATCTATTTAAAAAAACACTTTGAACATCCAATTGAAATAATTTAAAATTCTTGAAACATGCAAATGCGAGAAACATTCTAATTGATTCTAGTCTAGTTACGGGAGTAAATGTTTCATCAAAATCTATTCTCTCCTCTTAAGCATACCCCTTAGCCACTAGTTTAGCCTTATTTCTCATAATTTCACCTTTATCATTCAATTTATTTCTAAAGACCCATTTTGTACCAATAATGGAATGACTTTGAGGTCTTTTAACTAGTGTCCAAACTTTGTTTCTTTCAAATTGATTTAGTTCCTCTTGCATGACCAAAATCCAATTTTCATCTTTCAAAACATCATTAACATTCTTAGGCTCAAAATGAGAGACTAAAGCAAAATTATCCACTAATTGTTTAGATGAGAAGCGAGTTCTTACCTTTTCTGATGGATCACCAATAATGAGTTCTTTGGGATGATTTTGAACAAATTTTCAAACTTTTAGAAGATCTTTAGGTATACTAACACCCTTGTCATTGAATCTTTTTCTAACATCTTCTACTCCAATTGTTTCAACTTTCATATCATTTTCAAATGTCACTTTGCCACTTGATTTTAGTTTGAGTTTAATGAATTGTGATGGATCACCGGTTATGTGTTTTGAATAACTACCATTTATGAATCATTTTGATTCCTTAATGATGTTCATCAAATTCACCTACACAAGAGTTTAAGAAATAATATTTGGTACCCTTTAATTTTGGGTCATTGAGAGTTAGTATCATATCTAACTATCCACATACATTTTATGCTTCTTCTCATGTTCTTCCTCACATAGCAATCACTTTTCATGTGACCTTTTTGACAACCAAAAATACACATAACCAAAGAGTTATTTACATGAAAAGATTTAATAGATCTTACTTTTCTTCTCTTATGAATAGTAAATTCATTTGCACCAAAATTTAATTTCTTTTCATGAGTACCAAGATGAGACTTTGATCCATTTTCTTAAAAATAATTTTATTTTTTATGTTGGAGAAACTCATTTAAATTGTCCATTCGTCTTTTCAAATCACCTTGTTCCTTTTTAAACATTTCACAAAGTTTTGGTTTTTCTATTAAGCTCATTTGTAGATCAATCTCACCTTTTTTCAAGTAATCATTTTTAATTTTTAATTTTTAATTTTCTTGAAAAAGACATGCATTGTCCTGAAGAAGAAAAATAATTTTGTATTTTAATTCCTTGTTTCTAGCATAAGATTCGTTCAAACTATCATGTAATTTTTCAATGAAAGATTCAAGATCATCATTAGTTTCATCATCACTTTCAAGTTGAGGGTTACAAGTTGTTTCCTCATTATCTTCAATGGCCATGAAAATCATTTGAGCAGATTCGTTTTTCTTTTCAATTTCACCATCGGAGTTGCACTCATTCCATGTGATTTGGAAGTTGTTGAATATTGATTTTCTTTCAATTTTCCCTTCTTTCTTCTTCTTCATTGGACACTCACTCATGTAGCATCCAAGTTGAACGCATTCATAGCATTTGTCACCTTATTTTTTGTTGACCTCTTGTTTTCCTTTGTTTCTTGCATTATTGAATTGATTGGAGTTCGAATTGCTAGGTCCTCCTTTTCTGAATCTTCTTTTGTTTAGCATTCTTTTGAAACTTTTTGTGATGAGAAATAGGTCATTGTCATCAACATCCATATCTTCACCATCCAATGAAACCGAATCATCTTCATTTTGAGATGCTTTTAGAGCAATGTTCCTTTTTACTTTTACATCTTCTTCTTCTTGTACCTTGGTCTTAAGATTCAACTCATAAGATATTAGAGAGTTTATAAGAGACTCAATAGGCATTGAATTCAAATCTTTCGCATCTTCAATAGCAGTCACTTTACTTTCCCAATCTTTAGATAAACTATTTAAGATTTTTCTATTTTTCTCTCCTAAGAAGTATTCCTTTTTCAGAACCCCTAAATCCTTAATAAGATCATTAAATCTACAATATATTTTATCAATATCTTCATGAGATTCCATCTTAAATGACTCATATTTAGTAACCAAGATAGACTTCTTTTGTTCTCTAACATTCTCACTATCTTCATGCATTTTTTTCAATTTGTCCCAAATCTCTTTAGCTGACTTACTGCCTTTGACCCTCATAGATTCATTTGAATCTAAAGCATTATATAAAATATTCATAACTTTTGCATTTCAGGTGAGATGAGCTCTATCCTCTGCAGTCAATTCATTTCTTATTTTTGGTTTAGGTCTATGAGTATTTTCATCTTCTATTGAGACATCATATGGACATTCATTAACAATAAATCACAATTCAATGTCAATCGATTGCAAGAAGATAATTATCCTCTCTTTCCAACTCACATAATTTGACCCATTAAACATTAGAGGTCTAGTTACAGATTGTCCTTCAAAAAATATGGCATTGTTGGTTGTCATCTTTACTCCTAAGCCGCTTGAACTTAATCTCTAGGAGACCAAATTCTGATACCAATTGTTAGGGCCGAAGAGAACCTAAGAGGGGGGGTGAATTAGGTTGATTAAAAAAATCAGGTTATGGGCACTTTTTACTCAATACGAAATTACCCTCTGTTTTTAAGTGATCACACAATAAATCAATCAATAAAGGAGCAATATCACTTGAGAAAAGTAGAAGAGATATGCAACTTAAAAATCACAAGATGATAAATAAATAAAAAGAGAAGAATTGCAAACCAATTGACTATCAAGCTCCTCTTAAGTTCGAAGATCAATTCACAAAACAACCTTCTTCAAATTGATGAAATACAACCAATCTTGTGTACAAAGGAAGGCTCACTTTCTCCTTGCCCCAAGTTTCACTCGATCAAGTTAGGAAATTTTATCATCTCTCAGGATAACCCTCACAAAACTACACTATTAAAGTATTCTCTCACAAATGAAAATCTTACAAAGAATCTTACACCACAAAGAGTACAAATGTTCCTTTGAGAGTATTTTCTCACTAAAACAACTCTTGATCTTTTGTATTCTCAATGTGCAAAAAGTTTTTTGAAGTTTCTGACCGTGCACTATTTATGGGAGACTAAGAAAGTGCTTCATTAAAACTTCTAACAGATAGAAGGTAGTTGAAAAGTCAACTAGTCGTTGGGAGTATTGGATGTCCGTTACTTCCGATGCTTGCGTCCGAAAGCAGACAGAGAGTTTGAAAAATCATTTCGATTCTTTCGGACGTCCGGTGATGATGCTCTTTGTCCGATATGATCGTCCGGTACCTGCCCGTCTATCGGATGTCCGGTATTGTTATTGTGAGCGTCCGACAGCTTTCGACTTCCTTTTTTTTTCTTTCAAATGCTTTTTTGAATCAAATTTCTTCAGAGTTGAAAAGTTTTCTCATTAAAAAAATATTAGTTTGAATTATCCAATTGTTTTGTAGACATCAAAAGAAACGGGATCAAGATCATCATATTGATCTAACTTGCATGTGATTTTCCCTTGTTTCGAACACGAAAATCTTATGATCTTTTGAACGAGTTTTGGAAGTTGACATGTCTCAAATGTGGTAGTTTGAAATTGTGAACTTTTGATATATTCTTTTGGTCTCAGGACTTGAAAGCGGGCGAGAACGTGAGCCCGGTATTGAAATGTGAAATTTTCATTATATATGTGAGTGATCCAATTGCATGTTAGAACTTGTTGCTTGATTGACATGTAATCTTGACAAGCTTGTTAACTACATGAAAATTTGAAATGCTAAGCTGCTACTTGAAATGTAATCTTGAATACTTGATTGATTGGTTACCTGCTTGTGACGTGTTAAGCTTGCTTGACTTGCTTTTGGCTGGACAAGTGTGTACTTTATCACACTTGTCCTAACTTGACACTGTTTACAAGTGAAATGATGTTCATGCACATGACTTGAAGTCATTTGGGCATGTTACCAGTAATGATCGAATATTGAAGGAATGATAAATGTTAAGTGCCTAGTTGACTGATACATGTTGGATTATTGCCACTAATTTCCTGACGGAGCTAAGTCCTATGTCCGAAATAGATGGGAGCCACCTCTAGAGTCCAAATATGAATTATTGCCACTGATTTCCTAACGGAACTAAGTGCTACATCCGAAATGGACAGGAGCAACCTCTAGAGTCCGAATATGGATGATTGACCTTAAATAATTGGATGGAACGAAATGTTGTGTGGGGTTAAGTGTCACTTGCGACAGGGGGCCACCTCTAGAGCCTACAAGACTAAGTGCCACGTCATATAGGGTGGCCACCTCTAGAGCCCACACGAACCGCCTCTAGAGTTTGTATCAGTCCCGTATCCTTTGAAATTGAATGTACTATGCGTTATAGCTTGGCTTGTTCATGTTTATTTCATGAAATACGTGTTCGTACCACTGTTAAATGATATCTTTAGATATTTCTTGTTACATGTCAGATGTGATCATGCCTTAATGCGACCTTTAGGATGCCTGTTAGTTTGTTTTCAAGTTTTTTTGGAATCTCATTGGGCGAAAATTCATCCCTTTAGTTTGTTTTCCTTAACAGTGGTTGACAACGTGGAATCGGGGAAAATAGACAGTTCAAGAGTTGACATTTTGCTCTAAGTAACTTGCCATCTTAGTATATATTTCGTGATTTGATTAAACGACTTAAATGGTTATCCATTTGGTTGTATATATATATGTCTGGATGATTTGAAATTTTGGATGGTGTGTAATATTTAACCATAGAGTTTTGATGTTTATTTTTGGGATTCATGTTATTAAAGTTGGGAATTATTTTTATTTTTTGAGATTCGTGAATGATTCCTGTCGAGAGTTGGGTAGGCAGTCCGCCCAACCCTTTGGTTCGCCTTAGGGGAAAGGTGGGTCGTCACAGTATAAGCAAAGGTTCTATCTATTTAGATTTGGATGTTTGTCCTTTTTTTTTTTAATATTTGTCCTCGACACACTACTAAGAAAACTTCATTAAATAACTAAAAGGTATTGTGTTTAGGCAAAATATCTCATGTAATAATGTTCTTAGACCTTCTAATTTTTTATTTCTTATTTCACCTTGAGGCTAATTATAAACAACTTTATTGGGTTATTTTCTTACACTTTGTATCATAATTTAATCATTTTACATATGTCTAATGTTCAAATTAGCCTTTTATGTTTACTGCCTAAGATCAAAAACTTCATTAAACATAATATTATGCCAAATTATGGATCTATACATAGCATGAGCACTTGTCTAGCGAGTGGAAGAATATTGCTTTATATATAAAAAATTTCAGCATTTCAAAATGTTCGTTGTTGACAATAACTTCAATTAATGTTTAAATTATAGCAATTTTTTTTTTTGGTTTCAAAAAATATAATTGCAAAAGAGAATTCACAAGGATGGAAAATGGTTTAAAAGGAAATGTTTAAATGTCGAATTGGCAAGTGTCGGACAACAATCATTCTTTAAATTGTGTTCGTAACAAAAATTTCAATAATTATACATAAATAGTAGAAATATGAATTATTCAATACATGCTGAATTTGACACTTCAGATGCACACTATTATGGAAAGTAAATTTTTCTCAAGATATAGGCCATACTGGTTTTTCTTTTCTACTTTAACTGAGTCAGAATATACTAACATACACACGTATTTTAGTGGCATAAATGATGCGTAATAGCAGTCATTCAAATTCTAGTTCTCAGGAAAATATTGACACAACTTTGGTAGCATAGGCCACTTGTCAATTAGTGTAACATATTGCTAAAAGAATTTACACCTGTTATCCCTTTAATTTTCAATGTTTAATTTTTCATTTTTAGGATTATAAGAATTGTATAACTCAAAAAGAATAAATGAACATGTGTACAATTTTTAGAGTATAAGCCAAGGTTCTATCTATTTACGTTTTGGATGTTTGTCTTTTTTTTAATATTTGTCCTCGACACACTACTAAGAAAACTTCAATAAATAACTGAAAGGTATTGCATTTAGGCGAAATATCTGTTGCAATAATGTTTTTGGATCTGCTAATTTTGTATTTTTTATATCAATTGGAGAACAATTATAAAACAACACTTGTCATTATTTTCTCATACATTGTATCATTATTTGGCCATTTTACTTGTGTCTAATGTTCGAATAACTACATAGCTTCAGCACTTGTCTAGTGAGTGGAAGAATATTGCCCTATCTATAAAAAAAGTTCAACATTTCAAAATGTTCGTTGTTGACGATAATTTCAATTAATGGGTATATTATAGCAATTTTTTTTTGGTTTTGAAAAGATATAATTACAAAAGACAATCCGCAAATATGGAAAATGGTTTAAAAGGAAATGTTTAAATGTCGAATCGGCATGTTTCAGACAATAATCGTCCTTTAACTTGTGCTTGTATGAAAAAATTCAGTAATTATACATAAAAAGTAAAAATATGTAATGTTCAATACATGCTGAATTCGACACATCATATGCACGCAATTATGGAAAGTAAATTTTATTCAAGATATAGGCCGTACTGATTTTTCTTTTTCTTTTTCGCTTTAACTGAGTCTAAATATGCTAACGTAAGCTATTCATGCTCTAGTTGTCAAGAAAATTTTGACACAACTTTGGCAGTATATGCTATTTATCAATTAGTATAGCATATCATGGAAAGAATTTACACCAATTACCCTTTTAAATTTTGAATGCTTGAAGTCCTAATTTTTCATTTCTTTAGATTATAAGAATTGTGTAACTCAAAAAGAATAAATGAGTATGAATACAGATTTTGGAGTAAAAGTAAAGGTTCTGTCTATTTAGGGTTTGGATGTTTGTCCTTTTATAATATTTGCCCACACACTACTAAGAAAACTTCATTAAACAACTAAAAGGTATTGTGTTTAAGTAAAATCTCTTGTAATAAAGTTCTTAGCCCTTCTAATTTTGTATTTTTTATGTGACTTTGAGCTAAATTATAAAACAACTTTATTGGGTTCTAGTCTTATACTTTGTATCATTATTTGACTGTTTTGCTCGTCTCTTTTGTTCAAACTAGCCTTTATGTTTACAGCCTAATATCAAAAACTTTATTAAACAAAATATTATGCCAAATTACTAAAATATACATAGCATGAGCACTTGTCTAATGAGTAAAAGAATATAGCTCTGTATATCAAAAAACCGCAACATTTTAAATGTTTGTTGTTGACAATAACTTCAATTAATGTGTAAATTATAGCAATTTTTTTTTTGGTTTCGAAAAGACTTACAATCTGCCAATATGAAAAATGGTTTAAAAGGAAATATTTAAGTGCCGCATCGGCATGTGTTGGACAATAATCATTCTTTAAATTGTTTTCATAAGAAAAAATGTAGTTGTTATACATAAAAAGTAGAAATATGTATTATTCAATACATGTCAAATTTGACATATCAGACGCACACAATTATGGAAAGTAAATTTTATTCAAGATATAGGCCATACTAATTTTTTGCTTTAACTGAGTCAGAATATACTAACGTACACTCACATTTTGGTGTCATAAGTAGAGCTGTTAAACGAACCGAGCTGTTCGTTAACTCGATTCGTTTCGGCTCGTTCATGTTCGTGAAAGGCTCGTTCGAAATTTTAAACGAACCGAGTTCGAACGAATTTTTTTGTTCAATTAATAATCGAGCGAGCACGAACATGTTCGCGAGTTTTAACGAACGTTCGCGAGCATGCTAAACGAACGTTCGCGAACACAAATATGTTCGCGAGTTTTAACGAACGTTCGTGAACATAGACATAATTATCATTTGACAAATTTTTGGGTTAATTTTATGGCTGGACTTTTATATTTGGAGGGCAAATTTCTTTATTTTATTTGTTGTTTTTATGTTAATGTTAGTTATATAGTTAATGAATAATAGAATTTAGTCACTTAGTACTTTAATTATTTTTAAGAATAATTAATAATTTGCATGGCATATTTAAAGTATAAAATAATTTGGATTCGAGCATTTCGAACATGTTCGCGAACGGCTCGTTTATGTTAAACTAGCCGAACATGAACTCGAACTCGAACACGAATTTTACTTAACGAACCGAACACGAACACAAGTTTGGAGTTCGAAAATTAACGAACGAACACGAACGTTGTTCGAACTGCTTAACGAACAGAGTTCAAACATGAGATACTCGGTTCGATTCGGTTCGTTTACAGCTCTAGTCATAAGTGATACATAATAGCAGTCATTCATAGCCTAATTGTCAAGAAAATATTGACACAACTTTGGTAGTATAGGCCTTTTATCAATTAGCGGAATTTACTACTGTTATCCTTTTAAAATTTCAATTTTTTAAGTCATAAGTTTTCATTTCTTGGGATTGTAAGAATTTTGCAACTCAAAAAGAACAGATGATTATGAGTACAGTTTTTCAAGTATAAGCGAAGGTTCTATCTATTTAGATTTGGATGTTTGTCCTTTTTTTTTAATATTTGTCCTCGACACAAACCTAAGAAAACTTCATTAAACAACTAAAAGGTTTTGTGTTTAGGGAAAATATCTCTTGTAATAATGTTCTTAGACCTTCTAATTTTTTATTTTTTATTTTTTATTTCACTTTGAGGCTAATTATAAAACAACTTTATTGGATTATATTCTTAAACTTTGTATGAATATTTGACCATTTTACTTGTGTTTAATGTTCAAATTAGCCTTTTATATTTATTGTCTAAGATCAAACACTTTACTAAACATAGTATTATGCCAAATTACTGATCTATACATAGCATGAGCACTTGTTTAGTGAGTGGAAGATTCTTGCTTTATATATCAAAAACTTCAAAGTTTCAAAATGTTTGTTGTTAAGAATAACTTCAATTAATGTGTAAATTATTGTAATTTTTTTTGGTTTCGAAAAAATATAATTACAAAAGACAATCCGCAAGTATGGGAAATGGTTTAAAAGGAAATGTTTAATTGTTGAATCGACACGTGTCAAACAATAATCATTCTTTAAATTGTGCTCGTTAAAAAATTTTAATAATTATACATGAAAGTATAAATATGTATTGTTCAATACATATCGAATTCGACACATCAGACGCACGCAATTATGGAAAGTAAATTTTATTCAAGATATAGGCCGGTAGATTTTTCTTTTTTTGGTTTAACTGAGTCAGAATATACTAACATACACACACATTTTAGTGTCGTAAATGATACGTAATAGTAGTAAATCATACTCTTGTTGTCCAGAAAAAATTGACACAACTTTTATGGTATAAGCCATTGATCAATTGGTATAAAATATTGAGTGTTGTTATCCTTTTAAATTTTCAATGTTTTAAGTCCTAATTTTTTTCATTTCTTGGGATTATAAGAATTGTGTAACTCAAATAGAATAAATGAGTATGTGTACAATTTTTAAAGTGTAAGCAAAGGTTCTATCTATTTAGGGTTTGGATGTTTGTCCCTTTTTTAATGTTTGTCCTTGACACACTACTAAGAAAACTTCATTAAATAACTAAAAAGTATTGTGTTTAAGCAAAATATCACCTATAATAATGATCATTGACCTTCTAATTTTTTTTATCACTTTGAGTCCAATTATAAAACCACTTTATTGGGTCATATTCTTATACTTTGTATCATTATTTGACCATTTTAATTGTGTCTAATGCTGAAATAATTATTAAAAGCAATATTATGCCCAATTACTTATCTATACAGAGTATGAACATTTGTCTTGTGAGTGGAAGAATATTGCTCTCTATATCAAAAAACTTCAACGTTTCAAAATGTTCGTTGTTGACAATAACTTCAATTAATGTGTAAATTATAGCAATTTTTTTTGGTTTTGAAAATATAATTACAAAAGATGATCTAAAAGTATGGAAAATGGTTTAAAAGGAAATGTTTAATTATCAAATCAGCGCGCGTCGGACGATAATCTCTTTAAATTGTGCTCATAAAAAAAATTCAATAATTATAAAGTAGAAATATATATTATTCATTACATGTCGAATTCGACACATCAGATGCATGCTATTATGGAAAGTAAATTTTATTCAAGATATCATCAATACCAAATTCGGCCATCCTGATTTTTCTTAAGGAAAAATTCAATAATTATACATAAAAACTAGAAATATATATTATTCAATACATGCCAAATTCAACACACCAGACGCACGCTATTACGGAAACTAAATTTTATTTACGTTTTGCATATGTGTCATAGATCCAACAGTAATAGTGTATATAAGATTTACTCAAAATATATAGGAATAGCATGAAAAGTGCAAGTCAAGGCCAAATTTGATGAAATAATTAAATGTTGAACCTAATCGTAGAATTTTATGTATCTGATAAACTCCTTGAGACTGATATGAATAAAAACCCAAGTAGCTTACCACATACCAATACTTTGTGTTATAAAAAATCATTTCCTCCTCATCTTAATTTTATCTCAAGTATAAAACAAAGAATAAGAGGAAAGGTGAATAGTCATAGAGTTCTTCTCTTGGTAACTCCACTAAAGAAAGAGAGAGAAAGAAAAGCTTAAGGACTTCCTTTCATTAAAAAGAAGCTATTTTCATTACTTAAAGACATCCCTTTTCCCTTTTCAATACTCTTTTACACTTCTTTTTCTTGGAAGAAGGAAGAGTGAGAGGAAGTTTCTCTTATGGAAATAATTACCAAAGAGATCATCACCTACAGCTTCCCTTTGCTAAGCCAAGGCCATATGGATCCTTACGGTGTCAGAGTCAATTTTCTCAACCTAAAATTCTATCCAATTTCAAGAATAAGGCAACCTTTATTCCAGTGAATCCTGATTTTGTTTCCTCTCCATTAAGTGGTAGCGCAATCCATGGCCGTGCAAGACAAGAAGGGCTATTCCCATGGCCAACTACTCCATCTCCTTCTCATGAAAGAAGTAGTTTCGTCAATACAGTTTTCTTCAATGAAGAAAGTACTCTAAACTTAGTCAAGAAACGAACCCCATTGATGGCCTAGGAGAGGAAGAAAATTTGGCACCAAAAGTTCCCAGGGGAATAGGAAGGAGAGGAAAAGATGGCTCTTCTGTAACTTTAATCAAAGGCCAGTGGATTGAAGAGGAAGACAAGTAAAAATCATTGAATTCCCTCTTAGTCTCTTATATTCTTATTGTTACTTTTATTTATTCCTTTTTATGGATTTTTATATTATTTGTGACATGAAAAATTAGTTTTTTGTCGAAAGTGCTAGTTAATGTGTCGGCTAATTTTCCTTTTTATTGTTATGTAGCACATTAGGAAGGCTAGTGAAGTGGACTCAAATTGCTGAGAAAATGGTAATAAGGACCGGTAAGCAGTGCAGGGAGAGAAGTCACAACCATTTGCGTCCCTATACCAAGGTTTTTATTTTTCTACTTACATCGTTTATAAAATCTTCATTATATTTTAGGGCTATCTTTTGTCAATTGATGGTTAACACTTGATTTTCCATAATGTTTAGTATTATCTTGATCCCTTGTTGACTCGGTTATTTATTTTCCATATTTGGCCCATCCATTGCAAAGTATGGTTGAGAATTCTAATAGGAAATAGCAATGAATCTAAGAACTTAGATTCACTGCAAATTTGATGCTAAATCTTTTCCAAAGTTTCGATGAGAAAAATATCAAATTTTGATTATGTTAATTTTCTGCTTCTTCTTCTTTTCTTTTCTTTTTTTTTTGAAAAATAATATTTTCTCAATCAAACACAGGCATATATGATGAATCATTGGTGCTTTAAGATTTTTTCCCTTTTTTTCATCCTATAGGGAGAGCATCATTTGTTTCTGAAATATGGTCTTTTTTCATGTATATATGTGTATATCTTCTACCATTATTTTTCTTTTGAGATTTTCTTAATTTGAACATTTTAACGTGCTGAATCGTGCATAAGCCATATTCTACTGCATTTTGTCCTATTTATGATCTTTCTCATATTGTTTGAACCTAATCTTCATGGATGGTAAAAACTTTTTTCTAATAAAGGAATCATGATTTGTTATGAAAGTTTTTTGTCTATGAACAAGTGAAAGTTATTGTAAGAAATTTTCTTTTTTGAATGCAATATTATTTTTTTTCTCATAATATTTCTACACTTGTATTAGAAGGTTTTCTAGTGTTCAACCTTTGCTGTTTGTAAATATTTATCCCTGACAGGTTGTCGAAGTCTGTGCAATAATAAAAACCTGCTCAAACTAAAAGTAATTTCTGTAGATAGCGGTGAGCAGGGTCGAATCCACAGGGATTGGGAGTAATTGTTTCTTTTCAAATTCACAGTGACAAGGGGGGTGTTTTTGTGCAGAAGGTGACAATCAAAGAAATTCAAATAAAATCTAAGAAACTACTAAAAATTAAATAACAAATTACTAAAATCAAATGAGTGATAATAAAGGATCTAGCCAAGAAATAATTTCAGCAATGGTTCACCTAATTGATCATTGAAACAAAGGCGATTCCAATTATTTACTAATAAATAGGTTATAACTGCCAAACAAGCGATGACAGTCAACCCCTCCTTACTGTGTCAGTGATTAAGGTACGCCCATTAATCACTACCCTAATTGAGAAATACTCTTAGGTCTAATTGAGAAATAATCTTAGGTACGCCCGTAAGATTTAATTCCCCAATTGCCTTACGTATTAGAGGAGCCCTATTCTAACCAAATAACACATTACCAGGGTTATTTTAGGTTAGCCCGCGTATTCCCCTGACATGAATCCAATCATGCCAGTTATCACTATTTTGAGACAATTAAACAATTACGGATTTAACGTCCCAATTGACAATATATTATCAAATTAACTAATTATCCGGATCCAAGACAATCAATTAATTAAACAATCATAAGCACTATAATCAGGGAATATTCGAATACTAATAAATAAAAAGAAAAGATAAAATTAAATCGATCTCACAATTTTTAGGCGAACCAAAACCTCCGTTGTCCCTTGACTAGAGCGGGGAAATTAGTTCATATTTGATGAACAAAACCCACAGGAAATTGAAGCAAGAGCTGCGGCCATCAATTGAAAAATTGGGCGAATTCAATCCGTTCTATTCAATAATGAAAGAAAGCTACAGGAGGCAATTCCTTGTTTTTGCTTCCTCTGGCATACGGAGAAAAAGATACTACTCAAAGCTGAAAAGAAGTCAAGTCTCCGAGCTACGCTACAGGACAAAAAACTAAAGAAGACCAAAAAGATAGTGCTCATCCCCTGCCATTTCTAATTTCTATCTAATCCTTCTTCCTACGCTGGCACTGTGCGGCGCCTCCCCCAAGGGAAAGGAACCCCTCCTCTTCGGTTCAGCCCTTGCCAAAAGAAAGGGCAAAAGATTTTTTTCTTTGCCAACAATGCCCTTGGGCTAAGCTCTGTGACTTGGGCTCCTTTCCTAACAAATTGACACCTATTATTATATTTTCGTTCTTCTTCCTGAAATAAATGCAAAATACTAAAAGTGAGTAGAATCTAATAATTAATTCACATCGGGTTAGGTAATAGAGGAAATTAATAATAAAATAAATGATAAAATTGCAACCTATCAATCCTATTTCAAAAAGACACTTGGAGTCCAGAGGAAGAGAGGCTGCAGGTGGAAGTGAGGTTGGAAATAGATAAGCAGAAATTGCCAAAAGAATTCCAGGATGGACCGAAAACTCTATGAAGAATTATTGGAATGCCACAAAAAGAAGGCAAATTTTGGAAAGAAAGGTCAAGAAACTGGAAGGGGTACAAAATGGAAGAAATGAATCAACTATTCTACTAGAGTATATAAAAGTACTCGTTTTAATAATAATTCCTTAACCACCGTTAGTGCAGATCTCAGCTCCAGTATTGTGACACCATCCAATAGTGCAACCACCTACCCAACTCTACCCAATTCTATCTTATCAGAGGACATCACATCAACTCAATTCAATCTACTTTATCTAGTTAATTTGGGATTGGGGTTAATTATTTCAACAAAAGTCATTTACTGGAGTTGAAAAAAAATCTACTTTATCTAGCGCTGTCTCAGTCCATCTCTGATGATTCCCCATTCTATCTAGCTCAACACTCTTATGAAGATGAGATGAACTTCATGCAAAACTTTTTTGGAAGCAATAATCTCAATCCCTTCTCATTTGGTGGGAATGATAAGGGAAAGGTTCCTCTAGTCATTAGGATTGATCGAAAGGACAATTGTTCTATTTCATTCAACCCTTTTGGATGTAGCAGCTCTAGTGGTTATAATTAAGATTTTGGTAAGAATTGGGATTGTGGGCTTTTTCCATCTTATGCCGAACAAAACTTGCTGACCAAACCCTATTTGGGTGATCAAGAGAATAATCAATCTACAAGTATGCAGTCAGACATCTATCTTTCTCAGACGTCCTCTCTCTACGTAGAGGTGTTTCTCACTCTAAAATTGAGGTGCTCTCTCTTGGGATAAGAGCTACCTTCCCTGTTGGTGGGAAAGGCAGCAAAATCAAACATTTTCAAACTCCAACACTCCCGCACTTTTCTGAAACATCTCCATTTCCAATTCTTGTTTGGAATCAAAGGTTAATTAATGCAGCAAACACAGTCGATGAATGTCGCATGGAAAGCAGAAGTCCAAGCGCCAGAAGGAACTACCCTATGGAATGCGTTCGACAGGTATAATGAGATTCTGTGTGTCTTTACTTCCTCTGTCTGATGTTTAGAGGTATTGCGACCAGAGAACTCTATTTATGTGCCATCCTCATCTTTTTTCATCTTTTTTTCATCCTTTTCTGTTAGTAGACGCACCTAAACACCAGAAAACTTTCCTTGTTTTTATTGTTTAATATTTCTGTTCCGAGCCTCCTACATTCTGGTTTTCCTCCTGGGTGTGTAGTGGAATACTATCCTGAAGTATCTGACATTATCGATGGAAGAAGACCTGGCTGAGCTCTTAAAAAAATTCTCTCTGGAGGGGAATGAGCTCCTTGGAGCCACATTAGAATTTGGAGATCTCCATCAGGGAGTTAGAGCCTGCGAGGAAAGCCTGATAGGAAGAGTTATAGGTGAGAAAGTTGTCAACTTTACAGGGGTAAAAAATTTCGTAACTGCTGCTTGGGGATACCCTAGGAATATGACAGTGATGGAACTTGGCCCAAATATTTTTCAGTTCAACATCCCTAGCCTAGTTGATAAGGAAAGAATTATTGAGGGTGGTCCTTGGGTAATGAATAATCAACTGTTAGTCCTAAATAGGTGGAAGGAAGGGATAGAATAGGATTACAGGGCCTTTATGACTGCTCCCCTTTGGGTGCAACTCTAGAATTTGCCAGTTCATTGGCTTTCTAAAGAGGTAGGAAACAAGATAGGGGTTGTTTTCAAAGAAGTAAGAGAGGTGCTAATCCCTCATAATGGAGGGAAAGAGGGCAGGCACTTGAAAATTTTAGCTTTAGTTGACCTGTCTAAACCCCTGCTCAGGGGTACTGTGGTTAGGATTGCAGGAGCTTTGAAGTGGATAGCTTTTAAGTATGAGAGGTGTCCTGATTTTTGCTATAGTTGTGGGTTAGTAGGACACAGTGAGAGGTCTTGTAAGGATAAGAGAGTGGTAGGGGGAAGCATGGGAGGCCACCAGTACGGGCCCTGGTTGAGAGCTGGAAATACTAGGAGCTCACCTCAGAAACAACCTACCAGGAATGAAGGTTCGAGTGACAAAAGATATTGGAGATTCCAGGAAGGAGAATTGATTGAACAAAATAGAAATAGGAGTCTTTTGAATCAAAGTCTTTTAGAATCTCTGATGTCATCTGGTAAGGAAGGCCATAGCTCGCAGAAAGGGAGGGAGGAAAGGGAGAAGGCGAAGGAAGAACAGGGCAGGGGAGCCTCACCAATAGTAAAGGAAAATAAGGGAGGAACCCAAGACTGTAGTGAAGACATCATGAACCTAGAAACGAGAGGTCCTGATCTCCCACTAGTGATCCAGTTTGAGGAAGAAAATCAGTCCCCTATGGCAGTGGAAGTGAGGGAGGAGGATAGAGAGATAGAGATGCAGAATCAAAATCAAGGACTAGTGGATAATGAGGAATCTGTAGGAGCGCTAGTGATCCACCAGGAATCAATGGTGACTGGAAAGGTACAGGAGGCTAAGGACAAACAAGCTAAGAGGGCGTTCAGAAGACTGAAGTCCCCAACTAGTAATAGGAGACCTTTGAAAGAGTTAAACGAAAATGGAGCAAGTCAGTCGAATTTTGGAAAGAGAAAAGTCTTGCTGAGGGATGAAGAGATGGAGGAAGCTAATTTTGAGATAATCCAGTGGAAAAAGACTAAACCTATGATAGAATTCTATTCTGCTGAGCTAAAGGGAGAGGTTAGGGGGACCTGCCTGAAGGGACCCCTCAAGGAACATGAGAGTTTTGGTGTGGAACTGTCAAGGTGTGGGGAGCCCCTTGACAGTTCCCCATCTGAGGGAGGTATATAACCTCTCCTCTCCAAACCTGATTTTCTTGAGTGAGACAAAGAATAGGAAACATGTGATAGACAGATTGACTAGAGGTTTAAGATGTGATGGTAATGTGACTGTTGAAGCTATGAACAAAGCAAGTGGTATGGCTTTGCTGTGGAGTCAGGATGCAAACATCTTGGAGGTGTATAAATCTGCTTTCACGATAAAAGCTAAGTTAGAAGACCCTGATACTCAGGTTAGCTGGTGGTTTATTGGTATATATGCTAGCTGTGACCCTATGATCAGAAAAGAACAATGGAGGGTCCTAAGTAATAGGAGAAATCTGTGGGGAACTAGATACATAATTGCTGGGGACTTTAATGACATTCTGTCCAATGATGAAAAGTGGGGAGGAGTTCTAAGGCAGGAGAGAAGTTTCAAGGACTTTAGAGACTTCATAGATCAGAATAGCTTAATAGATATTGGTTTTGAGGGACAACCTTGGACGTGGAGCAACCATTGGGATAATGAAGGAGAGGTTAGACAAAGGTTGGACAGATGTTTGTGTAATATGGATTGGTTCCAAGTTTTTGAAAAGGCTAGATGTCAGCATATAGACACCTTTGCGTTTGACCATTCTATGCTTTTACTAGATACTGACTCGGGGAAAGAGAGGAGAAAGAAGAGATTTTATTTTGATAAAAGATGGCTCCAAAGGGAGGGGATCCAACAGGTGATAGAAAAAGCTTGGAGTAAGGAAGAACAAGGATCTAGAATGTTCAAAGTCGCTAAGAAGGTTAAAAATTGCAGAATTGAGCTTTTGAAGTGGAGGAATACTTTCCAAGCAAACTCTAGGCAAAGAATTACTGATCTGAAAAAGGATTTTGATAGAGTTAAGGAATCGAGTTTTGACAATAGGAAAGATATCCTAGCTCACATAAAAGACCAATTGAAAGCAGCTTATAAGGAGGAAGAAAATTTCTGGTGTCAAAAAGCTAGGATCAGTTGGCTTAGGGAGGGTGATAAGAATACTAAGTACTTCCACTCCTATGTAAAAGGCAAAAAAGTGAGTAACAGAATCAGGACCTTGCAGAGAGAGAATGGTTCATGGACAACAAATGAGGAGGAGGTTGTGGCAGAAATCTTAGAATTTTTTAAGGAGTTGTTTAACAGTGGGAGGAGGGGTGATATGTCAGAAGTTCTAGATGGTATTCCTCAATCCATAACTCAGGAAATGAATGAAAGGCTGACTAAAGCTGTGGAGGAGGAGGAAATTCATGAAGCACTCTTTTCTATGAGCTCTGAAAAAGCCCCAGGTTAAGATGGGATGACCCCATTGTTCTTCCAAAGGTTCTGGAGCACCATCAAATGTGATGTTATCCCAGCAATCAAAGCCTTCTTTACCTCTGGATACATGCTTAAATCAGTAAATCATACTGTCATATCCCTGATCCCTAAAATCTTGCACCCAACCAGTTTGAAGAACTATAGGCCTATCAGTCTTTGTAGTGTACTCTACAAAATCATTTCTAAAATCCTTGCTAATCGACTGAAATCTGTCCTGGATAAATGCATAAGCAAAACTCAATCTGCCTTCATCCCAGTTAGACAGATCCTTGACAATGTGATGATTGCACATGAATATATGCATTACCTCAAAAACAAAAGATAAGGGAACTATAGATACATGGCAATCAAATTAGACATGGCAAAAGCATATGATAGGGTAGAGTGGCACTTTTTGCAGGCTATGATGGAAAAGATGGGTTTCTGTCCTGTATGGATCAACTGGATCAATAGCTGTTTGAAGACTGTAACTTACTCCTTCAATTGCAATAGAGAAGCCAAAGGTTTTGTGACTCCAGGGAGAGGCATACGACAGGGAGACCCTTTGTCTCCTTATTTATTCTTAATCTGCTCTGAAGGACTCTCCAGTTTGCTGAGGAAAGCTGAAGAGAGTAATAGAATTCAGGGACTGAAAATCAGCAGGCAAGGACCTGTACTTACCCATCTTTTCTTTGCTGATGACTCCCTCATCTTTTGCAAAGCTGACAAGCAGCAAGCTACTGAGATTATGAATGTTCTTAAAATCTATGAAGCTGCATCAGGTCAACTGATCAATCTAGACAAATCTGCTGTCTTTTTCAGCAGAAACATGATCAGTGATCAAAGGGAGGAAGTGCGCCAAGCATTGGGAGGGATTAATGAGGCAAAGCAAGGAAAATATTTAGGCCTCCCGATGGTGATTTCAAGAACCAAAGACCAGATATTTGGCTTTGTATGAGAAAACATCAAAAGAAGACTTCAAAACTGGAAAAGTAAGTTCCTCAGCTCAGCAGGGAAAGAGATAATGCTAAAGTCAGTAGCTATGGCCATGCCAACGTATGTCATGTCATGTTTCAAGCTACCAAGGAAACTTTGCAAAGATATCAATGCTCTGATGGCCAACTTCTGGTGGGGAGAAACAAGTGGTAGGAACAAAATGCACTGGACTTCTTGGGAAAGAATGGCACGAAAGAGAAATGAGGGAGGACTTGGTTTCAAGGACCTTGAAGCTTTCAATAAAGCACTGTTAGGGAAGCAGATATGGAGAATCCTCACCAAGCCAAACCTTCTTGTGAGCAAGGTGCTAAAAGCTAAATACTTCCCTAAGGAATCCATACTACATTGCAATCTCCCCAAAAATGCCTCCTGGATTTGGCAAGGCTTAATGGGAGCAAGAAGTTTGCTGGACAAGGGACTGATTAGGCGAATTGGCAATGGAAGGAATACACGAATCTGGGAGCATAAATGGATACCAGAGACAATCTCAGGAATGCCAAGTACAGTTAAACCAAACAATTGCGATTTGGAAAGAGTGGACGAGCTCATTTGCCACAACAGATGGAACAAGAACACCATATTTAAAGTATTCAACAGAGATGATGCTGAGAGGATCCTAAGTATCTCCCTAAGTCTGTCAGGGAGGGAAGACAGCTATTACTGGCAACCACAGGCAGGAGGGGAGTATACGGTCAATTCAGGTTACAAAATCCAAATGAAGAACAACAGGAAAGCAAGGAAGAGTATCTCAGAGGTAGCTGGTTCGAGTTATATAGAAGGGAGCCAGCATGTGTCACAGATGTGGAACACACTCTGGCAGCCCAACATCAAGCACAAAATCAAGCTCTTCATTTGGAAATGTATACAAGGAGCTTTACCAGTGAGAGAAGCCGTGAGTAGAAGAACAAGAATAGGAGATCCAATATGTAGAACCTGTGGAGAGGCACAGGAAACAATTGAACATCTATTGCTAACATGCCCCCACACGGTGGACATCTGGAAGGCATCACCTATTCACTGGGACGGGGCTCAGGACCAGCAGGGTGACTTTAGAAGATGGTGGCTTAGAATCTCAGAAGCAAGGGCAAGACCAGAAGGGAGGGAACATATTGGCTTGACGGCAAATATTTTGTGGCAAGTATGGAAAGATAGGAATAAGAAGGAGTTTGAGAGCTCAACTAGATCATCACCACTGAGAACAGTAGAAAAAGCACATAAAGAGTGGCTGGAGCAAGTGGAAGTAGAGAAATCAAAAGATAGAACGAGTACAGAAGAAACAGCCCACATGCATGATCAACAAAGCCAAGGCAATGAAGCTCAGGGAGCTATGATCATGGACCTGTCAACAGCTACAAGGAAAGGACAAAACAATCTAGGCATTGGAGTCACAGTTAGAACAACTTCAGGCACCAAAATTGCAGAATGGAAGCTGAAAGAAAGAAGCCTGGGAAACCAAAGCCTAGATGATGCACTAGCATTAAAGCTAGTCTTGTGCAAAGCTGCACAATATCAGTGGAGCAGAATCAGGCTCAATTTTGCCAACAAGGAGCTGTTGAAACAACTAACAAAAACACAGCCATTGGGGAGCAGAATGGCTACATTGCTGGAGGATATTGTGAATGTGAAAAGACTGTTTTGCATGTGCTCCTTTTGTTTGAGTAGGGAAGAAAATATGATAGATAGTAGAAAATTAAGTGTTGATGCTTTAGGCATTATTGTGGATGAGGAAAGGAATGTTCCTCAGTGTCTTTGAACACTTTTTGTAAAGTTCTCTTGAGCCATTGCTCGCACTTGTAAATTTTTCCCTTACTATAATGAAATTATCCTATCATTTCGACAAAAAAAAAAAGATGCAGGCAATGCCTTTTCTACTCCTTCTGAGGTCTACTCTAACAACATTAACATGGAGACTCTGATGATGGATCAAACTGACCCTAAAGTTAGAAAGAAGGTGGACGTGATAGAGATGCTCTCAAATTCACAATTTGCTCACAAGAATGTTGCTAATAACTTTGTGTTCTAAACAGTGGTTTAGTGCAAATGATGTGCAGATGATGCTTAGTTTTTAGTGTCTCAAAGGACTTTAGGAGTTTTATAAACTTTTAATTGTTAATGTAGAGCCAAAATTTGAATACCTCTAGCTTAGTTCGAACTTCGATTATGATTGGCATATTCTAGATAATTTGCTCAAGACATGTCAATAGATTTATGTTTAGTAACGATTATGTCTATTGTATACATGATATTCTCCTTTTGTTCTTGAATCCTGTAAAGTTTTGCTCTCCATGTGTTAGTTTTGTGTTTTTAGTTGTATGCATAGCCATGGTATTTTTCTTGAATCAATGTATCATCCTTTTCTGTACCTTAGCTTTCTATTGTTTCTACTGTCCTACTTTCTCAAATGGCTAGCGTCCTCTGGTTTCTACTTAATGAAAGTTTTTCCTTATAAGAAAGAAGAGTGCAGCATTAAAGAATGGGCCCCGGTTGTCCACTTATCCTTGCATTCCATGAAGATTTTCTTATATAGTGATGAAAGCATCAGTAAGAAACAAAGACAAAAATGCTTATTGGGTAGCTTGTGCATTAACCTAGTCTCATCTTGTTGTGATATCAGAATGGACTTTAAACAAAGGACACCTCTGATAATGTAGATTAGTACAACAATTTTTATTGAATGCTTTGTGATGGTTTGCTAGAAAAACCAAGGTCTATTTTTAAGATTATTAAAATTTTGAAAACTATTTAAAATTAATATAAATAGTTTTAAACAGTTAACTTTAACTATATATTGTCATTGTTACTAGAATGATAGTTAATGATTTCTCCATAATTTGGATGATGGCATCTCGAATGTCAAACCTTTGTCCACATTAAAAGAATTGATAGATTAATAAATGCAATAATTAACACCTATCTCAAAATACAAATCAATTCAACCCACCAATAATGCTAAAATTCAAAAAGCTTTTCTGCACATATTTTGATTGTAAGGAGGGGAAATATATTTGTATAAACTATTTTGTGACAAAAACAAGGACTCTTTTTAGAATAAATAAAATTTTAAAACTTTTCAAAATTAATACTAATATTTTAAATGATTGATTTTAGCAATGAATTTCTCGGTAATGAAAATATTGTTATCTTGAGCATCAAAGTTTTGTAGACATGAAAAAAGTTTCATATCCTAAGAATTTAATTAGCACTATCTCTTAAAAAATTAATCTATTTGGTCCTCCAATTATGTTGAAATTCAAAAAGCTTTAGTGCACTTATCTACATATCTAGTAAAAGAGCGAATGCAAGTGTTAAAATGAGTGGTTGTTTTGCTGATATGGCGATGTGTGATTTGGTGAAGGATGGTCGTCTGGTCTCGAGGATCTCACGTGTTGAACTCAGCAAAATCAACCAAACGTGCTGAACTTGGCAACCAAGCTCCCGCGTGAGAGTTCAAAATTTTCTCTCTATTGGGAAGTGTGCGGATCTCCCTCCTTGGGAGCTTTCTGAAACTTTTGTGTCTGAAAACGAAAAGCATCTCCCAATTGATTATTTTGGATGCAAACTTTTCAAAGGGAGGACAAAAGCAGTATATTTCTAACCACTAGTTGACAAACTTAATAGACGTTTAATTGAATAGAGGGGTAAGCTTTTGACTGTTGGAGGCAGAATGATACTTATTAAGCATGTTTTAGCTACAATTCCTTTGTATACAATGGCTGTTCTGGATCCTCCGAAGCAGGTTTTGAAACAACTGGAACAATTGATGTCCAGGTTTTTTTGGGGGTTTCGGACAGGGTAAATAAAAGGCGTTAGATCTCTTGGGACAAGTTATGCTATCCGATGGAGGAAAATGGCCTTGAATTTCAGAAACTGGGAGATGTTCAACTAGTATTTGGTTGTAAGCTTTGGTGGAAATTTCGTTCTGGATCTTCCATTTGGGCTAATTTAAGGGCTTCAAAATATATCAAAGGTATTGATCATGCCTCTATAATCAACTTCAAGCATTCAGATTCGCGGATTTGGAGAAGGATGTTATGCACTAAACAAGTAGTGGAAGATAATACTCGCCTGCTTGTTCGAGATAGATCATCATCTTTTTGGGTTGATAATTGGATAGGTGAGGGGCCTCTTGCCACTAGTTTGCCAGTCGTTCCATTTCCGAAGGTTCGAATTTCAGATTTCCACCATAACAGGATATGGCATTTAGATGCATTGCAGTCACTTGTTTCTAGTGAACAGTGAACTAATATAAGGCAATTTTCTTTGTCTAACGATATGAAAGATGAGCTGGTGTGGTGTCCTGTAGCTTCTGGCCTTTTTTCAGTTTCATCTGCTTTCAACATATATAATGCGTCAAAAGAAGCCGACAATGATTTCCAAGAGGTACATTTGGAGCTCTCGAATTCCCCTAAGAATATTGATGTTTATGTGGAGGCTTCTGAATAATGTTATTCCATTAGTTGATGTCCTTGGGGGCTTGGGCTTTAATATGCCCTCAAAATGTTCTTTTTGTACAAGTTGTGAAACAATGGATCATCTATTTTCGAAGTGTCCCCTAGCAGAGGAAGTCTGGAATTATTTTGAGCGTCTGTTAGATATTCCGAGCAATCATCACCTCGATATTCTTTATCGACTGCAGGGCCTATGGGCAGGTGCCTCAAGTTATTCAATGACTGGTTGTCTTCTACACATATTGCCATCGATAGTCTGTTGGGAAATTTTGGAAAGTACGGAATCTCCATTTCTTTGAAGGTGTTGTCCTCCCAGCTACCCTGATTTGTCATCGAGTTCTCGCTGAAGTTCAAGCTATCTTGATAGCTTGGCCTTTAGCTCATAAGGAGGCATCTGATGCAAAGCTTCTTCTACGAGTATGGTTTCCTCTCTTATTCCGAGGAATCCTCGGCCAGTTACTTGCCTAACTGGGCAAGCACCATCATTCCCTTTTTCCAAATTAAATGTGGATGGCTCTTCGCTTGGGAACCTTGGGCCCTCAGGTGAGGGAGGTATGCTCCAGGATCATTTAGGCTTGTGATTCTTGTGTTTTCTATACGTTTTATGGACATTGCACTAGTCTGGAGGCCGAGGCAAGAGCCTTACTGGAAGGTCTAGCTGTTTGCGCAGCACTTGGTCACATTCAGGTTTTGGTTGAAATGGACTCCAAGATTCTGCTTGATGCGGATTAAAGACATGCTAAGTGTGCATGGTGCATTGATGCTTTTTTTTTTTTTTGCCAGATTTGGGCTGCTTCTCAGAATAGGCAGTTTCATTTTGTTCATGGTTATCGGGAGGTCAATTCTATGGCGGATGCACTTGCTCAACTCGCCAATTCTAGCCAAGTTTCCACTTTTTATCATCCTCAAGATTTGCTGCAGCTTGTAAAAGGCATAGTTAATCTAGATAGGATAGGATGCATTTTCCTTTTTTAAGATTTTCATAGACTTTTACTTTTCAAAAACAATAAATAAAATTCCGAGGTTAAAAAAAATTGCTTTGGTAAAAACCTAGACAAAATCGTCTAAAACAGGCCAAATCAGTGACCTTGTTCAACTAACTGACCCGATTTTCAAACTTTTTTTGTTTTTCTGAAACATAATTTAAGTTACCTAAATTATAAAACTTTCATCTATTAATAGGAATAAGAAAATGCCACTCACCTAGTGTAAATATTAAAACTACTCGCTTTCCCAAATGATCTCTAAATTAAGAAGTTTTCATCCCTATCTTCTTATCAATTTATCATCAGCGATTCTAACTTGTATTATAAAACCATATTCCCAACAAAAAGATGCCGAATTGGGTATGATTTGTTTTAATTTAGTTTTTCAAGTAATTTTGGAGAATGGACGTATTTTAGATATGAATTCACACTTTTATATATAAATTTTAATTGCAAGCTTAATATCTTTGTAACATTTTATATGGTTGGTCGAATATAACCAAGAACTTAAGTTCAATATTTCTAAAACTTATAAAAAATATAAAATAATCATGAAATCATACTGAGGTCAACGAATGGTCCTACCTATCCGACCAATTGATCCTTAACACAATAGTTTAGCCGAATCATTATCTGGTCCATATTTAACAACATTGCCTGCAACCAAAAGAGAGTTAATGCTGATGAACATTTAAGCAACAAAGCAAATTTCTTAAATTTTCAAGTGATCTCAGATAATAGTTACTATTACAAATTGGAGTTCTGTAGGCTTAGGAATAATTTGCAGATACCTGAAACGATGTGAAGTTATGGCAAAAAAAGGGAACTTGAAACAGCAAATTATTTACTAACAATTAATACCTTCAAGTCCACCGAAACTCAAATAACAACTTATAATATGCATCTCCTCAAATAAACAAAGACCTCGAATAACAACTTTTAATTAGTTGTGGAGTTTTTAAAGAAAAATTACTGTAACATTTTTTTTTTTTTTAGGATATGATGTATGTGAAGTAAAAAGGTGATTGAAAAATGTATGAAAAAATAGGCTCATGAAAACTTTTTAAAAAAATTCTGTCAAAAATGCAATCCAAACAAGACTAATTTCTGACTTATCTCAATTTTTTTTTCCATGGTAGAGTATTAATATGTTGCCGCCTTTTTTGATGCACTTGTTCCTCTATTGAAACAAAACGTACAACTTAATCAGCAAAATATTACACTTAATTGATAACAAATTACCAATTTAGGACCCTCTATGTACCATCATAAGTAAGCGTTAAATTTTACAGCGCATCCTTTCATTGAACAAGCCACTTCATCAGCACAATCTACCATTTTATTTCTAACAAAATTTAGAGAAAAAAAAATCTACTTGCAAATTGAACCAAGTCAATTTATTGAAAGAAGAATATACTTCATAAAAATAAATATTCCGCTTTATTAGAAAACTTACTACTAGCTTATTAGAAAAAATAAATATTGGATTATTACAAAAGACGTACCACTCTAATGGTTGCAATTTATAACACTTCATTGCTTAACTCATTATCGAATTACATGGAGCTAGAGCTGTAAACGAACCGAATCGAACCGAGTATCTCATGTTTGAGCTCTGTTCGTTAAGCGATTCAAACAACGTTCGTGTTCGTTCGTTAATTTTCGAACTACAAACCTGTGTTCGTGTTCGGCTCGTTAAACAAAGTTTGTGTTCGGCTCGTTTATGTTAAACGAGCATATGAGCCGTTCGCAAATATGCTCGAAATGCTCGAATCCAAATTATTTTAAGCCTTAAATATGCCATGCAAATTATTACTCATTCTCAAAAACAATTAAAGCACTAAGTGACTAAATTCTATTATTCATTAACTATATAACTAACATTAACATAAAAACAACAAATAAAACAAAGCAATTTGCCCTCCAAGTATAAAAGTCCAGCCATAAAATTAACCCTAAAATTTGTCAAATGATAATTATGTTCATGTTCGCGAACGTTCGTTAAAACTCGCGAACATACTCGTATTCGCTAACGTTCGTTTAACATGTTCACGAACATTCGTTAAAATTTGCGAACATACTCGTGTTCGCTCGATTATTAATCGAACAAAAAAATTCGTTCGAACTCGGTTGTTTAAAGTTTCGAACGAGTCTTTCACGAACACGAACGAGTCGAAACGAATCGAGCTACCGAACAGTTCGATTCATTTAACAGCTCTACATGGAGCCTTTATTAAGGGGGGAAAAGGACTATAAAAATCAAACCACTCTATTAGAAAAAGAACTTGATACTTGAAGAGGAAACTGTGCAACTTTATTATTAATAGTATGCTAACTCATTACGTATTTGATACTTTGACTTTATCATACTAAATTACAACTGTACTTCACATTTTTATTGTTTCCTGCATAGGTTTTAGTTGTATGATTTTATTGTTTACTTATGCTGAATAAACGCAGTGACATAAATTAAAGATTACTGACCAAGTTTGATCTAAATCCTGAATTATAATCTAGTAAATTTTTTAACTCATCCAGTAGAGACCTAATATTGGGCCAAGGCCTGTTACGGCCACAAAGTCTGCTCTACTACAAGCTGCCTTAACCACGTCCGGATGGGGTAGCATTTCTGTAATTCTTGATTAGGAATGTTAAAAAGTCGTTTAATATTCTGTTAATATTCAAAAACCTATGTCTATTCTCAAATCATAGTTCAACAATCTCAAATCATAGTTAACGCAAGTGTTTATTGATGGATGCTTAGTCAAAATTGTCAAAAGTTGATTGATTGCATGTAGGAAACTTGCAGGTTTTGTTAAAAATGTGATTTAAGTTTACTTAACGGTCATGTGAAAATCACATGACCAGTTCCGTTAAAAATTGGGTAAATTGCCGTTTGAGGATGACATTGGTCAAAAATTATTAATTCAGACATCAAATGTGTCGTGCTCAAAAGTTGAGGGACGAAATGTGTCTTTCCCAAAGTCGTTTAATATTCTGTTAATATTCAAAAACCTATGTCTATTCTCAAATCATAGTTCACCAATTTCAAATTGTTTTATCCAATACTTTTTTTTTTTAAAGACTGTCTTTTCCAATGTTTGTGAATGGGTTTTAAAACAAGTTAGTCAAGGACCAAAAAACTTTAGAAAGAGGATTTTTTGTCTCATTACAGTTTGCTCTGGTCGCCATACGAAACTTTAATTAAACCAAACTGTGATAATTACATGTGACATTTCTACCATGTAATTCTGTTGGATATTTATTTACCAAAAAAAGACTTAACTTTTCACAAAAGAGAAATAAAAAACTTACTGCTCGTTTGAATTGCATTTTTTTTTGGAGAAGTTTTTGAGAAAAAAATTACAATATATGTAAAGTAAAATGGTAATTAAAAATTGTGTAGAAGAAATATTCATGAAAGCATAAAAATTTTTCTCCGAAAGATCAGAATCCAAACAATTAACTTCTCACAAGAGGGGGAAAAAACACCTTTTCACAAGAAATCTCTGGCGTGATAAATACTGAATGAACGTACATGTACAATTGAAGTTGGGCTGCAACTTGTAATTCATCTTCTTGGGCTAATATGCACGCCTAGTGCTCCAAACAGATTGCAAAAGTCCATCTCATGCCTCCCAAGAATTAAGTGGGCCTTCAAATTTGAACCATCCAGAGCTCTCTAGAATTTTTTTCCCCCAAAACGGCAAATTGGTTCCTTTTGTTAAAGGGCAAATAAATTACATATAAGTCCTTGTAGTTTTGCACAGTAACAGACGAGCCTCTTAACATTTTAAAATAGTTATATAACTCTCATGTAATTTTAGTATAAAGTAAAACAATGAATAAAATACACAATTAATTATAATGATTATAGAAAAATGCTTCAAAGTGCTTATGATCAAATTATAATATCTACTTATTCCTCCATAATTTATATAAATATTCATTTTATCCCATCCCTCTATTATTTTACATATGGTGCAAAAGTCATCATTTAATTTAATATTTAAATACACTATGAATTTCAACGAATGACGTTAGTTAGTATAATTTATTTTTCTGTTAAATTTTTACTTTACATAAAATCAGAGAGAGATAAAGTGGATATTTTAAAACACTAAGAGGTGATGTGATAATAGATGAAATGACGGGAGGTTATTTGTAATTTGTCCTTTGTCAGAACAGCAACTTGTCCGGAGCCCTCTAGACCATGAAGGAAGATCGTAGAAGTTGATAGGGAAAGCAAAAGAATTCCAGATTAATCCGTTGGGCAATCAATTCACGAAAATCCTCGAAAACTCTGGGCTCTGCCTCTCATATCCTATAAATATGAACCTCCTTCACCTGCTTCATCATCATCGACAAGAATTGATCGAATCTCACAGTACAATTATATATCTCTGTTTAGCTTCATAAGCTGTCAAATATTTAACGTCACCGTCACCGTCAGTTCTGCTGAAAATGTCGCTGATTCCAAGCGTCTTCGGTGGCCGAAGAAGCAACGTTTTCGACCCATTTTCACTTGACATTTGGGATCCCTTTGAAGGCTTTCCTTTCTCGAACACCAGTCTGGCGAACGTCCCAGATACAGCAAGGGATACATCTGCATTTGCAACCGCCCGCATCGACTGGAAAGAGACTCCCGAAGCCCATGTCTTCAAAGCCGACCTTCCGGGGCTGAAGAAGGAGGAAGTGAAGGTGGAGGTTGAGGAAGGCCGGGTCCTGCAGATTAGCGGAGAAAGGAGCCGGGAGCAAGAGGAGAAGAACGACAAGTGGCATAGGGTGGAGAGGAGCAGCGGCAGGTTCCTGCGCAGGTTCAGGCTGCCGGAGAACGCCAAGGTGGATCAGGTGAAGGCCAGCATGGAGAATGGGGTGCTCACCGTCACCGTGCCGAAAGAGGAAGTGAAGAAGTCTGATGTTAAGGCCATTGAGATCTCCGGCTAAATGCTTTGGGTTGCTAAGCTAAGCTAAGCTCTGTGGAAACTGAATGTGAAACAAGAATAAAAGAGTGTGAGGTGTAGCGTGCAAACTGGTTGTGAGATGTCTCCGTTTGTATGAATTTGTTTGTTTGCTGTGTGGATGAGGATGATGATGAATTTTGTGTAAAGGGCTTTGTATTTCTTGAAATAAAAAGTATCGGTAGATACCTGTTTCTTACCAGAGTTTTCTTCTTGGCTTAATTTATATCCACCACGGAGTATATCCTATGTTCAGCGAAAAGAATTAAGTGATTTCAGATGCTCAATTAGGAATTTAAGCAAGATGTTTTGAGGTGGGGGGGGGGGGTAACATTTTTCTTTGAGTTCTGGAAGTGTTGGGAGGCGCAATTGATGTCAGATTTTCATGAAAGACACTGAAGATGGCGAGAAGGGTCGAGGTGGCGGATTTTAGATTGCGGAACCAACTCCGGAATTCACTAGAAAATGTAGCACCAGGATAGACCATTAAACCATGGTAAAACAGTTTCATCGATGGCCACCCAATTACGATTCATCTTTAGATTTGGATCGGTTCAACCGCTTCAATCGTAAATCGGTTTTTTTTCTTTTTGTTAATAATAAGATTATTAACAGATTATTGAAAATCGTCTAATACGATTGACATATATTGTTAAACATGTATTAAAATTATAAATCTCTAATTTAATAAATACAAAAGATTTGAGATATTAAGAAGAAGTTTAAAAGGTATCATTAATTTTAAAATCGCTTCAGTTTACTTTGTATATGTTATAATTGTCAAATCTGCTAATTAATAGTAGTAAGTTTTAATAAAGATAGTGAGATCTATTGATATAGACCTAAATTTGAAATAAATTCAAATCTAACAACTAAATTTGAAGTAAATTCAAATTTAAACAACAAAATAAGAAAAAATAATACAAAAGTTCACTATAAACTTCTAGGAGAATAAAAATTTTCACTAAGAACCCTAGGAAAATAGATATCTTCCATTAAGAAAATTTAAGAGAGATTTTATTAGAAAAATAACAAAAATGAAACTTATAGGAGGGAGACCAGAGAGATCATGGTGGGATTTAGAGAAATGAAGCGGTAGAAAGAAGTTGGAGAAGAGTAGTAAATCGGCCTTGTTTTTTAAGTGATTTGTAGTATAAAATTGTTTTGGTAAAAAATCGATCAAAATCATAAAAAATCGGTAAAATCAGTGATTTGATTCGACTGGTTGGTTCGATTTTTAAACTTTTCTTTTTTCTTTTCTCCAAATATAATTTGAGTTATCTAAATTATAATATTTTATTTATTAATAGAAATAATAAAACATCACTCATTTAATGTAAATATTAAAATCACTCGCTTTTTAAAATGATCTCTAAATCAAGATGTTTTCATTCCTATGATCTCATTAATTTAACATTAGTGATTTCAACTTGTATTAATTTATTTTAATTTAGCTTTTCAAGTAGTTTTAGAGAATGGATATATTTTAATTATGAATTTACATTTTTACATATAATTATTAGATGTATATTTGATTGCAAGTCTAATATTTTTAGAATATTTTTCATGATCGGTCAAATATAACTAAGAATTTAAATTCAATATTTCTAAAACTTATAAAAATATAAAATAATTATAACATCTGCTGACGTTAGCGAGTTTTTGAGAACGGTCCGATTTGACCAGTTGATCTTTGATCCAATAGTTTAGTCGAATCACTATTCGATTCGAGTTTAACAGCATTGTTTACCGCTGGTATAAATCCGAAGTCCAAAACCCAAAAACGAAAAGAGTAACATAGTGCTCTTCTAATCATAAAAGAGTAAACATGAATTTAAGATAGTAGTAATTTTTTTTAAGACATGAAAAGAAATTATTCATTTTAACTCATTTAGTCCAGAAGTTAACTTAAGCACCTTAAGAATAGGTAAAGTTTCACTTCCAACATTGTGAAATGATGAAAAATATATCCTTATACTATATAAGATTGAGTTTTGGTGAAAGAGGGGGTTGTATTTCAACCGCATAGGTAGGGACTTTTTGGAAATGTAAAATATTCTGTAGTATTTGACAAGCTATATGTACAAGTGAGAGAAGCTTGTGGTTAGGTATATTAACCGAAATACCCTTATTTATAGACATTTAAAACTTTATGTTGTTGAAACATTTGGATATTTATGGTATGTGCAATTAATCTACAACCATTTGTTGTTTTTGGTACAACACACATAAGCCTGTAGGTTTGTGAAATTACTTAAATGGTATTCACACATCATAAGTGCGGACATTACGAGAAGAAAAAGTTATGACCATAAATACGGCAATTGAATCACACGGTTATCACTGAAATGGCCTTCACACATCATAAATGCACCGTTTGACTAATGATCACTGAACTTGGAAATCACTTGTACAGGGAGCCTACAAGTAAAAGGGAGTAAGAAAGGCCAACCTTGCTTAACCGTCACCGTGGTTAGAGTTTAGGTGTGGAAGCACTTCCTTTCAGACCTTCTTCTCTATCATTTATACCTGAATTTAATGGCCAGAAACGTGGATCTACTAATGGCTCCTAAATTTCGGGTATTGGGTTTTCTCTTGCAACCTTTGTTTGAAACAGAATGCCGCATCGTTTTCCCTCTCACCCGAGCTTATGGCCGAAACACTTTATTTCTTTCTCATTATAGCCTCAATTAAATAGCCAGACGTTGGTAAGTTAATGCCCAATAGCAGCGTTGGTTATGATTGTTTCCATGCCTCCTCTTCACCTTCTTCCATTTCAACCTTTTCATACTCTGGGATTGGGATATTTTTTTATGCCCTTATACTGCATAAATCCTAGGCATGGAAATAATCACCGCCCACTGAAATAGGAAGTTGTGGAGGGTCCGACCGACAATCTTTACGAGGGTCATTAATTTAATTTGGGATTTGATGAGGCTTTCACTTGGCCTCTGCTTCATTTTGGTCCCACGATTTCTTCATTCTGCTACAACTTGTTTTTAATCAACTTCTATTGGTAAGTTAATGACTCGCTTACTTGAAGACCAACCGAATGTGGACATTAGTAGCGTGTAGTCCTTCACCACAGAATTTCCTCAGCTTGCTTCCTTAAGTCAAAAGCACCAAGAGTAGCTACTCCGACAAGAAAATGCACCAACATCCCTGTGTTGCCTCAACTTTCAACTTCAGCAGTCAGAGTAGTTGAAGCAGGAAGTTGCAGAGGGCCCTCGATCATGTATGTTCTACACTCATCATGTAGATGCTAAAGTTTGGACCAAAATGAAGAAACCACCAAGAAGCAACGCATCTGATTGCTGTCTATTACAACATCTACATGAGTTTACTACTATTCATATCACTAAATAAGTAGACATACATGATGTCTTATTCAACTACTTTGCTATCTATCTCGTAGTTTTTACTTGAAATAATTTCATAAATATTTGTCCGTACACCTTTGGGAACTTGCTGCATCTAATTATTTGTCTTCGGAAACTTCCTGATTCTAATAGTGGAAGACTTTTATGTTGTTTGTCTTATAATCATACATGCTTCTAATTATTTATCACAACGTTCGATTCTCACAATGTATTATTATTTATCCAACCAAAAAATTTTATTCAATATGTATGTGTGTTTGTGTGTGTATGTATATGTGTCATTTTTTTTTCACTTTTTTGGACTTAATTGAGATTTAATCACTTCTGAGTAGGGATGGCAATGGACGGGCGCGGGAGTGAGGGTGGGGGCAAAATATTTACCCCCGCCTTAAAAAGGGGTAGGGGATGGGTGGGGTATTCCCGCATAAAAAAAAAAACATAACACACACACACACACACACACACACACAAGTAAAAAAACCCCTTATTTCCTCCTTCGTTCCCTCCTTCGCAACCGCAGCCACAGCCGTCGCCTTCAATTCCCCTCAGTTCTAATCACTACTCAACTAAACCCATCCTCTCTGTCTGAATCCTCCTAAAATTTTACCCAACCGAGAATCTCAGATCGAGCTAATGTCTTCGTCGGCAAGTGATCGGAGGTAAATCTTCATCTTTTTCTTGCTGATATCTTTGTCTTTGTTTTCCTTGTGCGCTTAAATTGTTGGATAATTAGGAGGGAACGGGTCTGTCTCTGTTTCTGGTTCTAGGTTTTTGAGTTTCCAATCAATATTCGTTAAATCAAAGCTTTTGGGCTGGCTAATTAACTTGAATTATTGGGGTTATCGCATTTCATTTATCTATCGGAAGTTCCGAGAGTTGAATTAATACTTTTTATCTACTTTGAAGGGCCAAATTAAAATTCACCCTTTTGTGAATGTTAGTTCATATGTACGTTTGGCATTCCTCTGTTTTCGGCTGCCTTAGATCATTAGAGCCGAAGTATGTTTATTTGTTCTCATTTGGTCAAACCCCTTGGCCTACGAATTGTGTTGATTTGGTAAACTCCGTGATGATTTATGTCATTATAAAGATCACGTACCATTGGGGATAATGTTTGTGGGAGATTGGATGGGAGTTTGAGCAGAGAAATTGCTGATTTGTTATGAAATCGAGGAGGACAAACTCATTGATGTTCAAGAGTTAAACTTGTTTACTTGTCTTATATAATCATTAATTATTTGTTTAGTAAAATATGTATTTTAACTCATTTCAGAGTATATTGCTGTCCACTAATTAAATATTTTTACGAGTCTTCGATAAATTATTAAGTAAAGATTTATTAGAATTTTCAAAATTTTCCTTATTGTTAACTATAGGATGTTAATTTGATATCTTGACACTAATTATGTATTTCAAATCACATTAATTATAGGATAAGTATATTTTTGTATGTAGGTATAGATGTAATTAGAATTACAAGAGTTCACAAATAAATTTTAAAACATTTAAAGACCACAACACAATACTTATAAAGTTTAGTTTTTATAGACGATTCTTTTGTATTTTCTTTTTTTGCTTTTGTTTTAATTTTATTATTCTTTTTCATGTGTTCTGCTTTAGTTGTAGGGGTCCGAAAATTCAACTAATTTAGAAATGGTACTGTGTCAAACAAAATTACTTTAATATGAAATTTAATTTTATTTTTATATAGTTGATATCTCTTTTATCATCATGGCATTGACCATAACTAAGATTCCTTTATCAATAAAGTACTATACACTAATCTCGTGATAAGTGTATCAAAAGTAGACGATGGTTTCTCCTTGTATTGATAGAGTTGTCAAATAGGGAGATTTGGAGGAAGACAGAGGTTGACTAGTGGCTTGTTTTGATTTTCTCTAGAATTTGAGCTGCTAAACCTTATCTTTTTGGTGATGATACTTTTGTCCATTTATGAAAAGTTTAAAACTGTCCACCATCTATTAAGTTAAAGGGGATAACCATTATTGTCTAAACATCTATGGTGTATAGGTAGTTTAGCCAAAGTACAACAGAGGTAGTGTAATTAGTTTAACACTTGATTTTATTTTCTCTTTTTGTGCTATAAATGTAATTAGTTTAACACTTGATTTTATTTTCTCTTTTTGTGCTATAAATGTAATTAGTTTTACACTTGATTACATGTTGTGCTATAAACAGAATTTTATTACAAGTATTAAAAAAATTATTATCCAATAGAGTCACTTCATGATATGCGAGTGTGGAGAAGAAAGACCTAATTAATTTGTTACGTGTATTGTTTATTTTACTCAATTTATCCACTATGTATAAATTAAAGACATATAATTTTATCTTTGGCAAATTTTAGAAACCGTCCTTGAAGTTTCTAATAGCATTATTTAGTACCTCCAAAATTTGAAAAATCTCATTTACCTCCCTTATTTTAGACTTTTTGTAATATTTAAAATCTTTTTCAAAATATAATATTAAAAAAACTAATTGTGCGAGAGAGAATATAATCTCATTTCAAATATACATCTTACTCTTTAGTACAAAATTTTTTTCGTTAGCCCTTTATTTTATTAATATATGAATTTAAACGAAGGAGGGAACCTAACCGAAACCTTCAATGTGTGGCGATTAAAAAAAAAATAAAAGAGGAGTACTACTCCTTAACATATATAATAACTAAAAAACTTGAGTATATTAATAATAATTAAAAAAATGAAATCCAAAGATATAGTACGCTTTTGAAATACAGAGAGTTAATATTTCAAAGTTTATTTAAAATTGTTGTAAGTTACAATTTATTAGTAAAGTGTATTGAGTATTTTAAGGAGTTTAATAAATTGTTTACTTTTTGTGAATTTTATAGTTTTTTCCTCCGACTTGATGGCTTGAAAGCTAGAAAAATGAAAAATGTTGAAAGTTATATATAAACATGTTTGTGAAGTTTTCAAGTTGATACAAAAAGTTATTCTCATTATTATAAATATTTCAAAATTTTCCTACGAGTATTATAAATTATGTATAATTTTAAATATCTTAATATTTCTTGTCCAAACAAATGACATAAATAATTGTTAAAAGGTTTTTGACCACATAATCAACTTTTAAATTTCAATTAAAGAATCACATAAGTCAAGTGCACAACAATTAATAAATAAAATTAATGTGCTATAACAATTAAAAATTCATAGGAAAAAGATAAATTTAGGATGAGATTATATCCGCTATTCAAAAAATGTATTTTGTAATACTATTATATTTCCATTATATTTTTGGAGTGAGTTGTAAAAGATAGAAAAATATGGGGAGGCAAGTGCGATTTTTCAAAGTTAGAGAATATGGTGGTCATAAACCTCAGTAGCCATCTCCTGCCTCGAGTCTGCCTTTCATTCTTCTTCGCCCTTCTATTTTTCCTCCCCCTTCTCTTTCTCTTGAATCTCTGCCAGCCATTTGCTGTTTAGTGAATAATCTTAAAAGAGAGAATTAATTTTGGGTTGAAGATTGATTTGACAGATTTTTTATTTGTCATTCTGTGCAATTTCTACTAATTGGACATGGGTAAGTTTTCATTTTTATTTTTATTTGTTTAAACCCTAAAAGTCTCTGAAAATCATGGCGAATGCCTCCGTTCATGGATATCTGATGAGTCAATGCGGATTGTTATTGACTCTGCAGAATCCGCCGCTCTTTTGAGTCCCGGAGTTTCCACCGGGTCTACCGTCGGACCGGTCGTGGTACGGAGGCTGAAGTTCCGGTGACAACTCAGCCGGTCTTTGAACCATGATTATTGCTATTATATGGTTCTTTATTAAAAATTTGCCCTTTATTAATGGGTTGTTGTTAATATTAGTTGCAGTTGGAAAAACAGTTGGATGATGGCACAGAAAAAGCAAGTTTCAGGAGGTGTATCATCCACCAGCCACACGGATAATGGGGGTTCGAAGATGGACTTTAAGTCCATAATGAAAGATATCGAATTTTTGGGTAATTTGATCTCTCATGCTCCTCAAGCTAAGATACTTTTTTCCAAATCGAATATGTAGGACTTGTGGTTAATGAAGCATCTTTGATTATCTAGTTGGAGAAAAATTGCTAGTTTTAGAAGTTAAAAGAAGTTCAAGAATTAGTTCATTTCAGGTTAGATTTGAAATCAGTATACTTGTTTGCTTTTAGTTAATAAAGCTACGTATTTCACCTGGATTTGTTGCTTTTCTTTCCTCTTTAAATTAATGGATTTTAGTTTTCGCCAGTAACTTGGCCCTGGTTCCTTCTTTATCTTCTCTTCTCTATGTTTCTGTTGTTAATCATTTTTGAAGTGGAAAACAGTATGGATATCGTTTCGCCAGTAACTTGGCCCTGGTTCCTTCTTTATCTTCTCTTCTCTATGTTTCTGTTGTTAATCATTTTTGAAGTGGAAAACAGTATGGATATCGCATTCTGGTTGTTGAACTAAATCTATGCTCAAAACGGATGTTTGCTGGTGTTTTTCATTCTTTTGGCTCCTACTTTTAGATAGTATGGATACTTCTCTTTTTTTGATGCTTCAGGTTGGTTTTTAGATCTATTACTTAATTACGGTTAACATGATCCCCAATTCAAACTTTCTCATTCAGATAATCTTGGAAGACGTGCTTCATTGTAACTTTTTGGCCAGCTTTAACTTGTTTTGGGAACTTGAGTTGTTAAGGATAGTAGATGTATCCAAGGAGAACACTGGTAAATCTTTATGAGAATTCACAAGAAAATGTGAAAACAATAGTTTCAGGTACAAATCTTTTGAATGGTAAAGTTTTTTTTTTGCATATACTTAAAGATTGATTAGTTCTTATGTTCAATGGAGAGTTATTGTAATTAGCTATTGAGGATTTAGCAGATTGTGGATGCGTGAGTTTGTCCAGAGATTCACTCTTTTTAGTCAAGTACGCCTGTACATGGAAGCTCTAGATATTCTGCACTCAGGTGAGAATTAGGTATCCAACAATGAAAACTGGAGGAACTATATTCTTGCAATTCGTACTTGAGAAGTTTCTCAAGTCATTTAGATTGTAATTCTCCAATTTGACTTTGGGAGCTCTTGTTCATTGGTTGACCTCCTTTGCTCTTTAGCTGACAGATGTAATGGTTACCTTTAGTATATAGTTTTGTCTTCTAACAAACCCACTTGAAATTTATGAAGACTCGTGGTAAATTTGTCCCTCCTCTGCATATTGCACAACCAGCTCTTGGCTTTCTACTTGCTGTTGCTTTTCCTCCATGTCCGTAAGAAACTGGGAGTGCTCTAATAGATTGTCCTTGGAAATAGCACCTTAATAGCTGCATAAGGTTGTGAACAGATTCAGCTCTTTTTGTTTTCTGGTGCAGATTTTGCGTGCATTTCTTCAAAGCTTAAATGCTCTATTTTCATGCTCGAGTTGATTATTTCTTTTTCCCTTAATTTTTCTGTCTTTTTGCCATAGCTTGTCTCTGCTTTATCCTTTTCTTAATGCAAAAGATTCTTGTACTTGCTTCACACTTGTTTATCAAAAGTGACCCTTGTTCTGGAATTTGCATATCAAAGATCCAGCTTTCAGCTGTCTGTCTTTCTGTGATCAAGATCATTAGTAGTATTTGATCACTTTCAAACTGTGTGACACAATTTCTAGTAGGATTTATATCATAAATACATGACTCACCAGATCTGAGATGATGAACTTTGGAGCCCAGTTTTATGAAGTATAAAATGAATAAAGTAGTCATTTGTAGCTATTCACTTGATTAATCAGAAAGGTACTCAATAGCCATATTTTCAGTACTGGTAGATGCATACTGCTGTTTTGCCACATGTGAAGGGAAAAGGGTTTTCCTACCCAAAAAAGGGGAAAGGCTTAGATGAATGCTGCTTCCGTCTAAATTAGAAGACTATTTTCTTCTTTCATAGTGGGGGTAGTTGTATTACTTGAGGAAAAGCTACTTCTTATGAAGTTTAAGTCATGAGGGGGCAACTTTACTTGTACTTGAGTTTCATCTCTTAGGTAATATATGAAGCTTGAGGGTGGAATACCATAAGATTGAGTGGTTAATTTAATTCAATTGGGCTGACATTAGAATCAATGAAGCAGAAAGCTCTAGTAGTTTAGTTTTGTATCTCCACCAGGAATAGTAAGTTTAGGATGCTACTGCAGACCATGAGATACATTGGCGAAAAAACTTATGTGAGCATGAAAGTGTTGCTATCTTAATATATATTGGCCACTCAACTTGTACGAGTCTCTAAATAACTGTAACTCAAAAATGTTTATATTTTCACCGTTTTATTACATTCAAATGTTATTAGTTTTGGAAGAAAATCACATGCTGGTGCACTTAGACTTGATGACTGAATTTGATGGTTTGGTTTGAAATTTAATTCCTTGCTCTAGATTGGGTTTCTTTGGGATTCTGAAGAATTTGGCTGTGAAAAATTAAGAAAGGAAACCTGCTTTCTATTGAATTTTTTGAGTGCATTCCTTTTTTTTTTTCCCTTTTTTGTTTTAATTGATTTTCATGAATGTTTCTGTTGTTCAATTGTCCATTATAGGCTCTACACACATGACCTGGAAAGAGAAGAAAGAGCTGGAGAACAAGAAGGTTGTCTCTTTGGGCGGAAAGGTAATTCAATTGCACACTCAATAATTTTTCAGTCAGTAAAATTGTGCATGGCATCAAATAACTGTATCTTTCCTTTGACTTAAGCCTGCCAAGAGGCAGAGGTTACCCCTTAGTGTTGCGAGAGTGTCAATGAAGAGACAGAAGGAAAGGGAGGAAAAAATGCTTCAAGAGGTTGGTTATGTCTATTCATTTTATTTAGTTGCTTGAAAACGTGCTTTCTGTACCATTTTTCACTAACACTAAAGACTTTCAGAATTTGATACTTGGACGCTTTTCAAGCAATCGTGGTAGGGATGCTAAAAAGACTGAGAGGCGCAGTTCCGAGGACAGAGTGTTGAAGTCAACTGAAGGTCATTTTAGAAACGGTGTGCTTGACGTGAAACATTTATTACGACCTTCCGCGCCTAGAGTCGATGACAGCAGACCTGTTGCCGATAAGAAAAAGAAGAAGAAAAAGGGTGGTAAGAAGACTCGTGGGAAGAGAAATGGTGGTAGGAAGCACCGGTAGGACATCTAAAATTGCTTGTATAATTAACGTGTTGTAATGCTCTAACTGGCCGTGGATTTTGGTACTTAAAAAATCAGTTTGAATCATTGAATGCAGATGCTCTGATATATTCCAGACTTATTAGTTTCCTGTGCTTACCTATCTGTGCTGCTACTATGCTCGTGTGTCGGGCCGCTTGCTTCTGCAAAATCATGGTGCATTCATCTGACCAATCTCATAAAGTTTGTTATTCTCTGTAGAGATCCATGTATTCAGTTTGTTCAAGGCATGGGGTCAATGGCGAAACGATAATGATTTTTCTGTAGGAAAAAAGAAACTATGCCTGACATCAAATTGTAACAACCAACTGCTCCTACAGGAGTTGGTCTCACTAAGAGAACTTTTAAACTCCATTTAGGCGTAGATCAATAGATCAAATTTCTTGATTTGCATTTTAATATTCAGACTTTTCTGAAAAAAAAAAAAGAGATCATATTGTCAGTTTAACATTTCCACTCAGACTCAAACTCGAGTTTTTTTGGTTGTCAGATCCGTTAATTCTTTATGTTATTTTTTGCAAGTACATCAATCTTCTTATGTTCGTCGTATCTAACTAGTAAAACCATTGACCCATGAAAGTAATCAGAGAGTACTTTATTTGTCAAAATTTATTTATTTGCATTATTAACACATTTTTAATCACCTTTTTATTTCTAATATATTACATTAAAAAGTGTTGTAGACTAGTATTATTTGTCTTCAGAAAATTACTCCAAATAATTTACTATCCAAACACAGTCTATTTGTACAAAAATTATTTAGTCGCATCACAAATACATTTTTCAACATATTTTTTTATTTTTTCAAGAACCTTTTTATCTCATATATATCATACCATGAAAAGTGCTATAACATTTTTTTTTTCAAAAAATTATCCCAAATAATCAACTATTCAAACACGATTCCATCCTCGAAAAAGTTTGACAATGTTAGGCAAGCCATCCTCAGGAAATAGTTTGATAGTACTCCGTTCCAGATTAGTCAAGGACCAATGTGGTCACCGAACACTAGAAGGTTTGCACGAAAAAGGAAGAGAAAAATATAAAACATGTGTAGATATTCTCTAGTGCTTGAAATTAATTTGCAAAATTTGTTGTGTAACATCTTATGTTGAACTAAAAGAAAAGCCTTATCCTACATAAATTTGAAGTAATCTATCAGACCAAGTAATCAAGAGGTCAACTTAAACGCATACTAGTTTCTCCTCTGTAAGCTTTTGTTTTTTAATTAATACAACCAAGTTGAATTAGTTCCCCAAAATCCAAACAAAATATACAATACAATACTATAGTAGGAAGCATCTGCTTTTCTTGTTTGGATAGAGTATTATTTGAATTATTAATTAAAATAATTACTATAGTACTTTTTTGTGACGTGATTATGTGAGATAAAAAAAGTGGTTAGAAATATAGAAAAGTGGGTTGAAAATGTGTTTATAATATAAAAGAAATATTATTTGAAAAAATGGAAAGCCATTTTTCACTAAAAATTTTCTATATTTTTCATGAAAACATTTCTCAATCACCCTTTTACTTCACATATATCAAATTATTACAGTACATTTTTTACAAAAATTTTAAAAAATTACAATCCAAACAGAAAAGCTATCCAAACACTCCGCGCCATCCATTTTAGTTTCCAAGGAAGTGGCCATATCAAATTTATTCATGGAGCTGTTCCCTCAAATAATCTTTTAGCAAATTTGGTTGGGTTACAGTTTTGTGTAGAAAAATTTTTACGTTTTTTGTCATCACATATTTCAAATATAATTTTATCTCATGTAAATCAAATCATTATAGTATATATGTTAGTTCAACTTAGATCCTAAATTCAATTTTTTTTTTTTTAAAAAAATCCCACCTTCTCTAGAACATAAGCTCTTTTTGAATCATCAACCGTCCATTTGAGAACGCAACAGTCCAACGGTCAAGAAGCGCGACAGGTCATTCATCCGCATCAGTTAAATGAAGTATGTTAACAATTCAATTGGCGGGTTTTTTCACGAAAATGTGAAAAAGCCACCAAAAAAAAAATGGCGGCCCCAAAATTTCATTTCAATTCCAATTTTCGTCTTTGCTCTTTCCCTCCTCTCTTTTTTCCCCCGTCTTATTATACCCAACCGCGATTTCCCCCAAAACCCCCAAAAAAAACAAAGAACCCATCTCCATTTTCCTGTTTGCATCTCCAATTCCATCAGAAACTCTCTAATTGCGGTCCAAATGGCGGGTGGAAGACTAAGGAAAAGGGTGGAGGTGGAGAAGAATTCTTCTTCTTCTTCTACGTCTCCTGCTGCTAGTGGCAAGAGCAACACTACAGCATCTTCTTCTACCCTCCTCCGGGCTAAAGATGGCAGCGCTTTTACGAAATGGTATGAGATTTTTTTGAACTAATATGATGTCTACTAATCTTTTTGGGTTTTCTTTGTGGGTTCTTTATATATGGAAAAATGGTGGACTTAAGTTGGATTTTTTTTTTCTTTTTTCTTTTTGGCAGTGGGGAATGCAACAAGGATGTTGCCGTAGCGCTGATTAGCATGCATGACTGTAGCACTGAAGCTAAAATCAAGATGAATCTAGGTATTTCTTGCTTTTGATTAGATATAATGCTGTAATGAGGATGGAGAATGGATTATTTTCTGGTTAACATGAGGCTGGTGCTTGTACTTTTTTTCGGTTGAATTGGGTCATGCATGCATCAATTTGTATATGGTGTTAAGGGGTTCTTACTGTTAATTTCGTGTTAAGACGAGGCAGTTTTTTTTGCCCCTTAAACAGGGAGGCAGGGTGCTTTTGGGTGTTTAATATGTTAATTTATGTTGAAATGGTTGTGCCAATTTGCATGTGACTGCCATTTTCCGCTTTTAATTGGTTGCTATGTTACTATGATAAGGATGTAAAATGGGGTTTGATTTGATCTATGTTAAGATGAACCTAGGTTCCTTTTGAGTGTAATTGGTTAATGAGTCGGACCCTTTTTTATATTTTTTTGGGTTCTGAAGTCTACTAACCTGTTATTCTTCACCGTTAATTGATTTTAGTTTTAGTTTAGCTGATGGAGGTTTATTGGTTAGTTAACTTGCTATCTGAGGGGCACTTCTGATGAGTTAATTTGATGCTAAACAGAGGCTCAGGTTGTGGAGAAGGCTGCTGAATTGAAGAAAAAACCAGCTGAAAAGTAATTTTTATAGAATTCCTTTTGTTTTTACTTGCTACCTATCATGTACTGATTGTTGCTTTGATTCATTTTGGTTTGTTTTTGATTTTACAATGGTGACGATGATGTACAGAAGGAAGGCCAAAGCTGCTGAACCAAAGGCAAAGAAGGGAAAGAAAGCCAAGAATCCAAATGCACTAAAACGCCCTCCTACTGCTTTCTTCATTTTCATGTAATCCTTTGCTTATGTGTACTATGCATTAGGAGTATTTGTAGAGTAGGTGGTTGATTATGTTTGACTTGAATTACACAGGGATGACTTCAGGAAATCTTTCAAGGAGGCAAATCCTGATTGCAAGAGTGTCTCAGTGGTATAGTCAATTCTTATTTGTTTATTTTCATTGTTTGAAAATTGAACCATGGTTGATTTACTTGGTTATGTTTGACATGGATTTTTAACTATCCAATGATTTAGGTGGCCAAAGAGGGTGGCGAGAAATGGAAGTCAATGACTGAAGAAGTGAGTGTCAATTCTGTATGCTGGAGCTTATTGCATTCCATAAGAAACTGTTTGATCAGTTACTGATGGTAATGATATTTCAAATGCTTTGATCAGGAGAAACAACCTTATGTGGACAGAGCTGCAGAGCTGAAAGCTGAATATGAGAGGGCCTTGGAATCTAATGGTGATGGTGCTGAAAATGAAGATGTAAGTGGTTTGATTTCCAAAGCTTGTTAGGAAAAGTGCTTATTCTTTAGATGCTTCTCTCTTATTACTCTTGCATTGTTATAATAGTGTCAATTCTTAATTTGGTTTGCTTTTTCAGGGTGAAGAAAATTCAGCTGAGAAGGAAGTTGAGGAGATTGTAGTTGATGATGATGAATAGTGTTCTGCCTTGCAAAGTCTGCTATGCCCTTTTGTAGTTTCTCTTACAATAGTTCTGTCTTGTAAATTTTTGTCCCTGTTAGTCAACTGGGTTCTGGTTAGGTATCAAATAGTTCTGAATGGCAGGGTAGTTTCTGTCTTTTTTGCTTCAAATTGTTAGGCTCTATGCACCATTTGGATTCTGCTTATGCTACTATTGGAATCCAGAAATGGCAAATTACTGTGCTAATTATATGGAGTTTGTGGTTTTAACATGTTTAAATTGATGCTCGAAGGAGATACATGATTTGAAAATACTGAACTACTAATTACACTTTTTGTTGTTGCTCAAAGTTGGTTGCCCTGTTTTAATGTTTATTATTGTGGTTAGACAAGATCGTATGCTAAAAAATTCATAGAAAGCTCAGCATCAGATAAAATAAGAGAAGAACTTTCTTGATTTGAATTAATAGGAGCAAGTACTCAGTTCTTTGAGTAAGGATTCTATCGTGAGATACAGAAGAATGTGTATCTTGACTGGTATTTAAGAAACAACCGAAATTGATTGTTGATGCAAGGCTAACATGGCTTGAGCAATTGTATCATCCTCATTGATCGAGTCAGCATTGTACTGGCCCATCCTTTCCTATCACTTCTTTCCCTTACAAGGTGGCAAGGGCCTGCCACATAAACACAGATTATGGGCATAAGTTACTGGAGGAAAGATGTTAAATGGTCTTCCTTGCGGGATCTCACCACATAATCTGTTGGCCCTGAAGCTTGCATGTCTCAGCGCTTGAATCTGTAGCAAGCTGTCAGGGATTTTCCCGGAAAGTGTGTTGATGGACAAATCCAACCACTGCAACTTGAGCAACAATCCTAAACTGGTTGGGATTGTGCCTCCTATTTGGTTCCTTGAAATGTCTAATCTTTCAAGCTTAGCAAGGTTTGAGATCGAATTGGGAATGTAACCTGTAAGTTTGTTGCTTGCTATGTTGAGCACTTTCAGGTTCAAGCTATTGCTGAATTCAGGAATGGTACCCGAAATTTGATTGTTTGAAATATCAACAGCCTCCAGAAACTTGCTTGTCTTGTTGCTTAGAATACTTGATAGAGAACCGTAGAGTTGGTTTGAATGGAGGTCAATTGATGAAAGTCCATCTGGCAATTTGATTGCAGATACATCAGACTTCAGTTGGTTGTTTGAAAGCTTGGCCTGTTCCAAGGTTGTCATCCTTGTGAAAAAATTTGAAATACCTTCAGTGAAATAGTTATCTGACAGGTCTAAAGAGCTTAATGAATCAGGGGTTGTGAAATTTGGGAGAGTCCCTCGAAGCTTGCAGCCAGCTAAATAAATGCTGGAAAGTTCCCGGGTTCTTATCCATTGAGGAACTGTCCCCAAATCAAAATTATTATAAGAAAGGTCCAGTGATAACAGAGATGGAAGACCACTAGGTAAGGTGTTAGGCAATGGATCTGAAAACAAATTTCTTGATAGATTTAGGTTCCACAGGTTCTGCATCTGAGCAATTGATTCTGGAATTTGACCTATTAACTGGTTGGAAACTAATGACAGAATTGCAAGAGACTTGAGATTTCCAATCTGGGGTGGGATTTTTCCTACAAGCCTATTATGGCCGAGTGACAACTCTGAGAGTTTAATCAAGCTGCACAAAGAAATTGGTATCTGGCCTGATAGTTGATTACTTGTAAGAACAAGGTATGTCAGATTTCTAAACTGCCCCATAAAATCTGGTATGTTTCCTGATAAAAGATTATAACTGAGATCAATTGACTGCAAGCTGATGAGATTCTTGAAGGAGATTGGAAAAGGACCTGTCAGGGAATTTCTTGCTAAACTTAGCTGCTGAAGGTTTCTTAAATTCCCTAATGCTGGAGGAATCTGCCCTGTCAATCTATTCCCACTCAGCGATACTGTCTGCAATAAGGGCAGATGCCCCAAATTGGAGGGGATGTCTCCTTGCAGAAAATTGTCTTCGAGTATAAGCTGAGTCAGCCTAGTGAGATTTGAGAAAGTTTGAGGAATTGGCCCTGCAATGCGTTTCATCCCACTTATTACCATTACCTCCAAGAAGTACAAATTACCAAGAGTAGGAGACAAAATGCCCTTCATGAAATTGCTCAAGTCTTGATCAACTGGTCTCTGCAGGATCAACCTAATAACTCTTCCTGTTGCAGGGTCACATTCGACCCCTTCCCAACCCCCTCCACAGCAATCTTTGCCTGTCCATGAAGATAGAATGTCGGTAGTGTCCCTAAATATTCTAGCCTTGAACCCAAGAAGAGCAACTCTATCACCCTCAAAACAAGCTGGTGCAGCTGCTTCTGCTGCTGCTGTTGCCTGAACATCCTTCTGGGCTTGTGCTAGGATTGGTGGTTGCAAGCTTACAATGAGGAAAAGCTTGAGAACCCACATTAGAATCTGCATTTTGGGACACGGTTTTCTGATCTGACAGCAAATATTGCTGAAAATGGAATAAGAATGTTTGAAGTTTTTGGGATCTGACAAAGGGAAATCTCAGTGGGAGGAACAAAAGTGAAGTGTATATTTTATTGGGTCACTAACATATACTAATAGCAGAAGTTGCAAAAAGGAGACTGTGGCTTCATTCTTTCACGTAAACAAGAAGGTATAATGATGAGAAAAGATGGTAGAGGAAAATCTAAGGCTGACAAAGGAAACAATGACCTGGACCTTTGCTTTCAAGAACCCAGCCTTGTCTCCCTCATTTATAGGAAACCAGAAAATTGCAACTTTCTGGTAAAAAAAAAAAGAAAAAAAAATACAAGCAGTAACATTTTGAGCAGGTTAAATTAAGTGGAATCACATGTAAAATTTGTTACCGTTTGATGGATCACGAGGTTTCTCATTAGGTTTCGAACGTTGGAGCGCACTAGGTTCAAATAATCAAAATTCCCTTTCCAACTTTTAGAATTTTGCTGCAGTTTGAGCTGGTCCACATATTCCAACTCCAATAATCATCTACTACTCTCTTGTTTTAGTGCATTTAGCAGGGATAAATGTCCACAATGGTGGCTGCACCAAAGTTGTTTACAGAAAGATTACAGAAAGACCGAGTTCTAGAGAAAATAGGTTAAATTTCCTTTTCAGTTTTTGTGTAGGTCATTGCACGTTTGTAAGAACATCTAATTTACACGAAACTTATCATTCAAATGCATATATTTACATTTATTTTCACCTTTATATTGAGATAGCATTTGAAATTCATTTGAATGGTTCCACCTCAATCTATGAATGCTTCAACTGGCTTGTTCATATATATATATGATTCTTTTGTAACCAAAATTAATTATAAGGACGTAAATTGGGGAACAAATTGACACATAATTAATTAGGCCACTAAGCAATTAAAATGGCATTGCAACTTGAATTCAAAATTTTCTGGTTTCTCTAACTCTACCCTTTTTCTCTTTGCATCTTATCCAATTTACCTAACGTGCAATTACTCGTTTGTGTCATATCACACATGATGATTTGGGTTGATTGTCATCTAATATCCAGACAAAAAACAAGAAAAGAGGTTTAGCTACTAAATGGAAAAAGTAACAACGAGCCAAGATTAATCATATGTCAAAGACTTTAAAGTACCACTAATACGTGTGGTGAAATCTTGACCATTTAGCTTACCTCAAATGATATTTAAGTACTGAAGATTGATTAATAACTTTTCTGATTTTGGAAGTTTGCTAAATAATCATAATTATTTCTTTAATTAAACGTTGGAGAGGCCAGCCTTGCCATCATTTCCAATAGAAATAGACTCTTATGCAGTGCATGAATGGGAAACTGTCGAAAATAATAAGAAAAATTGGAGAATGCTTACATTTTGCTTGAGATTTGACCATGTATACCAAGCCCACAACAAAAAAGGAAAAAAAAAAAAACCTGTATCGTTGCATAATTTTGTGAATTCTATTTTGCTCAAAAAAGGAAAATTTTTTGTCCATAAGCAAAAAATAAGTTGAAGCAAGGCAGACTAGATCTACTGCATAAAAAAAAAAGTGCAACGAATGCTACACAATAAAAATATATTTAAATTACATTAACCCCGTATGATTTTTTTATTGCCACATGATCCCCTGATGTTTTAAAATATTCGCTTCACCCCTTATGATTTTATGTAAAGTGGAAACATGATTAAAAATAACCTATATAACGTCATTAATTAAAATATCAATAGTGCGCTTACTTAAATGCTAAATCAATCTACGGCTTAACTATCTTGTATAAAAGTATAGAGGAATTATATAGAAAAATACAAAATATCACAAGCGGTCAAATGGATATTTATACAAACTATTAGAGGGTTACATAGAGATTAATATTTTATAACATGCACTTTTAGAGTGAGTTTGATACAAATGCCGTAATTGAATGTACATTCTACCGTTTTTCACTTTATATAAAACTATTTGGGGGGGGGGGGGGTTATACAACTCTTTTTAACTAGTGGGTTAACAAAAATTGCTTATCATGTGTGAAAATGTTAGTATATTCTTTACTTCTGGCTAAATTACACTGGTAGAATGCTAAACTAGACCTTCATCGATACTTGATTCACAGCATCTATTTTTACTTAAAGAGTAAAATTGTTCATGTACTTGGGAAGCTTCATCCTTTGTTACAACTTCATTCATATTTCTTGGTCTATAGATGGTAAGCTTGGTTTAGGTGAGTATGAGTGTAAATGTGGACGTATACATTTATTTTATTTCATTATAATCAACTAAAGAATTACTGAAAATCATTTGGGGGCAATGAATTTCTAAATGATCTTGCGTCATCTCTCATCCTATCCCACATCAAATAATTGCAATGACAATATGTAATCCAGAAGGGAAATAGTCTAAAGTACATTTTTGCTTGAAAAGTCTCCTGAATTTTTTCCGGGGGTAAAATGGAGTCCGACATACAAAAGAAGAAGAGTGCTAAAAGTAACTGAGTTGAGTCCTGCAAATTGAATAAATTGTACTAATGGATGTTCAGAATTGGGGTCCAACAATCAGTCCATGTGATAGCAAAAAGCTTTTATATTTAGTTCAAGTAGTTGGTCATCATTAAACTTGGTGCTCTTGGGACCCTGTGAGTTGTGACCAAATCAAAGTACCCTTGCCAATCCTCTTAACTGAGAATTTTGATGATTGAAAGCATTAAAAGTAATTCAACGAGCAAAAGAACTTTCTGATTGAGTGAGAAGATATGGAGCAAAACAAATTTAAATAAAAAAAAAAGTTGCAAACCTAGGGAAAGTTTGATAAGACACTCTTCCTTTTGATTTGGGAGCTCAAAATGCGATAGGGATAATTTCAAAAATCTCAGAGGAGGTTTCTGACTATTTCACTGGTCTCCTTATTGATTTTGAAAATTATACTAATCTTCCTTGAAATTAATTATCTTGTAATATTTAAACTCAATCGATAACTAAAAAGTGATATCATAAGAGAAAAGATAATATGATTTCATTATTACCCCTCATCTACTATATTATTTAATTAATTTAATCCTAACCAACACATTAAGGAAAAGTACTAAAATTTATTATTTATCATTAAGGATCAAATCATATATATTATCAAAAAAATAGTTTATCATTTTATATTTTTCACTTAATACAAAATCTAGATTACTCTTTTCAATTATATACCCATTGTCAGACATGATCAGTAATAAATAATCAAAAAAATTGCAATCAAAATATTATAAAGAACAAACTTAACATCATAAATATTCTTGTCAATATATTAAGGTTAGTTGCTGAGATTTTTATTGTATTACAGTTCGTGCTTTGTAATGTTTTGGTTACGGAATTTTTTAATTATTTGTTGTTGATCATGTTTAATAATGTGTTTGTAACTAAAAAGAACAATTTAAATTAAGTAAAATATATAGAATGATACATTATTTTTGATACCATATGTGATTTAATCTTTGATGGTAAACAGCAAATTTTAGTATTTTTTATTAGTGTTTGGGCGGGTATTACATTAATTTAATAGATGAGGAGCAATGTAAATTTATATTATCTTCTCTCTCGTAATATCACTTTTTAATTATTAGTTGGATCCAGATATTACAAGATAATAAAATTTGAAGGAGGTTAGTATAATTTTTAAAATCTGAAAGGAGGCTAGTGAAATAGTTAGAAACCTCAAGGGAGGTTTCTGAAATCATCCCAATACAATAACATATATTTGTAAAATTAAGATATCCCAAATTAGGATGGTTTTTATATATGCTCTACTCTATAGTTTATGCGGGGACATACCAAATAGGCCTTAATTTGTTCAAAGAATCATCATTATGGATACTAATGAGTGTATTTTGACTTGTCGTGTAAGTCACTTGTTCAGTGCCAAATTTGCTTTTCTAGAGATTTTGATATTATATCGAATGAAAAGCAAAAAGTATAAGTTATCAACTCTACAACTAGTAATTTCAGTATACTGTGTTTCCAACTCTAGCAACTCAGAGTAGGCAGTGATGCAATTGAGACCCTAGATGCGTTTTTAGCTTCTGCTAAAGTGTAAATTCCAGTCCAAGACACCAAGCTACCATGTCTACTCTCTAGCTGCACTTAACTCTAGATTACCTTTCCACCAAACACTTCATGGCTCGTGATCTTACGCCTACTATGACAAATCCCTCTTAAAAGTTCTCCATATGCGAAACGTTTGCCCAAAACAGTGAGCAGGCATACGAGGAAAAATGACAATTTTTGGTGTAAACCTCCCAATGTTCGATGATGTGCATTGGCCCCGATTACTGCGGAGGTACCATCAGACCTCTTCCCGGAGGCGACTCTCCCAATGTTTATTTTCTCCGTCCACAAGATTTTGAAATTTTATGCACCGAGTTTCAAATTCTTTGTCACTTGATCCAATAACTGTTGATAAAATAGACCTTTATCACGAAACAAGTTCTAATAATTCTCCATTTCAATCTATATTGATAAGTTTTATGTCCCTCAAGAAATTATTACAAGTTTAGAAGATAAAAAATAATAAAAAGAACTTACAAATTGGATGAAGGAGGAGCAATTAAGGTACACACAGTATGATGAACGCTCAAAAAAATTACTAAGGTTCACTAGAGTTAGGGTGGCAACATGTCATTAGCCAACTCTTTTCCATTTTCTCAATATATGTATTTTGATTGAGCTTTTCCTCTTTCTCAGTGCATAGTCTGAAACTGATATTTTGGTTGAGCCAATTGAATCCATTGTAAATCTCTAAAACTTTGCGGGGTAAATCTTTTATTTTTGGATTGGACTAGTAAAATGTTTGGAAGTGACAAAACATGTTTTTTAGTCTTCTAGACATTATTGCCGTACCAGTGTCACATGCACATATGCAAACTTAAGGAAAGTTTGATAAGACAATCTTCCTTTTGATTTGGATCAAGAAACACAAAAACATATATATATATATATATATATATATATATGTGTGTGTGTGTGTGTGTGTAAAATATATCCCAAAATGGGATGATTTTTATATATGCTAAACTGCAATAGTTTATGCATGGACATACTAAATAGTTCTTAATTTGTTCAAAGAATCATGATTATGGATACTTATGAGTGTATTTGAACTTGTCGTGTAAGTCACTTGTTCAGTGCCAAATTTGCTTTTCTTGAGATTTTGACACTGTGTCAAATGAAAAGAAAAATTAAAAGCAAAAGCATTGAGTGATCAATTCTACAACTACGAATTTCCATATCAGTAGTATTTTCAACTCTAGAAAATCAGAGTCGGCAGTAATGCAATCCTTTTTAGCTTCTGTCAAAGTGCAAATACTAGTTCAAGACTTTCAAGCTACTATGTCTAGTTTTATCTTTCCGCCAAACAATTCATGGCTCGTGATCTTTTGCATACTACAGCAAATCCCTCTTAAAAGTTCTCCGTATGGGAACCATTGTGTCCAAAAAAATAGTGAGCTGTCTCACGAGGAAAAATCGCCTTTCTTTTGGGTGTAAACTTCCTCTTGTTGGATGACCGTATTGGACCCCGACTAAAGTATCATCGAACCTCTTCACGAAGGTGACTCTCCCACTATTATTTTCTCTATTCACAAGACTCTAAAACAACCATTGGTGAACTAGCCCTTTATCATGAAACAAGTTCTAATGATTCTCCATTTCAATTTATATGATAAATTGTATGTTACGCAAGAAATCATTATAAGTTTAGAAGATAATAAATAACAAAAGGAACTTACAAATTGGATGGATGAAGGAGGAGCAATTAAGGTACGTAGAATATGATAAATTGTATGTTCCTCAAGAAATCATTTACTAGTTTAGAAGATAATAAATAACAAAAGGAACTTACAAATTGGATGAAGGAGGAGCAATTAAGATGCACAAAACATGGTGAATCCTAGAAAAAAATTAATAAGGTACGCCGAAGTTAGGGCAACATCTCATTAATTAGCAAAATCTCTTCCATTTTCTCAATATATGTTTTTTAGACCAGTATTTTGATTAAGCATGTTCTCTTTCTCAGTGCAAAGTTTGAAACTGATATTTTGGACGATAAGTTGAGTCCGTTGCAATTCTCTAAAACTTTGTGGGGCAAATCTTTTATTTTTGAATTGGCATAGTAGGAAGTTCGAAAGTTCGAGGGTGAAACTGCAATTTTCAAAGTAACGACCCTCAAGACCATATCGATTTTTCAGTAAATAAAACCAGTTTTAAGAGGTCTAAGCTTGCAAGCTGGCCAGGACCAATAAGCAGCACTTGCTCAATAATTTCGAACATGTCACGTAGGTTGTTTCTTCAGTGTTCTTGTTCAAGTCGTGTTTCTGATAAGGGCTAAAGACAAATCCTTCCATCTAGTAATTGTTGAAAACGATTGGAGTAGTAATTTGATCTGCTTTTATAAAATTTCGTGCAAATTAAGGATGACACCAATAATAAATACAGAACTCTGCTAAATTTCAACTTAATTTTGTGGTTATTTAATTTGAGAACAAGAAAATGTACTATTTGATCCTTTGTGCTTTTGCATTGAAGTACAAAGATTACAGACTTGCCTTGCTATCCTTATTAAGTATATTTAGGTTATGAGTGTTAATCTGATCCAATAATTGGAGCAGAATTGTACAGAATTTTTTACTAAGTATATAGTATGTGAAAAGTATGTGTCACAGAGATAAAATCTTATAAAAAGGGTAAATTACTGAAGAGGCTACTAAGTAACAAAAAAAAAAAGTCAATTTTTAAATCTATAAACTACTGATGATTCTGTCCAATTTCACCATTAAATCCTTTTGATCCGAAAAAAGTTAAGGAAAATTTGTGTCCATGTATAATAAGTTAAAAGATAAATGCAAAAGAAACCCATTAGCCACATGTAATATGTTTAAGAAAATATGAAAAGAGATAGAAGTGTATTGGAACTGCCAAAAAAGAGGAAGAAAATGTTGATTTTTTTTTTTTTAGTTTTCTCCTTTACGAAAATTGTTGTGATGCTTTTCGATTAATTGAAACGAACAAACTTAATAGAGCAAATAAATGAAATTACCTTTTGTTTTCAAAATTAGAAGTTTATTACGCTAATTGAAACTATTAATTAGCTGACTGACTAAAATTTTACAATGAAAATAGTTCACTGCCTAGTATCAAGAAAGTGCTACCATCGTATTGTGTAATAGAATTCTCCGGATCCACTTTGATGTAGTGATTAGTGAAAAAGCACATTATTAATCGGTTTGTCTAACGGCGTTAAGATGTATTTCAGGTGTTAGATTTTGGAAATATAAGATTAATATGAAAAGTGTATAAATGCAAGGGAATTAATTAGAAAAAATGTATAAATGCCGGAGAAAGTAGTAATTGTTAGTGTGTGTATATGCATGATAGATTGAGTGGAATGTAGGTATATTAACGGGTGCCGCCCATTACAAAAACCCGTTATTTTGGCAAATAACTTACAGAATTGAAGTCTTGCATAGGGCAAAAGTTGCATTTTAGTAAACAAAAAATTTTTGACTAGAAAATTCTTGCACAGTTTTGATGTAACATTATCAGCTTGTAGTACACACTCCATTGGTTCATACCACCGAAAGGGAAAATCAGAAAGTGCAAGAAAAATTGTTGCTCACATGAGATTGTACTTGCATTACAACTGATTTTTGTCATCTGAAATTTGTAGTACTTGCAACTTTTCTTGGGGACAATCTATTTAGAGTACCAGGAAAAAAACCAAAAGGAAGAACTATTTAGTACTAGATTTTGGCATTGATTGACGTATTAGTTATCCGTTGAATGCGGGGATGTCGTTGTTGGAAATCACTGCCTTTGAAGCACTATTTTTGACTTTGATGGGGGGGGGGCAGTATCCTTCGGTTGTTGTAGGCTTGTTTATAGTCTTCTCATTGAAAATTTTGGGTGGTGATTTGTTTCCCTATTTACATACAACCTTTTTGAGCGTGTCAACTGCCATCACCATATATATCAAGGGTGCAAAGGTGTAAAATTATGACAGACCATTTTTTTTAACTATATGTCTAACAGATGCTCTATAAGCACCCGTTAAAATATATTTTGGGTGTTGGTATTTTAGAAATATAAAATTAATTAAGGAAAGTGTATAAATGCAAGGGAATTAATTAGAAAAAATGTATAAATGTAAGAGAAAGTAGTAATTGTTAGTGTTTATATATATATGATATATTACGTGGAATATAGATATGTTAACGAGTGCTCTATAAGCACCCGTTATAAAAATCATTTTTAATAGGTAACTAATGAGCATTGGTTAATTCATATGCATCAAATTCATTATTTAACAAAGAGTTTTTTTTAACGGGTACCTAATGTGTACTTATTAAATTAGCTAATTCATATTTAACTTATTATGTGATTGCACACACTAATAATTATTAACCTACGATGTATTTATAAGCTTTCCCTATTTAACTTTTCATTTTCAAAGTATAATTAAGACTTGGGCTACATATGAATGATTGTCTAGTGGGCAACTCATTAGATAGGTCCTTTAACAAAACTCTCATATTTATTGCCCTATCTTATATTTATGCACTTGCTTGGTTTAACTTTACTTTTTTAGATAATTAACACCTAAAAACCATCCTAAGAATAATTACAAGAAAGAAAACAAATAAAAGATAAACCAACTCCATTCCATTGCTTGGAATTTTATATAAGTAGCAGAGGAAGAATATTTACGAAAAGTGTTTTTTAAGCAAATATTTACTAAAAGATTGTACTAAGACTTATTTGAAATGTTTTTCCTTTTAGCTTTCTCCTAAGGCCTTTGTATTAGTGTAGTTATGGCGTCAACTGCAATATATAATTGGGGCTTGTTGATTTCGTAATCCACTTGATGGCCCAAAAAAATGTACAGTATGCTGAAACGCATAAGCCCAAATTTATTGTTGGCAAGGAAATAGAATTTCATTTTGGTCTTGCCTAAATTGGGTGGATTCTATATGCTTGCCTCTTACAAAAATGGGCCTATCTAATTTAAAGAAGAAGGAATCTAGCATGGACTAAAAGAAATATAGGATAGAAGGCAAACCAAAACGTAGAAAATGGCAAAATTAGGGCTGCAAACGAGTCGAATCGATCCGAGTTTTGGTCTAATCGAGCCGAATTTTGACTTAATTTTATTGAATTCGAACTCGAATTTGAACTCGACGAGTTGCCAATTTAAAACTTGAGCTCGAAAAAAATAAAAAATAATTATTTTAGTTTTTAAAAAATAAATAAAATAATATTTTTTCTTAATAAATAATAAAATATTAAGGATATATATAATTTTATTATTAAAATAATATATATAATTTTATTATTAAAATACTATATATATATAATTTTATTATTAAAATACTATATATATATAATTTTATTATTAAAATACTATATATATATAATTTTATTATTAAAATAATATATATATATATATATATACTTAAGCTCGCGAGCTTAATATTTTGAACTCGAATTCGAACTCGATTTCAACTCGAGCCAATTCGAGCTCGACTCGAGCTCGATATCAATATCGAGCTCGAGTCGAGCTTGACTCGCGAGCTGCTCGATTTGTTTGCAGCCTAGACACAACGTTGATGCTAAAGTAGCTTTAGTTATATGATTCAACCAATTCATTGACTAAATGAATTGGTACTAAATGACTGCGAGGACTAGTCAATGAATTGGTACTAAATGACTGCGCGGACGGAGGTGGTGCGTGTGCATATATGTAAAGGTTGATTTTCTTAAGAAATTGAGGTGGAAAGTTTTGGATTACATTTAATAAGAATCAGGAAACATTTAATAAGAACGAGGAAATTCATGTTGTTAGACGTGGTGTAGTTGAGATGAGTGAATTTGGGAAGGTAACAATATTTGAGTGGTGGTTAATAGGATGACATTGTTATGATAGCAAAAGTATTTTACATCTATTGTTGGCGGATGTCAAAAGTTGGCAGTTAAGAACTTCAGTGGACATCAGTGAATCTGCAAAATATAAATTGCAAAAACTATGGCTTAAGAGCTGGAGTTTAGATAATTGAATCTACAAAAGTGCGCTGGCTGGCAAAAGGGTGAAGGAATTAGTGGCTATTAATTCTGTTCGGTCATGTCGTCTTTTTCCTTCACTTTTATTTTTTTGATCAATTGTCATTCCTACTTCTACTCTATCCTAATCTAACTTAGAAGGTTCAACTGAGCTTACAGGGGACCGATGGAACAGAACAATCATCAGACCAGAAGAGTGCACTACGTACTCGTCTGAATTTTTTTTAAAAACCACATAATGTGGCAATTGGTGGGAGGCAAGTTGTCATGATCTCCAAATGAAGTTGTAGTGTTTTCAGTTGGTGGTATTGTCGATTTAGCATGCATTGCTGCTGTTGAACTCTCTGCATCAGAATATATTGGTGGCAGTCCTCTGGCTTCAATTTCTCCCAAGTTCAGCTTGTTTAACGTGGTGTACAGGAACAGAAGAAATAAGAGCATAATCCAACTGGTATATACTAAACAGGCCTCCAAAAGTAACACATACTCCTTCGATCAAACAAATAGCAATTTTTGTTTGCAAATAACTACTATTAGTATGGACAAAAAAACCTGTTAACTTCATTCATACGAAGATTTCATAAGAAATGCAAGCAAATGCTATAGTTCATAAGCACAAAAATGAGAACAGAAAACTAATGCAATATGAAAGACAAAGCAAAACCAAAGAGATGCATGAAAGCAAACGATCCAAGGGAAAATAAACATTGGAAATAAAGTGCAAATTGAATGATACCAGCAATCGAAGCACTGAGAAACCAGAGGAGCAAAACACAGGCTGAAGCTGAAAGCTGAAAGCTGAAAGCAATGCATTGCAGCATATAAAATAGAGCGCTGCATTTTGAAGATGAAAGTTGTAGTACACGGCTTCCAAGAATTAATTCTGCTTAATTTAGTGTGAAATTACTATAGTGCACATTGTTGTCATACCATCATCCATATAACAACCAAGATGCTTGTCCACGTGAGTAATTTCACAACCCACTAAAGTTGTAAGTGCTGAACCTTAGTCAAACCCATACAAAATGACTATAAAGAGCATGCAACTCTGAGGCAGCAGCCACAACAAAGCATCTACAAAGGGTAATAACGTAAATAAACAAATGCACTAACAATACCAAATGGAAAGTGGGAGCTTGAAGTACAAGAGTAAGGAGAAAGCAACGTACATGAGCTTGAAGTACAAAGAGTGGAATGAAAACAAGGTACAAGCTTTTGAACCACAAGTGAGGAGATGAAAGTTGGTGAACAGTTTAAAGGGCAAATGCTTCTTATATATAGTTAGGCTTAGGATATAGTCCTTATTAAAGGATGACCCAATTTCTTGATTTAGAGATTTTCATACTTGTGTCTATTGCTTAAAAATGTAGTGATATTTTGTAGGAATTAAATCAAGATTATTATTTGTTAGTTGGAGTTGGTTGGAATTAGTATAGTTCAGGGCTACGCCTAGCAAATTGAGTTCAAGTCTAACTAGGATGCTTGATTTCCAATTCTAATGTGGTCTCTGATTATGGAGACTTGGTGCCTATATATACATATGTGTAGTACTAGTCTGATGTGAGTGTCATATGTAAAGTAGCCGAGAATTGGAAACAATTTGAAAAGTTTGCCTCCTGAAGCTTTTATCACCTTTTGTTTCTTTCTTTAGCTGTTCCGTTTGTTATAAACATTCCGCTGCCAAGCTATTCCTTTGAGTGTGTGATTCGCTTATATTATTTTATCCTGTGGGTTTGTTTCCTACAAAGTGGTATTAGAGCTTTGTTTGAGATCCTGAGAAATTAAAATATGGATCCAAATTATTTGCACAATTGTCACGTTTTTATCTTCGATGGTAAAAACGATTTTGAGGTTTGGAGGTCGATGATGAAGAATTTTTTCCAAAATATTGGAGTTTGGAATATTGTCGAAACAGGATATACGGAGCTGATAGAAGGTCTAGAATTATCAAGCGATGCAGTTAAAGAATTAGAGAGAAATAGACAGTTGGATTGCAAGGCAATGTACTATCTCAACACTCAAGTCCAGTTGCATGTTGCCAAAAAATTTATACATGCAAAGTCGGCAAAAGAGGCTTGGACAATTTTGGTGAACTCAAATCGAGGTGCTGCTAACATGAGAAAAATCAGATCGCAGGAACTTAGGAGACAATTTGAGTTGGCCCAGATGAAATCCACGGAGTCAGTTAAAGATTTTATTGGCACAATTAAAGAGATTGCCAATGATATGGAGTCCAATGGTGAGAATTTGGAAGAGGTTAGAGTTGTTGAAAAAGTTCTAAGATCTCTAACTACCAAATTTCACACCAAGAAGACGGTCCTTGAAGCCACAAAGGACTTTGACAATTTGTCACTTGCTGAATTGGAAGGTGAATTGCTGACGTATGAGATGTCCCTGAATCAGCAGCCATCGGATACAGTAGAGGAGGTGTTACAAGCCAAGGTAGATCACCCAAAAGGAAAAGAGGGGGTGAATCGTATGGACACAAATCAAAGGGGCCAGAATTTCAGAGGTAGAGAACGTGGAGGCAGAGGTAACTTTCGTGGTCGTGGAAGAGGTGATTATTCTTACCAACCTAGAAATAATTTTAATGGGGATCAGGAAAATAGTCAACAACAAAGTCAAAGAAATAATTTTCAAAGGCATGATAGATCTAATGTCCAATGTTATAATTGTGGTAAAATTGGTCATTATCAGAATGAATGTTGGTCCAATGAAGAGGTGTATGCTAAAGTGGCTGAAAATAGTAGTGATAGAGAGGAGACCTTGTTGTTTTCTAGTTCTACATCTGAAGAGTCTATGAAGAATGATTGGTTTATTGATTCTGGTTGTAGTAATCATATGTGTGGTAAAAAGGAGATGTTTTCTGACTTGGATGAATCTTTTCATGCATCTGTGAGATTTGGAAACAATGAAAAAGTGCCTGTTCTTGGCAAAGGGAAAATCAGAATTATCTTGCAAGATGGGTCTTCAAATTATATTTCTGATGTTTTCTATGTGCCAAGTTTATATCATAACTTGTTGAGTTTGGGACAACTGTCTGAGAAAGGTTATGATCTGCATTTTAAATATGGTGATGGCACCATAAGTGATGAGAAATTGGGATTAATTGCCAAGGTAAAAATGAACCGTAGTCGTTTGTGGCCTCTTTCTCTTAACTGTGGTGATTTACCTTGCTTTAATTCTGTGACTTGTGATGATTCTTGGTTATGGCATATGCTTTTTGGGCATTTGAATTTTGGGAGTTTGAAATTTCTTGCAAGGAAAAAATTAGTTGTTGGGTTGCCTTCTGTTGAGTTTTCTGACAAGAAGTGTGAGTCTTGTATTTTGGGAAAGAAACACAGGGATCCTTTTCCAAAGGGTAAGGCTTGGAGGGCTAATCGACCGCTTGAACTGATTCATTCAGATTTATGCTCAGTTGAAGTTCCTTCCAATGGTGGTAGTAAGTATTTTATTACCTTCATTGATGATTTCAGTAGGAAGACATGGGTGTATTTTTTAAAAAATAAATCTGATGCATGTGATGTGTTTAAAAAGTTCAAATATTATGTAGAAAAGCAGAGTGATTACTTTATTAAAATTTTGAGAACTGACAGAGGCACTGAGTATCTTGTTTGTGATGACTATTTAGTGGAAAGTGGTATAAAACATCAAATGACAGCTAGAGATACACCTCAGTAAAATGGTGTGGCAGAAAAAAAGAATAGGACTGTGATGCACATGGTGAGATCTATGATGCACTCCAAAGGTATTCCTAAATCCCTTTGGGCAGAAGCAGTATATTTATGTTTTGAACAGGTGTCATACTAGATGCAATTCTGGGAAGACCCCACAAGAGGTTTGGACTGGCATGAAACCGAATATTTCTCACTTCAAGGTATTTGGCTGTCTTGCGTATGCGCATGTTCCAGATCAGTTAAGAAAGAAATTGGATGACAAAGCAGAGAAGTGTATTTTTATTGGATATAGTCATGAGACAAAGGGGTATAAGTTATTCAATCCAAACACAGGAAAGGTGATTGTTAGCAGAGATGTAACTTTTGATGAACATGGAGTTTGGGATTGGTCTAGAAAAGATCTCGAGACATCACCAAAATATCCATCCATTTCTCCCATTATGGGACCGAGTGCTAGTAAGCAAGTAGTGGAGCAAGTTGTGCACTCTTATGGTGATCCCTCACCATCTACTATTCAGGTTGAGACATCCAGTCGACCACAGAGAGAACGCCGCATGCCAGCCCGATTTGATGATTATGTTGTTGGCACAGATGATGATTTAACTGATGAAGCAATTGTAAATTTTGCTCTTTTTGCAGATTGTGACCCTGTCTCATTTAAAGAAGCTGTCAAAGATGATCGTTGGGTTTGTGCAATGGATGAAGAAATTCATGCCATTGAGAAAAATGATACATGGGAGTTGACCACTATTTCACCTGAAAAGAATCCAATTGGAGTGAAATGGGTATATAAGACCAAGTATAAGCCAACAGGAGAGGTGGATCGCTTCAAAGCGAGATTGGTTGTCAAAGGCTATAAGCAGAAGGCAGGTATTGATTATTTTGAAATTTTTGCACCAGTTGCCAGACTTGATACTGTTCGTATGATTGTGTCACTTGCTGCAAATAATTGCTGGAAAATTCATTAAATGGATGAGAAATCCGCATTTTTAAATGGTTTTCTTGAAGAAGAGGTATATGTTGAGCAGCCTGCAGGTTATGTTAGAAAGGGTCAAGAAGACAAAGTATATAGATTGAAAAAGGCATTATATGGTTTGAAACAAGCTCCTAGAGCTTGGTACACTCGCATTGATACTTATTTTGTTGAGCATGATTTTCTGAGATGTCCATATGAGCACACTTTGTACATCAAATTCAACCCCGAAGGAAATATCCTTATTGTATGCTTGTATGTGGATGACTTGATATTCACAGGCAACAATCCCAAACTAATTTCTGAATTCAGGGAGGCTATGATTAGTCAATTTGAGATGACAGATTTGGGATTGATATCTTATTTTCTTGGTATTGAGGTTCATCAGTTGGATGATGGAATTTTTATCTCACAAAGGAAGTATGCAAGTGATATTCTGAAGAAGTTTAAGATGGATGTGGCTAAATCAATGATGACACCGGTTGAGGAAAAATTGAAATTAACCAAAGATGGTACTGGTGATTTTGTTGATGCTACTTATTTTAGGAGGTTGGTGGGGAGTCTCAGATATTTAACTACTACGAGACCTGACATCACTTATGGAGTTGGTTTGATTAGTAGATTCATGGAGTCTCCACGCCAGTCTCACTTGCAAGCTGCTAAGAGAATTTTGAGATACGTTCAAGGTACGCAATCTGACGGTATATTTTATTCATCTTCACATGATAACAACCTTGTTGGATACACTGATAGTGATTGGGCTGGTGACACAATACAAAGGAGAAGCATTTCTGGTTATGCATTTTACTTGGGATCTGGTGTATTTTCTTGGTCCTCAAAGAAACAACAGGTGGTTGCTTTGTCCACAGTAGAAGCGGAGTACATGGCGGCCACAAGTAGTGCTACTCAAGCACTTTGGTTGCGGAAAATGCTTGGATTCTTACAACACAAGCAAGATGGTCCTACCATAATACTTTGTGATAGTTTGTCTGCTATTGAGTTGACAAAAAATCCAGTTTTTCATGGATGCAGTAAGCATATTGACATCAAGTATCATTTTATTCGTGAGTTAGTTCAAGAGCAAGAAATTGCCATTGATTATTGTAGAAGTGAAGATCAAGTAGCTGATATTTTGACAAAGCCGCTTAAATTGGAGATGTTCATGAAATTGGAGAAGATGCTCGGCATGGTGAAATTTGAAGATCTTGATTTAAGGGAGGCAATGTAGGAATTAAATCAAGATTATTATTTGTTAGTTGGAGTTGGTTGGAATTAGTATAGTTCAGGGCTACGTCTAGCTAATTGAGTTCAAGTCTAACTAGGATGCTTGATTTCCAATTCTAATGTGGTCTCTGATTATGGAGACTTGGTGCCTATATATACATATGTGTAGTACTAGTCTGATGTGAGTGTCATATGTAAAGTAGCCGAGAATTGGACACAATTTGAGAAGTTTGCCTCCTGAAGCTTTTGTCACCTTTTGTTTCTTTCTTTAGCTGTTCCGTTTGTTATAAACATTCCGCTGCCAAGCTATTCCTTTGAGTGTGTGATTCGCTTATATTATTTTATCCTGTGGGTTTGTTTCCTACATATTTCAACTAAGCAAACATCTTATGGGTTCAAAAATTCAATTAATCAACAAGCAAAACTAGCATTGTATTTAGGGGTGATGCTAAATTAAGAAACTCAACTCGAGTTTGCGAGCTACTCGGTCAGCAGCTTGATTCGAACTCGTTTTGACCGAACTCAAGTTCGAGTTCGAGGTACTTGCTTGAGCTCACAAGTTGAGCTTAAACTCCAATATTTTGTACTCGAAGGCTCGACTAAGCTATTCAAGCTTTTTATTATATATATTTATATATATATATATATATTATATTTATTATTATGAAATGTCAATAATATCCTTTATTTAAAATGATATGTAAAATGTTAATTTTTATTACGTGAGCTTAATTAGTTTCGAATAGGCTCGATTAAACTTGATTACACATGAATAGATTTGATTGAATTTGATTTGACTCGATTAGATTAACTTAAACTCGAACTTGAGTACGAGGTCGAGTAAAGTAAGCTGAAGTCCAGTTTGAGCCCGAACTCGACTTCTAAAATCTCGATGAGCTCAAGTTTGAACTCGAACTCAGTTATTTCATCTGGAATTGACTCAGATAATGCTACTCGAGTTCAATTCAACTCGAATGTACCTCTAGTTTGTATCAGCGTGTTTGTTGTGAATAAATTACTCCAGATGGAATAAATAAGATCGGTAACAAATCATAGCATCACATTTGCATTTATCAGAGCACTGATCTAAAGCCTTTGCACACTCTAGATAAAATTGCAAGACGCTCCCTCACCATTCTAAATTGAAACGAATCAACAAACTGCCAAAGCGGAGATGGGTAGCAGACGTTTGATTTCTCCACCAGAGTTATCAAAGTTCATAACTTCAGCTGGCAGCCCTTCTCTTCGAGTTTTTGTGATGGCCTCATGCTTTACCCCCTTTAGCTGATGCCGCCAACACTTAACCTCTCTTGAAACAGGATTTTCTAGATTTATGCTATTTGTTAGCGTCTCAGAGACCAACTTTGCCAACTTAACATTATTCAATTTGGCATCAGGACATGATAGAGTTAAGGCATTAGGATGACAACTCCAAAAGCATCCACCTAAGAAAATCAAATCGTTGATTTCGATGGCCAAACACCAGTGACTGCACAAACCTGGAGAAATATTTGAGATTGAATCAATGCTGTAAAAAAGTTGTTCAATTTCATGAACTAGGAAGAATCCAAAACTGCATATTCTGTAACACAAATTTCAGACACCCAATGACTTGACTGACGAGTAAAAAATACTTCTTGTGTATTGTGAATTGTGTTGTTCTTCCAAAACAGTTTTTGAATCAATTTTATGGGGAGTATGGAGAAAAGTTTTATGCTAGTCCGAGGAATTGGAAATCTAAATTTTTTTCCCATGGTTTTGTACACAGCTCCTAAAAACATACAAAATAGTAAAGATGTTTAATGTATATATTTGTTGCTTGCTTTGATATATTCATTGCACTTCTAAATGTGATTAAGATTAGACTTTCAAAAAAAAATCCTAACCAAAAAAAAAAAAGAAAATTACAGCTAAGGAATGGATATCGAGAAAGAAGAGATTGACAAATTTCGTTTTTTTGACCTTAACTACATTTTTTTTTAATATAGAGATACCAAAAGGTTTTTTTATCTTTGTGATTGATACATTGAAAATCAGAAAAATACAGAAAATAATCGGATATAAGATAATTAATACCTATTACTAGATATCAGCTACGTATGAAGATTTCATATCCAACAAAAAGTTTAAGGAATCAAGTGGTTAGCACAAAGAAAATTGTCCAACATGACAGAAAAAAAAATGAAGGTTTCAAGGTGCAAAATCTTGATTACCATAATCTTAACATTATATTAATTTGAATGATTTGTAATCAACTTAGCATCAACTTATAAGACGATGAAAAGGTCTTACTGGGAATATTAAGTTAATTAAATATCTTCTTCTTGTCAAATATACACAATTTGTTAGTCAATTGTTTATGCCCGATTTAACTCATCCATATGAGTTCTCTGTTCTTATATTTCAAGGAAAAACATCTAAAGATGGATAGAAACATGACTTAAAATACAAATTCACTTTCGTTAGCAAAAAAGTATAGCCAATTTAAAGCTTGAGGTCGAATGCCATCTTCCTAGTTCATTGGATTGATCATAAAAGGAAAGAAATATCATTCTTCTGCTTTAATCTAATCGAGCAATGTGGATTTTAGAATAAATAACGTAAAACTTGCTAAGGGCTTTAACACAGCAACATTGCTTCAAAATAATAGCATACCACTGGAAAAACTTTTTGGTTCTTTCTTTTTTTTTTTTTTAGAATTAATCTTTCCTACATTGACAGTGTATATATTGTTAATTTTGGATGAATAACAACTATATAAAATTTAAATTTGAAATCCAACTTTTACGTATGTATCATGAATCTAATAGTGATAGTGTATACACTGTCAGTGTATATTAAATTTACCCTTTTTTTTTTAACCCCCCGTGTTTTGTGAGGTATAATTAAGGAATAGAAGCATGAAACAAAAAGTGGTGGTCAGACTTATGATTAGTGTTGGTCTTAGTACAATAGTTAAAATGCCAATTTTCACAAAATTTTTCCCTATGGTCAAATATTCAGCATTTAGTTTTTCAGCCATAAATAAGCATTTTGTTATATACGAAAAAGTTTCATTTCAGCATTCTCAATGCTAATTCTCAGGCATTTCAATAATTGTAATCTGGTATAATCAGCTTGTTATGCTTTGGTATGGTTATTCTTTTTCTCTTTTTTTAATATTTCTGAGAGGTTGTGAGCTTATATTAATAAAGGTGAAAATATTGCATCAATTAAGTAATCTACCATTCTTACATTCGTCAATCATATTGTAGGGCAATTTTGACAACGATAAGGTGTCTATAGAGATGAGAAATCCAGCAATAAAGTCAGAATGACAGTTGCTGCTTTCACTATAAACATAAGAAATCAAGAAAATTTACAGAATAAAAGTAAAGCCTATAATTCTCATTCTAGGTTCTCCAAAGACATTATTTACACCTTTCACCATTTGGATTAAGCCAGTTTGACACTAGTTCGTACTTCAGTCTCTTTTTATTCATTTATGCTGAATTTGCAGCGACCAAACCTTCTTTTAAAGCCTACATTTCCATTGACAATAATACCAGCAATTCAACCCCAGTTACCATATGTCTAAGTACATTCTTAATGGGTCCATTGAAGTGTGTCCCATATCAAGATGCGTGTTTGTAAGAAAAGAAATCTGTCCATTTTTTTGAGATCTGTTTTCTCTTGAATGGAAATGGAAACAAGTTTGTCCCACATCGAAAAATTGATGTGGATATTATTGCTTTATAAGTAACTTGCTGAGGGCTGCCTCACGCCGAGCTTGGTTGCTCAAGCTTGTGACCCAAGCGGGGGCATTAATGTGTTGGAACGTTGGATTGATAGGACTAATTGAGCTAATCACTGGCTCGCCCATTCCAAGCGGAGAGCTGGGCTATGTGGCCTAGGCGGAAGCGTGGACCACTTGGCTCCTAAAGTGGAGGGAACTGCGTGAGACTGGTTTGACAGGGCAACGAAAACCTCCCGTTCCTTGCAGTGGAAGGATAACGGGCCGAAACCTCCTCAAAATTAATTGAACCAACACCATTATTAGTCCACTATATTATTAAAAAAAATAGAAATGAATCTCCAAAGATATGAAATAAGACAAAGCATTGAGTAATCCCAATACTTGCAATCAAAATTTTCTTGAATTATAATGAAAATTTCCAAAAATATGAAGGAACAGTGAGCACCGAGTTTCCCAATTTTCACTCACATAAAATTTAATTTTTTTTTTCAAATTGTGTTTCAACAAATCTATTGTTATCCATTACGCAAAAATGTAATTTCCGCATGTGATTGTAAAAATCTAGTGCCTACCCATTTTCAAGTCACTCATTCATTAGCATCCCTATTAAATAAAATGTCAATATATGCTTTTAGATTATATCATTATTTACCAAAAAGTAATCACCCTTAGTGCATTATAGAAAACAAGAAATATCATAACAAATGATGCATTATTAGATTCATTTTTTAAGCAATACCTTGTATTGATATTAAATAGAATGGTATAGAATCCAATGTTCACATTTTACTTTACGCTTTGTCTTTATTAGTAAAAACATCTTATTCCTAGTTATCGTCTATTAAATTTTTATTTTATATTTAGTATTTTACTTTATATTTGGTATGCTTTATTTAACATAATATATTTTTTTTTACTAGCCTAGTTTTGATAGTTCATCTCCCTAAACTATAAAATCCTGAAACCGTCAGCGCTTGTGTAATTCAGGCGTCCGGAATAAGAAATGAATTTTGAGAAGACTTATTAGTCTTGCCCACTTCTTAGTCATCCTCCCAATGACAATTCCCTATTTCCCTGTATCTTATAATTCTAGGGGAATAAGTTTTTGTAAGGCACAACCTTGACCCTTCAAAAAGCTCTTACTTATGTCCCTATTAAGCTCAAGTTTCACATTATATGATTTAGAGGCTGTGTTATCAATAAGCTCGTAAATCACTTCTAATCACATAACAAAGACATAATTAACATAAATATAACTTGGTAGAATAATAGTCATTTATATAACTGTCAAGTAAACCTAGCAGCAATTCCATACTTTTCAGTGAATCTTGTCCTAAACAAAGATAGGCTAACCTGTTGATTGTTTAATTTATATTTCATGATAGTTAAATAATATCGTGTATTGGGATCGATTAAGATCTAATGATGGATTGAATCCTAATAGATCCTAATATCTTTCGAAAATGGCATTTTTAGTTAACCTTGGAAGCTGATGAACCGTATCTACATCTCTTAATTAGCTAAAAGTATATCACATGCTAAAGATGTTTTAGAACATTCACATGTAATTCTCTCAAGTACATTAAATCTCTATTTACATGTGCCTAAAATGGAGACAAATGTTGGTTCAAGAACTTGAAGGCTTGTTGCCGTATCATAAGGTTGTACTTTGTCAATAAAATAAATAGGTCACCTCACCTGATTACAAAATCCATGACAAAAGCAGAAAGCTATTATAAAGAACTATCTAAATCACGCATGTTCACGAAGTAACATGTATGTCATTTTTTTTTTCTAGCAAAAATACATTATATAACCTACTCTATTCTAATCTAGGGGGAGGGGGAGTCTAAGGAGGCTTGTGTTAGGGATTAGTGAGTATACAGACTCAACTAAATCAAGAGAGTGCTATAGCACTACCCTTAAATTTTTTTTTGCTGCAGGTGAGGTTTGAACTCTCACCTACAGTTCAAAGAGAGACTTAAGTCCCTCTCTAGTGGCCTTAGCTCAGTGGTTGTGTTGAGGCCCGTCATCAGGCTATCTTGGTTGGGTTTAACAACCGCAGACTCATTTCATAGAATTAGTACCACTCTCGGTTTCAGGTTATAAGTTTTGAATTGATAAATGTGAAACTTATACCTAGTTCACAAAATATTCGGATTGTGAACTTAATTCGGATTTTGTTCAAACTCATTTAATGCTCCTTAATTTCCTTACTATAACTAGTAAGTTCTAAAGGTAATTTAATATCCACACTACTACAATATTAAAACTATACACGAACTAGTAACAGTTGTTAAAAAGTATATATATAAAAAAAATTTCAATAAAAATATATCAAATTTGTTCAAAGTACATGAATAATAATAATAAAACATGATTAACAGTCAATACATCTTTGAAAATTCTCAATGTGTTGTACTAAGATTTGTTCTTCTAAATCTTTTGACATAATTTTTTATATTTATATATTAACATATTTTGGCACATAACTCATAAGTAAAAATTATTATATATTTAGATACACAATTATGTATATCAAAATATGAATATTATATATATATATATATATGCAGATTAAAGGCTTGAACCTATATTGGATTTGAGCCTAATGAGACAAAAACTTGGCTCATTTTGCATTCGTGTCTAATATTTAGGTTCAATTTTAGCCCAATTCAATAAAATGTTAGACTTATCGAGCATTTTCTTGGGGTAAACGGGTCGAGTTCAAGCTGACCTGGCCCATGAACAGTCCTACATGAATTAGCTACATCATGCATCAATTATTCTATGAACCATGTTATTCTTAGTCTCCCTAACTTTATTCTTTTTCTTTCTTTTCAACAAACCAAAACTAAACTAACTAACAATGGCAAAACAAAAAGCAAAAATTAAAGACATGACAATTAACGCAGATAAAGTTGAAAACATGAAGGTTCCAAGTTAGACAACTCCTTACTAAGAAAAGGTATTAACTACATCATGCATCGCATATTTTATGAACCATGTTCTTCTCAGTCTTTCTAACTCTAATTTTTTTTTCCTTTGATTTCGCCTAAGCAAACCAAAACTAACTAATAATGGCAAAAAAAAAATTAAAACACATGACAATTAACTTAGATAAAGTTGAAAACTTTCGAAGAGAAAACATGAATGTTTCGAGCTAATCGGCAACACAATAGATCCAAAATTGTAAACATACTAAAAGGAAAAAAAACCCAATTCATAAGTAAAAAAGGCCAAATTCAGTACTGAGTAGTCTAGACAAACCTCGTAGCAGCAGTGGCAACCTTCAGAAGTAAAATACATACAGCCAACATCAAAGGAAGCTTTAATTTAAAAAGATGGACATTTCGTAACTGCACCCAAAAAAGCAAATAAAAAAAATCAATACGGTTAGAGAGAATATGAGTTCAAATTTAAAGACAATATCAATAAGTCAATCCAAAAAAAAAAAAGCAAGAAAAAAACTAAATTGATGGCTTTCATTAAATAAAAACAAGATAAAAATAGGAGTAGTAAAAGAAGAAGACATACTAGAGAGGAAAAATGACAGAAATAGTCACAATACCAATTCTGCTTTCTTGACTCTGTTAAACGAAAGAAACTATCATGATAATTGAAACAATGTTGGGTTTGTGGGCCAAACCACAAAACCAAACACTTTTAGATTTAAGTCAAGATTTGACTTGAAAAGAAAGTGAGCAGCCGCATGATGGATTCATTCTTCGGTCCTGGTGTGAGAACAAAGGCTACCGCTGCCACTTTGAGAGAGAGATGAAGAGAGAGAAAGAGTGAGAGCTAGAGAGAGAAAATTCTTTGCAGCTTTGAAATCTCAGTTAGAAGATGATTTGAAATCCGATTGAGACGAAATTTCACACACGCGATCCTCTCGTCAAACTCTACTCATTAACCAATTCAGATTTCAGATTTCCTTTTCGTTTGATAACACCTTTCTAAACCCACTTCTTTGACAGTTATAGTTTTTTGGGAGGCTTGTTTGGTATTGGTGATATTATTGTCATCCGAATATTTCGGATAGAGCTGTGTGTTCCCATTGTTGTGATAGTGGAGATTTTGACTGAACTAGATCCCATGATTTTTTTCAATTTGGATTTTTTACATAAAAATCTTGGTGTCTTGTGTCTTGTATTTTTCTTACATTTTATTATCACTGATGGTATTATTACTTGATGATTTGGTTTATTCCTATTTTAATTGGTACTTGGGGAAAGAGAAATTTGTCCTGAGCTAACTCTGATATTGTGTCCCTGTACCGGTATCCCTTTCCCAACAAGTAGTATCAAAGCAGTCAGGTTAGGCTGCTCATTTGTACTGATTAAAAATGGATGATTCGAATAGTGGTTGCATGATAAAATTGAATGCTACTAATTATTCGATTTGGAAAACCCAGAATGGAAGACTAACTGTATTATAGAGATTCATTTGAACCTGTTCTAGAGGATAAAGACAGACCAAGTGATATGAGTGATGAAAAATGAGCTATTATGCACAGAAAAACTATTGGCAATATTAGAAAATGGATTGATCAAAGTATTTTTTAACATTTTGCTAATGACACTAGAGCTGATGTATTATGGAAAAAGCTTGAAAGTATGTATGAACGGAAGACCGGTTTGAACAAGACTAGTTGTTTGAAGCAGATTACTCGGATAAGATATAAAGATGGGGAAGATATGACTAAACACCTGAATAATTTTCAAGCATTGATAAACCAGGCAACTACATTAAATTTAAATTTGGATGATAAAGTGCAGGCTCTATTATTATTTAGTTTCCTACCGGATAGTTGGGAAACCATGGTGGTCTCTGTTAGTAATTCAACTTCGAATTGTGTGTTGACCATGGCTATTGCAAAAGAGACCGTGATAAATGAAAAATTCAGGAGAAAAGAACAAGAAATTGTTTATGAGTCCTAGGCCCTGGTGACAAAAAAGAAAGAAAGAAGAGGGAGAAGCAAAAGTAGAACACTCCACAACAGGAATGGCAAATCCAGAGGCAGGTCTGAGTCGCGGAAAAATATTGCATGCTATTATTGTAAGAAGAATGGGCATTATATGAAAGAATGCAGAATCCTAAAACGGGAACAAGCTAAAAAAAAGGGTAAGACGAAGGAAAAAGGTGATGAAGAGATTACAACAGTTGTGACAGCTTGTGACAACCCCACCTCCCCCTAAAACGTACCCAAAAGGGCTTGGCGGACCACCTGTTCAACTCTCGTCAGGACTCACTCCTTTACTCAATCGACTCTCAAGATTAATCAATCTAGCCTCCAAAATAACATTTAAGTTCTACAATTCAACCAAAATGCAAACTTTTTTATAACCCAAAAGCCAAATGTATGATACAACGTCAAATGTCAAAATACATCCTATCAACCAAGAGTACAAGTACAAGAGGGTTATACACTCTAGGTCACACTTAATTGTTTTAGACCTCCATTCCTATAAGGAAAACAAAAACTAAAGGAATGAGCTAAAAATCCAATGAGATTCCCAAACAAGCAATCAGGTAGGGAAACCATAGAAACATTACATTTAACAATTTGCATACTTTGCATAGTAATACCCAATCATTCAAGAAATAAACACTCAATCATTAGAAGGATACATGCTCACTTGGAGCCATTCATTCAAGTCATTCATTCATTCATTCGCCAACTATTTTCCTTATCCCTCCAACATTAAAAAACGTTTGCAAGTGAAAACTCCTTCAGTGATCTTGCCATTCATTCATCAATATCATTGCATTGAATTCACTAGCTAGTTCTTCGCCAAATTTCATGGTAATACTCGAGTATACCAAATATTGTTCTAGGTTCACCAACCGCCCGACCGAATCCACTTCTGGTTCGCATCAACTGGCAACGAAGAGCAAGGGTCCAATTCAGCCAAAAGGCTTACATTAATGTACAAGTAGCATTCGATCATTTAATCCTTGAAAAATTCACGTTCACTTAGATCGAGTGCGATAAAGTATACACTCACCTATCGAAAACTCATTTAACAATCATTCAAAAGCATTTAACATTCAAGCAAATATTCACAACAATTCACATAGTCATTGGAAGCACAAAGAACACTTACTAATTTAAGTAAAATAACGTCAAAAGTTTCCTTCCGGATTATGCCCTTGATCACCGACAAATCCTAAGAGTAATTAAGAGAAAATATTATGGTTCAACCATCCAAAGTTTAGGTGAACCAAAGAAAATTCGAGTAACTACTAGTACAAAGGTTCAAATATGGTTTTGGAGTGAAAATAGAACATTTAGACCCATGGAATATGAATAACCAAGAATTTTCTCATTCCAATCATAAACCAAGTTTAAAATGGTTTAACAACTCCAACTTAAAGTTGGAAATGAAAGTAAGGACAGTTTTAGGAAAACAGAATATTTCCAGTTTTGCGCGATACTATTTGAAAAATCATATCTCAAGTTCTTTAAATCCAAAATTTATAAACTTTATACCCTTGGAGAATAGATTCAAAGAGTTATAATTTCTCAGAAGACACCTTTGCAAGATTCTGTCCACAAGTCAATCAAAATTCAATCTCAAGTGGCTGTTTTATCCAGTAGAAAGACAGAACAGGAATGGAAATTTAGTTAATTTTGAAAAATCACAGATATTCTTAAGAATTGAGGAAAATTTTAAAATTTTCACGATAGAAATTACTCTGAATCTAATTTCAAACGCAATAAGTGGAACTCAATTTGAATTTTTCTACACTAAGATATGACAGATTTTCCAAGATTGTTTAGAGTCTCCTGAGGAAAAAATTTTCAGCAACACTTCCGTTGTGTTTATCAAATTTTCCAACTATTTTCAAGGTTACAATCTCATAGTATAACAGCCCCAAATCAAGCTCATAACTTATAGAAGACAATTGGTACATATTCTATATAGCAAAGACTAACCAAATTCAATATATACTTGATATATAAACAAATACCCAAACTGAAATTTTGAAACCTAAATTGAAAAATTCTAGCAACTTCACAAATTCATGATATTTTCCATAAAACTTTTAATTTCGAGACATATTCTCCATAAATTGCAGGATAAGAAAAAGAAAGAAAGTTTCATAGCTTGGTACCTTGAATTTTCAAGGAAAAATACAAAATCAAGGCTGCCTATACAAAATCACTTCACCTCAAGCTTCCTTATCACCTTGCTGCACCTTTGTTCAGATTAGATTTGTGATTTTTGTTGATTTCTTATTAAATCAAGGCAAGATCAATATGATTTGTAAAGCTTTCTCCTCTCTTTTTTCTCTTTAAGGGTCGGCCAAAGAAGGAAGAAAATGAAAAGGTTTTGAGAAGAATTTACAAGATAAATACTAGAATGGTCTTTGGTTAAAGTTGGCTTGAATTGCCAACACTTGTCACCACCAATTTCCTCTTATTTTTTTTCTTTCCTCTTGTTTTTGGGTCAGCAATTTCAGCTGACGTAAGGGGTAATTTAGGGATGATTAGATGAAATAAAATCAAGGAGATTAAGGCAAGAAAATATTGGTCAAGTGATGTACTCAATCGGTAACAAATGATGCACGTCGGTTTAAGCCTATTTTCTTTAATTCCCTTGTACTTTTGTTTTAACTTATGATTCACTAACTTAATATTAGCACTTCTAATCACACACTTCTTTTTACCTAATACTCACTCTTATCCACTAAATTTAGTACACGTATCTCATCAATCGATCACACTACCAAAATGTACCAAAATCCTAACTTACTCTAATTTTAAAAATAAAATTAAAACTCTTGACTCAACTAATGAAACCACCATGAAATTTAGGATTAGTAAATAGTTAAATAGTCAAATAAAGAAATATAGAAGGAAATATAAATTAATGTTTCAAAAATGAAAAAAAATTTAAAGAAATTTTTGGGTCCTTACACAGCTTATGATGATATGTTTGTGTTCTGTGATGATGGTCAAGTGAATATTATTCATTATGACAATGATTGGGTAGTTGATTCGGATGTATCCTACCATGTTACTCTTCACATGTATTTCTTCTCAACCTACTTCGAAAGAGATTTTGGATATGTTAGGATGGAAAATGAGGTCTCATGCAAAGTTGTTGGCATGGGAGACATATTTGGATACAGATACCGGGTGCCAACTGATATTAAGAAATACTTGACATGTCCCTGATATTCGCCTTAATCTTATCTCTACTGAAAAACTTGACAATAAGGATTAGCATAACTTGCAAGGTGGAGGCAAATGAAAATTTAGTAAAAAAAATCTCATTGTTGCTAGAGGGAAGAAGTAGAGTATCCTCTATTTGATGCAAGTCAAGTTGGGGAAGGAAGAAGTCAATGCAGTTCGTGATTCATCAATTGACCTTTGGCATAGGCGACTTGGGCACATGAGTGAAAAAGAGATTCAGACATTTGTTCGCAAACAGCTCCTACCCGAAGTTATAAGTAATGCACTTAAACCATGTATTGACTGCATTTATGGGAAACAATATAGAGTTGCATTTTAAAATTTTCCTCCATCTAGAAAATTGAATCTGTTAGAATTGGTGCACACTAATGTTTGCTATATGAAAGATAAGTCTCTTGGTGGTGCTATTTATTTTGTAACTTTTATTAATGACTTTACTAGAAAGGTTTGGTGTTTTGTTTTGAAATTTAAAGATCAGGTTTTGAATGTGTTTAAAGATTTTCATAATAAAGTTGAAAGAGAAACTGATAAGCAGTTAAAGTGTGTACGTGCTGATAATGGTAGCGAGTACAGAGGACCATTTGAAATCTATCGCAAGTACCGTGGGATCAGATTGGAGAAGATTGTGTCAAAAATTTCTCAAGAAAATGGAGTAACAGAGGATGAATAGATCCATCACTTAACGGGTCAGATGTATGATCTCTAATGCTAAGTTGCCAAAATTCTTTTGGGGTGAGGCAATGAGGACTGCGGTCGATTTGATTAATCCTTTTCCATCAGTTCCTTTAGATGGTGACATCCCAGAGAGAGTATGGACAGGAAAAGATATATTCTTTAAGCACTTGAGAGTTTTTCGTTGCCGGACATTTGTTTATATTCCTAAAGATGAGAGGTCAAAACTTGATGTAAAATCAAAACAATGTATTTTTTTGGGTTATTGACATGAAGATTTTGGTTATAACTTGTATTATCCTATTGAGAAGAAGGTGATCTGGAGTAGAGATGTTGTCTTTTTTGAAGATCAAATCATTGAAGACATTGATAAAGATGACAATTCAAAATATTCAAATGACATTCCTGTTTGTTTAAATTCAGATCTAGATTCAATTCCAGTACCTGTTGATTTTAATCAAGGGGGAACTGAGACAGAGCTGAGAGAGGATGTTAATAATGGTGATAATCCTACTGTTGATAAACCTGAGCATGAGGCGCCACCTACTCCACTACCGCCACTACAAGATGAGTTTAGGAGATCTATCAGAGAAACGAGACCTTTTAGCAGATATAATTCTAATGAATATGTGTTGTTAACAGATGAAGGAGAGCCATAGTCTTACTGTGAGGCTTTAGAGCATGAGAATAAAGAAAATTGGTTGTGAGCCATGCAACAGGAAATGACGTCCCTGCATGAGAATCATACTTATGATTTAGTGAAACTGCATAAGGGTAAGAGAGTTCTGAAGAACAAACGGATTTACAGGTTGAAAACTCAGGAGCACAGCTCATAACCAAAGTACAAAACAAGATTGGTTGTGAAGGGATTTAGTCAAAAGAAGGACGTAGATTTTGAAAAAAATTTCTCTCCTGTAGTAAAGATGTCGTCAATTCGAGTTGTTCTGCGCATTGCAGCCAATCTAAATTTGGAGGTCGAACAACTTGATATGAAGACAGCATTCCTACATGGTGACTTAGAAGAGGAGATATACATGAAACAATCAGAGGGGTTCAAAAAAAGTGACAAGGAAAATCTTGTCTGTCGTCTCAATAAGAGCTTATATGGGTTGAAACAGGCATCGAGACAGTGGTATAAGAAGTTTGACTCCTTCATGACAGACCACAAGTATCACAGGACTATATCTGATCACTGTATTTATGTGAAAAATTTTTTAGATGGTGATTTTGTTATCCTCTTGTTGTATGTTGATGACATGTTGATTGTTGGCCGTGATACTATAAAAATTGACAGGTTGAACAAGGAGTTAAGTAAATCCTTTGCAATGAAAGATTTGGGTCCGGTTAAACAGATATTGGGAATAAAAATCTCACGTGACAGGCAAAATGGGAAGGTCTGGTTGTTTCAAGAAAAATACATTGAGAAAATACTCAACATGTTTAACATGAGTAAGGCTAATGAATTCTCAACTCCACTTGCGGGTCGCTTTAAACTGAATATCAAACAGTGTTCTACAAGTGAAAAAGATAAAGAAAATATAAAAAATGTTCCTTATACCTCGACTGTTGATAGTTTGATGTATGCCATGGTTTGTACCAGACCACATATTGCTAATGCTGTTGGAGTAGTGAATCGGTATCTCTCTAATCCTGGTAAGGAGCATTGGAATGTTATCAAATGGATTTTCAGGTATCTCAAGAGAACTTCTAGATTGTGTCTGTGTTTCAGCAATGGTAAAACTATACTAGATGGGTACATCGATGCAGATATGGCAGGTGATTTTGATAAAAGGAAGTCCACATCTGGGTACTTAATGATTTTTGCAGGGGGAGCAGTATCATGGCAAAGTAAGTTACAAAAGTATATCGCCCTTTCCAGTAGGGGTGTGCAAAATCGAAAAATTTCGATTTACCGACCGAATTCCAATTGAATTCGAAATTTTCAAAATCGGTAAATCGGAAATCGGAATCGAATTCGGGTTTTCCGAATTCATATATTTCGAATTTGGTTCGAATTCGGTAATGGAGTTTTTCAAATCGGAATTTTCGATTTCGAATTCACAATTCGTTTTTAATAAATATAATAAATTTTATATTATATAATAATATATAAATTTTTTCAAATTTGGTGAAATCGGAATTTACTGAATTCGGAATTGAATTCGGTACGAATTCGAATTCGGAATTGGTGAATTCGAAATCGAATTCGGTCAAATTATCAGATACCAAAATTTCGAAAAATTTCGAATTCAAACTTCCGAATTATCGATTTCGAATTCGATGCACACCCCTACTTTCCAGTACGGAGGCAGAGTATATCGCAACCACTAAAGCATGCAAGGAGACTCTTTGGTTGTAGAAATTCCTTCAGGAGTTGGATATAAAGCAAGAAAAGTACAACCTTTATTGTGACAATCGGAGTGCTATTCATTTGTGTAAAAACTCCACATTTCACTCTCGGTCCAAACACATTGATGTGAGATATCATTGGATTTGAGAAGTATTGGATTCCAAGTTATTGACACTTGAGAATGTGCATACAAATGATAATGGTGCTGACATGTTTACCAAGCTATTACCTAAGGAGAAACTCTTATTTTACAGACATGAAGAAAGTTTGGTGGAATCCCCCAAATGAACTGGAGGGGGAGATTGTTGGGTTTGTGAGCCAGCCCATTTGTGGGGCCAAACAACAAAACCAAACACTTTTAGATTTAAGTCAAGATTTGACCTAAAAAGAAAAGTGAGCAGCCGCATGATGGATTCATTCTTCGATCCTGGTGTGAGAACAAAGGCTACTGCTGCCACTTTGAGAGGGAGACGAAGAGAGAGAAAGAGTGAAAGCTAGAGAGAGAAAATTTTTTGCAACTTTGAAACCTCAGTTGGAAAGTGATTTGAAGTCCGATTGAAATGAAATTTCACACACGCGATCCTCTCGTCAAGTTCTACTTATCTACCTGTTCAGATTTCAGATTTTCTTTTCATTTGATAACATCTTTTCAAACCCACTTCTTTGATAGTTGTAGATTTTTAGGGGTGATTTTGTAGCAATTTTGCCTGCTTGGTATTGGTGATATTATTGTCATCCGAATATTTCGGGTAGACCTGTGTGTTCCCATTATTGTGATAGTGGAGATTTTGACTAAATTAGATCCCGTGATTTTTTTCAATTTGAATTTTTCACATAAAAATCTTGGTGTACTGTGCGTTTTATTTTTCTTGCATTTTATTATCACTGTTGGTATTATTATTTGGTGATTTGGTTTATTTCTATTTTAGTTGGTATTTGGGGAAAGAGAAATTTATTTTGGGCTAACCCTGATATTGTGTGCCTATACCTAGGCCTGTCAACGGGTCGGGTTCGGGTCGAAATTCATTATTCCAGACCCGGACCCAAACTCGGCATACCAAATCGGATCCGGATTCGACCCGTTTACCCGACAGGTCTTCTACTTTATGTTCCGGATCTAGATTCGATAGATCAGGGTTCAGATCTACCCGAAAAAAATTATGAAAATTTACAATTTCTAATAAAAATGAGAAAAAAATATATTTGTACACTAATTTCTAACTAATACAAAAAAAACCAAATAAGAAAATAAATTAAATTGACTTTATTCAAATATATCACCCTAATCAAATTATATTGATAAATATACATATTTTAAATTATTAATCTATTTATATCCGGACCCGAGTATAATACGGATCGGAATACTATATTTCGTATCCGACCTATTTTTTTGTTTGACAAAACGGATCCGGATCCGGGTCTGGGTAATGGAATTAAATCCCTACCCATACCCGCAATAATTTCACGGATCCGGGTCAGGTCTGGGTCTAGACCCGGACCGTTGACAGGCTTACCTATACCGGTACCGCTTTCCCAACAAACCAAAAATGGTGGAAAGGAAGCATCAAATCCATGATTAATCTCTAGGTTGATTAATGGTTGAGGATTAATCAAGTAGGGGGATAGTTGTTCTTCTCTGTAAAAGTCAGAGTTTTAGCTCAAGAAACGGCTAAAACATATTTCCAATCAATCAACTCATCTATCACAAAATACGTAACAGGTTAGAACTTAATTAATCATAATCCAATGGGTGTAAATTAACATTAGTTTGCAAATCCTGATGCAATGGTTATACATTAGACAGCACAAGAAGAAACCATGGGCTTGTTTGGAATCTCAAGTTTTTACCAAGTTTGTATAATACTAGTTTTTTAACAACTTTTGCTACATGAACCTAAAAAATTTATCAAAATTTTTAACCTACACACACTTAAAAAATACACAAAAAATTTTCTCTTCAACTTTTCTTTTTTTCCTCCCCCACCCAACCTACCACGCACTTTGTCGTCGGCCACCACCTTCACCACCACTTCCGGCGCCGGTCACTATTTCGGTGGCCAGTTCCAGCCAAACTCTTTTTTTTTCTCTCCCTCACCCCCTCTCCCTTCTCCCTTTGACCGATTTGTTGGTGCTCTTTTTCTTTTTTTCTTTCTCCCTTCCCCCTCCTCTCTTCGCCTCTGCCACCCCCGGCACCCTCCCCCTCCTGCTAGCATCGCAAATGCTAGTTGATTTTCTCTGTCTCTGTCTTTTTGAAAGCATTCTGATTTTCTCTCGGTGCGAGGGTTCGATTCTGAACCCCTGACGCAAATCATGCTCTATTACCTGAATATCATCATTTTTGGCACCCGAACTGCCAGCCACACCGGGCACCACTGACTGGACTAGTTGCTGCTGATGCTTTTCCGAAATCTCAGAAACCACAGGCTTCTTAATAACCAAGGGCAGCTTACCTTTCTGGTGCTCCTTCTGCTTGGATTGTTCAAGCGAAACTTGAACGCCTTATACTTTTTCCTATATACGGAGGAGTGAGTCATTTTATTACAGCGGAGGAGTGAGTCTAGTGGGGGAGGGAGGGGGTTGCGATCTGGTTGCGCGACCAGATTGTAGCTAGGGAAGAGGGAGGGTGGTAGGGGAGGGAAGAGAGGGGGAAGGGTGGGGTGGCGGGGAAGGGGAGGAGAGGGATGGCGGGGAGGCACAGAGAAAGAGAAAGAAAAAAAAAAAAAACTTTGCTGTAAGTTGTAGCCATGGAAGTCTTAGGAGAGGAAGCATGGGAAGGAAGGTGAAAGGAGAAAAAGCGGGAAGGAGGGAAGGAAAAGAAAAAAGAAAGAAAGAAAAAAAAAAGAAAAATGAAAAAGAAAGAAAGAAAATGAAAAAGAAAAAAATTTTCATCTTACAAAAATTTTTCTACAATTTCTACAGTAATCTACAGTAAAGTTTTATACAAACACCTAAAAAATTCACCTTTCAAACGAGCCCATATTATCAATTGAGTATAATCCTTTGGAAGAAACAAGTGAACCCATGTCTTCTTAGTACCAAAAGGCCTTTTTCGGATAACATGCAGAAAATTATTGTGGTTCATCACCACAAAGGTGCAGCAAAGAATTATTTGGGTTAGGATCCTTCAAAATATGGAGGATGTGCCAAGTGTCAAACAGTGGACCAGTCACTTGTCTCGAGGACAGCATGTTACAGTAGAAGACACTCTCCTTTTATTATATTTGATAGATTATTCTAATTCTATTTCTTCTTAATCACCTCGTCTTATTATAGAGTAACGTTTTCAAAAAGTTAGACTACGTATAGAGCCTCAACTTTGTCGATGCTTTATGGTTATATTTTACTAAGTTTTTTCATTATGTTTACTAAATCTTTTTTTAAAAAAATTTTACTTCGATAAATGTAAATGAAATTTTAATTCCATAAATGAATATGTAGGATAATTTTTTTTTAAAAAAAATAGTGGGAAAACGTATTTTTTTTTTTATCAACAACGATATATTTATATAATCTACTCTATCCTAATGTAAGGGGAGGGGAGTTTAAGGAGGCTATGAAAGGAGGCTAATGGGTATACAGATCCAACTGTGTTATGACACAATCTTTAAATTTTTTTCGCTACTGATGGAACAACGTATCTAGGTGTTTGCAAATTTCTCAGAAATCAACTCATTCAAATAATTTCTGTTTTTGGAAAAGGCACATACTTGGAAGCTTCTCATGTCTGTATCATCAATTGCCTAACCAAATCAAATGACTGTCCACAGTCGTACACATCATTTTACTTAGTCAACGGTCTCATCAAGACTGTTAGGCCTTCTATTGCTTCGAGATTGGGTTAAAGCTTCAACGATTTCCAGATAGTAGAACAAAGAGATTGAACAAAGTATTTAATCGTTCTTCTTCATCTCAAGAAATGGCCTCTTCCACCTCCTCCAACTGCGCGGATTCGGTCTTGAATGCTTTGGAAAATCTGGATGACCTTTGGGATTTAAATGTTTACATAGCTGAGAAACTGAAGCGGGAGTTTAGACTCTTGAGGACATTTCTCCTCTGCGCCAGAATATGGAGCAGTTTTGAATCTGACTGTGATGAGCATGTAAGTCTAGTATCTTTCATGTCTAAACTTGAAGCTGCTATCAATGAAAGTGCAGTCAATTTTCAACCTTATTGTCGTAGATCGGGCAGAGTAATGAGTAAAAAGCTGTTTAGGTTGTCTCTTCTAGTTCGACGTAGTATCGAAACTTTCAGGCAAAAAATCAACCATTTTTACTTCAGATTCTCTAATATTCTGTTGCAAACTAGTAATTGTCTAATGGGATCTGAGTTGATTGAATTAATGGACTCTGCACTAGAGAATCTGGTTGATTTTCTTCTCTGCATCCATGGAGATGATGGTCAAGTCCTACTAGAACTAAGCAAAGACCTGCAGCAGAAGCTAAGATTCTTCCAAAGTTTGATTCGCTTCAGTGTGTCACGAGTTGTTGAGCAGAGGCAATCGGGAGCTGCCATAGCTCACATCAATCTTGTGGCTCTGAATGCAGCACGCATCTTTTCCGTATGTTGGTTAGACGTAAAAGATGAACAAGTGTTGAATGAAGTGCAAAATAAGATTTTGGAACTGCTACAGATGATCAACCCCGTTGATCCTCCAGTCCGTGAGATTTACATGCAAGTCCTCATGGGTTCAGATTTGTCAGGATCATCATGCACTATGAATAAGGAGATGAATAAGCACATATTGGGACGCTTAGTCGATGCTTTCCTGGGTAATCTTTGGGAGATACTTAACTGCAGTGCCAGTTTAATGGATTCTAAGACAGATGAAATACATAGAGTCTACGAGGGACTGAGATTCTTGAGAACCATTCTAGAAAACCAGTATGAGAACTTTGATGACCTACCTGAAAAACTGAAGGATATTATTGGAGCTTCCATTGGTGAGGCAAGAAATGTGATTTACTCACTTTTTAAGCACGAACTGAAAGAGGGTTCTGCCAGGGAAATGGATATTGTGCTCTTTGCTTTCCAAGAAAACATTAAGCTTATTGAGGCAGAAGTATCCGACAAATATGCAGTAACAGAAACATTTAAATCTCCCAGTACAATCCTGGAAGATATTAAGCTTGTTAATGTAGAATCTGTAGAGATTGATGATGAAAATTTCAGCTTTGAAGCTGAAAAGGCTGCCCAGGCTTTACAGCATTCACAATCACAAAGGACTATACCAACATTCAATCAAGTTGTGGTGGGATTTGATGATGAGGCCGAGCAAATAATCTGCCGACTTACAAGAGGATCGGGACAGTTGGACATTGTTTCGATTGTTGGCATGCCTGGACTGGGTAAGACAACATTAGCTAACAAAGTTTATCATGATCCTTTCATTATATGCCACTTCCAGATTTGTGCTTGGTGTTGCATTTCTCAAGTATATGGAAAGAAAGATGTCTTAATTCAGATATTGGTTTGCATTCGTCCTGTGGGTGCTAATGAATATTCTGGGATGAAAGAAGATGATCTTGCTGAAGAGCTCTACCACAGATTGAAGGGATACAGGTACCTTCTTGTTCTGGATGATCTTTGGGACATTGAGGCCTGGAATGGGTTGGAAAAGTTGTTCCCAGATGATGCCAATGGAAGTAGAATTCTTTTAACAAGTCGAATTTCTAAGTTGGCTTTGGAAGTTAAACCTGCAAGTAGACCTCTCCATCTTCGCCAACTTACCGATGATGAGTGCTTGGAATTACTACAGAAGAAACTAATAGAAGGGGGAGGATATCCTCCGGCACTATTGCTACTTGGAAAGCATATAGCAAAAGGGTGTAAAGGGCTGCCTCTAACAGTTGTGATCGCAGCTGGAATTCTTGGAAACTTAGAGCAAGATGGTTGGGAAAAAGTGGCAGAAAGTCTTAGTTCAAGCAGTGTTTGCGGCACAGAACATTGCATGCATATGTTGGAGCTGAGCTACAAAAGTTTACCTAATTATTTGAAGCCATGCCTTCTATATTTTGGAGTATTTTTAGAAGACCAAGAGATTCCTGTTTGGAGATTGATGCGGCTGTGGATTGCTGAAGGCTTTGTACAAAAAACAGAGGTAAAGAGTCTAGAGGACATAGCTGAGGACTATATAATGGATCTGATAGGGAGAAGCTTGGTTATGGTTGACAAACAAAAATCTATAGGTGGAGTGAAAACTTGCCGCATTCATGACTTGTTGCATGAATTTTGTCTAAGAAAAGCCAAAGAAGAAAATTTTCTGCAGTTGAGACGTGGTTACGCTGGACTCTCTAATTTTGATGAGCCAAGTAATACTCGTCGGTTGTCTATTTATTCTAAAGCAAAGCATTTTCAGAAATCAAGGCTATTTTGTCCCCTTCTAAGCTCTCTACTGGTCTCCAGCCAGAGTGAGAACTATGCAATACCATACAATTTCTCATTTATTTTGCGCATGTTTAAACTTCTGAGAGTGTTGGATTTGGGAAAACTTAATCTCGGTTTTGTTTTTCCTGGTGAAATTTCATTGCTTGTTCAATTGAGGTACTTTGCATTTGGGGGTAGCATGACTTCCATCCCATCATCAATAGCAAACCTCTGGAACCTGGAAACGTTGGTTTTAAAATTATCGCATGGTAGTCTTTTTCTCCCGGATACCATTTGGAATATGCGGACATTGAGGTACCTACATGGAAGTGGTAGCTTTCTTGATCTTAGTTTGGCCAAAGATAACTGGGAGAGCTCCTCAGATTTGTGTAACCTCGACACCATGTCAGCTCTTGTGCTTGATTTGGGGCAAAGCATGGACAAGATAATGAAAAAGTTTCCAAATATCCGCAAACTAAAATGCAGTCTCCGGGAAACAGAAGAATCTTCTGGGGATTGGAACAAGGTTGTGGCAATTGACTTTCTATGGCGACTGGAGTCACTCAAGCTGTCTTTTTATCATGTGAACAAGAATCATTATGAGTACCATTTCCCCTTGAATCTTAAAAAGTTGACTCTTGAAGCATTTCCCTGGAGTGCGATTTCCTCAATTGGAAGACTACCTAATCTTGAGGTTCTTAAATTACTGGGAGCAAAAGGCTACAGGGTAGAAATATGGAACATGGAAGAAGGGGAATTCCCTAAACTCAAATTCTTGAAGTTGGAGGCCTTGCCCGTTGTCAGGTGGACATGCTCCAGTGATCATCTCCCTTGTCTTCAGAAATTAATTTTGCACCGCTGCATGGAATTGGAGGAGCTACCTTCTTGTTTGGAGGAAATTCCAACTCTTGAATTGATTCAGGTACATCGGTGTCCAGGTTCTGTTGGAAATTTGGTTCAACAGATTAAAGAAGAGCAGATGAACTGGGGAAATGTGGATCTGAAAATCCTTATTTTAGAAGAGATTTAGAATCTTTCTTCATCGGTAAGCTCAAATTCAGATGCAGAGGGCTTTTGAGTAGACCTTTTTAGAACTATTAGAAGCATGAACTTCTTGCTGCGTGTAATCCACATATGTAAAGGAAGCTGCTTCAATAACAAATGAATGTACTATTTGGCAAATTGATTACCATACTGCTGATGATGGATGTAACTTAAATGCCAGATGATTAAATCTGTAATTCGTTACAGATGGCAATGTCTAATATTCTGCTTTCATGTGCCATGCATTTTGTTGATCTTGTTTCCCTACATTGTGAATAGTTTTCGTTCCACTGTATTTGCTGGTAGCAAAGATCTACAGCTACGACCCAAATGAGCCAATATGTGGTGAACTTTCATGGTTCTATGGTCAAATCGATGTTTATAGATTGAATACTGATTGGTGCAAGAGATATGATGCTCGTACCCCGACGGTTTGAAGCCATTTCTATCAGAAACTATGGCAACCATTCTGAAGGCATGATTGTGCAAAACCAAGATTTCAGGCCTGTATAAAGTTATGCTTCATTCCATAACCAAGATATCAAATAATCTTATTCAAATAAAATCATCTGGGATAAGATGCAAATCACAATTCACTTAGTAAAGACCTTTTGATGAAGTATGCCTGATATATTTCTAATCTTAAAGAAGTGTAAAAACTTTATCACCTGCAAAATCATTAGAAAAATAGCCACTGGCAATGGTAATGTACCTGTGCACTTGTCCCAAAGCTCCTATTTGTTCATGAAAAGTTCTCGAACCAAATTTAAAGTCATCTTTGAGAAGATTCAACAAGCTTAAGTTGGTCTGTTGTGATGCTCTACTTAGTTTGTGGATTCTTCAGAACTAATTTCTACCATCCCTATTGATCCGTTTTCAGTTCCTCCCTAGCTTGTGTTACCATTTGCTCATGTCTGCATAGTTTTTCTTTTTCCATCAGCTTTTTCCTTATTTCCCTTCTGCACTATGGCCCTTTTATTCAACATTTCTCTCTGCTTGTTGTGCGAGATGGGAATGCAGTCTCAATAGAATCTGATGTGGGGGTTTCTTTGATGATGGAGCTATGAGATTATTGTAAACAAGGTACAAATTAAATAGCATTTCCAGTCAGCACTTAAGCATAGCAATATATCAAGCAAAATTAGTCCAATTTTTATTCAATATACTCTGATACAACTCGTTATGACAATTTTGCATATTAAAAAATCTCGACTTCCATCTCAGAATCAATTGGCAGTAATTGAAATAGGCCAAGACCTTTATTAACTAGTATAAGTGGTTTTGGCTAACTGACGTGTGATTACTTTGTTTAACGTTATGAAAACAAACAAGAACAATATGCAAAACATCGTTGCATCGTACATTTCTTTTGTTTTGTCTTGTACGGAGGTTTTTGGGGCACTGCATTTTGAATCTCTATTGCAATATTACAAATTAGTTTGCTTTCATAATCATCAAAAAATAAAGAAAACTATTGTAGTCATGAACAGTGATAATCTAATGATTGCTTTTAGAGTGAAGTTTTAGAAAACCAGACTGCCCCAAAGCCTTTTGCCTTGATGATCCATTTTTCCTTTTTGATTATTTTTACTAAAATTTTCTAGCTTCTTTTTGGATAAATGTCTATGTGAGATAAATAAAATAAATAAAAATGGACGAAAAAATGGCATTTGGCAATTTCTGTTTTCAAAAATTAGTTCCATCCAAATGGCAAGATTTTTATATACAGTCAAGTTTTGAAAAAAAAAAAAAAAAGAAGCAGTCCAAGGGGATGTTTTGTCTTCAGAAAACATACACATCCTATTTGATAATCCAATTCAGCACTTAAACTTAATGAAATCAGATTTTAACATATTTAAACCGTTTGATAACTAGAGGTGAGCAAAATTTATCCGCTAACCCGAAAACCCATCATATCAGATCAGATCCGATCCGAAAATTAGGATATCAGATTTTTATTATTTGATCGGATCAAAAGAGGATCAGGTACCCTCTAAGATGCGGGGCGGGTTAGGGTCACATAATTAAAAACTCGTGGGTACCCGATCCGCCCCGTATATACACACTATAAAATAATAAGAACTAAATAAATAATTTTATTGAACAAATTGCATTACAAATATGAGAGACTATAGTTTATTTACAAAATTCATTTGTAGAAGCCATGATCTTATATTTTATAGAAAAAAGTTTAATTAATGTGGAACATATATATTAAAAATTGTGCTACTTATTTCAAACTTTTATTGATTTTGAATTCTTTTAATTTTTTTCCTTTATCTTATATTTTCTTCACATACTTGTTTCTTGGTGGGAAACCTTTTTTTAGAAAAAAAACATTTCTTAAATCTTAGATGAATGTGTAAAATATAAAATTAAATTGGTATAAATTATTTTTTTAAAAATTAAATAATAAATGGGGCGGGGCGGGTACCCGTTGACCCGACTCTATCTCAACGGGTACCCGATTATAGGGTACCTGCTGATATGCGGGGCGGGTAAGGGTTAAAAAATGGAAATGATGAATGGGGTGGGTACCCGACCTGCGCCCACCCCTATTGATAACCAAAAATTGAACATTTAAGTTAATTAAGTGACACTGAATTTTTTAGATAAAACTTGCGAATTATGGGGTTTAGACTGTATTGGGATTATATTCTAAATAAAGTATGGTTCAGGTAGTTGTTTTAATCTGGTTTTCATGCAATGTGATTTGGGATTTGATTTTTCATTAGGTGTACATGATTTGATAGTTATTTGTGTTTGTAGATTTTAGACTTAGTGTCTTTCATAGTAATATGTGTATTGGTTGATTTAGTTCTTTTGTGATTGAAATGGTTTAAACTACAAATTAATTCAAAAAGCCTTCCAAGTTTGATGCATGATCTTTACCAGTTACCTCTGTTAGACTACCTGCTTCCAAGTTTCAATATCAAAGAGTAGAGCAAAATGACCCCTAAAGTTTTAGCTATTCTGCTAAGATATGTGCACATATAATTTTATGACTTTCTTATTTTAAGTTCGAATATCTCTTCATGTGTCAGTTGTGTCATATTCTTCAACATTGCAAAACATAGCAGTAGCCAGTAGCCGTTACTACAGCTTTGTGCAAATAAAGTCAATGACTCTTTTTCCTTATTTCACTAACATTCCCTCACTTTTTCTAATTTATTTCTGGTTTTTATTAGTTTTCATTATTTCACCAATATAACTTGTACACATATCTTAGGGGCATTTATGGGAGCAAATTTCCCTCTCTTTCCAAAAAACACTTTTTTATGTTCACTTGTGACATCATGGGCTGATTTTGTTACAAATCGTAAAACTCAAGGGAGGTCAGTGTAATTGTGGAAACCTCAGGAGAAGTCAATGAAATTGTTAAAAATTTCAGGGGAGATTTCTGAAATTATCCCTAATTTATAAGGGGTCATAAGGATAATTTATGCTAGCGGCGAGATGAGAATCTCGGACTTAGCATCTGGATCTGGATGGGCTATAGGTCCTTGTTGGTGGCAAACTCAACTGACATGATTTAGTTTTTAGTCCACTTCTCATTGAGTATCGTGCTGAATGTTTTTTGAGACCTTTAGGGTACGTAAAACATGAATGGGTGCAAGTAAAAAAACCGACACAAAGGAGGCAAGTAGAAAATTCAGTGTGCAAGTAAAATAAACCGACACAAAGCAAGATAGCACCAATGAAATACCATAGGAGGCAACTAAGGCCAATGATGAAGATCTTTATTAGTAAAACATGAAACCACCACAATTTAAGATTGGAAGAAGAAAGATCATACATTCATAAACATTGGGAAAAATGGAAGAGCAAGAAATGTCAAATGATAAATGAGTGAACAATTACAAATAACCATTTCTTAGACAATAATTAATTCAATTCATTGCAGCTAGATATGAAATGACTAAAAATCCAGCACTTTATTAGAATCAAAACCCGAAGATCTATGTTTCTTTCTTCTCCTTGATGCCTTCTTCACAATATATAAAAGACTGATTTGTTGTCTTGTCCCTGATGTCAATTAGCAAAATGGTGCCATATTGGTGAACGAAATTGGCGCCAGTTGGTTAAATGGATTTTTGATTAGCAAGATTCCAACTGGTAAGTTGGTTAATGAAATTGAAAGATTTAATTTGGACCCTAATGACTTAATTATTAGATTTTAGTCTTATAATAACACACAATGTCTTGGGTATAATAGTAATTTTGCATTATATGATGTCAGTAATTGGGTCCCAAGTTCTGCCAGGGGAGGTTAGTGTAATTGTGAAAACCTCAGGGCAGGTTTCTGAAATTATCCCTATAAATTATCCTTATCACCCCTTTGATCCTTCCCTTTCTCTTTCTTATAATATAGGAGTAAGTTAAAGGTTGTTATAGCAATAAAATACATAAGGTTTTATCTATTCTGTGCCAGAATAAGTATAAAAAATATAAGCAGTGGATCCACTATAAATTTCAAACATTATCATTTCCCTCTAAATTCAGGAAACTTTAGCAAAGAAATTTTAAAATTTTTCAAACAACTAACATTCAGGTCCAACTCTTATCATGTGTCCTAAGGACATAGAAATAGAATAATCCAATATATAAATATGGATTAAAAAATTTCTTTAGAAAATCATGGTAGGAAGTTAATACAGCAAAGCCAGCAATACTTGAGAGATGCGTACTTATTGATATTGTCTTCCAAAAGAAAAGGGAATACAAAAGAAGGCCAAGTGGGGGTAAATAACAAAAGATTTCATCTCGCCGCAGCACTTTCTCACCAATTCTGTGAATAACGGTTGGCCTCTCGAAAATTATGCCTCAATGCCACATGTCGTAGCTGTCCCGTGGGTGTCCTATAATCATGTAATATAGGAGAAAATTCATGAGTATCAAATTTATTTTCTTCCAACAAATTAACCTCAAGTAAGGAGTCTAATTCAATTTTCAGCAAAGGAATACTATGCTGGACATCCAGCATTTACCATGCCTTAGTAAACCCCGACCCAGTAAAGAATTTGGCAGAGGGATTGAGTCATTGGGTTACTGGTCGAACTGGTGAGTATTAATTTAATATTTATAAATATAAAATAGTAATTTTAATATACATAAAAATGCTTTTAGATACTAATTATTATACTTAGAAAGATATATAATAAATATATAGATATTAATAGAAAGTTTGATTTCATTTTATTGTACTTTTAAGTAAATAAATAATATAGTCAAGTATAAAACAAAATTTATATCAGTCGTTTTAAAAAATATAGTGTTGTTTTTTAATTATTTTATTTTTTATTTAAAAACAAAGTAATTTTCTAACTAATCAAATATTGTTAGTTTAAAAGTTAAAAGGATTAACTGTATAATAAAAATATGAACAAGTTTATTAAAAAAATATTAAGTTATCAAATAAAAACTAAGCAAGTGGTAAAGTCTATCTATATTTAAATGAAGATTCAATGGACAAATTTTATCAAAAGCATATAAACATTTTGTTTCAAAAACAAAGACCCACAATTAAACAAAAAAAAGGTAAACTGGGTTAATTGAAAAATTGGGCGAATTTTCGGTTGAACCACTGGAAAAACGGGTTTGTCTAGATTTGATCGGATCAAGTTCTTGTTTGATCAAACTAGAGACTTGGCCTCGTCTAACGTCCGGATCATCGGACTGACCGGTTCAACCTTCAGACCAGGTCAGATTTAATAACTATGCTTAATGTCCGGCATATTGCAAAGGCACTTGTTGCTACTCTAAGGTTCCTTGAGAAGCCCGATATCCAATTTTCGCAGGTATCTCATCTGATTCCTCTAGCCCCTGCCAAGACAAGATTGCCTTGGGCTGATTCATTAGTGTTAAGTTTAGCCCATATGGTAGGAGGAGGAGTCCAAGAGATTGGTGGAAAAAAAAAAACCCAGAAGCTTTTGGAGGTCAAAAAAAAATAAAAAATAAAAATCAATTCTGGTTGGGCCAGAATGAGTTCTTGAAGGACCAAACTAAAAAGAATTATTATTAATATTCCAAGTTTGCAAAATCTTCCTTCAAAAAATGAGTTCGACTTGGACTTGGAAATAGGCTCTGAACGCGCCTCGATCAAATTAACTCTTAGAATGCTGGAAAATTGCTCCTTTTGATCACGTCTCACATAATTCCCTATAATTAGCACAATTAACCAAATATTAGTAGAATCGGACGATTAAAACAATATTTGGCTAAGATAAAAAGGAAAATAATCACAATTTAAATGACAATTTTGCATCTTATCAAGCTTGACTCGTAAGCATTTTCGAGTAGCTCAAATTTGTGCCACTTGAACTTGATCAACGCCAAAGTTGAGTTAAGTAGTTAACCGAGCTACTCGCGAGTTCGAGTTGATTACCTTGGTTAAATTGCAAGCCTAAGATACCCCAAGGAATCCTATAGATATTGGAAGGCATACTTATATGCATAGGGATTCATTTCTATATACTTATTGTTATATTTCGAGGAAAAATATCTAAAGATGTATAGAAACATAATTTAAAACACAAATTCACTTTCATTTACAAAAAGTATAAGCCAATTTAAAGCTTGAGGTCAAATGCCATCTTCCTAGTTCACTGGATTGATCCAAAAAGGAAAGAAATAGCATTCTTCTGCTTTAATCTAATCGAGCAATATGGATTTTAGAATAAATAACATAAACTTGCTAAGGGCTTTAAGACTGCAATATTGCTTCAAAATAATAGCATACCACTGGAAGAGCTTTCCCGTGTTTTGTGCAGTATGATTAAGCAATAGAAGCATGAAACAGAAAGTGTTGGTCAGACTTACGATTAGTGCTGGACTTGGCACAATAGCTAAAATGCCAATTTTCACAAAAATTTTCTGCATAGTCAAATGTTTGGGATTTAGTTTTTCAGCGATAATTAACATTTTGTTGTACATGAAAAGGTTTCATTTCACAATGTTCAATGGTCATTCTGAAGCATCACTGCTTGCAAATTTGGTGTGCCTCAATAATCAGAATCTGGTATAATCAGCTGGTGTTATTCTTTGATATGGTTGTTCCTCTTCTCTTTTTGTAATCTTTCTGAGAGGTTGTGAGCTTGCATCAATAAAGGTGTAAATATTACATTAGTTAAGTAATCTACCATTCTTACATTCGTCCACCATGTTGCAAGTTTTGTAGGTAAAATTTGACAATGATGAGGTGCCTATAGAGACAGGAAATCCAGAAAGAAAGTCAGAATGACAGTTGCTTTCACTAAAAGTAAAAGTATGCCTAAAATTCTCATTTGAGATTCTCCATAGACATTTACACCTTTCACCACTTGGATTACCCAATTTGACACTAATGCTTCCGTTGAAGTGTGTCCCATATCAAGACGTGTGTTTTTAAGAAAACGAATCTGTCAATTTTTCCAGGTTTCTTTATAAAAACACACAGAACTCCTGAATGGAAATGGAAACGAATTTGTCCCACATCGAAGAATTGATATGCGTACTAGTGCTTTATAAGCAACTTCCTCAAGGCTGTTTGACGCCGAGCTTGGTAGCGCGAGCTTGTAACCTGAGCAGGGGCATTAATGTGTTGGAACGTTGGATTGGTCCGGATGGTAGGACTGGTAGGGGCTATTCACTGGCTCGCCCATTCCAAGCGAAGAGCTGGGTCATGCGGTCTTGGCGGAGGCTGAGACCGCTTGGCTCCTAAAGTGGAGGGCACTGCGTGAGGCTGGTTTGACAGAGCAACGAGAACTTCCCGCTCCTTGCAGTGGAAGGATAACGGGCTGGTGCTCCACTAGTCCACTATTACCAGATGGGCATTCCTAATTGAACCAACACTTTTTTTTCAAATATTTGTTTTCCGTGGAACCCTCCTCAAGAATGATTGAAGGTAAGGAGAGAGAGAGAGAGAGAGAGGAAAAGCTGCTCCATTATGCAATAAAAGGTTATTTGCAATAGAGGAAGAGAAATGAATCTCCAAAGATATAAAATGGGTCCAAGCAGTGACTTTTCGTTTCAACATTACGAAAATGGGTCCAGCAATAAAACGAAAATCTCCAAAAATATGAAGGAACAGTAAGCATTGAGTTTCCCAATTTTCACTCACATAAAAAAAATTAAATTTTTTCAAATTGTGTTTCTACAAATCTATTGGTATCCGTTATGAAAAAAAAAGAAGTAAGTTTCGCATGTGATGATAGAGTCTTCTTTGCAATTGGATTTTGAGTGATCAGAAGTTACACATTTTCAAGTTACTCATTCTTTAGCTTGAACGAAATGTTAATAAATGCTTGTATATGATATCTTTGATTACCAAAATGATCACCATTATTGCATTATAGAAAAGACACCGACCATGTAAAATTCAATTCAGTGTGTGCAAAAAAGATGCACTATATCAGGGACAGGCGCAGGAGTTTAGCTTAGGGTAGGGGTGCACACCAATCGAGTAGCTTGAATCAAGCTCGCGAGTAACTTGATTAGCTACTCGATTCGAGATCGATTTTGTTCGATCTCGAGTCTAGCTCAAGTAGCTCGAGTATATGAAACGAGTCGATCTCAAGTAGCTAGGATGAGGTATTTTTAGCTCGTCGAGTAGCTCGATTAGGGGTGCATGATCAAATCGAGCTCAAGTACTCGAGCTCGAGTCGAGTACTCGACTCAATATTGAGCTCGTGTTAAGGGTGCAGGATGAAATCGAGCTCGAGGATTCGAGTACTCGAGCTCGAGCTCGAATGGCACGCCGAGCTCAATCGAGTCGAGTTCGAGCCTATTTATGTTACTATCGAGTCGAGTTCGATTTTTATTTCTCGAGCTCGAGCTCTGGAAGTCAGCATCGAGTTCGAGCTCGAGTATGTCACTACTCGAGCTCGACTCGGCTCGATTTCACCCCTAGCTTAGGGGGTGAACAATCAAACAATGTATAACAAAAAAAAAAAATCACAACAAATGATGTATGCTAACTTGAAATCAAAGTCTTACAATTATAGTTTAATATATGATAAATAATAAATAAAAGACAAAGTCTAAAGCAAAACATGAAAATCAACTCACAGAACAAAATCAGATAAACATTAACTAAATTTAATAAAAACACATTAATCATATGCAAATTAAAATAAAAGTTCTAAGATACAAATTTAGAATAAGAACAATTGACAAATTAATAATCATCAAAATAAAATTTCTATACCACAAACTTAAGATAAGTGTCTAAATAATTAATGATTATGAATTAAAATGTAAAGGAACTGCAAAGGGAAAAAAAATAGTCTTGCCTTCAAACATTGGAGTTTTGGAAATTAAAGGGTGGATGTTTGAGATGAGTTGAACGAACTTGGGAAAAATCCGATGCTTGCTTGATCAGGCAACAAAAGTCGTCGTTGGTTTAGAGGTTGGCTTTTGGCTACAACTTAAGTCAATCATGTATACATAAAATTCTAAACATGGCTGAATTTTCTTTTATTTGTCCGTAATTTCCAATTTGTAGTGTTTTCCTTACCTTAACTAAGGTAAGAAAACTAAGAGTTTGTTTATTAGGAGACTTGCATAAATAGATATTAATGTTTTTTTAGGTAATGTTTGAAAAGTAAATCTTATATATACTATCAGCGTTGGATGAATGATAATTATACAAAATTTGAATTTGAAATTCAACTATTGTACACATATTATGAATCCAACGACAACACTGTATACACTGTTAGTGTAAGAAAGATTAATCTATGTTTGAAATTAATGCTCATAATTAAAAAAGATATCTACACCTAGATTACATTCCAAATCATTTGCTTGCAAATGTACTTTTGAGGTTACCATTTGATTCTCTGCTACAACCCAGGCGCGTTTCAAAATCATGTCGTGCTTTAATTGATAGCTCAGATTTCATCAAAATACATCCCAATATAGCCTACCAAGTAGCAAATTTCCCCAGTGGGATCAAAATTATTGGCCTGAACCAGAACAACTTTTACACTTTGGTTTTGGATCTTGAAGCTGATAGCTCCAGTATTACTGCAAGTGCCAAACAGCTCAACTGCCCTTCGGATTACTCTCGAAGCGAAGTTTGTTTGAAAGGCTCTTGCAATGGACTTCTTTGTCTGATGTATCCAGACACAGACAAAATTATTTTGTGGAACCCATGGACTCAAAAGTCTTGGGAATTACCCTCTTCCCAATTGAATATCACACCCGTGGTAGAGCTATTTTTCATCTTGGATTCGGGTATGACCATGTGAATGATGAGTACAAAGTTTTGAATAGGATTAGGTTTTCAGATCTATGTGATAGAGATCAATCGAGTTGGTATGATGAAGTCTACGTTTATAGCTCAAAGCAGAACTCATGGAGAAGGATGAAGCATTTTCCATTTAAACAGTCGAACTACCACTGTTACTGTGCCCTAGATTGTGTCCTTGCTGATGGTGCATTACACTGGTTCATGAGGGAAAGGTGATTGAATGGCGTTATCTACATCATTTCCTTTGATCTTAGCAATGAAGAATTTCAGAAAATGCCTTGTCCAATGATACCATGGCCAATGATACCATGTCCTCTAATCTGGGAGTAGGAAATTGATAATGCACAGTAAGCTTGTTAATAGCTCAACTATCAACACACATCCATTATAAACCATTCTTTTTGAGAGTCAATAGAGCTAGCACAACATTTGCTCAGGTGGTTGGACATTTTCTCTAGCAAATCATCCACTATCTGCTACAAAATTTCACACTTCTTGGGATTTCTTTGATAATGTGGCAGATTCGGCAAACATAGCCTAGGAACCAGATCAATGGCACGCTGAAGTTCTGGCATGAGGGGTAGTCCAGCTGGAAGTTCATCCGGGATAAAATCTTTAAATTTGTTCAGCACCTATTGAAATTTCGCTAAAATTTTAGATTTTAACTTAGTACTTCAAACTCCTTTTAATGCTATGGCATAGGGGTGCAAACGAATCGAGCCGCTCGCATGCCGCTCGATTCAAGCTCGACTCGAGCTCGAGCTGGTCGAGCCAGAGTCGAGCTCGAGCTCAAAACATTAAGCTTGTTAGCTCGCGAACCAGCTCGCGAGCTCGAGTATATATATATTTATTTTTTTAATTTTTATTTTTAATAGTAAAATTATATAAATATCCTTAATTTTTTATTATTTATTAAGAAAAAATATTATTTTATTTATTTTTTTAAAAATAAAATAATTATTTTTTATTTTTTTCGAGCTCGAGCTCGGCTCGAATCGAGTCAAGCTCGAGCTCGAGCTTGAAAATTACCAGCTCGTTGAGTTCGAGTTCGATGAAATTAAGTCAAGACTCGACTCGATAAGGCCAAAACTCGACTCGGCTTGGCTCGTTTGCAGCCCTACTATGGTATGCATCTCCTAGATTCCTTGACATCTGCAATAAAATTTGACTCTAAACTAGCAATAGTAAAAATTTTCTTACTACTATATTGACCTTATCCACGGGTTTAGGATGCTCACTTTATTTCATAAGGATCAAATTAATCCTTTTGTTGACCTTTAGAAACCTATAGATGTTAATGCTTGCTAATAGTAAAAGGCACTCTACAACACTCAACCGCCTTAATTGACTCTACTTTTTTTTATCCAACCAATTTTCTATAGCTTAAAGTGTTTCTCAGTAAGCAATTTTAATTTTTCAACAAGCTATTTTGAGATAATATTATCTAAAGTACCACAATCAATAATTGAATCAGGAAGCTTATTGAAAACTAGGACCAGCAGTAATAAACCAAGTTGGGAAGTCTGTGGACTGCTGATTGCCAAATCGTTGGACAGCCATTTCAAGTGTCATAAATGACAACAATTTCAGCTTTGTGGATTGCTATGAAGGACCGTATGCTGTACATTGATGACTGTTATAGTGTTGAAACGTATCTTAAGTGTTATGACCCTTGCATTTTACCTGTGAATGGAAAGAATGAGTGGGAAGATGTCGATGTTCTGGTACCCTTGCCACCAAATTATGGAAGAGCACCAGGAAGACCAAAGAAACAGAGGAGAAAATCTGTCGATGAGATACAGCAAACAAAGGAGCAGGGCAAGAAGGTGATGAGATTTGGTCAAATTTGTAAATGCTCATTATATGGTGAGCAAGGTCATAACACACGGACATGTAAGTTTAGACAAAAAACAGGTGTTGCAGCCAGTCAAATGAGTGAACAGGGGTAGGAAACACAAGCAAATTAGGATATGAGTCTCTCACAACTAGATGAAATGATAATAGATAACTCTGTAAGTAATAATTCCTAATTTGTGTAAATAGATATAGTAATGATTGTAACATTGTAGCAGCTAATGCATTTTATGCTTTGATGCAGGTTAGGGGCAACACTTCAAATGCAAAGAAGACAAGAATAGAAACATCAAGAAAATCTGTTGTAATTTTATTACTTAATGTACATTTAGTTATTGTTTCTTATGAGTTCGATAATTAGTGTTAAATGTTGATGTATTGCAGGGAAATGGCACCAAATGAAGTGCAAAGCAAATATCATCACAGAACAACCCAGCAACTGGTGATGACAACATAATATCTGCTGCCCCTACTGCTTAACCAAACCTGCATGAAGTTTTTGGGATCCCAGAAAATTTTGTGGTACATAGCTTGGCCAAGGAGGATCTGTACCTTTTAGGATCAAAGATGTTCACATCCACCTTGCAATGACAAAGGGAAAGCCAACATCAACTAACTGATGCTCTTGTACCTAGCTTAATGTTGCTAATCAACACTTTTTGGATGGTTGTGTTGCTGAATTTGAAATATTTTATTGTCAGATTAGTAGCTTTTATACATTGATATTTGAAACTCATGTATCTTAAGAACAAGCCAGCGTGAACATGACATTTTGAAGTTTGTAATCATTTCTGGCAAATGACAAAACAATGCCTATTTGATGGTTGTAATGAATTTTGAATATATCTTTTGTACATTGGTTCCAAGTTAGCAGTGAATTCTTCTTTTGTCTTTTGGTATGTTGCCATTTGTTTTGTTTTACTATCCAGCATTACATATGTGCTCTTTCAAGTCAGCATTCATGATTTTGCTGTCAAATGATTCTTTCATTCAACCTCTCAAATTGAATTCATTTTCCGGGGATAACTCAATATCCAGATAACTTGTAAATGAGCTGTAAAAACACAACTAAGTGAAGGCAGATTGGAACATCCAATATATTCATTCATTCAAAATAAACAGCATGTACCAGCCTGATAGTAGATTACAACTTACACATTCACCCATTACAACCAAAAAGACCAAAGAATCCAGATGAATGTCTTTCATCTCTAAGTTGAAAAGACAACAAATTAGCCCTGATACTTAACACATTTTCTTCTCACCGGTTGATACCAAGACTATCCAACCTTTTGCCTTTTACACCAGTAACACAATAACCAGCAGAAGTACCAACAAGAAAATTGCTAACAATAATTTTCTTTCCCTTGCTTTTAGCCTCTCAATTGTAGCATTCTTAGAGTTCATGCTCCGTGGTAGTCCGGGAATCAGAGCTGTTGACCTTCTACATATTATCGGATCATGCCATTCAAAATAATTGCATCTTTTTCCTCTGTCACCCTTCACAGCCAACATCATAAAGTTTTAGCACAAAACTCAGAAACAGAGATAGAAAGGTCGAAATAAAAAACAGAGACAACCATACCTTCTTCATAGCACAAGTGAAATATCTTCTCCCAGGATTGTTGTCTGTCCAAGAAGTAACCATTATTGCTCGCTGCTTGTAGTCGCAGCTCCTCATTGGTTCCATGAGGAGCTAAATTGAGAATAGAAGAAATTCGATACAAAGTTTTTGCCTAGATCTTGCAACTTTTTACCAGAATGAGGAATTTTTCTTGTCTGATTAGAATGGGATTGAGGCTTCTAGGGTTTGTTCTTGAGTTGGAAGAAAAAAGATGAGGAAAGAAGGAAGTAGAGGACGTCGCCATCCTACTTTATTCTGTGATTTATTTCTACACATAATTACTAACTACTTGATTAGTGAATTTTAGCCTTTTATGTCTTTGTGTAATAAGACAAAAGGCAAGAGAAAGCTAAAAATATTAAAAAATGTGTTTCAAAAATTAAAAAAATTGAAAAAGAATCTCTGGTGACTTGGTTTCAGTTGAAATTGAAGAAATTCCGTCAATTGTCCACTTTTAGCCCAGAATTGAATAGATTGGGGACCAAAATTAATTTTTGAAACAGATTGGGGACTAATTCCGTGCATATACTATAGATTGGGGACCAAAATTACAATTCTCCCAAATTCAGAATAATCATAGATCGACAAGCAATATCGTCAAAGCAATTATCTTCTTGTCAGAGCACATTTTAATTGAATGTCAAGATTACCCTCAATCAACAAACTTTGTATATGTTCATTGATTTTTCTATATCGGTTATACATTAATTACTCATCTTTTCTCTTTGTAGTTAAGTACTTTTTGTCAAAGCCTCTCGGTTTTCTTTTCATTATTCTCATTTATCTCTTTCTCATTTGATCTATTATTTTATAATTAAATAACGTTGTTTTTGCCTTAATCTTTTCTTTTATCTTTTGGGTTCTATGCACTCTTGCTTTTTTATTCAATTCTAAAACTTTTAATTATTCATTTATTTAATTTTTAAATAGAATTTCATTTAACTCCAACAAATTTCAACTAAAAATAATTATTATGATTTTGTCATTGTAACTCAATACTTTAGAATAAAACGGGTTTGTCTAGATTTGACCGGATCAAGTTCTTGTCCGATCAAACTAGAGACTCGGCCTCGTCTAACATCCGGATCACCCTATGGCCGGTTCAACCGCTAGACCAGGTTGGATTTAATAACTATGCTTAATGCCCAGCATACTGCAAAGGCACTTGTTGCTACTCTAAGGTTCCTTGAGGAGCCCAATATCCAGTTTTTGCAGGTATCTCTTCTGATTCCTCCAGTCCTTGCCAAGACAGGATTGCCTTGGGCTGATTCATCAGTGTTAAGTTTAGACCATATGGTAGGAGGAGTCCAAGAGATTGGTGGGAAAAAAAAACCCAGAAGCTCTTAGAGGTCCAAAAAAAAAACCAAAAACGATTCAATTCTGGTTGGGCCAGAATGAGTTCTTGAAGCACCAAACTAAAAAAAAAAAACTCAGAAGCTCAATTTGCACATAGGTTGAAAAGATTGGTGTAAGGTCTATTGGGCTTGAAGATTTTCTTACTACGATTACTCCACAAGGTCCAACATCCAAAAGGAAATAAGATAGCAGTGCATCTGAAGTCAGATCGAGTTCGAATAGTGTCCTACTTGAGTTCTCCTCAAGTTAAAATAATTGAACTCAAACTCGAGCTCATCGAACTCCTAGAAGTTGAGCTCGAGTTCGACTTCAATTCACCGTCAAGCCCATTGAAGTCTAATAGATCTTACTTAATAAAAATTAATATTTTGCATATAATTTTAAATAAGGGATATAATTGACATTTTACAATAATAAATATTAAAATTATACATATGCATGTATGTATGTATTGCAAGCTCGATTAGGCTTGTTGAGCCTGCGAGCTTAAGAATATAATATTGGAGATTTGACAAGTGTCGTGCCTGTATAATAATAAATACCTGCTCAAATAAAGTATAAATTTTGTATATAATGGCAAGTAGGGTCGAATCCACGGGGATTGGAAAAATTTGTTTCTCCTTGAGTTCAACATACGGGGGATTTTATAAAAATATAAAAATAAATAATCAACTAAATCAAAGCAATGCACGAAATGAATATGAACGAATCAACAATAGATACGACTCTAGTCAAAGGTGCAATTTTGTAGACACGATCCATTCAACTAATCGTCGATGCAAAGATAATTTAATTACTCATTAATAGATTGGTTATAGTTGCCATACACACGATAAAGAACCAACTTTTCTTTACTTTTTCGATAGCCAAGGTATGACTATTAACTATTTTCCTAACCAAGAAATAACCCTAAGTACGACTATAGGATTTAATTTCTTGATTGCATTAAGAATTAGAAAAGCCTAACCCTAGCCAACAAATATACTACGAGGATTCTTTAAATGAGATCATACATTTTCCTGACATGGGGCCAATCACGCTAGTCGTCACTAGTATTAACCAATCAAACAATTAAGGATTTAACAGGTTAATTTGGCAATAGATTATTAGGTTAATTTGAATATGGCTCTTGACATTCAAATAACAAAACAATCATAAGAAATTAAACCAGAAAATGCACGAATACCAATGAATAAAAGAAATAAATAAAAATAATTCGATCTCACAGATGTTTGGAACCGCGTCTTCATGTTAACCCTTGACTAGAAAAGAAGATTTAGCTATGTATTCTCAAGGAAAATGCGCAGGACTCCATTGATAACAATTGTGTATGACTTTTCCTGTAAAACTAACGAGAAGGCCAGAAGAAGAGCCAAAGCAAGTGACGGCCGTGTATTGTACTTCAAAGTAGGGGTGTGCATCAAATTCGAATTCGGTAATTTGGAAGTTTGAATTCAGAATTTTTTGGAATTTTGGCATAGGAATTACCCTTCGATTTTGATTTCAAATTCACTAGTTCCGATTTCGATTTCGATTCTGAATTCAATTCGGAATTCGGTAAATTCCGAATTCACTAAATTCGGAAACCTTTTTTGCTTTTTTTTTCTTTTTTGTTAGATGTATTGTTATATAATATAAATTTTATATTGCATATATTATAAAAAATATTATTATATACAAATATATTATAAAAAATATTATTATATATATAAATATATATTAATATACATATTATAAAATGAAATTGAAATAAAATATATTATTATATATAAATAAATAAATATTAATATATATATATATTATAAAACGAAATTGAAATCGGAAATTCTGATTTCAAAAACTCCATTACCAAATTCGCATAATTCGAAATTTGAAATTCCGATTTCAGTGCCGAATTTCGAATTACCGATTTCGAAAATTCTGAATTCAAATTGAATTCTGTCGGTAAATCAGATGTTTTCGATTTTGCACACCCCTACTTCAAAGAGTTACCCCCGAAATTGTTGCTGGCGAAACTATTAATCAAACGGTCCGTCCTTTGCTTTTTCTTTTTGTTTCCTTTTCGGTCTCTACTACCAATAACACCACATGTTTCTTAAATAGGAAAAGGTAACTACTAAAATAATATTCCAAGTTCCCTAATCCAATACTAGAACTAATAATGAAAATTAAAGTCTTCAAAATCTTCCTTCAAAAAATGAATTCGACTTGGACTTGGAAATAGGCTCTGAACGCGCCTCCATCAAATTAACTCTTAGAATGCTGGAAAATTGCTCCTTTTGATCACGTCTCACATAATTCCCTACAATTAGCACAATTAACCAAATATTAGTAGAATCGGACGATTAAAACAATATTTGGCTAAGATAAAAGGGAAAATAATCACAATTTAAATGACAATTTTGCATCTTATCAAGCTTGACTCGTAAGCATTTTCGAGTAGCTCAAATTTGTGCCACTTGAACTTGATCAACGCCAAAGTTGAGTTAAGTAGTTAACCGAGCTACTCGCGAGTTCGAGTTGATTACCTTGGTTAAATTGCAAGCCTAAGATACCCCAAGGAATCCTATAGATATTGGAAGGCATACTTATATGCATAGGGATTCATTTCTATATACTTATTGTTATATTTCGAGGAAAAATATCTAAAGATGTATAGAAACATAATTTAAAACACAAATTCACTTTCATTTACAAAAAGTATAAGCCAATTTAAAGCTTGAGGTCAAATGCCATCTTCCTAGTTCACTGGATTGATCCAAAAAGGAAAGAAATAGCATTCTTCTGCTTTAATCTAATCGAGCAATATGGATTTTAGAATAAATAACATAAACTTGCTAAGGGCTTTAAGACTGCAATATTGCTTCAAAATAATAGCATACCACTGGAAGAGCTTTCCCGTGTTTTGTGCAGTATGATTAAGCAATAGAAGCATGAAACAGAAAGTGTTGGTCAGACTTACGATTAGTGCTGGACTTGGCACAATAGCTAAAATGCCAATTTTCACAAAAATTTTCTGCATAGTCAAATGTTTGGGATTTAGTTTTTCAGCGATAATTAACATTTTGTTGTACATGAAAAGGTTTCATTTCACAATGTTCAATGGTCATTCTGAAGCATCACTGCTTGCAAATTTGGTGTGCCTCAATAATCAGAATCTGGTATAATCAGCTGGTGTTATTCTTTGATATGGTTGTTCCTCTTCTCTTTTTGTAATCTTTCTGAGAGGTTGTGAGCTTGCATCAATAAAGGTGTAAATATTACATTAGTTAAGTAATCTACCATTCTTACATTCGTCCACCATGTTGCAAGTTTTGTAGGTAAAATTTGACAATGATGAGGTGCCTATAGAGACAGGAAATCCAGAAAGAAAGTCAGAATGACAGTTGCTTTCACTAAAAGTAAAAGTATGCCTAAAATTCTCATTTGAGATTCTCCATAGACATTTACACCTTTCACCACTTGGATTACCCAATTTGACACTAATGCTTCCGTTGAAGTGTGTCCCATATCAAGACGTGTGTTTTTAAGAAAACGAATCTGTCAATTTTTCCAGGTTTCTTTATAAAAACACACAGAACTCCTGAATGGAAATGGAAACGAATTTGTCCCACATCGAAGAATTGATATGCGTACTAGTGCTTTATAAGCAACTTCCTCAAGGCTGTTTGACGCCGAGCTTGGTAGCGCGAGCTTGTAACCTGAGCAGGGGCATTAATGTGTTGGAACGTTGGATTGGTCCGGATGGTAGGACTGGTAGGGGCTATTCACTGGCTCGCCCATTCCAAGCGAAGAGCTGGGTCATGCGGTCTTGGCGGAGGCTGAGACCGCTTGGCTCCTAAAGTGGAGGGCACTGCGTGAGGCTGGTTTGACAGAGCAACGAGAACTTCCCGCTCCTTGCAGTGGAAGGATAACGGGCTGGTGCTCCACTAGTCCACTATTACCAGATGGGCATTCCTAATTGAACCAACACTTTTTTCCAAATTTTTGTGTTCCGTGGAACCCTCCTCAAGAATGATTGAAGGTAAGGAGAGAGAGAGAGAGAGGAAAAGCTGCTCCATTATGCAATAAAAGGTTATTTGCAATAGAGGAAGAGAAATGAATCTGCAATAAAAAGCCGGCTTTTGAAGATTGCTCGGGACCTAGGTTTATTTGCCGAAATTCTTACTTTCGTAAGAAAAATGTCAGGAAGAAACATACCACTGGGGTCGTCTAGCTCGGGTTTGTGGGGGGTAGTTATTTCTTAGCAGCAACAGCCCGTGGAGGCTTGGCCCTTGTCGGGGTTTCAATCCCACATCGGTCTTGGGGGGGAAGGGTCTGGGTAGATAAGTCCCCTGGACGTCTTCACAAGTTGCCGACTTTTGAAGATTGCTCGGGGACCTAGGTTTATTTGCCGAAATTCTTACTTTCGTAAGAAAAATGTCAGGAAGAGAAATGAATCTCCAAAGATATAAAATAGGTCCAAGCAGTGACTTTTCGTATCAACATTACCTTGCAATAAAACGAAAATCTCCAAAAATATGAAGGAACAGTAAGCATTGAGTTTCCCAATTTTCACTCACATTTTCAAGTTACTCATTCTTTAGCTTGAGCGAAATGTTAATAAATGCTTGTAGATGATATCTTTGTTTACCCAAATGCTCACCATTATTGCATTATGGAAAAGACACCGACCATGTAAAAATCGATTCAGTGTGTGCAAAAAAGATGCACTATATCAGGGACAGGCGCAGGATTTTAGCTTAGGGGGTGAACAATCAAACAATGTATAACAAAAAAACATATCACAACAAATGATGTATACTAACTTGAAATCAAAGTCTTACAATTAATGTTTAATATATGATAAATAATAAATAAATGTTTTTTGGAAAATAAAAGAGAAAGTATAAAGCAAAACATGAAAATCAACTCACAGAACAAAATCAGATAAACATTAACTAATTTTAATAAAAACACATTAATCATATGCAAATTAAAATAAAAGTTCTAAGATACAAATTTAGAATAAGAACAATTGACAAATTAATAATCATCAAAATAAAATTTCTATACCACAAACTTAAGATAAGTGTCTAAATAATTAATGATTATCAATTAAAATGTAAAGGAATTGCAAAGGAAAAAAAAAATAGTCTTGCCTTCAAACATTGGAGTTTTGGAAATAAAAGGGTGGATGTTTGAGACGAGTTGAACGAACTTGGGAAAAATCCGATGCTTGCTTGATCAGGCAACAAAAGTCCTCGTTGGTTTAGAGGTTGGCTTTTGGCTACAACTTAAGTCAATCATGTATACATAAAATTGTAAACATGGCTGAATTTTCTTTTATTTGTCCGTAATTTCCAATTTGTAGTGTTTTCCTTACCTTAACTAAGGTAAGAAAACTAAGAGTTTGTTTATTAGGAGACTTGCATAAATAGATATTAATTTTTTTAGGTAATGTGTGAAAAGTAAATCTTATATATATTATCAGCATTGGATGAATGATTATTATACAAAATTTGAATTTGAAATCCAACTTTTGTACACATATTATGAATCCAATGATAACCGTATATACACTGTTAGTGTAAGAAAGATTAATCTATCTTTGAAATTAATGGTCATAATTAAAAAAGATATCTACACCAGGGCTTCTTATGGGGCACAAAATTTTGTACATGAGTGTCGCAGGCCATAAGGTTCTGTCCCACAGCTTACAACCCACAAGCCAGCTGGCAAACTTAATACAAATTAGTAAACATAAAAATTTTCATACGATGATCAGAATTATCTTCAAATGCTCTGGTCTTGCAACATAATCCCTCTTCCCTTTGGGTACGATGATTCCCTTATTTCTTTCCGAAGCTATTGAACATATGTTTATTTTTTGGAAGACATTCTGGAATTTTTCATGATACAATCGGCCCATCAAGAATTTGAAATCTGTCCAAAAAAAAAAAAAAAGATTTCTTTCCGATGGTGTAGTAGAGAATTAAATTTAGGTTACAATTTGTTCTGTACAATGCGGAGTCATGACTTATAAATAGTGGGGATAACATTGTACACATAAAATGATGTCATTATTATAAAAAAATTAAATAAAGATTATTTTTATTATGAGTCTTTTTTTGTAGTGTAAAGGTATTGAAATCATTTCCTATTCAAGTATTAATCAATTTTGTGGTTTAGTAACTTTGAAATATTTGTACCATAGGAGAGATATCTAAAACAAATTGATTGTTAAGGGAGATAATGTGCCGAAAATGAGAACTTCTCATAATATGGAGGGTAATGTTAAAAAAAAGAGTATTTTTTAAAATTTTGGTTGGGGGGAGAGGGGCAAATATAAGTAAAATCTAAAATTTTTCAAAAGTTTCAAAACTATTCTCTTAATTTCAAAAGTTGAAGGGAGGAGGGGGAAGGCAATTATCCACCCTCAACACCATGTGGCTCTGCCACTAGTTCTGTAATTAATTTTTTAATTAAGGATGGCAATGGGGGCAGCGGCCCTGTGGGGGCTAATGGAACGGGAGTTGGGGTGGGGGTGGGGGGAATGTTTTCCCCCCATTTAGAAACGGGGGCAGGGGGCAGGGGTACACTCACCCGCCCCGCCACCCGCTTTAAAAATATATATCTAATTAAATATATATATGTATATAATTATATATATAATATTTAATTTAATTAGTTGCAAACTTATGATAATGATATTATTAGTTATATGTATTATATAATGTATATTAGTATACGTAATATAATTGATATTATCAATTATACTAATAATTATATATGACTACTAATAGAAATTATTAATTAGTTATACTAAATTTACTAATATATTTATACTAAATCCCTAATTACACTTAATACAAAAACATTTTTTTCTAAAAAAAAAACACAAGCACAATAATGAATTAGTAATTGTATTTGTGCCAAAAGTGAAAACTTGACTACTTTAGTTGTATTTATTTCATCATGTTAAATTGTATTCAAATAACTTTTGTTTGATTATTTTTATAAGTTTCAATTACGAAATTACAATGAATAATAATTTGGTGATGTGTTAATATTTTAGTATTTGATTATTTGCTAAAATTTAACTATAATAAATTTTTATTAGCCCCCGGAGGGCACTTGCGGGGGAAGCGGGGCGGGGGGAATTTGTAGGCAGCGGGGGGTAGGGGAGGGGTCCCCTGACCCAACCCCGTCCCGTTGCCATGCTTACTTTTAATTTTGTGACCTGCGTGTTAATGTTGTTAAAACCCTAAATTTGGGTTCTAATACTTCTTTTGTGGCTGTTTTGTATCTCAAGCCTATTTCACCACATTTAGAAATGACAATTCTGAAGTATTGATCATTTACTCTGCTTTACTAATTATTAAGAATTTTACTACCACATAGTGAGATGACTACAAGAGTTCCAGCAAATAAGGGCCATATTGTTCAGAATTACTATTCATCTCCACTGTGTCTAATTTCTATTAAGTGCATCTATTCTTTTGTGCTAGGTTATAATTGCAAAAAATTCACCAAATGCCCAATAATTCATTAAAGTACGATTTTTATTTATTAAAAAAATACCATTAACTAAAGCTCCTTATAGCATTACCGTTATTCTTGTAGTTATCAATTAAAATGACAGGTTATATACATTACTTATTCTTTTTTTTAACAACTGTTGACAAATTACTTCTCGGCACATACAGATAGTATATTGACTTTCAACAAATTATCGAAGATAAAAACATAATTTTTTAAAAATCCAACGCCTAAAAGCAATAGTCTACTTCAGTCAATAGGGACACTGATGCGGTTGCCAAAAACAAGATCGGAGCTGAGCTGCGACAAGCTGAGCGAGTTGGGAGGGAGCGAGCTGATGGGCCGAACTGACAAGGAAAGAACGAACGACCTGTCCTGCAGAGAGAAAAATAAACGGAGGCGGCTAACTCCTCGGAGTAGCTCCGACGACGAGCTGAGCGAGCTGAGAGGGAGCGAGCTGGCGAATTGGCTAGGTGAACGAGCCGACCTGCAAAAGGACAGACGGCAGGGCTAGTTCCCCGGAGCAACTCCGACGGTCAAATCAGTAGAATTCAAGAGTAGGACAATAGTAGAGAGTACTGTAAATGGCGTACCTTGTGTCATCTTGTGGCGTTGTATTTATAGGTTGGAGGGAGAGAGTTTCCTTATAGGATTTTGAGTCCTAGTCAAGGGGGAGTCTTGCTAGGGTTTCACTCGTGGATCCCGAAAGGTTTGGGAGGCGCGGCCCATTAAGCCCACACGGCTTGCGGGGCGGCCGAACTGATGCTCTCTATGTCCGAGCTGCTTTGCCTGAGCTGCCATATCACAGCATCCGAGCTGACACGTGGCATTCGTAGATTGGTTGGCCGAGCTGACAGGTCATCATGTTTGAACTGACACGTGGCTACTGGGAAATTTGCCCCACTACACTAGCCTCCCTTTGAGTCTAGAGTCATCGAAAAAGTTGCATAAGTCTGGACCAAGTTTCTTGGCGAAGAGTCAGTTCGGTGTGGGACCCATGATTCCACGATGACGGCCCTTGTTTGAGTAACTTGTAAGACCGAACTGAGTAGGACCAGTTCATTTTTTGTATGAACTCCTCCTTTGTAAATAAACTCTTGTGGATTGAATAGACTTTTGTTTCTTCTATACTTAGTAAAATTTTTCATTCATGTCTTTCTTATCATGCTGTCTAAATACACTTGCGCGAACAGACTCCGAGCTAGCGCGTGAACTGACTTCCAAATAGCTCATATATTTGCACGAAAGATAGAACCATGTGCGACCAAACAACTCAGTTCATGTATGGATACAGTGAGTGAGTTTTAATGAAAGAGCCTCATATTCGGACTCGTTATTCGAGACCCTGAAGTCGAACCTCAAGGCGTAAGTCAATTCTTCCCCCGTAGGGTTGATTAGGAGGGGTCCGACTCCACACCCTTGCTTGATATATCAATATACGATGTCTAGGTTGGGATGGCCTGTCCAGCAACCTCCTTGGTTTCTTCGGCCTGTATAGCCTCTCCGACCTGTTTGGCCTCGATAGCTTCTCCGACCTACTCGATCTTAGCTGTGTCTCCGGTCAGATTGGCCTCGTCGGCTTTTGCGGCCCGTATGACCTCGGCAACTTCCCCGACCTGCTCGGCCTCAGCTGCGTCTCTGGCCAGTTCGGCCTCGGCGGCTCTTGCAGCCTGTACGACCTCGGCAGCTTCTCCGGCCTGCTCGGCCTCAGCTGCGTCTCGGGTCAGCTCGGCCTCGGCGGCTCTTGCGGCCTGTACGACCTCGGCAGCTTCTCCGGCCTGTTCGATCTCGACAGTTTCTCCGACCTGCTCTGTCTCAGCTGTGTCTCCAGTCAGCTCGGTCTCGGCGGCTCTTGCGGCCTATACGACCTCGGCAGTTTCTCCGACCTGCTCGGACTCAGCTGCGTCTCGGGTCAGCTCGGTCTCGGCGGCTTTTGCGGCCTATACGACCTCGACAGCTTCTCCGGCCTGTTCGGTCTCCTGCTGCCCAAAGAGAATACCTTCCGCTAGGAAATCAACCAGTACCTAGGCTCCGATGGCTGTCCGAGACTGGTAACCCAGGTCATACTCAGACAACTCCACAGCCCCCTTGACCATTCTCCCTAACATGTTCGGTGATGCGACTGCCGAGAGCACGATCCGATCTGAGCAATCTCGAACTACGCAAACTGGTTATAAGTGAACTAGTACTAGTGGGGTGAGCGAATTGACCTGCAAAAGGCACGAACTACGGGACTTGTATTGTCTGGTTGAACTATATTTATAGGGTTCTTGATAGTAGTTTCTTTATAGGATTATGAGCCCTGCTAGAAATGGACTCCTCCTTGGATTATGTCTACTGGCCCCGAAAGACTCGAGAGTTTTGGCCACTAAGCCCATCCAGTTGGGAGGTGGTGGCTTTGTCCGAACTGGCCCTTGTAAAGGCCCGAGCTGACTGGTACGAATTGCCTATGTTCAAACTGACACATGACGTTGGCGAATTGGCTCCTCTACGACTGGAGACCGAATGGAAGAGTCGGCAAGTCATTACTCAGCTGGAGGCTGAACTGAACGGTCGGCAGGTCATTACTCGACTAGATGCCGAACATAGGAATTCTACTCTCTATGTTTGGAGGCCGAACAGAAGAAATTATATCATCTCTATTTTGATTTTGAGGCCGAACAAAGAAGTTTTATCATCTCTGTTTTGAGGCCGAACAGAGAAATTCTACCATCTTTGGCCTCGTAGTTTCTCCTGTTCACCCTTCAAGCGATTAGCTTCCACTGCATTAGCCTTCTCATGAGCTCGGTCCAGCATCTCCCAAACTGACTTGGGAGGTTTCTCCACGAACTCAGTATATAGTTTTTGTTTGCGTAGTCCGTTGATGAAGGCGGCCATGACGACCTTATCGTCCCGATCCTGGATCTGGAGGGACTCGTTGTTGAATCGGACCATGTACTCACGCAGCGATTCCTCGGGCCTTTGCTAAACTGTCATCAGGTGAGCAGTACTCTTGGAAAAGGCTCGTGACGAAATGAACTGAGTTGAGAACAGTCGCACGAGCTGGCTGAAGGACCGAACTGACCTGAAGGTAGTCCCTGGAACCACTGGCGTGCCTTTCCCTCCAGGAACATTGGAAAGGTCTTACATCTGACTGCATCGGCGGCCGTTTGTAGGCGCATTTGTGTCAAGAATGCGAACAGATGATCCTCCGGATCCGTAGTCGCGTCGTAGGATTTCATGGTCAGTATTTTGAACTTCGCAGGCAGCGGGTAGTTCTCAATGTTAGGGACGAAGGGGGAGGCGGTATATCTGTCCGCTTCTGGATCTAGCAACAGGTCCAGTTCGTCTTGTATCTGGTACTCCTCTCTCCTACGGGAGAGCTCCCCTTTTGTCAACCCCTGGAAGGGCTCTGAGTGTTCAGCTCGGGATTTCCTATGAAAGAGCTCCTGGACCTCGACCTGTTCACGCGTGAGCTCTCTCTGCGCTCGCTTTTGTCGGGGGTTAGGGCTTCCCGTTCTATATCCCAATGACTCGGTTTCACCCGCTTTCCGGGCCTTGGGCCTTTGGTTTTGATGGCCTCCTGTCTGCCTTTTGAGGTAGCTCATAATTGCTTCGAAAGTTGGCAGGTTTTCCGCCACCATCCGCACCAGTTGCTCAGGTGGGAGTCGTGAGAGCCCCGTCCCCTCATCTCCAGGAGTTGGGTTCTGATGAGGATTGTGGGGGCCGCTTGGCTCGTTTTCGTTGGATCCGTCAGCGTTCCTCTGAGATCTAGTCCTTGGCATGTTTTTGCAAAAGAAGAATTACGTTTCCTACAGACGGCGCCAATTGATGCGGCTGCCAAAAACAAGATCTGAGCTGAGCTGCGATGGGTGGGAGCGAGCTGATGGGCCGAACTGACAGGGAGAGAACGAACGACCTGTCCCGCAGAGAGAAAAATAAACGGAGGGGGCTAACTCCTCGGAGTACCTCCGACGACGAGCTGAGCGAGCTGAGAGGGAGCGAGCTGGCTAGCTGGTCAGGTGAACGAGCTGACCTGCAAAAGGACAGACGGCGGGGCTAGTTCCCCGGAGCAACTCCGACAGTCAAATCAGTAGAGTTCAAGAGTAGGATAATAGTAGAGAGTACTGTAGATGGCGTACCTTGTGTCGTCTTGTGGCGCTGTATTTATAGGCTGGAGGGAGAGAGTTTCCATATAGGATTTTGAGTCCTAGTTAAGGGGGAGTCTTGCTAGGGTTTCACCCGTGGATCTCAAAAGGTTTGGGAGGTGTGGCCCATTAAGCCCACACGGCTTGCGGGGCGGCCGAACTAATGCTCTCTATGTCCGAGCTGCCATATCACAGCATCCGAGCTGACACGTGGCATTCGTAGATTGGTTGGCCGAGCTGACAGGTCATCATGTCCGAATTGACACGTGGCTACTGGGAAATTTGCCCCACTACAGACACATTTAACAAATTATTAGACCAAGAACACAATTCTTAAAATTCTTTATACCTACAGTTGGATCTATCCTTTGGCCAATTGTGTTTTTCCTACTCTTGGTTGACATTGTTTGGTTGGAAACATGAAAATTTTTATGGATCTAATTTCATTATCAAACTTAGAGATGAAGGTTGAATTCAGAGACCTAACTGATAAAAAGATTAATTAAAGAGTAAGAAAAACCATGTTCTTTTTGCACTCAACATAGCAACAATGAGTTAAATAGTTACAACTAATATTAATGATATTCACCATTGAGTTTGGAAATTAAACATTGGAGTTTTGGAAATTAAAGAGTGGATGTTTGAGATGAGTTGAACGAACTTGGGAAAAGTCTGATGCTTGCTTGATCGGACAACAAAAGTCGTTGGTTTAAAGGTTGGCTTTTGGCTAAACTTTCTTTTATTTGTCCGTTATTTCCAATTTATAGTGTTTTCCCTACCATAATTAAGGTAAGAAAACTAAGAGTTTGTTTATTAGGAGACTTGCATAAACATATATTAATGTTTTCTTAGGTGATGTTTGAAGAGTAAATCTTATATACATTGTCAGTATTGGATGAATATAATTATACAAAATTTGCATTGAAATTTTTTTTTTCACATATATCATGAATTCAACTATAACAGTGTATACATTGTTAGTGTAGAAAAAAATTAATCTATGTTTGAAATTAACACTCATAATTAAAAAAGCTATCTACGCTAGGGCTTCTAATGGGCTACAAAATTTTGTACACGAGTATCGCAGTCCAAAAGTTCTGCCCCACAGGTTACAACCCACCTCTCCTGAACTCAGCAAGATAGCAGGCAAACTTAATACAAATTAGTAAACATAAAAATTTTCATACTATGATCAGAATTATCTTCAAATGCTCTAGTCTTGCAACATAATCTCTCTTCCCTTTGTGTATGATGATTCCCTTATTTCTTTCCGAAGCTATTGAGCTTATGTTTAATTTTTGGAAGGCATTCTGGAATTTTTCATGATACAATCGGGCCATCAAGAAATTGAAATCTGTTCAAAAAAAAAAAAGATTTCTTTCCGATGGTGTAGTAGAGAATTAAATTTAGGTTACAATTTGTTCTGTACAATGCGGAGTCATGACTTATGAACAGTGGGGACAACATTGTACACATAAAATGATGTCATTATTATAAAAAAAATTAAATAAAGCTTATGTTTATATTATGAGTTCTTTTTTTTAGTGTAAAGGTATTGAAATCATTTCCTATTCAAGTAGTAATCAATTTTGTGATTTAGTAACTTAGAAACATTTGTACCGTAGGAGAGATATCTAAAATAAATTGATTGCTAAGGGAGATAATGTGCCGGAAATGAGAACTTCTCATAATATGGAGGGTAATGTTAAAAAAAAAGAGTATTTTTCAAAATTTTGGTTGGGGGGAGAGGGGAGAAGGGCAAATATAAGTAAAATCTAAAATTTTTCAAAAATTTCAAAACTATTCTCTTAATTTCAAAAGTTGAAGGGAGGAGGGGGAAGGCAATTGTCCACCCTCAACACCATGTGGCTCTGCCACTAGTTCTGTAACTAATTTTTTAATTAAGGATGGCAATGGAGGCACCCGCCCTGCAGGGGCTAATGGAACGGGGGTTGGGCGGGGGGCGGGGGGGATTTTTTCCCCCGATTTAGAAATGGGGCAGGGGGCGGGGGAGTGTACCCCCACCCCGCCACCCGCTTAAAAAAATCTAAATATATATATATTTATGTATATAATTATATATATAATATTTAATTTAATTAGTTACAAACTTATGATAATGATATTATTAGTTATATATATTATATAATGTATATTAGTATATGTAATATAATTGATATTATCAATTATACTAATAATTATATATGACTACTAATAGAAATTATTAATTAGTTATACTAAATTTACTAATACATTTATACTAAATCCCTAATTGCACTTAATATAATAACATTTTTTTCTAAAAACAACACAAGCACAATAATGAATTAATAATTGTATTTGTGTCAAAAGTGAAAACTTGACTACTTTAGTTGTATTTATTTCATCATGTTGGATTGTATTTAAATAACTTTTGTTTGATTATATTTATAAGTTTCAATTGCGAAATTACAATGAATAATAATTTGGTGTTGTGTTGATATTTTAGTACTTGTTTATTTGCTAAAATTTAACTATAACAAAATTATAAAATAATTTTTTATTAGCCCCCGGGGGGCACCTGCGGGGGGGCTGTCACAGTTGGTATCAGAGCCTGCTTCGCGTGGTCTCTGCGCGGAGTGAGCCTGGACTGAGTGGTGAATAGGTATGAAGGATTAAGTGCTCGTTCGAGCATAAGCTATGAGTGTGGATGTTATAGGCCTTAAATTTCTTGTGGTATTTGAGGACCATAGATAGATACGTTTGGTGGGAATTTCGATTGTAGATGGTTTACTCTTGGGACTGGTTAGTTGGAGATGTGAATTATCTTATTTCAAATTCTTGTGCCCGAGTACTCCTGAGTTGAGGCGATGCTAGCTACTAGGTACTTGAGACTTGTATTTTGGAAATATGAACAGGCTTTGTCCGACTAGAATAAGTATAAGAGGTCGCGGACATCTAGTGAATAGAAAGTGACGTGAGAGACTGGACGGGGTTATTTTAACTGGGACTGGGACGATGTACCCCTTTTCTTTTGATTTGTCCTTATACTGTTATTCCTTGTCCTTGTTTGTGATATGTTAACATCTACACGTGTATCATTGACCGCATTTGATTATTTGTTTAATGTGATACGTTTCCTTGATATATGGTGTGTTATGTGTGTATATGTCTTTTGTGTATTTGGTGTGCTAGAATTTCGTTATTCTAGACAACTCACTGCGTTTATTCAATACATTACTTTTTGGGGAAAAGAAAAGAAAAGAGAGGGAAAAAAATATATATGGAGGGGAGACGCGGTCGTGGACGTGGTCGAAATCGTGGAACTAAACGGGTCTCGGAACCAAGAGAAGAAAGGAAAACGTCAGCCGAGCAAGAGCAGGGACTGAGAGTTGCGACTGGAGACCAAATGGCGACGGCAATGCAACAAATGACGGATATCTTGGCAAGACTGGTGGATCAACAAGGCCAAATACCCATAAACCAAACCCCGAGCCCTGAGATGGGTGAGAATAAGGCTCTTGAAAGGTTTCAGAAGTTTGCTCCTCTAAAATTCCTTGGAGGGCCCGATCCGGACGTAGCTGAATAATGGGTAGAAACAATGGTTAACATCTTCACAGCTCTAAACTACACTGAGCAAAGGCAAGTGAACTTTGCAGTGTTCTAATTTGAAGGACCGGCCCGAGCGTGGTAGAACGTTATTAAAGCAAAATGGGAAAGAAAACAGACTGCATGGACATGGATAAATTTCATACGGGAATTTAACGAGAAGTACCTCCGGAGGAATTTATTGGAGTGCGTCAGGGAACTCAAACTGTGGCCGAAGATGAAACGAAATTTACGAAACTATCCAAGTTTGCTTCCGAATTGGTAGCCACAGAACAGCGAAAAGTAAGGCGGTTCATATAGGGATTAAATTTGAAAATCCAGAAAGCCTTAGTGGCAGTGCAAGTGAATACGCTTACGGATGCTCTTGAGAAAGCTCAAAGAATTGAAACGGCAAAAGCACAGGTAAAAGCCTCCCAAACTCGGAAAAGGAGTGCATCGGATAGTATAGTAGGTGAATTAAGTGAAACGATAGCACCTCCTAAAGTGCAGAAAGTGAACCCGTTACTCCGCCCACCATGGACCTTAGGAGCAGTAGATGAAGGGTCTATGAAAGGGAGTCAGATCGGATCCAAGAAAATTTCTCGAGAAGGTCAAACGGTAGCTCCCCGATTGGTCTGTAAATACTGTGGAAAGGCCAATCACACTGAAGGCAATTGTTGGAGGAATGGGCGGAAATGTTTGATCAGTGAAAGCGGTGATCATCGAGTTAGCAACTGTTCGCGGAGACAGTCACATGAAGGTAGTACTTCGCAACCGGATGGAGCCAAATCGAAACAAGCGAATGAAAGAGGGAACAGAACAACAGTACTGGCAAGGGTATATGCCTTAGACAACCAACAAGCTCCTGAGCCATTTGAAAATAAAAATTTCGAGAACGAAATTTCTTATGGGGGAGAGAGTGTGAGGACTTAAAAATTTGTCTTATTTTTAATCATTTAATTTTATTTTCTTTCATGTATTTTTGTACTATACTTTGTTATATTGAATTTTCATAGATTTTTATAAACAAGTTTATATTTTAAATTATTTTTCCAGTATAAGATAGTTCATGATATGTTTGGCGTGTAGTAAGGACGTGGGACCCGCTAGTGCGATAAATTTTCGATAAATAAGTGAAACGTACGCAAGGGGATATTACTGTACAAGGTGCTCGGAGATAATTGGAGATTAGTTAAATAGATTACCATTGAGAGACAAGAGAATAAGTTTGAAAACAAAAAGTGCCAAGTGTCGCGATTTGGTTAGTGTTGAACTTTGACTATTTTTCCTCCACCTTTACTAAATCCAAAATTTGACCAAGATCGTCTTCATTTCCTCCTAGAGCTGGCCAAAATTTGGAGAGCAAAAGAGAGAGAAAATCTTCATCCTTCACTTCAATTTCTTGCCCAAATCTTGAGTTTCAACCGATTAATTTGTAAACTACTCCATAAAACTTACTTCCCAAGTAGTTTCCAATGTGTTTGTGGAGTTATTTTTGGAGGACAAAGCCTAAGCTGCCATCTTTCTTAGGGAGATAAGGTATGTTGTCAAGAAACTCCTTTACTTCAATTAATGGGCAATTTGTGGTTATAGTTGTTGAATTAGTAATTTTGTGAGAGAATTATATGGGTTGAAATAGGTTTACGAAAATTTCAGTTTCTTGGTGAATTTTCTGCCCTAATATGAAGATTAATGATTAGTTATGGTTTGATAGCTTTGATATGTGAAATAGCTAGTGTTTAGATGTTAGTTTACTTGGCCTAAAGAAATTTCTGGTTGTAAGCATAAATTTCAGCTTGGATGATAACCTGCCCTGCTTCTGCCCCGTTCTATTTCACCATGTTAGAGGCCAAACTAGCCTTAGCACAAAACATGAAAGTTGTATAGAATGATGTTTTATAGTTGCCTACAAAATTTCAGCTCAATCGGAGTAACATAGCTTGTGAAATGACTGAAACACCCTTGACTACCCATAACCCCTAATTTCGCGGACAGCTTTCTATCTTCGTGGGAATTTCAATTTTTGACTTTGAAAATGCATGATTTAGCTTTAGAGATCTTCATAAGAAATATAGTTATATGTCTTGGCTTCGAAAGGCCAAAAGATACACCTCAATCGGATTTCGGCAGCCTGAGTTATTGTCGTCGAATTATAGTGAAGTTAACAAGCCCGAATGTGAGATGCTGGTTCTGTAATTTAGAATTTTGACTTAGATACACTACAAACTGGATTGAGTTGTCTTCATAAAAGTTGTATCCCTCTTTCTTAGCTTTGAAATGGTAAAAATTGTACCCCAATCTGATAAGCGTAGTTTCGGTTGTGTCCGTTACGCAAAACAACGTCAAATCTGTCTTTTGTTTTCCAACTCAACCTTCATTTCCGCACATGCTCCTAACTTGATTTTGTACTTGTATGACTTGGGGCCTATGGAATGGCTATTGAAATGAGATTATTTGGTGTGTAACTTTGGGATTGATTGAGGAAAAGAATGAAGCCATAAATGGCTGGAAAATAGGTAAATACAAAGGGCATGCTGCCCAAATTTACGCTCGAGAACTAGGTCGATATACTTGCGACTTGAGTAAGGTTTGAGAGCGAATACCACGCAAACCATCTAGGATATTTACATTTTCTTTGCCACTTCGACTCAAATAGCGATTTTAAAGTTTTACAAGTGAATCTAAGTTTACAAATATTTTACTTATGTCCTTTGGTTTCAATGTACTCTTTTCACTACCAAAACTATATTTATACTTTGTACTAGTACGTATGCGACTTTTCTTTGACTCACTTATATCTTTGATGGTTGAAGCATAATGTGTTCTTTTGATTATATTAGGATACCTTGGTGATTGAGGGTGTATCCGGAAGGAAACTTTGGACGTTATTTTGCGTAAATAGGTGAGTGTTCCTTGTTTGTTATATTTTCATTGCCTATGTGGCTTGTTCTTGCTTATATGACTTGTTGTGAACAAATGATAACATGTTAAATGTTTTCAATGATTGCTTAAAATGAGGTTGTTAGGCGAGTGTGTACTTTATCGCACTCGACCTAAATGAAATGTGAAATTTTCAATGTTTAAGTGATTAAATGCTAGTTGTGCATGAATATAAGTCTCTTGGCTGAACTGGGCCCTACCCTTCGTTACTGATCGACTCGAGCCAGAAGCGGACTCGATCGGGCGATTTAGTGACCCTGGGTGAACGTTTGGTATACTCGAGTATTATTTTGAAGTCTGGTGGAGCCTGGCCAATGTCTGGGAAGGGGGTGAATGAAATGAATGAATGAATGTCAACGCAAATGAACGATTTTACTTATCAAAATGTATTTTCAAATGATTGGAGGAATAAGGAAAAATGACAGGAGAATGAATGAACGAATGAATGAATGGCTTCTTGTGAGCACGTATCCTTTTAATGAATATGCTCTTATCGCTTTCCATTGTAATGTTTCTTGAGTTATTGATTGTTTATGGTAACTGCATTGAACTTTTCGTTTGATTATATGTTCAGAACCTCACTGAACTTTTAACTCATCCCTTTAGTTTTGTTTTCCTTAACAGGGGAAGGCGAGCAAGGACGAAAGCTCGGTGTAGACTAGTTTGGTCTAGTTCTTTCATTTCTTTTGTAATGGTTCTTGCCCTAACGCTTGGCCTGGGCTGCATGTATGAAGAATTGAGAACCTTTGTATATTCAATGGTTGAACTCCCTTTTGAGATAGAAATGTAGATAAGTTTCGTTTTAAGTTTTGAATTTTATTATACAAATTCTTGTGGTTTTATTCCGGTTTTGATTGAGATCTAAAGTGAATGATTGAGTCCCGGCGAAAGTTGGGCCGGCGGTCCGCCGAACTCTTTGGTTCGCCTTAGGGTGAGGTGGGGCTGTCACACACACATATATATATATATCTATATATATTGACTTATTATAATTATCATTGTCTTAGTTTATTCCACTCGTATTATATTTTTATCTTTGTTTATATCCTTAAATTATTTTCTCCATGTCCATATTATGATTGTCCTTATTACTACGGTTTATTAATTATAATTTACTATTATTATTGTTGTTATCATTATTATTATTATTATTATTATTTTACATGTTTCGTTTAACTATTTAGAACCTATCTCACTCTGTCTACATTAACCTAATAAAGCTAGATAAAGACGTTTTAGATTTCCCTTTAAGCATCATAGACGTAATTAATTAAGTATAATGTTTACATGACCAGCCCTTCAATTCTAACAATTGCCTTAAATTGGGTCTTGATTTTTAATATGCACGATATACTATAAAAATGGACTAGTTGTATTTAAAAATTTATTTATTAGACACTTATAAATTTTTATATTACATTTTTGGTCCACATCGTCACTGTTTTCCCCTTTTTTTTTCTGTCTTTTCTTTCTCAGGGACCCATGGTTGGCCAAATGCCAACCATGGTTGACCATGGTCGCCAGACTCTCTGGCGACCCAATCGGCCAACCAAATCTTTGCTCATTGTCTATTCCTGCATGAGACATTTTTTTTTTCTGGTAACCTTTGGAAATTCTTTTCTCTGTTGCCAGAGAGGGCGGCCCCCCACTCTTCCTTTTTGTGTGTGTGTGGCAGCCAAAACATAGCAGTGGCAGTGGCTGTTGCTCTTCTTTTCCCTTATATATTATTTTTATTTTTATTTTTTAAACAGATTCAAACACCCTCTAATTTCAAGATTAAAATCAACCCCTCTATTTCTATTAATCTAGATACGAATCTTATCAAAACATATATATCTACACCTATATAGCAATAATACATGTCCATAAAATTCCTAGAAACTTAATACAACTATTAAAACTTAAAAGAGAAGTTTTCTTGCATGAACTCGAGACTTACAGATTTAGGTCCTAATCGTCAGATCGATTGACGGTGTCGCCTGTTTCTCCTTCTCTCCCCTTTGACGGCTCTTGCTCTAGGGAGGCAGACGAAAGAAAGGTAAGGTTGGGGATAGGTTATTATTATTTTTTTTTCTTTGTTGTTTTGATATGTATGCTAAACCCCAATAACCACCCACTAGTAGGTAGTTTAGATAGGAGTTTTAACTATGGTGAACTTTCATCTTATTTTATCTCATCTTACCCCTTAATTAACAATTTAACCTAACCTGCAAATATTTTTGCTTTTACCCATAATAAATTACCATTTAATTAAATTGGGCAAGATAAAATGAGCCCAAAAATCATGGATTTTACAAGGAACTTCACAAATCTCGAACTCCTATGGTCCATCATGATTTATACTGACTTGAAACCTTCAAGAGAGTTGTAGGTAACCTTACTTGACAATTTTCTTTTGTTTTATATGATGTTTGTCTAGTTTTTGAAATTTTTTTCTTTGTTCCATTTCTTAGTTGACAAAGGGTGATTTCTTTTGGGATGTTTTGGCCTAAGATTTGTCATGTTTCCTTCCCCTTTTGTATCCACGTAGGCCATTGATATGAACTTTTATGAAGCTCTGTTGAGTTTCTTTTTGTATAAAGTAGAAAGTTGAGATGTGGGTTTTTCCCTTGAACTTTGTTTCTTTTTGTGCAAAAATACAATGATTTCGAGGTGATTTTAATGTTACAAATGTGTTTAAAATGATGAAAGGAATTAGTAGATGTAAATAGTTGAAGTAGAAAATTACCGAAAAATTTTCTGGCGAAGTGATCGGAAATTTCCAGTTTTCGGGGGAACTTTTTCTTTTTTTGGGGTTAGTTGTTTGTCTTTTAAATTCTTTTCCCTTTTTTGTCTTTCTTGTTTTGATTCTCTAAAATTATTTAGTTGTTTAGGGATCTTGTTTGAAATAAGAAATTGGCCAATGTTTTTAAAAAAGGCCAAGCTTTATACCATTTGAAGTTGGCTTATGTGCAACATATCATTGGATTTGATTTCTTTTCTAGTGAACCAAAAGTCTAGTTCTTTATCTTGGGTTTACTTTCATGTTTGCTTGGCTATCACTGAAGTTTTGTCCGGGCCAGAGCATTGAAGCCCAAACATCTCCAGTTGATATGTGATGGGTTTGAAAGTTGGCTTATGTTTATTATTATTTGGTTGGCTTTTTTTTCATTAAACAATTTTCTGGGATTTTCTTTTGACAAAAACACACACAAAAAAGGATCCTGGTCGTTATGTTGTTGTAAGACCTTAGTTGCTTTTGATTTTGAGTACTCATAAGATATTTGCTATTTGGTCCCCTAATTTTTTTATAATTATGCTAAGGTCCAAAAATTACAATAATGGATAAATTTCTTCCTTTTAGAGTCTTGATCTCTTTTATATGTTTCATGCATGTTTTGGGTGAATTAATTCTAGTTCTTTCAGTATAATTGGGGTTTAAATAAATTTGTTAAATTTAGATTTTCAATTCGGCAACTTTAGAAATTAATGCAAATAGTTTTTAGTTCGATGGCTCAAAAATCATTTTTTTTGTGGTTGTTTAGTTCAAATCTGATTATATTATGAATACTAGGATAGTAAAAAATTATTTTTGCAGAATTTTGATGTTAGCCCCAATTTTTAAAAAATTCATACTTTCACCCCAAAACTTTTGATTTTCTTATTTTAGTCCCTATGGATCTTTGTTGCATTCATCATTAAGATTCCCCTTGGCTTTTTAATTCTTTATGTATGCTTGGAGTATTAATTTATTAGATTAAGTTTTTTTATCTTTAATAATTAATTGTCAATTAAATTGGTACCTTGACTCGTTTATTGATTTTGAAAAAAAAAAATAGATAACTTTCCCTTCCCCTCACTTAACCGCTATTTCGAAAGGGAGGGGTACCCCTATTATCATTTAAATTTATTTTATATTCTCCTATGTGTTGCTACATATTTATATGTTTTATGTGTTTTTCTTTTACTTATTTATTTTAATCTTTTTATTCATTTTTTATACTTGTTCATTTAATTTAAGTCGTATAATTATTTGGGGGGCATTTAAATGTGCAAAATGTAATATATAGGTTATATCCTTTTACCCAAGAAATGTAATTAACTAGATAAATGTAATAAATAGGTTAGATAGGTTTATTTTCTTATATGTTCCTTTTAGATTGTAGTTATGCTCCCAACGTAATAATTAGGTTTTGTGTACTTGTGTGTTTTTGTGTTTATGTGTTTTATTTAATTTCCTTAGGGTTTTGCATTTAGATAGTATGTTTATATGCTATGTGCTCTACATGCTCTATGTGTTTATTTATTTTGATTATACTCTATAGTTTTATTTATTTATAATAAGCGCATGATATCACTACACCAGTCCAACGCTAGTTGCGGCTTTTCTTTTCAATTTCGTACTAGTCAAACGCTAATAAGAACTTTTAGAAATAGGTTAATCCAATGCTAGACCCTTAAGCCATTCACACGGTAGATTCATATTTTGTGTGACATTTTCATGCATTTTTTCTATTTTAGATTATTTTCATTTACATGATATGTCCTTTTATTCCCTTTTTCCTATATGCATGAACCATTTTTATTTAAATTTGCATTTCATTTAACTAATTAGAAAATAGGTTAGTTCATTTGTTTGGTTAGATCAGAAGAGTCACTCTTCGAATATGGAAAATAAACGAGTATGACTTCTTAACCTTAACACGCTATTATTCCTCTATAAGAAGAAAAATTGTGTCATGAATTTTAGTTTCTCATACCCATTATGTTGCATTCGGCTCTTTAACGTCATGTATATTTATCTATATATCATAATTTTCTTTTATTTGAGTCTCATCTATTGCATTTTTGTGACCTCTTCAAGGGATTATTCTTGAGTTTCGTAATTAATGCAATTGGTACCAATCAAACGTTAAAGAGAAATTTCATCCCTCCCAATATCTTCTAGATTTAGATTTGCATCCATATAGAAACATTCAAATGTGATAAGTTTAAAGGTTAGATTAGGAAAATTTTGACTAAATCTCGCAACTAATTTTGGTTAGATTGAAAGAGTGTCTTCCGTTCAAGTCAGTCAAATCTCTGTCTTCCTTTTTTTCAACCTTGATTCTTGAACCTTTTTCTCTCGTTTTCAAAAACTTGAAATCGTCTAAAAGGGTTTTATTCATTTTCATTTAAAAATTTTTTTTGAGTGATTAGGCACACATAAACTCAATACCAAGTAGGGACTTTCTTTTTCTTTTTTTTTTAAATCCCTTTTAGGATATTAGTTTGGATCCAAACAGTCATATTTTCTAAATATCATTTTAGGCCTTCTTTCTTTATTTTCTAAAATTTAAAACTCACATTTTTTTAACACCTTTCTTTTTATTTTCAAAAATGGGGCGCAACAAGGTCAACTCTCGTCTGAAGAATCTAAGCTGCTCGATTAATATGTCTTGAAGAACTCAATAGAGACATTTTGATCCTCCTAACTAACAATGTGATCAGCTACTTTTGTGCTGCACCTGCACACTCTTGTGTTGCTACACAATCACGTATAGGAAAGAAGCATCAAGCATGCTCTGCTCATTACGTGTACATTCCATAGTGACGACAATTCTGATGTGATGGGCACTTTTCATTATTGCACAGCTTTTTTAAAAAATAAAAGAAAAAGAAAAATTCAAAACCTTGTAAGGAATAACAGAGAAGGGGAAGAATTTTGAGAATCAAATTATTAAGATCATGGCAAATTTTAGAATTTTTCTTGGCACCCCTCATGTTTTTAATGTACTTGTTTCTCTTACTAGGAAAATCTATATAGCTTGCAAGTCCAACTGTCCAAGCTTGCAAAGTGTAAGAACTGTTTATGTCCCCAACTTCACCTTTATGAAAGGGTTAATAACATTTTGCCCCCTTGAACTTAGAGGGTAATCGCACTTTAATCCCCTAAACTTTAAATAATACATTTATCCCCCACGAAAACTAGTCACATAGAAATACAAAAAATAGTTAGTGCAATGACATTATTGCCTCTTTTTTCGTGAAATTGTTTATAACTTAATATCATTTCCTTTCATTGCTAAAAGATTTACATCTTTTCTATAGTATTAATTATACAAAAATAACAAACTAAAAAAGTTTTAAAAAAGTTAATATTTAGTTTATAATCTTGAAACTTTTCCGCTTGGATTAATGTTTACTTCTATATATGTTTTGTTCAATTTATTGGACAATAAGTCAAATAAAATGGATAAATAACACAATACTAAAATAAATACAATTACCAAAATTTATATAAAAAAGGTAATACCAAACTCATTTTTAAAAGTAATTTTTTATCATTTTAATTTATTTAAAATTTTATATTAATATCGTTGTCATTTTTGGTTTATCAAATTAGTCCAACATGAAATTCTTAATCAAATTTGCTAAAATGGTTGATATGCCTCATTTTTATACTTAGAGAAAGAAAATAGAGATTAAATCAAATTATATTCTTTTGAGAAGAAAAATCAACAATAGTAAACTATAAATACGTCAACAGAAAACAACAATAGTATTAGCCTAAAAGTTCACATAAACTAAAATAATAAAAAACCACTTTTTTGAAAAAAAAAAAACAAGTTTAGTATTACCTCTTTTTCAGAAAGAAGTTTGGTATCTATATTTATTTTAATATTGCATTATTTATTCTTTTTTGACATAAATTATAATAAATTGAACAAAGGATAGAAAATTAAAAGATATAAACTAAATTTAGCTTTTTTTTCGGTTTGACATTGTTGTATAGTTGATACAATAGAGAAAATGTATATTTTTTAGCAATGAAAAAAAATATATTTTTTAACAATGTAAGGAACAATACTATGTTATAGATAATTTCATGATTAAATGGATAATAATATCATTGCACTCACTTTCTTTTGTATTTTTCAATTTGACTAGTTTTCATAGGAAATAAAGTGTATATATTTAAAGTTGAAGGGGGTGTAAAATGTGACAATCCCCTAAGTTTAGGAGGGCAAACTACTATCAACCAAAAGTTAAATTAACACTTTTTAGCTTAAAAGGGGAGGAAACATTTTGTTTAAGGGGAAAATATTTGGCTCTTGCTAAGGAGGGCTTATCTACCTATTATACAAAATCGAACCCCACTTCACTGTTGCAGGGAACCTTATGTGGCCACGTGTCATGCTTTTCATGAGAAAATGGGGTTTGCATTGTGTTTTATTCGTTCCTTTCTTGATCTTCTGTTGGTGAATTTAGCTCTTTGTGCATGCAACAAAACTTTGGGCTAAGAATAGTAACAAGCCATTGAAAGATGGGTTTGTAAATTAATAGCTTAAATGAACTGGAATGCGGAAGTTTTCTCTGCCAGTAGATGCTGAATCTGCGAAAGTTACATTTGAACCCTGCGGGAAAAAAAATTGAGTTCTTGAACAGTTATAAACTATTTGGGGGCAGGTTCTATTTAATAGCTTAATTGGACTGGAATGTCTCTCTTTGGCAGAGCTTTTACTCGGTCGGTCAATTCAACCACCTGGGTTGGGTTTTAACAAGTTCAAACTCGACTCGTATAGTTAGCACAATTTTCAAGTTTTGGATTATGAATTTTGGGTTGATAAATGTGAAATTCATATTTTACTCACGAAATATTCAACTTGTTAGATTAATTCGGGCGTAACCCAAGTTCACTTATTGCTTTTTAATTTTCTTGATATAATTACTATAAATTGAGTTCTAAAACTAATTTAACGTCCACAAGACCACAATATTTAAACTATACACGAACTAGTAGCAATTCATTAAAAAGTTTATAAACCAAGAATTTTCCAACAACAATATTTCTGATTAGTTTAGACTGCATGGAAAATAGCAATAAAACATGATCAATAGTCAATATATTTTCAAAGGTTTTCAATTTGTTTCTACTAAGATTTGTCCTGCTGAATATTTTGACATAATTTTGTATATTTAGTTTTTTATATATATTAATATATTTTGACACAAAACTTATTAGTATAAAGTATTAGTATTATATACTTAGAGATATACATACATATATGTGTGTGTGTGTGTGTGTGTGTGATTGTATGTTTGTATGTATCAAAATATGAATATATATAATTAAACACATAGATGCAGATTAAAGGATCAGACTTACATCAGATTGAGTTAAATAAGATCCAAACCCAACTCATATTTAATTTGGACCTAATATTTAGCCCCAAATTCATCCTAGATCAATGAAATGTTAAGTTCATCAAACTTTTTCTTGGGTCGAACTTGGGCTGACCCTACCCTACCCTACTGACAGTCCTAACTTTAACCATTGGAATTGCTTCTTTTTTTTTTTTTTTTTTTTTTGTCTTAGCAGTCTCTCAAGTATGTTTATGGTATTATTTTTCCCAGTGTATGGGTATGGCCCTTTCTCCCTGTCTATCTCCTTTTAGATCCATTTTCTCTCCTTATTCATGACTTGTTTTTAGTGACGAGCACGGGGTATACATATAACAATTTTATTCATCCATAGTCAAGTTTTATATTTATAAAATCCTAAATACCCTATATGTGATTTTTCGCAAGTATACGAGTCGAAATTGAGTATAGAGTATTAAGGGTCGAACCTACAAGGAAAAATGTCAATTGCCGATGGTTTTAAACTCCTTTATTATTTAGACTACCACAAGTGCAAGAAATTAAATTTACAATATAAACATGAAATAAAAGTAATACAAATAACAATAGAAAGCTCTTAGAGGTATAGAATTCCTTACTACTCTTGCAAATGAAATTACCGGTTACTTGTATATTATTATCTTGGGTAGTTATGGTGTAATTTCCTAATATATGTGAAACCTACTCTTGTAATGAATCAACTGTACTTGTAATTACGCCACACCTACTCTCGTGGTTATGAAATTAACTATATGTTCATTTCTTCTATAAAATTATATGAAATGAATCATTAAAACCACAAAGATGCACCTCAACTCTCGTGAGTGAACTCCTTAGATTTATCACTTCCTTGAACTAATGTTAAATTCCAATTCTCATTACAAATTTAACATCTTAAAATTATCACAATTAATGGCTAGTTAATCATGATTAGTAAAGCAAAAGTGATAAACAACTTGCTCAAAATAATATCATCAGCTAATCAAGCAAACATCACTAACAAGATTTAGAAAGTTCATCCATAACTACAATCATAAACTTTAGTAAAAAATGAAAACAAATACCAAACTTGTATTATAACTAAACATGAATTCAAATACAAAAGAGAAAGTGATAGGAGGGAAATCACCTTTGTCACATGAGCTTCAACCTCTCCATCTTTGCTCTTCAAATCTTCATCCAAATCTAACTACAAATACAAGAAGGATAAACTACACTAACTATACTAATCTACCCTAAATAATAAATTAAGGAAATTCTAGTGAAGACTACATTTTTGTGGGGTTTCTCTAGCTTTCCAAAGTTGTGAAAATGTTCCCCAAAGGCCTCTATTATAGAGGAATTAAAGGTCTAAATGAGTTATTTCTAGTTGTCATTTTTGCCTCTCGAAACATCCAAAGATTGTTTCTACAAGATTCTTTACTTGCTTGCTCAGATACAGTCGGAATTCTTGCAGAAAAATGGGTCAAAAAACATGTATGAACATAGCACAAGTTGTAGAGTAAGTTGCAACCGAAATTGAACACGTGACCTCGAAAACGCGACTTGAGGTTGCGTATTGACCTCACGTTTTGCTCTTTGGCAGTTTACTTCTGGTCAAGTCTTCTCTTTGCTCTGTTTTTGTACCAATTTCCCTTGATATTTTCTCAATTATGGAGGCTGAACTAACTCTTGTATAAAACATGAAAGTTACAGCCCTTGAGTTAGCTTTCGAATTCATCAAAAATCATCTAATTTAGAGCTCTGTGGACCAAGAAATAACCAAAATATCCTCGACTAGTCAACCCTCTATTTTAGTTTTTGACAACAAAATTGCACTTCTTTATTTCGACATTTTGTTGTATAGTTGATACAATAGAGAAAATGTATATTTTTTAGCAATGAAAAAAATATATATATTTTAACAATGTAAGGAACAATACTATGTTATAGATAATTTCATGATTAAATGGATAATAATATCATTGCACGCCCTCATTAGCAAGGGCCAAGTATTTTCCCCTTAAACAAAATGTTTCCTCCCCTTTTAAGCTAAAAAGTGTTAATTTAACTTTTGGTTGATAGTAGTTTGCCCTCCTAAACTTAGGAGATTCTCACATTTTATATATACACTTTATTTCCTATGAAAACTAGTCAAATTGAAATTTAGACTACCACAAGTGCAAGAAATTAAATTTACAATATAAACATGAAATAAAAGTAATACAAATAACAATAGAAAGCTCCTAGAGGTATAGAATTCCTTACTACTCTTGCAAATGAAATTGCCGGTTACTTGTATGTTATTATCTTGGATAGTTATGGTGTAATTTCCTAATATATGTGAAACCTACTCTGGTAATGAATCAACTGTACTTGTAACTACGCCACACCTACTCTCGTGGTTATGAAATTAACTATATGTTCATTTCTTCTATAAAATTACATGAAATGAATCATTAAAAGCACAAAGATGCACCTCTACTCTCGTGAGTGAACTCCCTAGATTTATCACTTCCTTAAACTAATGTTAAATTCCAATTCTCATTACAAACTTAACATCTTAAGATTATCACAATTAATGGCTGGTTAATCATTATTAGTAAAGCAAAAGTGATAAATAACTTGTTCAAAATAATATCATCAACTAATCAAGCAAACATCATTAACAAGATTTAGAAAGTTCATCCATAACTACAAGCATAAACTTTAGCAAAACATGAAAACAAACACCAAACTTGTATTATAATTAGGATTTATTGAAATTTCTTTGTATGTTGGCACTTTCTAAGGGGGAGCTTTATTTGAACTTATTTGATAAAAGAAATCTTCATTTTATTTGTCATCATCAAAAAGGGGGAGATTGTTGACTTTGGTCGATCAATCCTTGGTTTTGATGATTAACAAACCAAAATGTAGATTTGGGCTAATGTTTTTATGTGAGCAATTTGTTAGAACAGATTCTTGTGGCACAAAAGAAGAAGCAAAAACAGGGCACTCATGTCGGACGTCCGAAAGGAAGCTATCGGACGTCCGAAAGGATGAAGAACATCAAGAAGGAAACTCTGTCGGACGCTCGTGAGGAAGCATCGGACGTCCGGAAGGATCGGACGCACGCCTCGGACGCACATCGATTGCATCGGACGTCCGAAAAATTTTGCAAAGATTTGATGACTCTCTGACGACGTTCGGACGCAGGGTTCGGACGTCCGACAGGTGGTTTGGGCGCAGGGTTCGGACGTCCGACAGGCCAACGGCTAGTTTTGACAGCATTTAATATTTGACCGTTGGAGAGCCTTTTGGAGCCATTTCTCACCTTCTATAAAAACCCCAAAGCACAAGAAGACAAGGGACTTTTGCCAACACAAAATACAAGCTTACAAGTGAGATTTTTGAGTAGAAAGATTCTTTGTTGGTTGTATAAGGGGTTGGGAAAGTTGGGTTGTGAGGTTGCTCAAGTGAAGGTTACTCTCTAGGAGGAGTAAAACCTTGGTGAAGGTGAACCTATCACTTGAAGTGGTAAAACCTTGGTGAAGGTTGCCTCATTTGTATAAAATAGTTTTTAATTGGGTGAGTGATCTTTCAAGTGTAGGTTGTTGAGGGTTAACTAGAATTGTTGTAAAACTCCTTGGCTCAACCAAAGAGTGTTTGGGGTGAGGAAGGAGTGAGCCTTCACTTGTACATCTTGGTTAGCATCGCCATCTATTGAAGAGGCTATTGGATTGATATTTGGTTTGCATTTCTTATCTTTTCTCTTTAATTAAGTTTTCTTTATTGTGCTTAAATTTGATATATTTTTGTGCATCATTGTGATATTGTTTGTACTCATTGGGTTGCACCAGGCCTTACAACATGAATTCAAATACAAAAGAGAAAGTGATAGGAGGGAAATCACCTTTGTCATATGAGCTTTAACCTCTCCATCTTTGCTCCTCAAATCTTCATCCAAATCTAACTACAAATACAAGAAGGATAAACTACACTAACTATACTAATCTACCCTAAATAATAAATTAAGGAAATTCTAGTGAAGACTACATTTTTGTGTGGTTTCTCTAGCCTTCCAAAGTTGTGAAAATGTTCCCCAAAGGCCTCTATTTATGGAGGAATTAAAGGTCTAAATGAGTTATTTCTAGTTGTCATTTTTGCCTCTCGAAACATCCAAAGATTGTTTCTACAAGATTCTTTACTTGCTTGCTCAGATACAGTCGGAATTCTTGCAGAAAATGGGTCAAAAAACTTGTATGAACATAGCACAAGTTGTAGAGTAAATTGCAACCAAAATTGAACACGTGACCTCGAAAACGCGACTTGAGGTTGCGTATTGACCTCACATTTTGCTCTTTTGCAGTTTACTTCTGGTCAAATCTTCTCTTTGCTCTATTTTTGTACCAATTTCCCTTGATATTTTCTCAATTATGGAGGCTGAACTAACTCTTGTATAAAACATGAAAGTTGCAGCCTTTGAGTTAGCTTTCGAATTCTTAAAAAATCATCCAATTTGGAGCTCTGTGGACCAAGAAATAACCAAAATATCCTCGACTAGTCAACCCTCTATTTTAGTTTTTGACAACAAAATTGCACTTCTTTATTTTGACATTTTGAGAATGAAAATGACTGAACCGAATTTCGAGGTCTCACAAGAAATGTAGATGTATCTCTTATGTTCAAAATGGTTTAAGAATCATCTCAATCCAATGTGTGTAACTCAAGATATAGCCAAAAAATCACAAGGTATCAAAACTGGAAAACTCCCTTCCTTTTATTCTTGATTGCATTTCCTTTTTTGAACATTTGGCGCTTCATGTCTTCTTTAAATCACTTCAAATCATCAACACTCATTCAAATATCTTCTCAAGTAACTCCAATTAATGATTGAATCATTTAACCTACAAAAGCAGAAAGTTTTCACCATTAAAATCCATAGAAATGTAACTTTTGATACTTAAACCACAGAATATATATTTTCACTAGATACCTAGTTAATTAGTTATAAAAATAATTGAAACACTCCAAAACTAATTAATAAAACACACTAAAAATACACAAAATATGCACTTATCATTTAGCACTCCTTATTCATGGTTAGAGCCTCTCACAGCCTATTCCTCCTGTGTCTTTTGGTAAGATATGATGATTTATGGTTAGAGCTTCCATATTGGGCCCCCGTTCAACTTTCCTTTGGCGTGTTGTGTCTCTGCTATGGCCTAGGCATGTATTAAAATCATGGTGTGCTTTAATTGAAAGTTTAGACTTCATTAAGATGCATCTTTAAAAGATCATGTGTTCGAATCCTGCTGTCAATGTAAGAATTGTATTAGTCGATGATCTGTAAGAATTTATATAAGCGATCTATAATTTCGGAGGCATACACTAACTCGTAGTGGTGATCGAAACTGAACCCACCCAAATTTTAAAATCATAAAAAAAAAAGATGCATCTCAACAAAAGTCCACCGAGAAGCAAATTCCCCTAGTGCGATGAAAATAATTGCCCTTTTTTGTTTGTGTTTGCTGGCTGCTCTCTTCTTTTAATGTATGAAGTTGGGCTCTTTAAAAAGCAAGGCACAAGAAAGAATATTGGGCTATGTGCTGCAATCCTAGATGAATGGGCTTCGAGGAGGCCCGTGAGCTTCACTTTTTCTTCCTTTGTATTTTAATTTTCATTTTAGTTGGTAGATTTATATTAGTTTTGTTGTATAGTTTATCATCATAGACAATATCTTAATTCTAGTTTGTATATATATATATATATATATATATATATATATATTTGTACTCTTAATGAATTTATGTTAGATGGTTTACTTATTGTTTCTCCCTTTATGGATGTGTCGTCATTAAAAAGTGACTTGTTTTATGGTTTTTTTTTGCTTCTTTGTGTTAAGTTTACATTTATAACAATTTGGCATTACTAAAGAGCTAAATGTTTCGATTTCTAGTTTGTGTTAATTTTTTTAATAGTTATCATTTCTAGAATCTCTTATGTGGCATTACTAACAACTAGATATTTAGATTGTAATTCATTTTGTAACAATGTGGAATTACTAAAAACTAACTAATATTTAATGATCTTCTATTTTGCTTCTATTTTAGAGTATAGAGTGTGTAATTACTTTTTAACTTTACCCTAGACAAAAAAAAAAATTCTTAATGAGTGACTTGGCTCAATTCTTTTCTTTTTGCATTTTTAACCATTACTCGGTTCTAATAATCTATAGCATTATACTTTTGACCCCTAAGAGGAGAGTTGCTCCATTCCATCTAACCACTACTAGATAAAAGAGCACCGTTTTTTACTGTAGTAGCCCCTTTATGTTGCCATGAGGTCAAGGGGAAATTGAGATTTTGTTTGAATTCTCTATTTTTTGAAAAACAAGTTTTTCATATACAATGCTACAGTAATATATAAATAAAAACAACTCTAAAAATACCACATTGATACAATATATCAAAAACAACTCTAAATATATAAAAAAGATTGAAAAAAATAAAATCTACACCATCTTTTTCTTTCATCCATCACCACAACCATCACCCACCACCGCCACCATCCCCTCCTCCCTCTCTTTTCTCTCCCTCCCTCTTCCTCCCCTCCCTTTCTCGGCTACACCCCACCTCTCCACTTCGCCCTCGATCTGGTCGAGGGGAAGAGAGGGAAGGGGCGTGGAGTGGTGAGAAAGGGGAGTGGAGGAGGGAAGAAAGGAAGGAGGAAGAGGAATGAGAAGGAAAAGGGAAGGAGAAGGACGTAGAAAGAGGATGGTGGCGGTGGCGGGTAGTAGTGGTGGGTAGTAGTGTTAATTTTTAAAAAATATCTTAAAATTTTTAAACTTTAAAACTACCCTAAAATATATTCCAAAAACACCACTAAAAACATTTAAAAATTAAAATTTTTTCATATACATTGTTACAGTAAAATATTTAAAAAAACAACTCCAAAAATAGTTAATCCAAACAGAGCCGAGTTTTTTGGATGAATAATGCACAGTGACAGAAGGAAATTGGCCTTAAAGACAATCAAATTAAGTTTTCATCCTTCATGATTGTTCTAGTCTAGCCAACAGTTTAAAACTATTGTGGGGTAATAAATATGTAAATCAAATTGTAATTTAAAAAATTAAGTTTTTGTCAATCTGCTTAAAATATCATGTTTACCCTTCTAAATTTAATTGAATGGGTAAATAATTATCAACTATTTAAGGGTATGTCCATCAAATATAAAACAAAATTTATATCACTTGTTTTAAAAAATATAGCATTATTTTTAAATTATTTTATTTTTATTTAAAAACAAAGTAATTTTCTAACTAATCAAATATTGTTAGTTTACAAGTTAAAAGGATTAATTGTATAATAAAAAATAAAAAAGTTTATTAAAAAATATTTAGCTATCAAATAAAAACTAGGCAAGTGGTAAAGTCTATACATATTTAAATGAAGATCCACTGTACAAATCTTATCAAAAGCATATATACATTTTGTTTTAAAAACAAAGACCCACAATTTAAAAAAAAAAAAAAAGGTAAATCGGGTCAATTGAAAAATTGGGTAGATTTCCGGTTGAACCATTGGGTCAAATGAGTTTATCTAGGTTTGACGAGATCAATTTCTTGTCCGATCAAACTAGAGACCCGACCCGAACTATTGCCTACGTCACTGGGCCAATCTGTTCAATTGTTGGACCGAGTCGGGTTTAATAACTATATTTAATGCCCAGCATTCTACAAAGACACTTGTTGCTACTTCAAGATTCCTTGAGGACCCCATTATCCAGTTTCTGCATGTATCTCTTATGATTCTTCCAACCCCTGCCAAGCTAGGATTGCCTTGGGCTGATCCATTAGTGTAAGTTTAAGCCCATGTGGCAGAAGGAGGAGTCCAAGAGATTGGTGGGAAAAAAAAACTCAGAAGCTCTTGGAGGACCAAAAAACAGCCAAAAATGATTCAATTTTGGTTGGGCCAGAATGAGTTCTTGAAGGACCAAAGGAAAAAAAAAAACTTAGAAGCTCAATTTGCACATAAGTTGAAAAGATTGGTGGAAGGTTTATTGGACTTGAAGATTTTCTTGCTATGATTATTCCACAAGGTCCAACGTCCAAAAGGAAATAAGATAGGGGTGCATCCGAAGTCAGATCGAGTTCGAATAGTGTCCTACTTGAGTTCGACTCAAGTTAAAATAACTGAATTCAAAATCAAGCTCATCGAGCTTCTAGAAGTTGAGCTCGAATTCGACTTCAATTTATTTTTAATTCGAACTCAAGCTCAAGTTTAATCAAGTCTAATTGAATCTAATTGAGTTCCGAGCCCATTGGAGTCTAATAGATCTTACTTAATAAAAAAATAATATTTTACATATAATTTTAAATAAAGGATATAATTGACATTTTACAATAATAAATATTAAAAATATATATGTATGTATGTATGTATGTATGCATTGGAAGCTCGATTAGGCTTGTTGAACCTGCGAGCTTAAGAATATAATATTGGAGCTCAATTCATGAGCATTTTTGAGTAGCTCAAATTCATGCCACTTGAACTTGGTCAACGCCAAAGTTGAGTTAAGTAGCTAACAGAGCTACTCGCGAGTTCGAGTTGATTACCTTGGTCAAATTGAAAGCCTAAGATACCTTAAGGAATTTTATAGATATGGCATACTTATATGCACAAGGATTGATTTCTATATACTTATATTTCGAGGAAAAATATCTAAAGATGTATAGAAACATAATGTAAAACACAGATTCACTTTCATTTACAAAAAGTATAAGCCAATTTAAAGCTTGAGGTCAAATGCCATCTTCCTAGTTCACTGGATTGATCAAAAAAGGAAAGAAATACCGTTCTTCTGCTTTCATCTAATCGAGCAATATGGATTTTAGAATAAACAACATAAACTTGCTAAGGGCTTTAAGACAGCAATATTGCTTCAAAATAATAGCATACCACTGGAAGAGCTTTCCCGTGTTTTGTGCAGTATGATTAAGCAATAGAAGAAGCATGAAACAGGAAGTGTTGGTCAGACTGACGATTAGTGCTGGACTTATCACAATAGCTAAAATGCCAATTTTCACAAAAAAAAAAAAAAGTTTAGTTTGGGATTTAGTTTTTCAGCGATAATTAACAAGCATCACTACTTGCAATTTTGATGTGCTTGAATAATCAGAATCTGGTATAATCAGCTGGTGTTATGCTTTGATATGGTTGTTCCTCTGTCATTTTTGTAATCTTTCTGAGAGGTTGTGAACTTGCATCAATAAAGGTGTAAATATTACATCAGTTAAGTAATCTACCAGTCTCACATTCGTCCACCATGTTGCAAGTTTTGTAGGTAAATTTTGACAATGATGAGGTGCCTATAGAGACAGGAAATCCAGAAAGAAAGTTAGAATGACAGTTGCTTTCACTATAAACACAAGAGAATAAGAAAATTTGCACAGTAAAAGGAAGCCTATAATTCTCATTCGAAATTCTCCATAGACATTTACACCTTTCATCATTTGGATTATCCAATTTGACACTAGTTCTTATTTCAATCTCTTTTTAGTTATTTTAGCTAAATTTGCAGCAATCAAACCTTCTTTTAAAGCCTACATTCCCATTGACAATAATCCCAGCATTTATTCACCCTAGTTACCTTATGTACAATTTTAATGCTTCCGTTACCATATGAACATTTTTAATGCTTCCATTGAGGTGTGTCCCATATCAAGACGTGTGTTTATAAGAAAAGAAATCTGTCAATATTTCCAGGTTTCTTTATAAAAACACACAGAACTCCTGAATGGAAATGGGAACGAATTTGTCCCACATGGAAGAATTGATATGCATACTAGTGCTTTATAAGCAACTTCCTCAAGGCCGCTTGACGCCGAGCTTGGTAGCGCAAGCTTGTAACCTGAGCAGGGGCATTAATGTGTTGGAACGTTGGATTGGTCCAGCTGGTAGGACCGGTAGGGCTATTCACTGGCTCGCCCATTCCAAGCGAAGAGCTGGGTCATGCGGACTTGGCGGAGGCTGAGACCGCTTGGCTCCTAAAGTGGAGGGCACTGCGTGAGGCTGGTTTGACAGAGCAACGAGAACTTCCCGCTCCTTGCAGTGGAAGGATAACGGGCTGGTGCTCCACTAGTCCACTATTACCAGATGGGCATTCCTAATTGAACCAACACTTTTTCAATTTTTTGTTTTCCCGTGGAACCCTCCTCAAGACTGATTGAAGGTAACAAGAGAGAGAGAGAGAGAGAGAGAGAGAGAGGAAAAGTTGCTCCATTCTGCAATAAAAGGTTATTTGCAATAGAGGAAGAGAAATGAATCTCCAAAGATATAAAATGGGTCCAAGCAGTGAGTTTTCCTATCAACATTACCTTGCAATACAACGAAAATCTCCAAAAATATGAAGGAACAGTAAGCATTGAGTTTCCCAATTTTCACTCACATAAAAAAATTAAATTTCTTCAAATTGTGTTTCTACAAATCTACTGGTATCCGTTATGCAAAAAAAAAAAAAAAAATTGTAAGTTTCGCATGTGATGATAGAGTCTTCTTTGCAATTGGATTTTGAGTGATTCGAAGTTACACATTTTCAAGTTACTCATTCTTTAGCTTGAACGAAATGTTAATAAATGCTTGTAGATGATATCTTTGTTTACCAAAATGATCACCATTATTGCATTATAGAAAAGACACCAACCATGTAAAAATCAATTTAGTGTGTGCAAAAAAGATTCACTATATCAGGGACAGGCGCAGGATTTTAGCTTAGGGAGTGAACAATCAAACACTGTATAACAAAAAAAAATATATCACAACAAATGAAGTATACTAACTTGAATTAAAGTCTTACAATTATAGTTTAAAATATGATAACTAATAAATAAATGTTTTTTGGAAAATAAAAGACAAAGTATAAAGCAATGAAAATCAACTCATAGAACATAATCAGATAAACATTAACTAAATTTAATAAAAACACATTAATCATATGCAAATTAACATAAAAGTTCTAAGATACAAATTTAGAATAAGAACAATTGACAAATTAATAATCATCAAAATAAAATTTCCAAACCACAAACTTAAGATAAGTATCTAAATAATTAATGATTATGAATTAAAGTGTAAAGGAATTGCAAAGGAAAAAAAAATAGACTTGCCCTCGAACAATGGAGTTTTAGGGATTAAAGTGTGAATGTTTGAGATGAGTTGAACGAACTTGAGAAAAATTCGATGCTTGCTTGATCAGACAACAAAAGTCGTTGGTTTAGAGATTGACTTTTGACTACAACTTAACTCAATCATGTATACATAAAATTCTAAACATGGCTAAATTTTCTTTTATTTGTCAATTATTTCCAATTTGTATATTGTTTTCATTACCTCAACTAAGGCAAGAAAACTAAGAGTTTGTTTATTAGGAGACTTGCATAAACAGATATTAATGTTTTCTTAGGTAATGTTTGAAACTTGTACTCAAGTAAAAAAGATATCTACAGTAGGGCTTCTAATGTGCCACAAAATTTTGTATAACGAGTATTGCAGCCCAAAAGGTTCTGTACCATAGCTGACAACCCACCTCTCCTGAACTCAGCAAGACACCAGGCAAACTTAATACAAAGGGATAATTTCAGAAACCTCCCCTGAGATTTCATGAAATATCACTAAGCTCCTCCCACGTTTTTTAAATCTTTCTTACCACCCTTTGAATTGACATTTTGTTAACATTGTCAGCCCCTCTAAGCAACAGTAATAATAGAAAATGCATTTTGGAGAAGGAAGAGTATTTTAGTTCCTTTCATACCCTTAGACTGACTGCAAGGAAAAATGTAGAAAGTTGCTGTTGGTGAAAAATGTGAAATGGAGAGTATTTGTCTGCCATGAGCAAGGTTGTTGACCGTTGGACATGCAACAGCTACTTTCGGGATGTTGCAGTAGTATTAAAAGACAGAAATAACTTGAGAAAATAGGCAAATGGAGAGGAAACTGGTAGAAAAAAATGGCTAGTTCATCCTTTGAAGGGCACTCATACAAATCACCATTATCATTAAACATCAAGAATCGATATTGTAAATGCAATCGCAAGGCCACATTAAGAATTTCAGAGTGTGAAAGAAATTCGGATAAGCTCTATTTTAGTTGTTCAAAGTGCAACTACTTCCAGTGGTATGAAGGAAATGAAGGTGAGAAGTGCAGAGCCAAATATATGAAGCTGATTCTGCAGTGAAGAAAGGAAAGCGTAATCAGGAATGTAACTTTCTAGTTCAACAGAATGCAATTATCACCATCTTGTTCATCATCAATCTTGAATTCTTAGCAATTTATCTTTTCATTCAAATCGTTAAAGCAATTGGTTGAAGTGGAAGTAATAGTAGATATGTTCCTAGCTGTTTGGAGCCTTACTGGTCATCCATGAAAGAACCGGAAGGCTTTTGTAAGTCGGACATGATTTTAAGCTATATGAAAATCAGTTGAAACTGTATTTTACTTCATACATATGTGTTAAGATTTGTTGCATTACTGTTATACCAAAAGTCATACTTGAATTGCCATGTGTTAAGAATACAGGTCACCATTCTTAAGTAGAACAATACTCTACTGCTAAGTTCGTTGGAAAACAGCAGAGCATACAAGACTAAAGAAAGGTAACAAATCTGAATCACAGAGTTTCTAAACAGCACAACATACAAGTATTATGTAGCAGAGCATACATAATGCTAATAAGTCATCAGGTTTCTAATTCTGTCAATAGCAATAATAGATACAGTGATATTGCCCAAATTGCAATTCCCAAGCAAACAAAAACAACACCTAAGAGTCGTTCACAAATTGTGGGAATGCAGATAAGTACTTGGCATAACGTACAAATAATACTTAGCAACAGTATATAGCAATCCAAAAGAATTGAAAACATCATCTAAAAACAGTTATCTAGATGGTGAGGATTGCTATATACAAAACTGTACGAAGTCAGTTTCACCCTACAAAAGTCATAATTGTATGTACTTAGAACCATATACTGATGCTGCTATTGTTATTGTGAGATCCCATAGTTGCAGAAGTGGATATTGCAGATGCAGTGACTATTGGAGTTATTGCAGATGCAGTGACTGTTGGCGTTTGTTGTGGATTAACAACTGCATTTGGTCTTACTCTCTTATTATTGTTAGCAACAATAGTTCCAATGCTAGCAAATGGTCCTACTCTCTGAAGCCACAATACAAAAGCTATTAAACTATTGGCTAGGACAGTTAAAATAGTTAGCAACAGCTATGAAACGAATTTCTGATTAACTATACCTTTCTGGTATTAGTACTAGTGCTAGTAGATTGATTAACTTGAACATTAGCTCCAGCAGTTTGATTTTGAGTGCTTTCATTACTGCTTTGACTTGATACAATCACAGGTATATTTCCTTGTGCATGTTCCTGACAAATCAACATATAAAGAAATTCATTTGTATGGTGTTAATACGCATAAAGATACTGTAATTTGAGATTGCTAAAATTACCCATAGAATAGATCCTGCTAATCCTGTATTGGCAATGCCTCTTCCTGGTCTTCCTCTTTGACTTGCCACCTGATTAGCAGAAGTAGAGCTGCCTCCTTTTTCAGCAACAGGAGCTGGTTGACAAGTTCTCCTATTATGTCCAAATGCACCGCACTTTGAACACCTGAAACTGATTGATCTCTTGTGTTGAGATGCAGGAGCTCCTTCATCAGGTGCTTTTCATCTATTTCTCCTTGGTCTGCCAGCTCTTCTTCTAAGTGGTGCCGGTAAAACTATTTTTGGTGTCACATCTTCCATAGGAGGCCACCTATTCATATGTGGAATTGGGTTGATCATGAATGCATATGTCATTAGATATTGATTTCTTGAAAAAGCTGCATCACAATACATTTCCAGTTTCTCCATTCTATAAATAGCTCCTAGTGCAGCATGTTTGCAAGGAAGGCCAGTCAATTGGAAAGCCTCGCATTCACATGTCCTCTCATGCAACTTTACTATATAGGACTTATCGACATCTACTACTTCAAATGTGTTCTCACTGGCATTGTCAGCTCACACATTCTTGATTGGGCTACAATATCCTTCAACTTAGCAGTAACATGTGGAGTAACAATGGTTGTCCATGTGCAGCCTTTTTGATACCTCTTATGTAGTTTCTTTATGAATTTTTGCCTCAGTCCATCAGCCAGAGCAAGTACATTCTTTCCTCTCAGTTCACCAACCCATGCCTTAGGAATGTTTTCTAAGTATCTCCAAGCATCTATGTTAATATTCTTTATTCTTTCCATAGCCTCATTGTGTCCCATAAGATCATAGCTTTTAGCTGCTTGCCAAAAAAATCTCCTTAGAAGCAATCCTGGAAATTTCAATTTGAAGTTGCTGTAGATGTGCCAATCACAATATCGTGCATCAGCTTGTGGCAGTTGTTCCTCATATGCAAGGTTTAGTCCCTATACAAAAGGTATAGAAACAAATTCCTTCAAATACTTGACAGCCAGTTAAAATAGCAACAGTATTCATCTTATTACATGAAACATACAACCAAGTAACATACCTTCTGCCTATCACTTATGAAGGTGAGTGGAATATTGGCTGGAAATGGGCCAAAGAAATCCTGAAAATAATTAAAAAAAACAACTCCAAGCATCCTTGTTTTCACACTCAACAATAGCAAAAGCTAATGGAAGCAAACTGTTGTTCCCATCAAGAGCAATAGACGTCAACAGAATGTCCCCTAATGCACCTTTCAAATAGCAGCCATCAAAGCCAATAAATGGCCTATAACCTGCCAGGAATCCATCTCTATGTACCTTGAAATTTATGAACAATCTCAAAAATTTAGCCTCTATGAGAAGGTTTGGCCTATCATAGTGAATTTTCATGATGCTTCTTGGGTTATTAATCCTCAAAAGTTCAGCATATTTTGGTAACTTTCCATAAGCCTCATTGTGTGACCCTTCTATCTGTTCTACAGCTTTCTTTTTTGCCCTGTAAATTTGCATTCTACTTGGCTGGACTCCATGCTTCATCATTTCAACCTTGACTCCCTTGCTTGTCATCTCTGGGTGGTCTCTCATAACAGAAATTAGTTTCTTTGCAATCCAATCTGATGTTGATTCTGAGTTTTTCCTATTCATGACACACGTATGCTCAGGTGTATATGTCTTAATCATGAATGTGGTTGTATCAGCAACTGGGGATGCATGAATCCTTCAATTACAACCCTCAGCACCACACTTGGTAGTGCACCTACTCTTTTCATTTTTCAACCTCACCAACGGAAATCCTTTCTGAATAGCATAGTCTTTCAAGACTGCTCTAAATGCATCCACATTGGTCAATAGCATCCCTTTCTCAAACTCAATGCCCTCTCTTGGATTGTAAGTCCACATTTTGGACTGCATGATTGCTCTCATAGGATCCAATTCTTGGTCAGATTCTGAATCAGGCACAACAAGAGCATCCTCTTCTCCTCACAATCAGACAAGTCATTTTCCTCCTTGTCACTAGAAGAAATTAACACCCTATCTTCAGCAATGACATTTTCCAAGTCACTATCTATGTCATCCTTCCAAAAGTCATCAGAACTAGAAGCATAAATCTCGTCACCACCCTCAATGTTTCCTACAGGCATAGGAGTTTTTTTTATTTCTATGCCTTTCTGTGCATTCTGAAGTTGGTTGTTGTCTATCATATTCTCCTCTGTAGTAGGAATAATATCCAGATGCAGCAAGTACAAGTTTATAACAAGATCTTTTTCATGAAGTTTGAACATATCAAGGACTGATTTGTCATCGCTAATGTCCGTAAAGCCTGTTGTCCTAGGAATCGCACATTTCATATGCAAAAACATGTTCAAATTTCCAGGCAAATCATTCATTGCCTTATCAGTAACATCACCGAGAAGGTCAATATATTGGTAGTTCTTTGGATCGACATTAGGAATTCTAACTTTGTTTCCCATGTAATGGACTACAATATCATGTGCAATAATTCTTCCTATCCTACATATCAGTGTGTTCCCAAGAAAAGTTTCAATCAGCTGCTATAAGGATCACATATTCAAACATTGTAGATAGTATAACAAACGCATGCTTATTCAAAGTAAAACTCAGGTTCCAAAACAGAACCTTCATAGCAGCTTGCATGAACAAGCAACTATACTATCGTTTCTATTGCAGCTTTTGTCTACAAACCTACTCTATACACCACACTTGGAGCTTGTCATATGTATTGCAGCTTTAATCTACAAAGCTAAGCTCTTCAAACCCAATGACCTTCTAGCTCATGGTTACCATCAAGGTCGCTTGTCTACTCAAAGCATCCGCCATCTTATTTTGTTACCTAGTCTTGTGCTTCAAAATAAAGGAAAATCACCAAAGATGTGCTACCTAATGAATATGTATCTTGCTAATTTGCTTCTGATTGTTGATGTATTTCAAGGCTTGGTGATCAGTATATAGAACAAACTAATTCAAGATCAAGTAATACTTTCAATGCCTTAAAGACTTCTAACGAACTTCACTTAACTTCTCACTAAAGAAATCCACCAGCCTCTTTTCTTGAGACAAGACTGCTCCAATCCCAACATCACATGCATCACACTCCACTATGAACAACTTCTCAAAACTTCAGAGAACTAGACACAGTGCAATGGTCAACTTCTTTTTAATTAACCAGAAACTCTGCTCCAAATTAGGATACCACTGAAAATTTCCTTCTGCATGCAATTCGTCAAATGGACCACAATAGAGCTAAAATTGTGGATGAAACATCTATAAAAGGTTGCTAGGTCATGGAAGTTTGAACATCTATCACAGTATGAGGAGTAGGCCATTTTTGAATAGCCTTCACTCTCCTTTCATCCACATGAATACCTTCCAAACTAACAACAAAGCTTAAGAAGACCAAGCTTGCTATCATGCAATCATACTTCTTCAAATTGATATATAATTTATTTTCTTGCAAAACATTCAGCACTTGGCTCAAATGCTCCTCTTCATTAACAGTATAAATTAATATATCATCAAAATTCACAAGAAAAAATTTACCAATAAAAGGTTTCAAGACCTCATTCATCAATTGCATGAATGTATTGGTGCATTGGATAGCCCAACCACTCATAGAAGCCCTTCTTGGTCTTTAGTGTGATTTTCCATTCATCTCCTAGTCGGATGCATATCTAATGGTATCCACCCTTAGATCAATCTTGGTATATTCATGAGCTCTGGACAAGCAGCCTAACATATTCTCTAATCTGGGAATGGAAAATTGATAATGCACAGTAATCTTGTTAATAGCTTAACTATCAATGCACATCCACCATAAACCATTCTTTTTGAGAGTCAATAGAGCTAGCACAATATATGCTCACGCGATTGGACATTTTCTCTAGCAAATCATCCATTATCTGCTACAAAAGTTCACTCTTCTTGGGATTCATTTGATAATGTGGCAAATTCAGCAAAATCGTCCCAAGAACCAAATCAATGGCACGTTAAAGTTCTCGCATGAGAGGTAGTCGAGCTAGAAATTCATCCGACATAACATTTTAATATTTGTTCAGCACCTAATGAACTTCCGCTAAAATTTTAGATTTTGACTTAGTATTTCAAACTCCTTTTAATAATGTGGCATGCATCTCCTAGATTCCTTAACATCTGCAATAAAATTTGACTTTGAACTAGCAATAGTAAAAATTTTCTTGCAACTGTTGACCTTATCCACGGGTTTAGGATGCTCACTTTATTTCATAGGGATTAAATTGATCCTTTGTCCTTCAAAAACCTATAGATGTTCTTTCTACATGTGAAAATAGCATCTATATCATACTACCATAGACGTCCTAATAGAATATGACAAGCATCCATTTCTATTATATCACACACTACTTCATCAAAATACTTGCCAATAGTAAAATGCACTCTACAACACTCAACCACCTTAACTGACTCTACTTTTTTTTTATCCAACCAATTTTATATAGCTTAAAGTGTTTCTCAGTAAGCAATTTCAAATTTTCAACAAGCTATTTTGAGATAATATTATTTAAACTACCACTATCAATAATTGAATCAAGAAGCTTATTGAAAACTCGGCACTTGGTTTAGAAGAGTTGATGTCATCATGTTTCCTTCTCCTTCTTAGGTGACAACAGCAACTTTTGAACCACAAAAGAAGAAGGCTAGAGCTCCTCCTTATCTTCATCTTCTCTGAACTCAATTCCATGCATGTAATCCTCCACTTTATGATCATTACTAGTGTGCTACCCAAATTCTCTTACCAATGGTAGAGACAATTGTTGGAAGTATGCCCCATTTACACTTATAACCCACAAATTGGATTACTTTGCATTGGTTCTCTTTGGTACCTTTGGTCATCCACCACTAGCTTCTTATCCTCAAGATACCTAGCTCCCTGGGTTTCTTGATTGTCTCTTTGGATCCCCCTGACATTAAACCAATTTGAGTCAAGTTTCTTCATAACCTTTGACTTTGGGTATTTTTCTTCCAAGCCAAACTCAACTCAGCCTTGAAAACTAGGTTGTGTTCATTTGACAGTGTAAAAACTACCTGAATACCAATCTCTCTCACACACTCCAAATCAACCCATCCAGAAATCTCAAGACAGATGTCTCTCAGACTCTTATCATATTATTATGAGATAATAAATGCAAGAATTCCGCTTGGTATTCATAAACATTCCGATTACCCTGAGTACAATGCTAGAATTGTGAGAACAAGTACCACTAACAATTTGGCGGTAAAAATCGAGTAGTAAGAAGACACTTCATCTTTAACCATGCCCACATAGGTTGCTTTCCTTTCCAATGTCTTCGGTTTTGCAATTGTTCCTATCACCAAGATGATTCTCCCTCTTTCAACCTATAAGCCATCAGCTTGACTTTTCAGTCTTTAGGGGTATCCATGTAATCAAAGAACCTTTCGATCTTGGCAATCCAATCTAAGAAATCCTCTACACCAAGGTTACTATTAAAAGATGGGACATCTATCTTTAACTTGAATTCTTCAAGTTCCCAATTTTGACATTGAAAACCACTTTGATTAGGGCTCTCATGGCAAAAAACAAGTAGGGTTTTTTCCCCCAGCAAAACTGCATCATGAGTTTGGTCCCTGTGAGGTCTTCTATGCTCAATGCTGACCAAGGTTCAATCAAGAGACATTCTCTTGTCCCGATCACCTTATCGGTTTTGTCCCTAGTTGCCTTGCAGATTCATACATTGAACAAGCACATCAAGGGTCTCTTGCATATGGGTAAAATGGGTTCCCAAGTCATTGTAAATATGCTCCAAATGATCGGAGTGTTCATTTTGAATATGCACTTCAATTTTGAGGGCAGAAGATCTGTCACTGGATTTATTACTAGCTATTGATATAGTTCAAGAGCAAGAGAAAGCTGCTCTTGTATCAAGTGATGCGGAAACGAGTTGAAGGAATTATTTCATGAATGATTCCTGAAAATAACAAAGAAATGATTAATGATCAACTCCCAAAAAGATCTGAAAAAGCTTTGTTTCTCAAGAAGCTCGAGAGAAATTTGGTAGAAACTAAGATAATTTGATAAAAGTTGATAAAAGTTTGATAACAATAGCCCTAGTATGTCTATATATATAGGTAACAAATTCTAATTGAAAAAGGAAACGAATTACAACTAAAACAAGAAAACAAATAAAAAAATAACCCCACTCACGATGATGTCCGGTGCTGGTCTTCATTGTGAGGACCAGAATTTTTTTTATTTATTATTTATTTTATTGGCTTATTTATTTAATTATTTATCCATTTGCTCCAATTAATTTATTTCATTCATTTTAAATGCATTTGCATGGTACATTGCCTCATTTTATATTTTAACACGTTTTCTCTTAAAGTTAATTTTTCGATCACTTGATTTGTGAAAATTAGTGAATACACGTCTTTCAAGACAATATTTGGTCTGAGAATGTAGTGATCTTGGAGAATTAAGGATGATCAATTGTAGACTAAAAAAAACTAATTGAGCGATTAGAAGTGAGTGAGATGAATTAAGCTCAATTGAGAGCACTATTGGCCACTATTCCTAGTTGATTTTTTGCACCCAAAAGCTAGCTTTATGTCACTTCATCCCTTTCCATCAAGTCACATCACCCAAAAGGCTCACCAACCTTCTCTTCTTCCCTCCCCTTTGGCTTGCCACCCCTCTCCATTTTTAGCCAAAAGTTTCAGTTTCATCTTCTTCCTTTTTGCTCCCAAAAAAAAAAAAAAAACTTGCTCCAATCTAGTTCATCTTCTTGGATCATCATCAAGCTTAGTAGGAGACTTGAAGGAGGAGAGAATCTTGGTGGTTTAGAGCTTAAATTCTTGTGGTTTGGTCTACTACTCTTGGAGGAAAGGTAACTCCAAAACCCTCATTTTTCTTCCAACTTATGGTTAGTTTTAGTTAGTTTTAACTAGTGAAGGTTGGGTTGTTGATGGGTTCCATGAACCTTGACTTTAGGTAGATGTCTCGAGGTGGATTCTTAGGTAGTGGCCTTAAGGATTTATTGTTTGTTTGGTTGTTATTTTGGTGAGTTATAGTTTGGTTTTGCTATGAAGATTTGGAAAGAAAATTTGAAGAGGAAGTGGTGCTAGAACTGTCCGATATTTGCTGGTTCATTTCCCTTATGTTAATTTCGAATTTTGTGGTTATATTGATGGAAAAATGCTTGTTACATGTTGGGGTTTATATGTGTAAATTATTTTCCAAAAAGCATTTCATTGGTTTGAGTTAAAGTTAGGTTAAAGTGAGGAAGCAAACCTGAAAAATTTCTGATTAATGCCGCCGTCCAGTGCTCACTCAACAGCCCATAACTTTTCGTAAAGGAGTCAAAATCAAGTGCTATTTGTGGCATATGAAACTAGACTCCGAGAGATTTTTAACCATATAAAATGCACCTGCTAGTTCGTTTTCTATGAGCTTTGGTTAACCAGAAAAGTTGACTATTTTTCTTCACTATTTTAACCGAGAAACAAGCATAGCTGCAGTTTGTAGCTCGTTTTCACTCATCTTACCAAACAAATTTGAAGACAGTTTCTTCTAGTGATTTTTAGAATTTTGAATATAGTTTTCAACGCCATAAACCACGCCATTTGGACTTGTGTAGCCTTAATTATGACCTGATTTCGAAACTGTGTCGGATACTTCAAGGCTGGAATTTCGTGAACCAGGTTTAAAAATCGGCTTTCATAAAACCGTTGTATCTTGATGTAGAAAGATCCAAATTGAGTTCTGCTTATTGTGTTTGAAACTAGACTTGGAGTTCCTTCAGTGGCATAAATTTCAAGAGCTAGTTCGATTCCTATGAATTTTACCAAATTTTCAAAATTCACTAAAATTCAAGGCTGTTTTGCCCTGTTCTTACTGAAACAGTGATTTGGAGCTAAGATTTGATCGATTTCTGATTTGAATCTGAAAAAAGTGTCTTCTAGAGAGTTTTAATTATTGAATCTATTTTCCAAATAAGATTTACAAATTTTGGACTATGGAACTCAAATTATGATTTTTCAAAAAAGGTTGCCAAAACTGAATTTTTCCTTGTAAAGTGAAAAAACTCCAAAGTCACTTAGAAACATTTTCTAGGGTACAAGCATAACATTCTTGGTTGTTTGCATCTCATTTCATACTTGGGAAATGGATTTCACCCCCTAGTCTTATGCCCTCGATTTCTATGAAAACGAACCATGAATAGGACGTTTTAACAAGAGTAATTCTTAAGGAACTTCATTAGTTTTACATTGGAACTTGAAACTTTTAACTTCCATATTTACTATGAAAATAAGCAGCGTTTTGATGGATTTTGACACCATAAGATTTGAAAACATGAATGCTCCTTTATATTCTAAAACTTGGGCATGAGATTAGAAGTTTTGAGATATGAAAATCATATTTTCTTTCCTCGATTTTTGTGCTAAAAATTAAGTAGGGTACTTTTTTATTGGAATCAAGATTTTTTACCACGACTTGACTCGAAAACGACTTTTGAGTTCTCCTTGGGTGTTATTTCAATACTTAAGCGAAAAAGTCTCTTTTAACTCAATTTGAGCTTGTGCCTTTGAATATGGGTAGCAAGAGGATATTTTTCTCAATAGCCTTGATCGAATACCTAGGTAATTATGATTGTACCTGTCTCAGGTGATCACGTGGACGCTGAGGAGCTTGTCTGACCTCTTGCTTTTATTCTTGATTTTCCCTTGACTTTTGATGAGTGTCAAGTGCATGTTTCATATACTATGATTGAAATGATATTTGTACACGTGTTATGTAAAATTGTTATGATTTATAAACTTACCGAGATGAAATTGTACTTTATTGCCCTTGTTCTCTCCCTCTTGAATGCTTGTTACTTAAAATATAAATTTGCATAACTTGAACTTGTACTCGAACATGCTTGTAACTCATGAGTACTGAGCCGCAGCATGTACCACACCCTATTCGAGTGAGAGGTGCCTCTCATACCGACTCAATATTATGACCGATTTTTAAGTCAATTGGAGCATTGTCTCATCGATCTCTTATACTTGTGGGGACGCCCAAAACCCAATGGCTAACCATTCAACTCATGCCGGCAAGGGCTAGGTTGAGGAACTTGGTGAACTTTGGGCTCGTGTATTTGATTTGCTTGGATATACTCGAGTAATATCACATCTTGTTTGACGTTCGGGCCCAGTAGGAGGTGTAACAGTGAACGGAAATTGATGATAAGTGAAGTTCTACGGACTTGTTACTTGCTCGGTTGACGGAGTGCCAACACTTGAAAATTTTGGATCAAGATTATCAGTGAAGCAGTGTGGAATTAGCTCCAGAGAACTCCCGTATCATTATTGATTGTGCTTTTGTTTTCTTTTGTGAGTTTATATATATTATGGCTGCCTTTTGATTTACATGCTATTAATGCTAGTTGCACTTGTTGTTTGCCTGCTTTTCTTGGTCTCACTGAGCGTTAACTCACCGCAAGTTGTTTTCCTTAACAGGTTTGGAAGTGAAAATTGGGAAGTTCTAAACTAACGGATTTGGTTGGAACTAGTGAATCTTTGATATGGTATTGGAGACATTGGAAGTGTAAACTTTATTATATTTGGATTTTGGAATTATAATTGTATACAGTAGCCTTAGAAGAATCTGGATTGTATATTTGAAGTATTCCTTTAATTCTAAGTCTATGGTTGATTTGTGGATTCCTTTTAAACTTGAATGAGTGCATGAATCCTGATGAGAGTTGGGCAGGCGTCTCGCTGATACCCTAGGGTTCGCCCTAGGGAGAGGTGGGGGCGTCACATTCATACTGAAAATCTTCTAAAGTTCACCAAGAGGATCTATGGCATTGGACTTGTCACACCCCGAGCCCGCACGTACCCGTCACATGACATCCGCCGTACTCCCAAGTCCCACTCAGAAATACAAGGCTACATCAACTAATTAACTTTGACAGTATTAAATAATTTAACTAAATAAAGTGCGGTACGAATTACATACAAAAGGAAGTCTACGAATAATCAAGACATTCGTACATTTATTCTCCAATAGAAACAACGGAAACAAAGGTAAATAAGACCAACAACTGGACGTAGCTAGCCTGCCAACTTCTATTCATCTAAAACTAATAAAAGTCATTCTCAGGATCTTCTACGTAAACCAATTCATACTCTTTAGAATCTGCAAAAATGGTAAGAAGTGGGTTGAACGACACATCACTCAGTAGGTAATATTTACCCCTCTGTTGGACCATGCACTCTCAATTTTATAGATATATATATATATATATATATATATAAGTACAACTCAAATCGTTTGCATATCATTCACATCTGTAATTTTGAAAGTAACGCTATTTGTAAAGCAATCAGTAGTAAAGAATGACAAGCAATTTAAAAGCATCTTATTGATAGTTGTATATGAGAAATCGTAAAGTCATAAATCATTTTGTCTCAAGTCGCAAATCTCTTCATATCTATTCGGAAATCAACTCATATTAGTTCATAAGTCTTATTTCAAATCGGTTCATAAATCATTCTGTCAGATCAGCTCATAACAAGTACATGCAATGACCGGCTACTGAATATTTACCCTAGAGATTAGACCCCTTCTAGGTGGGCGACCAATAGATTTCATGACTATCGATTGATTTCATTTCATTCTTGGGTCAATCGGCCGGACTTTATACCAGGCTGCTATGACCTTGTCAATCGGCTGGGCTTTATACCAGGTTACCATGACTTTGTCAATCGGTCAATCGGCTGGGCTTTATACCAGGCTATCATGATCTCACCAATCGGCCGGACTTCATACCAGGCTGCCATGGCGATTAGACAGGACTATAGCCCCTACTGTCTATTCCATGACTGCTCTGAGTTTTACTTGTCAAAATTCATTTCATATACCGTATACATAAATCTTTGTTTTCATAAAAGATTCAACTCATTTTGTATATAAGAAACATATTAAAACATTTCAAATAAGTCAAATGGTCCATTTTTGTATAGTAAAATATAACTTTCGTAAATATCCAAGCAAAACATTTAATCAAACACCTTTCGACCCAACACAACAAAATAGGATTGAAAACAAGAATTTCACTTTGCACATTTCAAATCTCAAAAGGGTAAGTACTACCTACCTCTGTTTGGCTGCTCGAGTGGAACTACTTTAGATCCTTGTATCACACCTATCAAATGTATAGGTTCCCTAATCAGTTGCTACTTCCTATAAATGCATAAATATACAACCTCTAAGTAAGTACAAGATTCATATCTAGACCATTATATGGATCCTAATAGCATTCCCCTCAAATCGAACGATTTCTATTTTTTGGAAAGTTTCTATTTTCAGAAAGTTTCTTAATTTGGACAGTGTACCTTTCGCAAGGTTTTCTAATTTAGAAAGTTTCTTAATTGAGAAGGTTCTCCTTTTTGTAAAGTTTCCTAACTTAGAAGAAGATAATTATGTATTATTATTATTACTAATATTATCGTCAACTTTATTATTTACTATTATTATTGTTATCCTTATGGTATTATTATTAACATTATTATTATTATTACTATTATTATTATTATTATTATCAATGTTATGGTTGTGATTTTAAACATTTCGGTTACCAGTTTAGCACCTATCTTACCTTGTCTAATTTGACTTAATACAGCTAGATTAAGACGTTTTAGGTTTCCATTAAAATATCTTATACGTAATTAACTAAGTATAACTTCACATGACTAACCCTTCCATTCTAACAATTGCCTTAAATTGGATCTTGCATTTTAATATTCACGATATACTATAAAAATGGGCTAGTTATATTTAAAATTTTTTATTAAACATTTACTAAATTTTTATACCATAGTTTGGTCCAAGTTTAAATTGCCTCCCTTTTTGCTTATTTATTTCTATTTATTATTATTATTATTATATATTTTAATTAATTGTGGGTGGGGCCCATGGTTGGCCAAAAAGGCCAACCATTCTGACTTGCTGGCGACCCCTTTGCTTCCATTGGTTGGCCGAAAGGCCACCCATGGAAGCTATTCATTGTCGCCAGCACTTGCTGGCGACATCAACTAATTTTTTTTTTTTTGTGTGTGCGGCGTTGCCACTGCAACGTCTAGCCAAGATAGAGCTGCCGCTGCTCTTTCCTTTCTCTTCTTTTGTTTTTTTTTAAACAGATTCAATCACTTTATAATTTTAGGATTAAAATCAACCCCCTATTTTTATCAACCTAGATACGAATTTTATCAAAACATACATACCTATACCTATATAGCAATAATACATGTCCATAAAATTACTAGAACAATTAATATAGCTACTAAAACTTAAAAGAGAGATTTTCTTGTGTGAACTCGAGACTTACAGGTTTAGGTGCCTAGTCGTTGGATCGATTTATGGTGTTGCCTGCTTCTCCTTCTCTCCTCTCCGACGGCTCTTGCTCTAAGGAGACAGACGATGAAAAGTAGGGAATAGGTTATTATTCTTTTTTTTTTGTTTTGATAAGTATGCTAAACCCTAATAACCACCCACTAGTAGGTAGTTTAGATAGGAGTTTTAACTATGGTGAACTTTCACCCTATTTTATCTCATCTTACCCCTTAATTAACAATTTAACCTAACTTGCAAATATTTTTACTCTTACCCATAATAAATTACCATTTAATTAAATTGGGCAAGATAAAATGAGCCCAAAAATCGTGGGTTTTACATTCTACCCCTCTTATAAAAAGTTTCGTCCTCGAAACTTATATACCTTGATAAAAAGATGGGGATGTCTATTTCGCATGTTTTCTTCTAACTCCTACATTGTCTCTCGTGGTGTATGGTTCGTCCATTGCACCTTCACGTAGGGTATGGTCCTTCTCCTTGGAACTTAATCCTTATGATCCATGATTCTCAAAGGAACTTCCTCCACTGACAAGTTCTCCCTCACCTCAATGGATTGTCCTCCAAAATATGGTTCGAGGTCAGATATATACTTCCTCTATCGGGAGCCATGAAAAACATTATGCATCCTCGATAGAGCAGGTGAAAGGATCAGTTGATACGCTAAAGGTCCCACTCCCTCTAGTATTTTGTAAGGTCGTACATACCTTGGACTTAACTTGCTACTTCTTCCAAATCTCATCACTCCTTTGGTGGGGAGATAGTTTCAAATATACTTTTTCTCCCATTTGAAATTCTAAAGGTCTTCTCTTTAAATCCGCCCAACTCTTATTTTGGACCTGAGCTACTTTTAGTTTTTCTCGAATAACCTTAATTCTCTCCAAAGTTCGTTCCACCAAATCGAGGTCAGTGATCAGCTTCTCACCTATTTCATCCCAATATAAGGGAAATTCACACTTTCGTCCATACAACGCCTCGAATGGTGCCATGCCGATCTCGCTATGATAGCTATTGTTACATGAGAATTCCATTAGTTTTACTAACCTATCCCAATTATCCGAGAAGTCTAGAACACAAGCTCTTAGCATGTCTACCAGTGTCTGTAGGGTCCTTTCTGACTATCTATCCTTTTAGGGGTGGAAGACGGTACTTAATTTTAGGTCAATCCGCATAATATCTTGGTAGGTCGATCAAAATTTAGACGTGAATTTAGGATCCCAATTCGACACTACTTTCACAATTCATTTTTAGACTAGATATCACATTCTCTCCCCCTTTAAAGGTTTCGTCCTCGAAACCTATAAGACATAAACATTAAAATAAGTTAACAAAATTTTCAATGCTCTTGCAAAACATCTTGGGATTATCCTTATAATGTCTAAATTGGATTTCCTTATTTAATTCCATCAAACTTCTGCTGCGCACTCTTATTTTTCTCAATACCTTCTATCTTCATATTTATATAGCTCATATGAACATAATATTTTTCACAAATCCGACATTCTAAATATCGGCTTATAATGCTCTATAAATATCAACCTATAAAAAAGATACTAGAGACACTAACAGTACCATTTATTCTTTTATCACACATTTTATCACAACTTACTTATCCACTATTACAAAATAATCCTTATCTCGATATATGGGTTCCTGTCCACTGTATTTGTAATTGGTGATGGAAATCCTTTATTTCCCTTAAATTTCATATCTATCTCATTTCAAATTCCAAAGAGATCAATAATACCTCAAATAGCATCACTCCTATTTTCAGATCTTATAACCTAAGTTATTATACTACTAAATGCCATGGGAATCTTATTTCCTTTGGTCTTTTTTTTTCCTAACTCAATTCAATTTTCAAAAATATTAATATCTCAAATATCATTTCACAAACTTCTTGATGATACAAAAATATATAAAATTTTATACAAAAATTATCACCAAATTCCCATATAGGAAATTAATAACTTTATCATAACCTTGGTAAAGTATTATTTATGCATAGAATTTCAAACTCACATAAGTTTAGAAAACTGAAAGTGTTTTGAAATACATAAGTCAACTAACTATACCTCTTTCAGCATTAGAATTTAGAGTACAAAGAGAATTTATCAAGAATTATTGTTAAATTTTTTTTATACGATAAGAATAATTTTTTTTTTTTACAGAATACATTTAGCTAAAGCTCTTTATGAGATTGGATAAGTATATAAAAAAATTTTTTTTGCACAGGATTATAGGATATAATTATTTAATGTATTTATTCTTTTTTTCTTGTAGATATATACATATATATTTAGAAACTATACTTACCAAGCAACTGCAAGTAAAGGTACATATTTTTAAAAATTCTGATTAAAAACTATTTGTGCAAATAAAATTTTGGTTTCATTGTTTATTCATTTTTAGGTAAAAAAAAAGTATGTAAAATTTATATATTGTAAGAAATTTATAAAATACTTATTGCCTGATCATGATGTAATAATACCATAACTAATAATATCTGCTAGTTTAATAAATGGCTTGAGCAAGATCTAATTATCGTAAACCTCAAAATAAGTCAACAAAATTCCAAGATCCAACGTGTATTGCTTGCGTTTGATGACATCATATTGTTGATCATTCATACTTTCGTTGTGCACTCTAATTTCCTCAATATTTTCAGTTATCTCTATACTAGACTTCAACTAGACATAAGATTATCCATAAATCTGACATCCTCAATGATAAACTTGAAATGTACTATAGAGATAAAAACTTACAAAAAGAACGCCCTAAATACCCTTTTATTATTATTATTTTTTTGTAAATGTCAATCATATCTGGCAGATGGGCTTGGTTACCTTTTCAACTTAACATATACATATAGTCACCACTTACTTACTACAAATAATCATCATCTCAATACCTGAAGTCATTCCAGTAAATTCGTAACCTAAAATTCTAAGACCATTAAAGGTTATAGAGTCGCTTATTTTCTTTTAATCCCTTATCCATTTCATTCCAATTCTCAAAATCACAAATATCTTCAATATCTTTACAACTACTTCCAACTATCACAACTTGAGCTTTGATACTACTAAAAATCATAGGAATCTCTTGATCGTTTGGTATCTCCTTTCCATTTCCAAAATCATTAATATCCAAGCATCATTTCTCACACTTCCAGATTATAAAACCTAACCTCTGATACAACTAAAAAAAATCACAGCAATCTCTTATTTCTTTTGATCTATTTTTCCATTTCCTTTTAATTTCCAATAGACAGTACTTCAAATACACATAATATTTCCTACACGTCCGACATCTTAAACGTAGAGTGTGCTACCAAAATTATATCCAATAAAAGGACATCATAAACGCCAATTGTACCATTTCAACTATTCACACATGCAAATTTTCAAGTCTATTTATTTAGTCACCATTGATCATTTCCTAGGGTATACTTCATCTAAAGAGTAAATCGTACCTCAAACTCTGTTATCATTAAATATTATGAAAATCTCTTATTTCACAATATTCTATCCAACCTCATTCCCATTTTCTTAAATCACTAATATTACAAATATCATTCAACATACATCTAGATCGCATAACCTAAACTTTGATAACATTAAAAAATCACATGAATCTCTTATTTCCTTTAATTCTCTTTTTCTTTTTATCTTATTTCAATTCTCAAAACCCCTAATACCTCAAAAACCATTTCACATACTTCTGGACTATATAACCTAGGCTTTGATACCACTAAAAAATGTCACGCCCCGAGCCCGCACGTGCCCGTCACATGACATCCGCCGTACTCCCAAGTCCCACTCAGGAATACCAGGTTATATTAACGAATTAACTTTGACAGTACTAAATAATTTAACTAAATAAAGTGCGGTACGAATTACATACAAAAGGAAGTCTACGAATAATCAAGACGTTCGTACATTTATTCTCCAATAGAAACAGCGGAAACAAAGGTAAACAAGACCAACAACTGGACGTAGCCAGCCTGCCAACTTCTATTCATCTAAAACTAATAAAAGTCATCCTTAGGGTCTTCTAAATAAGCCAATACATACTCTTCAGAATCTGCAAAAATGGTAAGAAGTGGGTTGAGCGACACATCGCTCAGTAGGTAATATTTATCCCTCCGTTGGACCATGCACTCTCAATTTTATAGATACATACATATATATATATATATATATATATATATATATATATATATATATATATATATATAAGTACAACTCAAATCGTTTGCATATCATTCACATCCGTAATTTTGAAAGCAACGCTATTTATAAAGCAATCAGTAGTAAAGAATGACAAGCAATTTAAAAGCATCTTATTGATAGTTGTACATGAGAAATCGTAAAGTCATAAATCATTCCGTTTCAAGTCGCAAATCTCTTCATATCTATTCGTAAATCAACTCATATCAGTTCATAAGTCTCATTTCAAATCAGTTCATAAATCATTCCGTCAGATCAGCTCATAACAAGTACATGCAATGACCGGCTACTAAGTACTCAACCTAGAGATTAGACCCCTTCTAGGTGGGCGCCCAATAGATTTCATGACTATCGATTGATCTCATTTCATTCTTGGGTCAATCGACCGGACTTTATACCAGGCTACCACGACCTTGTCAATCAGCTGGGCTTTATACCAGGCTACCATGACTTTGTCAATCGTTCAATTGGCTGGGCTTTATACCAGGCTACCATGACTTTGTCAATCGGTCAATCGGTTGGGCTTTATACCATACTACCATAACCTCACAAATCGGCCGGAATTTATACCAGGCTACCATGGCGATTAGACAGGACAATAGCCCCTACCGTCTATTCCATGACTGCTCTGAGTTTTACTTGTCAAAATTCATTTTATATATCGTATACATAAATCTTTGCTTTCATAAAAGATTCAGCTCATTTTGTATATAAGAAACATATCAAAACATTTCAAATAAGTCACATAGTCCATTTTTGTATAGTAAAATATAACTTTCATAAATATCCAAGCAAAGCATTTAATCAAACACCTTTCGAGCCAACACAACAAAATAGGATTGAAAACAAGAATTTCACTTTGCACATTTCAAATCTCAGAAGGGTAAGTTCCACCTACCTCTGTTTGGCTGCTCAAGTGGAACTACTTTAGATCCTTGTATCGCACCTATCAAATGTATAGGTTCCCTAATCAGTTGCTACTTCCTATAAATGCATAAATATACAACCTCTAAGTAAGTACAAGATTCATATCTAGACCATTATATGGACCCTAATAGCATTCCCCTCAAATCGGACGATTTCTATTTTTGAAAAGTTTCCTAATTTGAAAAGTTTCTATTTTTAGAAAGTTTCTTAATTTGGACAGTGTACCTTTCGCAAGGTTTTCTAATTTAGAAAGTTTCTTAATTGAGAGTGTTCTCCTTTTTGTAAAGTTTCCTAACTTAAAAGAAGATAATTATGTATTATTATTATTATTACTAATGTTATCGTCAACTTTATTATTTACTATTATTATTGTTATCCTTATGGTATTATTATTAACATTATTATTATTATTATTACTATTATTATTATTATTATTATTATTATTATCAGTATTATGGTTGTGATTTTAAACATTTCGGTTACCAGTTTAGCACCTATCTTACCTTGTCTAATTTGACTTAATACAGCTAGATTAAGACGTTTTAGGTTTCCATTAAAATATCTTATACGTAATTAACTAAGTATAACTTCACATGACTAACCCTTCCATTCTAACAATTGCATTAAATTGGATCTTGCATTTTAATATTCACGATATACTATAAAAATGGGCTAGTTATATTTAAAAATTTTTATTAAACATTTACTAAATTTTTATACCATAGTTTGGTCCAAGTTTAAATTGCCTCCCCTTTTGCTTATTTATTTCTATTTATTATTATTATTATTATTATTATTATATATTTTAATTAATTGTGGGTGGGGCCCATGGTTGGCCAAAAAGGCCAACCATTCTGACTTGCTGGCGACCCCTTTGCTTCCATTGGTTGGCCGAAAGGCCACCCATGGAAGCTAAGTGCTAGCGACATCGACTAATTTTTTTTTTTTTTTTGTGTGCGGCGTTGCCACTGCAACGTCTAGCCAAGATAGAGCTGCCGCTGCTCTTCCCTTTCCCTTCTTTTTTTTTTTCTAAAAATAGATTCAATCACTTTATAATCTCAGGATTAAAATCAACCCCCTATTTCTATCAACCTAGATAAGAATCTTATCAAAACATACATACCTATACCTATATAGCAACAATACATGTCCATAAAATTACTAGAACAATTAATACAGCTACTAAAACTTAAAAGAGAGGTTTTCTTGCGTGAACTCGAGACTTACAGGTTTAGGTGCTTAGTCGTCGGATCGATTTATGGTGTTGCCTGTTTCTTCTTCTCTCCTCTCCGACGGCTCTTGCTCTAGGGAGGCAGACGATGAAAGGTAGGGAATAGGTTATTATTCTTTTTTTTTCTTTGTTGTTTGGATAAGTATGCTAAACCCTAATAATCACCCACTAGTAGGTAGTTTGGATAAGAGTTTTAACTATGGTGAACTTTCACCCTATTTTATCTCATCTTACCCCTTAATTAACAATTTAACCTAACCTACAAATATTTTTGCTTTTACCCATAATAAATTACCATTTAATTAAATTGGGCAAGATAAAATGAGCCCAAAAATTGTGGGTTTTACAGGACTTCCTCTGGAGTTTGTCTTGCGCCAGTTAGCCATGCCTCACTTTGTTCAATCCCACTTGTTCAAGAATTATCTGTAACACGTTCTACATCAAAAGTTTAGTCCCTAAAGTTTTTGTAAAAATAAGTCTAGTCTCCAATTTTTTTTAATTAGAAGTAAATTTAGGATAATTGATGGATTATTAACGGAATCAGCCATATGTAGCTACAAGTTGATTAAATTATTATTTTTTAAATGAAGCAAAAAAATGGCTAATATAAACAATAAGAATAACTAACATGATGACACGTAACTAATTAACTGAGAAAAATTGTGCAAATTAAACAATAAGAATAACTAAGTCTAGTCTCCAATATTTTTAATTTGAAGCAAATTTAGGATAATTGATGGATTATTAACAAAATTAGTCATGTGCAGCTACAAGTTGATTAAATTAATTTTTTTAAAAAATGAAGCAAAAAAATGGCTAACTATAAACAATAAGAATAACTAACATGATGACATGTAAGTAACTAATTAACTGAGAAGCCAAGACAAATGAGACTTGTTGAACTATATGCAAAAATTGAGTATTAGGATTTTTTGCTTAGAGAGTGAAAATAAGCTTAACATACTTAGCCTTAGTGAAAATTTTGACATGAAAAGAAAATTCATTAAAATTAATTTTATTACCAATACTAGTATTTTCTATATCCAGGAAAATTGCACCATCTACTAGATTGATAGGAGAAGAATTTGATATTTACAAATTCACCCAATCCCTCAAGTTTTATGATTAGGAGATCTATATTGAGTTCATCTTCAGTTGAGGAGGTAAGGATGGCAACGATTGCATCACCATCTAGCTCATAGATGAACTCTTCTCTCTCTTCCTCATCCTGCTTTTCATCATATTCAGGTTTTGCTACATCAACGGACAATGTAGGCTCACGGATCTGATGTTACGATTGAGTGATCCGGTTCAGATTCTTATAGACCTGATAACTGTGAGAACATAGAGTGACTGCATGAACACTGGAATCATCAGGAGTGAATCTCTCAACTATACACCATCATGTTTAGACCTCTTGAAGTAACATTTTGCTTCAAGCCCACAATATAGATCTCGAAGAAGACGCTCTATACGATCACAACGTGCTTCTATGCGGTCTAGGGTAGACTTGATAGAATCCAGGTTAGGGTGAAATGCTTCAGTAGTCATTGCCGGGAAAAAGTTAGGGCGAAGTGCCTTAGTAGTCATCGCAGGAAAAGCTTGCTTTAATAGTACACGATGCGGTAGCAGAAGCATGACAAGCGAAAGGATTACACAAGCACTCTCCGTATGAGAATTGTTATACAAACGAATCCCAAGTATGAATCAAGGATTCATAAAAACGAGGAAAAACACTCACAATTGGTAAAAATCAACCAACAATATATTTTAATTTGGAGAAAAAGTCTGATTACAGAAGCCCTAACTATGCCTATATATTTATATATCACAGTAAGTCCTACTCTAAAAAGAAAACAAATACCACTAAAAACCCTAAATGAACTAAGTTATGTATTTGGCTGCGACGGTATCTGGCGCTTGATGTAGGGCCAGTCATAGGGCTGCACATCATCTGATTCATTATTCTTATATTCAGATTCATGCCAAACTAGTGATAATAATAAAACCCTAGTAAAAATAAATAAAATAGTACTAGAACTGCTTATAAAATACTATGACTACCCACATTATTTGACCCTAATCAACTTTTAGGCAACAAATTGATACAAAATGATGGAATGAAGAACCAAAAATTGCTCGGTATGTATCAATTGGTTTTGGAAACAATAACCAGGAAACTAATCAAAGCTGGTGCTCCTTAATGCAGGGGAAGCGAGTATTGTCTGAGTTAGATTTTGTCACAGATGTTATGCCAAGGAGCACCAAGATTGTAGCAGTCACAGGAACTAATGGAAAAGCTACTATTGCCACTTTTGTTGGACATGTTTACATTTTATTTCTTTTTTATTTTTTTGAATTTCCATTTTCATTAGCTTTAGGTGTTCTAAGTGATCCTACTACATTCTTGATGTGAGCAATTAATTTCATAAAATGATTATTCCATGTTGAATTTAAATACTGTGGTGTGATTCTGTTTTCGATGGGATAAAAACATTTGTTCCTTTCCCTGCAGAAGCATAAAGAGGTTAAGATTGCACATTTTTATAAGCTTCAAGCCTGAATGTATTGAAGTGACAGGCATTCAGCGATGAAGCTTAAACATAACACATCATATTTTGAATTAAATTGTAAACTAACAGAATTCGTTAAATTTAACGGAATCCGGTAAATTTAATAGTCGAAACCGTTATTTTCATTAAATTTAAAGAATTCTGTTAGTTAACAATTTTATTCAAAATATAAAATATCATTTTGTATATTTTGAGATCACGGAGCACTTTTCTATGTATTAGATATACTACAGGGATTTTTTTGTTTTTAACTCCCGGTTTCAATTTCAAGTGTCAAAAACTTTGGCAGCATTATACTTGTGGCCCCCAGTGGGTCCGACAAGCCTTTCCAATTGTCCAAATCCTTTATCCGTCTAAATGGGTTCGATGAGGGAGTTATTTTCACAAAAAATATTCTTAATACCCTTTTCTACTATCCATCCGATCAGATTCAAACATAAATGAGAAAAAGGGTAAACCCCTTCATTAGTCATTAATACAATTCAAAAGAATTCATCTTCCCCTTGTCCACTATAACACTCTACTCTGAATCCATCTTTCCCTTCCTAATTATATTACTCTATTTTATCTATATTTGTCATTCTACTATAACTCTACTCACCTAAACAGTTTTGGATACTTAACATAAGTCTAATGATATTTTCAAACATGAGAGCAAAATCTAAAATTCGAGTATTCATATCTGGTCTAATTGCGGTAATTTTCTCTTTGTGATGCCCTCCTTCTTATTTAAAAAAAAAAAAGAAGAAGAAAAACTCACTACAAATGTAGGTAAATTGGAATTATCACCAAACACAAGAACAAAATCTAAAACTTTGATTATTCATCTCCGCTCCAAGTACAATGATTTTCTCTTTCTAATACTCTCTTTCCTATTAAAAATAAAAAGAAAAAAAAGGAAAAAGTCACTACAAATCCAGTGAAATTGGAATTATCAGCATGATTGCATAGAACTCTCCTTCACTTGTTCATTCTTGCTTTGAATTAGATCATATTTTTAATTGTCTAAGGAATGCAACCATGTCTAATATTTAATTAAATTTTACTTAACCGGGAACAACCGAGCACTAGACCTGGAACATCCTATCCTGGACTTGCCAACGGTCTTACAAGGCATCAAGTCTTACCAACGATTTCAGTAAAAGTTTAATGAAATATGTAAATATAAATACATGAACTAGCCAATTTAAATAGAAACTTAATTCAATAAAGAAAATGTAAAAACAAAGTTTTAAATATGCGTATGCAAATTAACGGATGTGGCTCTGATACCACTTCTACCCAGGCAATATAAACTTGTAATAAGCATAAAGATTTGGACTTACAATAAAACTTTGAGTTGCACACGAAGCTTTGATGAATGCTTGAATCTTCTTATTATACAATAGTTTGAAGACAAAGAGTGGTTGAGAGTAGTTGGGAGTAGGTTGAAAATAAGAGAGAGAGATGTTGAGAGAGTTTACAAAGGCTTTACAATAACTAGTCTGCTAATTTTTGCCGATGCCTTCATTTTGAAATCTTGATTCAATTTATAGAGGCTCGAGACTTGTCATTTGAATTTCATTTCTTCTTCATTTGAGTTTCATCTTCCTTTTCCATTTGTGGCCGACATCTTTTTCAAAAGTCATTTGGATCTTGTCCGCATGGTCCTGCGAATGGATCAAAAGTGAATTCGGATGATTCTGCTGACTCGTCAATTTTGTCGGTTTCTTCTTTCTTATCCTGCTTTTGTAAATAATCCAAATATTCTTTAAGCAGTCTTGGATCTTGGATCATCTTTTTCATCAAAAAGTCATTTGAAATTGCCTCGGATACCATCTCGGTATCTTTTTCTTTTTCTTTCTTTATTGGAGTAGTGGTTGGAGTTGGTGCCGTAGTGGTTGGAGTTGGTGCAGATTTGGTTGTAGTGGGTACAAAAGTTGTTGGAGTAGATATTGGTTTGATCCATTTGAGTTTATCTCCGGTAGTTAGTAATCTGATGACATTTACTTGATCTCCGAATTCTTGATTGAATCCTGTCCACCATTTAACTTTGAATTCTCTGACTAATGACATTGGAAGTGGTTTTTCAAGCTCTTGATGAATTTTGAAACTCCAGCAAAATATCCAGGGAACTTTGAACTCCATATGAAATAAAATCGGTCTTGTATATTCTTCCCCCTTTGCTCTTTTTAGATACGTTTGAAATCCCATAAGCACATTTGGAGGTAATATCTCTGGTTGTGGTCCAAACCATTTCCACCAGTGATTGAACCAAATTGGAAATTCTCTACTGCAATTTTCTTTGAACGTGAAGAACCATGAATGATTGAATGGTCTAAAAAGGAAGGCACGATACCATGTCATTTTGTAATCTTGATAAGTGAATCCATCTGGAATGAACCTTACTGAAAAGGATTTTTTAGAATAAAGAGAAGTCCATTCATTTGGAAAACAAACTCTCTTTATTATGCATTTTGAGTGGCTAATTATATTTGGATTTTTTCTGTCTGAAATTGGGAATATTTCTACAGATTGAGTATCTGTAAGAATTAATTCATAATAATCCAAATTTTTTGAAGGATCATCTGGTTGCCAAAAACACTTTTGAGGAAAGATTCTTTGGGTAATTTGATTAAGTGTAGAATATAGAGGCACTTCTTGAAATCTGGTTAGAGTAATGTGTTGGGTAAATGACTATATGAATATTGTGGGCCGACAATATCCACAAACGCCGCATTTCGCTGGCGACCACTTACAAGATGGCGTCGGGGTTAATGGAAGGAAGGTCATGGATAGTGCTTCGTACCTATCCAAAACCACCAATGGGCCCACTTTTTTTGTAACATTGGCATGTTTCGATTTCCAAACACGCCTCTCCAACACTAGTAGGCGTGTTTAGACAGGAATAATTTGGCAAAAAAAAATATTATTTACTTACATCAAAAATATGTTTTTTTTAACACATATTTTTATTTTTTTAATTACATTTTTATTTCAAATATATCATATCACAAAAAATACTATAGTAATTATACAGAATAATATTTCAAATAATTTCCTATCCAAAGATAGCAACTGTTTTCTTTTTCTCTTTGAAAATAGATATTTCTTTCACTATATTTTACATAATCTCTCGTCTTCATTCATTACTTTTTTTTTTTCACTCCTCACTCACTCAGTGTCTCTCCCTAACGTTCACGGTTCATATTGATGTCGACACAACTTGATGACCAAAGTCGGGACAAATTCAATTATAACACTTTGCCTTAATCTAGTATTCTATGTATAGGAATCTAAGCACATGGAATCCTCCCTTGGCCTCAATAATTGAAAGCTGCCATATGCTTACCTATCAAGGGTTAAATTTACAATATCATTTCGTTTGAACCAAAAAAGTTCATTCTCCATAATTTGGAGCAACCTGGCTTCTGCAGGACATAGTTGCTTAGGTCCTCTTTCCAAAAATCGCAAGAATGTCAGATTACATTCCGTGCCATTTGCTTGCCAATGTGCTTTTGATGTTACCATGTGATTCTCTACTACGATCCAGGTGCGTTTCAAAATCATGGCGCGCCTTAATTGATAGCTCAGACTTCATCAAAATGCATCTCCACAGAGCCCACCAAAAAGCAAATTCCTCCAATGGGATCCAAATTATTGCCCTGAACCAAAACATCTTCTACACTTTAGATTTGGATCTTGAAGCTCATAGCTCTAGAACTAGTGGAAGCGCCAAACAGCTCAACTGCCCTTCGGATTACTCTGGCAATGAAGTTCGTTTGATAGGATCTTGCAATAGCCTCTTCTGCTTGAGGTATCCTTACAGACGTGAAATTGTTTGGTGGAATCCATGGATTCAAAAGTCTTGGAAATTACCCTCTTTCCCAGTTGAATATTCCATGTATGGTCGAGCTCCTTTTCTTCTCGGGTTCGGGTATGACCGCGTGAATGATGACTACAAAGTGCTGAAAAGGATTAGCTCTACAAGTCTATTTGATACAGATCGATTGAGCTGGTGTGATGAAGTCTTTGTTTATAGCTTAAAGATGAACACATGGAGAAGGACGGAGCATTTTCTGTTTAAGGTGTCCGACTATGACTGCTATTGCACTGCAGATTGTGTACTTGCCAATGGTGCATTACATTGGTTCATGAAGGAAAGGAGATTGAATGGCGTTAGTTACATCGTTTCCTTTGATCTTAGCAGTGAAGAATTCCGGAAATTGCCTTGTCCAAGGTATCCTGAAAATTTTGTTCACCAGAACCTGAGGATCTTGAATGGATGCCTTTGTCTAGTGCCCTATTATAAAGTAAATGGAAGATATGCTGCTGATTTATGGGTAATGGAAGAGTACGGGGTGGACAAATCTTGGGCCAAGTTAACTTCTGTTACAATGCCTTTAGGTTCGAAATTTCGAAGCTTAACGCCTCTAGCTCTGTCAAAGAACAAGAGGCAATTGCTTTTGCAGATTGACGGAGAAAAGCTCATTCTTCATGATCTTGAAACAAAATGCATTAGTGATTTAGCCATTAGGGGCGATGCGAGTTACTTTCAATCATCATGTACATGTATTGCAAGCCTTGTTAGGCCTTTAGGAACTGATTAGATTTTCAGAATGAGCTGCTTTTATTGCTGTTATGCACAATGTATTCTTAGTTGAAGGTTTTGTTGCTAATGAAAACACCTGTTTCTAGCACATCAAAAGCTGTGTTTAGATGGTATTGTTTCATTTTGCAACCTATATGTTTGATGTTCAAAAATTTTCAACAAATCTTGATGTTTTATAACAATTGTGCTCACAAGATTCACGAGTACTTTTGCTGAGAAAATTGTACAAGTCTACATTCCGGTTATTTAGACTGTGATAAGAGAATCTAAAAAAAATACCAACAAGTGAAGTTTGTAAGTATATACAATTTGAACCTGCTGGAAAGAATCTAAAGAGCAAATTCTTTTATTTTACTGTGAACGTCCTGAGAATTTGCGGTCCTCCCTTAGGAAATAAGCAGTAAAAAATTAAATGAATTGAAGAGGTTGCTGAGAACGCTAAGCTGTAAAAAATTTAATGAAGTGAAGAGGTTGTTGGGAACGCATAAATTGTAAAAAAAAAATTAATTGTAAACCTTAAGGAACACGTGGAAAGGATCCACCACACGGGTATGGAAGAAAAGTAGCAGAAAATCAACAATTAAGACCTCCCCAAGTTGAAGAGAAGGTAAGTAATGTTTATTAAATTTGAATAAAGACCATGTTTATGTTTTTTAAATTTGGATAAGACCTCCCCATGTTTATGTTTTTTAAATAATTAGATAAATTATCAATGTCAGAGGAAAATTGTTGTCTTTGGGTCTTGCATTATGCGGCGGGATATGCACCTCCTTGTTTGATTAATTTTGACGAACTGCAAAATAGTCACTTTTTTATGCAACTAATTATTTGCTTAATTATTTTCACGAAATTTTGGGTCACCATTTGACTATTTGTTCCGTTATGGACATGGATTTTGCGTCACAATAATATTTTAAATGTTAATATAGGAAAGTGACAGAAAATAAAATCCGTGTAAGGACATAATTTTCATATATGTAAATGTGGAAGAAAGAATCGAAAGAAATTATAAGGGAGCAAGAATTGGAAGAAAGTAACCAACCAAACTGTGATAAAATAAAGTGTTGGAATGTCTATGTCATAGTGGTATGCTATTCTATTTTTTTTATTTACTTCAAGAGTACGACATGAAAAAAAAGATAGTGGTTTTTTTGTAGGGATGATTGTGAATATATTAGGGGTATGAAATGAAATAGTAAACAGACATGCAAAGATTAGATTTTCAGTTTGTCCAGATGAAATAGTAAACAGTTTTCCTCCACTGATGAGTTTTATTGTGACTTTGTGAGTAAGGCTGTGGGAGAAAATGGTGGATAATCAACACATAAGCCTTCTTTAGGACTTTAAATCCTATTATTGATTCCGTAGCCGGAATGTTTTTTTCCTACTACATTGTTTTTTCTTTGGTATGACTAAGTTCAAAGATTTAATTTAATTATCAAATTTTCAAAGGGGAATGACGTGCGCGGGATATGCATACAACAATAAATCTTAATCTACGATTAAGTTTTAAATTTATAATTTTCTAAACTATCTCACATGCGATTTTTCACAAATACACGGGTCGTGAGTGATTATAGGCTAGTTAGGATTGAATCCACAGAGAAGATGGACAACTACCGATACTGCTAAAGTTTCTCTATTATTTAGACTATCAACAAATTAAACCAAAAAATCTAAACTACTAATGGGTAGAAAAATACAAATGAAAGCTCCTCTGTTAATGCATGGAATCCCTATCTACTCATGCTGGTCCAACTTCTCGACTAATTAAATACTAAAATCTCGACTAGACTATAGCATAATTTCCTTATATACGTGCTATATGCTTTTATCGGTGTACTAACTATACCTATAACTAACTCATATCTACTTTCATGGTTATGCAATTAACTACAGACTCATTTACTTCTATGAAATTACTAAAAAACAAGCCACAAAATTGCACATCTACTTTCGTGAGTGTACTTCCTAAGTTTAACACTTCCATTAACTAGTGCCAAATTTCAATTTTCTTTGCAAATCTAACATCTTGAGATTATAACAATTAATGGCGAGTTAATCATGATTTTGAGAGCAAATGAATAACTTAATCAAGATAATAGCCCAAGATAATTTAAAAATTAACAAATAGCAATCATAAATAATTCATCCAAATACCCAAGGCATAAATTTTAAAACTACTACATCAACATAATATCCAAACTAAAAAATTCACTAAACATTGAAGTAAATACAAGATAAAGAGTTTAGAGAGGAGGATAACCCTTGTCATTAGAGCCTCCCAGAGTGCCCCTTTTACATCCCAATCTTTTTCCTTATTGAGCTTTTACAAGAATGGATGTATAACACAAGACCTAAACTAGTCCTATAAACTAAAAGAAATGAAGAAGAAAGCCACAAATGTGATGGGTTTGTGTCTTGCCTCAAAGGGCAAGACACAACCTTTTTTGTTTCTTCCTTTTGTTCCAAAACTCTCTCCCTCTTTAAAACTAACTAGAACTAAAAGCTTGTCCTAAGACTAAATGCTCCTTTATTTATAATTTTCAAATCTCATGAATCTTCCACACAAAGTCTCTTTTGTCTTGAAGAGCCAAAAAGGTGAATGGACAAATGAACATGAAGACAATGCAGCAAAGGAACGAGAAGAGATAGCTCACGGCTAGATAAAAAATGCAGCAAGGAAACAACAGATGCAACTCACGGCTAAAATGGAAAATGCAGCAAGGGAACAACATATGCAACTCACGGCTAAATGGAAAATACAGCAAAGGAGTTAGAGATGATAGCTCACGGCTGAATGAAAGATGCAGCAAGGAACCAACAAAGGAAACATCATGTATCATGGCTGGAAAATTCTGGGCAAAAAGTTCGGCAGTTTTGACTTGCTTATTCTCAGCAAACATTCGACCCTAGCTCAAGCATTTTAAGGATTCAAATATGCAAACTCAACACCTAAACTTCCCTTCCTTCTCTTCTACACAAAATTAAGTATGCAATTTAAGTGCAAAAACTCATTGAACAACCATGGAAAAAGAAGACAGCAATAAGTATGCAACAAAATTTCGGCCACTTTAGAGTTCTCTAATGGATTGGAAAAATTAATTCAAAGTTCATTTCAGGTTGCCTTCATTCTGGACTTCGTATTGTAAATTCCCTTAGCAACTTATTAAGACATGGAAACAGTTTTATGAGAGTGTTTCATGGAGAAAACAAAACAGTAAAACATGAGAATAAGATACCACTTTTCGTCATTCAACACACAGATCCCAACCATCATCTTAACGACATTGCCTTGTTAAAACATTTCATTGGATAGATTAAGACACTACCACCCACGAAACAGCCTAAAATAATGCATCAAAATATACTACCAGTTCATGTCTCTTCTTGAACACAAGGAAATGTAAAATGCAGCACGATGCACCGGGAAAAAGAAAAGGAAAAAAACGCAACAGACTTCACACAACCTTATCTTTGCAAATCCAGCATGTCTACAACATTTCTGTGACCCCATGAGACTGGTAAATACTCCACTCAAAGCTCTCCAAACTTCAACCCGACATTACTTCAAATCAAACAACGAATCATAATTTTATTGCTACTTTCCTTCCCCCAGAGCATCCGAGAACAAAGACCATTTCTGTTTGAATTTTTAGCTGCATTTATCCGATGTAACAAACCCAAGGAAACAACAAAACACAAAAATCTAGAGTTCAAACTCATTTCCTAACAGAATTTGGGGATACACACTTCACAAACCAAGATTGATGCAGGTAGGGACAGACGGCAATAACAAACAAAAACAGAAAAACTAACACAAGAGTCTGACTCAGTCACGAAGGAAATTGGAGAGGCTAAAATTGGGGAAGCTAAAGGAAACCAGTTTTAGGAAGATACCTGAAGTTTTTGATTGATGGAGAACAAATGAAAGCTTCGGTCTTTCCTCCTGTTCCAGTAACTTCCTTCACCAGTTTCGTGTTCTGTCGGCTTCCTCTCTTAACGTCTTAGCCGTCTCAATTTTAGCTAGCATCCCTCTAATCTCCCCAAAATCTTTACTCTCTCTCTCTGTTCTTCTCTCCAAGTTCATTTTGCCGTCAAATATCCCCCCTGGTTTTTTCTTCTCCGCCGCCTCTTTCTTTTCTCTCTTTTTTCTTGCCTTTTTGTTCCTTTTGTTTTTTCCGTCACTCTCCTCTCCAATCTCCCTCTGTCATCCCCCTTGCGGCTGCTCTGTTTCTTTCTTTTTATATCGAGCCAGTAGCCCTAAAACTTCAGGTCCTTTTCTCCATATTTGCATTCCCAGGAGCCATCCCAATCCCTCTTTACAAGCTGCGCAAGTCCGCAGCTTTCATGCTACGGCCCTTTTTTTTTTTTTTTTAAAGTAATTTAACAAAATTAATAATAAAACTAAATAATAAAAAGCAACAATTTTACATTAAAATAAACAAACTAAAACAACAAAATTGTCATTTTCAATCTTTTTCTTTCATTTTTCATTTTTCATCATTTTTCACTTTTTTCTTTTCTTTTTTTTTTTCTAAAATGTCTAAAAATGAGATTAGTAAAACCAACTAAAATAAACATCAATAAAACTAATAATGAAAAATTAAAGTCAAAAATTTGGTGTCTACAGTTTGCCCCTCTTTGTCTGAGTTTTGAAAAAACTTGAGACAAAGAAGTAGACACCAAATACTTACCTGCGTTATTCGGCTGCGAATTGCTCAAATGATGGGGACTGACCCCTGACAGGAAATTCTAAAATCGGGACTGACCCGAGACAGAAATTTAAACGAGACTAACCCGAACAGGAAATTAAAAAGGGAACTGACCCGACAGAATTTAAACGGGACTGAACCGAACAGAATTTAAACGGGGCTGACCCGAACAGAATTTAAACGGGACTGACCCGAACAGAAATTAAACGGGACTGACCCGAACAGAATTTAAACGGGACTGACCCGAACAGAATTTAAAATCAGATGAATTGAAGTGAGATGGAGTGTTGGTGGGATTGACTCATGTTTATTGGTGATGCAAATGAAAGAAGTGAAATGAAGTGTTAATGGGACTGACCCATGTTTGTTAGTGATGCAAATGAAATACTCACTAGTGGGACTGACCCACGGCTAGTGACAATACAAAAGGAAGTGCTCACTAGTGGGACTAACCCAACGGCTAGTGGCGATGAGAATGAAAGGCTCACCAGTGGGACAAACCCAACGGCTGGTGGCAAATGCAATTAAAAGGCACACTAGTGGGACAAACCCAACGGCTAGCGGCGATGAAAATGAAAGGCTCACCAGTGGGACAAACCCAACGGCTGGTGGCAATGAAAATGAAAAGCTCACTGGCGGGACAAACCACACGCTCCAGTGGCTATGAAAATGAAATGTCTTGACAATCAATCGGACAGTGGGATCAAACCCGAGCCTGCCATGATGAATTTGATTTGATTTTTGATGATTTTTTTGATTTTTTGATGATTTTTTTGATTTTTTTTTTGGATTTTTTTTGTTTTTTTTTTTTGGATTTTTGGATTTTTGTTTTTTTTTTTGATTTTTTGATTTTTTTTTGTTTTTGTTTTGTTTTTGTTTTTTTTTTTATTTTTCTCTTTTTCTGATCTTTTGAGAGAATCTTTTCAAAATTTGCCCCAGTATGATGAATTGGTCAGTGGGGTTAAACCCGAAGCCTGCCCAATGGGAAGTTGGCGGCGCGAAGTCCAGGCCCAACGGGATCTTGTGAAGTTGGCGGCATGAAATCCAGGCCCAACGTGATGTTGTGAAGTTGGCGGCACGAAATCCAGGCCCAACGTAGTGATGTTTGGAATGTTGGCGGCACGAAATCCAGACCCAACTTGATTTTTGAGATGTTGGCGGCACCAAGTCCAGGCCCAGCGTGATTTTTGAGATGTTGGCGGCACCAAATCCAGGCCCAACTTGAATTTTGAAATGTTGGCGGCACCAAATCCAGGCCCAACGAGATCTTTGGAATGTTGGCGGCACCAAATCCAGGCCCAATTTGATTTTTGAGATGTTGGCGGCACCAAGTCCAGGCCCAACAAGATTTTTGAGATGTTGGCGGCACCAAATTCAGGCCCAACTTGATTTTTGAGATTTGGCGGGATGAAACCCGGTCCTAATGTGATAGAAGAGGTCAGCGGGATAAAATTCGGTCCTGCCGTTCGTTGGTCAGCAGGATTAGACCCGGTCCTGCCGTTCGTTGGTCAGCGGGATTAGACCCGGTCCTGCCCTTCATTGGTCAGCGGGATAGAACCCGGTCCTGCCAGTCATTGGTCAGCGGGATTAGACCCGGTCCTGCCAGTCATTGGTCAGCGAGATTAGACCCGGTCCTGACGAGAAAATCGAAAATAGAAAGGTACGTTGTGGGATTAACCCAATGCTTAACGGAGATAGACCGAAAAATAACACACACGTTAGTGAGATAGACTCGATGCTAACGGTGGTTGAAGGAAAAACGCACACGTTAGTGAGATAGACTCAATGCTAACGGTGGTTGAAGAAGAACGCACACGTTAGTGAGATAGACTCAATGCTAACGGTGGTTGAAGTCAGTGAATTAAATGTGGTTGTCAAGAAAGGAGGTAGATGGGTGCGCGGCGAACGTTGAGACTCGCCAACAAGAAATCCACTTGATTTTTCAAGAAACAAGACATTGACATTGATTTTTTTTTTTTGATTTTTTTCTTTTTTTGAATTTTTGATTGATTTTTTCCGAGAGAATCCTTTCAACAAAAATTTGCCGAAGTGTAGGGCCTTTTTCTTCTTTCTCCTTGCTTCACTTTTTCCAGTATCGGTCTTTCACAACAATGGGTGCCTCTTTATCATTTCAGCCATGAATACCTGCACATGGGGCTTATCAAAGTATGACATGCACTTAAATTTCATGAAAAGAGCAGCGTGATTGATTCGAAAATGTATTATTTGATTCCTGGACGAAATACCTCAAATGTATTACCAAAAATTTTGCCCCAGTGTGAGCCCAATTTGCGAAATCTCATAAACGAAAATTTGCCCCAGTGTAGGTCCATTTGATTGCAAAAATTTTGTTTGAATAACGCTCCATTTGTTTGAACAAAATAAGAAACTGTGTTTCCTAACATATAATGTGAAGAAATCAAGCGTCTTGCTTAAACTCATGGAAAATTTCATGATGAATTTCTCAAAATAATACCAGACTTCAGATGATTCCTTCCTCATTTTTAGCATTGGTGTTTTGGGTAACGGGTCACCACTTCTGGTTGGCTCATCTTTCAGGACCAATCAAGTGACTTTATTTTTGAAATGGCTAAGGAAATGGGAGATCAGAATCTGTCTCATTTTTTTTTTTGCCCCAATTGTATGTAATCCATTCAATGTCACATCTTAGTGAAAGCAAAGAGTTTGTCACCCTTATTTCTTAAGAAAACTTAGTCCACATATGAGCTTTATAGGCTTGCAACAAAATGGGTAGAAGCGATAGCTAAACCTGTGAAAACTGGTTATACCCCCATGATCACGAATGATTGATGGATTTCTTACGAGCATAATCCTCACTTTGGATTGTCATGAAGGAATAAGTCAACAATGGACTTTGTTAGCTTGTAATGTAGCTTGAAAACGATAGTTGAAGGATAAGTCAAGGACATTGCACCACAGATCGCATTTTTCCAAAATTGCCCCTATTTTGAACTCGAAGATTCTGAACTTTGTTTGATCACTCAATAGGGACTTCACCATCGAATCTTTTGTATTTCATTTTTCCTTTTTGCTTTTCCGTTTTCTTTTCTTTGATCTGGTGGGTTTTTCATGGTGAGTAGCGTCAACCTCATACCCAAGCAATTCAGAAATACAGCTAAAATTTTCCGGCATCAGAAATTTTCTTAACAGGGCCATTGCAAAAAACAGAAGTCAGGACTTTCGGCTTTTGTAATGGGGTCTGGTGGAGTGCTTAGAAAAGTTAAGGCTTGAAGGCAAATTTCCAAAAGTGGTTTGAAGAATCTGAGATCGCATTGTTGCGCCAACCCTATTTTAGGGTTAAATCAAAATTTGCCAGAACTTGTGCTCAATTGAGGCTTTTTCCCTTTCATTTTCTTTCTTCTTTTGATTCTTCGGCCTTCTGCCATTCTTGAACTTTCACAAAATTTGCCCCAGTTTATTTTTGAACTGGGGTTCTATTTTTTCTTTTCTTTTGATTTTGTGACTTTTCACTTTTCCACTTCTTGAAACTTTTCTTTTCTAACTCAAACTTGCCCCAGTGTGGGGTTTGCGATTCTCAGGGGTTGCCAAACAAAGTATTTTATTCTGAAAGCTCAAAAGGGATAACTAGGGATAGAATGTTTGATTGGAAAAGAAGAGGGCCTGACTTTTATTCTGTTCCTTACAATAACGCTGAAAGGAACCTTTCGTTAATGCGAAATTTTTTTGCATGTATCTGAATTAACCGACTGAGGATGACTTCTATTCGTCCATATCCGTGAAACATAGAGAATCCACCGGACAACTTTTTTTCTTTTTCTTTTCCTTTTCTTTTTCTTCTCTTTTCTCTTTTTCTTTTCTCTTTTTTTTTTTTTTCAAAAATGAAGCCCAAGTAAAAATCAAATCTCCCCAATCTCCTTTCCCCAATATGGGGTGCGATCATAGGTGCACTCGAAAAGAACCACAAAGTTTTAACTCAAATGAGGATGCAAGGGATGATCAGTGTTTAGGTTGTAGAAATGATGGCCAAAGTATCATTCTTACGCTTCATGACAATCAAAGTAACGAAATGGTCATTGAAAATTCATTTCCCTTTTTGATATTTGAAAATTTTCCAATATAGGGTAGTGATCATTAGGGCTCTTATTTGAAACGAAATTACTCTTTCAAAGGCTCAAATGGGAGAGCAAATGATAAAATGTGTATAGGTAGAGAAAAGAATGTTCGAAGTATCATTCCAAATTTTCAAAACAAACAAGAATAATGCACATTTTTGCTTTCACTTAGATGTGAATTGGATCAGTTAAACACAATGGATATTTTCAAGCAAAGATGGCCCCAATTTATCAATCAATGTGACTGATTTTATTTTGGGGTCAAATGAAGGAGAAAAGGAATCTCATAGGGCCTTTTGAGTAATCTCTTTTAATTCTGAGCACTCTTATTGTGAATTTTCAGGCAGGAGGTTGAAAAAATCCCAATTTAGTCTTATTTCTTAAAATTCATCATGAAATCTCCAATGCATAAGAATAAAGAATGAAATGTACATAAATATACACAAAACAATGATTGTCCAAAAATTTTATTGCTGAAAAAGTTTGAAACAAAATTTCTCATTCAATTACGATACAAATGAGAAGAGAGAAACTTGTAAAGAGCTCCACATATACACTTTTTGTCTCGCTTTTTTTTTTTTGGAACAATAATGTATTAACAAATCAAATAAACAGAATTTTCCTTTGGAAAACAATTACAAAATCTCTCAGATGCTTTAGCGTAGAGCTTCCAGATAGATCATTTATGTTTTCATTGTAGGACCTGCCCAAGAATCAAATAATACTTTCCAAAACTTTATCGGATCAAAAATTGTTATCCAATATAGGGAAATACTTTCATCTTATTGATACATTTTCATGAATGCAGGGGAAGGGGAAAACAAAAGAAAAATACCCCGAGTTAGTAGGTAAAACTGCAAAATCGGTATGCATGTCCTATGGGGGAACCCTTTTTATGCCAAGGGTAGGCCTAGCATGAAAATGCAATCCGCTAGAATAGGCACTATACAATACCTGATGGATCCGATCAACTCATGGAGTGAAAAATAATTTGAAAAATTTGGCCCATTGGAATGAGAAGAGACGTTGGTCAAAATGAGGACCTCGTCCGAAGGGATTGATCACTTTTGATTGATACAAGAATTTGCAAAAAACGTACTGGTTTGACCTTGACGAACTTCCTATCGAAGAGATTGGAATTCGTTGACAAATTTTCTCAGTGAAGCACAGATCAAAACTCCAACTGATCAAATGGCTGGATGCCATGGATGTTTTTCACAAAATCGACTAGGTTTTCCATTTTGAAATTCGACATTGAAATCCTAATTGGTCAAATGAAATTGACAATTTATTACAAATCGACCGGATTACCCTAAAAAGGGAAACAGGTCAAATGAATTGAATGAAATTTAATTTATCCAAAATTAATCATCTCACCCTAAAAAGGGTAAATTGATCAAATAGATTGAACGAAACTTGATTTATTCAAAATCGGCTCGGTTGCCTTAAAAATGGGTAAATTGGCCAAATGAATGAAATTGAATTAGTGATTTATTCAAAAAATCGGCCGAATGACCCTAAAAAAGGGTAAATTGGTCAAATGAATTGACGATTTATTCAAAATCGACCGGATGACCCTAAAAAGGATAAATTGGTCAAATGACCCTAAAAAGGGTAAATTGGTCAAATGAATTGACGATTTATTCAAAATCGACCGGACGACCCTAAAAAGGGTAAATTGGTCAAATGAATTGACGATTTATCGAATGAATCGGCAAAATGGATTGGTTGAATTGTCCGGCCATTGGTTAGTTTCAAAATTCTATTGCGATGCATTAGCCTATGAGCCTTCTAAAATCAAATTTTGGCATCAATTTATTTATCGTCTCAATAGGAGAAATCACTTGTGAATTTTCTTCAAATTAATGTCCTTTTACGCAAGGAAATTTTACCAATTTTGATAAAATGGCCCAAAAAGTGATTATTAGATGCTCATATTCCAAAGATCACTCTATGAAAATGATCGGATCCTACCTTACCTTGTGCACTACCCCTTTGGATGGTACAAAATGTAAACGTGCAAGTCTCCTTGGATTAAATATCCGAGACACAAGATGGTTTATTCCTAACACGGGATCCCCTATGTGGCATTCCCTTTCTAGGGTTTATGCATGATGCCATTTATTAAAGCAGGAAAAATGCAATTCGAAATGAAACGTGACCTAAGGAACCCTTTATTTGCCAGGGTAAGCCTAAAATGATATGCCATTATTAATTTACGAATGAAATATACCGAAATTTCTAAACGTGCAATGGCCTATCTATAAGGGTAGGTCCTAAAAGAGGATCATGCCAGACCTCTTATTTCCTAACGTTTGTGAATGCGAAAGATAAGAAACAAGGAAACGTTAGTTCAACACATAATCACATAACACGTTGGACAATTAGATGATATAAAAGCAACAAAGAAATAAGGAAAGAGGGTGGGATCCCTCCCCTCGTGAATAGTGTCCCTAGCTCAGGATAAGGCCGACTCTACCCTAGGCAAGCTATCATGGATGCATGAGGTTAGGGTTCACTAATGCATCTAGACTCGATAAGTCATAGGTCCCCGAGCCTTCAGACTTGGAAACCAAGGGTCATCACTCCCAAGATTCCTTGTCGGTGGCTCGAGCGATTCCCCAGACGTTGCTACGCACACGTCGTGTTACGGCTACCCGTCTGGGCGAATCTAAAAGAATCCTCAATCTTCGACTAAAAACTAATAGGTCATTAACCTAAAGTTTAAAGCGGAAGATCGAGTGACCCCTCGGATCATGCTACGCGCACGTCGTGTCACGATCACATGTCCAAGTGGGTCGCCTAAAATCCTAATAGGGTGGAGTGGCGTGACAAGCCACTAAAAGAAAAAAAATGAGGGGTAAAAAATTAAAGCGTATGCACGTATGCTAGTGCTCGTTTGGAGGGGAGGGATCAAGAACCCAACACGAGGCTCTAGGGTATGTCCCCCACCCAAATGCAATGTCAAGCGCGGAATCACATACATAAACCATTCATCAATTAAAACAAACGTACGCCAAATGAGTAAGTGAGGGAGTTGGTATGCGTGAAATGCAAAAATCCTAATAAAAGGAAAAATGCAACCCTAAACACCCAAATGTGATATATGCAAAGGTTAAAAGAAGAAAAAGGTTGATTAAATCAAATTCGCTCGAACTCTCGAATATCCCCAGTGGAGTCGCCAACTGTCGCGCCCCATTTTTTGATAAATAAATAAAATGGTTTAAAAATATATTTGTGATTGGAAAATGAATTGTGATTTAAAAGAAAAATGGGCCTAAATGGGGGGTTGAGAATACGACGATTTGACCCAAAATTATAGTTTAAAAAGGGTTTGAAATAAAAATTGGAGTCGCCACTTGGTAATGAGTTAAGGTGTACCAAGTCACCCAAAAATGAATTTTTAAAGAAAAAATAGGAAAAAGTAGTAAGAAACCCCTTTTAAACGACTCCTAGTCCACGTAAACCAACGAAAAAGGTTCGGGAGTCACATTTGACAAAGGGGAAGGCAAGGATAAAATCCAAGGCACCCCTTTGACCTAGCCAAGGCTAGTTGCATGATTTAATCAAAGATTTTCTTGTTTTAATCAAAGAATTTATTACATTTGGATGCACTACATGAATGCAAACCCTAGACCTAGGGGTATTGAGGGAAATTTCCCTTCAAAGGTTGAATGGTGCCAGTCACATTAATTGTGAAGCCCAATAACGATCTTTTGAAGAAGTCACGAATAATGCAAGTGGGATGCAAATGGATGGAATGCATGTATGCAATGTGAAGACATAAGTTTGAAAAAATAATAAAAGACAAGAACGTGTAAGTGAAAGTGTGCACGTGAGTGGGCAAGGTGTGGTATGTGAAGTGATAATATGAAGTGCATGTGTGCAAGTAATGACAAAAATGCTCGTGTGCAAGTGAAAATGTAAAGGTGCACATATGCAAGATGGGAGGAAAAAAATGAAAGTGTGATGAGAGTATAAAATGGTAGAGTGGATGCATGATCCTAGGGAATGTATGTATATTGGGTACGGGGAGACCTAAATCGTGACTTAATTTGCCCTTTTATAGAGGGAATACAAGCGTGCTAAGGCTTAGAAAAAGCCACACTCGTCTATATCCCATATTTAAGGGGACTCTCAAGCAAATGAACCCTATAACTAGCATGAGATGCAAGAGCCCTAAAATGAAGGGAAAAGGGGTTCGAGGAGCATGCCGGATGATAAAACTAAGAAGAATGCATGATATGTAATGAACATGCAAACATGTACTATCGAGGGGAAATCCCTAAGGATCTAGCGTTGGACTAGCCCATTCTATGAATTCCGACTAGCGTTGGACTAGCGGAAACGTTTATCCATCCATCACATTCATTCAGGCTATGGAAAGCGAGTAGACATGCTCAAACACTCATAAACACATAGCACATAACACTTAGCATGCATATCTAAATGCCAAAACCTAAGAAAACGATTAAACATATAGCACATAGAAATGCAAGACACATAAGGTGATTAAGGCCCTAACTATTACATTTGCTAGCTAGGCACAAGTCTTCAACAGCTCTTCATCGAATGCTCCTCCAAATCCTATCTATTACAAGCCAAGAGGTGTACACATACCCCATAAATAAAATAAAAGAAAGACTTAAAATGAAAGAAATTAAAGCAAATTTAAGAAAGCCAAGTAGACATGTAATTCTCAGTTAGCACATTGGATCACATAGGGAGAGGCAAAAAAAGATAAAAGAAACTTATACCTCCCTTGTTTGTGAAGCTAGTAAATGAAAAAGGTTCTAATGGGGTGAAGTCACTTATTTATCCTCCAAAAATAAAAGAAACGGTCAAGGTACCAATTTATTTGAAAAAATTAAAGAAAAAAATGCAAACATAAGCTTACTTGGACACAAAGTTCTTAAGTTCATGCATTAAGAACAATTTAAATAAAGCGAAGTGGCTAATTGAATCAAACAAACAATGTAATTGCCAAAGTTAAAACTACTAAGGACCAAATTGATGAAAATATTCAATTGATTAGGCCTTAGTGGAATTAAGGGAGAATTGGGGGACCAAAAATGCAATTTTGAAAAAACATTTGCATGCATGCAATTCATAGCTTTTCAGTCAAAACAACATAAGCCTCTTTCAGCCATTTCTGCTATGTAAGCTTCCGCAACTCCAAGCCAAATTCGGTAAACCAGAATTCATGCATCATTTTGATTTCTCTCCGATCAAACATAGCTATGACTCAACAATAATAGGATTTTGGGAATACTTTCATGCAAGTTTCATATAACAAAAGAAGGCAAAAATCTTTTGTAACAAAACAAACCCAAACTGCTGCATTTTTGGTTTCCAAGCTTGCGACAATTTCTAGCAACAATTACATCCATTTCATCATACAAACTATCTCATCAAACCAGAGATTATTGACCCAACTCAAAACATGACATTTTGTTTACAAGATTAAGATAGCCAATCTGGTTTTGATCAACAAATGAAAGAATGAGAAAAAGCTGCAGCAAGATTTAATTCCAAAAGATAACTCTAAAGCCACACAAGACTGCTGCATTTTACTTTCCCAAAACCCAGAATCCGACTCCAAACGTACACTTTAACCGAAGTTTTTTCCTGATCTAACATTCAACTTCGAACTGAACAAACAAACCATGACCTTGACAATCAAACAAACAAGGAAAACATAGCAGAAATTAGTGCGAAAAATCTGAACAAACATTAGCGTGACAGTGACATAGCAAACTGGAACTCATTTTCCAGCCAAATGTTCGACCATAGTTCCAGTACTTCAAACTCTAAGTACACAAACTTAACATCAAACTTCCCCCCCCATTTCCTGGACAAATGAACATGAAGACAATGCAGCAAAGGAACGAGAAGAGACAGCTCACGGCTAGATAAAAAATGCAGCAAGGAAACAACAGATGCAACTCACGGCTAAAATGGAAAATGCAGCAAGGGAACAACATATGCAACTCACGGCTAAATGGAAAATGCAGCAAAGGAGTTAGAGATGATAGCTCACGGCTGAATGAAAGATGCAGCAAGGAACCAACAAAGGAAACATCATGTATCATGGCTGGAAAATTCTGGGCAAAAAGTTCGGCAGTTTTGACTTGCTTATTCTCAGCAAACATTCGACCCTAGCTCAAGCATTTTAAGGATTCAAATATGCAAACTCAACACCTAAACTTCCCTTCCTTCTCTTCTACACAAAATTAAGTATGCAATTTAAGTGCAAAAACTCATTGAACAACCATGGAAAAAGAAGACAGCAATAAGTATGCAACAAAATTTCAGCCACTTTAGAGTTCTCTAATGGATTGGAAAAATTAATTCAAAGTTCATTTCAGGTTGCCTTCATTCTGGACTTCGTATTGTAAATTCCCTTAGCAACTTATTAAGACATGGAAACAGTTTTATGAGAGTGTTTCATGGAGAAAACAAAACAGCAAAACATGAGAATAAGATACCACTTTTCGTCATTCAACACACAGATCCCAACCATCATCTTAACGACAATGCCTTGTTAAAACATTTCATTGGATAGATTAAGACACTACCACCCACGAAACAGCCTAAAATAATGCATCAAAATATACTACCAGTTCATGTCTCTTCTTGGACGCAAGGAAATGTAAAATGCAGCACGATGCACCGGGAAAAAGAAAAGGAAAAAAACGCAACAGACTTCACACAACCTTATCTTTGCAAATCCAGCATGTCTACAACATTTCTGTGACCCCATGAGACTGGTAAATACTCCACTCAAAGCTCTCCAAACTTCAACCCGACATTACTTCAAATCAAACAACGAATCATAATTTTATTGCTACTTTCCTTCCCCCAGAGCATCCGAGAACAAAGACCATTTCTGTTTGAATTTTTAGCTGCATTTATCCGATGTAACAAACCCAAGGAAACAACAAAACACAAAAATCTAGAGTTCAAACTCATTTCCTAACAGAATTTGGGGATACACACTTCACAAACCAAGATTGATGCAGGTAGGGATAGACGGCAATAACAAACAAAAATAGAAAAACTAACACAAGAGTCTGACTCAGTCACGAAGGAAATTGGAGAGGCTAAAATTGGGGAAGCTAAAGGAAACCAGTTTTAGGAAGATACCTGAAGTTTTTGATTGATGGAGAACAAATGAAAGCTTCGGTCTTTCCTTCTGTTTCAGTAACTTCCTTCACCAGTTTCGTGTTCTGTCGGCTTCCTCTCTTAACGTCTTAGCCGTCTCAATTTTAGCTAGCATCCCTCTAATCTCCCCAAAATCTTTACTCTCTCTCTCTGTTCTTCTCTCCAAGTTCATTTTGCCGTCAAATATCCCCCCTGGTTTTTTCTTCTCCGCCGCCTCTTTCTTTTCTCTCTTTTTTCTTGCCTTTTTGTTCCTTTTGTTTTTTCCGTCACTCTCCTCTCCAATCTCCCTCTGTCATCCCCCTTGCGGCTGCTCTGTTTCTTTCTTTTTATATCGAGCCAGTAGCCCTAAAACTTCAGGTCCTTTTCTCCATATTTGCACTCCCAGGAGCCATCCCAATCCCTCTTTACAAGCTGCGCAAGTCCGCAGCTTTCATGCTACGGCCCTTTTTTTTTTTTTAAGTAATTTAACAAAATTAATAATAAAACTAAATAATAAAAAGCAACAATTTTACATTAAAATAAACAAACTAAAACAACAAAATTGCCATTTTCAATCTTTTTCTTTCATTTTTCATTTTTCATCATTTTTCACTTTTTTCTTTTCTTTTTTTTTTCTAAAATGTCTAAAAATGAGATTAGTAAAACCAACTAAAATAAACATCAATAAAACTAATAATGAAAAATAAAAGTGAAAAATTTGGTGTCTACAGTAGTAGTTCGATTTTCTCCAAGTATTCTTGTCCCCATCTTCCTTCCCAATGCTCAGTTAATCTCTTTTAGAGCTCTACTTCCTTTCGAATAATCTCTATTTTCTTATGCAGATCAGTCAAATTTGTCATCTTGCCGATTCACTTAACTCGAAGATAGCTTGCCAGGCAAATCAAATGAGCAGGAAGTAACTCATTACGATTGGAAACTCTAGTCATATAACTTTTAAGTTTATTCACTTCCAATCCAACCACGAGAAATTAAACTTAGATATTCTCAAATGAGATAGACAAGACAGTAGGATACATTTAGGGCAATATCTCAAAATACTATGCCACGTATTCTTATTCGGAGATTTTAACACAAGAAGTATCTTTACCACTTATGTACATAATGAAACCCTAAAGTATACTTCGTATCTCAAAAGTTCTACACCCCATCTCAAGCTTTTGGATACAGGTATAGAATCCAATTCTTTTCCTCAAACCTCCATGCATAATTCCAAAACTCTCAATCTCAATATGGTAATAATCAAGCCAAGTCCATACTTTGACATTAGTGGATGGGTGTCAAGGAAGTATAGGTAAGGGTAGTTCGTCGAGGACCAAACTATAGGTATCAGATATCACAAGAGAGGTGGAAATACCTATATAGTTGCAGTTAATACCGCCTCCCAATCCAATAAACATTTATCAAGTCCTCAAAGTCATAGGAGAAGGAAACAGGTCTTCAGTGCAAATTTCTCGACGTAAACTACAATCTAGCTACCGTCTATTGAAACCCTAACTAGACTATGACAAGATTAGTCCATGATAACACTCCTAGATCTAATCCCCTCGATCAGTCCAATTACTAGGTCAAATGTTAGAATCTTTCGTGCCTTGTCCTTTGCCAACAAAACTTACCTCAAGTGCAGTCAAGATACGGACCCTTATTCTAGTGCTCTCTATTTTGGCTCTCAGGTACAAGAATCCAAAATAAGATAATTCACAACTCGAGCCGACCGGTCCCAAGAGTAAATCACCCTTATTAGAAATTCCTACCTGACATACATATCTATTTCTCTCAAGTACCATGATAAAGGGTTTACACTTATAACAGTCATGATTCATAGCTTATACCCAAGAAGAGTACCTAGTCCTTTCCACTTACTCACATAATCGGGATAATAACACCACTCGACCCCAAGCTCACTCCGCGCAGGGACCACACAAACTAGTAAAAATATTTTCCATTCTTTCAAACCAGTTCTCCGCAGCTTCGGGATCTGGTCCTCCAAGAAATTTAGGTGGAGCAAACTTTTGGAATTGTTTCAGGGCCCCATCTTCGCTAATTTCAAGGTCTCTTTTGGTTACCAAGTACTTGACCTTGCTGGCTGAAGAGGTGATTTCTGGTTAGGTACCTGAGCTGACCTAATTCAGCTCCTTCTTTCGATGAAGTGAAAGTTAGAGGCAGGAGTGCTGTCCCGAAGTGAGAGGCGGGACTTTGTCCTCTGGGATCATTCTGACGGTCAAGTCAGTATAGAGAGTGAATAAAAAGTAATGAACAATACGAGTACAACAGTAGTCTTACTTTTGAGGAGTGAACAAGAGGTATTTATAGAGTGTGAGAGTGGAGGGATGGACAATGGGTTTAAGCCACTGGGTCCCGCTTCCTGAGGATTACGGCTCCGCTGTGCACCTGCGGCTTCTGTTCTTGACAGGGGACAATAGCTCAGGCACTTTGTCAGGTGGCCCCACATATTTCCAATAAAGGGTCCTAGGGTCTTCAATTAAAGTGGTGACCCTTAATGACATGTCAGGCCAGCTGACATCACCCGCGTGCGGCCGAGATACGACGGCTATCTGGGTCATAAAGGCCGAGGCCCACAAGAGGTTGCAAAGACTTAGCCGAAATCTATTCGAGGTGACAGGAAGAACCACGGCCATGGCACCACTTCGGATAAGGCGATCCGAAGTGACCGCCTTTAATAAGCCCCCCAAGCCTCAGGAGCGCGGAGGCCTACAAGGTTCCGAGGATTCAATATGCCGAGACCGTTCAGCTTCAGAGGTCCCAGCGTGTATCGGATGATGAGAAGGCGTGACACATGGAGAGTCAGTTGAAAGGACGTGGTGAGCCGAGCGATTATGAGTAACCTTTGCGACTTGGTGTAGTGGGAGGCTATGTGCGGAGAACGTTGTAGTCGAAAGGACGGGGCATTATTGAGGAGAGAGGGAGACATGTCCTTTTGAATTTTAAAGCTGCCGCCTCTTCACCTTCTTGCCACCTCTTCGGATTCCTTCTAACCCCTATAAATAAGAGGTTTTTTTCATCGCACTATCCATCATTTTCTATTTTCACATCATATTTTTGCAAATTTGAGAGTGTTGCCGAGATCAATTCCTTCAGCCGAGATCACAGCTGAGGTCTTCGTTCTCGTCCGATTCCCTAGTCAACAGTAAGTATTTTCTTTTTGTCTCATCTTTCATACATTGCTAAAATGGCTAAAACCCACAAAAAAATCGTGACGCCGAGCTACCAGGTCGAGGAATGGCCCGACCCCTCAGAAGACGAGACCTCGTCCAGTTCTGAGGGGCAAATGTCCAATGCCGAGGAAAAAATCGCCGAGATCGCCCCAGAAGTGGAATCTTTCGAGGCGAGTGAGGGCGGTTCCGAGGTCGTATATAATGATGATCTCGGAACTGAAATCCCCCATGATGAGGGCGTATTGGAGCCGGTCGCTCTGATGGACGTTTCCAACATTGACTTCGGCACGATGCCGCTGCTTAGGAGCCGCGTCAGAAATGACAGGGCCAAGAAGGTGATAAAAAATACCCCTTTAGGGCGAGATATCTCATCAAGTCACCTGGGTCGAACTACTCAGTCGAGAAGCCTCCAATGGGTACATTGGCGATCTACCTACAACAGCTGGAGATTGGATTGAAGATGCCGACCTCGAGATTCTTTCGAGATGTACTTCGGCACTTCGCGATCAGAATCACTCAATTTGTTCTGAACGCTGTCAACATCTTGGTGGGGTTCGAGATGCTATGCCGACATCAAAAGGTGACCCCCACGGTCAACTTCTTTCGCTGATGCTACACTTTTAAAGCACATGGGACGGATAAGGGGTGGTTCTATGCCTGCAACTGGAATAATTCTATCCCAAAACTCGTGGTCAATGCTCCCACTTCCATAAAGAATTGGAAGCGTGACTTCGTTTTTGTCCTGGTCGGAGACTTCCCCAAAGATTTCTGATGGAGGCCCATCAAGGCCAAGAAGGACCCTTCCCCAGGAGACACGGACGAAGAGAACTTTCAAAAGTTAATGGGGTCAGGCTTCCAAATCAACAATTGGGATTACCCTGAGCCAGTTCTGGTCAATGGGGGAATCAGCCGAGCTACCATTGATCCCGAGAAGCCCCCCTTCTTTTTCACTAGACTTAAGAAGCCTTGAAACTTTTTTTTCTTAGCCTTCTCTTTACTTCAGCTATTATAAATAATAATGTTTGCTCCTTGTACAGTAGTTAAAATATCCGATATCATCAGTTCTGGCTCGGCAGAGGTGGCCAAGAGGCCGAAGAGAAAGAACTCGGGTGAGACATCTGTACCGCCACCGAAAAAGAAGGTAACACAAGCGCCAGTGACCAAGACCACGGTGGCCGAAAGCACCTCGGCCACGACAGCTAAAAGCAGTTCGGCCGTGGCAGCTATGAAGTCCAGCTCATCAGCACCAGAAGGGGTGGCAACACAAGGAGCCACCGTTGCTTTACCTCCTCATGGCCGAGGCAAGCAGTTGAAATCCTCGGTCATGCCGGTCACGGGGTCTTCGTTGTGGAACCGTTTCCATAGCGTACCTCGATTTTTCGGGAAAAACAAAACGCACCTCGGCGAGCACTGGTGTCCGAAGTGACAGCTTTCAATCAATGACCGGTGCACCCAATCTCGTGCAGCCCAGGAATTTGTTATGTTCTCCAACTTGCCGAAGAATGCGGAGTTTATAGAAAAGCTGAGTCCTAAAGAGGTGATCCAGAGCCTCATGGTAGCAACAGCTTCCTCTACGACTTTTGTTGCTGAGATGTCACGTTGGTACAGCGACCTGCTCGAGGAGCAAGATTCCGGCAAGATACAAGATAAAATAGAGAAACTGGAGAAGAAGCTGGCAGTATCGAAATCCACGAAGACCGAGCTTCACAGCCAGCTACAGCAGGTTGAAGCGAAGGAGGAGGAGGCCGAAACTACCATAAATAACCTCAGATCGGCTCTCGAAGAGGAGCAAAAGAGGGGGAAAATTGAAGATGTCCCACCAACAGGCACTAGAGGGTGCCGGGGCCTCGGTTGCGGAGGCTTTTAGGAGGTCTAAAACCTTCACCAAGGATCTCGGGGAGCTGACCCTGCCAAGCTATATGTTCGACTACACCTCTACTATTGACGAGGTCGCTCCTCACCTTTCCGCTGAAGACTTGGATTTCTTCAGGAGTAAGGCCAACTACAACGAGAACTCTAAGGAGCTGTGCGACCGGATGGCTGAAAGCATCCAAGCTGGATGAAACTTGGCCGAGGTCTGGGACGAATTCAACAGATGACTATATGTGATTAACCAAGAGCTTGAGGAGGGAAAGGATGCCGAAGAGAGTGAGGTCGGAGGAAGTGAAGCTACCGACGAGGGTGAGGTCGGCGGGGGGAATGGTGAGAAGGAATCCAAAGTGTAGAATGCTTAGAAGCTTTCTTAACTTCTGCTCATTTTGTAAACAAATTTCCTTGTAGTGTTTTCTTCTTTGCAGTATCTAATGAAATGAATGGGAGCTCGGTTCTCTTTTTCTTTTTCACTTCGTCCCTTGTCTGTCCTCCTTATCTTTTTAATAAACAGCAACAGATACTAGAATATTAAAAGGTAACTAAGTGATTGAATAACCGACAAGTCATTACACTTTTCAAAGATAATACAGCCTTAAGTTATCGGCATGCCAAGTTCTCGGCATTAGAGAACCATCTCGATAGGTTAATTTACAATACCCACTTAGGGTAGATTCCACAACTCGGTAAGGACCCTCCCATTTTAGGGCCAATTTCCCTTGCGGTTCAGCTCGGCTGACCGAGTTTTTCCGGAGAACTAAGTCTTCTGGCCGAAATTGACGATGCTTAACACGGGCATTGTAGTGACGGACCAAGGTGTTCTTGTACGAAACGACGCGTGCTGAGGCGAGATTCCTTTTTTCTTCAAGGAGGTCAAGATACGCCTGCCTTTCTTCTTTGTTTACCTCTGCCGCGTAGGCTGCGATTCGGGGACTAAGTGTAAGGATCTCGGTTGGAATGACCACCTTGGAGCCGTAGGTCAAGAAGAAGGGGGTCTCTTGTGTGGCCGACCTCGGCGTTGTCCGGTAACATCACAAGACATTTGACAGTTCCTCCATCCAAGATGATCCTGCTCGGTGTAGTCGGATTTTTAGACCGTGCAAAAGAGTTTAGTTAAAGTTCTCCGCTTGTCCGTTGGCTTGAGGGTGACCTATCGAAGTGAAATGTTGCTTGATGCCGAGGTTCTCGCACCAAACTTTAAACGGATTCTCAACAAACTACCTCCCATTGTCCGAAATAATCACCCGAGGTATGCCGAAGTGGCAGATTATGCACTTCCAGAAGAATTTTTGGACAGTGAGCCCCGTGATGGTCCTTAACGGCTCGGCCTCGACCTATTTAAAGAAGTAGTCCACAGTGGTCACAAGGAAAGCATATCCTCCGACGGCCTTGGGAAAGGGCACGATAATGTCTGTCCCCCACTGCTCGAACGGCTAGGGTAAAGTGATAAGAACCATGAGATTTGCGGACTGGTGGTGTTCCGGGGCATGAACCTGGTATGAAGGGCAGTCAAGAACAAGGTCTTGAGCATCTTGTCTGATAGTGGGCCAGAAATACCCGAGCAGCAAATCCTTTTTTGCCGGTATCCTATGGCTAACGTGGGCCCACACAGGCCTTCGTGTATTTCTTGAAGAATGTGGTGTCCTTTCTCGGGTGTAATGCATTGCAGCCATGGATCGAGATAGGATCGTTTATACAACTCGCCCTCTCGAAGGGCGTAGCAGGCGGCTTTGCGTTGCACTCTCTTGGCTTCAGCTCGATCTTCAGGGAGAATCTCTTGGCCCAATAATAGGATGAGTGAGCTCATCCATGTGTCTCCCGAGTGCACAAGGCAGGCCACTTCCTCCAGGTACCCCCGCTCGGTCACCACTTCGATAAGAACAGTCTTGTTGAAGGCCGAGAACGAACTGGATGCCAACCGGGATAGGGCGTCGGCTTGTCTATTTTGTGATCGAGATATTCTTTGGATTTGAAATGACTTGAAGTATGCAGTGAGTTGGTGAGCTTTAGAAAGGTACCGTTGCATAGTCTTTTCCTTGACTTCGTATTCACCAAACACTTGGTATATCACGAGTTGGGAGTCACTTTAGACTTGGACCCATCGAGAGCCGAGTTCGCAGGCTAGCCGAAATCCCGCAATTAAAGCCTCATACTTGGCCTCATTATTGGTTGCAAAGAAGTCAAATCGCAGGGCGTACGAACACACTTCTCCATAGGGGTCTTCCAAGAGCAGCCCTGCTCCACTGCCATCACTGTTGGAAGATCCGTCCACATACAGTGTACAGCTTTGAGACTCGGATGGCTCTGAGATGGCGTCTTAACTCACGGAGAACGTGAGCTCAGCTAGAAAATCTGCTAATGCTTGGGCCTTGATCACCGTACGAGATTCGTATGATAAGTCATATTCTCCTAATTCGACAGCCTATTTGGTAAGATGCCCGAAAGTCTCGGGACGCACCAATATCTATCAAATAGGTTGATCAGTTCTGACGGAGATGGGATGAGCCAAAAAGTAAGGCTTCAGCTACCTAGCAACATAGACCAACACTAGCACCAACTTCTCCACTCGAGTGTACCAAATTTCGGGTCCGCAAAGTGTGCGGTTGGCATAATAGACGGGCGTTTGAATACCCTCATCTTGGATTAGTACAACACTGACCGTTTCGTCCGCCGCGGACAAATGAAGTACAACCTCTCTTCAGGGCGAGGTGAGGCAAGAGTGGGAAGGTGATGCATGTATCCCTTCAACTGGTCGAAGGCTTGCTGGCATTTCTCGGTACAGGTAAATTGGTCGGCTTTCTTCAACACCTTAAAAAAGGGCAAAGCCATTTCGGCAGATTGCGAGAGAAAACGGTTCAAGACGACCAGGCGGCCATTCAACCTCTGAACTTCTCGGACATTCCGAGGCGGTGACATGTCCTGAATAGCCTTCACTTTGTCAGGGTTCGCTTCGATACCTCGGTGAGATACTAGGTATCCCAGGAATTTCCCCGAAATAACACCGAAGATGCATTTCTTCAGATTTAGCATCATCCGGAAATCTTGGAGGATGCCAAAAATCTCCTTTATATCTAACAAGAAAGGCGAGGTGGTCCGGCTCTTTAGGAGGATGTCATTCACATAGGCTTTCACATTTCGGTCGATCTGATTTTTGAAGATTCGGTTGACCAGCCTCTAGTAGGTTACCTCAGCGTTCTTGAGTCCGAAAGGCATTATTATGTAACAGTAGACATCTCGGTCAATGCAAAACGCCGTTTTCTCTTGATTCTCTTCGCTCATTCCTATTTGGTGGTATCTCTTGAAGGCGTCTAGGAAGCATAGGATCTCATGTCCCATAGTTGAGTCAACGAGAGCATCTATTCTTGGCAGTGGTCAGCAGTCTTTGAGACATGCCTTATTGAGATCGGTGAAGTCCACGCACATTCTTCACCCACCGGCGTCTTTCTTCACTATCACAAGGTTGGTCAGTCAAGTAGGGTATTGGACTTTTCGGATCATCTTAGCGGGCCAGAGTTTGTCAATTTCGCCGGAAACAGTTTGGCTACACTCTGGGTCGAAGTGCCTCCTCTTTTGTTCCACAGGACAAGCCTGTGGGTTGACGATAAGTCGGTGAACCATAAGTTCGGGGGGCACTCCGACCACTTGCTCAACGGTCCACGCGAAGACGTCCCGGTGCTCTCTTATCAGGCTGATCATTTTTTCCCTGAGGGGCGAGAGGAGACTTGTCCCCACTTGGATCACTTGATCGGGTCTCACCTCGTCGAGAACCACCTCTTCCACCTCTTTCACCTCGTCCCCGGCCTCTAGCCTACCGAATTTATTGACGTCTTGGGGGTCGATGCAGCCTATGGAGAGGACATCCGGCCTTTTTCCCTCAGTCTTTGATTCAGCTCGAGGGGTGATCGTGGCCTATATGGTGGTGAGATAGCACTCCTTAGCCATGTTCACATCGCTGCTCACCTCGACCACCCCAGCAGGTGTTGGAAACTTGAAACTCAGGTGGTAGGTGGAGTACACTGTCCTTAGAGCATTGAGTGTGGGCTGACCGATCAACATGTTGTATAAGGAGTCGATTTTGACTACGGCAAAACTTACAGGGACGGTCCGGCAGCGGGGATTACGGTCGATGGTCACCATCAGGGAGACCATCCCTTCAGAGTGGACCACGTGTCCCCCAAATCCCATTAGAGGGGTCTTGACAGGAGTGAGTTGCGCTCTGATCAGTTTCAGGCTTTCGAAGGTTCGATAATACAAGACGTCTACTGAACTGCGAGGATCGACATAAACCTTCTTGACTATATAATTATTAGTAAGAACCTCAATCACGAGGGCCTCATGGTTGCTGGAGGCGGCAGGGACGGGGTTGCTGGGACTATAGGTGATCACCTTGGACAGCCTAGAGTTCGGCTCAACCGTCTCCATGCCGACTTGACGATAGATTCGTTTCCGGGAGTTCTGGCTGTCTCCTCCTGTCGGACCACCCGCAATGGTGTTGATGACCCCCGCGATGTTAAGGCTGTAACTCGGGGACCCGTCTCGAGGAGGCCTTTGGTCCTCCCCATGATTCTCAGGCCCACGGCAATGACTCTTCGTGTCGTGCCTATCTTCTCGGCGATGGCCTTGATTTTTCCGATGGGAGGTGTTTCGATTGAAGCCTCCATCCTTGTGGACGAATTGCTTCAAGTATCCCTGCTTGATCAAGTTTTCGATTTCTTTCTTCAAATCGTTATAATCCTCGGTCTCGTGCCCAACATCCTGGTGGTATGCACAGTAGAGGTTGGGGTTTCTCTTATCCCTCTTCCTCAGAATCTCAGGAGGGTCTCGACCGAGGTGATTTTGTCTCATTACAGCCAGAATGTGAGACTGGCTGGAGTTGAGAGATGTTACCTTGGCGTCTGAGGTGGACGACCTCCCCTTCGCAATTCTTTCAAAAACACTTCGGTGATCTCGGAATGGGTTGGACGAGTCGCTGGGGCCCTGTTTGACTTAGCTTGCTTCTTTCTTCCTTCGAGAGTCTTGCCTAGTACGGGCTGCTTGGGCTTCCCGTTTCATTCGATTCAGGTCTTCATTTCGGATACCTCGATCCACCTTTTCCCAGAGTTCTCGAAGTGTCCGCAGGTAGTCCCGATGAATTTCGATGTAGAACGTTCTCGCAATCAATCCATTGGTGAAGGCAGCTATAGTTACCTACTCATTTTGGTCAGGTATCTACACGTTCTCTTCATTAAACCTCTGCACGTATAAATGCACAGACTCCCTGGGAGCCTGCTGTATGTTCAGTGGGTAGGCCGAGATTTTCGTAACGGGGTGAGACGACATGAAATGGTGGATGAACTTTTTCACCAACTCGTCCAGCGAGAAAATGCTCCTAGGTTCCAAGCTCCAGAATCATTTTCGAGCGGTACCCTGCAGGAAAATAGGGAAGGCTCGGCAGATTATTGCGTCGGGGACGTAGTACAGTCGAAATGCTGAGATGAAGGCACGGAAGTGATCCTCGGGATCACTTCGGCCATCGTTAGGTTGTAACACTGGGAGCTTGAAGTTGGGGGGAACCATTTCCCATTAATGTTATCGGTAAAGGGCGGAGCCTTCATATAATCGGCCGCCAACCTCTCGCGTTTTCGAGGGGTGGCCTCAGTTCGCCTTCCCAGTAAGCGCCTGGAGAACGCCCTGGAAATGAACTCGATTTTAGAGGTGGCTTTGGAGGAAACGCATTTAGAGGTGATTTGGGCAGGATGCTTGTTATCGGAGTCTTCTTCGGAGGTCATCTCAAGGGACTTGGCCGACCTCCTTTTGGAAGATTCGACTTTTTCCTTCCTTTGCCGCTTGAAGTACCCCTCGAGTTCCTATAAAATGTTGGGATTTTCTGCTACAAACTTGGCCATCTGGGCGATGGCATCTTCGTTTGTGGGCGGGACCCTTGGGGACCCTTGCTCTTCAGACACATGGTCTTGCTGAGTAGCGAAGCTGGGCTTAGGTCCAGTAGAGGGAACTCTTCTACTCCTAGATCGCGTAGGTCTCATCTGAAGAGTATTACGTTCCCACAGACGGCGTCAATTGAAGAGGTGATTTCTAGTTAGGTAGCCGAACTGACCTAATTCAGCTCCCTCTTTCGATGAAGTGAAAGTAAGAGGTAGGAGTGCTATCTCGAAGTGAGAGGCGGGGCTTTGTCCCTTGGGATCACTCCGACAGTCAAGTCAGTATAGAGAAAGAATAAAAAGTAATGAACAGTACGAGTGCAATAGTAGTCTTACTTGTGAGGAGTGAACATGAGGTATTTATAGAGTGTGAGAGTGGAGGGATGGACAGTGGGTATAAGCTACTGGGTCCTGCTTCCTGAGGATTACGGCTCCGCTCTGCACCTGCGGCCTCTATTCCTGACAGGGGACAGTAGCTCAGGCACTTTGTCAGGTGGTCCCGAATAGGGGTGAGCATCGAATTCGAATTCGGTAGGTTGAAATCGGTAATTTTCGGTAAATGGTTCTGGAAATATTCGACCTAATTCGCATTCGAATTAGAGACTACCGAATTCGAATTCAACCCGAATTCAATTCGGTAAACAAAAAAATTACCGAATTACCGAATTCCAGAAAACTATTGGTTTCTTAACACTCTGCCTCAAACAGGATTCCAGATTTCACTTTGAGGGTTTAGAAAGTGAAGTTTAAGCCGAAGTGTTTGTATAAAACCTCTTCAATTCCTGTAGTATCCGTCTTCCTTAAATATATGAATGCAAGTGAATTCATCAATTTTGATTTAAAAATCCAGAGAAAATTCCTTTCAACTCCAGAAATTCAACCGGAATGTTCCCATGGCTTGTGGATGAGACTTTCTACACTAGTCAATGTAGGAAGGATAAATCAACAAATTGAGCAGCCAAATCAGTCACAAAGCACTAGTGCAGTAGTAGACATGTACTAACGGGGTGAGGACAGCTTGGTGGTGGCGGAAGATTTTCAGGCGCAGCTCCTCAACGAAGGGAGCAACAGAAGGGTCTTTAGAATTGAGCAAGAGGACCTCATGGGCAATGATAATGGCCTTGATCCCAGTAACGTCTAGAGAGAGGGAGAGGAGACAAACCCTAAATCTTGGATCCCAGTAACGTCTAGACCGTCAACAAATTCTCTCAAATTGGCGGCAAAAATCTGTTACAGTGAGTATGGAGACTGGAGAGAACCGGCTGGAGGAGGCTTCTGTAGTTGAGGAGAGGAAAGGAGAAGCTGTCAAACTGAGAAAGTATCTTCAGTTGAGGAGAGAAGAAACTCAGAAACAGGCAAACAGCTTGGCTTAGGCTTCAGTGGGCGACGGCGCAAAGGAACGAGAGGAAGAGGAGAGCAGAAATAGTGAAATTAGAACGAATGCTAATTTAGGGTACTGAAAGTCTGAAATTGGAACATCCGACAAAAGCTTGAGGTATAATATTATTCGGAATTTCGAATTTGAAAACAGTAAAATATTACCGTTTTACCGAATTAAATTCGAATTCGGTAAATCCGAATTCAAAAACCCCAAAACCAAATTCGACCCTAATTCGATTCTTACTAATTCGATACCACCGATTTACCGACCTAATTACCGAATTACCGAATTCGAATTACCAAATTGAAATCGATTTCGGTCGGTAATTCGGTAATTACCGTAATTGCTCACCCCTAGTCCCGAATATTCTCAATAAAGGGTTCTAGGGTTTTCAATTAAAGTGGTGGCCCTTAATGACATGTCAGGCCAGCTGACATCACCTGTGTGCGCCCGAGATACGACGGCCATCTGGGTCATAAAGGCCAAGGCCCACAAGAGGTCGCAGAGACCTAGCCGAGATCTATCTGAGGTGACAGGAAGAACCACGGCCATGGCACCACATCGGATAAGGCAATCCGAAGTGACTGCCTTCATTGGTCAACCAAACGGACCAGTAAATCAGTCATATAATTGATAACTGTAGTTACCCGGTCCCCTTCTTCACCTCTGGGTCCTTGGTCTTGGTTTGCCACAGAACCTTGTTCCTTCTCTTGGGTTCTGGGCCTGCCTAGATCTAGGCCCATGGCTCCGATAACGTTGTCGTTTAGTCTCCATTATTACTCACTGGTTTAGATCCAAGTATTATAACTAACAGGGTAAGCAACTATGGGTATATACCAGATACTCATTCATATTTAAAAGTCAAATAAAATGAAATCAGAGTCACGATAAGTAAGTGATAATGCAAAGCAGTAAAACGCCAATGACGAAACAAAGTCAAAGTCAAAGTTAAGGTCAAAGTCAAAGTCACAGTAGTATACATTCAAAGGCTCATAGCAGTTGTTTACAAGATAACAAGACTAAAAATATCAAGTACTAGCCTTAAAAGTATAGATACAGTCATGCAATCATATCAAGCCGAACCCTAGTGTAAGTAGTCAAAAGAAAGCTATACAACCACCGAATCACCACATCCCCTATCCTTTCTATATACAGTAGTCAAAATCATCCACAATAGTAACCTAATAGTGAAGGCCTAATCCGCGGCGGGGTTGGCTGACCTCGCTCTGGGCGGGTTCAGCTCCTGTGTCATCTCCAATGTGCGAAGCCTCATCGCTCACTTCTCCCAGTAGATCATCACAAATATTCAGGATGGACTCTGCTCTATTCCTCACTTTCCTGGCCCTCTTGACCATGCGCTCTTGAGTTTCTCCAAGCTGTGCACACAGGCCATCAACCCTTTCTCGACCCTTGACAACATCATACTCAAGTTCCTTAATCCACTCGGCTTGCATTTTAATAGTTTCCTTCAGGTAATTCACTTCAACTCCAAGCCTAGAATTGTCCCTCGCTAGGACCTTCCACTCCTTCACAACGGCCAGAACTACTTCATTAGGATAAGTGTAAGCATGCCGACACTCGTAACGCCTATAGCCGTCAGATGGGCTCCAATAGGCTCTAGCTCCACCAGGTCTGATCTGGTATCTAATCATCGGTCAGTCCTCACGGGACGTCTCGCCAACTGGTCTATCACTAGGGCCACTAGATCCGTCCATCCTACACAAAGTGTAGATAAACTTAAGTACTCTTAAGGGAAATAATCAAATATAATCCTCAAATCGAAAATTTCTAACTCGCCCAAGCCAATTCAAATCTAAACTCTGATACCACCTGTGACAGCCCCACCTCTCCCTAGGGTGAATCCTAGGGTATTAGCGGACTGCCTGCCCAACTCTCGCCGGGGCTCGGTCGATCAAAGTACTAATAACTCAATTGAAGGGGATAAAAAATCTTCCAAACACGGAAGTGTAACCCTAATTGAAACATAATCACTATGCCAACCATCCAAAATGGTAGTATATATAACTAAATGTCAACTTACCGCTTCACACTTAACTTACATAGCATAAGTCGAACTTACAAATTCAAGCTTACAACAGTCAAAAGTAAGGACTTCTTAGACAAAGGGTTACAATCTCAAAATACAAGTCCCAAAACAAAGTAAAGCTAAGAAAGCTCTTGATCAAATTCACTCCGATCTGTTAAGAAAAACAAAAGGAATGGGGTGAGCTAACGCCCAGTGAGATTCCAGGTAAACAAGTAACCACATAGTCAAATAAGGTCACAAAATAATCAAATAAACACTGTACAGTAGGATAACAGTTTAATCACAGCTCAATTCAAGGATACGGGTGGCTTTCAAAAGCCAATAACCACTTGAACTTGATCATAACTGGATCCATTGACTCTCCGTCAATGTTTATATTCACAGAATATAAAGTCCGTACAACACCACTTTCACTAATCTCCGTCCACCAATCAACCCCCTACCGAGCCCGCACACCACAAACAGTAGTTTGGTAATACTCGAGTATACCAGGAATTCAGGGTATAGCTTAGCCCCAAGTCAAAGATTATCCCTGGTGCTGGATAACACAACAAGTTAGCACAACGACTATACTTCACCAGGGAGCCTCAGTTCAGGATTTTGTCCCTGTCGGTGCTGGACAATACAACAGGCTAGCACAGCAGCTATACCCCACCAGAAAGCCTCCAGCCGACATTAAATCAGGCACAGATAACAGAGTCAAATTTACACAGTAAACAGTCACACAGCCAAGAGAACGAGTGTGATAAAGTACACCCTCGTCTCATTCAGAATAAACAAGGTCCACAGCCATTCAAGTCATAGATTTCAAGTACAAATAAACCAAGTTAAGCAACAAGGAAGGGGAGTGGTATACTCACCTATGAGGTTGGGTACCTAAACAGTAGCAGTAGTTGATGGGGTATTACCCAAACAACTCAAACACAGTCACATATTGGGAAATCATATCTCATAATAGCAGTATACAGAGCCTCAGTGGAAACAAGGGAGGTCGAGTGCGATAAAGTACACGCTCGCTTCAATTTTTAGGAAAACAATGTTTGGTTCAAACAGTCGCAAAACAAGTATTCAGATATTTCACATAGACAGATAATAGGTAGTGAAACACTCACCTGTCAAGCAAAGTAGTAGTCAAACGTCAAGTGTCTCGATTACGACCACCTTCGTTTCCCAATCCTAGGGTAATGAGTGAAATCGTTAACAAATTAGGTTCATATCTCATTCTATCGTGGGCTCATTAAGTGACCAAGTGAGTAGTTAAAGCTACTCAATTCATCATACAAATGAGGTCCAAATTACAGTAAAAGTTCATGAGAAAACAAGTTTGGTAGGTGCATGAAAGTTTGGCAAAAGAAAAGTCTCATTCAAGCTCAAAAAGTTCTTCACGGGTAAAACAGTCACACCCGTGCAGTTTTGGGAAAACGGCTATATCTCATTGTAGGAAAGTCAGAATTAGGTGCCGTCTGTGGCGTTGGAAACTAAACTCGAAGGGCTTTCCAACGGTATCAAATTCACACTCTGGATCATCTCCTATCAGTACCAGTAGCTCAGAAAAGTTGGCTGATTTCCAACTCTAGATCAGCCCTAACCTCAAGCAAAACTACATTAGTTCTTGGTGCTATCTTCATTTGTTTTGGTTCAAATTCACCCAAATCAGTCCTCCAACGTTCATATACAAGAAGTCAAGTCACCTAGGACCATTGGATTTCAAAATTTAACACATAAACATGATTAAAAATGACCATAACAGTCTAGCCATCAAGAAAACCAAAACAGACCATTAATGGTCCAAACCACCACTTTACTTGCTCAAATTTCATTCAACTCACACATGAGTTTAACCAATGTCTAGCCTAGTTTATTAGACTTGATTAGCGTACAATTGAGCCAGAAAAATCAAGGAGAAACCCTTCCTTCTAATACCGGTCAGCCAAGGAAAAAGAAAACAGTCCACAAGTCCATTTATTTATCCAACCTTCATCCTCTCATGATTTTCACTTAAACAACATATCAAGTGTTAAATCTAACTTAAAAGAGGTCTAAAATATGTTAATACTTCATAAACAACCATGAACAAAGTTCAAACATTTTATCAAACACATGGTAGGCATATTAACTAACTCAACCACTACTTGTTTAATTCAAGAGATTAACCCCAAATCTTAACCAAAACAAGTTGTAGTTTGCCATTAAAATTTAAAGTACGTGATATAACACCATAAAACTATCATTTAAAGATTATTTACCTCTCTTTATAAGAAGCTTGAACCACCAAATCAATCCACTCAAAAGAAAGCTTCAAGCTTGAAACAAGCACTAGGGTTGGAGGAAAGTTTCTCAACTAACTCAAGATCTTTCTCTTTTGGTTTTTGTTCTTGATCATCTAGGGTTAGAATGCAAGAAAATGGAGTTCTCTCTTCCTTGACAAGCCTCAAGGGTTTCGGCCACAACAAGAAAAGAAAAGGCCAAAACTAGTTTAAATTGTCTTCTAACCCTTGGTCAAACAAAATACTTGCCTAGGGTTTTGCCACATAACCCACTTCTTGTCCACAACTTCTCTTAATTCTTTAACTAATGATGTTACCACCCTTTCAAATATACCAATACCTATTTAACATCTCTAATCTCTCATATAAAGTCCCTACCACAAATAAAAGGCACTTGGTAAAATGTAAGTGGTGAAATAAACTAAAACCAACTCAAAAAAATGTTTTAATTCAAGTAGAGGATATGAAATGCAATACAAGGGAATTATTGTAACACATGTAGAATATAATGCAAGGGCATGTAATAAGTGATTTAAATCTTAAGGCAAGGCATGTAGTTTAGTGAAATTGTATTTTAAAGTGAGGGTTCTCACATGCATGAATGTAAGCCTCTTGGCTGAACTGGGCCTTTGCCCTTCGTTGCCAGCCGACTTGAGCCAGAAGCGGACTCGGCCGGGCAATTGGTGACCCCGGGACAGTGTTTTGATATACTCGAGTATGACCACGAATATTGGTAGAGACTGGCCAGTGAATTGGCTAATGGCGGGAAATGAAATGAATGAATGAATGTCAAGAACATTGGAGGAGTTTTCACTTGCAAATGTTTTCTAATGTTGGAGGAATAAAGAAAATGGTTGGCGAACGAATGAACGAATGACTCCTCGTGAACATGTATCCTTTTAATGAGTGGGTTATTATTGCTTTTATATGTAAAATGTTTTCTGGATTATTTGCTATTAAATGATTAATGTCTTGGATTTAATTACTCGATTATGTGTATGGAACCTCACTGGGTTTTTAACTCATTCCTTTAGTTTTGTCTTTCTTACAGGGGATACGAGCGAGGCGTGAGACTTGTACAGGCTAGCATAGTCTAGTTTTTTAGATTTTGAAATTTTACTCGTGGTAGTGCTCGACTAGGGTTCGTTACACCTGGATTGTAAATACCTTGATATTTTTGGGCGTATAAGTCTTGTAGTTGGATTTGAGCATCAGTGTATATGTTAAGCTTGGAATCGTTGTTTTATTTCTTTTCTATGGTTGTAAGTTCTTTTCTCGAGTTAAACGTGAGTGAATCCTGACGAGAGTTGGACAGGCGACTCACTAAACCCTAGGGTACGCCATAGGGGGGAGATGGGATCATCACAAAAGACCATAATTTTGATTACTTGCACACCTACAATGTGTCTTATGGACTAATATAATATTAAGTACCAATCATTCATTGACTGTTATTTTTCTTTGCTTACAATTGATCATTGATTCATTTTGCATACTCTCAAAACATTAAGTTTAAAAAAAATTACTCATAGTTTGGGAATTGCATCGCATCAGAAATATGCATAGTGTGTTTCACAAATTTTCATAAAAATTTATCCACACAAATTGTAACATCAATCAAGTTTAGTATAAAGTCAATTTTTTTCATATACTTAGAAGGCATTCGGTAAGTTGCTTCTATAAGGAATGAGTTTCAAAATTAATCATAGTGATACTTATTGTTTTTTTTTTTTTGAAGCAAGTGATACTTATTGTTTGATAAGGTTAATCGGAATGAGTTAATAGATATCATAGGTTCATCTTGTGGTTAACAAGTATTTTAATAGGGAATCAATAATATTTACTCACCAATGTAACTGATATTTTTAATTAAAAACCAAAAGTAAACAAATACTAGAAGAAGTTGAGAGAGTGAAGAAAACTTTTTTAAAAAAGTAGGAAAAAGAAAAAAAAAATGTAAACCTATATCTATATGTTTCGTTACAAAACACTTTATGGGTTTCAACCAAGAAACCCATTACCATTAACTGATAAATATTAATGATAATGATAGCGTTACAAACGATTAATTCAATTTGCATGGTTCAGCAAATAGAGCTAGCCACCATAAGCAAATTTTCCTTTTGGTTTTAGAAAAGAATTGGGGAGAATTTCCCATAATTATACGCTGCAGTAGTTGGATATTATCAAAATTGGAATATTGTTGCCAATGGATTCATGTTTTGAGAAATGGACTTTGGCATTTATGTCTTCTGATCTCTATGCTCTTTACGGTCTCCTAATTGAGCATTTACATCGATGATGATTAATTTATCAACTAAGTCTAATATATATGCATATTTATTGTTTAGTCCTTTAGAAAGTTCCACTTTTTTTTTAAAAAAAAAATTCTGTTACATACAGTTCACTCACTTTTGCCTGCCGGTTGCCTTAACTTAGTTGGACTCATAAGGCATCGGACAATGGTCCCCAACCCACAATGAGTTGTTGCGATGTTAGGGGAAGAAAATCCTACTTTGCACGCTAGTGGGATTTTTTAATTTGTTTGTACTTTAAGAAAATTATATTGCTTATGGTTGCAGTTGTTATATTTTATCCCTCTAAACTTGCATATTTTCATGCTTCTTGTCCTTATTTTTAGCACTTGGTTATTATACTTACAATTTTAGAAAATAGTAGAGCAACTAGAGGGCATTGTTAGAAAGAAATTGTTTTCTCCCTTCTAAAATGATTAATTTAATTATATATTTTGAATTGGGATCAAAATTTAACAAAAATTTAAAAATAGTGAAGTCAAATGATATTTTTTAAACTTCGAGAATATTAAGTGGTATCGTAAAAAATTTTAGACAAAATTTTCGAAACTATCCCTACTCAGCCTAATAGCCATGTACATTAAGTATTTGGGTGAATTATTGGTCATCCTTCTTTGTTCAGGTTTCGTAAATTGGACCCTTTCTTGGTAGATGGAATCCTCCAAAGTTGGGGCTGTCTCTTTCTTTTCCTTCAAATTCAAGTTCAAGTTCTGGAGTTCACTTTGACCACGTCTTGGCCTTAATAATTGAAAACTGCCGCATATGGTGGTATGTAGACTCACTATCAAGATTTACAACAACATTTCGTTTGAGCCAAAAAAGTTCGTTCTCCATTATTTTCATCAAACATTACTTGAAGCGAACTCGCTTCCGCAGGACACAATTGCTGAGGTCCTTTTTCCAATAATCACAACTATGTCAGATTACATTCCGTGCCATTTGCTCGCCGATGTGCTTTTGAGGTTACCATTTGATTATCTGCTACAATCCAGGTGCGTTTCAAAATCATGGTGTGCTTTAATTGATAGCTCAGAATTCTTCAAAATGCATCTTCACAAAGCCCAGCAAGAAGCAAATTCCTCCAATGCGATCAAAATTATTGCCCTGAACCAAAACACCTTTTACACTTCAGATTTGGATCTTGAAGCTTAAAGCTCTAGTACTAGTGCGAGCGCCAAACAGCTCAACTGCCCTTCGGATTACTCTGGCAATGAAGTTCGTTTGATAGGATATTGCAATAGCCTCCTTTGTTTGAAGTATCCTTACAGACGTGAGATTGTTTTGTGGAATCCATGGATTCAAAGTCTTGGAAATTACCCTCTTTCCCAGTTGAATATTCTATGTATGGTCGAGCTCCTTTTCTTGTCGGGTTCGGGTATGACCGGGTGAATGATGACTACAAAGTGCTGAACAGGATTAGCTCTACAAGTCTATTTGATACAGATCAATCAAGATGGTGTGATGAAGTCTCTGTTTATAGTTTGAAGATGAACACATGGAGAAGGACGGAGCGTTTTCTGTTTAAGGTGTCTGACAATGACTGCTATTGTACTGCAGATTGTATCCTTGCTAATGGTGCATTACATTGGTTCATGAAGGAAAGGAGATCGAATGGTGTCAGCTACATCGTTTCCTTTGATCTTTGGAGTGAAGAATTCCGGAAAATGCCTTGCCCAAGGTATCCTGAAAATTATGTTCACCAGAACCTGAGGGTCTTGAATGGATGCCTTTGTCTTGTGCCCTATTACAAAGTGGATGGAAGATATGCTGCTGATTTATGGGTAATGGAAGAATATGGAGTGGACAAATCTCGGGCCAAGTTAACTTCTGTTACAATGCCTTTAGGCTCCAAATTTCGGAGCTTAACACCTCTAGCTCTGTCAAAGAACAAGAGGCAGTTGCTTTTGCAGATTGATGGAGAAAAGCTTGCTCTTCATGATCTTGAAACAAATTGTACTACTGATTTAGCCATTAGAGGTGATGCAAGTTTGTTTCAATCATCATGTAACCTGTATTGCGAGCCTTGTTAGGCCTTTTGGAACGTACTGATTAGATTTTTAGAATGAGCTGTTTTTGATGAGTTCACGCACAATGTATTCTCAGTTGAAGGTGGTCTTATTGATTAAAACACTGGTTTCTAAAACAACAAAAGCTGTGTTTAGATGGTAGTGTTCCATTTAGCAACCTATAAGTTTGATGTTCAAAATCTTTCAACAAATCTTGATGCTTCATAACAGTTGTGCTCACAAGATTCACGAGATTTACTTTTTCTGACAAAATTGTGCAAGTCTATATTCCTGTTTGATGCGAACATAAGATCCATAGGTCATGGTCAAATCATGCAAAAGGTTGATTTGTTGAAGATTCACAAGCAGTGATCCCTTCCTTGGTGGTCCTTAAGTTTGGTGTGTTTATTTAGTTTATGTTGTCATTTGTCTATTATAATTAATTGCAGCCGTGTATTAGTTGGAGTTAATATTGGGTTTGTTTGGATTGCTTCATATTTTCTCAATTTTATTTGCTTACATCATCTTTACAATTTTCAATACACCTTTTTACCTTCCCAATATCTTTTTATCTCACATACATCACATCACAAAAAATGCTACAGTAAAAATATCTCAAATAATCCCAAATAACTTACAATCCAAACAGACCCATTGAATCGTTAGTTTCATGCAGTAAACAGCTAGGTCATGTTGACCATAGTTATAGCTGAACTAGAGTTAGGTATCTTAGTAGCCGATTTAGGGTTTAGAAACTAGCTAATTGTTTCTTAGTTTGATTAGAATTTTTGAATCTTGTAAAAGCTATAAATAAGCCTTAAGTACAACGTTTTAGGTAGTGAATGATGAATTAAGAAAATTCCAGCAAACACTTCGTGTTTCGTGAATCTCTTGTTCAAGAGTTCCAAACTTGAATACTTGAGAGGATTATTAAGTGTTCAATTGATTTATCAATCTAGAAACGCACTAGATTGTGGAGTCATTCTACTCTTCTAAAACGGTCTTGAGCAATCCTTGATCATTTAGAATCCGCTGTTTCAAACTTTGATACCATATTCTAGATCCTTGGGCTCTTTTCTTACGAGTTTTATCCCAAAGTTGGCGCTGTTCTCATCAGTTGGTATCAGAGCTGGTTGAAGATATCGAATTATATTCTTGTTCTTGTGTCAATTTTTGTTTCTTGTTCTAGTTATATCCTAGGGTTTTTCGTTTTCTTTTAGGGTAAAAAAAAAATGTACTGTTTGTTGTTCCTATAGCATAACTGCCCATTGTTACTGTAGCTATTACTGTTCATGTTCCTATAGCGATCACTGTTCATCCAAAAAAATTTTCCAGATTTTTGTGTGTTTTAACCTTGCTGTCCACATCTTGTTGTCCTTGTTGAGTCCCAAATCGTGTCTTGTTTGTGTTTTTCCTTCATGCATCTTGTCTTGTTGGTTTGTCAAATCTGTGCGAGTCTATCTTGTTGAAGTCACTAAGGTTTTTTTATGTTATTCCTGCTGCCGCGTTCCGTCCTTGCTATCCGAATTGTTGTTTCCCTTGTTCAAGTCGTGTTTTGTCTTGAATTTTGTCTTGAGTCCTGTTGTCTTGGAGTCTTGTGTCAACACAAGCAAAAACAACAAGAAAAAAGTGCTTTTCCTTGAGTTTTGTTGACAATCCGTGGCTGTTTCTTTGTCTTGTTGAGTAATCCGTGGGTTGTTCCTTGTGTTTTGAGTCATTCGTGGCTGGTTGCTTCTTAATTCTTGCAAGTACTTGAAGTTCTTGAATTTCTGAACAAAAATCTTGAATTTCTTGAACTTTCTTGGATACTTTCTCGAAAATCTTGGGGTTCTTGAATCATACAATTGGGTTTCTTGAAATTCTTGAGTCAAAGTGTCCAAATCTTGAAATTCTTGGAAACTCTCTAGTTCATTGTCTTGAACTTGTTTGCGGCTGATCTTGTTTCTTGGGTCGGTGAACCGAACTGAAAAACAAAAGAAAATAAGCTAGTTTGTTTCAATCATCATGAACATGTATTGCAAGCCTAGTTAGGCCTTCAGGAACTGATTAGATTTTCAGAATGAGCTGTTTTCATTGATTTTATGCACAATGTCGTATTCTCAGTTGAAGGTTTTGTTGCTAATGAAAACACCTGTTTCTAACTCACACTTCCATTTAGCAACCTATAAGTTTGATGTTCAAAATTGTTCACCTAATCTTGGTGTTTTATAACAGTTGTGGATTCACGAGTACTTTTGCTGAGAAAATTGTACAAGTCTACATTCCGGTTATTTAGACTGTAATAAGAGAATCTCAAAAAAATACCGAAAAGTGAAGTTTGTCAAGTATATACAATTTGAACCTGCTGGAAAGAATCTAAAGAGCACATTCTCTTATTTTACTGTGAACGTCCTGACAATTTGAAACCTTGAAGAACACGAGGAAAGGACCCACCACGTGTATGGAAGAAAAGTAGCAGAAAATCAACAAATAAGACCTCACCGAGTTGAGAAGAAGGAAAGTAATGTTTATTAAATTTGGAAAAAGACCATGTTTATGTTTTTCAAATTTGGATAAGACCTCCCCATGTTTATGTTTTTTTAAATAATTAGATAAATTATCAATGTCAGAGGAAAATGTTGTCTTTGGTTCTTGGATTACGCGTTGGGATATGCACCTCCTTGTTTGATTAATTTTGACGAACTGCAAAATAGTCACTTTCTATGCAACTAATTATTTGCTCAATCATTTTCACGAAATTTTGGGTCACTATTTGACTATTTGTTCCGTTGTGGACATGGATTTTGCGTCATAATAATATTTTAAATGTTTATATAGGAAAGTGACAGAAAATAAAAACCTTGTAAGGACATAACTTTCATATATGTAAATATGGAAGAAAGAATCGAAAGAAATTATAAGGGAGCAAGAATTGGAAGAAATTAACCAACCAAACTGTGATGAAATAAAAGTGTTGGAAATGTCTATGCCACAGTGGTATGCTATTCTATTTCTTTTATTTACTTCAAGAGTACAAGATGAAAAAAATGATAGTGGTTTTTTTGTAGGGATGATTGTGAATATATTAGGGGTATGAAACGAAATAGTAAACAGACATGCAAAGATTAGAATTTCAGTTTTGTGTCGGGATGAAATAGTAAACAGCTTTCCTCTTCTTGCGAGTTTTATTGTGACTTTGTGAGTAAGGCAGTGGGAGAAAATGGTGGATGATCAACACATAAGCCTTCTTTTAGACTTTAAATCCTATTATTGATTCCGTAGCCGGGCCCAGCTCAATGAGTAAACCAGTGGGAGAAAATGTGTTTTTCTTACTACTCCATTGTTTTTTCTTTGGCAGGACTAATTTCAAAGATTTAATTTAATTATCAAATTTTCAAAGGGGAATGATGTGCGCAGAGTATGCATATAATGATAAATTTCAATTCACAATCAAGTTTTAAATTTATAATTGTTTAAACTATCTCACACGCAATTTTTCGTAAATATACAGGTCATGAATGAATATAGGGTAATTAGGGTCAAATCCACAAGAAAAATGGACAACTACTGGCACTATTAAAGTTTCTCTATTATTTAAACTATCAACAAATTAAAATAAATAAATCTAAGGTACTAACGGGTAGAAAAATGCAAATGAAAGCTACTCCTATAATGAAATCCCTATCTACTCATGCTAGTGCAACTTCTCAACTAATTGAATACTAAAATCTCGACTAAACTATGGCGTAATTTCTTTATATACGTGATATCCGCTTTTGTCGGTGTACCAACTATACCTATAGCTAAACCATATCTACTTTCACGATTATAAAATTAACTATAAGCTCATTTACTTCTATGAAATTACTAAAAACAAGCCACAAAAGTGCACATCTACTTTCGTGAGTATACTCTCTAGGTCTAACACTTCCATGAACTAGTGTCAAATTTCAATTTTCATTGTAAATCTAACACCTTGAAATTATCACAATTAATGGTCAATTAATCATGATTATAAGAGCAAAAGTGCTAAATAACTTAATCAAAATAATAACCCAAAATAATTAAGAAGTCAACACATGGCAATCATAGATAATTCATCCAAATACCCAATGCATAAACTTTAAAACCACAATAGCAACATAATATCCAAACTAATAAATTCACTAAACATCAAAGTAAATACGTGATAAAGAATTTGGGGAAGAGGATAAACTTTGTCACTAAAGCCTCTCATAGTGCCATTTCTTCATCCCAATCTTTTTCCTTGCTCAACTTTTACAAGAATGAATATATAACAGAAGATCTAAACTATTCCTATAAACTAATGGAAATGAAGAAAAAAGTTATTAGTGTTGTGGGTTTGTGTCTTGCCTCAAAGGGCAATAAACAATCCTTTTTATTTCTTTTTTTTGCTCCAAAATTCTCTCCCTCTTTAAAACTAACTAGAACTAAAAACTTCTCCTAAGACTAAAGCTCCTCTATTTATAAATCTTCAAATCTTATGAATCTTTCACAACAAAGTCTCTTTTGTCTTGAAGAGCCAAAAAAGTGAAATGAAATGATACAAAGTTGACAAAAATTAACAAAATTGATGTCTTAGCCCCAAAAATTAGCTGCCAAAATGTCACAATCACTGCAGAAAAGAAGGATGAAAAGCTGGTTGCAAGTTACGCAACTTGCAAATATTTTCCGTTCAAGTATTTAATGCAGTATCCGAAATGAATTTTAGTATCCAGTGCCGTATACTGCTAAACACTCTTTTTCGAAAAACTCTCGAATGAGTATCTAACACGATTATTCTGTTTACTTCCTTAATCCAACGTCGTATACTGTTCAACACCTTTTATCTTGCAAAACCTTTTAGTGGGTATCCGGTTGGTATCTGACTTGAAATTCACTGCCTAGCCCCGTATACTCTTATCCAATCCAGTAATAACATTTTGTAAATGACCCTGGATTGTTCTCACTCCTTCATTCCTACAAAAATTGATAAACTTTAACAAGTAAAATGAGATGAATTCGCAAGCCTTCTCAAAGTTATTCAAGACTAACAGTATCAAATATTGTCAAAATGGTCACTCATATTGTCGTAAGAGCTAAAAATTAATACAAATGAACTAAAATATGCAAAAATTATTAGGTAAAATGAACACTTATCAGGGAAAGAGTAAGAAGTGACATGTATTACATTCATCATAGATTTAATTTAATTATCAATTTTGTGAAAGAAGTAAAGTTTAAAAATGGCATGTTTATATTATTGTACTCGTCACCTATTTATATGAATTTGATATCACGTGAAGTTGGAGTACTAAGCCTTACTGTACGGAAATGAAATATATTAAAAGGGATGTCAATGTTGAATACAAATTCTAGCAGGACGTGAATGGTATATAATCATGTGAATCTTTTGTTTTGTAGAATCAAAATGGATGACAGCGGAGGCATGTATGAAAAACAATAAATATTGAATTGTAATGGAAATAAAACATGTGTTAACAAACTACAACTTCTTGTGCCAGTTGCAGAGCTTTAAAGAGAAAACCCAAGTGAAAACGTGGGTGAAAACGTGGGTCAGGTTATGTTTTAGACCCACCCCGATCTGACCCACATTTTCAATGCTCTATTGCAGGTTTGACACTTCGGACATGATTTTGGAAATTGCTTTATTTTTGTATCAAATTGACTTACGAATTTCTTAATGATGGAAGCTAAATTAACTTTTGCACAACATGAAAATTATAGTCCTTTAAATTAACTTTTCAATACATTATGAATCACATCATTTGCACATTTGCAAGAAAAAAATTGATAGAAATTTTTCTGACTAGTTAAAACTGTCACGCCCCATTTTTCACGATGAAAATAAATGTTTATAAAAAATGTGATTTTTATTTAAAAATAAGGAAAAAAAGAATCTAAAATGGAACTTTAAAAAATGCGACAGTTTGAGTCCAAAAATTAGTCTAAAAGGGTTTTTAAGAAAAAAAGGAGTCGCCACTTGGTATTGAGTTTGGGTATACCAAGTCACCCCAAAAATATTTTTGAATAAAATAAAATAAAACCCTTTTCGACAATTCCAGATCTTTGAAAAACAAGAGAAAATGAATTTAAGAGTCATAATTGAAAAAAGGGAAGGCAAAGGTTCAATTAACTCAGACCTAAGGCACCCTTTCAACCTAATCTAAGCTAATTGCGAGGTTTAGTCAAAATTTTCCTAATCTAACCCTTAATTTTATCACATTTGAATGTTTCATACATGGATGCAAATTTAAATTTATAAAATATTGAAAGGAACAAAATATCCATTCAAGGGTTTAATTGACACCAATCGCATTGATTGCGAAGGCCAAAATAATTCCTAGAAGGGGTCACGAATATGTAAATGATGAAATTAAAAGAAAAAAAAAAGTTAAATTATATATATAGGTATAAGTGACCAAAGAATAGGAATGCGACATAATGGGTGCGGGAGACCAAAAACTTGTGACATAATTTTTTTATACAGGGATCGATGAGATATTTAAATTAAAGAGTTATAATCACCTATATCCATGTTCAAAGAATAATTCTCCTAATATGAACAAGCAAATGAATTAACTTATTCTACAATTTCTTAAATGAGATGCAATTCTAAATGATATGATTAATACATATAGAGGATAAGGGATAATATAATAGGAAATATCATGCAAATGAGAAAAGATCAAAAAAATGAAATATGCATGAAAATGTAATGAATATCACACAAAGATGAATCTAACGCACGAACGATCTAAGGGTCTAACATTGAACTAACCCATTTCTAAACATCCTTACTAGCATTGGACTAGCCAGTAAACGAAGGAAGAAACCACAACTAGTGTTGGACTAGTGTGATGAAGGCATGCATTTTTAATACATAGTAAGATAAACAAGGCATAAATTAAAACAAATAAACACATAAAAGCACGTAACACGTAAGCATAATATCGAAATGCAAAAATCCTAAGAAAAACGGATAAATTACATAACACATAAGCCACATAAATACGCAAAATTTTATCTATTACAGTGGGGAATCTAACTACAATCTAAAATGGGGAAATAAAGAAAATCCTATCTACCCTATCGATTACAACAGGGGACCTAACTACAATTCTAAAAGGGGAAAGTATAATAAAACAAATCTAATTATCCTATCTATTACATTTTTTAGATATTTAAATGCCTCTCAAATAATTATAAAAATTAACTAAATAAATATAAGAAAATCTGGATGAACATTTAAACCAAATAAATAAAGCATATCAAAATATATAAACACATAGGAACACGTAAGAGCACATAAGAGCACATAATTGACATTAAAATAATAATAATAATAGGAGTACCTCCCTTTTGAAGTAGTGGCTAAATGGAGTTGAATTGCCCTATTTATACTCAAAATGAACAAACGAATCATAGCACCAATTTAATTGAAAAACAATAATAATGATAAAAATACTAAATTCACCTTAAACATGTCAAACATAAAGAAATTTAAAAACATCTAAAAATTTCAAGTTAAATATACTCAAAAGTAACATAATTAGCTATTTAAGAAAAGAAATAATCATAATAAAGAGAGTCAAAATTCACTAGGGATTATATTACAAAAATTAAAAAACTTTTGGGGCTAAAAATATATTTTTCCAAAGTTTAGGGGTCAAAATTAAATAAAAGATAAAGTTCAGGAACCAAAGTGCAATTAATTTAAGAACCCAAGTGAAGAAGATTTAAAATATTCTAGGCCACAGTGAAACTACTCCAAAGATCAGGGGCTAAAGTGCAAATTTTGTTTATGATATTCTTAAGAAAACAAGCCACGTGGCCATCCTCTATTTCTTCTTTGGGCCAAGGTCATCTGGCCCAATCGAAAGTCCAGGCTAAAATACACAGGCTAGCCCTTTTTTTTATCACTAAAGCCCAACCAAAATTAAAGAGATGACCCATCAGAAAATAAACCTTAGCCCAATTCCTTTTTTTCTTTCTTTTCTTTTCTTTCTTTTTCCTTCTCTTCTTCTTTTTCTTTTTTCTTCTCCTTCCACTCCGGCAAGCTGAAGCTTACTTCAGTTGGCGGCCATGGTGGCCACCGGTGGTGCCGCCGCCGCCGCCTCCGGTGACCTCTCCAGTTACGAAATTTTACCAAAATACACCATCTCACTCGATTCTTCGCGTAGATTCCATTTTTGGACTTAGTTTTTACAAAAATATGAACCAAAAGTGGCCAAAAAACCAAGAAATCAGTCCAGTTTTTATTCTTTTAAAACCCTTAAACCTTTACCAAAAATTATAAAAATTATGCCAAAACCCTCCTTATAACCTCTACATTACAACTATAATCTTAGTTTGACAAGTAAACAACAACAAAATGATGCATTAAGTCAAAACAGCCCCAAAAATGAAGAAAATTATTTTGATGCTTATAAGGTTCAAAAACTCCAAAATTTTGGATAACAAGCATTTGCAGGCTTTGCACTAGCTGATGGTCATCCATTTTAGCAAAACATACACACCAAATTCACTCCTTTAATTCGTTTTTCATTTAGACATTTTTTCAAACATTTGGCATGCATTTACAAAAATTATTTCCTTTTCCTTAATCTAGGTCAAGCCATTACCCAAATTTTCACCCATACAACACCAGCAAAAACCAGCAAAATAAAGCAACAAAAAAGTAATCACATATACATTCAATCTAGTTAATTGAAAAAGAAAAGCTGAAAAAAGGGGATAGAAATACCTCAATGAAGAGTTTGGTCCCTTGCCAAAGTTTTTGATGAAATTGTCAAGCTCCAATAGCCTAACCGATCGCTGCCATCCTTGTGTTGTGTGCAAATGTGTTGGAAAAATATTGGGAGAGAGGAGAGCCGAGGGTGAGAGTGAGAGTTTTTCTTTTTTTTGTCTTTTTTTTTCAGTTGAGAGACAAGAGAGAGCCGAGAGAGTTATTTCTTGCTTGTGTGTGGGTGTCCAAGAAATATTGTGAGCTGAAAGAGAGAAAAACCAAAATGGCCGAGAGAGAGTCTTGAGAGGAGAAAATTGAGGAGCTTCTTTTTTTTTGTGTCTTGTCCGATGGTGAGCAAAAGAAATGGCCGAGAGTGAGCTAAGAGAGTGGAGAGTGCTTTTTTTTTTTTTGGTTGTTCCTCCCTGTCTTGTGATGGAGAGAGCCGAGAGATGTCTTTGGAGCCAAAAAGGTGGAGTGTTTGGTTTTGTTGAGAGCAAAAGAAAAGGCCGAGAGAGTGTCCCCCTTTTTTTCTTCCTTCTGTCTGTTAAGAGCCAGCTGAGAGAGAGAGGGAAAATTTTTTCTTCTTTCCTGTTTCTTTCCGCTGCCCAAGTCCGAGAGAGAGAGAGAGAGAGAGAGAGAGAGTAAGGAGTAAGAGCGGATTGTTTTTCTTTTTTTGGCTTGCCTGTCCAGACTCCAGAGCAAAAGAAAAGGCCTTGAGATGTATGTTGAGCCCAAAAAGTGGAGTTTGTGTGTTAGGTTCACCAAAATGATGATTTTCTCCACCTAATGAAAAGAAAGGTGCATGGGTTAAAATGATGAATTTTTTACCAAAAATGAGAAGAAACATTAATGAGGATGGAGTGTAGAAATGGGTTAATAGTAATTTTGGTAAACAAAATGATTAGAATGATTTTGATTTCTTGATTTTCTTCTTTTTTTTTTATTTTTTCTTTTCCTAAAACAAACCTGCAAAAATGAGAAAATTACGCATTAAAATGTAAAAAAATAAATAACTTATCAAATAGATAAAAAATTCAAGAAAATATTAAAAATTGACAAAAATTTGGTGTCTACAGCTTGCCCCTCTTTGTCTAGAGTTTCGAAGAAACTCAAAACAAAGACGTAAATGCCAAATTGTTTACCTGTCTCTTCTAACTGCACCTGAGCTAAAATAACAAACCAACACTTGACTATAATTATTGGGCAATAATGTTGCAAAACACGTGACTGAACTCATGTAGAGTTGCCCACATATCCTGCCATGGGAATCAGGTCAAACGTAGTTCGAATACGAGTGAACCACAATGAAACAAGTTATACTTATAATTCAAATTATAGTCAAAATGCCAAAACATGTCAGGACAACCAATCTTTTCTTCTTTGCTACTTGATTGTATTTTACATTATTTTATCATACTGCACATCATGTCACTTGAAATCATCAAGAATCATCTGAATAACTTCTCATTTCATTTCAATTGATGATTGAATCATTGAAACCTACAAGAATATGAAGTTTTTACCACTTTATCCATATAAATGTAACTTTTGTTACATAAACTACAAAATGCAAAATATGCTAGAAACCTTGTTAATTACCTTTAAAAATAACTAAAACACACCAAAAATTAAGTAATAAAATACATTAAAAACATGCAAAGTATATGCTTATCAATAAGACTATGAATCTCTCCTTGAAAAAAACTAATTTATTGGAACTTCAATTTGATAGAAGACAATATTTTGGTGTCCATGGTTTACATTTGTATGTTACATTATCGTTAGTTATTACTTATTGTCTCCACAAACCCCCTCCCATCCTGGGCAAATTTTTTTATTTATTCAGATTTCTTTCTAGATCTTAGTGTCCGTTTGGATGGTGAGTATTTGAGGTATTTGAATAAAATTTTATTGTAATTTATTGTAAAAATTTTAGGAAAAATTTGTGTATTTTAAGGTTTGGAGAAAAAAATTCTTTTTCTTTTCCTTTTTCTTCTTTTTTTCTTTTCTTTAACTTTTTTCCTTTCTTCTTCTCCCTTCCAACACTACCGTTGCTCTTCCTTCTTCCTCCCATCCCACCGCCAGCTGCTATGCCACCACCTCACCCATCCCTTCCCTCCTCTCCCCCCTTCTCTCTCTCTCTCTCTCTCTCTCCTTTCCTCCCTTCTCCTCCTCACACCTTTCCTCTCTCCCCTACTCCTCCTCCCTCTCCCTTCATCTCTACCTCCCTTCCCAATCCCCTAAGAGAGAAAATAAGGAGGGGGGAAAAGATGAAGAAGGGAAAGAAAGGAAAATTTTTGTGTATTTTTGGATATGTTAAGATGTCTAGATTAAAAACTGTGGAGGTGTTTTTAAAGGATTATTATAGATGAAATTGTAAAACACTTGTTTATTAAAAACTAGGTAAATAAACACAACAACCAAACAGACCCTTTAATATATTCAAAATTGCAACTGCACCACAGCCTTGTCCAACCCTCCCCAAAGCTCACAAAGAAAAAAAAGAGGGAGCCATCCCAATTCTTTGTTTCTAGGTCCTTTTTTTGGTCCTATGGAAGGCCACAAGTCCTTACATACTAACCATTCGAGGCATTGCTACCCCTGTTACATCATCTGTCAAACAACTTTGAATACTGCTAGGCGGCTCATTAAATACTTAGTAACCTAGGTGTAGATTCAGAATAAGTTTGGTCAAGCCATCCACACTTGCTTTACTTTCCCTCCACGTGTGCTGGAGCTTACAGTCCCAATCCTTCACAATCCAACTCCTGATTTTCGTGATGAGATTGTAATATAGATTATCTTCCAGTGCATTCTTCACCAATGAGAGGCTAACTAATGAATCAGATTCAACAATTACCTTCTTAAATCCTTCGTGCCATGCTAGCTTTATTCCAAATAGTATACCCCATAATCCTGTAGAGACATTTGTAGATATTCCTAAGTTTATACAAAAACCGACCTTCCATACTCTAGTTGCATCCCTAATCAAACCTCCTACTCCATAAGGCCCTGGATTTCCTAAAGTTGCACCATCAATAATCACCTTAACCCAATCATGTGGGGGCTTGTTCCAACTGATAAACTTAATCACCTTATTACTTGTCTCCCTCTCCTCTAACAAAACTCGGTGTGCTTCCTTAGCACTCTCAAGCAATCTAGCCATAGGAATTCTGATTTTAGTTCATCCCCTGTTGCATTCAGTTTACATCTTGCTTGCCATGCATGGTATACCAATTGTTAGAACATAATCTGCCAAGAAGATTCTATGTTCCTCCCTAACCCTTTCATATTTAAATTCCAATCTAGCCACTCCTTCAAAGGCAGACTTTTGAATCTCTGCCACCTTGATTCCTAAACCACCTGTTTCCAGATTTCCTCTATCCATTAACAGATTTCCTCCAACCACATGTGCATGCCTTCTAACCTTCTCATTATTCGTTAAGAGTCTATCATATCTGGTAAGCCATAACAGGAATTGCCACCTTCTTAGACCATGCATTCCCCAGATTTTCTACCATCCCGTATCATCATTGATATGAGAACCTAGAAATTTGCTGTACTTTATTTATTAAGTCATCTATTTGGTTATTTATTGATTTGATGATGATTTTGTCTTAATACTTTTATTAAATTTTACTCGTGAAAATTAATGTGTGGGGTAAAATGAAAAATTTTCTTTGTAGTAGGGTGTAAAAAGGAACCTTTGAAAAAAAAGGACTTTAGTGCAATAAGAGAGAGAATTGGGACACTTGGAGCTAGAGAGCTCTAGAAGGTGACAAGTGTTGGGACACTGGGAGCTAAAGAATTCTAGAAAGTAACAAGTGTCACCATAGGAACTAAGAGAGACCTTTGACCAAGTTTTCTTATCATTTAATCTTTCTTTTCTTGCCTTAAAAAAAAAGAGAAGGAAAGCTCAACTTTTTTTTCCTCTATTTTTGCTTCAAATCTTCCCTAACTTTGGATGATTCTTGGAATCTTGCTTGAGTTTGGAAGAAAGTCTTGCCTGGGCGCAACTCTTGGAGGAAATTTGAACTTGTTGCTTGATTAAAATTTCTAGGAGAGGTATTGGCTTGAAACTCTCTTTTTCCTTCAAGTTTCTAGTAGATTTGTAGCTAGAAAAAGTGAATCTTTGATGGATTGTTGATGGGTTTCCTTGAAACCTTGATTTAGGTAGATGACTTGAGGAAAATTCTTTATATTTTCATGGCAAGTTAGGTAGATGACTTGAGGTTCATTCTTGTGCTTTTTTTATGAATGTTTATGGTAGATTTTGGTGTTTTAAAACTTGATGTTGTGGTTTGTGTGTATATTTCTTGGAAAATTTGAATCTTGATTGGATTTTGTGGCAAATTTTGGTGGAAAATTTCTGTCTTGAAAGTTTCTTGATAGCCGAAACTTTTAAGTGCTATTAACCCTTAGTTTTCAAGAAATTTTGAGGGAAATCTTGCTCCACAAACTATGTTGGACATTAAACTTTGATTGTAAGTTGGATTTGAACCAAAATCATGAGTTTAAGTGGGAAGGTTGAGTCAAGGGTTGTTGAAAATTTTGTTTCACAGGAGACTTTGAGTAGTCTTGGGAAATCTATTGTATCTTGGTGTAGAAAAATTCAAATTGAGTTCTGCTTATTAAATTTGAAAATAGATTCAGAATACTTTATACCGTCAAAATTTCAGAATTTTTCTCAATTCCTATGAATATCTGTGATTTTTCAAAATTCACTGAATTTTCACACCTGTTTTGTCTTTCTACTGGATAAAATAGTAATTTGAGATTGAAATTTGACTGACTTGTAGGCAGAATCTTGCAAATGTATCTTCTGGGAAATTGTAGTCCTTTAAATCTATTTTCCAACGGTATAAAATTTATAAATTTTGGACTTAAGAAACTTGCGATACGATTTTTCAAACAGTGTTGCGCAAAACTGGAGAAAATTCTGTTTTCTAAATTTGTTCTTGCTTCCATTTTCAACATTAAGTTGGAGTTATTAAACCATTTTGAACTTTGTTTTACGAGTGGAATTGAGATTTAAATGAAAAGAAATGAGTTTCTTCAAGTCATTTTAGGTCAGACAATTTCCAACTTTGTATTTTCAAAGTCTTATTCTAATTTCTTCAAACATTTGATTATAATCGATGCTCTTGTGCCCCAAATGACTTTTGCAACGTTGATTTAGTAAGCACATGAGGTTTTCTCCTTGATTGCAACAAGAAAATATTACATTTTGATAGGTTATATGGGTATAAAACTTGTAAATTGATGCATTTTCTAAATGAAGCTTTGAAACCTCAATTTTTTCATATATTTTGGTTTTGTATTGCTAGTATTTTAATATAATATATGACCACAGGACTCGAGAGAGTTTAAGAGGACGAACCAAGGTTAAAGTGAAGGGTTTCAATTGGTTAGTCAATGTTCCAACCGCATGTTCCATACTCATTGTTGCTAGAAATTTGCTAGACACTTGATTTGACATTTCATAGGCGAGTGTGTACTTTATCGCACTTGACCTAATTCGACTAAACACTTGATATCTCATTCATGCATGTACAAGTAACTTGATTTGCATGTGACCTGTATATTGATTTAAAATACTTGAAATGCTTGAAAATATGATATGCTGAACTTATTTGTGACTTGATCTTGTCTAGGTGAGTGTGCCTTTAAGTGCACTCGACCTCTGTGAACTTCAAACACTTGGTCTTGCATGTGGACTTGAGTGTATATGTGCATGTTTGTAGGCTGATTGTATTTCTTCTTGCAGCGGTTGAACTGGGTCCTTGGTCACATATCCGAGACATCGGGTAAGTTGGAACTTGGGTTACTCATGCATGCGTATGCGTGAATATAGGTCGATAATGGCTGAACTGAGTTTAACCTATGCTGGCACCCTACCAGAGACCCGCCATTTGCGAGATCGGATCAGTTGGACAGTTTTGGATTTATAACTTATCAATGTCAAGTGCAAAGCTCAAAACTCTTTGCCAAAAAGCCTTGAGTACAATATTTAATGTTTAATGTTAAATGAGGGGATTGTTGATTTTTTAGAGGGCATAAGGTGAATGTTAAATGAGGGGATTGTTGATCTTTCGGAGGTTATAAGATGATAAAAGGTAGGGGATTGTTTTTTGACAGTTATAAGGTGAATGTTGTTCCCTGTAAGCCTCGTATCCTTTTAATGTTCAAATTATTGTTCATCCTTTTATTTACTTGAACGAATGATTAAATGCACGCATGAATGTTGTTGTTTATCAAGTATTTTACATTGAAAGATTCCTATTAAAATTAATTGCTCCACTATTAGTTTCTAAAGTTGAGTATCGATTTACTTAAACCTATATTACTTGGGAAAAAATGTTTACATGTTAAATTGTGTTACTCTCTTATTTTACCTGTTTACCTAGAATGCTCATTGGGCGTAAGCTCATCCCACGTTTTGTTTTCCTTAACAGGATTCGGATCGTAAAGTGTTCAAGAATACTGTTGAAATGTTTTGAGAGACTTTAAGGGTTTATTTTAATAGAAATGATTGTAGTGTATATATTTTTGGGTTGTAGTTAAGATAGACGTCGAATGATGAATCTTTTGTACTCGAACCTGTGTAATAGCTTTTGAATGTATGTAAATGTTATTTTGGGGTGTAATGAATATTATTTTGGTTAGTTTAGAAATTTCAAATAATTCCTGCTGTAGATTGTAATGAGTCCTGGTGAGAGTTGGGTAGGCAATCCGCTGACCGCTCTAGTTCGTCTTTGGGGAAAGTTGTCACAATTGGTATCAGAGTCTAACATTCAGATCACTATAGAGCATCATAGGATACCGAACTGTGGGACTAGTGCGACTGTTAAGTGAAACTTTGAACATTATGATCTTGATGGTTCTTAAGACAAGTTCTGTGTGCGTTTCTTATCTAGGAATTGGCGGGGAAAGAAGAGAATTATGAGAGGTTGATTTCAGAAATAAATGATGAATTTCTTGGATAACGGTAAGATTTAATATCTAGGAATCGAATCTTTGACTTGAAAACTTATGAAACTCTCATTTCATTTGAAGTATCCCTTTAGAATTTTGAGATTCGAATGTACTTGACCGCAACTAGAAGTGACTCTTGGAGTGATTGATTAAGTACAGTTTTCCTGCAACTGTCGTTAACAGATTTTTATTTTAGAAAGATAGAGTTGACTGGATCTGTTATGATATGATCTAGTGATCATTGATTTTGACTTGTGTGAAAAGGATAATGGGTTGGAAATGAGAATTATTTAATGTATTTAATACCTTCAACTTGAATGTGTATGACACTTTGTTTCAATTTGTGTTAATTAAATAGCTCTGATTGAGTCTAATTGGTAGATAGAATTGATTGTGACTACGTTGTTTGTGGAATGTTTTTGTTTAATTTGTCAGTTATTATTTTTGAATATATGTGCTTGTCATTGGTATGTTCACATGCATATGTATGTGTATGTTCATAATGAATATTGGATTAATACACATCTATATAGACTGGTTAAGAAAAAAAAGGGAAGTTGGAAGACAATGACGGGGACGTCCACATGGACAAGTCCAAAATCAAAGGGAAGAAAATGGGTTTGTGGCTAAGCAAAACACTGAGTCAAGGGCTAGAACCTATGCTATTTATGAACAACCGTTTTCAAAGTTGACAAGGGTGATAGAAAGTGAGAATTTCGAGAACGAAATTCTTTTAAGGGGGAAAGGATGTGAGAACCTAGAAATTTGCTAATTTATCTAGTTTAACTACATAGTACTTTATTTATTAAGTCATCTATTTGGTTATTTAATAATTTGATGATGATTTTGCCTTAATGCTTTTATAAAATTTTATATGTGAAAGTTAATGTGTAGGTAAAATAAAAAATTTTCTTTGTAGTGGGGTGTAAAAAGGAACTTTTGAAAAAAACAGGACTTTAGTGCAATAAGAGAGAGAATTGGGACACTTGGAACTAGAGAGTTCTAGAAGGTGACAAATATTAGGACATTTGGAGTTAAAGAACTCTAGAAGGTGACAAGTGCCACCATAGGAATCAAGGGAGACCTTTAACCAAGTTTTCTTATCATTTAATCTTTCCTTTCTTGCCTTTAAAAAAAAAAGAGAAGAAATGTTCAACTTTTTTTTCCTTCATTTTTGCTGCAAATCTTCCCCAACTTTGGATTATTCTTGGAATCTTGCTTGAGTTTGGAAGAAAGTCTTGCTTGGGGGCAACTCTTGGAGGAAATTTGGACTTGTTGTTTGATTGAAATTTCTAGGAGACGTATTGGCTTGAAACCCTCTTTTACCTTCAAGTTTATAGTAGATTTGTAGTTAGAAAAAGTGAATCTTTGATGAGTTGTTGCTAGGTTTCCTTGAAACCTTGATTTAGGTAAATGACTTGAGGAAAATTTCTTATATTTTCATGGCAAGTTAGGTAGATGACTTGAGGTTCATTCTTGTGCTTTTATGATGAATGTTTATGGAAGATTTTGGTGTTTTAAATCTTGATGTTGTGACTTATGTGTATATTTCTTGGAAAGCTTGAATCTTGGTTGGATTTTGTTGCAAATTTTGGTGAAAAAATTCTGTTTTGAAAACTTCTGGATAGCCGAAACTTTTAAGTGCTATTAACCCTTAGTTTTCAAGAAATTTTGGTAGAAATCTTGCTCTACAAACTATGTTGGATATTAAACTTTGATTGTGAGTTGAATTTGAACCAAAATCACGAGTTTAAGTGGGAAGATTGAGTCAAGGGTTGGTAAAAATTTTGTTCTGCAGGAAACTTTGAGCAGCCTTGGGAAATCTATTGTATCTTGATTTAAGAAAATCCAAATTGAGTTCTACTTATTGCGTTTGAAACTAGATTCAGAATACTTTATAGCATCAAATTTTCAGAAATTTTCTCAATTCCTATAAATATCTGTGATTTTTCAAATTGACTGAATTTCCACACATGTTTTGTCTTTCTATTGGATAAAGTAGCAACTTGAAGTTGGAATTTGATTGACTTGTGGGCAGAATCTTACAAATGTATCTTCTGGGAAATTGTAGTCCTTTAAATCTATTTTTCAATGGTATAAAGTTTATAATTTTGGACTTAAGAAACTTGCGATACGATTTTTCAAACAGTGTCACGTAAAATTGGAGAAAATTCTGTTTTCTGAACTTGTTCTTGCTTCCATTTTCAACTTTAGTTGGAGTTGTTAAACCATTTTGAACTTGATTTTATGAGTGGAATTGAGTTTTAAATGAAAGGAAATGAGTTTATTCAAATCATTTTAGGTCAGACAATTGCCAACTTTGTATTTTCAAAGCCTTGTTCTAATTTCTTCAAACGTTTAACTATAATCGATGCTCTTGTGCTCCAAATGACTTTTGCAACATTGATTTGGTAAGCACATGAGGTTTTCTCCTCAATTGCAACAAGAAAATATTATATTTTGATAGGCTATACGAGTATAAAACTTGTAAATTGATGCATTTTCTAAATGAAATTTTGAAACCTCAATTTCTTCATGTATTTTAACTTTGTATTGCTAGTCTTTTAATATGATATACGACACATTACTCGAGAGAGTTCAAGAGGACGAACCAAGGTTATAGTGAAGGGTTTCAATTGATTGGTGAGTGTTCCAACTGCATGTTTCCTACTTATTGTTGCTTAAAATTTGCTAGACACTTGATTTGACATTTCATAGGCGAGTATGTACGTTATCGCACTTGACTTAACTCGACTAAACACTTGATATCTCATTCATGCATGTACAAGTAACTTGATTTGTATGTGATCTGTATATTGATTTGAAATATTTGAAATGCTTGAAAACATGATATGCTAAGCTTACTTGTCCAATACGGAAAGAGATGAGCGAAAATCTCGGATCTCAGCAGGCAGCTAGGGTTTATCCTAACTAGTGCATGGCAGCCAACGGGTCGTCGAAGTCGTCTCCAAAGGGAGGGCCGCCGCAGGGCAGGTCGTTTGCGGCGGTTGTCTCGGGTGGGGCTGCGGTTGCAGCCTCAGGTGCGTTGGGGGAGGTCTCCACCTTCAGGGGAGAACCTGCTCTCCGCCTCACCAAACAGGACATCGCCAAGCTTGCCGAACCTTTCCAGAATGCTCTTGTCGGGAGGTTTGCGTTCACCAGGCCTTCAATGGAACTCATCAGAAAGTTCATCACATCTCTAGGCCTTAAAGGGGAGTGTGCGGTGGGATTGCTGGATCAAAAACATGTGCTGCTTCGGCCGGCGTTGGAGGAAGATTACACCAGGCTTTTCGCAAGGAGGGTGTGGTACGTACGCAGTTCTCCGATGTCAATATCCAAATGGTCTTTGGAGTTCAAAGCAAATCAGGAGTTGGCAATTGCTCCGGTGTGGGTGGCCTTTCCTGAGTTGCCCCTACCCTTTTTTCAAAAACAACAACTGCTGCGGCTTGCTGCAACATTGGGGAGGCCGTTGCGAGTAGACGCTGCTACCAGTGACCTTAGGCGCCCCTCGGTAGCGCGGGTACTGGTGGAGCTCTGCATCTCGGCGCCGCCAGTGCAGCGGGTCTGGATAGGTGACGATAACTATGGGTTTTGGCAGCCGGTGGAGTTGGAGGGATTGCCTGAGTACTGCTCCTATTGTAGTATGTTTGGCCACGGGGTTGGTTCGTGCTTTCGGAAGGACCCATCTCTGCGGCCAGTGGCTAATGGCCAGCAGCAGCGGCGGAGATATGTTCCACGGGTGATTTCAGAAATGGGAAGGATGGCGGTGACAGCAGGTCCACAGCGTCTCCTTCAGCAACCAGATGCGGTTGGCGAGGGTACGACAGCAGCTATCGAGGAGACAAACGGCAATGAGGAGTTGGACAAGATAACTTTGGGAGATGCGGTGACTCCCACGGAGAGGCCTGGGGCTCCTACTCTGACTCCGGAGGTGCAGCGACCTGGGGGCAATGCCTTAGAGGAAGCTCTGGAAAGAGCGCTGGAAGAGGGCGAGTTGCGGGTTGAGCATCCATCGGCAGGGACTGTCGTCTCGACCCAACCCCAGCAGCCTGGGTTGTCTGTCGCTGCGTTAGTAGAGGAGACCATTGTTTCTACCGCAGGTGAAATCATTCATAAGTTGGCTGATCAGGTGGTTCGGGAAACAGAAGAGATGCGGTCGGTACAGCCCCAAGCTACGAACCAACTTGATGAGGGGGAATTCACTGAGTCGGAGGCTGAGGATGGCTATTCACCAGCTAATGGAACCTTCACAGTGGCTGCATCGACAGAGAAGGCAATGAATACTAGCGACTCTTCGCAGCAACGTAAGCAAATTACATCTAAGGTGGGAAACGATGCACTTGGGAAGGTAGCCAAAAGTCATGATCCACATAATGTGGTATTAGTTGGAGACACACCCATTGTGGGTACAATTACAAGAACAGAAACGGAAAAGTCCCGGTTTGAAAATGTGCCACAGTTTAAAGATGTGTTCGAAGAGTTTCAATGGGAGAAATTACATGGGAAGATTCCTCTCGTTCATCTAAAACCTTTTCTTCATTCAGGTACAAATGATAACCAAAATGGAGAGGGAAAGGATGATTCGCAACGTGATAAAGACGAATATCACGACCAGACTCTAATTCACGAGCAGTTTACCCAAGTGATATCAAAGAAAACGAGGAAGCAGCTCTCAAAACAAGGTAAAACAATGCAAACACGTCAAGATGTTAAACCAAAGGCCCATGCTCACTCACAGTCTCACAAATGTGGGGCTCCCTCGTGTGGTTGATTTCGTTCGTTTGTTCTTTTTTTTACTTCAACAGAGGTCAGGTTTGGCCCCCCTCTAATTTGTTTTTTTCTTTTTTCTTTTCGGTATAAATACTTGTCCAATAAAAAAAAAATGATATGCTAAGCTTACTTGTGACTTGATCTTGTCTAGACGAGTGTGCCTTTAAGTATACTCAACCTCCGTGAACTTGAAACACTTGGTCTTGCATGCGGACTTGCAGGTATATTTGCATGTTTGTAGGCCAACTGCATCTCTTCTTGCAACATTTGAACTAGGTCCTTGGTCACTTATCCGAGATGTCGGATAAATTGGAAGTTGGGTTACTCATGCGTATACGTGAATTTAAGTCAGTAATAGTTGAACTGAGTTTAACCTATTTTGACACCCTATCCGAGACCAGCCATTTGCAAGGTCGGATCAGCTGGATAGTTTGAATTTATAACTTACCAATGTTAAGTGCAAAACTCAAAATTTTTGCCGAAAGGTCTTGAGTACAATATTTAATGTTTAATGTTAAATGAGGGGATTGTTGATTTTTTTGAGGGCATAAGATGAATGTTAAATGGAGAGATTATTGATTTTTCGGAGGACATAAGGTGGGAGTTCGGAGGTTATAAGGTGGTAAAATGTAGGGGATTGTTTATTGGCAGTGATAAGGTAAATGTTGCTCCCTGTGAGCCCCGTATTCTTTTAATGTTCAAATTATTGTTTATCCTTGTATTTACTTGAGTGAATGATTGAATGCACGCATGAATATTATTGTTTATCAAGTATTTTACATTGAAAGATTTCTATTACAATTAATTGCTCCACTACCAGTTTCTAAAATTGAGTATCGATTTACTTGAACCTATGTTACTTGGAAAAACGTGTTTACATGTTAAATTGTGCTATTATCTTATTTTGTCTATTTACCTGGAATGCTCATTGGGCGTAAGTTCATCCCACGTTTTGTTTTCCTTAATAGGATTTAGATCCGAGAGTGCTCATGAATACTGTTGAAATGTTTTGAGAGACTTTAAGTTTTTATTTTAGTAGAAATGATGGTAGTGTATATATTTTTTGGGTTGTAATTAAGATAGACGCCGAATGATGAATCTTTTGTACGCGAACCTATGTAATAGCTTTTGGATGTATGTAATGAATATTATTTTGGTTAGTTTAAAAAGTTCAAGTAATTTTTGTTATGGATTGTAGTGAGTCCTGACGAGATCTGGGTAGACGGTCCACTGACCCCTCTGATTCGCCTTTAGGGAAAGTGGGGCTGTCACAATTGACATCCAAGTTCTCCATAGATACTCCTATGTCCTACGCCGATTTGGTTTGAAATTTCTCATTTTCTTCAACTTTCCAACAAAGCTTATCAGGATTCCCCAAATCCACTACCACTCTCATTGCTCTCATCCTTAGAAGGACATCCTGTGGCAACAGATTAGACAAAATGTCCCAATTCAACTCATTTGTATTTCTCCAATAATCCTTCATCATTTTTCTGCTCTCCATGGAATCTATCTCTTGAGTGACATGCTCAATGAGAGGGGTGCTCCCTAGCCAGGTGTCCAACCAGAATCTGACCTTCTCCCTATTCCCAATCACCCATCCTGCCCCACTATTTATGATCTTATTCGCTATCCTTAAACCCCTCCATATGTGAGATACTCCTGTCTTCGGTTTCAGTTTTGTTCCTTGTTGCACTGCTCCATACTTGTGCTGCAGAACGTCTAATCGCAATTCCCCTTTCTGTTTCCTGAGCTTCCAATTAAGCTTGGCCAACAATGCTTTATTAATGATAAGTGCATATTTTACGTGTTTTTAATGTATTTTATTAGTTAGTTTTGGTATATTTTAACTACTTTTATAACTAATTAATTAGGATTCTAGTGAAAATATGCATTTTATGGTTTAAGAGGTAAAAATTGCATTTATATGGGTTTTAATGATAAAAACTTCATATTTTTATAGGTTTAAGGATTCAATCATCAAATGAAGTGATTTGAGAAGATAATTGTATGATTGATGATGATTTGAAGTGATAAAAAGAGAGCATGAAGTGCAAAATACTCAAAGAGATGAAATGCAATTAAAGGAAGTTTTCCAGCTTTGACACCTTATGGTATTTCAGCAATATCTTGAGTTACAAGCATCAGATTGAGGTTATTCTTGTACCATTTTAAAGCTAAGAGATAGATATATATTTAATAGGTAGACATTGGAGTCTAGTTTTGTCATTTTCCTAGTCAACAAGTTGAGATACAGAAATGCATTTTCATGGTCGAAAGCTGAAACAAGGTTCTGACCAGTCGAGGGTATTTTGGTCATTTCTTAGTCCATAGAGATCCAAATTGGATGATTCATGATGCATTAGAAAAATAACTCAAAGGGCTACAGTTTCCTATTTTACACAAGAGACACTTTAGCCTCTAACATCAAGAAAATATTAGCTGAAATTGGACAAAAAACAGAGCAAGGATGAATTCTGCCCAGAAAAGTGTAAACCTACAAAAGAGTAAAATGGGGGGTCAAAATGCAGGCACTGTTCGCATTTTCTACACGCGTTTTAGTGGATTTTGGTTACAACTTGCTCTGCAACTTGTGCTCTTTTCACACAACCTTTTTGACTACTTTTTTTACAAAGATTCCGGCTGAAAATGATCAGATGAGTATAGAAACTTTGAGAAGTAATCTTTGAGAGTTTCAAGAGTAAAAAATGATAACTAGAAACAACTCCTTTAGCTCTTGAATTCCTCTATAAATATAGGCCTTCAAGGACATTTTCACAACTTTGGAATGCTAGAGAAACTCTTCAAAAATGTAGCTTTCACTAGAGTTTCCTTAGTTCATTAGTTATAGTATAATATAGGTAGTGTAGTTTATCCTTCTTGTATTTCTAACTAGATTTGGATAAAAATTGTGGAGCAAAGATGGAGAGGTTGATCTCATGTGACAAGGGTGATATCTCTTGTACTACTTTCTCTCTTGTATTTGATTTCATATTTAGCTATAATACAAGTTTGGATTTGTGTTTTTATCATGTTTAGTTAAAGTTTATGCCTAGAGTTTGGATGAACTTTTTACATCTTGTTAGTGATGTTTATTTGGTTATTTGATGATATTATTTTGAACAAGTTATTTATCACTTTTGCTTATCTAATCATGATTAATCGGCCATTAATTGTGATAATCTTAAGGTGTTAAATTTGCAATGAGAATTGGAATTTAACACTAGTTCAAAGAAATGATAAACCTAGGAAGTACACTCACTAGAGTAGAGGTGCACCTATATGGCTTTAGTGACTTGTTTTATATAATTTCTTAGAAGAAATGAGCTTGTAGTTAATTTCATGACCACTAGAGTAGGTATGACTTAGTTACAAGTATAGTTGATTCACTACGAGAATAGGTTTCACATACATTAGGAAATTACGCCATAACTAGCTAAGATAATAGCATTCACTTAACAAGTAATATTATTTGTAAGAGTAGTAAGAAATTCCATACCTCTAGGAGCTTTCTATTATATTTTTGTTATTTTTATAGTGTAGATTTAATTTCTTGCACTTATAATAGTCTAAACAATAAAGGAGATCGAAAAACACCAATAATTGAAAATCTTCCCTATGGGTTCGACCTTTGATACTCTATACTCAATCGCGACTCATATACTTGCAATAAATCATGTATGGAATATTTAGGATTTTATAAATTTAAAATTTGACTGTGGATGAGCTAATTGATATATGAATACCTCGCACTCGTCAATTAACTATTCTAAGCTTGCAGATTCCCAGTCCCCCATCCCTCTTAGGCTTAGTTAAGACTCCCTAATTTACAAAATACAACTTCTTCCACTATCCATTTCACCCACAAGAAACTTCTAATACATTTCTCAATCTCATTAAGGATTGTAGCCGGAATCAACATTGTCAGTATCATGTAGTTTGGTATTGCAACCAATACTGCTTTCACCAATGTGACCCTAGCCACAAAGGATAAACACTTCCGTTTCCAATCCGACAACTTCTGGATTATTTTATCTAACAATTCAACACATATGGTTTTGAGATCCTCTTATGTATAGCTGGCACACCTAGATATTTCGCCAAATCCTAGGTCAGAGGAACACCTGTTTGTTTGCTAATTTTCCTTGCTGCTCTATTAGGGATGTTCGAGGAGCAAAAAATCTTTGACTTTTCAACATTCATCTTCTTACCTGAAGTTCTATAAAATTTTTCCAGTGTACTACTAATGACTACTGCTTGGTTCAAGCTAGCCTTTGCAAATAAGATCAAATCATCCGCAAAAAGTAGGTGGGAGATTAAAGGCCCTGATCTCGATGCATGGATTGGCTTCCAATTTTTTCTCTCCACTTCAATGTTTATCATGTAACTGAGCCGTTCCATACAAAGTACAGATAAATATGGTGACAGTGGATCTCCCTGCCTCAATCCTCTTGTTGGTGTGAAACCCTTTGTTTTTTTCCCCATTCCATAGGATCTCTGTAACATTCACATTTACGCAACTCATATTAAGAGATATTAATTCCTTCGAAAAGTTTGCCCACTCCAATGTTTCCTTGAGGAAGTCCCAGTTTACCCTATCACATGCCATCTCTAGATCAACTTTTACCACTATAATCCTTTTTCTACCCCTAAGTCTTCTGGCAGAATGAATGACTTCCTAGAAAATGATAATGTTATCAGATGTTTGTCTCCCAGGTACGAAATCGCTATGCACATGGCCAACTAGATCACCCAATAGAGGTCTAAGTCTCTAAACAACAACCTTCGTAATTACCTTGTAAATAACATTGCATAACAAAATCGAGCGAAATTGTAACATTCTCTCCAGACATTCTACCTTGGGGTCAACGAAATAAGAGTATTATTAACCCAAGAGGGAACTTGCTTCACCCTAAATGTTCTTTGAACAAAATCTACCACTGCATTTCCTGTTATTTGCCATCTCTTTCTGAAGAATGATGTAGAAATTCCATTAGGTCCTAGTGCCTTATTTTCTTGGATATTAAACATTGCTTCCTTAACTTCAAATGCTGTAGGGACTCTTGCCAAATTCCTTAATTTCCTCTCTTCTAATCTCGATAACCTATTCTCCACCTCAACCCCATTTATCTCCCTGTCCTCTCTACCATTTAACTCCTTATGAAATTCTATGATCATGGATTTCAAAACTTCAAGGTCAGATTGCCAGACCCCTTGCTCATCTCTCAAAAAAATAATCTGGTTCCTCTTACTGCGGACTATTGTTGAGGTGTGAAAAACCTCGTGTTGCACTCCCTATACTTAAACCATTCAATTCTGAATTTCTAAAACCAAACTTTTTCTTCCTGCCCTAGTATTAAATTGTATTCATGTACTAGTTTCACTTCCAACTTCTGAAGATATCTATTCTGTCCATTCAATAATGCTTTTTGGATCCCCTCCAATCTTACCACACATCCAAGCTACTGTCTAAAAATATTTCCAAAAACCTTGCAATTCCATTCCTGTATTCTCTCCTGAAAAAGTTTCAACTTGCTCCCTATATCTCTTTCTCCCTCCCAGGCTTTAGCTACTGTCTCCCAGAAACTAGGATGCGATATCCAAGCTATTTCGAACCTAAAAGGTCGACTTCTTATATATGCATTTTCCTTCATAAGTTCCAACAGCAAAGGGTTATGATCTGAATGTATTCGCACTAGGTCTTTCACAATTGCTTCTGGGTACTTGGATCTCCATTTTATATTTCCCATAGCCCTATCTAGTCTCTTTCTAACATTTGCCCTACCATCCCTAAAATTCGTCTAGGTGAGCCCAGGTCCAGAGGATCCAAGGTCTATAAGGTTACACAGATTCACACATTCCTGCATCTTATGCCTCCCTGAGCTCCAAAATTGTCTTCCCCCTCTCCCCTCCAATTCTCGTTGCTAGACACAATGTCTTTGAAATCCCCTATTAATGCCCATGGAAATTCTATTGCCTGGCCAATCTACCTAAGATATTCCTAAAGTTGATTTCTCAAGGCCTCATTTGGTGATGCACACACAGCTGACAATATCCATTCCACACCATCTGAGCCTTTAACTACCGCATTCACAACTTGCATGTTCTTTGATATGACTTCCACTGCTATTGTGTCATCATTCCACAATACCCAAATCCCTCCTAAAAAGCCCTTTGCTTCCACACACTCATTTCGACTAAGACTGGACATTTGATGTATCTCCTCAGCCCTTAAGCTAGACATACGTGTGTCTAATAGAATCAATAAGTCTGGTTTATGTTCTCTCAACAATTCTTTCAAGTTCCTTTTGAACTTATCATTCGTAGCACCCGAACAATTTCAACTCACAATCTTTATTTTATGTAGTTGATTGGTAGTCTAGGCCCTCAAAATCATGGCTTCCATAGCCTCTATTCCTTCTGCCACCTGGGTTTCCTTAATCACTAACATATCCTTCATACTCTGAGCATCTTGGTTGTGCTGGTGATCGGATAAAGTCCTTGCTCCACCACTTCTAGAAAAGACCATGACTGTCTCTGTACTATCTCCTCGATCTAAGAGCACCTTCCCTTGGACCTCACCAACCCATCCTCTCTGTTGAATGCAAAACATTGTTAATCTAGAGTGGGAAATTTGCGTTCTGACACTAGTGAAAGTGCAAACTGGCTGGCATTCTCTTCCACACTTCCTTGAGCAAATCCCTATCCACCTTTGTTTCGTTGACTAAAAACTTCCCCAATCATTACAAATGGCCCCTTAGCTCCCATTTTCTTATTCTTGATCAACTCTGATTCTTTAGTTTTGACTTGTACTAGCTTGACCAAGATTTGTACTCCCTTTTTCTGGCCTTCTTCCTAATTCATCGCTTGTTTTTTCTCTGATCGCATGCGGGCCTTCGCCTAGGGGCCAAGAATAGAATTAATAATATCTTTTAGGATTGCCCTACTATTGTCCCGCATCTGCTCCTCCACTTCTTCCTCCTCTTCCCCTTATATGTCAACCTTGACCCCTATCCATTCTCTTGTGCCCCTGTCCAACCGAACACAAATTCCCTGTCTTTCTCCTTCTGACTAGTTTTACTTCCTTCACCTTTTGTTTCGTTATTGTTGGGTTTTATCCCACTCTCCTGACCTGCTTTGGGCTTACCCTCCTTCTCCCCCCTTGCTGGCCCTCCTTTCTAACTCCTATTTTATCCATACTAGTTTGTCCCATAAGCTCTCTCTGCCTCAAGCCTCTCCCTGCTGCCCTTCAGTCCCTCCTTGTACTAGCTACCATCTATGGCCCATAAGGATTCATCCCAGCTCTTTCCTCCTTATGGATCACAGGAATCTGATTCTTTGCAACTCCTGTATCTGTTCTACTACCACATCCAGTAGCAATGTGTCCTTATTGGCCACATTCAAAACAAATCTGGCTCAGACCTTTGTATTCTATAGGTTGAAGTTCCCTATTAATCCAAATGAACAAGAGTAGAGGTTTTTTTAAATCAATTTCAACACAAACCCTTACATATTCGCCTCTTGTTGCCAATGCCATCTTAGAATCTATCTTAAGTGCTTTCCCTATTTTATCTCCAACCTCCATCAGAAAACTCTTAGAGTAATACTCAATAGGGAGCCCAGGGAGCCTAACCCATATAAGTATATCTGAATATCCTCTTTTTCTGCTCTAAAATTTGGTCTTCATTTACTTACTGTGACATAGTGACCTTGAATAGTCCACGGTCCCTCATCAAGAACCTTGTGGTAACCTTTTTTGACTTGAATTTGACCAAGAAGAAATCTCTTTCCAAATCCGTTATTTCACACCCCTTCTCCAGCATCCACACTTTTTTCATCTTTTGGTCCAACACTCTGAAACCCACATTTTTTCCAAGCATTTTGAGGATTAGGGTGCAGCGCCGTGGCTTCCATGCCGCCCTATTCTCTTCTTGTCTAGAGTCAACTCGAGGAAACTTCGACATTGCAATCTCAGCTTCTTTTTGCTTCCAATTTTATCTGTGCATCTCTTCGTCCCCATTTGCATTTTCATCCTTAGACCATTCACAATATTGCCCTAAATCCATTCCCTCCCTCAGTGTATCCACGAAGGATCTAGTATTCCAGGAATTGGTCTCCACTAATCTGATTTACCAAATTGTTCGATCTGGGACTAGGGTTAGGCACCACTTCTCCCGATAACCTTCTCTTAAACTTCTTCAGATCTCGTCTTGTTTCCTCAAACAGTCCCTTATGTGGTGGTTTTCGGTGGGGGTCCTTGTTTTCGTCCTGCATTTATGGGTCCGAGGACCCTTATTGAGGAGATTTAGATCAACCGCAGCAAGAGTTTTCCTTCTTTGCTCTCAGAAAAAGTTAGAGCAGTTCTACTCAGACCTTTTCTACAAATTTGGCATCTTTACTACACGTGCATATTTTGAAAAAAAAAAACAAAGAGTGTTTTTGGGTCCTTTAACTATTCCTTATGGGTTACTAAGAAATTGAAGGATTTGCAAACCTTCCTGCCCTAAATTATAGCTTCTTTGTCTAACCACTTTAAGTAATATCTGCATTGTTGTTTAATGTAACCCACAGATCTAAAGAAGTGTAGAAATTCCCCCCCCCCTTCTCATGATATTGATGATTCCATAAGGCTTTCTTCCCATCCCCCCAGGGGGCCATGTTTCATAATTTTAAGTTTGTAATTAGCATGAGGAAAGCCAAAATTAATCTATGCTCCATACTAACATAGCATTGTCCAATTTATATAGAACTTTTCCTATTCTTGGTTGACATTATTTGGTTGTAACATGAACAAGTTTTATTAATCAATTCGTAATTTCAAGCTTTGAGATGATTGTAACTCCCAGCTCTTAAGCATCTTTTGTTATTGTGTTCATGGAGGAACAAAAGGAAAATGTGGGGTTCAACATGAAAATGCTAAGAAATTAAGGATTGATGTGGAAATTTTGGAAATTTCAACTTATGGGAAATGATACACTTTAGATTTCTCTTTCTAATCTTCAAATTTTTACTTCTTTCCTGCCTCGCTAAGCTAAGCTACAGATTTAGAGAGTCAAGACCAAATTACAAGTAGGAAACTTGATCATCCATTGAATATTACGTGGATTGAACTCAAATATGTATAATAAAGAAGTCTGCATGAACTACTTACTGGGTGAATTGTTGGCCATGTTTCTTTGTTAATATTTTGTAGAATTGAACCTTTTCTTGGATTTAAAAGGTAAATGAACCGAACGTTTTAGGAAAAGAAAATCCAAAGTGTAATTCATTTGATGTCAAATTGTGAAAATATGTGGAAATATATACCGTTAATATATGGAAAGTCTAAAAGTATAATACTTATAATACTGTTCCACCATGTCTGAAGATTAATTACGGACCAGCTGGTATATTTCAACATGCAGTACTAAGCATAATTTGGTTAAGCCTAATTACTCGTTAGCTAACCAACTAATTAAAAAGCAAAGCAAAGAAAAGATATTATATATGTAGGAATCTTAGCACTTGGATTCCCCTAATGTTGGGAGTGTCTCTTTCTTTTACTTCCAGTTCAAGTTCATGCTTTGGAGTTGAATTTGACCAAGTCTTGGCCTCACCAATTGGAAATTGCCTTATTAGCTAGACTTAGCTATGAAGGCTTAAATTTACGATATTATTTCATTTGAGCAAAATCAGTTCGATCTCCAGAATTTTCATCAATCTTTATTCGGAGTAACTTTCTTCTGCAAGATAACATCACTTAAGTCTTGCTTCCAATCATCACGGCAATGTCAGATTACATTCCAAACCACTTGCATGCCAATGTGCTTTTGAGTAGAAAAGCTTGTTCTTCATGATCTTGAAACAAGATCTATTAGTGATTTAGCCATCGGAGGTGTAGCAAGTTATCTTGATTCTTCATGTACATGTATTGGAAGTCTTGTTAGGCCTTATGGAACTGATTAGATTTCCAAAATAAGTTGTTTTTACTGCTTTTATCCACATTATTCTTAGTTGAAACTTGGAGTGTCTTGTTGATGAAGACTTTGGTTTTTTAAAATCTGATGAAATTTATCGATCACTTAATTTAAGAGGTCAATCTAGTTGTATAATTGCAATTATTCAGATTAGGAATCTTTAGTTATGGAAATACTAATTGGAACTGTTCTGCTATATGATTCATAATTTCAAGTGTGGATTGCTTCTCATCAGGTGTGCGAGCAAATTCTTGCTAAGAAGATCGATCCATCTACAACAGTGACTATATATATCTTGCATGTTTATTCCACAAAATCTTAAAAATACACTAAATAAGAAGACTATAGAAAATAACCCACTACCTCTAAAGTAGTTGGTCACTAGAGAGAGCCTAAAGTCTCTCCTTAAGTGTAGGTCAAGAGGTTGACCAAATCTCTTAGCTTGCATTCATCTCCAACGGCATCCGTTTGGTTCGGTGATAATTCAGTCCCCTTCGAGTTCTCCCTTGATCTATTTGGGCCCACCCCCTCCCCTTTGATATAGAGTAGGAGTATAGGTAGAATATAAAAGCTTACATGTCGACAAAAAAATAATTATTGGAAATGAATAATTACTAGAATTCAGGGAAATCCTGAAAAAAAATCACATAAAGGTGGTTATCAGTATACATGTCAGAAGTAACTTAGTATAGATATTATTTCCTCCATCAGGTTTTAACTTTAATTAGCTAAGATCACCGGGCTTTGCACAGGAGGGAAAAAAAAAGGAGAAAAAACCAGAATGTGTATAACATTGTAAATATCAAGTAACATACCATTTTTTTTTTTTTTTTTGGTAATAGGAGAAATAAGGTTTAGTCCCTAATATTTGGCCAAGTACCAAACTGTTTTCTAATGTTTGGAAGAAAATAAATTTGGTCCCCGTAGTTTTTGAGTTGATGCAAATTCATGATAATTGACGGAAATTTAATAATCCTAACAGTCAAAATTAATTTGGTATCTGTCAATAATTTTGACTTTGCATTCCCCATTGTTGAAACTAGAATCACTATGACCTTTTAAGTTTCAAATAATAATTTTATTAAGATGAAATATGATACAAGTTAGATCGAAATTGCATTGGATCTGTACTAAAAATTCTAATTAAACTTTTTTTTTCTTTACTCCATTCATTCATGCCTCTAGTTTGTCATATTCCATTTACTCCATCAATTGGCCCAATTGAACACTGTTAAAAGTTTAGTAGGTCATCTAATTTGACACAAAATATAAAATGTGGGATTGAAGCCCATAAAAACCATTCTGTATTGGTTATTCCCTTGTACCAAACGGCTGGAATCGACAAGTTGCTCCCAGGATTTCCAATGTTTTCCGTACCATCTGCATCGACAGTCCAGATAAACTTGCAGTTTACTATCAATATATGGTCTCTGCAATGCGTCAGGAAGTCTAAACATTGCAAGAGTATACTGACTTAATGCAGACATAAGCTAATCGCTATGTTTAGTCGGTACACATATGCCAGATTTGATGGATTAATTTAAATTCAATGCCAAGAAGATGTTCTTAGATTGACAAATCCACTGGGAAGGAGACTAGGCTTGACTAGAATCATTAGAAATCTGTTCTCAAATGGGATGATGCCACACCAGAAAAGTAAGTAACCACCGGGATACTGCCATGTTAGTTGTGTAAAATTGTAATGTCAAACATGAATTCCAAAACTAACAATCAGAAAAACAAAATATTAATGACAGCCAGAATTTTCATTCAAAACCTCAAAAACAATATATTAACAGAGAAGGAACCTTGGTCGTTAGCCCATCAGGTCTTAGCCTCAACTAGAATACTCCGGCCAAAAAAATTAGAGAATCGACTTGAAAAATTCTAAGTTCAACGGGGAAAACATGGCTCAAACACAGAATTGTCAACTAGCCTGTAGATGCATCTAAAGAACTTAATAATTAAATGTTTCCTTGTTTCTTGAGCCAAGGCCTTTCTGCTTTTTAGAAGGTTAATCCAGATTAGCAAGTATTGAGGGACAAAAAATGTACTCTGAGAAACTCAAATCAACTGGAAATAAACTAGAATTACGACAAAGAAGACAGAGAGTGGAGGAAATATCTTTTGTATTTCATATCTTTACAATAATGCAAGGTCGATATTGCAGACATACAATGCAATGAGATAGAACGAACTTATACGGTACTCAAATGAGTCAAATTAATATCTAATCTAATCAATCTAATGCCTAATGTGAAACTCAAATGATGTTTCCATAACTCACGCCAATATAGTTCCCTCAAGTTGGAACATAGTTCCCACACATGCTCAACTTGTCAAGTGAGTTTTAGAAGTTCTTATTGGACACAAAATTTTTAAGTATATTTGCCAGCGGATCTTCAAACTTCACAAATTGGAAACTGTATAGTCTTATCTTCAAGATCAATCTGTTTCAATATATTTGGTGTGATCATATTGAAGTGCATTATGAGAAATATTGGTAGTTACCTTATTATCACAAAATAGATTCATCTTTTTTGAATTTGAAAGAAAACAAATATCAGCCAGGAGCATCTTAAGCCAGAGAAGTTTACATACATTTGGCCATCACGTTGAACTCAATTATGACACAAGATGATACCACAACCTGCGTTTCTTACTCCTTCATGTGACAACGTTGCATCCTATAAAATTAAGGTATCTTGAAGTGGGATTTCAATCAAAACTTTTCCTACCAAATCGGCATCCATGGTCTTCAATAGTGAGATATATAGTTGTTCTTGGAGAATAAAGTGGTTTTCTAGGTGAAGACTTCAAGTAATGAAGGACCCGGACTATTGCTTTCCTATGTCAATTATTAGGACAATGCATGAATTGGCTACCGCTTTTAGATCTGGCCCAGCAAATTGATGAAAGGTTCTTGACAATTCAAAAAAAACAAATAACAATGTAAAAATAAATAAAATAAGAACATAAAAATTTACGTGATTCGATCAAAATGACCTATATTCACAGGCGAATGAAGAGCAAAATTTCACTATGAAAAAAAGAGTACAAAACATAGGAAATAATTCCAAGGCTTAACAGTCTAAAGGATCATAACTTGCTTTTTTGGTTTGATGCCTAACCAAAACTCCTATCAAACTGAAGCATGAGTCCCCTAAAACTCTCTTGGACTGATGCCTTTAGTACTTCGGTTGGTATCTTTAACACACTTAAACTCACATAAATCCATTATTTTTATAATCACCATGAGAAGAGACTTCTTTGTAAAACTCCCAATGTAGAATACAAAGACAAATTCAGCAAATCTCAACCTTGACATGTATCTAATATCGAGAAATAGCAGGCAAATAGTAAATAACCTCCACCTTCTCCATAGAAGTCCCAACAGATCCTTATGAACTATAAAAGTCCCAACACATCCCAATGAGTCATCAATGAACTAAGATACAAAAGATTCACTAGGTCTTAATGGATCAAAACTTGCAAAAGACTCAACAGATCCCAAGGGCTAAAAACTAGGAATATAGTAATATTGTTCCAGTTTCTTTTCAAAACCCTTAATGAGTTCCAATGAACCAAATAGCTCTCCTTCACAAAACAACCCAAGTGAATTTCAATGGCACTTTCTCCATTTTCTGTAGCACTAAACTAATGTCCCGGAATTGATATTGATAATTTGTTATCATCATTAAGAACCTAAACCTGAAGCTCTGATACCAATTTGTTAGGTTTGGCTCCAAAAAATTGATGAAAAAGTTTTTCGCAATCCTAAAAGATAAATAACAAAGTGAAAAAAAAATTAAAATAAGAACACAGAAATTTACGTGTTTCGGTCAAATTGACCTATGTCCATAGGCGGATGAGAAGCAGAATTTTACTATGAAGAAGAGAGTACAAAATTTAAGAAATAATATCAAGGCTCAAAGGCATCTAAAACTGAAAACACAAAAGAGTTTAAATAATACAAAATGCTTAATGACCCAAAGACTGATAACTTGCTCTTTTGATTTAATATCTAACCAAAAATTCTCTCAAATTGGGGCGTCACTCCCCTAAAACTCTCTTGGTTGGTGCATTTAGCACTTAAGTTGGTGCCCTCAGCACAAAATAGGTAGTATCTGGACCTATATGTAATAGATGAACAAGCTTATTAGCTAACTTTTGATATATTTCTTTACTATTTGGCACCTGAATATTTTCCAAATTTGTGATTTTGCACGACTGCTATGTTGGATAGCTTGCAATCCAATATTCCTACTTTTACCAAAGATCAAGTACATATTTTAGTTGAGACCAAAAAAAGAAAGTCTTACTTTGACCAACCAATCGGTTCGGAGTTTAGTAATCTCTTCTGCTTCTTCACCCATGACAATCATATGCTCAGCATAGGTTATTAGAGCCAGCCATCAATTTTCTAATGTTTCAAAAACATATTGTGGTCAATATTGTTTTGTTGGAAGCCAAATCTTTTCATAGCCAAACTAAATCGGGGAACAAATAATGAGACAATTGCATCAATCTTTACAAATCTCTTTGTAAGTTACAAGCCACATTCAGCTTTGGAGGAGTAGTGTATCTAGGTGCAATATTCATATATATCTCCTGCTCAAGATTACCGTATAAGAAAGCATTTTTTACATCACATGAATGTAATGGCTAGTATAAATAGGTTGCAAGCGACGATAAGACCTAATATTGTCCAATTTTGCCACACTTGCGAAAGTTTCCCGAAATCAATACCGCAAATCTGTGTATACCTCTTGACATCAAGTTGAGCCATATATTAGTTGACCGATCCATTGGCCTTATATTTAATGTTAGAAAACTCAATTCCATATTTTAGTGTTCATCTTGCACGAGTTTGGTTGTTAAGTGTTTGTGATTGTTTGGTGTGTTTTAAGTGTTGATGGCTTGATTATACTAGGTTCTTGGTTGATTTTCATATCTAAGGGTTGAGTGAAGAAGATGATACTTTTATGGTTTTAGTTATTTAAATCTTATGTTTCGCAGATGTCGGTAATGTCTTATGTAATTGGAAACACTTTCCAGACTTGGATAAACAATTGGTGGTGCTATTGCATTGTAAGGAAGTGGTGGGCAAATCCAACCCAGATGCGCCCACTGGCCACAACCATAAAATTCTATCTCGAAGAAATTGGCTCAAACTGACACCAGCTTCTTTGGGGCACACAACGAGTGGCTAAGGCAATTACAATGGTAGCTAGGGTTTTTTATGGCTTAGCTTCTTATACTAGTTTTTGCCTTCCTATAAATAGAAAATGAAGGGGCACAAAATGTCTTATTTATGATGCAAATATGAGGTAACAAAGAATATAGTCTTCACCAAGCACATAACATTCTTAACCTTAGTGTAGGATTAGTGTAGGAATTATTTATTTTTATAACTAAACTTTGGAGAAAGATTGAAGAATGAAGAAAGTGAAGATTGCTTTATCCATTTTGGAATAAGAGGTCTGTCGCTAGAGTTTTAACTTTTTGTAATTTCACTTTGAAATTTAGTTTTAATGCAAGTTTGTTGTTTTCTTTCATTTTTTATTATGAGTTTCTAGGTTCTATTCCTAGAATTGGGATAGAATCTCTTCTTTTTGGATGAAATGAATTTTGTTATAGATGTTATAGCTTTTTTGTGTTTCAAAATTCTAGCCGAACATTTATTGTTATCATCTAAGGTATTGAATAATGCAATTATAGAGAAGGTAAAGTTTCAATACTGGTTTGTAAAAGCAGTAAACATTATTTGTGGACTCATGAAAGTTAGGGCTCACCATTGTGGCTTTCACCATATAATTTTGCAAAATCAAATGAGTCCATAGAAAAATTTTATGACAAAACTAGTTATAAAGTTGTCATAGATACGGAGGATATGATGGCAAAAATGGATACCGTCTACACTAAGAATTATACTATAGCTTATCTAAAGAAATAAAATTCAATAACCTTGCCATTTTATTAGCAAAACTAAGGATAAGATCTAAAATCTTAGGAAGCTTTGTTATGTTATTTCCATTATATCTTGCTTCATTTTCTTTAGTGTAGTTTTACTTATTGACAACTATGAATAATTTAACTATAGCTGGCAATTGGACGGGTTGGATAGGTTGATATTGGATTTTCACATGAATAGGTTATACCCATTCCGCTCAACTTTAGATTGAGCTGATTTTAGGTTGGGTCATATTTGAAATGATCCAATATGACCCAACATATTAATTAATACATTTTGATACATAAATTTTCTCACATACATTTTAATACACAAAAAGATTTTTTTCACATACATAAATATATTTTCACACACTAACACACTTTCACATACACTCACTTCTTAAACTCCTTAGAAACGCATCATAAATAGAATAATATTTTTATATTGCTTGTATTGTGAATTTTAGATAATAAATTGTACATTTAAGTAGATTAGCTAAAAAAATTTTATTGATTGAAATTTATTCACACTTTATGCTTTTTAATACTACTAATTGATTGAAATTTATTTTTGTCACAACTTAGTAACACTTTTTGATAAGTGTGTATTTTACATGTTTTAAATGTGTTTTATCATTTAGTTTTGGTATGTTTTATTTAGTTTTACAGCAAATTAGCTAGGATTCTAATGAAAATATGCATTTTATGGTTTAAGTGGTAAAAAATTGCATTTCTATGGATTTTACTGTTGAAAACTTCATGTTTTGTAGGTTTAAGGATTCAATCATCAAATGGAGTGTATTGAGAAGATAATTGGATGATTGATGATGAGTTGAAGTGATAAAAAGTGAATATGAAGTGTAAAATACCCAAATAGTAAAATGCAAGTTTTTCAACTTTGACACCTTGTGGTATTTTGGTTATATGTTGATTTACAAGTGTAGACACCAAATTTTGAATAATTTGTGTGTATCATCTATTTCATGATTTTCATTTTAGATTGCTTGCATTTTAGTTCGTTATTGTACGTTTTGCACTATTAGTTGTTATGATATTTTAGTTTTATTCATTTTCGCCCTTTTAGTTGACCTATTTCATTTGCTTTTTATTTACTTTTAGTTTTAGTTTTTAGTTTTAGCTTTTAAGTTTAAGATTAGCATAGAGTTTTTAGAAAAAGAAAAGGAAAACATCAAAAATATGTTTTAGTCATTTTGTTTTTATTCAATGTTTTCTTGGAAAAGGAAAAAAGAGAAAAAAGGAATATCATAAAAAAAGAAAAAAAAGAAAATTGTTCACAAAAATACGTTCAAATTCAATCTTTTGGCACTTTAGTTATTTTTGTTAAGTTATTTTGAGAAAAGAAAAGAAAAAAAAAGAAAAAAGGGGAAAAATGAAGAAAATTTGAAAAATGGACATTTTTGTTGTTTTTATTTGTTTAGTTTGTTTTTTTTATTTTATTTTATTTTATTTATTTGTTTTCATTATTATTACATAGTTTTGTCATTTTGTTATTATTATTATTATTTATATTCTGTATTTATTAAGTTAAAAAAAATAAAAAATAGAGCCGATGCATGCAAGCTGCATTTTTTTGCAGTTTGCAAAGGAGGACTTGTGCGGCTCCTTAAGCTGCAAATATGGTGGCAATGTTTTAAGGGTTTAGGAGGGGGGTTGATGATATAAATAGCAAGAGAAAGGGGAGCCGCAGGGGAGAGTTTTTTGGTCTGGAAAAAGGGGGAAGTTTTGGGAGGAGAGAGGACGGCTGATTCTGTGATGGTTGAAAGGCCTGGGAGAGAAAGCATCTAATAACGGCTAAGACTGGAGTGAGAGAGAACTAGGACAGGGGAGGAGAAAAGAGTGGACGGATCAGTGAAAAAGCTGAGAGTAGAAAACCAGAGAAAAACCAGAACGGAAAAAAAATCTGAGGAAAACCAGAAACAATGAACAAGAAAAGGCAGTGGCGGAGGAAAGGAAGACTGGAACCATTAGCGAAAAGCCGAGAAACAGAGGAGGATCTGGAGCTGTCGTCACTCGCGTGAATCAGCCGCCATCGTTGCCGTCAAACCTTGCTGGATGGACACTTCCAAAGCTGTTTCCTTTTGACTGCTTATTTGCATTTTAGGTATGTTGGTGTCTGCTCAGTCCCTCTAGAATCTGTTTGGTGTTTTTCCTAGAATCTGTTCCTAGGCTGTAGTTGGCGTTTGTTTGTTGGTCGATTGGTATATCATATACATGAATTTACCGCAAGTTTCTTTCTTTATGACTCTGCTGTATTTTCCAACTTTGCATGCTTTTTTTGTTCTGAATTTCTTCTGGCATGTGTAGATCTAGAGTTGGGTTCTGTTTTAACTTGGGTGTAGGCAAGAAACCATAGGAAGTCTATCTTGGTATATCATTAGCAAGTTTGGTTGGAGTTCATGATATGGTTAGTTGATTTGCCTGCTTAAGTCGTGCGATGCTTGCTGAAAATGAGTTCATGAAACACGCCAAAGCTTCATGGGTTTGCTGCCTTTTGCTGTTGCCTGTTCTTGTGTGAATTTAGCGTTTGGTTGAGAAAATAAAAGGCATAAGTTGCATGATTTTCGTTAGCTTGGAGACTGATTTGCATGACCTGCCTGCCTGGTATGAAACCCAGAAATTTGCAGCTTAAGAAACCAGAGAAAGAAAAGGAAGTTTCTGCTAAGAATGCATGAACTGCCGAACCTTTTGCCTAGAATTTTCTAGCCTTTGCATGATTTTTCTTCTATGTTTTGGTTGGTTTGAATGATAAAATGGTTGTTATGAGGCTTGGATTGGTTTTGAGTGTTTGTGTCTAAACATACTTAAGCTGGAATTGAATCTTGCTGGCCAAAAGTTTCTTGGAGCTGCAAAAGTTGTCGAATGAAAAGTGCAGCAGAAAACAAGAAAATTCTGGATTTTCTTTGTATGTAGCATTGCCGGAACTTGCAGGATTGCATTTTAGTTATGGGCCTTGTTGCTTAGTTTCACGACATTATTTTGATCAAAAAATTGTGTTTTTAGAGCAAGCTGCATTTGGAATTTGTTTTACATGTTTTAAATGTGTTTTATCATTTAGTTTTGGTATGTTTTATTTAGTTTTACAGCAAATTAGCTAGGATTCTAATGAAAATATGCATTTTATGGTTTAAGTGGTAAAAAATTGCATTTCTATGGATTTTACTGTTGAAAACTTCATGTTTTGTAGGTTTAAGGATTCAATCATCAAATGGAGTGTATTGAGAAGATAATTGGATGATTGATGATGAGTTGAAGTGATAAAAAGTGAATATGAAGTGTAAAATACCCAAATAGTAAAATGCAAGTTTTTCAACTTTGACACCTTGTGGTATTTTGGTTATATGTTGATTTACAAGTGTAGACACCAAATTTTGAATAATTTGTGTGTATCATCTATTTCATGATTTTCATTTTAGATTGCTTGCATTTTAGTTCGTTATTGTACGTTTTGCACTATTAGTTGTTATGATATTTTAGTTTTATTCATTTTCGCCCTTTTAGTTGACCTATTTCATTTGCTTTTTATTTACTTTTAGTTTTAGTTTTTAGTTTTAGCTTTTAAGTTTAAGATTAGCATAGAGTTTTTAGAAAAAGAAAAGGAAAACATCAAAAATATGTTTTAGTCATTTTGTTTTTATTCAATGTTTTCTTGGAAAAGGAAAAAAGAGAAAAAAGGAATATCATAAAAAAAGAAAAAAAAGAAAATTGTTCACAAAAATACGTTCAAATTCAATCTTTTGGCACTTTAGTTATTTTTGTTAAGTTATTTTGAGAAAAGAAAAGAAAAAAAAAGAAAAAAGGGGAAAAATGAAGAAAATTTGAAAAATGGACATTTTTGTTGTTTTTATTTGTTTAGTTTGTTTTTTTTATTTTATTTTATTTTATTTATTTGTTTTCATTATTATTACATAGTTTTGTCATTTTGTTATTATTATTATTATTTATATTCTGTATTTATTAAGTTAAAAAAATAAAAAATAGAGCCGATGCATGCAAGCTGCATTTTTTTGCAGTTTGCAAAGGAGGACTTGTGCGGCTCCTTAAGCTGCAAATATGGTGGCAATGTTTTAAGGGTTTAGGAGGGGGGTTGATGATATAAATAGCAAGAGAAAGGGGAGCCGCAGGGGAGAGTTTTTTGGTCTGGAAAAAGGGGGAAGTTTTGGGAGGAGAGAGGACGGCTGATTCTGTGATGGTTGAAAGGCCTGGGAGAGAAAGCATCTAATAACGGCTAAGACTGGAGTGAGAGAGAACTAGGACAGGGGAGGAGAAAAGAGTGGACGGATCAGTGAAAAAGCTGAGAGTAGAAAACCAGAGAAAAACCAGAACGGAAAAAAAATCTGAGGAAAACCAGAAACAATGAACAAGAAAAGGCAGTGGCGGAGGAAAGGAAGACTGGAACCATTAGCGAAAAGCCGAGAAACAGAGGAGGATCTGGAGCTGTCGTCACTCGCGTGAATCAGCCGCCATCGTTGCCGTCAAACCTTGCTGGATGGACACTTCCAAAGCTGTTTCCTTTTGACTGCTTATTTGCATTTTAGGTATGTTGGTGTCTGCTCAGTCCCTCTAGAATCTGTTTGGTGTTTTTCCTAGAATCTGTTCCTAGGCTGTAGTTGGCGTTTGTTTGTTGGTCGATTGGTATATCATATACATGAATTTACCGCAAGTTTCTTTCTTTATGACTCTGCTGTATTTTCCAACTTTGCATGCTTTTTTTGTTCTGAATTTCTTCTGGCATGTGTAGATCTAGAGTTGGGTTCTGTTTTAACTTGGGTGTAGGCAAGAAACCATAGGAAGTCTATCTTGGTATATCATTAGCAAGTTTGGTTGGAGTTCATGATATGGTTAGTTGATTTGCCTGCTTAAGTCGTGCGATGCTTGCTGAAAATGAGTTCATGAAACACGCCAAAGCTTCATGGGTTTGCTGCCTTTTGCTGTTGCCTGTTCTTGTGTGAATTTAGCGTTTGGTTGAGAAAATAAAAGGCATAAGTTGCATGATTTTCGTTAGCTTGGAGACTGATTTGCATGACCTGCCTGCCTGGTATGAAACCCAGAAATTTGCAGCTTAAGAAACCAGCGAAAGAAAAGGAAGTTTCTGCTAAGAATGCATGAACTGCCGAACCTTTTGCCTAGAATTTTCTAGCCTTTGCATGATTTTTCTTCTATGTTTTGGTTGGTTTGAATGATAAAATGGTTGTTATGAGGCTTGGATTGGTTTTGAGTGTTTGTGTCTAAACATACTTAAGCTGGAATTGAATCTTGCTGGCCAAAAGTTTCTTGGAGCTGCAAAAGTTGTCGAATGAAAAGTGCAGCAGAAAACAAGAAAATTCTGGATTTTCTTTGTATGTAGCATTGCCGGAACTTGCAGGATTGCATTTTAGTTATGGGCCTTGTTGCTTAGTTTCACGACATTATTTTGATCAAAAAATTGTGTTTTTAGAGCAAGCTGCATTTGGAATTTGTTTTGGCTGCTGAAATCTTAAGGGCAAAGTGTTGCAGAAATTTGTTTTTCTTTGTGGATAGCCTGAAGTTGCATTAGCTTTCATGTCTTTGATTCATGTAACGGGCCACAAGAACCTGGGTTTTATTCATCCAATTTGCTAGTTAAATCTTGTGCAAAATGATTGACGAAGTTGCATGTTTTGATCCAAAGCATCAAAGAAAGTGGCGGCAAAGCTGCAGCTGGAAAATTGCAGCACTTTACTCCTTTCTTTGGTTGATACTTCTTGTATCTCTGGTAGCCACCGATCCAGATTTTCTGTTTTAGTCTTGTAATGAAACTGTCACTCGAATTGGTTGATGATTAGGAGTGATGTTTTGTGGTTGTTGATGTTTGTTTGGTGATGCATTTGGTTAATAATGAAACACGGCATATCATATAGGAAAGGAAACCAGAATTGCAGAAGGCTTTCTACGTGATTGCATGGTTTTTGCATGAAAATAATTCCAGAAAATTGCATCCTCACCCCCCAAGTCTCTATTTGTTCCACTGTGGCCCAAGTAATTGAAAATCAACCACAAATTGACCCCTCAAACTTCCTTTTTTCCTTTCAATTAAGCCCCAGCTTGGCGAACATGGATGTTTAAATGGTTTAAATGCTTTAACACTTATGTGATTATTTGTAATTATTTGATCCTTTCTTGATTTTTGATCTTTAAAGTTCCTAAAATGTTTCAAGGGGCCTTGATTGGTTGATGGTTGTTATTGAGTCCTTAGTCATTTTCTATCTTAGAAATTTGGGTCAATGACTCACTTTTGCTTGGAAATTGTGCATTCTTTTGATCTTTTACATTGCAATTGGAGAATGATTCAATGTTTTGATGGATTCAATTTGCTTTATTTACATTTTATCATTACATTGGTGCATTAATCCGTTGCTTTGGATGGTTTTAGCCAAATTGTCCAGTTCCTTGGTGACTTTAGCCCATTTTAGGCCTTGTCCACTTTATTAGCACCACAAAAGGGGGAGGTATAATTTCTTTTATTTTTTTTTGTCTCTCCTATGTGATCCAATGTGCTAAGTGAATTGCATGCCTACTTTGCTTTCTTTACATTTCCTTTCATTCCTTTCATTCACTTTTACTTTATTAAGTTTTTCCTTTTATGGGGTATGTGTACACCTCTTGGCTTGTAATAGATAGGGCTCGGCGAGCATTTTGTCCATTTTCCCTTTCCCCTTTTTGTTTTAGTTAGCAAATGTAATAGGCTCTTTTAGTTTCGTTGTTTGTCTATGTGCTATGTGTTATCGCTTTATTAGGTTCTTGCATCTAGTCAAGCATGCTAAGTGTTATGTGCTGCGTGTTTATAAGTGATTCGCATGTCTACTCGCTTTTTATAGTGTGGATGAATGGAATGGATGAATGCACGTCACCACACTAGTCCAACGCTAGTTGTGGCTTCTTTTATCGTTTCCACTAGTCCAACGCTAGTCGGAATTCATAGGAGGGGCTAGTCCAATGCTAGACCCAATAGGTTCTGTTTTCCTTTTTCATTAAGTGCATGATCACCACATATCACGCATTTTTCCTTAGTTTATCATTTGGTATGTTCCTCAAACCCCTTCCCCCTCACTTTAGGTTTTGCATCTCATGCTAGCTATAGGGTTCATCTTGCTTGAGTGTCCCCTTCCGATAAGGAAAACGAGCGAGTGTGGCTACTCGATAGCCTTAGCACGCTAGTCTTGCCTTCTAATCAAAGGGAAAATAGAAGTCGAAAAGTTAGGAGTCAACCCCCGTACCCGACTTGTTGCATTCCTCTAGGGTCATACTTTCATTTTTATCACCTACATACTCTTTTAACCACATTTTTTCACATTTCTCAAACCATACTTTCTCACTACATGTTTCCTATCACGCGCTCATTTTCACCTCACAAATGGAATTCCACTTTACCTTATATATCTATTATTCTATTTTCAAACACTTGCACACAAACACTTGGATTTTTCATACAATTTCACACATGCACCTTTTCATACACTTGCACACAAACACTTGGATTTTTCATACAATTTCACACGTTCACCTTTTTATACACTTGCACACTTGCACTTTAGCCATCATTTGCATTAATCGACCTCTATAAGGTTTTCCTTTATTGGCTTCCACAATTCATGTGGTTGGGACCAAAAACCTTGCAAGAGACATTTTAGAATTTAGGTTTGCATTTTTTCTTCATCTTGCATTCATGTAGTGCATCCAAATGTAATAAATTCTTTAGTTAAAACAAGAAAATCTTTGATTAAATCATGCAACTAGCCTTGGCTAGGTCAAAGGGGTGCCTTGGATTTTATCCTTGCCTTCCCCTTTGTCAAATGTGACTCCCGAACCTTTTTCTTTGGTTTACGTGGACTAGGAGTCGTTTAAAAGGGGTTTCTTACTACTCTTTCCCATTTTTTCCTTTAAAAAATTCATTTTTAGGTGATTTGGTACACCTTAACTCATTACCAAGTGGCGACTCCGTTTTTTATTTCAAAAACCCTTTTTAAACCATAATTTTTGGGTCAAATCGTCGCACTCTCAAAACCCCCATTTAGACCCATTTTCCTTTTAAATCACAATTCATTTTCCAAATCACAAATTGAATCAAAAAATACATTTTTAAACCATTTATTTATTTATCAAAAAATGGGGCGCGACAGTTGGCGACTCCACTGGGGAAGTTTGAGAGTCCGAGCAAATTTGATTTAATCAACCTTTTTCTCTTTTTAACCTTTTCATTTATCACATTGGATGTTTAGGGTTGCATTTTTCCCTTTTTTAGGATTTTGCATTTCACGCGTATCCAACTACTCCCTCGCTTGCGAATGTATGTTTGGTTGATTGGATGTATGTTTACTTGCTTATCTCGCGCTTGCATTGCATTTGGGTGGGGGACATCACCTTAGAGCCTCGCGTTGGTTCTTGATCCCTCCCCTCCAAACGAGCACTAGCATACGTGCATACGTTTTAATTATTTTACCCCCCATTTATTTTTCTTTTAGTGGCTTGTCACGCCACTCCACCCTATTAGGATTAGGTGACCCACTTGGACGTGTGATCACGACACGATGTGTGTGTAGCACGATCCAATGGGTCACTCAATCTTCCGCTTTAAGCTATGGGTTGATAGCCTTTAGCTTTTAGTCGAAGGTTGAGGATTTTGATAGATTCACTCAAACACGTAGCCGTGACACGATGTGTGCGTAGCGGTGTTTGGGGAATCGCTCGAGCCACCGACAAAGAACCTTGGGATTGATGACCCTTGGTTTCTAAGTCTGAAGGCTCGGGGACCTGAGCTTATCGAGTCTAGATGCATTAGCGAACCCCAACCTCATGCATTCATATTAGAATTGCCTTAGGGTAGAGTCGGCCTTATCCTGAGCTAGGGACACTATTCACGAGGGGAGGGGTCCAACCCCTTTCTCCCTTTTCTTGCTTTATTTCTTTGTATTGATTTCGTTGCTACAATGTGTTATGTGTATTTATCTGGCTGAACTAACTTTTCTTGGTTTTATGTCCCCATTGCATTCACAAACCCTATCAAATAAGAGGTCTGGCATGACCTTCTTTTAGAACCTACCCTCGTAGATAGGTTATTGCACGTTTAAAGATTTTGGTATATTGCATTCATAGATTTTGATAATTGCATAGCATTTTAGGCCTACCCTGGCAAATAAAGGGTTCCTTAGGTCACGTTTCATTTCGAATTGCACATTTTATCGCTTTAATAAACTGGCATCATGCATAAACCATAGAAAGGGCATGCCACATAGGGAATCCCGTGTTTAGGAATAAGCCACCTTGTGTCTCGGATACTTAATCCAGTGAGACTTGCACGTTTACATTTTGTACCATCTAAAGGGGTAGTGCACAAGGTAAGGTAGGATCCGATCATCTTCATAAGAGTGATTTTTTGGTATATGAGCGTCTAATAATCACTTTTTGGCCATTTTATCAAAATTGGTAAAATTCCCTTGCGTAAAAGGACATTAATTTGAAAAAATTTACAAATGATTCCTCCTGTTGAGACGATGAATAAATTGAGGCCAAATCGTGATTTTAGAAGGCTCATAGACTAATTTTTTGAAACCATCAATGGCCGGCCGATTCAATCGATCCATTTTGTCAATTCATGATTAATTTTGAATAAATCGTCAATTCATTTGACCAATTTACCCTTTTTAGGGTCATTCGGTTTGAATAAATCGTCAATTCATTTGGCCAATTTACCCTTTTTAGATTCATTTGACCAATTTACCCTTTTTAGGGTCTTTCGGTCGATTTTGAATAAATCGTCAATTCATTTGACCAATTTACCCTTTTGAGATTCATTTGACCAATTTACCCTTTTTAGGGTCATTCGGTCGATTTTGAATAAATCGTCAATTCATTTGACCAATTTACCCTTTTTAGGGTCATTTGACCAATTTACCCTTTTTAGGGTCATTCGGTCGATTTTTGAATAAATCACTAATTCAATTTCATTTCATTTGGCCAATTTACCCATTTTTAGGGCAGCCGAGCTGATTTTGAATAAATCAAGTTTCGTTCAATCTATTTGATCAATTTACCCTTTTTAGGGTGATCTGATTAATTTTGGATAAATTAAATTTCATTCAATTCATTTGACCTGTTTCCCTTTTTAGGGTAATCCGATCAATTTTTGATAAATTGTCAATTTCATTTGACCAATTAGGATTTCAATGTCGAATTTCAAAATGGAAAACCTAGTCGATTTTGAGAAAAACATCCATTGCATCCAGCCATTTGATCAGTTAGGGTTTTGACCCGTAATTCACTGAGAACTTTTATCAACGAATTCCAATCTCTTTGATAGGAAGTTCGTCAAGGTCAAACCCGTGCGTTTTTGCAAAATCTTGTACCGATCAAAAGTGATCAATCCATTTGGACGTTGACATCATTTTGACACATGTCTCTCGTCACTCCAGTTGACCGATTTTTCAAAATTATTTTTCACTCAATGAGTTGATCAGATCCATCAGGTATGGTATAGTGCCTACCTTAGAGGATTGCATTTTCATGCTAGGCCTACCCTTGGCACAAAAAGGGTTCCCCCATAGGACATGCATCCGAATTTCCTGGATATCTACTAACTCTTGCCTTTTTCTTTTTCTTTTCTTTATTTTTATTGTAATAACTAGGCAAGGGTTATCTAAAGGCAATTCCTTTCAAAATTCTCAGGTAATATTTAAATATAGTTTCTCGTCGAAGCCCCATCATAACGCGATCCCGTAGTCGAGCCCAGAGGAGTCGTGTAAACATGAGTTCACAACCGGAACAAGCAGATAGGTCTATTACTACCGCTCAACCTGAGACTACAAGTTTAGGGGTTCAGTTAACCGAAATGCTTACTAAGTTTGGTAAAATGGCATCTGAAATGGCAGCGCAAAAGAAGTTGATCGACGAGCTCGTTAGTAGCGGAGTGCAGCCCGAACTTGCGCCCATCAAACAACCGGAATCCGAACCATTTGTCATCCCTCCGACTCAAACTACTGTTGCTCCATCTTTCCCTATTCCAACCGAAGGAACTTTCACATATCCCACCATACATTTGCCATACACTTACCCTCCTGATCTTTCATTTTTCCCTGCTTACATGCAAGGTCCACAACCCCAACTTACTTCAAACATACCACCAGAGCTACATACTTTCTATCACACTGCTGCTGAGCCATTCCTACCAGACCACACTGCTCAAACCAAGCCAGAAATGGGGGAATCTTCCGCTCCCGTTGATATAAAGCTGCTCAAACGCCTTGACCGTTTTGATGAATTTATAAGGAAGAGTCAGGGTTTAAACAAACAAGGAGTGCCGGACTATGATGAGCTTTGTCTCTTCCCGAATGTACAATTGCCTGAAGGGTTCAAAACCCCGAAGTTTAACAAGTATGATGGGACAGGCAATCCCAAGACACACCTCCGATTGTTCGCCAACAAATTGGGTAGGCCAACAGATGATGAAAATCTGCCTTTGAGGCTATTCCCAGAAAGTCTGGAGGGGGATGCACTTGACTGGTATTCCAAGCTGAAACCCGAAGAGGCAAAGACCTGGTTGGACCTGTCCAATGCCTTTACAAGGCAATATGAGTACAATTGTGAGCTAGCGCCAACGCGGACCACACTGGAAGGAACAAAAAGAAAACCCTCCAAGATCACAAGACTTATGCCAAGAGGTGGAGGAAAATAGCTGCAAAAGTCGAGCCACCAATGACGGAGGACGAAATCATACGCACTTTCATTAAGGCACATGACCCGCCGTACTTTGAAGAAATTTTTCGCATGACTGGATGCTCATTTGCCGCAATTGTTAATAAGCTTGAGGAATTTGATGATTTCGTGAAGACTGGAAAGATTGTTAATGTGTCTGCCCTCAAATCGCAGTTGGATGCTTTGCAAAGCCAAGGTAGTAATGGGAAGAACCAATTCCAAAAGAAAGAGGGGGAAATCGCTTTTGTCTGGGATCGAAACCCTGTTCCAAGACCTAGACCTCGACAATACCCTACCTACTCCAACCCTTACCCTTACTATTCAAACCTTCATCCTGTTTATCACATCAATACCACTCACCCTCAACCTCGCCCAACATATCCTAACCCACCTTTAGCTCCTTTTCAAATTTCTCAACCAAATACTCACCAAAATCGTCGTCGACCTCCATTCAATCCAAGAATGCCTCCACCAAACAGACCCGTTTACAACTATCCTCAGCCTCCTAAAGCCAACAACCCAGGACGTAACCGCACATTCACCAATCTCGACAGGCCTTTGGACCAATTATATGACCAATTGAAGGCTGCTGGGAAAATAGGTATCATTCCCCCTCCAACCTATCCATATGGCATACCCGTTGGGTATAACCCACAAGCTGTCTGCGCCTATCATTCGGGAGCACCCGGCCATCCGGTTGCTGAGTGTAAAGCACTCAAGCATAAAATTCAAGACATGATTGAAGTTGGAGAGATTGTAATTAGAAGAAAAGAGGCACAAGCGCCAAATGTGGATAAGAACCCCCTGCCAGAATACGATAACACCATTGGGGTTATTATGGACAATACGGAATTCAAGGAGCCTGCTAAAAACTCATCAAGTGAGGCTGAAGTGTTTGGAAATGACGCAGAATTTCCCGATATCCTTGAGGGATCAATTCCCAATTGGACAGCCGAATTTCTACCCATTCAGAAGGAGTTCCGGTAAACCTAAAGGGGGTTTGTCATTCATGCGAATTCATGAGAAAAAAACTTTTGCATCTAATTAGCTAATGAAAACATCTTTACTTTTGACCAAAATTTGCGCATGTAAATATTTTAAGTTTTCATTTCATTTCCGTTTGCTTTCAATCAAAGGTTTTATGAAAATGAACAAGTCATTCTTGTCAGGTTATTTTGTTTATTCGTTTGTTTATATTTCGGTCATATTGCTTATTCATTTGTTTGTTGTATATTTGTTTACTTATTATTCCAAATTCGTTAATTCTTTCAAATGGCCAAAGATAAAATTATTTGACCCTTTGGATATCATTTTTCTGGAATTCAATAATGGCAATCTCTATCTCACTCACGACTTGAAAATTTTGGAACCCAGATTTCAAAGCGAAGTGATAAAGAGAAAGTATTTGATTCTTTTTCAAAAATCTTGAACAAAATGAGGAGAGATTCGAACCAAACCTAGAAGCCATAGCAATTGTTCACATTGGCACTGAGAATGAGGTCAAAAGGCCATAAATCAGCATTCGTTTGGACAAAAGCAGAAAAGGAGATGATTAAGAGTTTGACTATGTGTCAAGGTGTATAGATGGTTGGAAGCAGTCTCGTTCGCAGTAGCAGAAATTCCATCTTTGCACACTCTAATGGGAGTTCAGCCAAGAATGCCGTTTGTCATGAAATGTTACAAAATGCATGGCCTGAGCCTACAACAAGAAGCTTTATCAGCATACATTTTGAGGAAGGGGATAAAGCACTCAAGCGAGCTTTGCCAATACAAGACAAAGGTAGAGACAAATTCGCTCAAAATCAGAAAGGGCCGTTCATTGTCCAAAAGGTATTACCTGGCGGAACACTCATTTTGGCGGAAATGGATGGTCAAACATTCCTTCAACCCATCAAATCAGATATGTGCAAGAAGATTTTCATTTGATCATGCAAATTTTTCTTAGAAATTCATGCAAATGACGAAATGCAAGTCAGGCCCTCTTCTTTTACATTTAAAGCATTTTATCCCTACTTGTCCCCTTTGCGCCATCAGAATTGACAAATTTTCGTTTGGCAGCCCCTGAGAATTGCAAACCCTACACTGGGGCAAATTCATTTTGAAAGAAGATGATCAGAAAGAAAAGGCAAACCCCACACTGGGGCAAATTTATTTTTGAAAGAGAGATGAAAAGAAAAAAAAACCTCACACTGGGGCAAATTTAGTTTTTGAAGAAAAATGCAAAAGTGAGAAGAATGCAATGAAGAAAATGCAAAGAAAGAAGAATTCAATCCAACTGGGGCAAATCTTCCTCGGTTTCGTTCAAAAATTGGAGATGGTCTCAAAATGATGCAATCTCAGGTTATTTCACACCTTTCAGAAATTTTGCTTTCAAGCTTCAACTTTTTTTCAAAGCACCCTACCGGACCTCATTATAAAAGCCCAAAGTCCTGGCTTTCGTCACTTGCTGCATTTCTATTAGAAAATTTGTTAATCAACTGGCAGGTGATGTCCGTAATGTCTTCGCCTAATCTTATGAGGGAAGTACATTTTACTGATGCCAGAAATCTTTAATTCATGTTTCTGAGTCGATTTTGGTCAAACTCTTCCATTGCTTACTTAGGTGAAACCCGAAAGGCGCCTCAAAAAAAAACAAAAACAAAAACAAAAACAAAAAACAAGCAAAACAAAAACAAAAAGGGTGGGGGCAACCTTGGTAAAAACCAGAAAGGGCGCCAAGGCAGGTTTTTGCAACGAGCAAGCACGAGGAGGAACAGCTAGTGACTTGGTTCATTTGGATTTCTTCTCATTTTTGTCATACTTCGGCCAATATTAAATTCTAGAACAAAGATATCCAGAGATTTGAATATGACATCTGTTGGCCAAAACTGTGTTGCTTTGTAAAAACATTCTTTTCCAAATACATCTTTTCTCATGTGCTGGTATTCATGGCATTTTATAGGATTAAACATAGTTGGATGTGTTTTACATTTTTTTGACATATTCATTCCATGCAGAACATAGGAAATCACCTTGCATATATTTTGATTTTTCATGCATCATTCTTTCACCATTGGATTCGGATGGATGATAAACCCTAAGGTTTGTGCAAGGATAGGGGATTCAATCATTTGTCAAAGTGGGTAAAATGCGACAAAGCTGCCACAGCGATTTGGTGACGTGGTAAGTGGGCACTTTATTGGTCTCCGAAATCGAAAGGTTTCAAAATTACAAATTCAACCAAGGCAGATGCCGCAGCAAAAGTTGGCAAAGGCATCAAAAGACTCATGTTTACACGATTCTCAAGGCAAACTGGATCAAATGATGGTGGCAAGTCCATTATTTCCTCTTTTCTTGCAGGAATGCTACATCTACAAATGGAAACAACCACCATCTTTTCTCGCCCAAATTAATGTCAGAAAAAAACTCCCCCAGTGGACAAAGACGAATCAACAGTATTATTGGCAAGTGCAATCAGAAGAAACAATATGTTAAATCAAAATCAGCTATTGTTTCAGCTACAAGGATCAAATCTTCCCTCGATGCAAAACTTTTAGCTGTTCTCAGGTAAAAACTCAACTCATCGTTTTAAATCCCGAGAGTCTATCCCAATTTTAAATTTCTGTTCGGGTCTATCCCGTGGGTCTATCCCAAATTTCAATTTCTGTCCGGGTCTATCCCGTGGGTCTATCCCAATTTTACATTTCTGTACGGGTCTATCCCGTGGGTCTATCCCAATTTTAAATTTCTGTTCGGGTCTATCCCAATTTTAAATTTCTGTTCGGGTCTATCCCGTGGGTCTATCCCAAATTTTACATTTCTGTCCGGGTCTATCCCATGGGTCTATCCCAAATTTAAATTTCTGTTCGGGTCTATCCCAAATTTAAATTTCTGTCCGGGTCTATCCCGTGGGTCTATCCCAATTTTACATTTCTGTACGGGTCTATCCCGTGGGTCTATCCCAATTTTAAATTTTTGTCCGGGTCTATCCCAATTTTAAATTTCTGTTCGGGTCTATCCCGTGGGTCTATCCCAAATTTAAATTTCTGTTCGGGTCTATCCCGTGGGTCTATCCCAATTTTACATTTCTGTACGGGTCTATCCCGTGGGTCTATCCCAAATTTAAATTTCTGTTCGGGTCTATCCCGTGTGTCTATCCCAATTTTACATGTCTGTTCGGGTCTATCCCATGGGTCTATCCCAATTTTAAAATTTTCTGTTTGGGGTCAATCCCCATCATTTGAGTAATTCGCAGCCGAAGAATGCAGGTAAGTATTTGGTGTCTACTTCTTTGTCTCAAGTTTTTTCAAAACTCAGACAAAGAGGGGCAAACTGTAGACACCAAATTTTGAATAATTTGTGTGTATCATCTATTTCATGATTTTCATTTTAGATTGCTTGCATTCTAGTTCGTTATTGTACGTTTTGCACTATTAGTTGTTATGATATTTTAGTTTTATTCATTTTCGCCCTTTTAGTTGACCTATTTCATTTGCTTTTTATTTACTTTTAGTTTTAGTTTTTAGTTTTAGCTTTTAAGTTTAAGATTAGTATAGAGTTTTTAGAAAAAGAAAAGGAAAACATCAAAAATATGTTTTAGTCATTTTGTTTTTATTCAACGTTTTCTTGGAAAAGGAAAAAAGAGAAAAAAGGAAAATCATAAAAAAAAAAAAAAAATTGTTCACAAAAATACGTTCAAATTCAATCTTTTGGCACTTTAGTTATTTTTGTTAAGTTATTTTGAGAAAAGAAAAGAAAAAAAAGAAAAAAGGGGAAAAATGAAGAAAATTTGAAAAATGGACATTTTTGTTGTTTTTATTTGTTTAGTTTGTTTTTTTATTTTATTTTATTTTATTTATTTGTTTTCATTATTATTACATAGTTTTGTCATTTTGTTATTATTATTATTATTTATATTCTGTATTTATTAAGTTAAAAAAAAAAAAAATAGAGCCGATGCATGCAAGCTGCATTTTTTTGCAGTTTGCAAAGGAGGACTTGTGCGGCTCCTTAAGCTGCAAATATGGTGGCAATGTTTTAAGGGTTTAGGAGGGGGGTTGATGATATAAATAGCAAGAGAAAGGGGAGCCGCAGGGGAGAGTTTTTTGGTCTGGAAAAAGGGGGAAGTTTTGGGAGGAGAGAGGACGGCTGATTCTGTGATGGTTGAAAGGCCTGGGAGAGAAAGCATCTAATAACGGCTAAGACTGGAGTGAGAGAGAACTAGGACAGGGGAGGAGAAAAGAGTGGACGGATCAGTGAAAAAGCTGAGAGTAGAAAACCAGAGAAAAACCAGAACGGAAAAAAAATCTGAGGAAAACCAGAAACAATGAACAAGAAAAGGCAGTGGCGGAGGAAAGGAAGACTGGAACCATTAGCGAAAAGCCGAGAAACAGAGGAGGATCTGGAGCTGTCGTCACTCGCGTGAATCAGCCGCCATCGTTGCCGTCAAACCTTGCTGGATGGACACTTCCAAAGCTGTTTCCTTTTGACTGCTTATTTGCATTTTAGGTATGTTGGTGTCTGCTCAGTCCCTCTAGAATCTGTTTGGTGTTTTTCCTAGAATCTGTTCCTAGGCTGTAGTTGGCGTTTGTTTGTTGGTCGATTGGTATATCATATACATGAATTTACCGCAAGTTTCTTTCTTTATGACTCTGCTGTATTTTCCAACTTTGCATGCTTTTTTTGTTCTGAATTTCTTCTGGCATGTGTAGATCTAGAGTTGGGTTCTGTTTTAACTTGGGTGTAGGCAAGAAACCATAGGAAGTCTATCTTGGTATATCATTAGCAAGTTTGGTTGGAGTTCATGATATGGTTAGTTGATTTGCCTGCTTAAGTCGTGCGATGCTTGCTGAAAATGAGTTCATGAAACACGCCAAAGCTTCATGGGTTTGCTGCCTTTTGCTGTTGCCTGTTCTTGTGTGAATTTAGCGTTTGGTTGAGAAAATAAAAGGCATAAGTTGCATGATTTTCGTTAGCTTGGAGACTGATTTGCATGACCTGCCTGCCTGGTATGAAACCCAGAAATTTGCAGCTTAAGAAACCAGCGAAAGAAAAGGAAGTTTCTGCTAAGAATGCATGAACTGCCGAACCTTTTGCCTAGAATTTTCTAGCCTTTGCATGATTTTTCTTCTATGTTTTGGTTGGTTTGAATGATAAAATGGTTGTTATGAGGCTTGGATTGGTTTTGAGTGTTTGTGTCTAAACATACTTAAGCTGGAATTGAATCTTGCTGGCCAAAAGTTTCTTGGAGCTGCAAAAGTTGTCGAATGAAAAGTGCAGCAGAAAACAAGAAAATTCTGGATTTTCTTTGTATGTAGCATTGCCGGAACTTGCAGGATTGCATTTTAGTTATGGGCCTTGTTGCTTAGTTTCACGACATTATTTTGATCAAAAAATTGTGTTTTTAGAGCAAGCTGCATTTGGAATTTGTTTTGGCTGCTGAAATCTTAAGGGCAAAGTGTTGCAGAAATTTGTTTTTCTTTGTGGATAGCCTGAAGTTGCATTAGCTTTCATGTCTTTGATTCATGTAACGGGCCACAAGAACCTGGGTTTTATTCATCCAATTTGCTAGTTAAATCTTGTGCAAAATGATTGACGAAGTTGCATGTTTTGATCCAAAGCATCAAAGAAAGTGGCGGCAAAGCTGCAGCTGGAAAATTGCAGCACTTTACTCCTTTCTTTGGTTGATACTTCTTGTATCTCTGGTAGCCACCGATCCAGATTTTCTGTTTTAGTCTTGTAATGAAACTGTCACTCGAATTGGTTGATGATTAGGAGTGATGTTTTGTGGTTGTTGATGTTTGTTTGGTGATGCATTTGGTTAATAATGAAACACGGCATATCATATAGGAAAGGAAACCAGAATTGCAGAAGGCTTTCTACGTGATTGCATGGTTTTTGCATGAAAATAATTCCAGAAAATTGCATCCTCACCCCCCAAGTCTCTATTTGTTCCACTGTGGCCCAAGTAATTGAAAATCAACCACAAATTGACCCCTCAAACTTCCTTTTTTCCTTTCAATTAAGCCCCAGCTTGGCGAACATGGATGTTTAAATGGTTTAAATGCTTTAACACTTATGTGATTATTTGTAATTATTTGATCCTTTCTTGATTTTTGATCTTTAAAGTTCCTAAAATGTTTCAAGGGGCCTTGATTGGTTGATGGTTGTTATTGAGTCCTTAGTCATTTTCTATCTTAGAAATTTGGGTCAATGACTCACTTTTGCTTGGAAATTGTGCATTCTTTTGATCTTTTACATTGCAATTGGAGAATGATTCAATGTTTTGATGGATTCAATTTGCTTTATTTACATTTTATCATTACATTGGTGCATTAATCCGTTGCTTTGGATGGTTTTAGCCAAATTGTCCAGTTCCTTGGTGACTTTAGCCCATTTTAGGCCTTGTCCACTTTATTAGCACCACAAAAGGGGGAGGTATAATTTCTTTTATTTTTTTTTGTCTCTCCTATGTGATCCAATGTGCTAAGTGAATTGCATGCCTACTTTGCTTTCTTTACATTTCCTTTCATTCCTTTCATTCACTTTTACTTTATTAAGTTTTTCCTTTTATGGGGTATGTGTACACCTCTTGGCTTGTAATAGATAGGGCTCGGCGAGCATTTTGTCCATTTTCCCTTTCCCCTTTTTGTTTTAGTTAGCAAATGTAATAGGCTCTTTTAGTTTCGTTGTTTGTCTATGTGCTATGTGTTATCGCTTTATTAGGTTCTTGCATCTAGTCAAGCATGCTAAGTGTTATGTGCTGCGTGTTTATAAGTGATTCGCATGTCTACTCGCTTTTTATAGTGTGGATGAATGGAATGGATGAATGCACGTCACCACACTAGTCCAACGCTAGTTGTGGCTTCTTTTATCGTTTCCACTAGTCCAACGCTAGTCGGAATTCATAGGAGGGGCTAGTCCAATACTAGACCCAATAGGTTCTGTTTTCCTTTTTCATTAAGTGCATGATCACCACATATCACGCATTTTTCCTTAGTTTATCATTTGGTATGTTCCTCAAACCCCTTCCCCCTCACTTTAGGTTTTGCATCTCATGCTAGCTATAGGGTTCATCTTGCTTGAGTGTCCCCTTCCGATAAGGAAAACGAGCGAGTGTGGCTACTCGATAGCCTTAGCACGCTAGTCTTGCCTTCTAATCAAAGGGAAAATAGAAGTCGAAAAGTTAGGAGTCAACCCCCGTACCCGACTTGTTGCATTCCTCTAGGGTCATACTTTCATTTTTATCACCTACATACTCTTTTAACCACATTTTTTCACATTTCTCAAACCATACTTTCTCACTACATGTTTCCTATCACGCGCTCATTTTCACCTCACAAATGGAATTCCACTTTACCTTATATATCTATTATTCTATTTTCAAACACTTGCACACAAACACTTGGATTTTTCATACAATTTCACACATGCACCTTTTCATACACTTGCACACAAACACTTGGATTTTTCATACAATTTCACACGTTCACCTTTTTATACACTTGCACACTTGCACTTTAGCCATCATTTGCATTAATCGACCTCTATAAGGTTTTCCTTTATTGGCTTCCACAATTCATGTGGTTGGGACCAAAAACCTTGCAAGAGACATTTTAGAATTTAGGTTTGCATTTTTTCTTCATCTTGCATTCATGTAGTGCATCCAAATGTAATAAATTCTTTAGTTAAAACAAGAAAATCTTTGATTAAATCATGCAACTAGCCTTGGCTAGGTCAAAGGGGTGCCTTGGATTTTATCCTTGCCTTCCCCTTTGTCAAATGTGACTCCCGAACCTTTTTCTTTGGTTTACGTGGACTAGGAGTCGTTTAAAAGGGGTTTCTTACTACTCTTTCCCATTTTTTCCTTTAAAAAATTCATTTTTAGGTGATTTGGTACACCTTAACTCATTACCAAGTGGCGACTCCGTTTTTTATTTCAAAAACCCTTTTTAAACCATAATTTTTGGGTCAAATCGTCGCACTCTCAAAACCCCCATTTAGACCCATTTTCCTTTTAAATCACAATTCATTTTCCAAATCACAAATTGAATCAAAAAATACATTTTTAAACCATTTATTTATTTATCAAAAAATGGGGCGCGACAGTTGGCGACTCCACTGGGGAAGTTTGAGAGTCCGAGCAAATTTGATTTAATCAACCTTTTTCTCTTTTTAACCTTTTCATTTATCACATTGGATGTTTAGGGTTGCATTTTTCCCTTTTTTAGGATTTTGCATTTCACGCGTATCCAACTACTCCCTCGCTTGCGAATGTATGTTTGGTTGATTGGATGTATGTTTACTTGCTTATCTCGCGCTTGCATTGCATTTGGGTGGGGGACATCACCTTAGAGCCTCGCGTTGGTTCTTGATCCCTCCCCTCCAAACGAGCACTAGCATACGTGCATACGTTTTAATTATTTTACCCCCCATTTATTTTTCTTTTAGTGGCTTGTCACGCCACTCCACCCTATTAGGATTAGGTGACCCACTTGGACGTGTGATCACGACACGATGTGTGTGTAGCACGATCCAATGGGTCACTCAATCTTCCGCTTTAAGCTATGGGTTGATAGCCTTTAGCTTTTAGTCGAATGTTGAGGATTTTGATAGATTCACTCAAACACGTAGCCGTGACACGATGTGTGCGTAGCGGTGTTTGGGGAATCGCTCGAGCCACCGACAAAGAACCTTGGGATTGATGACCCTTGGTTTCTAAGTCTGAAGGCTCGGGGACCTGAGCTTATCGAGTCTAGATGCATTAGCGAACCCCAACCTCATGCATTCATATTAGAATTGCCTTAGGGTAGAGTCGGCCTTATCCTGAGCTAGGGACACTATTCACGAGGGGAGGGGTCCAACCCCTTTCTCCCTTTTCTTGCTTTATTTCTTTGTATTGATTTCGTTGCTACAATGTGTTATGTGTATTTATCTGGCTGAACTAACTTTTCTTGGTTTTATGTCCCCATTGCATTCACAAACCCTATCAAATAAGAGGTCTGGCATGACCTTCTTTTAGAACCTACCCTCGTAGATAGGTTATTGCACGTTTAAAGATTTTGGTATATTGCATTCATAGATTTTGATAATTGCATAGCATTTTAGGCCAACCCTGGCAAATAAAGGGTTCCTTAGGTCACGTTTCATTTCGAATTGCACATTTTATCGCTTTAATAAACTGGCATCATGCATAAACCATAGAAAGGGCATGCCACATAGGGAATCCCGTGTTTAGGAATAAGCCACCTTGTGTCTCGGATACTTAATCCAGTGAGACTTGCACGTTTACATTTTGTACCATCTAAAGGGGTAGTGCACAAGGTAAGGTAGGATCCGATCATCTTCATAAGAGTGATTTTTTGGTATATGAGCGTCTAATAATCACTTTTTGGCCATTTTATCAAAATTGGTAAAATTCCCTTGCGTAAAAGGACATTAATTTGAAAAAATTTACAAATGATTCCTCCTGTTGAGACGATGAATAAATTGAGGCCAAATCGTGATTTTAGAAGGCTCATAGACTAATTTTTTGAAACCATCAATGGCCGGCCGATTCAATCGATCCATTTTGTCAATTCATGATTAATTTTGAATAAATCGTCAATTCATTTGACCAATTTACCCTTTTTAGGGTCATTCGGTTTGAATAAATCGTCAATTCATTTGGCCAATTTACCCTTTTTAGATTCATTTGACCAATTTACCCTTTTTAGGGTCTTTCGGTCGATTTTGAATAAATCGTCAATTCATTTGACCAATTTACCCTTTTGAGATTCATTTGACCAATTTACCCTTTTTAGGGTCATTCGGTCGATTTTGAATAAATCGTCAATTCATTTGACCAATTTACCCTTTTTAGGGTCATTTGACCAATTTACCCTTTTTAGGGTCATTCGGTCGATTTTTGAATAAATCACTAATTCAATTTCATTTCATTTGGCCAATTTACCCATTTTTAGGGCAGCCGAGCTGATTTTGAATAAATCAAGTTTCGTTCAATCTATTTGATCAATTTACCCTTTTTAGGGTGATCTGATTAATTTTGGATAAATTAAATTTCATTCAATTCATTTGACCTGTTTCCCTTTTTAGGGTAATCCGATCAATTTTTGATAAATTGTCAATTTCATTTGACCAATTAGGATTTCAATGTCGAATTTCAAAATGGAAAACCTAGTCGATTTTGAGAAAAACATCCATTGCATCCAGCCATTTGATCAGTTAGGGTTTTGACCCGTAATTCACTGAGAACTTTTATCAACGAATTCCAATCTCTTTGATAGGAAGTTCGTCAAGGTCAAACCCGTGCGTTTTTGCAAAATCTTGTACCGATCAAAAGTGATCAATCCATTTGGACGTTGACATCATTTTGACACATGTCTCTCGTCACTCCAGTTGACCGATTTTTCAAAATTATTTTTCACTCAATGAGTTGATCAGATCCATCAGGTATGGTATAGTGCCTACCTTAGAGGATTGCATTTTCATGCTAGGCCTACCCTTGGCACAAAAAGGGTTCCCCCATAGGACATGCATCCGAATTTCCTGGATATCTACTAACTCTTGCCTTTTTCTTTTTCTTTTCTTTATTTTTATTGTAATAACTAGGCAAGGGTTATCTAAAGGCAATTCCTTTCAAAATTCTCAGGTAATATTTAAATATAGTTTCTCGTCGAAGCCCCATCATAACGCGATCCCGTAGTCGAGCCCAGAGGAGTCGTGTAAACATGAGTTCACAACCGGAACAAGCAGATAGGTCTATTACTACCGCTCAACCTGAGACTACAAGTTTAGGGGTTCAGTTAACCGAAATGCTTACTAAGTTTGGTAAAATGGCATCTGAAATGGCAGCGCAAAAGAAGTTGATCGACGAGCTCGTTAGTAGCGGAGTGCAGCCCGAACTTGCGCCCATCAAACAACCGGAATCCGAACCATTTGTCATCCCTCCGACTCAAACTACTGTTGCTCCATCTTTCCCTATTCCAACCGAAGGAACTTTCACATATCCCACCATACATTTGCCATACACTTACCCTCCTGATCTTTCATTTTTCCCTGCTTACATGCAAGGTCCACAACCCCAACTTACTTCAAACATACCACCAGAGCTACATACTTTCTATCACACTGCTGCTGAGTCATTCCTACCAGACCACACTGCTCAAACCAAGCCAGAAATGGGGGAATCTTCCGCTCCCGTTGATATAAAGCTGCTCAAACGCCTTGACCGTTTTGATGAATTTATAAGGAAGAGTCAGGGTTTAAACAAACAAGGAGTGCCGGACTATGATGAGCTTTGTCTCTTCCCGAATGTACAATTGCCTGAAGGGTTCAAAACCCCGAAGTTTAACAAGTATGATGGGACAGGCAATCCCAAGACACACCTCCGATTGTTCGCCAACAAATTGGGTAGGCCAACAGATGATGAAAATCTGCCTTTGAGGCTATTCCCAGAAAGTCTGGAGGGGGATGCACTTGACTGGTATTCCAAGCTGAAACCCGAAGAGGCAAAGACCTGGTTGGACCTGTCCAATGCCTTTACAAGGCAATATGAGTACAATTGTGAGCTAGCGCCAACGCGGACCACACTGGAAGGAACAAAAAGAAAACCCTCCGAAGATCACAAGACTTATGCCAAGAGGTGGAGGAAAATAGCTGCAAAAGTCGAGCCACCAATGACGGAGGACGAAATCATACGCACTTTCATTAAGGCACATGACCCGCCGTACTTTGAAGAAATTTTTCGCATGACTGGATGCTCATTTGCCGCAATTGTTAATAAGCTTGAGGAATTTGATGATTTCGTGAAGACTGGAAAGATTGTTAATGTGTCTGCCCTCAAATCGCAGTTGGATGCTTTGCAAAGCCAAGGTAGTAATGGGAAGAACCAATTCCAAAAGAAAGAGGGGGAAATCGCTTTTGTCTGGGATCGAAACCCTGTTCCAAGACCTAGACCTCGACAATACCCTACCTACTCCAACCCTTACCCTTACTATTCAAACCTTCATCCTGTTTATCACATCAATACCACTCACCCTCAACCTCGCCCAACATATCCTAACCCACCTTTAGCTCCTTTTCAAATTTCTCAACCAAATCCTCACCAAAATCGTCGTCGACCTCCATTCAATCCAAGAATGCCTCCACCAAACAGACCCGTTTACAACTATCCTCAGCCTCCTAAAGCCAACAACCCAGGACGTAACCGCACATTCACCAATCTCGACAGGCCTTTGGACCAATTATATGACCAATTGAAGGCTGCTGGGAAAATAGGTATCATTCCCCCTCCAACCTATCCATATGGCATACCCGTTGGGTATAACCCACAAGCTGTCTGCGCCTATCATTCGGGAGCACCCGGCCATCCGGTTGCTGAGTGTAAAGCACTCAAGCATAAAATTCAAGACATGATTGAAGTTGGAGAGATTGTAATTAGAAGAAAAGAGGCACAAGCGCCAAATGTGGATAAGAACCCCCTGCCAGAATACGATAACACCATTGGGGTTATTATGGACAATACGGAATTCAAGGAGCCTGCTAAAAACTCATCAAGTGAGGCTGAAGTGTTTGGAAATGACGCAGAATTTCCCGATATCCTTGAGGGATCAATTCCCAATTGGACAGCCGAATTTCTACCCATTCAGAAGGAGTTCCGGTAAACCTAAAGGGGGTTTGTCATTCATGCGAATTCATGAGAAAAAAACTTTTGCATCTAATTAGCTAATGAAAACATCTTTACTTTTGACCAAAATTTGCGCATGTAAATATTTTAAGTTTTCATTTCATTTCCGTTTGCTTTCAATCAAAGGTTTTATGAAAATGAACAAGTCATTCTTGTCAGGTTATTTTGTTTATTCGTTTGTTTATATTTCGGTCATATTGCTTATTCATTTGTTTGTTGTATATTTGTTTACTTATTATTCCAAATTCGTTAATTCTTTCAAATGGCCAAAGATAAAATTATTTGACCCTTTGGATATCATTTTTCTGGAATTCAATAATGGCAATCTCTATCTCACTCACGACTTGAAAATTTTGGAACCCAGATTTCAAAGCGAAGTGATAAAGAGAAAGTATTTGATTCTTTTTCAAAAATCTTGAACAAAATGAGGAGAGATTCGAACCAAACCTAGAAGCCATAGCAATTGTTCACATTGGCACTGAGAATGAGGTCAAAAGGCCATAAATCAGCATTCGTTTGGACAAAAGCAGAAAAGGAGATGATTAAGAGTTTGACTATGTGTCAAGGTGTATAGATGGTTGGAAGCAGTCTCGTTCGCAGTAGCAGAAATTCCATCTTTGCACACTCTAATGGGAGTTCAGCCAAGAATGCCGTTTGTCATGAAATGTTACAAAATGCATGGCCTGAGCCTACAACAAGAAGCTTTATCAGCATACATTTTGAGGAAGGGGATAAAGCACTCAAGCGAGCTTTGCCAATACAAGACAAAGGTAGAGACAAATTCGCTCAAAATCAGAAAGGGCCGTTCATTGTCCAAAAGGTATTACCTGGCGGAACACTCATTTTGGCGGAAATGGATGGTCAAACATTCCTTCAACCCATCAAATCAGATATGTGCAAGAAGATTTTCATTTGATCATGCAAATTTTTCTTAGAAATTCATGCAAATGACGAAATGCAAGTCAGGCCCTCTTCTTTTACATTTAAAGCATTTTATCCCTACTTGTCCCCTTTGCGCCATCAGAATTGACAAATTTTCGTTTGGCAGCCCCTGAGAATTGCAAACCCTACACTGGGGCAAATTCATTTTGAAAGAAGATGATCAGAAAGAAAAGGCAAACCCCACACTGGGGCAAATTTATTTTTGAAAGAGAGATGAAAAGAAAAAAAAACCTCACACTGGGGCAAATTTAGTTTTTGAAGAAAAATGCAAAAGTGAGAAGAATGCAATGAAGAAAATGCAAAGAAAGAAGAATTCAATCCAACTGGGGCAAATCTTCCTCGGTTTCGTTCAAAAATTGGAGATGGTCTCAAAATGATGCAATCTCAGGTTATTTCACACCTTTCAGAAATTTTGCTTTCAAGCTTCAACTTTTTTTCAAAGCACCCTACCGGACCTCATTATAAAAGCCCAAAGTCCTGGCTTTCGTCACTTGCTGCATTTCTATTAGAAAATTTGTTAATCAACTGGCAGGTGATGTCCGTAATGTCTTCGCCTAATCTTATGAGGGAAGTACATTTTACTGATGCCAGAAATCTTTAATTCATGTTTCTGAGTCGATTTTGGTCAAACTCTTCCATTGCTTACTTAGGTGAAACCCGAAAGGCGCCTCAAAAAAAAACAAAAACAAAAACAAAAACAAAAAACAAGCAAAACAAAAACAAAAAGGGTGGGGGCAACCTTGGTAAAAACCAGAAAGGGCGCCAAGGCTGGTTTTTGCAACGAGCAAGCACGAGGAGGAACAGCTAGTGACTTGGTTCATTTGGATTTCTTCTCATTTTTGTCATACTTCGGCCAATATTAAATTCTAGAACAAAGATATCCAGAGATTTGAATATGACATCTGTTGGCCAAAACTGTGTTGCTTTGTAAAAACATTCTTTTCCAAATACATCTTTTCTCATGTGCTGGTATTCATGGCATTTTATAGGATTAAACATAGTTGGATGTGTTTTACATTTTTTTGACATATTCATTCCATGCAGAACATAGGAAATCACCTTGCATATATTTTGATTTTTCATGCATCATTCTTTCACCATTGGATTCGGATGGATGATAAACCCTAAGGTTTGTGCAAGGATAGGGGATTCAATCATTTGTCAAAGTGGGTAAAATGCGACAAAGCTGCCACAGCGATTTGGTGACGTGGTAAGTGGGCACTTTATTGGTCTCCGAAATCGAAAGGTTTCAAAATTACAAATTCAACCAAGGCAGATGCCGCAGCAAAAGTTGGCAAAGGCATCAAAAGACTCATGTTTACACGATTCTCAAGGCAAACTGGATCAAATGATGGTGGCAAGTCCATTATTTCCTCTTTTCTTGCAGGAATGCTACATCTACAAATGGAAACAACCACCATCTTTTCTCGCCCAAATTAATGTCAGAAAAAAACTCCCCCAGTGGACAAAGACGAATCAACAGTATTATTGGCAAGTGCAATCAGAAGAAACAATATGTTAAATCAAAATCAGCTATTGTTTCAGCTACAAGGATCAAATCTTCCCTCGATGCAAAACTTTTAGCTGTTCTCAGGTAAAAACTCAACTCATCGTTTTAAATCCCGAGAGTCTATCCCAATTTTAAATTTCTGTTCGGGTCTATCCCGTGGGTCTATCCCAAATTTTACATTTCTGTCCGGATCTATCCCAAATTTAAATTTCTGTTCGGGTCTATCCCGTGGGTCTATCCCAAATTTCAATTTCTGTCCGGGTCTATCCCGTGGGTCTATCCCAATTTTACATTTCTGTACGGGTCTATCCCGTGGGTCTATCCCAATTTTAAATTTCTGTCCGGGTCTATCCCAATTTTAAATTTCTGTTCGGGTCTATCCCGTGGGTCTATCCCAAATTTTACATTTCTGTCCGGGTCTATCCCATGGGTCTATCCCAAATTTAAATTTCTGTTCGGGTCTATCCCAAATTTAAATTTCTGTCCGGGTCTATCCCGTGGGTCTATCCCAATTTTACATTTCTGTACGGGTCTATCCCGTGGGTCTATCCCAATTTTAAATTTTTGTCCGGGTCTATCCCAATTTTAAATTTCTGTTCGGGTCTATCCCGTGGGTTTATCCCAAATTTAAATTTCTGTTCGGGTCTATCCCGTGGGTCTATCCCAATTTTACATTTCTGTACGGGTCTATCCCGTGGGTCTATCCCAAATTTAAATTTCTGTTCGGGTCTATCCCGTGTGTCTATCCCAATTTTACATGTCTGTTCGGGTCTATCCCATGGGTCTATCCCAATTTTAAAATTTTCTGTTTGGGGTCAATCCCCATCATTTGAGTAATTCGCAGCCGAAGAATGCAGGTAAGTATTTGGTGTCTATTTCTTTGTCTCAAGTTTTTTCAAAACTCAGACAAAGAGGGGCAAACTGTAGACACCAAATTTTGAATAATTTGTGTGTATCATCTATTTCATGATTTTCATTTTAGATTGCTTGCATTCTAGTTCGTTATTGTACGTTTTGCACTATTAGTTGTTATGATATTTTAGTTTTATTCATTTTCGCCCTTTTAGTTGACCTATTTCATTTGCTTTTTATTTACTTTTAGTTTTAGTTTTTAGTTTTAGCTTTTAAGTTTAAGATTAGTATAGAGTTTTTAGAAAAAGAAAAGGAAAACATCAAAAATATGTTTTAGTCATTTTGTTTTTATTCAACGTTTTCTTGGAAAAGGAAAAAAGAGAAAAAAGGAAAATCATAAAAAAAAAAAAAAAAATTGTTCACAAAAATACGTTCAAATTCAATCTTTTGGCACTTTAGTTATTTTTGTTAAGTTATTTTGAGAAAAGAAAAGAAAAAAAAGAAAAAAGGGGAAAAATGAAGAAAATTTGAAAAATGGACATTTTTGTTGTTTTTATTTGTTTAGTTTGTTTTTTTATTTTATTTTATTTTATTTATTTGTTTTCATTATTATTACATAGTTTTGTCATTTTGTTATTATTATTATTATTTATATTCTGTATTTATTAAGTTAAAAAAAAAAAAAATAGAGCCGATGCATGCAAGCTGCATTTTTTTGCAGTTTGCAAAGGAGGACTTGTGCGGCTCCTTAAGCTGCAAATATGGTGGCAATGTTTTAAGGGTTTAGGAGGGGGGTTGATGATATAAATAGCAAGAGAAAGGGGAGCCGCAGGGGAGAGTTTTTTGGTCTGGAAAAAGGGGGAAGTTTTGGGAGGAGAGAGGACGGCTGATTCTGTGATGGTTGAAAGGCCTGGGAGAGAAAGCATCTAATAACGGCTAAGACTGGAGTGAGAGAGAACTAGGACAGGGGAGGAGAAAAGAGTGGACGGATCAGTGAAAAAGCTGAGAGTAGAAAACCAGAGAAAAACCAGAACGGAAAAAAAATCTGAGGAAAACCAGAAACAATGAACAAGAAAAGGCAGTGGCGGAGGAAAGGAAGACTGGAACCATTAGCGAAAAGCCGAGAAACAGAGGAGGATCTGGAGCTGTCGTCACTCGCGTGAATCAGCCGCCATCGTTGCCGTCAAACCTTGCTGGATGGACACTTCCAAAGCTGTTTCCTTTTGACTGCTTATTTGCATTTTAGGTATGTTGGTGTCTGCTCAGTCCCTCTAGAATCTGTTTGGTGTTTTTCCTAGAATCTGTTCCTAGGCTGTAGTTGGCGTTTGTTTGTTGGTCGATTGGTATATCATATACATGAATTTACCGCAAGTTTCTTTCTTTATGACTCTGCTGTATTTTCCAACTTTGCATGCTTTTTTTGTTCTGAATTTCTTCTGGCATGTGTAGATCTAGAGTTGGGTTCTGTTTTAACTTGGGTGTAGGCAAGAAACCATAGGAAGTCTATCTTGGTATATCATTAGCAAGTTTGGTTGGAGTTCATGATATGGTTAGTTGATTTGCCTGCTTAAGTCGTGCGATGCTTGCTGAAAATGAGTTCATGAAACACGCCAAAGCTTCATGGGTTTGCTGCCTTTTGCTGTTGCCTGTTCTTGTGTGAATTTAGCGTTTGGTTGAGAAAATAAAAGGCATAAGTTGCATGATTTTCGTTAGCTTGGAGACTGATTTGCATGACCTGCCTGCCTGGTATGAAACCCAGAAATTTGCAGCTTAAGAAACCAGCGAAAGAAAAGGAAGTTTCTGCTAAGAATGCATGAACTGCCGAACCTTTTGCCTAGAATTTTCTAGCCTTTGCATGATTTTTCTTCTATGTTTTGGTTGGTTTGAATGATAAAATGGTTGTTATGAGGCTTGGATTGGTTTTGAGTGTTTGTGTCTAAACATACTTAAGCTGGAATTGAATCTTGCTGGCCAAAAGTTTCTTGGAGCTGCAAAAGTTGTCGAATGAAAAGTGCAGCAGAAAACAAGAAAATTCTGGATTTTCTTTGTATGTAGCATTGCCGGAACTTGCAGGATTGCATTTTAGTTATGGGCCTTGTTGCTTAGTTTCACGACATTATTTTGATCAAAAAATTGTGTTTTTAGAGCAAGCTGCATTTGGAATTTGTTTTGGCTGCTGAAATCTTAAGGGCAAAGTGTTGCAGAAATTTGTTTTTCTTTGTGGATAGCCTGAAGTTGCATTAGCTTTCATGTCTTTGATTCATGTAACGGGCCACAAGAACCTGGGTTTTATTCATCCAATTTGCTAGTTAAATCTTGTGCAAAATGATTGACGAAGTTGCATGTTTTGATCCAAAGCATCAAAGAAAGTGGCGGCAAAGCTGCAGCTGGAAAATTGCAGCACTTTACTCCTTTCTTTGGTTGATACTTCTTGTATCTCTGGTAGCCACCGATCCAGATTTTCTGTTTTAGTCTTGTAATGAAACTGTCACTCGAATTGGTTGATGATTAGGAGTGATGTTTTGTGGTTGTTGATGTTTGTTTGGTGATGCATTTGGTTAATAATGAAACACGGCATATCATATAGGAAAGGAAACCAGAATTGCAGAAGGCTTTCTACGTGATTGCATGGTTTTTGCATGAAAATAATTCCAGAAAATTGCATCCTCACCCCCCAAGTCTCTATTTGTTCCACTGTGGCCCAAGTAATTGAAAATCAACCACAAATTGACCCCTCAAACTTCCTTTTTTCCTTTCAATTAAGCCCCAGCTTGGCGAACATGGATGTTTAAATGGTTTAAATGCTTTAACACTTATGTGATTATTTGTAATTATTTGATCCTTTCTTGATTTTTGATCTTTAAAGTTCCTAAAATGTTTCAAGGGGCCTTGATTGGTTGATGGTTGTTATTGAGTCCTTAGTCATTTTCTATCTTAGAAATTTGGGTCAATGACTCACTTTTGCTTGGAAATTGTGCATTCTTTTGATCTTTTACATTGCAATTGGAGAATGATTCAATGTTTTGATGGATTCAATTTGCTTTATTTACATTTTATCATTACATTGGTGCATTAATCCGTTGCTTTGGATGGTTTTAGCCAAATTGTCCAGTTCCTTGGTGACTTTAGCCCATTTTAGGCCTTGTCCACTTTATTAGCACCACAAAAGGGGGAGGTATAATTTCTTTTATTTTTTTTTGTCTCTCCTATGTGATCCAATGTGCTAAGTGAATTGCATGCCTACTTTGCTTTCTTTACATTTCCTTTCATTCCTTTCATTCACTTTTACTTTATTAAGTTTTTCCTTTTATGGGGTATGTGTACACCTCTTGGCTTGTAATAGATAGGGCTCGGCGAGCATTTTGTCCATTTTCCCTTTCCCCTTTTTGTTTTAGTTAGCAAATGTAATAGGCTCTTTTAGTTTCGTTGTTTGTCTATGTGCTATGTGTTATCGCTTTATTAGGTTCTTGCATCTAGTCAAGCATGCTAAGTGTTATGTGCTGCGTGTTTATAAGTGATTCGCATGTCTACTCGCTTTTTATAGTGTGGATGAATGGAATGGATGAATGCACGTCACCACACTAGTCCAACGCTAGTTGTGGCTTCTTTTATCGTCTCCACTAGTCCAACGCTAGTCGGAATTCATAGGAGGGGCTAGTCCAATGCTAGACCCAATAGGTTCTGTTTTCCTTTTTCATTAAGTGCATGATCACCACATATCACGCATTTTTCCTTAGTTTATCATTTGGTATGTTCCTCAAACCCCTTCCCCCTCACTTTAGGTTTTGCATCTCATGCTAGCTATAGGGTTCATCTTGCTTGAGTGTCCCCTTCCGATAAGGAAAACGAGCGAGTGTGGCTACTCGATAGCCTTAGCACGCTAGTCTTGCCTTCTAATCAAAGGGAAAATAGAAGTCGAAAAGTTAGGAGTCAACCCCCGTACCCGACTTGTTGCATTCCTCTAGGGTCATACTTTCATTTTTATCACCTACATACTCTTTTAACCACATTTTTTCACATTTCTCAAACCATACTTTCTCACTACATGTTTCCTATCACGCGCTCATTTTCACCTCACAAATGGAATTCCACTTTACCTTATATATCTATTATTCTATTTTCAAACACTTGCACACAAACACTTGGATTTTTCATACAATTTCACACATGCACCTTTTCATACACTTGCACACAAACACTTGGATTTTTCATACAATTTCACACGTTCACCTTTTTATACACTTGCACACTTGCACTTTAGCCATCATTTGCATTAATCGACCTCTATAAGGTTTTCCTTTATTGGCCGCCACAATTCATGTGGTTGGGACCAAAAACCTTGCAAGAGACATTTTAGAATTTAGGTTTGCATTTTTTCTTCATCTTGCATTCATGTAGTGCATCCAAATGTAATAAATTCTTTGGTTAAAACAAGAAAATTTTTGATTAAATCATGCAACTAGCCTTGGCTAGGTCAAAGGGGTGCCTTGGATTTTATCCTTGCCTTCCCCTTTGTCAAATGTGACTCCCGAACCTTTTTCTTTGGTTTACGTGGACTAGGAGTCGTTTAAAAGGGGTTTCTTACTACTCTTTCCCATTTTTTCCTTTAAAAAATTCATTTTTAGGTGACTTGGTACACCTTAACTCATTACCAAGTGGCGACTCCGTTTTTTATTTCAAAAACCCTTTTTAAACCATAATTTTTGGGTCAAATCGTCGCACTCTCAAAACCCCTATTTAGACCCATTTTCCTTTTAAATCACAATTCATTTTCCAAATCACAAATTGAATCAAAAAATACATTTTTAAACCATTTATTTATTTATCAAAAAATGGGGCGCGACAACAAGTATTGGATTAAGGTGATTCTTGTATCATTTTGAAGTGAAGAAATAGATCTACATTTGGTATGAAAATATCGAAGTCCAGTTTAGTCATTTTTCTTGTCAAAAAGTCGAAATACAGAAGTGCATTTTCATGGTCGAAAGTTGAAACAAAGTTCTGAGCAGTTGAGGGTATTTTGGTCATTTCTAGGTTCACAGAACTCCAAATTGGATGATTCTCGATGCATTGGAAAGTTAGCTCAAACAGCTACAACTTTCATGTTTTGTACAAGAGTTAGTTCATCAAGTTTTTGGCACCGTTGCCAAAGAAGATTTGTCAATATCGGTGCTAAGAACAACCTTATTAGTTTAGACATTTTTACATATTTTTCTTATATTTGTTGTGTCTAGTGTCTTGTTTGTTATGTTTATATGTTTTCTAAGTCTTTATTTGTATGTCTTTATATGTGTCGAGTCATCTATTCTTCTTGACTAAACTTGTTTTCAAGTTACTTTGAAAACATGTTTAGAAACTCAAGAAGAATAGATCACATGGGCGGACAATGCTTGAGAAGTGGAAGATCGGCAATGGATGGTTATCACGTGCAAAATTCTTTGAATAGAGGTAACTACGAAATTACCAAAGATATATCTTTTGAAGATGGTTTTAAGGTGTTTAAAAGCTAAACTTGATTATATAACATTAAAAGTTCAATTGGACACCATTACAAATATGCTTGAACAAAAGAGGAATGCTAATGCTTTTAATTCTAATCTTATGATTTGTGACTTGTGTGCAGGTTATCATGCTACTCATACATATATGCAAGTACAAAATGTGAATTATTATGATAAATTTGGGCATTGCAATCCTTATTTTGATCAATATGATCCTAATTGGGGCAATTCTTATGCTTATTATTGGGATAATCAATGTGCTAGTATTGATTCTCTATGCTTATATGATTACCCATCCAAATGTATCCAATATGAATCTAAGGCATTTTGGGAATTAGATATAGAAAGGCTAGCTAATGCGATTTTCGACTGTTTTGATAGGTTGAGGAAAGATTAGATGTATTAACTTCTCACTATTGTAGAATACAAGAACAATTGCATGTTTTGCGTGAAGTTATTCTTCTAATGATATGCAAAATGACCCTAACATGAATGATAAGAATGCTGAATGTGAAAATGGATTATATTTTGATCAAAATAATGAATCTAATTTGAGTTTCAATGAGAAATTGTCCATTTCACAAGATAATATCCTTGGAACTAACTTTGAATCTCAAGAGATGAGTATTAATGCCTCATTTTTCACCCCTCTTGAGGACTGTATTTAGAGTATAGGTTTTAAAGGTAATATTCTCTAAGAAAGCCATGCGGACGTTTCTTTGGTGAGTTCTCAAATGATACACATTCAAAATAATATCTACGAATCACTTGAGATTCGATTATGTGGCTTTTGTTATAAAGTCACCTTTGAATAATCCACCATGACCTAAAATAGTGGATTATTCATTAACCAAACCTCCTTGAATAATGAGGTTCAATAGTCGAACCAACAACTATACACAAAAGCGCTTGTTGGGAGGCAACCCAATGGTTTTGTTATATATGTTAATTTTGTGTGATTTTATGTTTAAATCATGTGTTTGAGTTGTTTTATTGTTTTTCTTTTGTAGGTATTGGAAATAGAAGTAAAGGTGACCGCTTGAAGTAAAAAAAGCGGAGTTTGACCAAGGAACCTTCAAATTGAGTGAAAGTTGTTTTTGATTTATTAAAAAGGGTTAAACTGTATGTTTTAATTATTTTACATGTGCATGCATTGATTCTATTTAACAAAAGAATGATCCAAAATGCATTTTGAGTAATTGGGATCAAAGCTTAATTTTTGAAACGTTAAGAAATTTCTAAAAAAAAAAAAACTGCAGAATGAAGAAAACGTGAGCTCAAAAATACGCAACCTCAAGTCACGTTTTTATGAGTCGCATATTCATTTTTGCAAAAATAAAGAAAGAAAACATGGCCTCAAGCCGCATTTTCAAGAGCTGCATATTTGATCCTGCAATTTTTCAACAGTAAACGCGAGTTCCAAAATCTGACCTCAAGCTCGCATTTTTTGCAATCGCGTTTTAGGGTTCCTTTTTAAAGAATCAAAATGTAGGTTCCTTGTTCCTTCTCTTCTTCTTCTTCTCCTCATGGTTTGTCGCTACACTCACACACATTTCAGAAATTCTTATTTTTACACCTTGTCCTTGCAAGAAATCATCCAACAAAATCATTTGACCTTCATAGAATCTTTTTATTCGATTGAAATTCGCATAAAACATCTCAAAAATCGGATTTAAGTTAGAGTTCATAGTTTCTACTTCCATCAATTGGAAGTCAAATGGGGTGATTTTCATAGTTTTCTTTTTGCATCATTTACATCACCATAGCTCACTCTACCAATTTGAGGTAAATTTCTTGAACTTAACTTGGTATTTTAAAATTCACTACTTGCATGTTCTTGAGTTTATTGATACATTTTGAATGGTGAATTTGTGATATTATTGTTGATGTATATAAGCTCCCTTATGCTTATTTAACATCTCTAAGCATGTTTAGATGATCAAATGTGGGAATGTAATGATCTATACAATGTTTCAATTTATGCATATTCCTATTTTATGATCAATATGGTATGGTCTTGGAATGTTGTTAAGCATAATTGGATGGTTCAAATTGCTAAAATGTGACTTATTTATGATACTTACATGTATACATTCCTTATATGGTGACATTTTAACCAATTTCATTGGATGATGAATTTTGAATATGCGAAGAATTTAGTAATTTTAGCGGTAAAATTGAACATATGCATGATGTATGTTCCTTAGATAGCGTTTTACTCCTAATCTTGTTATTATATGGTAATGTTATAATTAACTATAGAAGGAGACATGCTTATACTTCATATTCTAGGTAATAAATGTGATGATTGTATTAAATGCATAAAAAGTTTGGGAAATGTTTTGTGATGACGTAGGAAATGTTGGCACAAAATTATTTGCAAAAATTCTTCATGCCTTTATCACTTTTGCATCTTTTGACCCTTACTTAGTTTATTTGCCATTTTATATTTTAGATTTTAGTACTAATGGTTATCCAATGGAACTCATGAAGTTTTGGAGATAAGCGGACAACGGATTGTGACACTTCATGTTGCGAAAATCGCAATATAGGGGAGTATTACTTTTTTTATTTTGGTTTCCTTTTTTATACCTTGAGAACAATATGCATATTAAGTGTGGGGGGAAAGGGGGGAGGATTGAGATTATATGCATTGTGTGCGATTGATTTGTTAGTTGTAAATATTAGACTTGTACTTAGAAATTGTTTAAAATAGGGTTTGTTGGCAGGGAGTTTCGTCCATTAGAAGGGGAAACTCTGCCAAAATTTTTTCAAAATCTTGTTCAATTTTGCAAAATTTTCCCTAAAGGTTCCAAATTTTTACAATTTTATCCAAAGGGCAACAAGTTCCATACCATTAGTAATTCAAATTCTTTCTACTTTTGAAATAAATAAATGTGACTTGAAAACTTCATTTCTCATTTAACTTGAAAATGACTATTATGTGATTATAATTTGCATTTGTAAGAAAGTATATCGTGAAAAGTGGAGAAAATTATGCCTAAATTTGTCATGTTTAATGAAATTTTTTCTCCTTACTTGATTTTATAAGTTAAGTGATAAATATGGTCAATAATTGCAATACTTTTCTCTTGATTATTCTTTTGTGGAAATAATTATTATCTTTACTTAAAAAAATAATAAAATGAAAAGAAAAAAAAGTATAAAAAAAACAAAGCAAAAAAAAAAAGAGAAAAGAATAAAAATTGTTCTATTCCAATGGTTCTTGTACTTAGTAACCGGGAGTCTTCATTTACAAATGTCAACATTCACGTAAAACGGTACTTGAATTAAGAGTATGCAAGATAACTTAAGTATGTGAAGTGTTGAGTAACCGGAAATTTTCATCTGAAAATGTTAATTTTCGCGTAAAAAGACACTTTTACAACTAGAATATATATTTAGATATACTATATAAGTAAATCTCTCGTTGAGCTTGAGAAGAAGATGATCATGGGCTTAACTAACATTTTCATTGACCATATGAGTCACATGCTTGTAAAATTGGGTAAGGATGAGAAATTGAGTTGAATTAGTTACAATTATGGCATAATTGGCTCTCCTTTACTTAATATTATGAGTACTTGAGCTATGTTGAGTGATTGCATAATGGTTATTTACCTTGTTTTGAGGAAATGAAGTTGAATTGTGCACATGTGTTTATTTTTAAAGTTTTGGATCATTGTTGGTTTGTATTTCTTAATTGTTTGAAGACAAGCAATGGTTCAATTGTGAAAGAGTTTGACAAGTGTGTATTTTACATGTTTTAAGTGTTTTTTATCATTTAGTTTTGGTGTGTTTTATTTAGTTTTATAGTTAATTAGCTAGGATTCTAGTGAAAATATGCATTTTGTGGTTTAAGTGGTAAAAATTGCATTTTTATGGATTTTAATGGTGAAAACTTCATGTTTTCGTAGGTTTAAAGATTCAATCATCAAATGGAGTGCATTGAGAAGATAGTTAGATGATTGATGATGATTTGAAGTGATAAAAAGAGAACATGAAGTGCAAAATAGCCATATGATGAAATGCAAGTTTTCCAACTTTGACACCTTGTGGTATTTTGGCTATATCTTGAGTTAAAAGTATCGGATTGAAGTGATTCTTATACCATTTTGAAGTAAGAGATAGATCTACATTTGGTATGAAGTTATTGAAGTCCAGTGTAGTCGTTTTCCTTGTCAAAAAGTTGAAATACAAAAGTGCATTTTTATGGTCGAAAGCTGAAACAGAGTTCTAACCAGTTAAGAATATTTTGGTCATTTATAGGTCCACAGAACTCTAAATTGGATGATTTTTTATCTATTGGAAAGCTAACTCAAAGAACTACAACTTTCATATTTTGTACAAGAGTTAGTTCAGCCTCTATCATCAAGAAAATATCAGTTGAATTTGGACAGAAAACAAAGCAAGAATGAATTCTACCCAGAAAGTGCAAACTTGCAAAGGAGAAAACGTGGGGTTCAATACACGACCTTAGGTCGCGTATTCAAGGTTGCGTAATCTAGTTTTTCCGCTACAACTTGCTCTGCAATTTGTTTTGCATTCACACAACCTTTCCAACTCATCTACAACTCAAAATTTTGGTTGTATCTAACCAAGAAGAGTGTGGAAACTTGGAGAACAACTCTTGGTGAGTTCAAAAACCAACTTTGCCAATCAAGAAACAACTCACCTTAAACTTGAATTCTCTATAAATAGCAGCCTTTGGAGACCATTTTCACAACTTTGGAAGGCTAGAGAAACTCCACAAAAATGTAGTTTTCACTAAAGTTTCCTTAGTTCATTAGTTAGGTTAGTATAGTATAGTTAAAGTAGTTTATCTTTCTTGTATTTGTAGTTAGATTTGGAAGAAGATTGAAGGAGTAAAGATGGAGAGTTAGAATTTATGTGATAAGGGTGATTTTTCTCCAATCACTTTCTCTTTTGTATTTTAGTTCATGTTTAATTATAATACAAGTTTGGATCTTGTTTTTCATGTTTAGTTAAAATTTATACCTATAGTATGGATGAACTTTTCTATATCTTATTTGTGATATTTATTTGATTATTTGGTGATATTATTTTGAGCAAATTATTTATCACTTTTGCTTTCTAATCATGATTAACCAGCCATTAATTGTGATAATCTTAAGGTGTTAAGTTTGCAATGAGAATTGGGATTTAACACTAGTTCAAGAAAGTGATAAACGTAGGAAGTACACTCACGAGAGTAGAGGTGCACCTTTGTAGTTTTAGGGACTTGTTTCATGTAATTTCATAGAAGGAATGAGTTTATAGTTAATTTCAGAACCACGAGAGTAGGTATGGCTTAACTACAAGTATAGTTGATTTACTACGAGAGTGGGTTTTACATACATTAGAAAATTACGTCATAACTAGCCAAGATAATAGCATTCACTTGATCGGTAATTTCATTCGCAAGAGTAGAAAGAAATTCCATACCTCTAGGAGTTTTTTATTGTTATTTTTATTACTTTTATCTCATGTTTATAGTGTAGATTTAATCTCTTGCATTTGTAGTAGTCTAAATAATAAAGGAGTTCGAAAATCATCGGTAATTGACAAGTTTCCCTATGGGATCGACGCCTTAATACCCCCATACTCAATAAACGACTCATATACTTGTGAAAAATCGCATGTGAGATATTTAGAAATTTATAAATGTAAAACTTGACTGTGGAATGAGTTTATTGTTATATATATACCCCGCGCTTGTTACTTTTGTGAGGACCTGAAAATTCCTTTAGAATTTCCTCCCGTTGTTGAAAAATTATTTTATATTTCCTTCTATATTTCTTTACTTGACTATTTAACTATTTACTAGCTTAAAATTTTATAGTGATTTCATTAGTTGAGTCAAGAGTATTACTTTTACTTTTAAAGTTACAGTAAGTTAGGGTTTTGGTGCATTGTGGTAGTGTGTTCGAATGGTGAGGTGCATGCATTAAATTAGGTGGATAAGAACGAGTATTAAGTAATAGGAAGTATGTGGTTAAAAAGTGCTAAAAGTAAGTTAGTGAATTATAAGTTAAAACAAAAGTACAAGAGAGTTAAAAAAATAAGTTTGAATCGACTTGCGCTGTTTGTACCGGTCGAAGGCACCACTTGACAAATACTTTCTTATCCTAATTTTCTTATTTTTCTTTCATTTATTCTTCCCTAATAATTATCCTAGTGTGGCCGAAATTTTTGACCAAAGAAAAGGGATAGACATTTCTCCTCTTATTGCCAATTGTCAACAAGCTCTCAATGTTTGACTAAGACTTGATCAAGACTAAGCTATCATTCCATCACGATTTTTCCTCCATTGCTTCCTTGTCTTGGCCGAATTTTTGAAGGAGAAAAAGAGAGATATTTTGGTCAATAAATGGACATTATTTCTTGCCTTCACAAGTTTCAATCAACTACATAACTTTGGACGAAGACTTTGACTAAGATTAGTCTTGTCTTTACTTTGGAGTAAACTTCCATTTCACCACAAAACTCAAGCTTTCTTTCCTCTTGATGGCTGAACTATTGTGAGAGAAAAGGAACCAATTTCTAACCTTGATTTCTTGCTCAATCCATGAGAAATCCAAACACTAACCCTTAATCCATATCGATTAATCTTGAGTTAAGCTTGGAGGGAAGCTTTTGGTGGAGTTATTTGGGGAAGAAAGCTCTTGAGTTGCTTGTTATCTTAGAGTTTTGAGGTAAAATTTCTAGAAAACATCTCTTTTTACTTGTTTCTTGAGATTTATGCAAGATATGTTATGATTGAAGTTGAAGGAAACATGTTTATGATGATTTCATGGTTTTGCTAGGGTTTGGTGAACTTGTTGCTAGGGTTTGGTTAATTTCCAGCTTAGATATATATTGGTTATAGCTAGTTTTGTGGCTAAAATAAGTACTCTATGTATCTTATACCATGTGAACTTGATTTGGGGCTGTCTTGTGGTGAGAATGAAGCCTTGAAAATGGCTGAAAATTAGGGAAAATAAGGGGAAGTGCTGCCGAAAATTTTTCCACGGGAGACCTTGAGCAGTCTTGGGAAATCTGTTATATCTTGACGTAAAAAAATTCAAATTGAGTTCCATTTGTTACATTTGAAATAGACTCATAGTCTTTTAACTGTGAAAATTTCAGAATTTTTCTAAATTCCTATGAATATCTGTGATTTTCCAAAGTTAGCTGAATTTTCATTCCTGTTCTGCCTTTCTACTGGATAAAGCAGCCACTTGAGATTGGATTTTGACTGACTTGTGGACAGAATCTTGCAAAGGTGTCTTCTGAGAAATTGTAACCCTTTGAATCTATTTTCCAACGATATAAATTTTATAAATTTTGGACTTAAGAAACTATATGATTTTTCAAATAGTATCGCGCAAAACTGAGAAAAATTCTGTTTTCTTAAAACTGTCCTTACTTTCACTTCCAACTTCAAGTTGGAGTTGTTGAACCAATTTGAGCTTGATTTTTAATAATGTGACTTGGCATAGTGGATCTCATGGCACTTTATAAATGTGATTTTAGGACGTGGAGGTGAGGTCGGAAGTGCACATGAGGCGAACACTTGAACTTATACCATGGTGAGTGATCTTTGCATGTGTATGCTTTAAATGACTATGTGAAATGTTAAATGCTTTCCAATGATTGCTAAATGGATTTTGCGATAGGCAAGTGTGTACTTTATCGCACTCGATCCAAGTCAAAGTGAATTTTCAATGATTGAATGCTACTTGTGCATGAATGTAAGCCTTTTTGGCTGAACTGGGCCTTTGCCCTTCGTTGCTAGTTGACTTGAGCCAGAAGCAGACTCGGTCGAGCGGCTGGTGACCCTAAGACAATGTTTGGTATACTCGAGTATCACCACGAAATCTGGTGGAGAATTGGCCAATGAATTCAATGCAATGAAATCAATGAATGAGTGACAATGAATACTGAAGGAGTTTTCACTGTTAAATGTTTTCAAATGGCGGAGGAATAAGGGAAATGGTCGGCGACTGAATGACTGAATGAATGGCTCCAAATGAGCACATATCCTTCAAATGAATGAATATTTATTTCTTGAATGACTTATTATGCAAAGTGTTCACACTGTTAAATACCATACTTCCATGGTTTCTCTACCTGATTGCTTATTTGGAAACCTCACTGGGCTTTTAGCTCATTCCTTTAATTTTGTTTTCCTTACAGGAATGGAGGTTTGGAGCAATTAAGTGTGACCTAGAGTGTATAACCCTCTTGTACTTATACTCTTGGTTGATAGAATGTATTTTGACATTTGACGTTGTATCATACATTTGACTTTTGGGTTGTAAATAAGTTTGCATTTTGGTTGAATGGTAAAACTTAAATGTTATTTTGGAGGCTTGAATGATTAATCTTGAGAGTTGAGTGAGTGAGTTTTGACGAGAGATAGGCAGGCGGTCCGCCAAATCCTTGGGTACGCCCTAGAGGGAGGTGGGGTCGTCACAACTTTTACTATTCATATCTACTTTATTATAAGTTGTAATATTCTATGTATTTGAATTATTGAATGCTAGATTATATTATGTTTGAAAATATAAGTAAGAGGCATATAATTTGTTGTATTATAATATTGATGAAGAATTATTAACAATGAAATAAAACAAGTTAGAGAAAAGCAAAAGAATGCAATTAGAACAAATTTAAAACTCTATTCTACGTACACAAAATATTAACAAACAGAAGTAAGTAGCAACTTGACAACAACCACCAAAAAAAATAGAAATAGGGGAGAAAAATAGCATACTCTTAAAAGGCATAATAAATTATTATAGAAGTTGAGCAAGTTTAACTATTATTGTAAAAGTAAAATGAGCATGAGTTTTTATTTTAAATTTTTTGTCTTTTAAAATTTAAAAAATTGATTGAAAACACATAGATGAAAATTTTGAATACAAATTGGTCAATGAATTATTAACACATGTCCAAATGCAAGTGGTTGGGCATATGTGTATGGAATCTTATATTTATTGTTTAGAATTACTTTGAAATAAGTTGGGTATTGGGTGTCCAAATAAAAAATTTAACACGCCCAATGAATAAGTTGGATTTTCTTATCCAACTCAATAACCCAATTGACCCTACCCATCTTTTGAAATTAATGGGTGGGTTGTCGAGTTATGAACTTTTTTGCCAACTCTAAATTTAACTAATAAAAGAGTTTGATAAGCTGTGGGATCAACACTAAATCTACCAGATACTAGTGTATGTTCTATGCACTTGCAAAACAAGAAGTCAGTTAAATGAACTTTGCCTCATGTATCATGCAATTTTCTTTTTATCTGGTAGTGAGACTAGAGTACATGTTTTATTTTTCTATGGAGCTAACGTTTCATCTTCTATATCTTGTGCCCACTTTGGATTTATAAAGGAATTTGCACTCTATTTAGAACTTTAGATGAGCATACACTTTGCACAAACACCTCAAGTAGTTCTGACAATTTCTAAGTGGTATTACAAGAAAATTAACTTTTAGTGACAAGATTTGCTGTGAATCCAAATATCTTATCATTGGACAACCCTTATTGTGACAACATTTGAAGTTGACACTAACAAATTCAAGCTTCAAGTTTATGGTTAGTGACAGCATTGACTTGTCACTTCTTCTTCTTTTCATAAAATGCTTAGAGCGAACTAGAGGAAAAGTTTTCCATGACAACACGTGCAATTGTTGTCACTATGCTCTACATAGTAGTAACGACATTCATTATTGTCACTAGTCCTCTACCAAGTTTCTACTTGTGACAAGCTTCAATTATCACAACAAAACTCATATGATAATTGTGAGGACTCAAAAATTTTCACATTTTCTCAGCATTATTTTATTTCTTTGACTATATTTTATACTTTCCTTGGAAATATTAAATTTTCTATGCATTTTTACAAGTAAGTACAGTTTTAAAATCATCTTCCTAGTATGAGTTAGTGTACGTTGAGTTTGAAGTGTATTATGGACGTGGGACCCGCTAGTGCGGTAAATGCGATATATTTTTGACCACTTGTTGGAGTTTGGTTAAGTGATATTATTTTACAAGGTGCTAAGAGATAATTAGAAGTTACCTATATGGATTAGTATTAGAGAGACAAAGAGATAAGCTTAAGCAAGCAAGGTGCCAAGTGTCACAAACCCATTGGATGTTGGATTTGACCAAGACCTTCTTAACTTTCCTAAAATCAATTTTGACTCAATTTTCTCTCATTTTTCTTATGTCTTGGCCGAACCTCTTGAGGAGGAAAACAAGAGAGAGCTCTTAATTTCTAGCTTCCAAATCTGCTCAAATCTTGAGTTTCAACCAACTAAATCACAAACTACACCATACAAGTGATCATTAGGGAAGGTTAAAGGTGTTGGTGGAGTTGTTTTGGGGGAGGAAAGATTAAGCTCCTACCTTTCTTGTGGTTTTAAGGTATTTTGCCAAGAACATCCTCTTTACTTCAATTAATTGCTTATTAGTGGCTGTTAGTTGTTTTAGATGTTGTTTTGTGGAAGATTAGCACTTGAATGCATGAATTCCAGTTTAGGGTTTCATTTTCACCCTGTTCTGCCTGGACCTGTTAGGCCATGATGGAGGCCAAATCAGCTCTTTCCCAAAACATAAAAGTTGTAGAAAATGATGTTTTATAGTTTTCTGTAAAATTTCAGCTCAATCGGAGCAATGTAGCCTATGACAAGACCGAAATACCCCTGCTGCCCTGTTTCTGTCCGAAACTGATAATCAGGTTATGTAAGTGTTTAGTTTGACCAGGAATATTACCGAATTGGTTGTTGATGTCTTCTTAAGAATTATAGCCTTGTATCTTAGCTTTCAAATGGCTTTAGAATTACCTGAATTGGAGTTGTGTGTGCTGAGATATGAGTGAATGAATCAGGACTGCTAGTTGAATTTCACAGTGAGCTTCGAACTAGAAAATCTGGAGTTGTTTTGATAAATTTGACCTAGTTAGGGTGAGAACTGGACTAAGTAGTCTTCATCAAAATTATAGCTCTTTGTCTTAGCTTCAAAACAGTATATATTTGACCTCAATCCGACAAGCATAGCCTGGGTTGTGTTCATTACGCAAAACCACGTCAAATCTGTCCTTTTGCTAAACTTCATTTCCGCACATGTCGTTAGCTTGATTTTGTACTTGTATGACTTTGAGCCTATGGAATGGCTATTGAAATGAGATGATATTGTGTATGAATTTGGGATTGATTGAGGAAAATAATGAAACCATAAATGGTTGGAAAAATAGGTAAATACAAAGGGCGTGCTGCCCAAATTTTCGCTCGATGGCTAAATTTCTATTTGAACTTGTATATTTTTGTTTCGCAAATACTATGACCATTTTTTTCCATCTTAAAACATGATCCTTCTTCAATTGGAAACTCCAAATGTTTACTTACTCTTACAAAATAAAGAGGAGTGGTTTAGGATTTTCTTGGGTATTTTGACCTCCCTTTTTCATGAATTTCATCAAGACCTTTAGTGTATAATATCTACTTGAATATGAGATGATTTTGAACCATATAAACAATTCCGAAAACAGTAGTTCTTAGCCTATCTAGTTGGATTCCGACTTGTCTTTAGTTCAAGTGTTTCCATTAGAAAATTTTATAACCCTTTTGAGTTTGGTTTTATGTTTGGTCTACGAAACCCTAATTATTCTTGTCCACGGGTCCAAAGGTACTCGTTTCACTTTAAAGTCTTTTTATACGTTCTACTCATCAATTGTCGAGTTTCTTTGATTTCACCTAATTGTTTGTGCTAGATGAGCTGTAATATTCTTTCTCGTTTAATCTTAGGTTTTCTCGGTGATTAAGGATAATTTCCGGAAGAATATTTTGCACGTTGTTTTGCGTACATAGGTGAGTGTTCCTTGTTTGTTATATCCTCCTTAACTTCATGATTTGTTGTTATTGTTTGATAATGTGTTAAGTGTTTCCAATGATTTCCAAAACGAATTTTCCAGGCGAACGTGTACTTTATCGCGCTCGACCTAAATGAAACATGAAATTTTCAACGATTTAATGATTGATACATTAGTTGTGCATGATGTAAGCCTTTTGGCTGAACTGGGCCCTACCCTTCGTTACCGATCGACTCGAGCCAGAAGCGGACTCCGTCGGGCGATATGGTGACCTTGGGTGTGAACGCTGGTATACTCGAGTATTACCTTGTAGATTGGTAGAGCCTGGCCAATGTCCAGAAGGGGGTGAATGAAATGAACGATCGAACGAGGGTTTTACTTACAAAAATGTATTTTAAATGATTGGAGGAATAAGGAGAATGACAGGAGAGCGAACGAACGAACGAACGAATGGCTCCTTGTGAGCCCGTATCCTTTTAATGTATGTGTTATTATCGCTTTCCATTGTAAATGTTTCTTGAATTATTGTTTATCGATGGTTAATGTATTGGCTTTGTTGTTGATTATGTGTTCCGAACCTCACTGAACTTTTAGTTCACCCCTTTAGTTTGTTTTCCTTAACAGGGGAAGGCGAGCAAGGACATGAGCTCGATATAGACTAGCCAGTCTAGTTCTTTTGTTTCTTTTGTAATGGTTCTCGCCCTAGTGCTTGGCACGGGCTGGACGTATGAAGGATTAAGAACCTTTGTATATTCGATGTTTATACTCCCTTTTGGGGATAGCAATGTATATAAATTCCGCTTTAAGTTTTGGATCGTTGTCCTATTTATTCTTGTGATTTTATTCCGATTTTAATTGAGAAATGTAGAGAACGACTGAGTCCCGGCGAGAGTTGGACAGGCGGTCCGCCGAACCCTCTGGTTCGCCTTAGGGGGAGGTGGGGCTGTCACAATAATGGTACTCTTTGAAAATTAAGTTTAATCTATAAAATTCTCCAATATATTACTTTTAGATGTCTACTTTTCTGAATTCATTTTTTGAATTTTTCACACTAAATTTTCTTCAACATATTTTTTTGGTTGGGTCATAATGCTTACACTATTAGTATCATTATTTTTTATTTTTTTTCCAATTCTATGGCAATTGATATGACTACCAACTAATGCTAATTTACTATTTTGGCAATACTACTCTAATTGAAAAACCTAGAATAGAGCCTACTTCTAATTGATTTAATTGATGAAACTCTTCACAATTTTCCTTGTAATGCATAATTTAGAGTAATTATACTATGACACTAATAGTATAATTGGGGCCCCATTTGGTCCTACTATATCTACTATGACACCAGCGATATATCCAAAGCCCTACTAGTTTCTATTAACGCTAATATGACAACCTACAACTATAATTTAAGCGCTCTTAGTTATGTTAATACTATAAAAGATATCATATACCCAAATAACCCATGTCTGGTATGTTATGTATACTCGCAAAGCTTTTCTTGATTTATGTATAAATCTCAAGTAATTCTATAAGCTTTCAATTTACTCCTATTAATAACATCTATGTAAGTTTCTAATTTGACTTGGAGATAAAACAAAATGAACACTATATAACATAAAGTAAATTTGACACATTAAATATAATATTTGTCTGTGTATGTACAAATATATTCCTTTTGTTTTATATTTGTATTTATAAAAGAAAAAGAAAAATGTAGAGAAGACATATATGTAGGGTGGCCCTCTTAAAAATATATATATATATATATATGTAGGGTGATTATATACATCATAGACAAAGGCATTATAAATCTTATTGAACTTTATTTTCTATACACAATATAGTTCATTTATTGAACTTTAGATTTAGTTTGTTTAAAATTTTGCTGTTTATGGTATCTAAAACTAGCGTACACATAACTACATACATATCAGTAAGAATTTGTATCTTGTGTTTCATAATTTTGTATAAAGCAATTTGTTGTTAAGGTATATAACCTTTTTGTAAAAGTACACTATAAGTTTTTTTATAGATATGTACAAGAAATACCATAAAAGGAATTGATATTGATCAATAAATAATCTTTTAGATTATTATACTTCTTATTTTCCAAATATACACATACACACACAGAGACACACACACACACACACACATATATATTTATGTATGTATGTATGTATATGTATTTATGTATGTGTCTTAAAATTTATCTTAACAAGAGCTAAAAAAATTAATTGAAAAACATATGATTTATAAGTTATATCTATCCTAGGAGAAAAATATAACAACATGAAAGAATATATCCAAAAATTAAAGTAAAATTTTATGTAGACAAATTTATGTAATCTAGGCTAATATTTTCAATAAAACTTCTACATTTTGATTTTCCTCCTACAACACACGGACACATGCATAGTCCATACATATCCTTGTATTCTTCTCACTTTATTCAAATTGTGTTTCCTCCTCTTCTTCCTTTCTTCTACACACAGATTTACCTTATCTTTCCTTTAACTCTCTTTTCATACCTCTAGACTCTGCATACACCTTCTCCTAAAGCTGCAAATCAAGTGCACATATAAACACTATCTCCCTAAAGCCACAAATTAAAGGAAGATGAATTTGGGTACAAAGGAAATAGATCTAAGGAATAAAAAGATGGGCTTTTTCTTTTAATATCGGAGTTCATGATCAAGAAGAGACCTAAATCTTTGTGATATACCACAAACACAAGTTTTTCCTCATATTCATTGTGTTTGGTTATGTTTGTTTTAGTGTGTTATTATTTAAGTTCAGCAAAGATGGAGAATTTGAACTCATGCGATAAGGGTGATATCCCTCCTAACACTCTAACTCTTCTATTTGATTCTATTATTAGTTGTAATACAAGTTTGGAGTTTTCTTTAATTTCTATTATATTGTGTTAAGTTTCATGCATATGGTTTGATTTAATCTCTTCTTTGTTGGTTGAGTTGTACTTGGTTGTTGTGCTTATCTTTTGAGCAAGTTATTTCATGCTTTTAGATTTCATGTTTGCAATTAATTGGCCACTAATTCTAAACCATCTCAGGTGTTGGATGCCGAAACAAAAGTTATTGTTCAATGCTAGTTTGTGAAAGTATGAAACTAAGGGAGTTTATTCATGAAAGTAGAGGGACACCTTTGTGACATTGGTGGCTTGTTCCATGTAATTTCATAAAATAAATGAACCTATAACAAGTTTCATAGCCACAAAAGTGGGTATATAGTAGTTATAGGTATAATTGATTTACCAGTAAAAGTGGATTTCATGTACATCAAGAAATTACACCGTAGTTTAGCCAAAGAGATAAAACATGATAACCAAGTTACTTAACTAATAAGGTAGAGAGAAAACCAACCCTAAGTGCTATTTATTATTGTTTCTAGTTCCTTTTATTGCATGTTTGTAATGTATTTTGAATTGCATTGGTAATTGATCAATCTTTCTTGTGGAATCGATACTCGAATGCTCGCTATACTCATGTACAACCTAAATACTTATAGTAGCAGGAGTTAGAATTTAATTAAAACTTCTCAACAAGTTTTTGGCACCGTTATCAGAGAAGATTTTATGTAAATATCGGCCTAAAAAGCAACTTTATTAGTTTAAATATTTTACTTTTTGTGTATGTTTATTGAGTTATTTATGTGTGCGTTTGTGTTAGTCATACCCTGTCTTGTTATTTTCATTGTTTTGGTTGATTTTGTATTTGATTTGTTTTGTGTGTTATACTATTTATCTTTCTTACCTAACCTTGCTTTTGAGTGTTTCAAGGCATTTTTAAAAAAATTAAATGGATAAATCCTTTTGAGGGACAATACTTGAGAGGAGGAAGAGAGGAAATGAATCCTCTATGCTTTAAAGGCTACAACAATAGAGAAATTCATAAAAATCATGTAGCTATGTCCTTTGATGATAGCATGTGGAAGTTAAATGCTAAAGTGGACAAGTTGATACATTTGGTTGAACAAAATACGAATGTTAATACTTTTAATTCTAATCATTTGGTTTGTGTCTTGTGTGGAAGGTACCATGCTAATTATCAGTGTGTGCAATCATAACATGTGGATCATTTTGATGAATTGGAATATTGCAATCCTTATGTTGATGAACATCATTCTCGTTGGGATAATTTGCATGATTATGGTTGTTATGATTATTGTGCTTCTAATGGTTCTCCAAATTTTTATGATTTTTATGATTTCCAATCTAAACATGTCCAACAACAATCTAAGCCATATTGGGAGTTAGCAGTTGAAAGATTAGCTAATGAAGGTAGACTAGCTTGGGTGCTAGCTCTAGAAAAGTTAGCGAATAAAGTAGATTTAGACATAGAAAAATTTGCTAGCAAGGTGGATTTAGATTTAGAAGTGCTAGGTAATATAATTTCCTACTGTTTTGCTAGGATTGAATATAGAACAAAAGAATTGCTTTTGCACTTCAATAAACTACATGATTAATTGCATGAAGTGTGTGAAGTTATTTTATCTAGTTCTATGCAAATTGTTTCTAAGGCTAATGATGTGAATATTACATGTAGAAGTAAGGTTTGTTTTGAAGAAGATGATGAGATTACTTCCATCTCTTGTGAATATATTTTTGGAACTAATTTTAATACTCAGGAGATAACTTTGAATGATGTATTTGTCACCCCTCTTGAGGATTATTTATTACCAACAGGTTCCAAAAATATGATTGAATATGAAATTCCTGCAGCACTTGAAATAGGTAAACTGCTTCCATCTTTGTCATTTTTAAGATATATGGCTCAAGTGATACGAATTCAAGTTCTTACTATCAAGATAGATAAGTAGTAGTGTAGCGATCAGGTATGAAGTTCCAAACTCCCTTTGCAATGTCAAATAGCTTAAAAAGATGATTAATGGCAAGCACATAAGTATTTATAATTCAAGTGATAATTTTATAATTATCGCTATCCCATTCTTTAAAACGAGCATCAAATTTTTCATAAGAATCTCCGACGGTAGCAACAGGAAGCGTTACACTACCAATGACATATTTTTATAGTTTATGACCACGGAGAGAATTTTGAAAAGCCTGAGCCCCGTGAGAATAGTTAGTGCCATCAAGAATAATGTGAATAGGTTGAGAGACATAACCTTAAGCCATGATATAGGTGCAAAATTAAGGGCAAATAAGCAACACTAAGTGTAGAAACAAAATTTGGCAAAATGGAGGCCAAAATCGAATTCAGAAGGCCAAAAACCCTTATGAACCAGTCTAAAAGTTAAGAAGAAATTGGAGCAACAATGGTTGAACCAAACAAAAAATAGAACCTGATTGAATCGGATGAAATGAACTACATCTGGTAAAGTCAAGGGCAGATCACATCAACAGACCAGTGGAATGGGCCTCCGGTTGGAACACGGAGCAACACGCGAATTTGGGGCTGTTCACCGGTCATGGAGCAAATGACGGTCCTGACTGCATGGGTCGTGGACTAGTACAAGAGCTCATGAAAGCTGGAGAAATCTTTTTGAGTCACGAAAGCCTGATGACCCAAAAGGTGCATAGATGATCACCAGCAAATGGAGATACACAGAGTGCTTCTGGTAGCCAATGAAACCGTCTGGAAATTGACAAATTGGAAGAAACAATCGTGAAGAAGAATCTCTTTGTTGCAAAATGGGACACCTATAAAAGGGCAATAGTATAAATTCAAGGCTATAAGAAAAGTCCACTTAAGAATTTCAGGTGATTTAGATTCCCTCTTTTATTCCATGAAACAGATTTGTGCCATACAACCTTAATTCCCTTTTCCACGGTAGGTTTTAAGATTCTAAGGCATTTTTAATTCGGCCTGTCTAACGAGTTATTTCAGGTGATAAATTTTTAGAAGTATAAGGTTAATTAAGGAAAACATATAAATGTAAGGGGATTAATTATGGAATAGTGTATAAATGCAAGAGAAGGTAATAAATTCAAGGCTATAAGAAAAGTCCACTTAAGAATTTCAGGTGATTTAGATTCCCTCTTTTATTCCATGAAACAGATTTGTGCCATACAACCTTAATTCCCTTTTCCACGGTAGGTTTTAAGATTCTAAGGCATTTTTAATTCGGCCTGTCTAACGAGTTATTTCAGGTGATAAATTTTTAGAAGTATAAGGTTAATTAAGGAAAACATATAAATGTAAGGGGATTAATTATGGAATAGTGTATAAATGCAAGAGAAGGTAATAATTATTAGTGGGTACATATACATCGTAGATTGGGTAGAGTGTAGGTATGTTAACGAGTGTCCATTGGATATCTATTACAAAACCCGTTTTAATTCTGTAAATTTGTTTTTGGGAATGTTTTGCGTATTGTGATAACGGTAAATCTTTTATGCAATAGCGGGTATAAATGTATGTTACATGTGTAAAATTTGGTATTCAAATTTAAATTAAAATGACGTAACATATATTTAGATTCGTCAGTGTACACATGGACAATGTAGAAAATATTAATTCTTGTGATAAATGAAAAGTGATAGAGAGTGTTTGGATATGGTCATTAAAAGATTTCGCGAAACAACAATTGAAATCTAGAGGAGCAGAGTTTTGTTTTTTGGTATCATTTGTGGCATTTCTTTTACTTCAAAAAGCTTTTTCCACTTGTGGTTTTTTTTTTTTAACAAATAAGAACTTGTGCTGGTTTCTGCTTGCGTTAATCAGCCACTTGTGCTTTGTCGAACGTTAACTTTCACTCTCTCTAACTTGGAAATCTATATAATAGCTCCTCATGGAGTTTGTTAAAGTGAAGTTTGAATGGAACACGTCTAAATTAGCAGTTGCTTGCAAAATCTTCGAATTGCCTCTTTATAAAAAAATACATCAGAAGATCTTTCTCTCGTTTTCTTGTTATGTTGTTCGAACAATCGAGACAGAGGCAAAGCAAGAAGAACTCTAGTAATACAAAATCACAAAAATCTGAAATTCTTTCAGCAATCTATGGAGAATTCCAGCAAGGTAAATCCAGTGTTTTGAAAAATTAAATCAAACCGGCTGGTTTGATCGATTGAATGACAAATTGATCGTGACACTATTCTAGTTCATTAATAAAGTCAAAAATCAACTGAATCAGTCAAAAATCTAAATTTTTTTTCTTTTTTGTGAATTGTCATTGGTGACCCAACAAGATCATAAGGAATCGACGGGAAGTGAACCACCAACCCATAGGATATAAAAGAAGTCACATTAAGTGGCAACTTTGATAGAAGATAAAATTTGAATTTTTCATGCGGTGGCTAACTACTTTAGATGTAATTAGTTAGCCAAAACCTAATTGAACAGGTCAAAATCGGTAAAAACGGACTTTCGAATTGGTTCATTCTAAATTTTTTTCCAAAAAAAAAAAATTAGTTCATTCTAAAATTTCCTTTTTCTTTTAAATTTTAAAGTCATCTAATTTAGATAATAAATTAAAAATTTTTAAAAAAAAATTGATCGAATTAAACCTTTTGAACCAATTTGCATCTTGAATCGGAAATACATTCAGGGTGTGTTTGGTTCCCACAGAATTGGAGGCTTAGAATTAGAATTGGAGCACCGTTTCCAAATCTTCGGTTTGGACGCTACCAGTGCGAGAGAATTAGAATTCAATTCGAATTCTATGGGCCATCAATTCCACAAATTTAATTCTTTGGCAAGACCTAAGAATTACAATTCCAATTCCATACTTTCACCTCCTATTCGGGTTAGTACGCGGATCCTAGATGGATTAAATCAGTAAATTTACGGGTCTCCATATAATGAACAAAAGCAAAACTGAAATGAAAGTCTCTCTCTCTCTCTCGTCACAGACCAACCACCGTTTCTTGTGCAGCTCTTTCTCCTCCGCATCTTCCTTCTCCGCCTCCTCCCATACTTCCTCCTCTGCCTCCACCTATACTTCCATCGCACCGTTCCTGTTTTCGTGCGCTGATGCGTTGGAAATTGACGGGCGTGACTTCAAGATGGCGGAAGTTTGTGGGGCCACGACTGCTAGCCGGGCCATGGGGCTGAGGTCAATGGATGGGAGAAAGAAGATGGGGGCCATTGGTGGTGGGGTGGCCATGAGCAATCCAACGGCTGCAGCTATCACTCACGTGCTAAATAACAAGCAAGAATTCTGCAAGGGAGTGGAGGATTTAATAATGGTGTCTTTGGGCAATGGTGAAATGGATTGCGCTGTCGGAAATCACTGGAATTCTTCCCCGGCGGAGTATTCTTAGGAATGCTTTAGCACCAGCAATGTTTATTGACTATCAAATTAGACAAGACCATCATGAAGTTGAAATTTGATAGGAACCTATTCGAATTTAATTTAATATTAGAATGACCATTTATTAAAAAATAGTAGTAATGTAAAATTGTGTTTTTCTTTCTCTTTTTTCTTTTGGCTAAAATTACTTTGTTTGCATATTCATCTATTAAAATTTCTTGTAAGATACAAAGTTCAAACATTTATAATAGGTACAAGTTATGAATTTCCTTCCTTATTCATATCATAGAGTAGTCATTTGATTTTCTAAAATTTAAAGTTCTTAACTTTAAAAAAAGTATCAAGGTTTTAACTTGATAAATATTAACTACATTTTAAGTTAGAATATACAATTATTTTTTATTTAATATAATTTAATTAAGAAAAAAACAAGAATATTTTTTTTTTTTGCAGAAAAGGAACTAATTTGTTTTTTTTCTTTAAAGCTTTAGTAAAAATTAGTTAAATGCAAGAAAAAATAAATTATTAAAGGCACTAATTGGCTTTTTCCTTAAAGCTTTAGTAACAATTAGCTAAATGTTAAAAAATTATTATATAGTAAAAAAAAAGAATTTTTTTATGTAAGAAAATGTTAGTTGGAAACAATTCTAATTTTTAATGAATTCTTCTCCCATCCAAACAAAGAATTTGGAATTCCAAATGAATTATGTATCAATTCTATGCATTACCCAAACAAAAGAATTCCAATGTTTTGGAATTCCAATTCAAGAATTCTAATTCTATAGAATTCCAATTTCAATTTCAATTCAATTCCAATTCTGTAGAACCAAACGCACCCTCAGTTCACTAAATGGTTCGAATTTAAAACACTGGGTAAATCATCACATCGCATAATCTCCTGCAACATTTTTTTAATTTCTTTTAAGAAAAGAAATAAGTACCGAGTTTAGTGCTGTGCTTAGTATAGTAAATCACTTTATTCTAAGTACTTTTTTTTAAGCTAACGTAACGTAACCTAAATTATCACTCAACTTTTTCAGAGACAATTCAAGATAGTGGAGCAGATGTCTCTGTTTTAATGGGGTGGCACCTACCTCCACGTCATCATGCGTGTCCTTTTGCATTCATTAAGCAAGTCAAACCTTATCTTTTTACGGTTTGGATGATTTTCATATAGTCCAAATTCTTCTCGTGTCCCCCTTTCATACCAGCATCAGTGCATCACCACTTGCTCTTCCCAATTCGTGTCTGAGTTCGGCACTCAAAATCTTTAGCCGATCTCCACAAAATTCCAGCCACCATGCCTTCTACCCCATCTCCATCAGAAGATAAATATCTCCATGACCTTCTGCAACTCGCCCGTCCTTTCCTCCGTGGAGAGCTCGAAAACGTCGACAAAAACCTTCCTTCTCTAGTCTCAGTCCTGCGCTCAGTTGGGGCAGGCGAGTGCTGGCACAAGCATGGAAGTTTTCTTGAACATTTGGTTGACATATATCGCATTCTCAAGCTGTGGAAAGCCCCTGATGCTGTTTGCCTTTGTGGGCTCTTTCACTCTGCTTATTCCAATTCCTATGTCAATCTTGCCATCTTTGATCCGTCCACCGGTCGGGATGTAGTTCGTTCCCACGTCGGAGAAGCTGCTGAGAGGCTAATCCACATGTTCTGCATCGTCCCTCGTCAGCCTTTGATCCATGATGATCTTCTATTTCATTATAACGATCAAGAATTGGTCGAACACCTCAAGTTTTCGGAGATTTCTCTGAGGAATGCGAAGGAAAAAGATTTGTTCAACGAGGACGAAAGTTGGAGACGAAAACTCAACTCTGTTCTGCCTGCTGATGGGGTAGTAGTGAAGCATATCAAAACAGGCGAAGAAGTTCCGGTTTCGCGAAGATTGGTAGCTGTGTTTCTCCTGATGACAATGGCAGATTTTTCCGACCAGCTGTTCTGTTTTCAGGATGTTTTGTTTGAGAATTCCAATGGCCGTTTAGAATTCTCAGGCAATAATTTCTATGGTCTATGGCCAGGTGATGGCAAGCCGGGATTATGGCTGAATTCAATATCGAGGATGGGTGCGCTATACACCTTGATTGTGAGAGAAGAGGAGATTATCCTTGAGCAAAGGAGAAGAAATAATGGAGGGGTTATTGTTTTAGCAGATGATAGAGATGAAGAGCTTGAGCTAGTGATCCCACCTGTATTTGAGAACTGCACAAGGGTCTTGGATGCAGAAGAGCAGAAAATTGGGAGGGAGCTGTATTGGGAGGCTGTTTGTGAAGCAGAAAAGGTTGGGTTACAGAGAGCTGTGGAGTTGTTGATAAGGGCAATTGAGAAGAACCCTTTTGTTGGAGAGCCTCATGTGGTTTTGGGTCAGATTTACTTGAGCAAAGGGAAGTTTGAGGAGGGTGAAAAAGAAGCTGAGAAGGGGCTGAGAATGATATTGGAGTGGGGAAGTCCTTGGGATAAGAGGATGACTTGGGAAGGATGGGTTGCATGGGCTAGAGTTTTGGTGATGAAGGGCAAGGAAAAATCATGGCCCAATACTTCTTGGGGCATCCTCAACTTGGGACTTGTTAAGTGAAGGGTGTCTGGATTGGATAAGATTGATCACTACTATGTTTCTTATTAACTAGTGTTAATCTTGAATATGGCACGACTAAATGTTCAAATAATGTTTGTATCTTGTCATTTTATCAATAATACTAGGGAGAAAAGCCCGCGCGACGTGCGAGAGTTTAGTGCCTGTAATTAAAGATGATTAATAATTATTATTTGATATTTTGTAGTATAAGAATTGAAGTATGACAATTTTGTTATGTGATATTAAACAGAAAAATCATAAATTACATGCTGAGTTAAAAAATATAATACACAATGAAATAGAATTATAATATGCGATCAACTACTTTGCATCAAACCTAATAAACTAAAAGACTTACTTATATCTGCTTATGAACATTATAAATATTAAAATTTGTTGTTTAGTTTGAATTTAATTTTGATATAAGGGCAATTCACCATATTATCTTGTCAAACAAGTGAGATTTGAACAATTAGCATACTTGAAGAAAATCATTGCTAGTGAAATTTCGGTTCTTGCAAGCCAAATTCTTGAATTTATATTGATTCCAAGGACATATCATCACGAGACCTTCACATTGACCAATCAATCAATTATGATTTATTGTATGATTTAGAACATATAGCAAAGCATCTCCTTTTCGATAGGGATTACAATCACGAAACATCAATTTTTGACCTAGTTGCAAAAATATACAACAACTAACATGCTAATTTAGAGGAATAACCACATCAAATAAAGTACTAAAACATCTTAGACCACTCAATTCAAGAAAACAATTAAAAGTAATGAAGTACATACTTTAGATTTGTGGCCAAATAGTTTTAAGTAGATAGCTAAACCTATTGACAAATCAAATGAAGTGAAAAAATTGCCTAAATAGAATCATCAATAAAATAGCAAACAATTTGAAAATTATCATAACTAATAGTTAAAACAACAAAAGTAGATTCAATCTGCATATGAGAAAATTTATGATGATAAACTTACTTTAAACCACAAATAATAATTAACAAATGTGAGCTCCTCTCTATCATGCCTATCTAACATGGATAATTGAATTAAAACAATAAAAAATTATCGCACATACAACTTGCAAGATTACAGATTTCTTACAACCAAAAAGTAGATTGGTTAAAGAAAGTATACCTATTGAGATTTCTTACAACCGAAAAGTAGATTGACTAAAGAAAATATACCTATTGAAAAAGGTGTTGCAAAATGGAAAAGATGAGTAGCTAATGTAGCAACATCCAAATTCAATGGGCTACATGATTGTGGTGGGAAAAATCTGTAAATATATGAAATGAATTTGAGCAGATGGGGGTAATGGCCAAGAAACCAAACTTCTCTACTAATTGGCATTAATTGTGTCTTAATATCTATATATCATAAGAAACCAAATAACTGCTGAAAAAGGCTTTAGGAAATTAAGAGATTTGGATGTTAATACAATTAAATGATTAGAAGGGCTTTTATGTAATTCCACTAAAACACAAGCAAAATTTAGTTGTACCCTGAAGAGGTGATTTCTGGATAGGTAGCTGAGCTAACCTAATACGGTTCCCTCTTAAACGAGGTGACTTTGTGCTGTAATCTTCCTGACCGAAGTAAGAGGCAGTGCTTTTTCCCCTGAGATCACTCCGGCGGTCAAGTCAGTTTAGTGAGAGAAAATAATAATACTAATTGATTTGAATATAATAGTACTCTTACTTGTTTTGGAGGGGGGAGATGGTATTTATAGGGTACCGGTTGGAGGGAAGAACTAGGAATTCAAGTCTTAGGGACCCACAACCTGTATATACGGCCTTGTCCTGACACGTAACAATAGTCTAGGCTCACTGCCATGCAGGTACATGGTTTCCCTATAAAGCGTCCCGATAAAGCAATATTTACTACTCACCCGTTAGTCGAAATGATGAGAACTAACTCAGACATCATTTGTGCGGTGGCAGGATGACTAATATTGTGCGGGAGTTCCATGTTGCATTAGGGACCCGAGCTAAGATGATCTCGGACCGAAATGATGAAGATGACACCGGGCTCGGGTTCGTAGTTCGGGGAGAACCGGTCGAGGTGATCGTCCTCAATAAACTCCCCAAGCCTCGGGAATGAGAAGCCTAGGTACCTTTACATCCCAAGACTTTCTCATTCCGATGTCTTCACGAGGATCAACTGTAGTTCACGTTCTGTCATTATAACGCATCAAACGTGGGTACAAAAATCGGAGAGACGTGGGCTGACAAGACAGTTACTAGTAATTAACATGATGTGAGATCGTGGGGACAAGCGTGTAGTAGTCTATTAGAGAAACGACTGAGCATTAATGAGGAGAGAGGGGCACGTTCTTTTTGAAATTTAAAGTTGCCACCTTTCCACCTTCCCTCGCACCCTATAAATAGGGAGTTTTTTACACCGCCCGCTCTATCATTTCTCTAGTAGTAAAAAGCCAAAGCAGATACCGGAGCAGCCATTTAAAGTCTTTTCTGTCGGTCGACGTCGACTCTTCTCAGAAAACAGTAAGTCACTTCTTCTCATCCTTGATAATGCATGACTCGAGTGGCGCGTACACACAAGGAGACCGTGAGGCCGAGCTACCAAGAAGTGGGGAGGCCTGACCCATCCGAGGAGGAAGAGGCATCTCGTCCAGCCCTGAGGTGGAGGTAGCTGAAGTGTTCCAGGAAACGGAGGTGTCTCATGAAGCAAAGGCATCACAAGAAGCCAGCCAGGGGAGGGTCTGAGGTGTTATACAATGACGCCCTCGGAACCGAGGTACCTTCCGATGAGAGGGTACTGGAGCCAGCCACCCTACTAGATCTCGCCGCCGTAAACTTCAGCCAGCTCCCCATATTCGTAAATGTGATAGGCATGATCAAGGCGAATGCGGTGGTTCAGAAGTACCCATTCAAGCAGGGATATAGTATCTACCCTTCCGGGCTGACTCGATCTGCCGAAAGGCCCCCAGCAGGTAGGGTGGCGGTTTACACTGATCATTCGGAAGTCGGGTTGAGGATGCCAACCATGAGATTCTTCAGGGACAGCCTCAGATATTGGGGGGTAAGGATCACCCAACTGGTCCCTAATGTGGATCGAATCCTCATTGGCTTTGAGATATTATGCCGAGAACAATGAGTGATCCCAACCGTCAACCTCTTCTGCCGATGCTACACAATCAAGAACAGCGGAAGTGACGAGGGTTGGTTTTATTTCGGCAACCGAAATAAGAGCATCCCGAAACTTGTGGTAGATGCTTCCACTTCGATAAAGAACTGGAAGTACAATTTCATCTTCATCCCGACCGAGAACTTTCCTCGAGGCTTTTGGTGGAGACCTCATGATGCTCCGGCCGATCCTTCTCTGGGCGGAGCAGATGAGAGGGACTTTCAAAAAATTATAAGGTCAAGCCTCATGATCAACAGTTGGTTCTATCTCGAAGCAGTGCTAATCGATGGAAAGATCAGTTGAGTTGTTATCGATCCCGACAAAACTCCATATTTTTCTTCCAGACTTAAGAAACCTTGTAAATTTTCTTACATAACTTTACTTTTTACTTCGGCTATTTTAAATAGTAATACATCTCTTGTGTGTAGTGGTGAAGGTATCCGATCTGATCACCGCGGAATCTGCAACCGTGGACAAGAGACCAAAGAGAAAAGCTACAGGGGAGACTTCTGGGGTTCCCAAGAAGAAGAGTGCCCCGGGCCTCATCGTCGAGGCTTTGGCCGAGGTCAGCATTTCGGCCACCACTGCGATAGAGTCAACTTCTCACAGTTCATCTGTTCCAAAAGGGGTTGCGACCAGAGGTGTTACCATCGCCTCTTTTCCCCCTAACCAAGGCAAGCCACCTCAGTCTTCACAAGCACCGGTCACAGGTTCATCCTTGTGGAACCGCAATTATGTTCGGTCCCAATCTGCTAGTGATGATACAAGACACCCCGGCGGGCACTAGTGCCTGAACTGGGAGTTTAATGTCAACGATCGCTACTCGAATTCTCGCGCTGCCCATGAACTTCCTACGTGCTCCAGTTTGCCAAGAGATATGGAGTACACTAAAAAGCTGACTCCTCCCAAGCTGGTCTAGAGTTTGATGGTGTCGTCGGCTTCCACCTCGGGGTTTATAGTCGTGATGTCAAGGCGATATGCCGATTTACTCAAGCAGTAGCCGTCAGCCGAAATGCATGACATAATCTCCAAGTTGGATAAACACCTGGCTTTGGCCGAGCACGAGAAGACTCGGGTTCAGGAGAAACGTGACGAAAGCGTAGCCAAAAAAGATGAGACCCAGGCAACTATCAACTCTCTCAGATTGGCCTTGGACGAAGAGCAAAAAGGATGCCAAGAAGAAGAAAAGTCATATTAGGAGACACTTAAAAGGGCGGGCACCTCGGCTTTAGATGCCTTCAGAAAGTCCGAAACCTTCACTCGAGACCAGGGTGAGTTAATATTGCCGAGCTTTATGTTCAAGTACATTTCGGCTGTGAACGAAATGGCCTCACTTCTGTCCCAAAGAGGATTTGGATTCCTTAAAAAACAAGGATAGTTATAATGAGGACGCAGAGGAACTCTGCGACCGGATTGCTGAAAGTATTCAAGCCGGCAAAAACTTAGTCGATGTGCATGAGAAATTTAATCGGTGGCTCTCTGAGTTTGAGTTGGATGTCGAAGAGGAAGCAGGCATCGAGGAAGGAGAAACCGGCGGAGCAGAGATGGCTGCTGGAAAGACTGCTGGGGAAGGAGGGAGTGCTGGGGGCACCGAGGCAGGAGATGCCTAGGAGCACTCCTGATCTCGGGCCCTTGTGCTTGTAAAATTCTCTTGAGTTCCTTATAACAATCATCAATGAAAATTATCTTTTTCTATCTCGTTTCTTCTTTCTCACTTCTTCCTACTCCTGTCCTCTTATTTTTTTAGTAGCAGATAGTAATGCTTTTAAAAAATAACTAAATGAGATCAAAATTAACATATCATTAACATTCTCATATATAATATAATCTGAAATTGTCGGCATGCCAAATTCTCGGCACAAGAGTACTATCTCGGTAAGTCAATTTACAATAACCATTTCGGCTAAATTCAATGACTCGGTAAGGCCCCTCCCATTTCGGAGCTAGTTTACCTTAAGGTTCAGTTCAACTAACCGAGTTCTTCTTCAGAACCAAGTCTCCTGGGTTAAATCGAAGGTGTTTGTTAAGATATTCTTGTATAGAACTACCCGATCTGCTACAACGTCCCTCTTCTCTTTAATCAAGTCGAGGTTTGTCCTTCGTTCCTTTTCATTTGCCTCAGCAGCATACACCATCATCCAAGGGTTTGAAAGGAGGATTTCGGCAAGAATTACTGCCTTGGATCCATAGGTCAAGGAGAACGGAGTTTCTTCTGTGGTTGATCTCGACGTAGTCCAATAAAACCAAAGGACTCTGGGAAGTTCGTCGACCTAGGATGATCCAATTTGGTATAACCTAGTCTTAAACCTATGTAGGAGAGTTCGGTTAACGTTCTCAGTTTGTTCGTTGGTTTGAGGATGTCCTACTGAGATGAAGTGCTGGTTAATACCTAGACTTTCACACCACCATTCTTTAAACGGATTATCAGCGAACTGTTTCTCGTTATTCGATATGATTATCCGTGGTATTTCGAAATGACAAACTATGCATTTTTAAAAAAATTTCTGAATGGCCAGGCCGGTTATGCTTCTTAAGGGCACGATTTTGACCCATTTCGTGAAGTAATTAACAGCTACCACTAAGAAAGCATAACCACCAACGGCCTTGGGAAAAGAGTCGACAATATCTATCTCCCATTGTTCGAAGGGCCAGGGCGAGGAGATGGGGACCATGAGGTTGGTAGGTTGATGATGTTTAGAGGCATGGAGTTGGCACGAAGAATAGCTAAGGATTAGCGTCTGGGTATCTTGTCGGATAGAATGCCAAAACTACCCGAAGAGTAGGGCCTTTTCAGCTAGCATTTGATGGTCGATGTGGGCTCCGCATAGTCCCTCATGTATTTCGCAGAGGACAGGTTCTCCTTCCTCTACTGCGATGCATCATAGCTAGGGTCCGAGATAAGATTGTTTATACAATTCTCCTTCTCGGAATGCATATTGAGCAGCTTTGCGTTGTATCTTTATTGCCTCTACTCGATTTTCGGGAAGGATTCCTTGGTTCGAGAATAGAATGAGTGGCCTCATCCATGTGTCCTCTGAGTGAACAGGGTAGGCCTTTTCTTCCAAATACACCGGCTTGGTAAGGATCTCCACAAGAACCGTTTTATTGAAAACTGAAACGAAATGGAGGCCAATCAGGACAAAGCATCAGCTCACCTGTTTTACGACTGAGATATTTTTTAGATTTCAAATGACTCGAAATAAGCAGCAAATTGATGGACTTTAAAGAGGCATCATTGCATGATTTCCTCTTTGGCTTTATATTCACCAACCACTTGACATACCACGAGTTGAGTGTCACTATTAACTTGAATTTGCTGAGCACCGAGCTTGCTGGCTAATTGCAGTCTCGCAATCAAAGTCTCGTACTCGGTTTTATTGTTAGTTGTTGGAAAATCGAATCGGAGGGTATAGGAGCAAGCCTCTCTGTGAGAATCTTCGGGGAATAGCCTTGCTCCGCTACCAACACTGTTGAAAGATCCGTCAACATATATGTCCATTTTGCCAGTTCGGACGGATCCAAGGTGACGTCTTTGCTCACCGAGAACGTGAGTTCGGCTAAGAAATCTGCTAAAACTTGGGTTTTGATAACTATCCGAGGCTCATATGATAGATTGTACTCTTTCAGTTTGGCAGTCCATTTGGTAAGACGTCTTGAAACCTCGAGACGTAGAAGGATCTGTCAAATTGGTTGATCTGTCTTTACGGATATGGGATAAGCCAAGAAATAGGGTTTCATCCGCCGAGCTACATGCACCAGTCCTAACACTAGTTTCTTCACCTGGGTGTACCGGATCTCCGGTCCGCGCAGGACTCTACTGACGTAGTAGACGGGTATTTGAGTACATTCGTCTCGAATTAACACAGCACTCATTGCTTTGTCTGTTGGGGACAGGCAAAAATATAGTTTCTCTTTGGCCCGTGGGGAGGCGAGTGTAGGAAGATGATGCAAATATTCCTTCATCTAGTCGAAAGTTTTTTGGCAATCTTCCGTCCAAAAGAATTGGTCCGCCTTCTTTAACACTTTGAAAAAGAGTAACGCCTTCTTGGCGGATTGAGACAAGAATCGGTTCAGGGTGGATAGGCAACCTGTTAGTCTTTGTACTTCTCGGGAATTCCAAGCAGGTGACATCTCTTGAATGGCTTTTACTTTGTCAGGGTTAGCTTCTATGTCTCAGCGAGATACTAGGTACTCAAGAAATTTTTTCGAAGTGACGCTGAAGACGCACCTTTTTGGATTTAACATCATCCTAGAACCTCGGAGGACCCCGAATACCTCTCTTATATCGGATAAGAAGATTGAAATAGTTTCGCTTTTGAGGAGGATATCGTTCACATAAGTTTCAACAATTTGGCCTATCTGATTATTAAAGATTCGATTTACTAGCCATTGATATGCTGCCCCCGGCATTCTTCAACCTGAATGGTATGATAGTGTAGCAATAAACTTCTCGATCGGTATAGAATGTCATTTTTTTCTGATCCTATTCATTTATTCTTATCTGATAATATCCTTTGAAGGCATCAAGAAAGCAGATGACCTCATGTCCCATTGTCGAGTCGACTAAAGCGTTGATCCTGGGCAATAGATAGCAATCCTTGGGGCAAGCCATGTTAAGATTAGTAAAATCCACGCACATTCTCCACTCGTCAGTATCTTTCTTAACCATGACGGGGTTGGACAATCAGGTTGGATATTGGATTTTTTTTTATCATCTTGGAGAGTAAAAGTTTATCAACTTTTTCGCTGATGACTTTACTACGCTCAAGGCCGAAGTGCCTCATTGTTTGCTTCACTGGACGAACTCGTATGATCATGAGGTCGGGAGATACTCCAACAACCTCGTCAACTGTCTAGGCAAAGACATCTCGGTGTTCCACGAGTAAATCAATCATCTCTTCCTTAAGAGGCATAGGGAGACTTGTCCCGACTCGAACAATTTGGTCAGGTCTTAGAGCGTCCAAGGTTACTTCCTCCACATCATCTCCGGTCTCAAGTCTTCTAGACTTTCCGGTCCTCTAAAGATCAATGCAATCTACAGAGAGAATGTTTGACCTTTTCACCTCGATTTTTGGCTCGACTCTTGAGGTAGTCGAGACCTGCGTGGTGGCAAGATAACATTCTCGTGCTGCCCACATCGCTGCTCACTTCAGCTATGCCAGCAGAAGTTGAAAATTTAAAACTCAAATGGTAGCTGAACATGGCTCTCAGGGCATTGAGTGTGGGCCGACCTATCAATATGTTATAAGAGGAGTTAGTTTTACCAACAATAAAATTCACAGGAACTGTTCGGCAGTGAGGGTGACGGCCGACAATTACCATCAAAGAAATCATTCCCTTCCGGGTGAACTACGTGCCTCTTAAACCCGACAAGGGGAGTCCTCACGGGAGTAAGCTGCTCTCTAGTGAGTTTTAAACTCTCGAAGGTTCGATAGTACTAGACGTCCACTGAGTTGTTGGGGTCCACATATACTTTCTTTATAATGTAATTATTAGTCAAAACTTCTATCACAAGAGTTTCATGATTGCTAGAGGCTGGCGGGACGGGGGTCGTTGGGTCCATAGGTGATAACCTCAGATAGCCGGGAACTCGACTCGGTTAGATCCAGGTTGGCTTGTCGGTAAGTCCTCTTGTGGGAGTTTTGACTGTTCCTTCCCATCGAACCCCCTTCAATAGTGTTGATAATCCCAACTATGTTTGGTCCATAGTCTGAGGATCTATCTCAGGAAGATCTCCCAGACTCTCTATGTTCCTTGGGGTTCGGCTATGACTTTTTCGTTCCCGCTGATCTTCCCTACGCTGATCTCCTCGGTTATCACGGCGGGAGTCACTCCGGTGGATGCCCCCGTCCCTTCGAACGAACTGCCTTGTGCCCTTTTTTTAATCAAATTATCAATCGCTTTCTTCAGATTATTACAATCCTCCGTCTAGTGCCCAATATCTTGATGATAGGCACAAAAGAGGCTGGCGTTCCTTCTCTCTCTTTCCGGCCATTTTTGGAGGAGCTCAACCGAGGTGATTTTGTTCCATCACGGCAAGGATATGCGATCAGCTAGTTTTGAGGGAAGTGAGATCAGAATCAGGGATAGGCTATTCCCTTTTGCAATTCTATCGAAAACATTGCGGCGATCCCGCAAGAGATTCAGGAGTTCGTTGTTGGGATCTCGATCACCTCGGTCGAGTTCCTTCTTTCTACGGGAATCCTGGCCTACTCGCGTGGCTTGGGTTTCTCTCTTCATTCGATTTTAATATTCATTCTGTATGCCTTTGTCAACTTTCTGTCAGAGTTTCTGAAGTGTTCGGAAGTATTCCTTGTACACTTCGATGTTAAACACACTGACAACTAGTCCGTTTGTGAAAGTAGCTATGGTAACCTACTCGTTAGGGTCTGATATTTGTATATTTTCTTTGTGGAATCTCTGCACGTATGAGTATAGAGACTCCCTTGGAGCTTGTTGTATGTTCAGTAAGTAGACCGAAATTTTCGTCATCGGCCGAGATGACACAAATCGGGGGATAAACTTGTCTGCAATCTCACCCAGGGATAATATGCTCCTAAATTCTAGGTTTCAGAATCATTTTCGAGCAGTTCCTTGCAAGAAGACGGGAAAGACTCGGCAAATGATGGAGTCAGGAACAAAATATAATCGAAAAGCGTAGATGAAGGCATGGAGGTGGTCTATGGGTTCACCTCGTCCATCCTACTGCTGCAAAACTGGAAGTTTGAAGTTGGGAAAATTATTTCCCCATTTATATCATCAGTGAAAGATGGAACTCTCATATAATTGATGTCCAAACCCTCTGGTCGTCTTGGGGTCTCCTCGGGTCGCCTTCTCCACTGCTCTCGGAAAAACACCTTTGAGATAGAGGCAATCTTGGAAGTGGTCTTAGAGGAGGTACGTTTAAAGTTGCTACGGAGAGGATGACTGTCATCAGACTCCTCTTCAGATGGAATCTCGAGAGATTTGGCCGACCTCTTCTTGAAGGATTCAGTTTTTTGCTTGTTTTGTCTTTTGAAACACCTTCTCAATTATTCAAAAATGTTTCGATTTTCAGCTACAAACTCAGTCATTCGGGTAATGACTTCTTCGTTTGCAGGCTGAGTCCTCTGGGACTCTTGGTTTTCGGAAATATTTTCTTGCTGAGAGGTAGTGTTTGGTTCAGCTCTGGTGGGGGGGACCCTCCTGCTCCTAGAGTGCGTAGATTTTATATTTCAAGAGTATTCTCGTTTTTCACAGACGGCGCCAATTGAAGAGGTGATTTTTGGATAGGTAACCGAGCTAACCTAATGCGGTTCCCTCTTAAGCGAGGTGATTTTGTGCTGTAGTCTTCCTAACCGAAGTAAGAGATTGGGTTTTTTCCCCTGAGATCACTCTGACGATCAAGTCAATTTAGTGAGAGGAAATAATAATACTAATTGATTTGAATATAACAGCATTCTTACTTGCTTTGGAAGGGGGAGATGGTATTTATAGGGTACCGGTTGGAGGGAAGAACTAGGAATTCAAGCCTTAGAGACCCACAACCTGTACATACAGCCCTGTCCTGACACGTAGCAGTAGTCTAGAATCTCTGCCATACAGGTATGTGGTTTCCTGATAAAACGCATCAATGTGCCTTCCTGATAAAGCAACATTTACTGTTCACCCATCAATCAAAATGATGAGAGGTGAATTGGCTTTGACATCATCCGCGCTGTGGCGAAATGACTGATATTGTGCGGGAGTTCCGTGTTGTGTTAGGGACTCGAGTTGAGATGATCTCGAGCTGAAATGATGAAGATGACACCAGGCTCGGGTATGTAGTTCGGGGAAGACCAGCCGAGGTGATCGTCCTCATACCCAATGTTCAATCAGATATTGAACATTGGCCCTATTTGGAACCCAAGTTTTTGAGCAAGTTTGTTTGCTATTAGTTTTTTAACAACTTTTGCTGCAGGAATCCCAAAAAATTCAAAACTTTCGGCTCCCTTTGTTAAACTTTTACGAAAACAGCATCGTTTTGACACTTTCTTTTGAAACCTCAGCTTACACAGCAAAGCAGAAGACTCTTTCTCGTTTTCTTTCATTGCACAGAAGGCTTGCTCTATACAATAGTTTTTCGGAGTTAGTTGAGCAATACGAGGAAGTGTGGAGCTGATCGGAGCAAAGAGAAGCGGCGGGAAACAATTTTTTCTTGGTGAAACCCATTTGGTGTGCTTGATTGGTCGAAAACAAAGGTTCAGAGTAGCTTGGAATAAGCAATCTGTTTTGGCACTCAAGCGTTGGCTGATTCATTCCCTCCACCACGCTCCGCCCTGCAAGAAACGGCTGTTGTCATTGCCAAAGGAAGATTGCTATGCTTCCATTTAGGTGCATTCCCTTCACCCCGTAGCTTTGAATTGAGCTCGGCATTTTTGAATTTTTTTAACACAGCATTCCAGTCAACAATTTTGGGTATATTTGTTGATTACTCCCTTTATATGGCGTACTAATCAAGGATTATTTAAGGTTTTGTTATTAAATATGCTAAGTTTTTGGGTTTAGGCTGCTGCGTTAATTAATTAGAAGGCAATTCATCAGAGTAGTATGATGAGGATGTTTTCAAAACTGGAATCTCTACCTTTGTTTTTCTCTTTTGCTGCTCTTTACATTCTATACATGCTCTGTGTCCGTGTGTTTGTCCTCAGAATGTGGCCATGTATCTGACCTCAGAGTTTGCTGGAATCCTTATGCCTATGTGTTTGACCTTATGGCCGTTTAACTCTGCATGCGAGGCTATACGAAAAACAGCAGAGCCCTTTAATCCCTGACCCCCCCTTTCTTTAACTGCTGCTTCTTCTTCTTCTTTCTCTAAAACTGAAAAAGTATTCATCCATCCAAGTCTTCATCCATCCAATGTCAACATGTTATGCGATCTGTGGGATCAGAGCACCTAGCCCCCCAATCACCTTGATGAACGCCTGTAACTTTTGACCTTGTGCCCTTTCAATTCTTTCTTTGGATTGATCATTGATGGAAGCCTATGAAGCTTAGCTCTGCTACGCATGATAACAGTAGTATAGTATAACTTTTGAATTCATTCACCTCGTGATCCAATTGCTTGGTCAAGCACTACTCCTTAGCTAAGCTCTACAAAATTTACTTGATTTTCGGTTCATTGAATGCGATGAATTAATGCTTAGTGGGTAAAGATATGGCTTTGGCTTACTTTTAAGCTTCAGAATCTATGAACCAGCAAGGATTCCAGCAAAATTCCTTATGGCCGTGTCTCTGACCTCATTTTAATCTATCCCCTTGTTTGCAAAAGCTATTGCTTCTTTTCTTCCTTAGAGGATTGAATCACGGAATTTGACTGTGACCAGATTGTTGTATATTTAAGGTTATTGTAAGTAAGCTTAAGTAGAGATACGACAGAGATAGACAAATGATTTATCTTGCTTCTGTGGTCCAGTTTTATAGATCCCATGGACGTGTCTTTTAATTACAGCAGCTTTTACTTACAATTCTATATATGTCTCTGCTATGGAGGGAGTGAAAATGGGTGACCAATTATTACTTAAGGTTATTATTGTTGTGTATGTACCATATCATATATGCATTTAATTTTTAATTTGCAAAGCTATTTTTGAAGTTATTTATTTTTCCACTTTGATGCAATTTTCTGATGTAGGAATGGAAGAAGCCTTTTTTAAGGTCGATCCCTGTTTGAAGACCTTCTTCTTCTTTTTTTATCCTATCAATATGATTTATGTTGCATTTTTTTGTCCACTTGGATACTAAAGCTTTGATGCTTGGTTACTTTATACTTTACAAAATCTGAATCAAAACTTCCAAGAGTGGCAATCATGGCTTCATTTGCTTCCATTTGCCGTGTTTAGATAAAAGGAGGCCGTAGGAGTTGTTTTCTTTTTGAATTGAATTTGGTCTATTAATTTTACTTTGGTTTAATTAATGCATGAGTAGTAGTACTATTTTTCATGGTTTTATTGGATTCTTGAATGATAGGGGGTTTAGCGGAATTGGTTCAAATTCTATGTTTTCTTTTTAATATTTGAATGTGGAATTTCATTTCTTTATTTAGCGTAGTTTTCTGTTTTATTATAGAAACAAGTAATTAAACTAAATTTCAAAATTTGAGATATAGGCATACATTCTTTTGTTAACAGATTTATGTCGTCGCGCACTAGATCCATTTCTAGAGGTTTGTTTTGGGGATATATTTTTTTGGCTTTGCATGTCGGACTGTTAAGACATTGTAAAGGCTAATTTTCACTTTCGCTCATAGTCAGAAAACTCATACTTCCTGATCTTGTGAGCGCTGCCTGGTCCGAGTGTGAAGAGAACGACTTACAACTTTACATCACTAATTATTTCAAGGTATTATTGTGTATGTCTCTTTTTCCAACCCCGTCACTAATTACTTCAATTAATTATTTTGTGTGTCCCGTGTTCGTGATTGGATGCGTGTTGTTCATTGGTATTATTTACACATGTTTTTCACCTGTATTACTTCAATATTGCTATATATGCTGTGAAAATAGATGCATAACTTCTTTCTGCATCCTTAATGGCCAACTTTCGCCAATACATTTGTCCTACATAAAGTGTAAAAAACCAATGGCTGGTAAGGGTATTTCATCAAGGCAAGGTTGAGCTCAATTTCCAATGGAGAGAGAACTTGAATTTGCAGAATACTTGGTTGAATTTAAACGAGCTAATAGAATGAACAAGGGCAATCTAAAGAGTGAGGTCTTCTCGACAATTGTTGATAAATTTGCCAAAAAAGGATGCCACTTTGATCCATCTCAAATCAAGGTGAAGTATTATGCATTGCGCCATCTGACACAACAATACAATCGCATGCGATTGAGGGTAACTGAGGCCGGATGGGATCCCCTCCTATAGACTGTAACCATGGACGAAAGCAAATGGCAAGCTGTGATTAAGGTTGAAAATTAATTTTTCCTGTTGCATTACATAAGCTTATATAGTGTAAAACGTTTTTTTAGCCTCCATCTTATGTTCTTTTTGGTGTTAAATGTGTAGAAGAATCTATCCTTTGAGAGCTACCACAACAAAGATTGCCGTGTCTTCTACATATTGTCGGAGGTGCTTGACAAAATGGATGCCTAAGGGTGATATGCAAGGGATTCAAACCAACCACCAGTTGACATCAATGACGAGATAAAAGTGAGGCAAAGTCAACCACCTAACAATGTGGGTGGACAGAGCACAGAGCACGTGGACTTGACTGACGATATGACCCCGCCTATGCAGTCAATTGGAAAATCGGATGCTAAACATTCAAAAGGCAAAGGCAAGGGAAAAGGAAGACTCCGGAATTTTCATCGGCCAGAGATCAAGACGGCGACCTCTTGCCTGGTCTAAGTCGCACCTCCTACAATAATGCAATATCTTGGATAGATGCGATATTTGCTTCCTATCGGAGCACGTCCCAGAACGTTGATGCCCCACCTCCCCCACCTGCAGCTACTCCTGCTCCTCACGTGGATGATGACCCTTACTATGTGGCGAATGCAGATGAAGCCTTAGGAAAAATACAAGGCTTGCCGGATAAAATAGCAATCATAGCAGCTTTCCAGTTGGCTGATTCCACTGCCCATCGGAGGATGTTTTCGAGTCAGAAGAGTAAGGCTAGGAAGCTGTTATATGCACTGAAGATTGGGGGGGCGAACTACATGACTGAGACCTGCATGTGCCTAGGGGGGTTAAGCACTAGTTGGAACGCTTTGATAGCATGTATTAATGTAATAGATTTTTATTTGTGATTGGAAGATGCTTGTTTTCCCTTTTGGGACAAGAATTTGCACTTTCGTTATGTTATTACGTAATTTGGATCATTTTAAGACTTACTATAATATTTCTCCATTTCAAATATTTGACTTGTTCATGGCGAATAATAAATGCAAGTTTTACTTCAATATAAGAGTAGCTTCTAAGTTCTGATCTTCCTTGTTATGGTTCATTTGGTGCTTATCCGTTACTTTTTTTCAAGGTGCAGGTGTGTTGCCCAAATAGAACATAAATGGCTAGGGCTCCGCCCAATTTTGGAGTGAATTTAGATGACCTAGATGATGCAAGACAAGCCGCAACTGCTGTGCTAATACTATCGTGGCACTTTCAAACATATCAGGTACCAAGGACAAGGCAGCTAGTTCGAACAAGTGCTATGTCAGGTCAGGGTTGGGTTGACGAGCTGTTGGAGGGACATTGCACTAGGATACTCGAGAACATATGTATGAATGTGCCCACGTTTATTCAACTATGCCGGATATTGCGGGAAGGTGGATACATTACTGAGGGCCCCTGTGATAAAGTGACTTTAGAGAAAGGAGTAGCAGTTGCTTTATATGACGTGAGCCATGATTTGACATAGAAAGTTCTAGGTGAGCGATTCCAGCATTCTACTGAGACAATTCTTCGACACGTGCACCGGTTGTGTCAGGCCTTAGTCCAATTAGTACCTATTGCACTCTGACATAGGAACACAGTTACTACTCATCCTAGAATACGGAATAATCGACAATTTTATCCCTAGTTTAAGGTACGTGCCCCTCATCCTAAAACTAATAAATTAAATGTAGGTTTAATGTACCGAAGCTTGAATATAGGACTGCATTCGAGCTATTGATGGAACCCATATCTTCGGCAAATGTGCCAAAGGAGGAACAGGATACCTTTCGTAATCGAAAGGGCACGATTTTACAAAATATTTTAGCTGCATGTGACCACGATCTGCGGTTTGTATATGTCAAAGTTGATTGGGAAGGTAGTGCACATGATAGTCGTGTCTTGTTGGATGTTATTTCCAATGCTAGTGCAGTATTTCCCATACCACCCATTGGAAAATATTACGCAGTTGATGCAGCGCACAGACATATGCCAGGTTTTATGGCCCCTTTCAAGAGTGGTCCAAGAGGGAGATCACGAACTGCATAGAAAGGATTATTTAATCGCCGCCATTCTTTGGTTCGGAATGTAATAGAGAGAACGTTTGGAGTATGAAAAATGAGATTTAAAATTTTGGAAAGTACTATGAAAAACTATTCTATTCAAGCACAGAAGAACATTGTAGTGGCATGCTGTGTACTGCATAATTTCATTAAAGAGATGTAGCCATACGATGTCTACTTGACGGATGAAGCTAATATGGATGGCGGAGGTACCGAGGGAACTCAAATGCCACAATTCCACGTCATTCCAGAAGCACTCCATGATTGGAAGGAATTACGAAATGTAATGGCTGATCACATGTACCTTCACCGAAACGAATAGTATATGGTTGCCACATCTAATTTTCAAAAGGATTACTTGATTCCTACGTAACCCAAACTAGTTTTTTGTATAATATGACTCTTTTTTAATATTTCTATGAATATTTGGTCATGTAGCAATTGAAGCCTTCTGATCATGTACTTGTTTACCAGATTCCTTTCCACTTGTATGAATGTAATAGATTTCACAACATTTCCAAATTATTTTGCTATAACAAATTATTTGCATACAGGTTTTTAGATTCCATATTACTGTGAAATATAAGAAAATATACATGTTTACCAATTTGTATCAACTAGTTGAAAAAAGTCATAATAATTTTGCTACAGTAATATGGAGCAAAATTTTTTTGCTACAGAAAAAAAATTTGGAAGTTATTAAAAATTTTTTTTTGCTACAATAAAGTTTTTTAAAAACTTATACAGTAACTTTTTCTACAACTTCTACAGTGATCTACACTAAAATTTTAGACAAACTACCAAAAAACTTAGGATCCAAACAAGGCCACTGTTGCATATCAAACTTACCCCTAGTTTTAAATGTTTAAAAAGACATCTAAATAATTACAAGAAAACTAAATTAGCTATAATGACTTATATTCAATACTTCAATTGCAATTCAAATATTCTCACATTTCCAAAATAACTCCACCATTGCGGTTGAAATCCAAAGAACATTTTTGCCCTAAACTCATTCTTATATAGTATAAGGATATTAGTGTTCTATAAGATTACCAAGAATATTTGGAAATGTATTGTCTGTAAATATTCATGTGTTTTTCACTACAAGAAATTTGGCCTTTTGTGAAAATATTCTCTGCGACAAGAGAGAAAGTTGTCATACTTTAGTGACGATTTTAATGTCGTCATACTTGATCGTGGGTTCACCCATCAGCAGTGACAACACGGGATAAGTCGTCACAATACGGATGGCGCGCAACTATCCAGTATGGCGGGAGATTACCATTGTGACGACTGGAAAACATGTTGTCATTGAAACTTGTCCTACAGTGACAACTTAAAATATCGTCACAATATGATTGTCAGTTCTAAATTAGTGACAATAACTAGTCGTCATTGTCCAAAGCATTTATTCCCATCTCACTTTCACTAATTCTACTATGTCACCCTAATATTTTCAATATGGTCCATATGTTGTAAATAAGTTTTGTTAATTCTACTATGACACCCTTATATCACCTTAATTTTTTCAATATGGCCCATGTGTTGTAAATAAATTTTATTAATTTTGCTATGACACCCTTACTTTTACATTTTAACCCCATATACCACAATTTTTTCAATATGGCCTATGTGTTGTAAATAAATTTTATTAATTTTACTATGACACCCTAACTTTTACATTTTGACCGCATATACCACCTTAATTTTTTCAATGTGACCTATGTGTTGTAAATAAATTTTATTAATTTTACTATGACACCCTAACTTTTACATTTTAACCCCATATACCACCCTAATTTTTTCTATATGGCCCATTCGTTGCAAGTAAATATAATTAATTATATTATGACACCCAAGCTTTTACATTTTAGCCCCGTATTTGGTAAACTAATCTCATTAACTCTACCATGACACTTTATCTTTTGCAATTTAGCCTCGTATGTGATAAAGAAAAGTTTTATTAATTCTATTATGGCACCCTATGCTTTTACACTTTAGATTGTGTTTATCATTAGCAAAATGAGGAATGTACTGTAAAAAACAATGTTTACGTATTTTTTAATTATTCCAAACATAGCTAATACCTTGCTATAAAGTTAAAAAATATCATGAATTCTTTATTTAGTTCTCTTGACAACATATGGAAAATTACTGATTAACATAGTGTGAAAATAATAGAAGAGAATAATAAAATTTAATATGAAATTAAGTAAAAATCCTGACAATTCCGTGACTGGAGTTTGTTATGTATTACAATTTACAATAATCAAATTGTTTATGGTTTATGAATCAGTACATGTATCAAATAGATTTCGTGTTTCATGCATGTATTAGTAAACTATTTTGGTTATTTGATCAACTAAACAAATTGTTTGGTCTTGTCAGACCATAATTCGTGCATAATTGATAAAATTATTTAATTGATACAAAAAATATTTGCATTAAAATATCTTTTTTTGAATCATAAACATATTTTTAAAGTGCTTGTTCCTAACTCACTTTCATTATTTCTACTATGTCACCCTAATTTTTTCAATGTGGCTTATATGTGATAAATAAATTTTATTAATCTTATTATGACACCCTAAATTTTACATTTTAGCCCCATATGTAATAAACTGATTCCATTAACTCAATTATGACACCTTATCTTTTACAATTCAGCCTCGTATGTGATAAACCGATTTCATTAATTCTATTATGGCACCCTATCCTTTACACTTTGGTTGATGTTTTTCATTAGCAAAATGAGAAAGATATTTTAATAAAATATATATACATATTTTTATAATTGTTCCAAACTTAGCTAATAACTTGTATCGAACTTAGCTAAGGTTAAAAAATATCATGGATTCCCTATCTAATTGTCTTGACAACACATGGAAAATTATTGACTAGTATAGTGTGAAAATAATGGCAAAGAACAATAAAATTCAACATGAAATTAAGTAAAATCTTGACAATCGCATGGCTGGAGTTTATTATCAATTACAATAGTCACATTATTTATGGTTTATAAATCGGTATTTGTACCAAATACATTTGGTGTTTCATGCATATATTAGCAAACTATTTTGGTTAATTGATCAACTAAACAGCTTGTTAGGTCTTGTCAGATCACAATTTCGTACATAATTAATAAAATTATTAAATTAATACAAAAAATATTTGCATTAAAAGATTTTTTTTAATCATAAACATATTATTAATAAGACACTAAATATTCCAAAAACACTAATTTTTAAAAACACTAAATTAATCCCAAAAACACTAAATTTTCCAAAAATTATCCAAAAAACACTAAATTTTCAAAGTTTTAATGTAACAAATAAAGTTCCATATACAACTTGTGAAGTAAAAAAGCTCAAAATAATAACCTTATTGTTGCAATTTTTTTTCGAACAATAATTTGATCAATTAGCACTACAACAAAAATGGCTTTTCCTGACACGTCTATAAGGACACTTATTGGTTTGTGTCATTATAGCACTTCTATTATGACACTTGTTATCAATTCAATAATATATATTTTAATTTTTTTTTATTTTATCTGATATAAAAATAATAATGTGTCTTTAGACTCCCTATCATGACGCTTGAGAAAATATGAGATACACCAAAAAAGTTAAAACATAAAACCATGTCGTTTGATTTTGGTAGAGGACTCCTTTGCCTGCCAAAACACTTAGTCAAATCTCAAAACTTTCATTTTGCCGGCAAGTGAAATTTTGGTTCTTCTCATCTCTCTCACAAACTCTCTCATGGCAAACTATCTCTCAAAACTCTCAGCCAACATTTTCCTTTCCCCACAAAGTTTTTTCTGTTGAATCTCTTTGCAATCAAACTACCCTTGCTTTCCTATTGAAGGTATGGACTGCAGAAAGAGGATCTGGGACAAAACCCACCACACGAAAGCTTTGAAAAAAGTAAAAAGAGAGAAAAGAAATTCCCAAGGAAAGAGGAGGCTCTGTCCTTGAAACCTGACTAGTTTGACTTTTACCAAATTAGCATTTTGAATTTTATGATATGACTATTGTGAATCTCATTCTATCTTTTATTAATTCACTCCAATTTGTGCTGAAAAAGAAATTTTGTGTGTTTATACACGAGGCAGCAGGTCCATTGAGTACAACTTGGGACTCCAGAACTTCGAAAGAAGACATGGAAAATATGTGGATTCATCCTAATGTTAATAAGGAATGGATGAAGTCAGGAGAGAAAAAAAGGAAAAGTTCAATTTTCTCATGACACAGAGAAGAGGCCTTATCTTTTCCGTGTGGAACTAAGGGTGAGATATTGTTTATACAATACGTATTTAATGACTGACCATTGAATGTTAGCCTTTTTCTTTAATTTGATCTCTTTTTGGTACATATTTTGCAATTTTCTTTTCCATTGTGCTCTAAGTTCGTTTTCTGCATACCTGTGTAGTTTTACTCCATGGTAATTCCCCTTTAATGCCAATTAACTGTTTGTGCTCACAAGTAGACACGTCATGGGCTTTTCTTAGACAAAAATGCTATAGGCTTGTGGGAGTTTTTAATTTCTTTTAATAGCTGGGTTGACTGACGTATTGAGTTTTGTTTGTACCTATGTTCTTTCAATTGCTATGATTTAATCATAGGATACCTTAAAGGGGACAAAACAAATACTCAAGCAAATATCTTAATGTTATTAATTAGTTCTTTAATTCGAAAATCACTCCCTTATCCTTGTTTATTAGTATTTGATATGATTACTTACTATATAGTCTAGATGTGCTAATTGGGACAATCCAGTGAACAATTAATCATTCAAACTTCTTCATTGAGCACTTGGATTCGTTCATTTGTGATGTTAGTGCTTCATGAAATTTTGTCCAAGATATCTCTGCTGTTTGACCTTTCCAGTGAGATAAGAGGAACCAGCTAAAGATTGATGGAGTATTCGTGTCAAAGGCAGAGTAAGGATTGCAAAGTAAGGATTTTTATTCTTGTCATAAGGCAGAGATATAATTTGCTCGTTCTTGGCATCCTTGATTCTCTATGAATTTCTTGCATTTGTATATTGAAGCGCTAATCTATAAATATTGAGTGGTTGATTTCTAGATATCATATGTGATTTTTTGAATTCTTCAATCTGATTATGAGAATAATCAGATAAGTTTTCTAGTAATATGCTTTCTCTTGTGTACTTAGATTATAATTTGCCCTGGTGAGTTGCTTGTAGTCATGTTAATGCAATTGTAGGAATGGTATTTTTGGCATGGACTAATGAATGTTCTGCTTTCTTTGGGTTACTTACTTGAATGTATTAACTATTAAGAGGGGAACAGAAAGAAGATTCTAACTTTTTATCTCAAACTTAGGATTAGTTATACAGTGCTTAAGAATGGATATCTGATGGAACTTTGCTTTCTTCAAACTTGTGGACAAGAAGGTTGTCTATTTCATTTCCTGACATCTTCGTCTTCCCTTTGTAGTGGCTCCAATTTTTTATGCATGAACTATAATGAGGGCATGGAAGTACTGCCCTGTTCCTTTTTTTTTCTTGTTTGTTGTGAACAACAAGTGTTTTGATGAAATTTTGTTGCTAGGTTGCCAGCTTGTGTCCGTTCATTTTTTTGGCTTTTGCCTACTACTGCCCTGCTATTAATCCTTTTTGTCCTGTTTGTAACTAATCTTTGAGAAAGCAAGAAGAGAAAAACTGTAAATGGAAGTGAGTTAGCAAGCAAACAAGAGGATGGACACCATGCTTTTATTTTCAAATGAAGTAGATGAAATCAAGTAGAGTGGTTAAGGACATTGTTGCAAGAACATTGAGGGTACATTGCAATTCGTTGCAAATTCAATTATGTGCTATATGTGAAGATCACATAATTTAATGGCCATTTGTGCTCAAGTTGTAGTTACGCTTGAATATTTTCATTTTAACAAGTCATTGCATTCAAAAACACAATAAAATCATCAAGTGACGTGGTAACTGAGGGGGAAAAATTTTTGGTACCTTGACGTGAAGCAATGAGTAACTTTTTAAGTTGTGCTCAATATTTGTACTATTACAGAGTGGAGTAGATTGCTAAAGTACCGGGGTAATTCTTTGTATGTTGCATATTCTGCTGAATTTGGAGTGAAACAGTCTACCATTACTTGGCCTTCTAATAAGTTCTTGCTCTAGCTTCTTTTGGTGCAAGTTTTATACCTCACAGAGATTAGTAAAGCATTTTCAATGTATTGAGTTTCCTAGCTTGTATCTTCTCCATCTCAATCTTGTGAATTGGATTTTCAGATGGATGTCACACAACGACTTGAAAAAGCTAGCCCTTTTCGGTTGCCCTTCTCTTGGCAAGAAGATTGTCTTTTCCTCTAAAGATTGCGTAGATTCTTGAAACTTCAAGAGAACACTGTGAGTCGATTCCCTAACTTTTGTTATTCGTTTTGTAAACCATTTAAATTTTGTAAATGGTTGGTTTAGAATTGAAGCTAGAAAACTGTTAATTTAGTTGTTCTCTTGTGCAGATATTAAACTAGAAGGGATGTTTTTTATTGAAAGCACTTTCAAAACTACATAAGATATATCTGTTTTTCACATGATATATCACCTGGGACTTCAAAGGGTCGTGGGCTATGCAATTTGGAGGTTAAATGTTAAATGTTACTAAACTTTGCATCTTTGAGTTTTGAACATGGCAGCATTGGCTAGTTAAATTCTTGATGAGATGCCGCATCCTTTTCAACTACATTTTGAGATGGAACAAAATTTATAACTTTCCTGCAAAACTTTTTAGAAGAAATTTGTTGTATGTAGTTGTGTTCATAACTGTGGAAAATAAATTATCGGTGTGGCTTTATTTGAATTGTTCAAAGTGATCATGTAATTGTCTTTTTCACTGCTACTGTCTTAAATTATCTCAATCATCCCACTTTTATCTATTTCAACAAATGAAATTGCCTGGCACAAAGTCCCAATTTGAGTTTCCATGTAATTGTTATGTTGGATATGAATTTGAAGAGTATAGTATTAGTGATTTTTTTCTGGCCAATATGCAAAAGAGGAATGGCAAAAGTTGTGCTTTTCGAACCTGTTCTTAGAATAAACTCGAATATGTTGATTATGCTGTTAAAAGTGCTGACCTGTTTGCAGCATATGTTGATTATTCATTCAAATTCAGTAGTGTAAGGTTGTAATAGCATATTTTCTAATTAAAGTATACTCTAATGCATTTAATAGTTTATTTTCAATGCAGTCTAGCTTCATATTGATCATGAGAAGACTATTGGATATGCTGATAGAGATGACTGAAATTTGACATTGGTGCTGTAATCTATGCTTTAGTTTAGAAATCTAGTACTATATCTCTTGGGAAGTATATGTATTGGTCATTATTACTTGAACTGATTATGTGGGATTTGGGACCCAACATTTGTGATTCACTTTTGTTTTGATTAATTTAAAGATGCGTTATGACCATATATATGAATTTGCGGCATATCTTTCATGTTGATTTTGTCTTTTGTCAAATTGAATGTTTTACTATAATTGTTGAAAATGCCATGGCAATACTATATTTGTAATGGTCAATGTCAACTCTTGAAGACAAAACTCAGTGACAACTTTCAAAGGAAGGTTGTCACTAGCATGCAAGTTCACCAAGCCTTTTGTCAAATTGAGTTTTGCTTCAATTGTTGGAAATGCCGTGACAATGATGAACAATTGTAGCTTGTTAAGATAAAGTTCAGTGACAACCTTTATGCGAGTTCACTAAGTGACGATTATTCCTGTCACTGAATACTAGAACTGATAGTGACAAGTTCAAGTCGTCACTGTAGACTTCAAATTTGTAACGACTTTTGCTCCATTTATGACAAAAAAAATATGTGAAATAGTGACAAGAAAATTTGTCACATAATGATAACCATTAGTGACGACTTTGTCCTCGTCATTAAATAACAAGATTTAATGACGACTTTTAAAGGGTTGTCACACGTACCCATTTGTGACATAGAATTAGTGGCATCGATGTGACAATGGAAAAAGTCGTCACTATACTCATATAATGACAACTTTTTTATTTTTAGTGATGATTTTTTGTTGTCATAAAAGGCCAAATTTCTTGTAGTGTTTGAAGTGAACTTGAACTCTTTGAGTAAATCTTAAATCAATTGAATTTAAGTAAAAAAATAGATCCCAAGAATATATGCTTCAAATACTTTGTCCCAAAATTACCAAAATTACCTTTACCTTTTGTCTCATCTATCTAAATACGTATTGATGCATTGATAAATCTAAGCAAATTTTTGACTTGTTGACTGAGGGAAAACTTAAGCAAACCTTTGACTTGTTAACCGAGGGGATCACTTCAAATCCTTTGTCCTATCAATCTAAGCAAACCTTTGATTTGTTGATTGAAGGGATCATTTCACATCTTCTGACTCGAAATCACCTTCTGTCTCGTGTTTACAAAATTACCTTCTATCTTGTCTGACCCTTGTTTATATAGCTTCTGTATAAATACAGGGTATAAGATAATTTCGAAATAGAAGATTTGAAGCAAGGATTATATCATTTTCTTATGTATACCTGACAATTAGATGGGTTGGATGGATTTTGGGCAGGTTGATATTGGGATTTCACTTAAATGAGTTATACTCAACTCACTCAACTTTAGATTGGATTGATTTTTGGTTGGATCATATTGGATCATCTCAAACCCATGATCCAAATATGATCCAATATATTGATTAATATATTGTGATACATAAATTCTCTCTTATACATTTACACACAAAAAAAGATTTTTTTCACATATATAAATACATTTTCACATACATAAATATATTTCACACACTAACACACTTTCACACACACAAACCCACACTCATTTCTTAAACTCCTTGGAAACACATCATAAATAGAATAATATTTTATATTGCTTGTATTGCGAATTTTAGATAATAAATTGTACATTTAAATAGATTAGCTAAAAAAATTTATTTACTTTATACTTTTTAATACCACTAATTGATTGAAACTTATTTTTGTCACAACTTATTTGCTATTCATATTTGTTCTATTGTAAGTTGTAATATTCTATATATTTAAATTATTGAATGCTAGATTATATTATGCTAAAAAATGTAATTAAGAGACATATAATTTGTTGTATTATAATATTGATGAGGAATTATCAACAATGAAATAAAACAAGTGAAAGAAAAAGTAAAAAAAATGCAATTAGAACAAATTTAATATTCTATTCTAGGTACATGAAATATTAACAAACAGAGAAGTAAGTAACAATTGAAGAACAACAATAAAAAAAAAGGGAGAAAAACAACATACTCTTAAAAGGTATAATAAATTATTATAGATGTTGAGCAAGTTTAACTATTGTTGCAAAAGTAAAATAAGCAGGAGTTTTTATTTCAAGTTTCTTTTTTCTTTTAAATAAAAATTAAAAAAATTGATTGAAAACATATATATGAGAAATTTGAATACAAATTGGTCAACGAATTGTTATCATGTGTCTAAATACAAGTGGTTGGGTAGATGTGTATTGAATCTTATTTTTATTGTTTTGAATTTTTTTTAAACAGATTAGGTATTAAGTGTTCAAATTAAAAAACCTAACCCGCTCAATAAATAAGTTGAGTTGTTCTTACTTAACTCAACAAAACCTATAACCGAACTGACCCAACCCATCCTTTAAAATTAATGGATGAATTGGGTGGATTGTTGGATTTTTTGCCAGTTCTATTCTTATGTATATATGTTGGGGAATTCCCCAAGATTATATATACTGTCTTTTTATTGAGTTATCCTGCCAATTCATTAAACTAATTACAATAACGTAACATCAAATTGGAAAATGCAACGAACACAATAAGTGGACCGAATCTTATGGAATCATTACTGCACCGACACACCATCCTTAAGTAATTCATAGTCTCGAAATCAAAACCACTTAAACTTTTTAATTAGCCCCCACAAAAATAAGGTAAAAGGGAAAAGGCTAACCTTTTAGAAACAGATGGATCAGTCTCATGTTACCGTAAAGGAATAGGGAGACAACAATAGCCTAGCCACGAATGTGAAAAGCAAATTTTCGTGCCTTTGCACTTTTTCTCCCATGGCCAAGTTTTTTATAGAGGAAAAAAATTGTTTATTCTGTGGTTAACAATTTAATCTCTTTTTTCCCTGGACCACATTTACCACGTCTAGACAAAGCATAGATTAAATTTGGTAATCAGATTAATAAGAAATGAAAGCTTCTTTTTTTTCTTTCACGTTGTTAGACTTAGAGGCACTTTCAATTATGCTGTACACTAGATGAATTATGGCTGGAAAACTTTTGGTGTAAGAGATGGAGTGGCCTTAAACACTCTTTCTTGTCACCCAGAAGCCCTCCAAAGGTCTAGAGTTTCTATTTGGAAAAAAGAAAGAAAGAAAAGAAAAAATAAGCTACTTGAAAAGATCGACACAAAATTTTGTTTAATCAATTGCACTATTTTGAAAAAAAAAATTTTGGGCCTTAGGGCGACCCTAGATTTATTATTATTATTATTTAGAAAAGACATGAGAAAATTGGGGTTATTAGTACTGAAATAGCAAAATGATCTCGAGAGACTGGGCTTTGCAAACTCCTACAAAATGTCTTTGTAGTGGGGCAAATCTGCACGTGACACGTGTCAGCTCGGCAGGTTATACGCGTCAGGTCGATGGTGGAGACCTCACAACTCGTGGGCGCCAGCTCGGCATGCGGATGCCAGCTCGGCCTTACCTGTTGCTCCTTGAGATGGGCCTATGGGCCGGGCCTCCGAACTTGTAGGAGCCGCCGCACGAAACCCTAAGAAGACTCCGAACCCTAAGGGGACACTGACTCCAACAAGGAAACTGCAATCCATTCTGCTCTATATATAGCAAGCGTAAGGACAATACAAGGTACGCATACACAAGTATTCTAGACTATTGCTCCGAGTACAAGCTTACTGACTTGATCGTCGGAGATATTCCGGGGACACCAGTCCCGCACTTGATCTTTCTTTGTAGGTACGTTAGCTCGGCTTCCTCTCTCAGGTCGATTGCGCCTGATCAGCTCGGCTCACTACAGCTCAGCTCGGGTCTGATTTTTGGCAGTCGCATCAATTGGCGCCGTCTGTGGAAAACACGTAACTTCTCTTGCGAATCATGCCAAGAACGAGGTCTCAGAGGAATGCCGATGGATCCAAGGGGAACGGAGGAAGCGGCCCCCAACAGTCTGCCCGGAGTCCGACCCCTGGAGGCGAGGGGACGGGACTCTCGCGGATCCCGCCGGAGCAACTGGTTCAGGCGGTAGTAGGAAACCTGCCCACTTTCGAGGCCATTGTGAATTACCTCAGGGGGCAGACAGGAGGGCATCTGGGCCAGGAGCCGAAGAACTCGGAGGGTCCAACCGAGTCCAGGACTGGGAGCCGCAACCCCCAGCTCAAACGCGTGCGCCGGGAGCCCTCAAGTGAGCACATCGACGTGGGGGAGCCCCCTCACAAGCACTCCCGAACTGAACACCCGGAGCCTGTCCGGAGGTATTCTAAGGATGAGCCCTCACCTCGGAAAGAGCAGCTCCAGGTGCAGGACGAGCTGGACCTGCTCTTGGATGCCGAGGCGGACAGGTACATCGCGTCCCCTTTCGTGCCTGATATAGAAAACTATCCGTTGCCCGCGAAGTTCAAGATACCTAACATGAAGCCTTACGATGCGACCACGGATCCGGAGGATCATTTGTTTGCATTCCTGACCCAAATGCGTCTGCAAACTGCCGCAGATGCGGTCAGGTGCAAGACTTTTCCCATGTTTCTGGAGGGGAAGGCACGTCAGTGGTTCCAGGGGCTTCCCCCCAGGTCCATTAGGTCCTTTGCTCAGCTAGCTCGGCTGTTTGCAGCCCAGTTTGTCTCATCACGAGCCTTCTCCAAGAGCACGGCGCACCTAATGACCATTCAGCAAAGGCCTGAGGAATCCTTACGCGAGTATATGGTGCGTTTCAATAACGAGTCCCTTCAGGTCAGGGATCGCGATGACAAGGTGGTCATGGCAGCCTTCATCAACGGGCTGCGCAAACAGAAGCTCTACACCGAGCTGGTGGAGAGACCACCCAAGTCAGTTCGGGAGATGCTAGACCGCACGCACGAGAAAGCCAATGCGGAGGAGGCCAATCGCTTGAAGAGTGCGCAGGAAAGACTGAGAGACGACAAGCGCAGGAGGGGCACGGACCAGGTGGATGCGCGATCTGGGTTGGGCAGGAAGAGTGCCTACGACCGACCACCCACGAACCGGCCCATGGGGGGTGACAAACCCTGGACTACACTCACTGCGCCCCGCGCTCGGGTCCTCGCGGTGATGGAGCAGGAGGGGCTGTCCCGACCTCCCCGACCCCTGGGCGGGGACAAAAGTAGACGAGACCAGGGGCTATACTGTGCATATCACCGATACGTAGGGCATGACACGGAGGACTGTCGTCACCTTAAGAAGGACATTGAAAAACTGATCAAACGAGGTCACCTGGGGCAGTTCGTACGAGATGAACGAGCTGATCCCTAACGGGGAAGGACTAGGTCGGAACGACCGACCTACCCCCAGAACCGACCTCAGGGGCATCGAGGCCGAACTCTCGAGCAGGAAACACAGAATCTGGCGGGGGTGATTAACACCATTGCCGGGGGACCTGCCGGCGGGGATAGTCATACAGCTCGGCGGCACAACCGCCCCCCTCCCACGCGGGAGAGCTCGGCGAAGCGATTGAAGGTATATGAGGAAATTATCTATGGACCTGAGGATGCAGTACCTCTGGCTTCTAATAACCACGAGGCCATCGTGATAGAGGTCGTCACCTGTAACTACAAGGTGAAAAAGGTATACATAGACAATGGAAGTGCCATAGATGTGCAGTATTACAAGACCTTCAAGGAGCTGCAGCTGGAAGACAGGCAGCTCATCCCGGTGCGAACTCCGTTAATCGGGTTTGCGGGTCCTCCCGTGAGGCCAGAAGGAATGGTAACCCTCATGGTCACAGTGGGAGTTTCACCGAGGTGCCGGACTGTTCCGGTGAACTTTGCGGTGGTGAATGAGCCCTCTTCATACAACATGATACTTGGACGGCCTACCCTGAATGCCCTCCGAGCTGTGTGTTCCACTCTACACCTCAGTATGAAGTTCCCCACTCCGGCTGGGGTGGCGGAGGTTCTCGGAGACCCGGAAGTAGCCAGGGCGTGCTACATTGCCACCCTCAAGGGCAAGGAGAAGCTGATAGCACAAACTACTTGTTTAGAGCCTTGGGAGCCCCTGGAGAAGGGGGAAAGGCTGGAGACGGATGAAGGGTTGATCGAGCTGCCTGTCCGCCTTGGCCGACCTGAACGCACGGTTAAGATTGGCACCTGCCTGAGCGAGTCAACTCGGAACTCCCTGCAATCCCTCTTAGAAGAGTATGCAGAGATATTCGCCTGGAGTGTGGACGATATGCCAGGGGTCCCGACCGAGCTGGCCGTTCACAGACTGCATGTAGACCCCGACGTCCGACCAGTAAAACAGAAGAAAAGAAATTTTGCTCCAGAAAGACAGGAGGTCGTCAAAGGCGAGGTGAGCAAGCTGCTGGAGGCGAAAATCGTTAAGGAAGTCTACTACCCGACTTGGCTGGCCAATCCGGTGCTGGTCAAGAAGGAGGAGAAAGCTTGGAGGATGTGTGTGGAATTCACCGACTTGAATAAGGCCTGCTCGAAGGACTGTTACCCACTTCCACGGATTGACCAGCTCGTGGACTCAACAGCGGGCTATGAGGTCTTCTGTTTCTTGGACGCCTTCAAGGGGTACCATCAGATAGCCATGGACGAGGAGGATCAGGAGAAGACCTCGTTCATCACCGAGGACGGCACATATTGCTATGTCACTATGCCCTTCGGCCTGAAAAACGCGGGTGCGACCTACCAGAGGCTGGTGAACAAACTGTTCAAAAACCAGATCGGTCGCAACATGGAGGTTTATATGGACGACATGCTGGTCAAAAGCCGAGCTCAGGAGCAGTTCATTGATGATTTGAGGGAAATCCTTGATATTCTTCGGAGCTCGCGAATGCGGCTAAACCCCAAGAAGTGCACCTTTGGGGTTAGGTCAGGAAAATTTCTGGGCTACATGATTTCAAAGGAAGGAGTGAGAGCCAACCCAGATAAAATCAAGGCAATCATGGACATGGCCCCACCTCGGAGTATCAAGGAGGTGCAGCGCCTGACAGGGAGGATGGCAGCCCTGAATAGGTTCCTATCCAAATCGGCCGTTCGGGGGTCACCTTTCTTCAAGGCTTTGAAAGGGGGTCGGCAGTTCGAATGGAACTCGGATTGCCAGAGGGCATTCGATGAGCTGAAGGCACATCTCACTCGGCTGCCATCCTTGACCTCTCCTGTGCTGGGAGAGACTTTGTTCCTATATCTAGCCACGGAAGAAGGGGCCATCAGTGCAGTACTAGTACGAGAAGTTGACAAAGTGCAGAAGCCCGTATACTATGTTAGCCGCGCCCTGCAGGGGGCCGAGGCAGGATATTCGGCAATAGAACGATACATCTTAGCGTTAGTACACGCAGCTCGGAAGCTCCGGACATACTTTCAAGCCCACCCCGTGCTGGTCATAACGAGCCAGCCTCTGAAGCAGATCCTTTCCAAGCTTGAGTCATCCGGTCGGTTGGTGAAGTGGGCTGTGGAATTGTCAGAATACGATCTGGGATACCAGCCCCAGACGGCCATCAAAGCTCAAGCACTGGCAGATTTCATAGCAGATGGCATCTCTTTTGGGTCGACTGGAGGGGAGACAGACCAGGCCAGACCGGATAGGGGAGTTAAGGACGCGTGCGCCGCCAGAGCCACACAGATCCCGGAGACTACCAAGGCCGTGCAGGTCAGAGAGGCAGCCGAGGTCCCACGGACCAAAGACACTGCTGAGGTCGCCCAGGCCAGTCAGGTAGCGGAGGGCGGATCGACCAGAGAAGCTGGGGAGACCGGACCGGCCCGAGAGGCTGCAGAGGCCAAGCAGGCCATAGACGCAGTGGAGGTCCAACAGGTCAGAGACGCAGCTGAGGTCGCATATCCCGAAGAGACTGCCAAGGCCGAACGGGCCAGGACAGCAGCCCGAGACGGGAAGGCTAGGGAAACAGTGGAGCAAACAGAGCCCACGTGGACGCTGTATGTGGACGGTGCGTCAAGCAAAGAAGGATGCGGAGCAGGACTTCTCCTAATCAGCCCTACGAGAGAGGAGCTGCCTTACGCGTTAAGGTTTGATTTCAGAGCCTCTAATAATGAATCTGAGTAAGAGGCTCTAATTGCAGGAATGGAGATGGCTCGGAAGCTAGGGGCCAGATCGTTGAAAGTCTATAGCGACTCGCAGCTGATAGTTAACCAGGTATGGGGAAGCTACGAGGTCAAAGAGGGGACGCTGAGGAAATACGTGGCCAAGACACATGAGCTGAAGGGCCTGTTCGAGCAGTTCGCGCTAGAGCAGATCCCGCGAAGTCAGAACAAGAGAGCTGATGCCCTGTCCAAACTGGCCTCCACCTCGGTTGGCACCCTAGGTCGGGAGATAGTTGTGGAGGTCGTCAGGAGTCGTGCATATGACCAGGTCAGTGCTGCGGTCATCCAGGTGGTGAGCTCCTGGATGGACCCCATTGTTCGATACTTGGCGCAGGGGGAACTCCCCCCGAGCAGGATAGAGGCCCGTAAAATCCTCCTTAAGTCGCAGAGGTACACGCTCGTGCAGGGAGTCCTATATAGGAAATCCTACTTTCAGCCCTGGCTGAGGTGTATGACACCTGAGGAAGGGAGCTATGTCTTGCGCAAGTTGCATGAGGGAATCTGTGGCAATCACGTTGGCTCCAGGGTATTGGCCAAGAAGGGAATGCTGGCCGGATACTATTGGCCCACCATCTTCAGAGACTCAACCGAGCTGGTAGCTCGGTGTAAGTCTTGCCAGCTACACGCTCCAGTTCATCACACTCCCACTCAGGAGATGATCCCTCTCAGTAGCCCATGGCCGTTCTTTCAATGGGGAATTGACCTGTTGGGACCATTCCCACGAGCTCTAGGGGGCTACGAGTACTTAGTGGTAGCCATTGATTACTTCACCAAATGGGTGGAGGCCGAGCCACTCGGCACAATCAGCAGTAGGTCAATTCAGAAGTTCCTATGGAAAGGCATAGTCTGCCGATTTGGCATACCTAGGGCCCTCGTCTCGGATAATGGCCGACAGTTCGCCGATCACTCGCTTCAAGAGTGGTGCACTGAGCTCGGCATTCAGCAACACTTCACCTCAGTAGGGCACCCCCAGGCCAATGGACTGGTCGAGAATGTTAACAGAACCATCCTGCACGATTTGAAGACAAGGATAGAATCTGCTCGGACGGGTTGGCTGGACGAGCTGCCCACTATACTATGGGCTTACCGAACTACTCCTCGAACAGCTACCCAGGAAACTCCGTTTGCTCTGGCATATGGGGTGGAGGCAGTGATCCCTGCGGAAATCGGGATACCATCAGCCAGGGTGCAACACTTCGTGGCCCAGGGCAACAACGAGGAAATGCGACTCGACCTAGATCTACTCGAGCACAAAAGGGAAGAAGCGGCTATAAGAATGGCTAAGTATAAGAGCCAGGTCGCACTTTACTACAACACCAGGGTGAGGCAACTCTCCTTCAAGACGGGGGACCTGGTGTTGCGCAAAAACTCCGTGAGCCGAGCTGTGGGCACAGGCAAGTTAGACCCAAATTGGGAAGGCCCCTACGTGGTAAAGGAAGCTGACCGAGCAGGTTACTGCAAACTAACTCGTCTGGATGGAAGCGAAGTCCCACGCACGTGGCACAACTCAAATTTAAGGCTTTTTCTCTAAGTATCCTGCCCGAGCTGAAAATGGTCGGCTGGACAGGTCTGCTTTTACTTTAGTAGTTCGGCATTTGGAATTATGAATGTATTCAAAGCTTTGAAATAAAAGAAAAATTTTACAAGTGTTGGGAAAGAAAAAGGCCACATATATTCAAAACCAGAAAGCATGTACAGGTGGGGGGCCATACAAAATCGAGCTGGCCAACTCGGACCCTACTCTAGCCTAACATCCTACAAGGCTAGTCTAAGCCCTATCTGCTTAGTTCTCCCCTTGTTGCTCTTGCTCTGGCTCTGGGGAGAGTGCGGGAAGAGTCGGGTCGGCAATCAAGGCAGCCAGGTCGCGGCCATTGGAATAGCCCGTGACAAGCCTGTCAATTTGGTTGGTGGATTGGGGGTTGAAGTCAGGCCATTTGCTCAGGTCAAAGCCCGGCAACTTCAGGGACTCTACATCCACCAAGGCTTTCGTGTAGCCGAGTTGCAGGACAGGGCCGTTTAAGAGGGTCAGGTCGTTCATGAAGCCCTCAGACTTCTTGAACTCTTTGACGCCTAGCTGGCGTCCTTCTTCCCTTGCCGCCTCCACCAGCTCGGCAGATTTTTTCTGCTCTGCCTCCAGAGTCGCAGCCAGTTCGGCCGCTTTCTTCTTTTCCAGTTCGCATGAGGAGTTGGCATCTGCAAGTTGCTTCTTCAGGGTCTCCAGCTCGGTCTCTGCAGCCTCGAGCTGGCTCGACAACTTCTCTTTGGCAGCGTCAACCTGGGACAGGTTGACCCCCATGTTCTCATACCGCTGAGCCAGCTCGGCCCCCGCAACATTGAGCTGCATATTAGTTACAGGATAAGTAGGCAGCAGGACTCGAAAGGATGCCAAAGAAAGTGCTGAGGTAGAAGTGCTCTAGCAGCTCAGCATTGGTGACAAGTTGGATAAAGTGGTGATCGCGGGGGAGTACCGCTCCCTTGACGAGCTCCTTCGCCACTTCAGGGAACTGAGCTCGGTCATTCACCGACAACCTCCACTTCGGGCAGAAATGGAGGGGGTGTGGGTGTGAGCCCAGTTCGGTAGGGGGCTTCATGGGAATCACATTCCTCATGCGCCACATAGCGGGGGGAGATTGTGACGAGGCCTGCTGCTCGGCGGAGCTCACCCCGTAATGAGAGGCAATGGCAGTAGAGGGCTCCTCCTGGGACTGGGGGGAAGCCGCCTCTGTCCTGGCCTTCTTGGCCGTTGACTTCTTTCTTTTCTTCTTTGATCCCTCCCCTAGTGAAGACTGAGCGACAATTTTGGGGGTGGACACAGGTGGAGGTAGAGGCACCGTGCTGCTCGGCGCAGTGGAAGGCGCAGGAGTTGGCGTGCTCGCACTACCAGTTCCGCCAATGTTCAGCAGCTGGGAAAACCTCTTCACTGCAGGACAGAAACACTTAGTCAGTTAGGACGATGTGGACTCATGGAAAGAAGGAGGTCGAAAAATTACAAGCTATCAGCTCCTCGGGGGTGATAGGTCGGAGATCAGGGGCAGGGTCGTTCACCTCAGCTCGGATTAGCCCCGCCGACCAGAGCTGGGCATTGTTAAATTCCTTCACCTTCAGTTGAGCTTCCGAGCTGACCAAGCGGTCTAGCTCGGCCTCGGGCAGAGGAGAAGGGGTTGGATCGGTTACCTGGGTATCCTCCCTCCAAGTTAGGGGAGGAAACCCGGTATTCTTCACAAAAAAGAACTGGGCTTTCCAGCCCTTGATGGAAGAAGGCATATGGGTGAACAGCTCGCGGGTAGGGAGTTCCCCTCCGCTCCTGCGAGCGAAGTAGAACCAACCATGAATTGGGCCGCTCACCTTCATCTGAAAGAAAGACCTGAATAGGTCCAGAGAATAAGGGATTTCAAGAGCTCGGCACAAAATAAAGAAGCCGAGGATGGACCGAATGGCGTTGGGAACGACCTGGGTGATTCGAATGCCCCAGAAGGTTAGGATGTCATAAAGAAATTGGGGAATGGGAAGGCGAAAACCAGCCACGAGCTGATCCCTGTAGATAGCCACAAACCCAGGGGGAGGTCGGCAAGCGTACTCCCCTGGCTGGGCTGCCCTAGCCTCGAACTGGGGAAGGATGTCATACCTCCCCACCAGCTCGTCTACGTCCCCCTGGTCGAGAAGGGGGGGAATAATTTCGACTTCTCCAAAGTCGATGTCTGGCCCCCTAGGGGGTCCTACCCTAGAGCGAGTTGGAACTGCCTCCAGAGGAATCCCTGGGACAGCAGCTCCAGCCCCGGGCTGAGCAGATGGGCCAGGTTGGTCCATGGCCATAGCGAGAGGTGGGGCTGGGAGAGAAAGGTATTCAGACTCAGACGAGCTGGAAGAAGAAGGACTGGAGGAGGGTATTTCTATAAGTACAGGTCGGGTAATCCTACGTCTAGGTGCTGAGCTGGTAAGGTCTGAGTGTGTGGAGGAAGACGACATAAAAGGAAAAAGAGGACTTACTGGTGGATAAAGGAGAGGAGCTGAGGTGTGCTTAGAAGGTTACCCTACTCTCGGACGACCTCACCGAATGCGGGGCGAGCTGAAGAAGACTGGAGGAGAAGAGAAAATGAGAAGGAAGGCTTGAAAGTGACGTTTGGTGGGGTCTATTTATAGGCTCCCTGGGCGGGAAGCCGAAGAGTCCCGAAGAAGGAATTTGAATTTATTGCAAGGGGGCGGTTACCTTGGAAGACGCTTGAGCTGACCAACCGCCATCATGAAGGATGTGACCCTTAAAGTGACGGTTGCGACGACGGACGTGGCAGTTTTTCGGAGGAGGTACGTGATCGTGGGATCGTGGGTCCCGCACGAATCCGACGTGACGCTTCGAAATTTGGTCCAGACCCACATGACTCATCAGTGACTCTAGACTCAAGGGGGCTAGTGTAGTGGGGCAAATCTGCACGTGGCACGTGTCAGCTCGGCAGGTTGTACGCGTCAGGTCGATGGTGGAGACCTCACAACTCGTGGGCGCCAGCTCGGCATGCGGATGCCAGCTCGGCCTTACCTGTTGCTCCTTGAGATGGGCCTATGGGCCGCCGCCTCCGAACTTGTAGGAGCCGCCGCACGAAACCCTAAGAAGACTCCGAACCCTAAGGGGACACTGACTCCAACAAGGAAACTGCAATCCATTTTGCTCTATATATAGCAAGCGTAAGGACAATACAAGGTACGCATACACAAGTATTCTAGACTATTGCTCCGAGTACAAGCTTACTGACTTGATCGTCGGAGATATTCCGGGGACACCAGTCCCGCACTTGATCTTTCTTTGTAGTTTACGTTAGCTCGGCTTCCTCTCTCAGGTCGATTGCGCCTGATCAGCTCGGCTCACTACAGCTCAGCTCGGGTCTGGTTTTTGGCAGTCGCATCAGTCTTCTTTTTTAATTCAACCACAGACATTACCAAAAGCTCGCAAATGAAGATAATACGGTCAAATCACTCAAAAAGAAAAAAAAAAGATAATCAGGTCAAACATGACGAATATCTTAAGGACAACATGTGGTTATAAATATATGTACCTGAACTTTCCTTTTTTCTTTTTTTTTAGCAGATGTACCTGATCTTTTCTTGTGGCTATTTCTTTCTCAATGGCTAAAAAAAGAAGTGTGAGCAATTCCTTGTTCGTCAGTGCTGTACTTGTTGCTATTTTTTTCTTGGGTCAAACTAGTATGGTAATCTATTCGCAATCATATGCTGCAGAGCGTGGAACATTACAGTCCACTGAGTGGTTATTTTGAACGGGGGGAGGAGGGGTTTGGTGGTAGAGGACGAGGGTGATAAGTGATTATTTTGTATATTTGTAATATGTTTTATTATTTAACTTTTGGTATGTTATGTAGAATAAAAGAATAAAAATTGATTTCTTTAAGTAATTGTTTCTTTAAGTTGTTAATTTTAGTCAAAACTTGTATTTGAGTAATTTAACTTGCAAAATTATATAATTTTTGTAGGTTTTGGTGGATGTTTGATTCGAATCAATGTGAAGTCAAAGTAATAAATTGGAGTTGACTCGAAGATGATTCTAATATGAAATCGAAGCGAAAGGTGAAGAAAAGTTGGAAACAAGAATTTGGCAGTCAGAAACATAGATTGCGCTTCATGTGTATCCAATTCAAGGATCCAAACACAACTTCTCAAAAGTTGAAATAAGACTCAGAAACGCGAGCCACGCCTTATGGATCCCTGAATCTCGCGTTTCAATGTCAAGAAGAAACATGGGAGCAATGTTTTAAAAACCGGACCGTTAATTGAACCGGTGACGTGAAAGGGTCGAGATTCAATCAATCGGACCGGTTCAACCTCGGTTCAATGAATTTTAAAAAAATAATTTATATAAATATTTATGCACAAAATAAGACATATAATGGACTAATTTAATACATTATATGATGAAATGTTTATTATTTTTGAATAACTTGATTTTTTAAAAATAAAATTTTTAAATTATAAGTTAAAACAAATAAATTTCATTTCAATTTCAATTATATCTACCAAAAAAATCTTAGATCTAACCCAAAAATATCATAATATTTTAAAATTATACAAAATTCATGTCTATGAGAATTTAGATTTTGTGAACTAAAATTTTAATTTACGTTTTGGGATTTAGAGATTGTAATTTAAAAAAGGAATTTTGGAGTTCGAAAGAAGTCAAGAGAATCGAAAATAGAAATGCAAACTTGATAAGAAATAAAAAATGAGATAAAAGTGAGTGGTTGTGGCATTAAATAATTTGAGTTAAAGAAAAATAATTGTTTTTTAACCTTTTTCAATTTAATGGACAAAAATAAAATTAAAAGATGGAAGAAAACATCAATAAATTAAAAATAAAGTGGTTTGATTAAAAAGAGAGTGACAAAAAAAAGAGGAGAGAGAGTATGTGTGTGTGTGTTGAAGATTAAAAAGAAAGAGCCATGAGATAATTAGATTTTGTAAAAAAAATGAAAAAAAGAAATATGAGTTTTTGTTTTATATAAATAAGTTATCAAAACAAAACTAATAAGATGTGATGGTGCAATAGTTACTACATTAGTCTTTTATTACAAAGGTCTTGAGTTCGAATCTTGATAGTTGCATTTTGCAAAACGTAAAAAAAAAAAAAAAAAAAAAAAAAAAAAAAAAAATCGAAAACCGAAAACCGCCGGTTCAATCCGGTCCGGCAGTTTTCACGGTTTAACCGGTTTTTGACCGGTTTTCTAACCTGGTCAACTATAGCATAGAATCGGACCGGAGCCATGGCCGGTTCGCGATCCAACCGGTTGAACCGGCCGGTCCGGTCCGGTTTTCAAAACACTGCATGAGAGGCGATCCGTTAGGTACGCTCGCGGATCACCGAGTCAGTTTTGCAACTTACACTTTTCACACAGCTTTTTAAATGTTTACTGTAATCAAATTTTGGTGGAAATTGCGTAAGAAATCATGAAGGCTTGTAGAATCAGAGAAGTATTTATCTTGCATGATTTTAGTGTGTTTTATTTGACAGGTGTCGAGATTGTACAATAATAAATATCTACTCAAGAAAAATATAATTTTTGTATATAGCAGTGAGTAGGGTCGAATCCATAGGGATTGGGGATAATTCGTTTCTTCTAGAGTCCTAAATAGGGGAAATTTTAGAAAATATAAAAGTAACTAATTAACCAACTAATAAAATAACTAACGAAAATAAATAGAAATTAATCAATAGTAGATACGACTCTAGTGAAATGTGCAACTTTTCATACACGATCCATTCAACTGATCATCAATGCAATGATTATTCAGTTACTTATTAATAGATTGGTTATAATGGTTATACACGCAATAAACAACCAACTTTACCTTAATTTTTCGATAGCCAAGGTACGATCGCTAATTATTTCCCTAACCAAAAAATAATCTTAGGTACGACCGCAGGATTTAATTTCTCGATTACATTAAGAATTTGAAAAGTCTAACCCTAACCAATAAACATGCTACGAGGGTTTGTTTCAATTAGATCATACGTTTCTCTAATATGGAACCAATCACGCTAGTCACCACTGGTATTAAGCAATCCAATAATTACGAATTTAACCGATTAATTTGGCAGTAGATTATTAGGTTAATTCGAATATCGATCTCTTGACATTCAAATAACAAAACAATCATAAAAAGTTAAACAAAAAAAACGTACGAATACCAATGAATAAAAGAAATGAATAAAACTAATTTGATCTCACAAATATTTGGAACCACATCTTCAAGTTAACCCTTGACTAGAAAAAAGAACTTAGTTACGCATGGCCAATTGAAGCAATTTGCAAGATTTTTCCAAAGCCAGCCGCATAAGTCTTTGATAAAAGAAAAACTAAAGAAAACTAAAGACTAGAGAAAAATCAAGCAGCCGCCCTCTTCTCTCATTGTTTCTGCCCTACGAAGTACTAGTCAAACGGGAGCCGGACTTTTCTCCTCCTAAATTCTAGTTCAAAACAATTCTATGTGCTAATTGAAAAGGAAAAACTTCCGAAGATAATGTGAATTGTTTCCTAAAAAATTAAAATAACTATTTGAAGAAATTCTCTCAATCTTCAACTCCGTGCTCGCTTGGACTTCGACTCGGATTTGGAAACTTCTACGCGCGAATCCCAAATCATCTTGTCTTGGCAGCAATTTAATGAAAAATATCCATTTTATTCCTTTTTTGGCTCCACCTCCCTATAATAAGCACCAAAGGCCAAATATAAATAGAATCCATCAATTAAAACAATATTTGGCTACAATCAAGGGAAAATAATCATAAATGAATAGTAATTTTGCACGCTATCATTATTATTTTATTTTTATATGTTTTAGTCATTTTGATAGCTACTTAACTAGGTTTCTAGTGAATTTTGCATTTTGTGGTTTAAATATGAAAAATTGCATTTCTATGGTTTTAAGTAATTTAAACTTTATATTTTTTATAAATTTTAATGATTCAATCATCAATTGAAGTAAAGTGAGAAGATATTTGGATGATTCGTGATGATTTGAAGTGATTTCAAGTAAACAAAAGTGTGAAATGTAAGCAAGTTCAAAAGAAGAAAAGTTTGACTACCTTGATACATTCTGGTAGTTCAGTTATAACTTGACTTACAAGCATTGGATTGAAATGATTCTTGAACCATGTTAAATATAAGATCTAGAGTTACATTTTGTAAGTTTAGTTCATATGTTTTCATGACCAAAAAGCTGAAATACAGTCTTGCATTTTTGTTGCTATACTTTGAAGCAAGGTTTTGACTTATTGAGGGTATTTTAGTCATTTAGTAGCTTACGAACATTCAAATGATATGATTCTTGATGCATTGGAAAGGTAACTCAAAGCATTACAACTTTCATGTTTTGTGAAAGAGTTAGTTTAACTTCCATCATTGAGAAATTTGCAGCTAAAATTCATGTAAAAATAGAGTAATTTCTAGAATCATCAGAAAAGTGCAAACCCGATGGGGAGGGCAACATGCTAGTCAAATATGTGACTACCCAACCATTTTCCACCCCTTGTCTTCATATTTCAACAATGCAACTTGCAACTTGTTCACATAACTTTTTGGACCATTTTTCTGATCAAATTTTGATGGAAGTTGCCCAAAAAATCATGGAGACTTCAAGAATTAACTTTTGGCAATTCTAAGAAATAATTTGCACAACTTAAAACATAATTGCTTGAAACTTTAATATTCTGTAAATAGGCCTCTTCTGAGCTTATTTTGGTAACTTTGGAGTCTAGAGAAACTACTACAAAAATGTAGTTTTACTAGTTTTCCTTAGTTCTTTAGTTTAGTAGTGTAGATTAGTGTAGGTATCCTATTTTTGTATCTATCTAAACAAGGGAGGAGATTGAGGATGAAGATAGAGAAGTTTAGAACTTAAGTGACAAGAGTGACATCTTTTCTATCAATTTATTTCTTGTATTGATTGTTTTGATATAATACAAGCTTGGTTCTTGTTTTCCTTTACTTTATGTTTAACTAGTTTTTATACCTAGGGGATCGATGAATTTTCTATGATTGTTAATTGAGTTTTTTATGCCTATTTGAACTTATTTCTTGAGCAAGTTATTTAAAACTTTTGTTTTACAATCATGATTAATTTGGTACCATTAATTGTGATTATTCCATATAATTTCATAGAATTTAATGATTCTATAACTTGTTTCATATCACGTTAGTAGGTGTGAAGTAATTATAGGTATGGTTGATACATTGGTAAAAGCATGACATATATTTTGAAATTATGGCATAACTAGTCAAGGAAAAGAAACTCATTTAACAAGTAATTTTATTTGTATGAGTAGATAGGAATTTCAGAATTATAGGCACATTTTCTTGTCGCTTTTAGTACTTTTGTTTCATGTAATAGCTTAGATTTATTTGCTCTATTTGTGATCATCTAAATAATAAACGACTTTGAAAACCACTGATAGTTGATAATCCTTTTTATAGGATTGACATCTAATATCCCCTGTACTCGATAAACAATTTGTATATTTGTTGAAAATGAGATATTTAGCTTTTTAAAATTTGAAATTAAGTAAAAACCTCATCAGAATCAATTTTGAAGAATCTCAAGGAGCAACTAATGGTTGATGACATGACAACTGTACAATTTGACATCCTGTCTCATTTGACCAAGAAGCTAATGCTTTCATCTACTCTATAAACGGGGGAGTTCATGACTCATTTTAACAACTTTGGAACCTAGAAAAAATATAGCATTTCACTGGAATTTCTTAATTCATTAGTTTAGTATAGTTTTCATCCATTCTTGTACTAGCTAGACTAATTGAAGATTGAGGATTGAAGACAAAGAAATTGATGCTCACAAGTGACAAGGGTTTAATCTCATCAACTCTTTATTTCTTATATTTGAATCTCATGTTTAGTGTTAATACAAATTTGATGTTTGTTTTCATTTTCATCATGTTCTGTTAATTTTGATACCTAGGAGTAGGGGTGTCAACGACTGTATTCGCGAGCAGCTCGATGAAAAGATCGGCTCGAGTTCAATAAAATCGAGCTCGAGTCGAGCTCGAACTATTCGAATATTTCAACAAATCGAATTCGAGCCTAAAAATGCTATGCTCGATAAGCTAGCGAGCTTTTCGAGCTTAAGGTATATTTAAATATATATAATTTTATATTTATAAAATTACTTAGATATATATAGTTGTAAGCTTAATTACATGTTTTACCTATTAAAATTCAAAATATAATAGGGGTATTCTTGTCTTTCCAGATAATTCTTAAACAAAAAATAAATTCACATATCAAACTCTAATTAGGTCAAGGAGCTTCAATTCAATCTTGTCCGCCTCCGCCGTCTTCTTTCTTCTTCCTCACCTCAGTGGCTCCGTCCCTAATTCCCTATTCCTTAATCCCCATTCCTCACCTCAATCCCTAATTCCAATTTCAAATCAAACCCATTTGGGTTGCTAACTCCAGCAGTCCAGCGTCCAGCCGTTTCATTTCGCTGTTGCTAACTCCACCCATTTGTTGTCAAATCAAACCCATTTGGATTGTGCAGTCGGTGCAGCCGTGCAGCGAGCGGAAGCTTGGACCTTGAAGCAGGTGCAGTTGTGCAGCAGGTAAGATGTTATCCTTAAGTAACTACCCTTTCTTTTTCTTTTTCGTTTGCATATTTAATTAGCACTCCTAGAATGGTAGATGACAATCTAATGGTTGAGTTCTTCTCTTCCCTTCTGTATTTCATAATACTACTTCACAAGAACAAAGGCTCATTTTCCTAGTACTAGAACGAAAATTAGTGCCATCCCGAGAATGGCTGCAATTCTTCACTAAGACACAAAAATGCGTATAGATTGCTGCTAAAGTGATTCATCTGATGTTGAAAGATATATGAAGTTTTATGGTACTATATATATATTTTTTAAATAAGATCATTTGTATTCATTGATTTATTAATATGTTTGGGGTTGAATGTGTCATTTCCTTCAACTTTGGTTTTGTCTGAGTTTTACTGGAGTTATCAGAGAAGCAACACAACTACAGCGTGTTTCCTATGCATGTCAAATGATTTTAAAAAAAATCTGGTTAATAAACGGTCTACTTGGTCAAACAACACGCCCAAGTTACATTTCAATACTCTTAAACATCTAAATTGAAATTATTTAAGTAAATTACCAGCTTGAGTATATATATTCACTGGCCAGAATATACCTTGTTTGCAACTTTGTATGTGATTTTATCATGAAAAGGAAGACCATGCAACATGCTTGTATTCCCTGGCAATTGCATTGCCTTTCTTTCAGCCTCCACATGAACCTGATGCAATTTAGGACCTCTTCACGTGAGTATCAGTCAATATAACATGCAGTATGAAAGTTGAAAACAAGATGACAAGGTATCTACCCCAAACAGGAAAAGCAAGTTATTCAGCAGACTATTAGCTAGAACTTGCAAAATTTGCCACTTTACTACATTTAGCACTAGTCATGTTAAGTAGACATCCTTTCAACTACTAGGCAGTGAGTCTGTTTGCAAGCAGAAGAATTCTACAAGAAGTACTTGAAAGAGCTTTGATTTCAGGAATAGCACTTGATTAATGTTGAAAATTAAATATACAGAAAATGCACTAAACCATGAAATTCTCAATTAATATCTATCTCCTCCTTTAACTAAAAGATAAAAGCACTAGTTTTAAATAAATCTACCATCTAGTTCTAAAGGACAATTAAAGACTGCCTCCAAAAAACTAAATACTCATTTCTCTAAGCTGTGGTAAAGACAGTAGTGTGCAAAACAAAACAAAAAATGGAGCTAGTTGATACGATGTATATCAGAATAAAAACAAAGCAAAACTGGTGTTCAGTATCCAACTGCTTTCACATAGCTTATAATGTGTCTAGAGATTTCGGTAAACTTGAATTTTTAATATTTGCATTATTAGACATTTTTAGACATTCTCAGCTGCAGCTCTTTGTGACTCTTCTGACCTCCCTGCAGCAGCCAGCCTTTCTACTGCTAATCTCTCTTCCATGCACCTTAGCTAATTTTTTGATAACTCTGGAAATGACATTTTTCATTCATCATCTTATTAAAGTGAGAGTTCAGATTCCATAACCAATTTTTACTTCATACTTCCATCAGTTCTTGCGTTAATAAATTTCTTCAAGAAATGTATTCTCTATTAAAAGGCTTCTATTAACTGATATAAAAGGAAAAATCATTCAATTAGCTTTTAATCTCTGGTTATATCAAGCTGAAGACTTTTAATTCATCTCAAAATCAAGCATGTGAGTTTTAATTCAGTTGTCCTTTCAACTATGAAATTAAATATACAGAAAAGGCACTAAACCATGAAATTCTCAATTAACATCTATCTCCTCCTTTAACTAAAAGATAAAAGCACTAATTTATATCTATCTCCTCCTTTGTCATTGAAGTTAGTTTTAGTTCGTTCTATTTTTTATTCTCAATCTTTATTAACTCTTGGAAGAAAAAGAAAAGCAACCAACTTAAAATGATCTATGACTGGTGCAATGCCTGCTATAGTTCTTTTTTAACCCTCTTGATTATTTTCAAGTTTGTTACGTATAACCTTTTTTATCTTCATTAGTAATTTTCCTTGTATTATAGGAATTCACCGTATTAGTTAAAAATGTTCAACTACTGGGATGAACTCGTTATGGAATTCGCTGTACTAGTTAGAATTCGCTCTTTTTTCTCATCCAAGTGCAGCTTTTGATTCAAAAATCAGCTAAAATTTCTTTGTTATAATTTTCAGGTCAGCCCATAACCCCACTTGAATCTTATTCGAATCGAGTCTTGTCAGGGAAAGATTCCTCTAATGCAAATAGTGCAGAACAAGATTTGGTAAGAATGGAAGCCGATCCTCAAAACTCACACAATATTAGTGAGGAAGGTAATGAAACAATAAATCAAGAGGCTAACGATGACCAACAAGCTGAAAGTAGAGAAGATGGAGATGGAGAAAGTGGGCAGCTAGGTACAAAGGAGGCTGAAGAAGGCAAAAGAGCAAAAAAGTCTAAAGCTTGGGATGACTTTCGAGAAGTTGTAGTAAAAGGAAAAAGAAAGGCAGAATGTATTCACTGCCTAACTAAATTAGCCCGGACTATAACAGGAACCACTTCTAGTATGATAAGACATAGCAACAGTTAAAGATTCATTTAAGACAATTATCACAAGCTTCTCAACAATCAATGCTCAATTTTCCACCGGCTGATGCGGCTGTATTTCCTATTCCTCCACTACATTCTGGGAAGTTTGAGATGGAGATGATGAGGGAGGCAGCTGCTAAAAGGGTGTTGATGCATGAACACCCATTTAGCTTTGTAGAGGAAGAGGGATTCAACTACATGCAGAAACTAGGGATGCCGGAGTGGAAAAAATTTACTCTTAATACTTATAGAGCTGATTGTGTGAAGATTTATGAAGCTGAGAAAAAGATATTGAAAAATCAGTTGAAGGATGTTGAGAAAATAAGTTTAACCACTGATTTGTGGAAGTCCAAGAACCAGAAGATCGAGTATATGGTGATCACAGGTGTGAGAACCCTGAAAAATGGATATATAAACTAGTGTATATTTCATTTGCATTTCTTTTATTCTTGGATAATTTTTTTTAGTATTACTTTTAATTGTTCGCAATTAAGTACGTAAAAATAGGTTTACGTGAAAAATAATATAAGAATTTCTAGGAACCTTAATATTCAAGCTTAATCGATATTTATTCGATGAAAATGGTTTAGGTATATTAGGGTATAATTAGGCGTTCAAATCACACTTGGGGATAATTTTTAGAATTAAGGTGGAAGTGAGAAATTAAGTTGAGATTAGGGAGCAGAGTGAAAAGACAAAAATACCTTACCATTCCATGCAAACCAAACAATCCCTCTGACCGCAAGTTCAATTACCGCAACTATCACCAATTCTATACGCAATCGATTCTAATACACGAAACCTCTGCTCCTAAAACCGCGGCACCATATTACCATTCTTTCTATTTCACATCTCAAACCACATTTCCGTTTCTGCTGAAGTGCAATCTTTTCCCTCTACACATATACTCAACCTCCACTACCGCAAATCACTTCATTATTCCAGCCTCTACCACAACTACTCCACACCATTCTTCCTCACCTCGTGATCATCGACCAGGAGAGAGAGAGAGAGAGCTACACTCTGCAAGCCGAGAGTGAGAGTGAGGGAGAGCCGAGCTTCTTGTTTCTTTTCTTTCTGTCCGTAAGCTAGAGAGGGAAGAGAGGGACTTGCGATCCATTCTGCCTTCTAACCGTGAGCTGGTGAAGGGACTGAGGGCTGAACTTTCTCCATTCCAGCCGCCATCCAGAGCAAGGGAGAGAGAGAGCTAGTGGTCTGCATTTTCTGGGCTGCCGAAGGGAGGAGGATTATTTCTGCTGCTAACCGTGTGTGTGAGCTCCATTTGAGGTAACTTCTGAGCTGAAATTAGTTGGTTATAGGCAAGTGAGGTCAGCTATGGACTTGCATGTGGTGCTTGTGAGGTTAGAGGAGGATTTGTGACTTAAGAAATCTGATTTGGAAAAGAATTAAAGCTGTCGAAAGTTTGAAGCTGGAATTGCAGCTTGTTTCTGGAAATTTGCTGGAAAATGGTTGACTTTCACTTGGGTAGGTGCTTGACTAATTAAAATCAGAAGATTAAGCTTTGCGTGAAATTATCAGACCGGCTAAGCAAGAGAAATAAAATAAAAAGAAACCAAATCTGCTACATGCATGTTTCATCCGAGACTTGTTGGAAAATTCTGGAATTGTGGATGATAGTAGTTGCTGTCCGAACTTGATTTAAACCAGAGCTGTTAGTAATTTCCATTAATTAGTCATGCATGTTGGTTTTGAGTACTTAATACAAGGTTTTAGCTGAAGAAAATCCAGATTTGCGTCTAACTTAACTGCTGGAAATTTTCTGGAATAGCCGAGAGACTTCATGTTTGTTTGCATTTGTAATTGCTGTCAAATGGGAAAATTTTGTTATGAATTGCATATAGATTGTTAGCTTTAAGTATTAAGTGAAGCTTAATGGAAGAAAATCTGAGGAAAAGTTGAATTGTGGATTGAAACCGAAGAAAAATTTTGTTTATGACTGAGTAAATGCTGGAAAATTTACGTGACTTGCCAAGGGAGTGAAACCAGAATTTGCAGTTGTTTCTGGAATTTTTCATTAGCAAACAATGTTTAGAAATGCATGAAATATATGTGACTTAAGTCTTGTAAGATATTCAGTTGTAAAGTACTTGATCCGTTGGATAAATTGACCAAAAATGTTGAAACATAGCTGCTGCAATTTTTTTTCCCAGCTTAGCCGATGGTGGCTCTTTTGAGTTTTAATGGAAACTTGGTGAGTGGGCTCTATGAATTCCCACAATGACTTGGATGATCTGATTAGCTAGTCAAGTATTTGCTTGTCGGATTTGAGTACTTAATATCATGTATTAGCCGAGTAAAAAGTTGGTTTTATGACCAATTAGCTGCTGGAAATTCTGTTTAGCCGATGACAGATTTATTGTGGTGGAATTATTTGCCAAAATTACATGTTATTTGTTTTATTTCGTGTCGGAAAATTTTGATGGTGGGCTCTATGAACTCCCTCCCTTGGATTGATGATGGATACAATGCTAGTTTAGTGTTTAAATAGGTAGATTAATGATACCTAGCTAGTCTAGACTCCAAAAGATGCATCGTTCAAAAATGTTCAGATTTGCCCTGTTTTAATCGCACCCCTTTTTGCAAAATTTTGAGAGTTTCATGACTTGTATATCATGTTGATATGTTGAATATATGGTGTACAAAGTTTCATTGAAAAATATTGAGGTTTGGTTGGTCAAATAAATCGATTTAACAAAGCTAGTAAATCTGGAACTATTTCCGAAATGCTCTGACCAGCTTTCGTATTTCGGCCATAATTTTGAACTCCAATGTCAAAATCGAGTGCCGTTAGCGGCATTTGAAACTAGACATTCCAACCTTTCCGACGATATAAAATTCACATTCTGGTTCCATGTATGTGAGCCAAACCAACTATTTTAAGTCGGCTGTTCTGTCTCTCTGTTTTACAAGAACAAAATGCTGAGGCTGCAACTTGTGACTCGAATTCGAGCTAGTTGTGTGCCGAATTTCAAAATAATTTCTTCTATGAAATTATAGCTCTATGAATGTATTTTCCAACGCCTTAAACCATGCCAAATTCCGAGTTAATTTGAGTGATCTGTGATCAAAATATGAAACCTGCTCTGCCCTTGAAAACCCTGATTTTTAGACAGATTTGATGCAAGGTTTGGCAAAGACTTGCTAACTGAATATTTTGATGCTAAACACTTACCAAATGTACCATGAACCAGGTTTGGAGGAATTTTCCTTTGACCAAATGTCTGAAATGGAAAAACAAAAGGGTCAAGGCAGTTTTGTCTTAGTATTTGCGAAATTTTAGGTGTTTGATTGACCACCTTTCCGAAGTTATTTTTCCATGAAATTTGGTAGAGGAACAACCCTTATACGGTAGTATTATACTGCTAATTATGGTGTTATTCTGAGGCCGTTTCATGGGTCAAATAAATTACCAAAGTTCATGACTCGAGTTTGAAAAACCCATGTTTCACAAGGGAATTTTAGTAACTTTGAGCTACCGTATTTTGGTGCTCAAAACCCCGTTTCTCGTTCCGTTTGTTTTGTTATACTCTTGGATTACAACACTATTAGAGTTGAAAATTTCAAAAGCTAGTTCCAAACAAGTGAATTTTGCCGAAATTCCAAAGTTGGCCAAAAACCAACCTTAATCTGCCTTATGAACCAAAACAGTAACTTTGAGTCATTTTTGACTATCTTCCATTTTGAATCATGGAAAAGTGTATTCTAGGAACTTTTAGTACTTTCAAAGAGGTTTCCAATAGTACCAAGTTTTTCAATTTTGGGCTTGTAGAGAGTAAGATATGATTTTTCAAAGATTATTTGTTAAATTTGGAATTTTCTAACTTAAAGGAAACTAAGGGGTTTCGAACTCTTCATTTCTGTCAATATCATTTGATTGTTTTACATTTCAATCCAGAGATGGAAATCAGATTTGTCTTGTATTTTAAAACTCCACTTTTGAACCTCGAAGTTACACGAATTCTTAGGCTCGTCTCCGCGTTAATTTCTTAGATTGCACTAGCGTACAATTTTCATCGAAAACTAGAGAATTCGTAGCGATATTGAGTGGTACTTGAATTATTATTTGCTCAGGCAATCGAGGAGATCTCCAAGAGGAACTCGGAGCGGACTCCTAAAATGCTTGTTTGAGACCTATTGCGCTTGTTGGACTAGGTGAGTGTTCCATATAAGAATACGTAATTGAGTAAGTCTAGAACATGCTCATTTCATGATCGTTAAGTATTTACCATACTCGTGCCTATTTAAGAAATATATATATGCATTGCATATCGACATGAATTGGTTAAATGATTAACCCTATCAAATGATCTTGTAAACTCAATACGTGCTTAGCCTGCTTGTTTTATGCTTATTTGGTTAAAGTGCTCTTGTGACTCGTTATGTGACAATTTGGAAAATGAGTTCCGATCCATCGAAGTGCGCAGTGTGTACTTTATCACACTAGCCGTTCGAGTGGTGACTTGCGTGAAACATTTTCTCGTGAATCTAAATGTAGTAACGTCGTTGGAGTGAATCTCCTCGACTCTCACATGGTAAAAATGGGATAATGGCCAATGATGGCCTATTAATATGGCAAATGCCTGCCAAATAACCATCATTACTCAACCGTTAACCGTCAACCGTTAACCGTTAACCGTGAACCGTTTACCAACCCACATGACTACCTGATTACCTGACTATTTGCTCACATGATTTCTAATCTATATGATTATTCGATATCCGTGAATTATATGCTCCCATGAAATCAATTTGTATTGCTTACGTGCTAAGTGTCCACTTGATTACTTGATTATCATGAATCACATGTTATATGAAGTTGTCCATCATTGTTAGGCGAGTGTGTACTTTACCTCACTCGACCTATTCAAATGATGAATTTTACTTTTGTCGAATTACTTGATTCCCTGTGCATGTTGTAAGCTATAAGCTGAACTTGGGCCCTGCCTCGGTTACTGACCTACTCGAGCCAGGACTGGGCTCGATCGGGTAGGTTGGAACCCTGGACAACCGTTTCGATATACTCGAGTACTACCACTGGAGGGATAAGGTGATGACCAGTCAATCGTAGGGATCCGGGAGTTATAAGGTGCCGATGACCGACAAAGTTCCACTGGAACACCGTATCCTTTCGTGCTTGCTTTACTATTAATAATATTATTGCTCTCCTAGTTGGCATTCTCGGGTCAGACTCCTCATGAGCATTAACCTCTGAGATGAAGCAATCCTTGTAATGTTCTTCTAGTCGGACGAGCCACTATTTGTTTGACTGAAAATTTATGAAAATATATTTATATGGCCATTCATTCCAAAAGTACTAGTTCTACATGTGTTTTCAAAGTAGTAATTACCCGTGTAATGATTATCACCTCATAGTAACATGCCATTGTGTAACCTCGAATCATGCATATGATATGCACAACTTACTTGACATATTTGAACTGTTAGAGCGTCTTGGAACCTCACTGGGCTGTGTAGCTCATCCCACGTTGTGGTTTTCTTTTACAGGTTCTGACAACTGAGGAAGACTTGAGATCTACTTGTACTTTAAGCATGTAGTTTGAATTAAACAATGTAGCTTTTGTTTCGGGTTGCCACTTGAAGCTGGAAAGGTGTAAACCCTGGGTTTGTATGTGGCTTGTACGAACGTATTTGAATTGTATGTCTTGTTTCTGGGGTTGTAATCGGGAAGCTATTTTAAGATTCGACGTTTGGCTATCTTATAGTACTGTTATCTCTGAAGTTAATGTGATTTTAGAAATTGATCTATTTTGGGAGAATCGATGTTGTAATAGATTAGGTTATACTTCGGAAGGATTTTTGCTAGCTTGCTTGCGTGAGTCCTGGCGAGAGTTAGGCAGACGGCCCGCCAACCCTCTAGTTCGCCTTAGGGGAAAGTGGGGTCGCCACAACAGGGCACTGAATTGATTGTTCTTGGAAGCTACAAAAGAGGATCTTGAACTTTATCAATCTTCCTCCACCTTGAAGAGGTATTCACATTTCAGACGCTCTATTCAAATGTGTCAAAGAGTGGGGCATCGAGACCAAAATTTTTACAATTTCGGTCGACAATGCCTCAGCTAATGATGTGGCTGTCCGGTTACTGAAGGACACGTTTTCGAGGTGTAACCCCTTAGCTTGTGGTGACAAAATTTTTCATGTTCGATGCTGTGCTCATGTGCTGAATTTGATGGTGCAAGATGGTCTCGGGGAGATTCTAGACATAATAAAAAATGTTCGTGATAGTGTTGACTTTGTGGGCCGAAGAGAAAGTCGACAAATATTATTTTCAGAAATTGTGCAGCAGCTTCGACTCCCCCGAAGAAAGTTTATTCATGATTGTAGGACACGGTGGAACTCTACATTCGAGATGTTGAACTGTGCAATCAAATTCAAAGAGGTTTTTCCAATATATCGAGAACGAGACGTATAGTATTATTGTTGTCCATCCGAAGAAGATTAGGAGAAAGTTGAAAAAGTATGCAGCATTTTAGAGACACTTTGGGCAACTACGAACATCATTTCAGGTAGCGACTATCCAACTTCAAATTTGTTTCTTCAAGAAGTTAAGAGAATAAAGCTAGTTTTGGATAGTAAGGCTAATGATGATGATGATTTCGTAAGAGCAATGGTGAGAAAGATGAAATTCAAATTTGATAAGTATTGGAGAGAATGTAATCTATTAATGGTTGTGGCTGCTGTCTTCGAGTCTCGACAGAAAATGACTGCTATAGAATATTGCTTTCCTAAACTTTTTCCACGTAGTGAAGCTCAGCAAAATATTGAAAAGGTTAGAAATGCAGTCTTTGAATTATACAATGAATATTTGCAAGCAAATGAATTACGTGAGGGTGGAAATAGAAAGGATTCTCAAGTTTCTTCAAGTAGTGTTTTCTGAAAGCAGTGCTTCTGGTTCGAGTTGGGATGATTTTGATGAGTATGTGAGGGAATATCAAACTGGAGCGCCTCAAGACTCTGAATTACTCATCTATTTGGAAAAGGGTCCAATCAAGATTGATTCAAGTGTGCCGCGACATGAATTTGATTGTTTGAATTGGTGGAAGAATAGCAGGCTCACATTCCCAATTTTATCCAAGATGGCAGCCGATATCCTTGCCATTCCTATTACTACAATTGCTTCTGAGGCTACATTTAGCGTTGGAACAAGAGTAATTGACTCTTATAGAGCCTCACTAGCTCCTGAAATTGTAGAAATGCTTATGTGTGCCGGAGATTGGTGCCGAAACATTCATGGAGTGAAAAAAAAGATAAAAGTAAGTTTATTTCAAATTCATGTTATTGATACAAAATTAGTTTATTACTTATTGTTATTCTTATTCTTATTATTATTTTGCAGAAATTGAAGGCAGCAAAAGAGATTCTATTTCCCATAAAATGAATGTGATAATTGGAAAGGTACATCGTTTGTATTTAACACTTTGATTCCTCTTCAAATATCTTGTTTTAGGTTTTACCACTACTATTTTATTACTTAAATTATTTTTTTTTGATAGGGCCTGCAGTTGAAATTAGAAAGTTGGAAAGGAGTATTGTGGAATGGACAAGAAGTTGCTGTTTTACTACTTTAATTGCAAAATTTGTTTCACTTTTTTAAGCATGGTTATTTCTTGACAATTGACATTGCCTGTTGAAGACATTCACTTGAATGTTGAGTTGTTGACACTTTGTCTTTGTTTTTTCTATTTGTGTGACTTGGTGGATGTTAGTTGTCTGACTTATCTTTGAATTTGGATGCTAGTTTTGATGTTAAAATATGGATGGATGGATTTGGATATTGGTTGGCAACTTGGCATAACGGCTGCAAAATTTTTGATAGTTTGATGCTTTGGCTTTAAATTGATATTTAAAGCTGGTTTGTCTTAGATTCTCAATCATATGGATGAATTTGAAGCCCAAACAGTGCTGTTCAGTGATGTATGGCAAAGCTTGTATCTTCCATTTTCAAGATTGTATCAAGTCTATCCATTTTTGTGATGCATATGCATTTTGTCTCGATGTAACTTTGCACATAAATTGTGATTTATACTTGAAGTTTTTGCATTTGCACTAGCTTGTCATTTCCCCAGCAAAATTTGTTAGAAAATGTCACTGTCAAAGTGATTTGGTTCAGATAAAAGGCTGAATGAAGGACAAATTCTGCTTAGGGATAGTAGATTGTTTGGTTCAGCAGGCTTTAAACAAGCACAATTTTAATGGTTCGAGCTCGAACTCGAGTTCAAGTTCGAGCTCGACCGCTCGAGTTCGAGCTCAACCGCAATTCGAGCAATGTCGAACACGAGCTCGACCGCAATTCTAGCAATTTCGAACACGAGCTCGATCCTCACGAATTTCTTACGAATCGAATTCGAGCATGTAAAACTAATATTCGTCGATCTCGAGCTCGATCTCGAGCCTTAAGCAATTTGTCGAACTCGAACTCGATCAAACTAGTATTCGAGCTCGATTCGATTCGTTGACACCCCTACCTGGGAGTGTGGATGATCTTGCTATGACTGTTCTATAATCTTTTCATGATTATTTGAGTTTTTTCTTGAGCATGTTATCTAGCACTTTTGTTATTACAATTATGATTAAATTTGTGCTATTAATTGTGATTGTCTAAAAGTGTTGTTCTACCAATGAACTTTGGGATTCAATACTAATTCATGAAAATGTTAAATTGAGGGGTTAGCTAAATAATGTAAGGTTGCACTTTTGTGGCTTTAACCAGGTAATTTCATCGGATCTAATGAATCTATAATTAGTTTCATATTATGTTAGTAGGTGTGAGTAGTTATAAGTGTGGTTAGTATAATTACGAAAGCAGTTATCACATACATTTGAAAAATAAATTATAACTAACCAAGGTAAATAAACTCATTTAACTAGTGAAATAACAGTTAGTAAATTCATAACGCTAACTGTTTTTATTACTTTTATTTCATGTTAGTAGTATAAATTTACTTGCTTTATTTATGATCATCTAAATAATAGAGGAGTTCAAATCATACTGATAATTGACAATTTTTTTCTATAAGATCGACGTCTAATATCTCCTATACTCAATAAACGATCTATATCCTTGAAGAAAATGAGGTAATTAGATTTATAAATTTGGAACGAAGATTTATAAATATCTTCAAAGGGAGTATACGTGAGAGGTTTTGATTGCGAAACCTCTTTCAAGCCTTCTTAGTTTTTTTTTTTAACATTTTCCTTTTAAGACATTAAATCTCCTCTAGAATCAAAGAAAAAGAAATCTAATTAGCTGTTTTGGGTTCCATGGTTCACATTTGTATGTTACCTTGTCATTAGTTAAACTTATTTCTTATTACCTCCGCCACCCCCCAATATCCCGGGCATATTTTTTGTTTGAAACTTATTCAGATTTCCTTCTAGGTCATATTCTTTTACATCTAGGACAATATGTTTTTTAAAGCAATAATTTACAATGCTACAGTACATTCAATCAAAACCATTTACTTGTCAACAGCAGCCGGGAGCCGGACTTGAGATTTGTTGCTGTGAAACAAATTTTTTCCCCATTTGAGCGTAATAAAAGAGCAGTGAGCTTGGTCCACATAAAGCAATCATAAAACGTCCTCTCTCCGTTCCAATTTCAAAGTATTGTTTTTTTTTTCATTCGTTTTAAATTATAGTCTATTTTTTAATTGAAAAATATAATTAACTTCTAATTTTTTAAAAATATCCATACTTACTATACTTCATTATCAATAAATATAACTTATCTTATTTAATACAGTTAACTTTTCTATCAATGATTGCTTTGATATATGTTTTGAATAGTGCAACATACCTATTATTATTGCTATTGTAATTAAAGTAAATGTACCGTGATTAATCATACTTCTGATATTAATATAAGAATATTTTAAAAAAATATTATATTAGATTTGCTTTGTCAATAAAATTAAATATTTTTTTAAAATTGAGTGAGAAAAAAAATAAGACTATTGAAACGGGACGAGGGAACAGCAAGTTATTTGTATCACACTTTTGGGTCTCTATCACACCTTTGGTCCACGTTACACAATCTAAGTATAGGGTTTCGGCTCTCTGTCAAGCCTTTGGCCCATGTTGCACAATTATTGGTTACAGTCCCATTCACAAGTTCGATGGCTTCGTGGAAAGTGTAATCCTGCAAAACGCTACAAAACATATTCACTCTCTCACTTGTAGCACTCGTCCTCGCTTTTTGTGTGACCCTTAATATTACACACGAAGTACTCCTTCAAAAATAATAATTTTAAATGTCCACAACTTTCATATAGGAGATACTTTGCCACATTTAGTGCACCCGTCGCATTTTGCCACATTTAGTATAATCAATTCCCATGAGAGGAGTTGGCCCGTCAAATTTTTAAGGCTGGGTAGAGTGGGAGATAAGGGTTCAAAATCCACTAATTGCCTCCCACTAATTATTACAAGTGTGACTCTCCAAAATTCAGATAGGTGTGTAGTGCACACGTTTGATCCGATGGTGGTTCAGTCCCCGTCAGTCTTCCCATAAGTCCAGTTGGATCCCCCTAGAATAGAATAGAGTAGGAGTAGGAGTAAATGTACGATAGACAAATACCGAGTGTCGAAAAAAGAAAAAAAAAAAAAAGAGATATTTTGCCACATTTGTGCCCCACCTTCTTTGGCTGATAATAATAATTTTATGAGTAATACTGTGAATAGCAACAAGGTGCCAAATTTCGTGAAGTTTCTGATGAGATTTTTTATTTTAAATAGAAGTAAAATAATTTGGCAACTCAGTTCTTAAAGGTAAAAATTGCAGCACTAAAAATGCGTGATCAGAAGAGAGCTCGGCCATAAGAAGAAGAATGGAAAGAAATGAAACTAAGGCAAACTTAGAACTTCTGATATGTTTTAACAGTCAAAGCTTATTTTACTTAATAGAGGTGGCAAAGTGAAATAAATAACGTCAAGAGTGAAAATGCAAATCACACGACAAATGTTAAAGGGCTTGTGTATTTAATCCTCAAACAAAAATAGGTTACCAAATTGTATTCACTTCTCCAATGTGGATAATGTGCATAACTGAGAAAACAAAGTCATCTTGTATACTCGTAAATTTTGCTTGTTGAAACTTCAATTCCAGTCTCATGTAAAATGAAGTAGGAGACAATTGGGTAAATGATACGGATCCATACCCAAATAGCAGTGTTGACCGCACAAAACATGGGGCTGGATTTGTAGTTTAGTTGAACTACATACTGATCTGACATTTTCCTCAAAATAATGGGAAAAGGACAAATAGGTATATGTGCGACAAATTAAAATACTTTCGAGATGCGCTTCTGATTCTGCCTATATCTTTGTTCAGATTATCACGTAGTACTATATTATGAGTTTTTCTAACGGGAGCACTTAAAGCACTCGTTTAGTATTCATCTAAACTATTATATATATATATATATTAATAATTATTTTTTATATTTATATATTTTTTATATTTAATTTTACCTATCTTCTTTTTTATTTATTTATTTTTAAATTAATTTTATATTAAAAAAATATGACATTTGAAATATATTTTAACAAGTGTTTTGTAAGCATGTTAGATAGACCGTACTATTATATAGATATTGGCTTTTCTACATAAATGATGCAATCTCCAGTCCCCAATAATTAGTGAACTTTGACTTACAAATCTTTGGAATATGACATCTCGATTTTCTATACTAAGGAAAAAGGCCTATTATTGTATGATGTCGGCAAGAATTTCTATAAAATCTTGATGTTGCATTTCCATTATTTCGATAGCAGACTTTGCAAGTTGAAAAAGTGAGGATGTTTCCTAGCAATTCACCTCCTTCTGCTTCCATATTCCGAAGGTAAGTTATCCTTTGCTCACCGTCAATTCTTGTCCTTCAACTTTACTTAATTGAAGCACAAAGATGGAAATCTAACTGCTTGATCTTATCTCACAGGCTTGAAGATAAAGTGGCAGTGATCACTGGTGGCGCCAGTGGGATTGGAGAATGCACTGCAAGGCTGTTTGTCAAGCATGGCGCTAAAGTCGTCCTTGCTGATATCCAAGATGATCTCGGTCGAGCCATTTGTGAGGAGCTTAATCCCGAAGGAGCCATTTCCTACGTCCACTGCGATGTAACGAATGAATCACACGTAAGAAGAGCAGTAGACACTGCAATCTCCACGTATGGCAAGCTTGACATAATGTTCAGTAACGCTGGAATTCCTGGAAATGGATCAGACAGAACGATCCTTTTGCCTGATCAAGACAGTACAGAATCGACAGATCACGAGAACTTTAGAAGGGTTTTCGATGTTAATGTTTTTGGCGCATTCTTGTGCGCTAAGCATGCTGCGAGAGTAATGGTTCCAGCTGAGAAGGGATCCATTATTATAACTTCCAGTGTTTGTTCAATGACTTTTGGTGATGCCCCGTATTCTTATGTTGCGTCCAAGAATGCCGTTTTGGGGCTTGCCAAGAATTTGTGTGTGGAATTGGGACAATATGGGATCCGAGTAAACTGTGTTTCTCCCTTTGGAGTTCCCACTCCAATGCTAAAGAGAGCATTACCCATGGTCAAGGGGAATGAAATAGAGGGATTTGTTTCAGCAATAGCAAATCTCAAGAAGGCAACTGTGGGAACAGAAGATGTAGCGGAAGCTGCATTATACCTTGGAAGTGACGAATCCAAGTACATAAGCGGATTAAATCTGGTGGTTGATGGTGGTTATAGCACAACCAATAAAGCATTGAAAGAGGCTAAGTTGAGCAAGAGCTTGTCAATTCCAAGCAAAATGTGAATTGTGATGAACTTGCTGCTGCTGCTTCTCCCTTAAGATGTCAACGAAGTGCTCCTGCTGCTGCATATCGCTATTGTGAGATACATTTATATTTTCCTTTTCCTATAATTTCTTATCTCCTATCAATTTTAAAATGAATTCTTTTTCCCATTTTTGAGCCAATGGGAAAAGGAAATGAGCAAGTAAGCCTGGAAATTTCTGTTGATGTAGAAAATCAACATATAAATAAATAAAATAAAAGAATCAAAAGCATGGTTGGTGTCCTGCGCCTTCCTAGCTAGAAAATTCTAACCTGGTATTCCTTTTCTTTCTTTAATAGTGCCACGAAATCTGTAAATGTTTGGAAATTCTTACAGCTTTGCACATTTCAGTAGGATGAGTACTCGATCTTCATCAGGATGTAAAATAGCTTAGGAACAGCAATGGAAGAAGGTAAATACAGCCGGCACCAGGGGCGGATCTACAGTGGGGGCACTGGGGGCACGGGCCCCCACTGCTCCCCTTACATTTCTATAGTATTCATAAAAATTTCATATAATTTCAAGTGTGTCCCTTGGAGTTTTGTGTATCCAATTGGTTTATATGCTCTTAAAGTTGGCTTAAATTTTACCTATTGCTACAGCTACTGTAGAATGGATTTTTTCAGTTATAAATATAGTGAAGGATTGATTACAAAATAAAATGGAAGACACTTGAATGAATTATTGCTTAGTTACTGACATTGAGAAAAATATACTTTGTGAAATTCAAAATGAGAAGGTTGTAAACTGTTATCAAAATATGAAAACTCGTCGTGAGCAATTGTAAATTGTTTAGTTTGCTTTTTGAATTAAAATTATTATTACATAAGAATTTTGAGTTTGTCTCTTTATGTTTTCATGGAATATATACATCATTTGTACTTATTGGTGAATATTTTTTTTTTTGCTTAAAAAACTAGAAAAAAGAATAAATAAAAAATTTTAGAATTACTTTTGCCCCCACTGAGAATTTTTTCTGGCTCCGCCACTGGCCGGCACAGTTTCATCCCACCATAAAACAATCTTTTCTCCTCCAATCAACCCAATGGAGGTGTATAAAATTTGTATCATTTTTATAAGTGATTCCAAGGTAATTATTCTTATTAAACCCATAGAGCCTATATCATATATATGATACTCGTTGTGTTGCTTCTATAATTTCAATAGTTGATGGGACCTATGCTCTCATATTCACTCAATCTCATGAATATAATGAGTCTCTGGAGGCTTATCTTATGCCATGTCCTTGCAAGTTTCATGGTTTGTAATGGTTGGAAGGTCGAAGATTGAATCCTAGAGAAAAATACCTTTATCAAGTTCGTGAGTTTGGTCTTCATCATAAGCAACAATGTTGCTTTAATTCTGATAAAGGCTAATATCACATAACTAAATCATACATAGGAAGTAGAAATGAAGGTAATCTCTCACTTGAAAGTGTACTCCACATAAAAAAAGAAAGCAAAATTGTTGAAGGTCCTAAACATGAGATTCAACGGTTTGTAGCCTCTCTGGGTACTTTGCAAGGATGGGAAAACGCAAAATAAACCGAAACGAAAAGTTTAGGGGGTCAAACTATGAAGTAACAAATATAAGGAGGTTAAAATATAATTTAATCAATAAAGAATTCAAGAAATTATTGGTGACGACGGCACCAGTGAAGGCACAAACTTTTCCTACAATCGAGTCAGTCTTGATATGACTTTAAAAATCGGTGCTAGATCTAGATTGATGAAGATGGGGTGTCATTCACTGTAAATAATGAGATGATTTATTTAAACTATCATGTAACGGGGGCAGACCCACCATTGTTGGGATGCATGTGGGTTGCTTTCAAGCAAGAATTTGCGAAAAAGAAATTTATATTTGAATTCAGCATGCAAAAATGAGTTGATTCATGTAAAGTCATCCCAAGTTACGTTTATACTCCTCTCTTCATTCATTTACTTAGTTTAATTACTAAAATAAGGGTTGACATTCCTTCTCCGTGTACGGTATTTGACAAAAAAAAAAAAAATGTCAATGCTAGTCAACGATGCTGCTGGCGAGTAGTGGCAATCTTCTCAACCAGAGGAGGAAGGTGGAGGAAATGAAAAGAAAAAGGGAAAAAAAAAACAGAAAGAAAGAGAAGGAAAAGTAAAGGACAAGAAAAAAAGCAATCCACCTACCGAATATCCAGTCAAAAATATAACGGGGCCAAGATTATTGGATTATAGGTAATAAAATTTAAGTGAACCCATAATCAATTAGGTCTGCCCAAACTTTCAGAGGCAGTGGGATAATTGGGTGTATTAATGGGGTTTATTTTGTTAGCCATGGCATTTCATATGCACTAATGCGTGTCTTCCTGGAGAAACTCTGTCAAGCCTCAAGATGTCAACCACAATTTTCACAAAGGCAGATTTGGGTTTGAAGCATTCCACTAAGTCCATAAGAATCACAATTGGTTGATTTCATTTTGTAAATGGATAGTCAATGTTGCGATAGAATTATAGCCACCACTGCCTTGGCAAGGAAGTCCTCCAAAAATGACATCAAGATAACGTATAAGAGGCAAGATTTTAGATATTAACACTTCTTTTCTTTTTACTAAATCAAATATCTGTTCAAGGATTTTTGGGATTTTTCTTCTCTTCTTTTTCAAGCAAAGTTCCAACAATGATGTTGCATTTGCAGTTTGGCGTCTCCATCATGATGATCATCGGAGAATGAGGTAGTGGTTTTTTCTCTTATTGATTTCCAATTGCATAAAGGGTTTTAGGTTTTGGTTGTGGGTTTTGAGTTTATGATGAAATTTGACATCAAGGACATTTCAAATTGTGTAATCTCGTGAAGGGAATATCCAACACCTTCACTTGAAACCACAAATTTCTCATACATTGTTTAGCATAGATGTAATTAAATTGGTTTTGTTTTCGAAAATAAATAATAATAATAATAATAATGTTGAGTATAATTACTTTTTTAAGAGAAAAATATAAGGTGTATATGCCCATATTTAACCATGTATAAGGTTTTTATATTTACTATATATGTATTCATGAATCTATTCGAGCAGTTTGCGAACAAGTTTATGTACAGTTTGATTTTTAAACGAGTCTAACATTATATTTGAACTCGATTATTTATTATATAATCGAGTCTTTTCCGAACTTGAATTAACTAAATAGAAACATATACACAAGCAGTTCGGTGCATTAAAAACTCTACTCTATGACATAAAATGTGGAATTTCCCAAATATATCCAACTCAAACGATATTTGACGTACTAAACTAGTGTTTAACCTAGGAGAGTTTAAAAAAAAAACTGAAAAAGTGGATAATTGAGAAAATCAAACTATTCCAAATCAAAAACAGAATAAGCAACCCGCAATTTTGAAAGAATTAAGTTACGACAACCTAATTGAAAAATAGGCTCAGTATCTTTTTCAATTTTCAAAAGGGCAGTTACCCAAACCTACCTGCATATGTGTTTAGTTGGTTAAATTAACCGGTACCTGAACTTCAACCAACCATTTAGTCATTTACGTGTAAACTAAGTTCAACTTTGAACTTAAACCAATTCAAGTTTTGAACTTAACTAATGAACCTGTCTCCCTTTTAATTCTTAACTAATGAACCTATCTCCCTTTTAATTTGGACATAAGCTGTATTATTTTCTTTGTTAACCATGTATATCTAACTCGATTAAATATCTTTAGCTAACCGGTAGAATAGGATTAAGATATGAAATGATATTATGCTAAATTGGCACATGCGGATCAGCGAAAATACAAATGGACTGGGGAATCAATCCATTGTGCAAAATGCAGGGGTTCGTGTTCTTACAATGTATATATATGTGATTATCCTATAAAATTAAATAAAGTGGTGCGATCATCCCAATGAACAAGGTAATAAGACCATTCCAAATTGAAGGGTTGTGCTTCATTTTGTTTGCAGGAAAATTTAACCCTCCACGTTTCATTTTCCGTTATTGTCTTTTTTCTTCCATTTATAATTCATTCTTTGAAAAAATAGAAAATAAAAAAAGAACAAGATACTCAAACCAAATTCACTAGTAAATGACATCATTAGTTGGCGTGCCCTAATATTACTTTTTAGGGATAATTTCAGAAATCTCAGGGGAGGTTTTTGACACTTTCACTAACATCCCTTGAGGTTCTCAAAATTTCACTGACTCCCTTGCTTTTGAGTTTTTGGTAACAATGCAATCCAAATCATATTACAATACTATTTTCATGTGTGAGAAGGTATTTTTATTCCATGGATACCCTTTTTCTCCTTGTATTAGTAGAAGATTAAAAGAAGATTAAATGATTAGAATGATTACTAAAGTTGAGGGGGTGTAAGTGCAATACAAAAACTTGTAAGTACAAGATTTGCCTTGTAACAGTTATTTGGCAGCAATTGCAACGGCTAGCTGCAAATTGCAATGGCCAAATTTTTGTTTCAGTAGCAATAGTATATAAAGCAGCTTAACTACCTCTACACCCTCAACCTATTATCATTCTTTGCTACAAGTTTTGGAGTGCTAACAAAGTTAATTTGTTGTGCTGTGTTTAGAGCTCAGAGTTAAAAGTTTTACCTGCAACTATGGCCTCTTCAAGCCATAGGGGAGAATCATGGAATTCACTCACATCTTTCTCCATTGAAAACAAGTTTTGCCACTGTAATCGCAAGGCAACCGTGATGATATCAGAGAGTGAAAAGAATCTGGACAAGTTGTATTTCCGTTGTGCAAAGTGCAGGTATTTTGAATGGTATGATGGAGGTGAAAAAGAAGAAGTAAATAGCAAAAGAAGCAACCTCAATGCAAAGAGAGGACTAGTTAAAAGTAGAAACCGAGATGGCATTCTAGTCAAGCAAGTTGAGGGGCCAATGCAAGAGCCAAAGTAATTTCTGAAACCAAGAGCCTTTGGGAATGTGCTGATCATCATAAACTTCACACTAATAGCTATATTTATTTTCATTCAAATATTTATTAGCTATAAACCTCACACTATTATAAAATCAATTCAATGAACTCATGTTAATCTACTGCAAGATTGTACAAACTAAATGATGCCCTTTCTGGTGATAAGAGATTCATACCAAAAGGCTAAGTTAGTTGGAATTCTTTTAAGCACCAATGTAAACCCATGTACACAGCTTTTTAGATTTCAGAGTGAAGTAATGAACAGCTACATTATTTCTTAGTCATCCACTATGCCAAGTTTGCAAATAGTTATGTATGAAAAGCAAACGAAATTAAAGATCAAATAAGGACACTACATTAGCTAAAATGTCTTAAGCATATCAGTAAGAAGACCACGTGTGCATCACTACAATCCAATAGTACAAAACACCATCTACATCAAACACTATATGCAAATGGTGAGGATTGCAATTCCACAGTTCTTAATGACTGTAAGTAAGAAGACATTAACAAAAGCATTAACAAAAGAGGTTCAAGTAGACATAACTAACAACTGGAATTTAGCAAACTTGTCAAAACAGCATGCTGAAACTACTGGTACTACTAATTTTTGGGATGCTAATTTGTAGATGCGTTTATGCTAACAAATTAGCATTTTGAGATGTAATAGCGGTGAAATTGGAACAACAGGATTAGTTAGAGCAAACTTGGATTTTTTGGTCCTACCACCAACTCTTGCTGCAGGACTTGCAGGATTGTGTCCAAAAGGCCTTTCTTTCTATTACATTTGAGACATAAACTACATTAGACAAAAAATAGTAGCTACTAGTTAGGTTATTGACAAAAATATGGGATAGCAGATCATTGGCATACCTTTCTATTAGCATGAGTAGTTGTAGTAGTTTGCACATTCACTTGAACATGTATTGCTCCATTATGACTTAGAGGACTTTGATTGCTCCCTTGATTGGAATGTACAACAGGTATATTTCCTTGTGCATGATCCTAAAACATGAGATGTAAGTTGCAATGAGATTTGCTATATATAACTCAAGTAGGGGAGGAATGATTATGATAACTGCAATTTACCTAGAGAACAGCTGCTGACAAGCCTGCATTAGCCATTCCTTTGCCTCATCTGCCTTTTCTGTTTGCTATCCGTGATTCCAAATTCAGTATAGTTGTAAGTAATAGTTAGGATACAACTGTTATTACCATATTTTGGCCAATGTATACCTGTTCAGCAGGAGTATTGTTGCTATTCCTTTTCTGCATAGGTGCTCCTTTGCAAGTACTCTTATTGTGACAAAAAGTTCCACAATTTCCACACTTAAGAGTGCTTGACCTCTTTGCCTATGCTGTGCAAGCAGTTTTATCAGTTTCTCTTCTTCTATTTACTTTTGGTCTACTAGGAGCTCTTCTCAGAAGTGGTGGCAACATAGTTGTTGGCATCATTTCAGGCATAGGAGGCCATCTTTTCACATCAGGAATGGGATGAATCATGTGGAAACAAGTTTTTAAGTACATGTCTTTGGTGAACCAAGCTTCATAGTAGTTCTCTAGTTTTTCTCTCCTATGTATATAACTCCTAATGCTGCATACTTGCATGGAATTCCAAAAAGTTGAAAAGCACCACAATCACAAATTCTTTGGCTCAAGTTGACTATGTAGGTTTTGTCCATATCACCAATCTCGAATGTGTTTTCACTAGCCATATGCATCTCACATTTTCTTGATACTTGGCCAATTTCTTTTAGTTTCTCAACAATTCTGAGAGTAATGTAACCAGTCAAGGTGCACCCTTTCTGGTACCTTTTGTGCATTTTTTTTTCTTGAACTTTCTTCTTAAACCATCAACCAAAGTGAATATGGTCTTTCCTTTTAGATCATCAATCCAAGCATTAAAAGACTCGGTAAAATTATTTGTGACATGGTCACACTTCAACTCAGTTGAGAATACGAGTCTACACGAGGCAATTCTTGGGGTTTTATTCATATATTTCCAAGCATTTATGTTAATGTTTTTAATACTTGCTATTGCATCATTTTGTCCTATTGAATCATAGCTTTTAGTTGCCTTTTAGAAAAAATTGCTAAGTAAGATACATGGAAATTGACTCTTGAAATTGCTGCATATATGCCTACAGCAATGCCTTTCAACTGCCTTAGGAATTATTTCCTCATAAGCAAGATTCAATCCCTATGACCAAAACAAAATGACTCAGCAATGACTTCCAGATTAAGGCCCCGTTTGGAATCTAAGTTTTTTAGAAATTTGTCTAAAACTTTACTGTAGATCACTGTAGAAGTTGTAAAAAAATTTTACTATATAAGTTTTTTATAAACTTTACTATAGCAAAATTTTTTTTTCACTTTTTCAACCAGTTGATACAAATAGGTCAACGTATCGATTTTCATATATTTCACAGTAATATGCAATCTCAAATAAGTATGCAAATTATTTGTTTTGCCAAAATAATTAGGGGAAGTTGTGAAAACGCCGCATTCATATAAGTGGCAAGGAATCTAGTAAACAAGTATATCACCAGAAGGCTTCAATTATTACATACCAAATATTCAACAAATATTAAAAAAGAGTCATATTATACAAAAAACTAGTTTGGACTACATGGGAATCAAGTAATTGTTGTAACAGAATCAAAGAGATTTTATTAATGCTGTATATTAACTACAATTCATTCTAATTTATATATATAATTTTCTGGTATACTAAATAAGGAAAGTCTACACTTAATTCTCTTAATTTTAGAGACAACTTATTCACCCTGATTTCCTCCACTAATTTACTTAAAATATCTCCTAAGATTACTCATTCAATTTACCTAAAATATCTCCTAAGATTACTCATTCAAGATTCCTACACTCCCCCTCAAGCTGGTGAATATAGATCGTCCATTCCCAACTTGACAACACTCTCATGAAACATATTGCTACACAGTCCCTTGTCATCACATCTGCAAGTTGAAGTCCTGTCGGAACATACAGAGTACAAATCAGTTCATTTTCTAGCTTCTCTTTAATAAAGTGCCTATCTATCTCTATGTACTTCGTCCGATCATATTGCACTGGGTTGTGAGCTATACTTATAGCAGATTTGTTATCACAGTATAGCTTCATCGGTTTGCTCCATTGAATCCTCAAGTCTTCTAGGATAATTTTAACCCACAATAATTCACATATCCCTGTTGCCATAGCTCTAAATTCTGCTTCAGCGCTTGACCTTGCTACCACACTTTGTTTCTTGCTTCTCCAGGATATTAAGTTTCCTCCAAGAAATGTACAATATCCCAAAGTTGATCGCTTGTCGACTAGAGACCCTGCAAAGTCTGCATCTGTGTAATTGCCAGATCAATCCCAGGACCCTTTTGAATAAAATTTCCTTCCCTGGATATGCCTTTAAGTAATGAAGCACTTGATAAACTGCTTGTAGATGAACTCCTCTAGGATCATGCATAAACTGACTAATAACACTGACTGAATAAGCTACATCTGGCCTAGTATGTGCGAGATAAATGAATTTCCCAACAAGTTTTTGGTACATCTCTCAGTCCACTACTTTATCTCCATAAGCCTCACTTAATTTGTGGTTCTGTTCAATAGGAGTTCCAACTGGTTTGCTCGCTGTCATGCCTGTTTCCTTGAGCAGATCCATAACATACTTCTGTTGAAAAATAAAAATTTCCTGCCTTGATCGAGCCACTTCAATTTCTAGAAAATACTTCAATTTTCCTAAATCCTTTATTTCAAATTCCTTGACTAGGCACCACTTCAAATTTTTTTTCTCTACTTCATCGTTTCTTGTCACTATAATGTCATCCACGTATACAATCAAAACAGTAACTTCCTCGAAGACTGAATGCTTGATGAACAGAGTATGATCTCCTTGATTTTGCTTGTAACCATTAGCTATCATTACCTTGGCAAATCATCCAAACCAAGCACGTGGGGATTGTTTCAGCCCATATAATGTCTTTTTTAACGAACAAACCTTGTTCTTGTCAATCCCACTAAATCCCGGTGGAATGCTCATATAAATCTCCTCTTCTAATTTTCCATGAAGAAAAGCATTCTTCACATCGTACTGCTACAATTCTCAATCAAAATTAACAGCCAAAGATAGCGGAATTCTTACTATATTCATCTTTGCTACTGGAGCAAACGTTTCCCTATAATCTACTCCATATGTCTATGTGTATCTTTTCATGACTAATCTCGCCTTATAGCGTTCTAGGGACCCATCTGTCTTAAACTTTACTGCATACACCCACTTACAGCCCACTACTTTCTTGTTCTTTGGTAACTTAACTAATTCCTAGGTCTCATTCTTCTCTAATGCATCCATTTGTACTTCCATAGCAAGTCTCCATTCTTTCTTTGATAATGCTTCAGACAATAAATTAGGAATAGAGACTATGTTTAAGGTGGAAAGGAAGTTTTGATGGTTTGGGAAAAACTTCTCAAAAGACACAAAGTGAGACAATGGGTATAGGGGTCTTTTGGTGCATTCTCGGGTTTTTTTCCTTACAGCAACAGGTAGATGTAGGTCCTGGTCAAGGCTAAGAGGCTCATGACAAGGTGATTTAGTGCTGGAAGAATGGTCAGTCGGTGGTGTAGAATTCAGATTTGATTCGCTCATTGTTACGTCATTCCCGAAACTTGGTTCAGAGGATTGGTCTTGCCTTGTAACTACAATGGGATCTTCTTTCCTTATATACACTTGGTCAAATCGGAACCAGTCATAGATTTTACGATCTTCTTCTTTTTTTCCTTCTACCACATCAGATTGAGGAATTGACTCTCGAATTCAGGTTTGGATGACTCAGATTTGGACAACTCTAAAAGGTGAAATTTTAACTCCTTATTTCCAAGTGTATCTAACTCTCCCTGAAGATAAGGAGTGATGAAATAGGGTTTATTTTCAACAAATGTAACATCTGCCGAGACATAGAGTTTTCTATTAGGTGGATGATAACATTTGTAACCCTTTTGAGTAGATGAGTACCCCACGAAGACACACTTACGAGCACGAGAATCTAATTTCCCACGGTTATGACTATGGACATGAACAAAGGAAGTATATCGAAAAATTCAAGGAGTGAGATGAAAGGAAGATCGAATATAGAGGTAGAATTTGGATAGGTTATCTAGTGGACTTTGAAAACCCAAGATCCTGTAAGGAATCCTATTTATGACATAAGTTGATTTGAGTACAGCTTCTCCCCAATATGCTTTTGGCATATTTTGTTTAAACAGTATGGCTCTAGAGCACTCAAGAAGATGTCGATTTTTTCGTTCTGCCACTCCATTTTGTTGTGGAGTGATGATACAGGATGATTCATGTATGATTCCTTCTTTTTGGAAAAACAAACTCAAGGTTTGATTGAAATAATCACGAGTATTATCTGAACAAAGTATTTTATCTTGGTTCCAAATTGATTTTGAGTTATTGCATGAAAAACAGGGAAAATATGACTCAAACTAGACTTATTTTTGAGTAAATAGATCCAAGAGACTCTTGTGCAATCATCGATAAATGTGTGACAGACCACTTAGACCTTGAGATGGTTGGAATAGTTGATGGCCCCCAAATGTCACTATGGATTAAAAAGAAAGGAGAAGACGATAGAAAATGGTACATGAGTGTGTTTAGCATACTCACAAATATCACAATGGAAATACTGAACATCAAATTCCTTGAACAAGGAGGGAAACATTATTTTTAGTGCAGAAAAAGACACATGACCTAGATGTCTATGATGCAACTAGATGACATCCTTATTGGAGGGTGAAGACAATATGGACATGACAGATTTACTAGATTCTGGTTGACTTGATGTATCCAAGTAATAAAGTCCATCATGCTCCTTAGCTAGTCCAACCGCTGAGGTTTGGAAATTAAAAGAGCTGAATTTTCCATTGAAGGTAATTCTAACATAATACCCCTGCGACTTTTTTCTGCACGTACCTGGGATTTGCTTCGGTTAGAGAGGGAAATTCTGACTTGCCTAGAATTTGAATTTGTACAAGATCGAATTCAGAGTTTAGGCCAGTCAAAAAATCATAAACTCGGTCCCTTTCTATGAACTTTTTGATAAACACTACACATTTGCTACAATTCAAATCAAGTGTCTTGTAATAATCCAGTTCCTGCCACTGGTTTTGCAAAAAATTGGCATACTCCGTCACTATTTTTGTCTCTTGTTTTGCTCCAGTTGTCTTTGTCTTAATGTCATAGATAAGAGCTGCATTATTAACCTTGGAACATGTCTGATGAAGGGCATCCCAAATTGCTTTTGCTGTAGGAAGAAACATACACCTATCGCTAATTTCAGGAATCATGGAATTCCATAACCAAGACATGATCATTGAATCCTCTTTTTCCCATGCTTCAAACCTCGCCGTTTCACTATCCGGTGCTATTTCTAATAGATGACTCAACTTTCCTTTTCCTTTCAGGAATGTTCAAACCAATTGAGACCACTTCAAATAATTTTTTTCATTTAGTCTATATGCTGCCTGGATGTTTTGAACCTTTGTTGTGCTCCGTGTAATTTGTTCCTCTTCCACAGTTAAAGACAATTGTCGCGTTGAGAATGTAGCATCCGCCATGATTGAATAGAATCAAGTAATTGGTGGGAAGAAAAACATGTATAGTAAAAGGAAAAACAATGAAGGCTGGAGAGAATAAGAAAGGAACCAGCAATTAAGGCTGGAATTGACAAGAAGCAAAGGTGATTTTTTTTTCCAGAACCCTAGACGAGCTCTGATACCATGTTGTAAAAGAATCAAAAAGATTTTATTAATTCAGTATATTTCCTACAATTCATTCTAATCTATATATACAATTTTCTGGTACACTAAACAAGGAAAGTCTACACCTAATTCCGTTAATTTTAGAGACAGTTTATTCACCCTAATTTCCTCCACTAATTTACCTAAAATATCTCCTAAGATTACTCATTCAATTTACCTAAAATATCTCCTAAGATTACGCATTTAAGATTCCTACAGTAATCAGTGTGGAAACTAGGACAAGCCACCATATACTACTTATTTCGGTGCATCTACATGTGATCAGCCATTGCATTTCATAATTCCTTCCAATCATGGAGTGCTTCTAGAGTGACTTGAAATTGTGGCATTTGAGCTCCCTCAGTACCTCCGATATCCATATTAGCAGCATCCGTCAAGTAAAAGTCATATGGCTGCATTTCCCTAATGAAAGTGTGCCGTACACAGCACGCCACTACAATGTTTCTCTGTACCCTAATAGGATAGTTTTTCATAGGATCTTTCAAAATTTTAAATCTCATTTTTCATACCCCAAACGTTCTCTCTGTCACATTTCGAATTGAAGAATGGCGGCGATTAAATAATCGTTTCTGTGCTGTCTGTGACCTCCTTCCTGAACCACTCTTGAAAGGGGCCATGAAACCTGGCATGTGTCTCTACGCTGCATCAACTACGTAATATTTTTCAATCGATGGTACGGGAAATACTGCACTGGAATTGGAAATAGCATCCAACAAAACACAACTATCATGGACACTACCTTCCCAACCAGCTCTGACGTATACAAACCTCATATCGTGGTCATATGCAGTAAAATATTTTGTGAAATCGTGCCCTTTCTATTACGAAAGGCATCATGTTCCTCTCTTGGCACTCTTACCGAGACATGGGTTCCATCAATAGTCCTAATGCATTCTACATTACAAGTTTTGCCATAAGTTATATGCAATTTAATTTAGTATTTTAGGGAGAGGGGCAAGTACCTTAAACCAGGGATAAAACCATCTATTATTCCGTATTCTAGGATGAGTAGCATCTGTGTTCCTATGTCGGAATGCAATAGGTGCTAATTGCACTAAGGCCTGACACAGCCGACGCACATGTCGATGAATTGTCTCAGTGGAATGCTGGAATCGCTCACCTTGCACTCTTTGTGTCAAATCATGGCTCACACCATATAAAGCAACTGTTACTCCTTCCTCTAAAGACACTTTATCACAGGAACCCTCAGTAATGTATCCACCTTCCCGTAATATTCGGCATAGCTGAACAAACGTAGCCATACTCATGTGCATGTTCTCGAGCATCCTAGTGCAATGTCCGTCCAACAGCTCGTCAACCCAGTCCTAACCTGACATAGCACTTGTTCGGACTAGCTGTCTTGTCCTTGGTACCTGATGCCTTTGAAAGTGTCACGATAGTATTAGCACAACAGTTGCAGTATTTCTTGCATCATTTGGGTCATCTAAATTCACTCCAAAATTAGGCGGAGCCCTATCCATTTATGTCGAGAAAGGCAACACCTACACCTTGAAAACATGTGACGGATAAGCACCAAATAAAATAATTAACAAGTATATCAACTTAGAAGTTACTCTTATATTGAAGTAAAAGTCATATTTATTATTTTGAACAAGTCAAGTATTTGAAATGGAGCACTATTTTGGTAAGTCTTAACATGATCCAAACCATGAAAAGTCACAGCTGTTATTGTTTAAACTTGTCCCAACAAAGAAAACAAGCATCTGGCAATCATGAATGAAAATCTATTACATTAACACATATGTTCAAAGCAATCTAAAATGGGAAGACGCTCTAGGCAGAAATGGTCTCAGTCATCTAGTTCGCCCTCCTAATCTTTAGTGCATATAACCGCTTCCTAACCTTACTCTTCTGACTCAAAAATATCCTCTGATGGGCAGGGGAATCAGCCAAGGTCACAGCTGCTGTGACCGCTATTTTATCGAGCAAGCCTTCTATATTTTCTAAAGCTTTGTTTGCCTTAACCACCGAATAAAGGCCATCATCCAAGTAAACTGGGGGAGCAGCAACAGCAACAGATATGGGAGGTGGGAGAGGTGAGGCATCTATGCTCCGAGACGTGCTCTAATCGAAAGCGAAAGTTACATCCATCCAAGATATTGCATTGTTGTAGGAAATGCGACTTAGACCACGCAGGAGGTCGCTGTCTTGATTTCTGGCGGATGAAGATTCCAGCGTCTTCCTTTTCCCTTTGCCTTTTGAATGTTTGGCATCCGATTTCCTAATTGACTGCATAGGCGGGTTCATATCATTAGTCAAGTCCACGTGCTCTGGGCCTTGTCCACCCATATTGTTTGGTGATTGACTTTGCCTCTTCCATTGATGTCAACTGATGGCTGGTTTGAATCCCTTACATATCACCTTTGGACATCCATTTTGTCAAACACCTCCAACAAAATGTAGAAGACATGGCAGTCCTTCTTGTGATAATTCTCGAATGATAGATTCTCCTACACATTTAACACCAAAAAGAACATAAGATGTAGGCGCAAAAAATTAGGGCTGATCTAAAAGTATGTGTAACACAACAGGAAAAAATAATGCATCCACCTTAATCACAGCTTGCCATTGGCTTTCGTCCATGGTTACAATATGCAAGAGAGGATCCCAGCCGGCCCCAATGACTCTCAATCGCATGCGATTGTATTCTTGTGTGAGACTGTGTAATGCATAATACTTTGCCTTGATTTGAGATAGGTCAAAATGGCACCCTTTTTTAGCAAATTTATCAATTATTGTGGGGAAGACCTTACTCTTCAGGTTTCCCTTGTTCATTCTATTAACTCTTTTAAATTCCACCAAGTACTCCGCAAATTCAAGTTCTCTCTCCATTGAAAATTGGGCTCGATCTTGCCTTGATGAAATAGCTTTACTTGCCATTTGTTTTCTTATCTTTATGCACAACATATTTATTAGCGAAATTGGCCATAAAGCATGCAAAAGGGAGACTAGCATCTATTTTCACAGCATATATAGCAATTTTGGAACAACAGGTGAAGCACGTGTAATGAATACCTTGAAGTAATTGGTAATGCAAAGTTGTAAGCCTTTCTCTCCACACTCGGACTAGCAAGCGCTCACAGGATCAAGAAGTACGAGTTTTCCAATAGTGAAAAAAATAAGATAGTTAGCTCTGGAGAAGGAAACAATCCAACATGCAGGTAACAGTAATTGAAATTCCCTAATACAAACCTCTAGAAATAGATCTAGTGCGCAGCAGCATAAACCTGTTAACAAAAGAAAGTATGCCTGCGTCTCAAATTGTAGAGGATAGCTTAATTATTTGTTTCTATAATAAAGTAGAAACCTATGCTAAATTGCCTAATGGAATTCCACATTCAAAATATTAAAAAGTAAACATAGAATTGGCCATAAATTATGCTAACTCTATTTTTCTCGAATCAAAACACAACAAAAATATTGCACAAGAAACTTTTTGTAGATAGAATGTTAGCATTAAGGTACTTTTTTCTGTCCATTTACTTATTTCATTTTGACTTTCAATTTTTATTTGGGCAGGCACAGGAAGACCAGAGACACAAAAATAAAATGAATACTGTGTTCAAAGTTGTAGAAAAGTCAATAGTAGCAGGAGTGGCGAGGCACTCATGCAATTTTGTTTAGCATGATATGTTTCAATTTCCAACACTCTGGAGAAGGAAAACTCAAGAGTTGTCTTGTTGCTAGTAAGCAAACCAAAATGACTTCAAATGTATTGGCTGAACATTTTGCAATATAACTTATTCATCAAACAGATACAAGCCGGATTACAAAATTTCTTCAAGGTGATCCTCTGTTTCTCAAGAGAACAACTGCACAACTTACTTTCTCAATGTTGCAATATCTTTTCCACTATGTCATGAAAACACTCACTGAGACTAATGTTTTCATTTAGCCTTAGCAAATACACTCTGAACGTACCTTCTAATTGCATATAAACTATAAAAAGATAAAGAGCAACAAGATTTCTCAAGCTAATCCTATATAAGCAGAAACTTACATTATCCTTTGTCAATATTACTTTCTATTTCTTAGCATATCATCTAAACATTTCACTAGGGAAGAAGCAGTCCCAGGTGATTCATTAATACGACAACTCCTTGTAACTTGTCTCAACGAATTTCACCCACGGACAAATCAAATGTAACTACATGAAGTCTTCAAATTTATAAAAAAACCTTTTAGAGCACAATAAGCTGATATTTTATCCCATAAATTTATAAATGCCACATCCACTCAACTATGAATGATGTGGCCAAATGCATCATCTCTAGATGGTAAAAAAAAAAAGAAATAAACCAGAAGCTCTAGATGCAAATGAGATCCTTAAAGAGAAAAGATCAAAAAATAACTACTACAAAATGGGCCAAACAAGAGGGAGAAATTAACTAATGACAGAATCATAAAGCTGGTATTAGCATCATAATAAGCAATTTCTAGTTGACATATGATAGCATATGAACTAAACTAGGAAAATTCCTAGTTAACATATTATAGCAAACACTCAGCAATTATTGACAACTGTCGTTCCCCCAATGAACAACTAGATTCAAAATTTTGATAGAGTCGTTTGGAGCTTCATGAATAGCTAAAGTTAACATAAAGAATGACAAAGGGAAAACTTATAATTTTTCCTTGCTGAAGAATTTTGGACTTCCAACATTACCACAAGTATATATCAAATTACTTCCAGTTACAAAATGATGTGGTGAAGTTTGCAAGAATGTGAGCCGAAGTATGCCAGATCAGAAAGAGAAAAAATAATGATGACATTTTGCACGAAAGGAAAGAAAGAAAAGAGAAAAAATAATGATGAAAAAACACATATCGAAGCAATTCTAGCACTATCAGATCAAAAAGAGAACAAATGTACCACAAAGGGCATAAAAATTAGCAAGAATCCCACCAACTATTTTTTGCCAAGAAGATTTAGAAAACTAACGAAAAAATGAAGCAAATGGAAAGGAATCTAATATACAGCGACTGCTCAGCCATTGCCGGGAAATACACATAATCAGCTGCATCTAAAAAAAAAAAGGAGCAACCTAGCTCAATTCAGTAAGTTGTGGTACTGATGTTTGGCACCTGAAAGTAGAGGGCTTTTGTAGCGGCAAGGACAAGGGTAGTTGTTGCTGGGCGGACCGTCGTGGAGGACACAACTATCAGCCACCGTAGGCTTTGGCGGACTTCAGTGATCCTTCCAAAATGCTGAACCTTCGGTGAACAAAGCTGGATCGACTGCAAGACTACTAAACCAGTAGAGGTCTCACCAACTTCACCCGCCGCTTCGCTTTGGGTTTATCAGCTTCCGACAAGCAAGAGTAGCTTGGTTCTCCAGAGGTGCAGCAACTAGAGCAGCTTTCTTTCTGTGCAACGAGCTGACACAAATGGAGAGATCTTCTACTTTGCTATTGATGAAGACAGGCAAAAAAATGAGCCAAACGACGTCGTTTTAGTATATGACCAGAAAGTTTTTTGCAAGCTTTTAGGCCAAAATGAGGTCGTTTCATTAAAAGTTTCAGACAACTCCCAAAAGTTTTTTTCAAGTTTTTTAGGGTTCCTGTAGCAAAAATTGTTAAAAAACTAGTAACAAACAAACTTGTCAAAAAATTGAGGTTCGAAACAGGTCCTAAAACATGAAAAGCTTTGGACACAAATTTTACCTTCTACTTATCACTCATGAATGTTAAAGGTTTGATGTTATCAAGTGGTCCAAAAAACTCAGAAAAATAGTAGAAGAACCACCTCTAAGTATCCTTGCTCTCACATTTAGCTACAGCAAAGGCTAAAAGAAATATGCTGTTAGCTGAATCCAAAGCAATTGCTATGAGAAGTACACCACCAAATGGACCCTTTAAGAAACAACCATCAAACCCCACAAAGGCCTACACGCTTCCAGAAATCCTAACTTTTGTGCTTTAAACTGATGAAAATTCTTAGAAAGGTAGGCTCAACTAAGAGATTTGACCTGTCATAATGTATTTTACATATGCTATTGGGATTATATTTCCTTAGCAGCTCAGCATATCTTGGCAATTTCTCATATGATTCAGTATGTGTGTCTTCTATCTCAACTAGTGCTTTGTTTTTGGCTGTAAAACTTTGCATTTTACTACGCTTCACACCATAGTTAAGCAACTCTGTCTCTATCCCTTTGTTGGTCATATTAGGATGATCCCTCATAACAGAAACCAACTTCTTGGTCATCCAGTCAGATGTGGACTCAGCACATTGTTTGTTCATAACATAAATGTGTTTTGGCTGATAAGTTTTAATCTAAAAAGTGATTGAATCAGCCACTGGTGATGCATGAATTCTTCATTAATATCCGTCAACACCATTGATAGCAGTAACTCAACTCTTCTCATTCTTTAATCTCAAAATGGGAAAGCATTTTTGAACGAATGGTCTTTCAAGGCAGCTTAGAAGGCATCCACATTGATGAATAGCTGACTCTTTTGAAACTCTATCTCATCTTTGCTATTGTAAATCCATATTTTTTTGTCTCATTACTAGTCTCATAGGATCATTTTCTTTCTCAAATTCAGAATCAAGAACCATAATATTAGCCTCATTGCCCTTAAAATCAGAAAAATTAGTATCACTGTCCTCACTATATGCATTTAAGGCCTTTCATCAACTACTTCCTCCTCAATGTCACTATGTAGGTTGTGTTTCCATGAAGAATCAGAGCTAGAGTCACCATAATCATCATCCAGCTCTCCAAGGTCTACAACTGCCCTGCTAGGAATTTGTTTAATACCTAAATTATCTTCTTTGTTCATAACTCTCACATTCACTGAGATATTCTCTTCATCAGCTAGAATAATTTCCATATCAGAGACATGCAAGTTAATTACTAGTTTAGACTTGTGTATTTTGAACATCTCAGCAACTGAATCATCATCATTATTCATCATGCAATGTTTTTTAGGAATTTCAAATCTCATCTGCATAAGCACATTAACATTCCCAGGCATTTTACTCAATGCCTTCTCAGTTACATCAAACAGCAAGTTGATGTACGTATAACCAGTTGGATCCACCTATGGAATCCTGATTTTGTTCCCATTAGAGTGAACCATAATGTTATAGGCAGTAGCAAGAGTCCCCATTCTACAATCTCAGCATTCACATATGATGATGATCACAAACAGAGCACGTTTGACAAAAATTCATATAGAAACTAGAAACATTGGTTATATAACTCAGCAGCAGGCTATTCAACTTTCATTAACATAAGAATCATTATGATCAACCAATCTTCATAGCATACGTATAGCACAAGATTTCAACATTATGATCAACTCAAAATTTCAGTTAACACACATAATATGCAATGTCTTGAGTTAAATGTCAATGATCAACTCAAAAAGCCACTTAAGAAACAAATTGAATGTTCAATATCAAGACTTAGGCAACAATCAAAGGTGGTATGACTGATCAAGCAACACCAATAAAGGAAAGTTAAAGTAACAAAGAAATTCATACCTGTACCACTGTGGTTGCAACTATTTCAGAACGACAAAATTCTTCACTTTGCTGCTGCTACTCCAATGCATATCAAAAGCACTGGTTTAATACAATTTCCTCCAATTTTTTTTTCTTCTTTTTCCTCTGTTTCTTCTCTTATATATATTTCTTCTGATAGGTTCCATTTTTGTTTTTAAATTTATGATTATTTTCCCTTGATTTTAGCCAAATATTGTATTAATTGATAGATTCTAAATATATTTGGTTAATGGTGCTGATTGTAGGAAAGTGGAGCAAAAAGTGGTTAATTGAGGCAATTTTCCACAAAACTCTTTACCAGTTTGACGTGGGCACGATCAAGACATGCTGTCAAGTTCGAGAGGCTCAAGATTTTCCTGCACATGGAGCTTTCCTAATTCGAGTTGAACTCTGAGTAAGACTTTAGTTGAAGATTAAGAAGATTCCTATTTTTATTAGTAGAATATTTAGTTAGGAAATATTGAATATTATCGTTGGTAGTTTCCTTTTCCACTTACGAGTTTACTTCTTTTAAAAAGCTATAAAGTAGGAGATAAAATGGAAAAAGTTTTCGGTTAGCTATGGGATTGATTAGTACTTCTGAAAGAGCTATTTCAATGGGGATTCTTGAAAAGAAAAAAAAAAGTTTTCGGTGGCCCTCAGTTGGAAAGAAAAAAAGACGAACAATGGTATGATTGGATTTGTGTCAGGTGGACACATGGGCTAATTTAAAATAACCCTCATAGCATGTTATTTGATAGAATAGGATTTCTCTAATTCTTAGGGCAATTAGGAAATTGAACTATAAGGTCGTATCTAAAATTATTTCTTGATTAGGAAAGTGGTTGACGATCGTACCTTAACCCCCAACACAGTAAGGAAAAGTTGATTGTCATTGCGTGTTTAGCAGTTCTAACTTGTTTATCAGTGAGTGAATGAAATTATTACTGCATTAATAATCAATAAGTAAACCATTTTCGAAGTTATTTCTTAGCTATAGTTTATTTATTATTACTTCAATTTTAATAAATTGTCATTTAGTATTTTTCTTTATTTGAGTTGTGTAATTATCTCCATTTTTTATAAAAATCCCCATTTACTTTGGGTTTTAAAAGAAACGAATTTTTTCCAATCCCTGTGAATTCGATCCTACTTACCACTATATACAAAATTTATATTTTATTTGAGCAAGTATTTACTATTACACAAGTTCGACACCTGTCATCTTCCCTTGTACTTCATATGGTTAGAATGTTACATAAATGATCCCATCTCCTTGTCAAATCATAGCAGGCACAAAATGGCACCAATATTGTAGCTCAATTGGCGCCTTCCTCACTGATCCAAGTTTAATTTATGCATTAGCCATCAAATTTTTGTTATTGTTGTTAAGCTTAATTAACTACTTTAGATGCCATTTTCTCCAACTAAACAGTAGTAATAAACCCAATTTCATCAAACATACTAGTAATTTTTGCCTTCATGATGTCAGCAAAGGGGCTCAATTTCCTATCAAGGGAGGTCAATGAAATTTTGAGAACCTCAGGGGATGTCAATAAAAGTGTTAGAAAGCCCAGGGGAGGTTTCTAAAATTATCCCTCCTTTTTATAGAGATAGTATGTAGGCATTTCAATGGCTGGGCCTAAACTGAATATAATAGATCTACACCCAAATCTGCGCAAACTTCTTGACCCTAATGGGCTTGAAAGAAGACCGAAAGGCAGTTGCTAAATTGGATTGGATAACTTGGAGGTATTCATGGAAGCTTCCACAATTATGGGACAATTAGTTTAGCACACCAGATCGTTTCAAGGATATTAAGACTTACCATAAACTCCAATAACCTGCTAAATTAGTTACGGATTTGCAGTCATGTAGTCTGAAGGTAATGAAGGGATTATATTGCATTATTTTATATTGCTAAATCAGTTACGGATTAGTTTATGTGATGCCTCAAGAAAGAAGATTTTGGTCAAGAAAACCTTGAACCAGTCGAAGGAGATCCCAGTAAAGTCCATAGAGGTTATCCCTCTTATGATCCGTGGTGAGTTTACTTCCTCCCTTTTTCGTAGGATGCTTGTCTTCATGATCGTGTGGACAGATCTCTATCGCTCTATGTGCTTGTGCTTGTGTCATTTTTTCTTTTTCTTTGTGTGGTTTTTGTTTGCACCTTTGGTAATCTGGTCCTGTATTCAATTGTATAATTTATTGAAAAGTTAAGTATGATTTCCATCTATTTGAGAGATCGATACTTCGAATGGTAGAGCCCAAATGGTGATGTTATTGATTGCATTGGTATTTATCATCAACTGGCATTTGATCATCCTTCACTCAAAAATCATACTATTTTGGTAAGCTTTTCTAAGGCAAGACAAGGAAAAATCTCTACAGTTATATGTAAATAAACAAAAGTAAAAATTTTTACTTGGATTTTGCGGATGAGACCCAGTTATTACCTGGAGAAAGGAAAGGAATATTCAATTTTGAAGATGATAGCCAGGATGATTCAATCACTCGATTGTGGCAACTAAATGGGAAATGCCCTAAGAAAACTATCCCCATTAGAAGAGACCAAAACGAAAGCAATGTTGTGAGATATGCAAAGAAGAAGCATAAACACATTCCCCAACTTTCTTTAGTTGATCTCAAGCTTGTCAGCAATTCTAATCTGGAGGTAACACAAACAATTGAAAATTTTATTGTTAATAGTATGTAGAATTGTTTAAAAAAAAAAAGAAGAGAAAAAAAGGAAGAAGAAGCTTTGTTACACATGGCACAGTTACTTGAAACACTAATTTTGGAGGTTTTCGACTCCATGGTTTTTTATCATTATTTTTGTTGATTTTCTTGTTCTTTGATTTATTTTCCATTTCATTGGTTTAACATGCATTTGCACTTGTATCAAATAGCAAGTGTTAGGAAATTGACTTTTCTTGTAGGCAGATTTCTTATTTTGTATGCAAGTAACTAGTTTCCTTATTGATTTTAGTTATTTGAAGTAGTAATCAAAGAATTTCTTATTTGTATGAGTTTAGGAATAAGAGTTATTTCCTATTCTGTACTAGGTTAGAAATTAACAATTATTTCGTGTTATTACTTGGGTATTGTCCAAGTAATATAGTTTATAAATAGGTGAAAGTTGGCATACTACAAAATAGTATACAAGGGCGACATGTAACATTATACATGGGGTGAGAGAGGATTTTTGAGAGAGAGAGTTGACTCAAAATGTTAAAGCTTATTGTTGGAAACTTTTCAATAAAACATGAAGGTGAAGATTGGCATACGAAACCTTTCCAAATAAGCTTGTAATCTTATGGTACACTAAGATATTCTTGACCCGATACAAAATATTAGCTGAAATTTATTGCATATTCTAGATCTTCATAATTAAGATGGGACAATAGGAGTGAATGGGAAACAGTCATTAATCTCTTATTAATCTGATTGACAAACTTTAATCTATACTTTGTCTAGATATGTTAAATGTGGTCCAGGGGAAAAAAGAGATTAAATTGTTAACGACAAAATAATCAAATTTTTTCCTCTACGAAAACATTGGTTATGAGAGAAAAAGCTACAAAGGCACGAAAATTTTCTTTTCTATTTTTTACTTTTCATACTCGTGGCTGCCTATTGTTGTCTTCGTATTCCTTAACGGTAAGATGAGACTGATCCATCAGTTGCTAAAACTATAGTTTTTCCTTCCTTCAGCTTAATTACAAAGTTTCTGTGGATTTAATTTCGGCCGCTACGAAGGAATGTATGTTGGTGTGATTGTGATTTCATGCAAACAGTTGTGGTATTTGTTATATTATTTGGCGTATAATCATATATGTTATTGTATTCGTGAATTTTTGGTCAAATGAGTAGACACAATTACTCGATAAGAAAATAATATATTTATATATTCTTGGGGAATTCCACAATATATATATATAGAAAAAGATGATATAGTCCTTGGGACCTAGCTATTTTTGTTTGCTTAAACTCAGTTGATTTAAAATTTACTCAAACAATTCAAGTTCACTTTTGAAAACTACTCAATTAAACATGAATATTGGCAAGACAAAACATTTTCCAAATAGTCTTGGTAACCTTATAGTACACTGATATATTCTTGACAAAATGTCAAGATACAACAACATTATTTCATATTTTAATCATGTCATATTCAAGATTAAGTTGGAATAACACTAGTTAATAAGAAACATAGCAGTGATCAATCTTATCCAATTCAAACACTCTTCACTTTATAAGACCCAACTCGATGATGCCCCAAGAAGTATTAGGCCAAGATTTCTCCTTTCCCTTTATCACCAAAAGTCTAGCCCATGCAACCCATGCTTCCCAAGACATCCTCTTATCCCAAGGACTTCCCCACTCCAAAATCATTCTCAGCCCCTTTTGAGCCTCTTTTTCACCCTCCTCAAACCTCCCTTTGCTCAAGTAAATCTGACCCAAAACCACATGAGGCTCTCCAACAAAAGGGTTCTTCTCAATTGCCCTTATCAACAGCTCCTCAGCTCTCTCCAACGCAATCTTGTCTCCTTCAAAAACAGCCTCCCAATACAACTCCCGCCCAATTTTCTGCTCTTCTGCATCCAAAACTCTTGTGCAGTTCTCAAATACAGGTGGGATTACTAGCTCAAGCTCTTCATCTCTATCATCTGCTAAAACAATAACCCCTCCATTATTTCTTCTCCTTTGCTCAAGGAAAATCTCCTCTTCTCTCGCAATCAAGGCGTACAGTGCACCCATTCTTGATATTGAATTCAGCCATAATCCAGGCTTGCCATTACCTGGCCATAGACCATAGAAATTATTGCCTGAGAATTCCAAACGGCCATTTGAATTCTCAAACAAAACATCCTGAAAACCGAACAGTTGGTCTGAAAAGTCTGCCATTGTCATCAGGAGAAACACAGCAACCAATCTTCGCGAAACTGGAACTTCTTCTCCTGTTCTGATATGCTTCACTACTACCCCATCAGCAGGCAGAACAGACCTGAGTTTTACTCTCCAACTTTCCTCCTCGTTAAACAATCCTTTTTCCTTCGCATTCCTCAGAGAAATCTCCGAAAACTTGAGGTGTTCGTCCAATTCTTGATCATCATAATGAAACAGAAGATCATCATGAATCAAAGGATGACGAGGGACAATGCAGAACATGTGGATTAGCCTCTCAACAGCTTCTTGGACGTGGGAACGAACTACATCCCGACCGGTGGACGGATCAAAGATGGCAAGATTGACATAGGAATTGGAATAAGCAGAGTGAAAGAGCCCACAAAGGCAAACAGCATCAGGGGCTTTCCACAGCTTGAGAATGCGATATATATCAAACAGATGTTCAAGAAAACTTCCATGCTTGTGCCAGCACTCGCCTGCCCCAACTGAGCGCAGGACTGAGACTAGATAAGGAAGGTTTTTGTCCACGTTTTCGAGCTCTCCGCGGAGGAAAGGACGGGCGAGTTGCAGAAGGTCATTGAGATATTTATCTTCTGAGGGAGATAGAGTAGAAGGCATGGTGGCTGGGTTTTCAGAAGATGGATGAAGATTTGAGTAATCAATTCAGATATGATTAGAAAGAACGAGGAGTGCTGATGCTTATATAATGGCTGGAGACATGGAGACATTAGACTATATGAAAATCATCGAAAATGTACAAGGATTAAGGAAAATGTGTTTTACACTCCAACTTTTTGTTATTTACGGTCCTATCATTTGTTTCATAATATAATCTAAGAAATAAAAATTATACTATTAAAATAATAATAGCAGCGCGGTTAACCGAAAAAAAAAAAAGAAACCAAATAATATTTTTTTAAGATTAATTTTTCTTACATTAATTATATTAATGATTTTAGATGTAAGTCTCGCTATTTTAATTTAAATGTCAAATTTCATATATACTCTATTCATCTCGAGTTATTAATGTATAAAAAATTTATGTGGCTATCATAAAAAATGGATAGTAAAAAACGACAAGGTTTGATTGGCTATGTGAATCCAAAAGGACATGCATGATGATGTCGAGGCAGCTGTCACCCATTCAAGTAGAATACTATGCTCCGTTATCTTGAACTACCTGTCTCGGGGAGTCTGGGGGGTCTTTATCTCTTAGCAGCGGGGCACCCTGTGGGGTTAAGTTCCCACATCGCTTGGGGGGGTTTGAGGGGTTTAGTAGTTAAGTGCTGCGGAGCACTTCAAAAGTTGCCGGCTTTTGAAGTGTCTTCGCAGAGTCCATTTATCGAAACACTCATACAAAAAACTGTGAGTTATGAAAGGGGGTTATCTTGAACTACCTCGGCCAAGTTAGCTGATAATTTTGTTTCTCCTCCCCCCGCCCCCCCCGGGCGGCGGAGCCGGGGCGGGTAAAGAAAAAACGTGAAGTGACAAGTAAAAGAAAAAGGGAAAAATGCTAACTGATAATTTAGGAAATCTCAACCTTCTTCAAAAGGAGTTTCAAGTTTTTTTTTTTTTTGGAAAAAAATAATTTAAAAGTGTCTAAATGCTATGAGAGGGAGTATACATTAAATATTATTGTATGTGTATAAATGATAAATTCAGTATGAATTAGATGTCATAAAAAAAAAGTAGCTTTTCAGCAAAGAGAAATCTAATAAATTTGCTTGTGTTGATTTTCAATTTGCAAAAGTATTAAAAATGTAATGCAAGGTGACAGTGCGCCACCATGCAAAAATTTTTTATCTTAAGCAGTTCCAAGACAAAATTTACTCTCTTAATTAGACATACAGAACAAACCACAAAGCTAATTTTTGCTTTTAACGAAGAGACTATAAAAGTTTATGGCGGGCATGTCAAATCATGCTGGATGACAAAATTTCGTGATTATTGATCTCCATGCATGGATGACAAAATGCCTGCAAATAGCTATAAAGCTTGATAAATGAAGACTTGAAAAAAATCTTTAAAATTACGAAAAAAAGGAAAAAAAAAACAAAAACAAAGATACCATTTCCAAAAAAAAAATTGAAAAAAAAGCTCTTCCAAGTGATAGCCACAAAAAAGGAAAAAAAAAAAAAAAGTTGCCGACTTGGGAGTATTCCCACCATCAATATCGAACGATTTAAAGCGGCCTTATTGTCTATCAAATGCCTGAAATGAGTTCCATAAAAGAAAACAAATAGAAGTCAACAAACATTAATTATTCCTTTACAAATATTTTTGTTACAATTCTAGGTTGCAAAATGAAAGATTTCCATCCCATATGCTGCTTGTACGGAGGATGGAAAAGAATTATTGAAGACCTACATTTTTTCGTCTATCAGACGAGGCTATGGGATGTCTATGAGCTTAAATTTCTATTTAGAAATGATATTTCAAGTTAGTTTTGGCATCTGACCACTTAGAGAATCTAAATTACGGGTTTCTAAAAGAAAAAAAAAAAAGAGTAAAAGTAGAGTGTTAGAAGCTAAGTAGTGCAAGAAGCATTCATTGGTCAAAATAAATTGGGAATATTGTATAGAGATTCACAGATTAATTTAAAAAATATCATTTATCTTGTAGGATATTTTTCATGATCTTTAGCTTTTAAATAAAGTAAATAAAAGAAAAGAAAAACCTAAACCAAAAATAGCTAGAAGTATTAAGTTTTCAAATCCACAAAGTGATCCAAGAATAGCTAGTCCATTTATCTCTTAAAATTTTGATGCGAGTAAACAGTTTGGATTGTAGGTTTTTTTGAACTAGCATGTTTTCGCAATTGAATATGGTCTACTGTAAAACTCATATAGTTCTATATATTTTCGTACACACAAGTGTTCGTGCGTTTGAAACGTGAAAGTTGCTGCCAATCGTATGATTTGATTTTTCTATCCTTAGAGACCCCATGCAAGACTGCAAGTTCTTTCCATCCACTGCCAGGTAGAAAGCGGAAATTTCATTATGTACTATATGACTAATTGCTAGATGGTACTGCGGCATCTCTCTGCCGAGGGCGGCCAGCTGATGACAAATATGGTTCACGGGACGCATCTTCCAAGAGATTTTGCTGGGGCATCTCTAACCAGGGTGACTAAATAGAGTTCAGGGGACTCATCTTCCAAGCAATTGCCCACGGGACCACCACAACAGCTTTAACAGGGGTCAAGTTGATCTTACTCGGCCATGCTCCTAGTGGATACATACATACATACATATATATATATATATATTTGGTATAATTCACAGGTGTTCGCATCTATTTTACAGTCTGCGACTAATCCTGTTCGAATCGGGTCGAACCCCTTGCAGGAAGAAGCTCTCCCAACATTTTTTTTTTTTTCATGAATTTCAAATCCGAGATCTCATGATTAAGAGATACAAACCCTTCTACTTGCACTAACATCCTTTGGTTCGGCCATGCCCCTAGTGGATACAGCACTGCATTTGTAGTAGTAAGTGGTGTAGCGTCTGTCGAGGATTTAGTCACGAATTCAAGATATATGATTTAAAATTTTTCTATTCTTCTCACTTCCAAAATTTCATCCCTTTTCTACTATATTAAAAAAAAAAAAAAAAGTAGTATGGCATCTGTGTTCAACGCTTCATTTGAAGTTTTGGATACCTCAAAGTTAATGAACACAAGATGAAAACAGAGGAAGGCGAAAAGAGTGCTAATTGGGTTTTGAGGATGATCAAATCAAAATGTTTCGAACTCCATATTCTTTTTTTTTTTTTTTTTACAGAATTTTGGATTTTTTTAATTATTAAATACCCTTCATGCCTTTTGAATTTAAAATGTAACAAGTAGCTCCACTAATATAGGAATTTGGTTTGAAGTTTATGCATGAGAGGTCAAATATAGATGAAACATCATAAGTCTTATAAGAAGTAAAACGGTAATTTATAACATTTCAGCCTTCAAATTAGTGATGCTAACAAAAATGACAAACTATATAGAAAATAAAAAAAGGGATATTCATTAGTTATGGATTTAAAAAATCAATAATGTACTATACCTGAAACCTAAATTATGAAATCACTAAATCAAAAGCAAAGTCCTATCGGTCCCTCAAAGTGAAAATTTTTATTTAAATTTTTTTATTTTTGATAAAAGTAAAAGCAAAACACTACCAGTCTTATCAAAAATTTTAAAAAAATGTAAAAATATTAGTTTAAGAGAAAGATATAGAACATTTCACCGTAAACTATATCAATTCAATTTGTATATATTTGATCTAAATTCAACACAATTAGGTTTGAATAAGAGTGTAAAACCCAATCACTAAAATAACCTTGGGTGTTATTGACTATTTTGTGTATTTTTTATCGTCTTCTTCATATGTAAATATGCAACACTCCTATGTCATTCTTATAGTCTAAATCTTTTTTATTATTTTTTGGTAGTTGTAAGGGAAATTATAAGATATTACTCTCCGTTTTTTTATTTTCATTCTATGTGCGAATATTTGCAACCACTGTGACCAATTTGTATAGTTTTCTTATTGTGAGAGGTTAAGTTAAATATATTCTAAAAAGGTTAAACCAAATTGCATGTTATGGTTTTTTTTTTTTCCTCTTTTACCTCAAATTTTACCTCTCAATTTTACCTTTCAATTTGGAGGATGAATACATAATCAACTATAAACATTTTCAAAAGAAAGGTTGACACCATTCAACCCAATTTTATACCACAAATGACTGAACCTAGTGCTTTTATTTTAAAGATATAAATATAAGTATATTTTAAAAGTGTAAAACTATATTATAAGTTATGAAAAAAATTTTACTCGCTTCAAATTTTAACTCTTCAATTTAAATGTTGAAATGTAAACCCGTGCATAGCATGAGCTACAATGCTGTATTTATAGTATAACTAATTGCTAGATGAAACTCGAGCACCTCTAACTGTGGTGACTGGCTAATAAAGGTGGCAAGGAGGGCGGATGCCGGCTGGGAGGGGGCCGAGGACGGGACAGGGTAAGGGGGGAGTTATTTGGCAATGGGGCCTACTAGCATGACCAATATGGTTCAGGGGACTGAGCTTCCAAGCAATTGCCCAACGGCCCACCACAACAAGGGATCAAGTCGAGCTTCTTGAGGTGATGGCCCGATGTTCTTACCCAGCCATACCCTTAGTGGATATACCACAACACTAGCTAGCACTAGTAAGTGGTATGGCAGCTACCGAGGAGATTTTGATCATCTCGTTAAAGTTGAAGTATCAGGAATTAGATTCTCGTTTCAAATCTCTCTCGCATTTCTTAAGTCTCACTTCTCTTTTACTAAAAATTTAAAAAAATAAATAAAGTGGTATGGCGTCTAAGCCCAACACTTCATTTGAAGTTTTGGATGCCTCAAAGTTAATGAATAAAAGATGAAAAACAAGGAAGGTGAAAAGGATGCAAAATTGGATTTTGATGATGGTAAAATCATAATGCTTCCAACTCCATATTCTTTTTTTATTTTTATTTTAGATTTTTGGATTTTTTAATTATTAAATATTCCGTCATTCCTTTTGAATTTAAATATAAAAAGTTACTCCACTAATATACAAATTTGGTTTGAAGTTTATTCATTAAAGGCAAATATAGATGAAACATCATAAGTCCTACTAAAAGTAAAATAGCAAATTATAATATTTTACCTTTCAAACTAGTAATCCTAACTAAAAGGACAAACTATATATATATAAAAAAGAAATAATATTCATTAGTAATGGATTTAAAAATCAATAATATTCCTGTAACCTAAATTATGAAATCACTAAATTAAAACAAAGTCCTAACCATCCTTCAAAGTGGAAAATTTTATTTAAAATTTTTATTTTTAATAAAATTTAAAAAAATGCTAGTCTTACCAAAAATAGAGAAAAAGATAACAATATAGTTTAAGAGAAAAATATAGAACATTTCACTGTAAACTATATCTACTCAATTTGTATATATCTTATCTAAATTCGATACTAATTAATTAGGTTTGAATAAGAGTGTAAAAGCCAACCACTACAAATAACCTTGGGTGTTATTGACTATTTTGTGCATTTTTTATCATATTCTTCATATGTAAATATATAACACTACCATGTCATTTTTATATTCTAAATATTTTTTATTATTTTTTTGTAGTTGTCGAGGATATTATAAGATATTTCTATTAGTTTTTTATTTGCATTTCTATATGCCAATATTTGCAACCATTGTGGTCAATTCTTGATTTTGTATAGTTTTCATAATATGGGAGGTTAAGTTAAATATATGTATTCTAAAAATGTTAAACCAAATTGCACGTTATGAGTTTTTTTCTTTTGCTTCCAATTTTACTTTTCAATGTGGAGGGTGAATATGGAATAAACTATAAACTTTTTTTTAAAAAAAAATTGACACCATTCAATCCAAATTTATATCACATATAACTAAACCTGGTGCTTTTATGTTGAAGATACAAATATAAGTACATTTTAAAAGTATAAAGCAAAATTGAAAGTTATGAGAAATTTTTTTTCTTTTGCCTCAAATTGTGCATAACACGGTCAATATGCTAGTATAACTAAATTTGATAGATGCAACTAGGGCATCTCTAACCAAGGTGGCTAGCTGATGACAAGTAAAGTTCACGAGACTCATCTTCCAAGCAATTACCCAAGGGATCACGACAACAACTTTAACGGGGCCAAGTCGAGATTCTTGAGGTGATGGCCCGATGATCTGGCCCAGCTATACCTTTTGTTGGATATAGCACATCACTAGCACTAGTAAGTAGAATGGCACCAGCCAAAAAAGGGCTTGATGAGTCGCTACCTTTCTGGAAACCAACTTTTGGAACCAAATCCTGCATTTTGGATCTATAGATGGAGGATAAAGTGCTCCTCTGGGAGCGCATTCTTCCCTGTGGAGCAACAGGCAGTCGAGGCCTAAAGGAGTATTGACTATTGAGCCTGAATATATGCTAAAAGTAGTATTTTATGAATGGGATAATTTCAGAAATCTCCCCTGATGTTTCTCATAATTTAATTTAGCACCCCTTAAAATTTTAAAATCTCATCTACCTCTTTTAGATTGATATTTTTGTCACATTTAGCTCCTTTGGAGAAAATGCAAGAAAGATACAAATTTTGTTCCAATACTATCCTTATGTTATCTTATTTATGAAGCTTACAACAGCAATAAAAAAATAAAATAAGGTTAAAAAGTAAAAATATGAAAATATGAGTAGTTATAAATGCAATAATTGGTAATTTTGTAGATGTACGACCATTATTACCTAGTATAATGAACGATGTTTTTAAAGAAAACATAGAATATATATATATATATATATATATAGATCATTTTTTATTAAGTTTTTTAGTTCTGACTTATTTATAATTTTTTTATAAGTAGGATTTACATTACAAACCACATGTATGAAGAGATTGTATTAATTTTCAATGCAACTTAAACTACATCATGTATTAAAATATATTTTCTAAAAAAATTTCTTGAGATCTTTATAATTGTCACAGAAAATTTTTGAAGGCAATAATTACTTGTCAAAATTCTTCTAAGTTGTTGGCTTTATCTAGAGTTAATTTATCCACGTCCTTTACTATCCTACCAACACCTCAATACAAAAAATGCAAGAAAGATACAAATTTTGTTCCAATACTATCCTTATGTTATCTTATTTATGAAGCTTACAACAACAATAAAAAAATAAAATAAGGTTAAAAAGTAAAAATATGAAAATAAGAGTAGTTACAAATGCAATAATTGGTAATTTTGTAGATGTACAACCATTATTACCTAGTATAATGAAAGATGTTTTTAAAGAAAACATAGAATATATATATATATATATATATATATATATATATATATATATATATAGATCATTTTTTATTAAGTTTTTTAGTTCTGACTTATTTATAATTTTTTTATAAGTAGGATTTACATTACAAACCACATGTATGAAGAGATTGTATTAATTTTCAATGCAACTTAAATTACACCATGTATTAAAATATATTTTCTAAAAAAATTTCTTGACATCTTTATAATTGTCACAGAAAATTTTTGAAGGCAATAATTACTTGTCAAAATTCTTCTAAGTTGTTGACTTTATCTAGAATTAATTTATCCACGTCCTTTACTATCCTACCAACACCTCAATACAAAAAAAATATGGTCCAATATTGAATAGGGAAAAATCACCAATTTAGTCCCTAAACCTTTTTTTTCGTTGATTTAGTCCCTATGCATTATTTATAGCCAATTTAATCCCTAAACTTATATTTTGGTTTCAATCAAGGAGTTTAGCGGCGGCGCCACCACATAATTTCCATCAACTTCCTAATTGAGCAACCCAGAAGGGGTATTTTAGGGACTTCCATTCTAGGGCCTTAACCAAAAGGAGTAAATCAATGGGAAAAGCCCAATTCTAAACTTAGGGTTCTTTCAAAAAAGAGAGATCTAGCCAATTTTTGCAGCCCCGTGTAGAAAAAGCACTGCAATTAAATGCATTCGAGAAGGAATTGGGACAAAGCATACTCAGCTCAACTAGCAATCGAGTTGTTAACACCGTCATTAGATCAAATGGTTCAGAAACAGGAAACTCGATTCATGAAAGAAACGAGGAATACTACAATAGAGAAAAAATCGTGCGATGTCACTGCCTAAAACAATGCCGAATTATGATTGCATGGACAGAGGCAAACCCATCAAGAAGGTTTCATGGCTATAGAAATTATGGGGTAATTTTTTGTATGTGCTAAAGTTTAGAATTTGTTAAAATATTTCTTGAATTTTAACTATGAAATGGTGAATGCAAAAATGTGGTGCTTGTAAATTGTTTTTGTGGTATGATCCACCCATACCCAAAAAAATAAAGAATATAATGGGTGCAATTTTTAGGGACCTGAGAAGTGTTGAGAGAGAAAATATAGAATTGAAGATTGAAATGAACAAGTTGAAGGCAAAAGTGAAAAATCGTTTGTGGCTTGTGTCTGTTTTTGAGTTTTACTTCTTGTTGTACTTGGAGGCTAGGAAAGGAAGAAACAAGGTATGCTGGAATTGAAGATATTGCAGTAGTTTTAGACAGTGTATGGAATTTTATGGTTCACATGTACTTTAGAAATGAAGTAATTGTTGAGTTTTCATCTATGTTTTACTCCGTTTTGCATTTGGATTGTTTAGTATTTGTAATAGTTTTAAGATCCAAGGTTGGTCAACTGAGTTTTTTGTGACAAGTTCAATGTTATTTCGGCATTGTTGACTGAAGTGGAAGATTTGTAGAAGTAATGACCATTACAAAAATTCTTGCTCAGTAGAGTCATGACTTCAACACCAAGTGGTTCAAGAAGAGAATTCAAGAATACCTACTTGAGATTAAAAAATTGGACAAAACATTGCTTGAATGAATGCAATATATAGTCATCAGCTAATACGAACATCTTCAATTGGAACAATGCAATATATAATCATCATCTAGTATAACTTTATTTCAAAAGTAATCAGTTGTTCCAAAGCTCCACAAAATGTTTAGAATGACAATCCAGGTCCTACCAGCCAAAAAGAACTAATTTCAGTTGATGATTCACCACAAAACCATTTGAAACTCCCTATTATTAGTTTCCAGCAAATGCTAGGCAATAATCCAATGACCAACTAGTACAAAAGGTATTTGTTGATACAAAAGTGGACAAAAGACAACTTTTCATCTGCACATCTTCAGCAGCAAACAGAGTAGAACATCATCAGCAGCAACTGCTTCAGCTTACATCAATTCCATGCATCTTCACTTGTCATTTGGCTCATCAAGTATCCTATGAGCTTGTAAATGCATGTCTAGTGAGAAACGCAAGAACAATAGTAACATTTACAAATCACAACATACAATTAATAGCTAAAAACTTACTATTTGTTTTCTTCTGCTCACAACAGCTATCCTGTTTCACCAAGATTGTGCTTGATAGCAAGTGCAAGTTCATTTGCTCTGCCCTGGAATATGACAAAAATAACAACACACAGTCCTTTTTGGTCTCTATGAGCTTTCGGTTGGTGCACTAAGTTGCACATCGATTTCTTCAGCCATTTCAGCAGCTTGCTTGTTGAATGTAGAAGAAACATGTTCGACAGGTACAAGCACTTCAGCATTCATCTCCTTTAGTGTTCAAAGGTGGTCTTCTTTCACTGCCGTCATCTCCTTTAACATTCATCTGACACCTTCTTTTAGTGTGATCCTTCTGGTGACACTTGGAGCAAGTCATCTGCGTGACACCCTTCTTAGACAGTCTTGTACACCCTTTGGAATCAGGTCTTGGCTCATCAGGTTCTCTCCTTCTTACCTTTTTATGCCTTCCAGGCAGCTTCAACTTCTTTGGTGCACACATAGGGACCTTCTTAGATCTCTTCCAGTTATTAGGTCAATTAATTGGACCAATAGTTGGCTCATAAGCTTTTAGATAAGCATCTCTAGAATAACATTGATGCACTAGACTTTCTGGTTCAACTCCAGTTAGTGCAATGCAGCCAACAGCATGCGAGCAAGGTAAACCAATCAACTCCCACTTTCTGCATGTACAAGTCATTACCTTTAAGTCAACAACAAATATACTCCCATATATAGGTGCCACCTCAAACCTGTTATCATCAAACCACCTAGCAATATTTGATCTAGAGTCCTCATTAACCTTTTCAAGTTTTTTTTTTGAATTTTTTGGCAGATAACATCATTTCTTTTTCTCATCCACTCTCTCTTTGTCATCAGCCTTTCCATTAGGTATATTCTAATATTTTCTAACATACCAAGAATGGGCTTTTCTCTTGCCTCTAATATCACAGAATTAAAGCTCTCACATACATTATTAAGAAGTATGTCACATTTGCAAGTGGTCCTAAAATGTGACCTTAACCAATGGTTGGGTGATGTGTTATCGACCAGCCATTTGTGTGCACTCTCATCATATTGCCTCAGCACCTCCATTTCAGCTTCAAACTTATTGACATATGAGGAACTTGCACGTGCCCAAAACATACCCTTAAGTGTTTCACCGGGATGGTGCTTTTTGAAGTTGTTGTATAGATGTTTAACGCAATGTCTATGCTCCACTCCTGGAAGAATTTCTTGGATTGCAGAACCTAATCCCTGTCATATAAATTACAAAAAGTTCACAAATTAGTCTAAACATGCACTTTTTTGCAACAGTAGTATTAGAAAATATAAAATGTTTAGCTGAACAACATCATACAACCTTTTGTCTGTCACTAATAAATGTCCATCTTTTCTGGTCATGGATTTTAAGATCAAACTTTAAAAACTTGATGAACCATTTCCAAGACATCTTGTTTTCAGTCTCCACAACTGCATGAGCAACAGGATAGATGCAATCATTAGCATCAAGCCCTACACCAGTCAAGAGTACTCCCGGGTATGGTCCTCTTAGATGGCAGCCATCAATACCAAGCACAGGACGGCAACCTTCTTTAAAGCCTTTTTTCAAGACTGTAAAACAAATATATAGCCTGTGGAATCTTTCTTTTCCACTATCCTCATCAACCTCCGTCTCAACAAGCACTGTGGAGCCTGGATTTGAGCTCAACAATTCCTCACAGTAGTCTCAAATTCTTGTGTATTGTTGCTAATACTTCCCTTGAATCAAGATTTTGGCTTTTGCAAAGGTCTTGTAAAGCTGATCCTTAGTGATATTTACATTCAACTCCTTATGCACCTTCTCTTTAAATGCACCAATTGTAACTTTTCTATTCATGCGCAAAAACTCCATGTAATGTCTAGCCAAAAAACCTGAGTTTACATGTTTGTGATAGAAAGTTCTACCACACCGATGTTCTGGTCCCATTGTTCTAATTACAAATGCATTAGAATCTGGTTCTTTTGTAGCACAAATAAACCACTTGCAATTTCGATTCTTGCATTTTGCCCTGATCCTTCCTTTGTCATTCTTCTCCCAACTATGCTCCTTACCCCACTTCACAGAATATAATTCAACCGCTCTCTTAAATAGCATCTTCGTGTCAAATAACCAACAAACAATTTAGGATCTTTCATGTCAACTTCTGGCATGAACCTCACATATTTCAGCTTACTTCTTGAAGTGTTTTCATCTGAGGAATCATGGCAACTATGTAACTCCTCTGTGTTCGTGATATATGATTCCTCTTAGACAGGAATCTGGTCCCTGTCATAAACATCAAAGTCAAAGTCAGCAACAACACTTTCTTTTACGTTTGCTTGTTGTTGCCTATGTGCCTGTACTGGTACTTTCTTCTATTCATCATTTGGTATAGCAATTTTCTCTCCAACACCAACATTATCTATGACAATCTGGCCATCAATTGCATTGTCAACAGTAGCAGTACAATTCTTAAATATTATGTAATCCTTATCTTTACTAAAATCGTAGTCACTATCATGAAATCCTTCACCATCATCACCTGACTTGGATTCTGCCTCATTTTCAGCCTCAACACCATCATTTTCTTTAGTTTTAGGACTTCTCAGTTTACCATTGTTCAATTCTTGGACAAGAACTGGAAGTTCTTCATTCCCAATGAAGTCATCAAATATGATGTCCACATTTCATAAATCCTCACTTTCCTTCTTAGTTTCACTTTCAATAGTTGAGTAGTATGAACTAGGATCTATGGATCTAATATGAAATTCATGGACAACATAAAGCTCAACTTTTCCAGTTTATTTACCTATGCCAGCCATGTCTATTACATCCTCTTCAACATCTATTTGCCTAAGTCTCAACCCACGACCTTCAGTAGGGATTCTATACCTATAGCTGGCATCTGCATGACACCCAAGTAAATAGCCAAAATCTCTCACAGCAGCCATATTTATTTTTGTGGCCAAAACCCCCTCAAAAAGCTCCACGCTACCACCCCAAATATTTTCTTTCTGGTTTTTCAAAGTATGCCCCACCATAGTAGATATATAGATTAAACACATCTGACTCAGCACCTATTTAATTTTCAAACATATTAAAATAATTTACACCCACAATTTGCTAATTTACAAGCACATGATTCTGCATAGTGTTGTCTACCTTTTTCAAAACATGGAAGCAACATTACAAATTAAAGTTAAGGGTTATGGACCACATGAACCCATTTCCACAAAAAATGACAAAAAAAAAAAACCACCATCTATTGCAGTAAAATCTCTACTGTTTGACATAAGATAATCCCTACCAATGATGATTAAACTATTAACATAACAAAATAGACAACATTGTAGCTCTTAAACTTACTTGATTTGATTGACTTCCTCTCCTCAATATTGTATCTTTCGTGCATGTTGTCCCCCACTGCCTCCATCCTTCGATTTCTTACGCCCTCTGATTTCTTATTCATCACGATCTGCTTCGATTTCATTTAGCAGATCATCGACTAAAGCCCTGGTTTTTGTCCAAGAAATTTTTTTGTTTCCATTTTGGGTTTTGGGTGGGTATTTCTCATAAGACTTTTGTTTCGGTTAATTTTGGTTAAGGCTCCAAAATGGAAGTTCCTAAAATACCCCTTCTGGGTTGCTCGATTGGGAAGCTGGTGGAAATTATGCGATGGCGCCGCCGCTACGCTCCTTGATTGGAACCGAAATATAAGTTTAGGGATTAAATTGGCTATAAATAATGTATAGGGACTAAATCGATGAAAAAAATTTAGGGACTAAATTGGCGATTTTCCCATTGAATAGTGATTTGGTGATTTTTTTTACCTACATTTTCTAGTTTAAGAATTCTCTTTTTGTTTTGACTTTTTGGTTAAATAGTTATTAACAGTGCAATGGTAATGTTGTTGATTTGTGACTTTTGATAGGGATATATCTGTGAAGCTGATAAAGGAGGTAAGTGAGATTTTAGAAACATAAGGGGAGCTAAATGATGTTATGAGAAACTTCAAGGGAGGTTTCCAAAATTATCTAGTTATGAATATATGGTATACGCAATCTATTTAGTGGATTGATTTTAGCTACGTGTATATGGTATACGCAATCTATTTAGTGGATTGATTTTCTCCACGTAGCTAATTTTAGCAGTGCTGTGGCATTGGCAAATCTTTCTGAGGACATGCAAACGTTGGATCACAAATTGGTTTGCAAATGATTCTGGTTGAAATGTTAGCTGTAACATGTATTATTGTTTCCATTCCTTTGGTCATTTAGAGCATTTTCTTCCTTTTGTTTGACAATGAAGAGATGATTTGATTAATTGTACAAGGGTCATCAATGGACCGTGAAGTAATTTTGTAGAGAAAACTTATAGTTTCAGTTAATGAATCATGTTTTGCGGAGGGTGTGGTGTAAAGAGCTATGCTTTCTAGTTAGTAGTATCATGCACTGATAAACACGCACACAAAAGCACAGCCCCCTTGGATATTTAAGGTATGGCTGCTAAAGTGACATTATGCTGAAGGTGTATTTTTGTGGCTTTACTGCTTAATAACCAAAAGGTTTCACACGGGAGTCTTTCTGTTGAGTCAAAGTCTTCTTTACATAAATTCGTTCAAATCTGCTCATCAATATCTCCAATAATTGAAATCTTTTCTCCTGTTTCATCATCCAACCATCGTACCAGCAATCTTTCTGGCTTTGAAGCTGCTGTGAAGATTTAGCAGTGAATATCAAAAAACAGAACAGTCATGACTGGAAAGGAGATTCCTCATAAGATGAAGGTCAATCAGTTATTCAGTTAATGCATTCATTTGACTTCTTGACTAATATTCTTCTTGATTTTGTTGTCCCAGATTTTCTTTCCGGGATATGTATTGTTTTTGTTAAGTTGCTAATTGCATGTTCATAATGGCCATGATCGTTTGTCATTTAACTGTTTGTTATATCTGATTTTGTATGAGAAGTGTTATGGATGTAGGCTTGAATGTTGACTAATTTTGTAACGGAGAGGGTTGAGGAACTTGTGGGATTTGGGAAAGTTCCAATCGAAATTGAAAACTCAAGATTTCTCAAAGAAGAGAGGCATGGATTTTGCTCAATTTGTTTATATAAAAAAAGTGGATGCAAGATTATGCATGTTTGAGACCTGTTTGATAGCCTAAAATTCAGCACTTAAACTTAATAGTTTCAAACCTTAATATGTTCAGATGTGTTTGATAATAAAAAATAGAATGTGTTAATTAATCAAGTGGTTCTAAATTGTTTAGGCAAAATTCACTCAAAACAATAAGTGGTAAATTGTTTACTTATCACTTAATTCGAAATACTCTCAAATGTTAGATTTCAATACTTAACAATTCAGTAACTTAATAGATTCATATTTTATCTAGAGGAAGAGAGACAATATTATCTCTAAACGTTGAGAAACACTCTGTGACATCTTTTTGCGATTTAAAGTTACTATAAGCAAACTTCATAAGTTTACCAAGTTTAGAGAATAAGTTGTGTTTGCCAAAATAGTCAAGATCCAAAGAAAATCACCTGAAAAAAAAGAGAAAAGTTACATGCAACAATAACAATTCTAATATATGTCTACACTAATCAACTGAACAAGTTGACAAGGTTTTTTTTTAGCAACTTACGTAGTTCAAATTGTTCTTTTCAATACTATGCAAAATAGATTTCTAGACATTAGATGATTTAGAATGATTAGCATGAAAAGCATACGCACTACCTTTGTACGTTTCCTAACTTGAAAAAAAAATAAACATTTTGGTAATATTCTAAATTGTAGGTAATTATTATTTTTACAATGTAAACTTTTTGTTCATTTCTCATTTAATATGATCAAATTCATTGATTTATTTAGTTAGCATTTAAAGTATAATAATAAGATTCAGTTTATCAAGTAATAGGTTTTTACTACTAATTAATTACATAAGAAATGTTGTTGTTATTTATACAAATATATTTATGATGCGGTAGGTGTGTCACATGTAGATCTCATCCTAAAAATAAATAAAATTTAACAATAAGATTGAAGTTATATATTTTCATTTATCAATATTTACAAATTCTAAATGGTTTGCTTACTTTAGTTTCATTATCCACTATTTTTTTGAACTTGTAATAATACTATTCTAAGTGAAAGTGAAAATAAAGTGTTTCAGTGGCAACAATGAAAATGTATTCAAATATGGTAGGGAGAAGAATCTATTTGGTTAAAATATGTAAGTAATTGTCTATTAGGATGATTTAAATGAGACGAGAGTTGGAAAAGAATTTTAACATACTGGGTGGTTGATATTGATACTTAAAGTGTGTGTTTCTATCTTTTCATGGTGGTAAGGATGTAAATTCAAGTACAATAAACCAAAGATGATAAGAATTTATAATATGAACCTCACAAGTCCACATAAACTCTTGAGATCCAAGCTCAAAGTTTTTGGCTATTAATGTCTCAATCAAACTATAAAGATCAATAAAAATCACCTTTTATTTAAGTATACCATATTTATAATTTAAATTAATTTTCAATAGGATAGGATAATTACAAGATTTTTCTTTTGTAGGGAAAGTAGTATTTGATTTGAAAATATTACCAATCAACTAAATTATCTGAATGTGGTCACAATTTTTTCTTCTTAAAAAAGTCAAAATAGACGCTATACATGAATATTGTTCATTGAAATTCCTGTTTATATAATTATCACCAAATTAACAATCTCATTTGCAAAATCAAACACATTTTGGCTCCAAGTTTCCGGATTATCTAAAACAAACCATAGAGTTCTATGGAGTGGAGGCTTATGGCAATTGGTGTGTCACCAAGAAGAGGGAATGTATTTAAGTCAGGCAGATGTTCACCCTATCATTTATCTCCATTCTGGGATGAACCAGTTGTGCATTGGTATGGCAAACTTATGTTGAGTGCTTTGATAGATTCCCAACATCAGGGCTTGTTGAAAGCTTGTGTGGCTTATCAAAAAATATGGAGATTTTATATGTTCTTTTTGATGTCATACCTTCAAGTTGAGATATGAATTGTAATAATTTTGTTCGTTCAAGAGGTGAACCTTGAATTATGTGACAATTAAAGATTCGATATAGATTGAGGAATGGTTTCCTAAAGATATTGTTGAATTTTCCAAAGTCTGCCACAATAGAGAATTCGAAATTGATTTTGATTTTGATTGTGATTTTACCCGATTTACTTGTTAGGATGCATTTGAAACGTTATGATTTTTGAGGACTCCTCTAGCAAATAACCGGGTGGCATTTGAGGCGTCATTTGTGCGGACTATTCTTGAGATGCTACAATTTCTTTGGGGTATCACATGAAGAATTGACCATTTGATATATTCTCACCATTGAATTGCAATGTGTGCCAAACATTTAAAATATTAATCACTGCCATTGTTGAATGATACTGGCTCCCTAATGGGACTATGAAATATTTTCAAGACATGAATCTTAAGCTGACACTTCTTTTTTTTTGAAACTAATCTCAAGCTGCCACTTGAGTTGAGCTCATGGAAAATTGTTGTGGCTGTACTTGGACCAATTGCAAACACTAAAACATATTTTTGACTTCTTAAAAAATCAGACCCAACTTCTTTCCTCTCCTCTAAATTCTCTCGGTTTCTTCTCATCTTTTCAGAAGGCATTCCTCTTCGAAAGAGAGATCATTGTGGTTTCTAGTGAGAGCCCTTTGTTTCTCCTAGGGATTCCTAGTTAGAATTTTCTGTTTCTCCTAAAAGTTTTTAGTGAGAATTTTCTGTTTTGTCCTCATTTTGTTGCTTGATCCAAATTTATTTCAGATCTGATTGTCAAATCTGAAATTTTTTGAGGTCTTGGGTTTATTTTGATAAATCTTATCATCATTATTGGAGTTTGAAACCATTGATTAGTAGATCTAACGATTGAAATATGCACAGAAGAGAGTTGCAGTGATTTATCTTATTTGAAGGCAATCTGAAAATTTCTTATATTTTTCAAATCTGTTCAAAATCATTTAGGGTCTGTTTGGTTGGACTAGGAAAATATTTTCCATCGAAGTCATTTTCTTGGAAAATCACTTCCTTCGCCATAATTTTCCAGTGTTTCGTTATTAAGTGAAAATATTTTTCGAATTCCTTTTTTCATAATTTTCCGGTGTTTGGTTTGTCAATTAAAATATTTTCTAATATGTTTGCTGATATATTGCAAATATTTTTCTACTCTCAAAACATTCATTTCATTACAAGTTAATTTTAGTTTCTATCCATTATAATCATATTATCATTTTTATAAAATATTTATTCATATTACACCATGAATTCTTAAATTTCCCAACTCGAATACAGGGCGGAATTAGGATAGATCTAGATCAAACTAAAAATATTGGATATTTTGATATTTGACAGAAAATGAATTCTTTCGTCTCAAAATTTAATTAATATTCATTATTTAAATTAAAGTGGTTCTTTCGATCATTCATAGAAAAAAGGACACTTGTAATCCTAAAAGAACTAAATTGTCAAATCCTACCACCACCACCTGACACAAATGCAATCTTTCACATTAGACTTGATTATCACATAAAACATATTAGCAATTGAATTAGAATAGTGTAGGACAGTTTGATATTCTTGCAGCGTTGTTTACTTGCCTTAAGTTATTTCTAATTAGTAGAAAGGAGAAAGGAAAATGTCTGGGATATTTTTGAGATGAACGCAAATCCGACAGGAGCTATTGATTTTATTTTTGTTGTCTGATCTTTCATGGGTTCAAGGGAGAATAGCAGATAGGTCGTTATGTGTTAGAGCACGAGGTTTGATGTCATAATTCAGTACTTCTACAGCAATACTTTAGTTTGCAGGTTGAGTGCAGATACTTTTTATTTATCAATTCAAATTGCTCGGCAAATTATGTGCAACCAAAGTTGTTAAAAATTCCAGTGGAACACCCATTGATATTGTGACTAATATGATTCTGCTGCTGGTGATTCTCTAGCACTGGGGGCGCGTTATTTGGTTATCGGAAATTAACTTCAGGAAAGTTGTTGTGGAAGTCATTTTCCACCCGATGGCATGAAAACATTTTCCAGCTGAAATCATTTTCCAACCTCTTTTGCTTCCAAACACCAGAAATTCTGGAAAACTTTTTCGGGAAAATATTTTCAGTCCAAACAAACATACCCTTAGATCTACTGTATCTGTTGTTAAATTACAGATTTGCTATTTCAAGTGCATGTTTAACCTACCATTAGAACATAGATGTAAATCAAATTACGTTAGATGATTTTCAGCGATCTGTTAATGAAATTTGCTCTTTGTCAAAAAAAAAAAAAAAATCAAACCCAACTTACACACAACATTCCTCAACCTAATTCAAATATATTTTAGACTTATTAAGAAATCATATCAAACTTAAACTCAGCATTTGTCGACTTAGATTCAAAACATGTGTTACACTATGGGTCCGTTTGTTTCGGGTAAAAATGTTTTCCAGGAAAATATTTTCCTAATTTCCCGTGTTTGGTTGCACAAAAGTTACTGAAAACATTTTTTTATGTAAAATATTTTCACTCATCTTATGGAAAACAACTTGCCTTCCAAATTTACTGAAGTTGTTTTCCGAAATGCATGCATCCCGCCTGTAGTATGTTCCAAACTTACTGAAAACATCTTATAATATGTTCTTTTTTTTTTTTAGTGTAAACAGGAGAACTCAAATCCAAGAGCTCTTCCTTACACTCTCTCCCCCGTACCACCCAACCCAACCCAACCCTCCCCCTAGTATATTCAAAATAAAAAAAAATCTCATCTTGCTCATCCTATGCTAATAATTAATTATGTATAATAGGGACATTCTTTTCTAAAAAACTTTCAGCAGTGAGAGTGCAAGATATATGTCACAATAAGCATTGCATGTGATTAATATTTGACACTAAATGGCCAGCAATTTGTTTATTGCTTAAGGAGATATTTTTTATTCATATATATATTTCTCCAAGATTTTTTAAAGTTAAACAATGAGATAAATTTTCTTATTTTGCATGGGAAGAAGTATGTAGTTATAATGTGTAGAAAGTAAAGATAAAGATAAAAGTGAAAATATTTCAAAAGTTAAACAAACACCAGAAAAATGAAGTAAGAAAATATTTTCGATAAGCTAACCAAACACCTGAAAATGATGAAAGGGAAATGATTTTCATGGAAAATTACTTCCACGGAAAATATTTTTCCAAGGAAAACATTTTACTTCCAACCAAACAGACCCTATACACTCTAGTTTTTCCTTGCGAGTAAAAATATATTCCTTTTCCTCTTTGATGACAAATTGGCTGCAGTCACCCAGATCATTATTTTAAACTATAACTAAGTCTTTTTTTTTCAATTTAAGTTGTAACTAGGCACCAAGAAAATGTAGGATTTGATAGGGAAAGGGAGGGAGAGACTCCCACCCAATGCGCCTTGTATAGAAAAAGTTATCACTATAGTGCCATAACAAAAGAGAGTAAAAAATAAAAATAGCATAGGATATAAAGATATAAATGTTTGAATAGATATTTATATTTCATATTCATTCAAAGTCCATGTGACACTAAATACATTGAAAAAGATATATGATTTTAAATTGAGTTACCATGGAATATTTTTCGAGAATAACCTTATTTTCAGAAAAAAAAAAACCTCAAAAAGTAATGAGTAAATTATAAGGGGAAATGTTAATTAATTACAACACCTAATGACTTTTTCCTTTAATTAATCTTGTGAAATGAAAAATAATGCCCCTACTACTTATTAAAATTACAACTTTATAAATGTGATGGTTATTTAAGATCTCGAATTTTCATGTTGGTGTACCTTTGGCCATCCAACAGTCTCAAATAACACTTTATTTTTTGTTTTTATTGCCTATTTCTATAGTTAAAGTTAATAAAAATATAGACAATATTGTAATCCTAACAAAGCCAATTGTGGTCAAAACCCTATTTTTACCCTAATATAGACCACCAAAACATACTTGCCTCCTCCTCTTGTTCATATTTTTTTCCTTTTCTCTCAAGTTCAAATTAATCATTCATACCACTATTATTGTAGCCCCCACCATATTTTATAGCCTTAGTTTAATGGCCTCCAAGTCCTTAAGTTTGAGGCTTAATATATCCATCAAATATCACATAGGGCTAAAAGAAAGCCAAACTACTCCATACATGTATTGAGATTGACATTTGTTCAAAGCTCATTTGAATTTGGTTCAGCAATTAAAGAAATGCCAAACATAACAAGTTTCAGTAATTATAAAATTCCAAACTTGATTTGAACTTTTGTTTGATGAATACAAATTAAAAATTAGATTTAAGCTACTTTAGTTTAGCTTGACAAAGGCTTATTTGTGTTTAGCTTAAAGATGAATAAGTGAAGTTTAAATGTAATTTCAAACATGTAAAATAAATAAATAAGTTTCAACACTAAAAAGTTTAGCTTAGAAAAGACCCATTTGGATGTCAAATAATTGTCAAGCGATTTGCTCTCTCTCGCAACTCATTCTCGTGATGAATACCAAAGCATCTGTTATATCCTTCTCCTCACATTTCTCTCTTCTCTCCCCCAATCTTTAACTAGATAAGTTGCCTATGCTTGCGGACCATTTTCATACACCCATTTTCCTAACATGGCCAAGTGAAGCTATTGGCCGTCTGCAGGGATTGAGGAGTTTATCTGCCATGTTATTGTCCAGGCGTTTATCCTTGGTTATTTGTTTTGTTTGTAGGGTCTTCTACTAGATGCTATTAGGAAGAAAAATCTCAAGAGAGCCTATTAAAGAGTCCAACATGTAAATTAAGAACCCAATTCTAACCCAAAAACCTAAGTTATTAGGTTTCTAGTCCTTACTTACATATTAACACCTAAGGTCACTTTTTCTTCCAATCATAGACCTACTCTTATTCAACAACCTAACTAGATTCCGAACCCTCACCAACCTTTGGCTTCTTAGTCTAACATCAACCGGATCCCGTACCAAACTCATGGCATACCTGATCTAACACTAGCCAACTCCTTAGCATTTCGGTCTACCACCGTAGGCACCCGTGAAGCAAATGGGGCAAGCACGGGAGAGGGCTCCCCTACTCCAAACTTGCTCCGTTGCCATCCCTAACTACCACTAGAACATCACCTAACTCATCAGCAAATTTGCCAATGGCCTCTTCAATGGAAAGGCCGTGAAAATATGATTTTAACTGCGATTCACATTGGTATGATAAATATGGTTTTTAAAATTAGCCCTCAAATCGCACATGTGCATGCACTTGTTGGTTAATTATAGAGCATTCTTAGGGGTAAAAGAATATATTACTAGAGGTTTAGATAATTGGATGAAATTCTTGGTAGTTGGAGGATTAAATATATACAAATGTAAAAGGTTAATTTAAAGGGCTATCAATGGTCACATTGTGTTGTGTTCATGGCATGTCACATTTATACTTGTATTAAATGTGTCAAAACCCATACATGATATATTTAACTTTCGTATCATATCCATCTCATAGCCTATTCATTAATGAGTCATGTCATGTTTTAGCTTAATTCATTCATTCAACTTGTTATGCAAAAAATCATAAATGAAACATCCCAAAAGAATAGAAAATGCATTTTTTCTAGAAAATGTTTGATGTTGTCTCATTCTTTTTCACTCTTGATTTCTCATTGAATATTACTTAAATAAGTTTTGAATGGGTTATCATCTTATTAAAAATTAAAAAAGGACTTGTTTTTGTTTTACAAAGAATGAGAAATTATGGAGAGAAAAGAATGGTCAATACTATGCAAGAAAAAACATACAAGCAAGAATATATTAAAAAATTAGACAAAAACTATAGTAAGTTTGCAGAAGATCGTTAAAACTTATCAAACTAAAAGTTTATAGTTTATAAAAGATTATTGAAACTTGTTAACGAAAAAAGAGTATTTGTCTATTTGATCATAGTAGGAGGAAGAACAAATGAGCAATAATTGATATAAAGGATAAGTAATCAAGAAGGACGATGAAGGGGAAATGAACAATGAGCTGAAGGTGACGAAGACCAACCTGAAGTGGTCTCCTAACTCAATATGAAGGTTTTGGCGTGGAACTACCAAGGTGCTAGGAGATCCTTGACAATACCCAATCTTAAGGAGGTTTGTAACCTCCACTCCCAAATCTTGTGTTTCTTAGTGAAACAAAAAATAAAAAAAAATTATGAAAAAAAATCAGAAAAAGAGTCAACTATGATAATCTTTTTGTTGGTAAGACGGGTGGTATAGCTATCTTTTGGAATAAGGAACTAAAGATTGATAAAATTTTGTTTACGGACTTCACCATTGAGGTTAAGATTACTGCTAACCAGGAATCAAATAGTTGGTGGTGTATTTGTCATATGCAAACTTAGAGGCATCAATTAGGCAAAAACAATGGGAAATCTTAACTGAGAGAAGAAGATTGTGGAACAACAAAATTGTTTTCATTGGTGACTTCAATGGCATAATTTCCAATGATGAAAAGTGGGGTGGAAAAGCAAGAGAAAACTGGTCCTTTCGGAAGTTCATAAATTTCATTGCTAGAAATGAGCTCATTGACCTTGGTTTTGACGAATTGCCTTGGACTTGGAGTAATAATTAGAGCATTGGTGAAGAGATTGAGGAAAGATTAGATAGAACTCCAACAAGTGTGGAGTGGAATAGAAACAATAGCGGAGCAAATTTGATGCACATACAGATTGTAGCCTCTGACCATGCTATGCTTCTAATGGATACCAGACCGGAAAGGAATAAATGGAAAAGGCGATTCCAATTTGATGCAAGATGGTTGCAGTACCCTGAAGTGGAAAAGGTGGTAGATTCTACATGGGATAAACAACAAATGGGATCTAGGGGTACATAATGACAAGGAAAATTAAAGAATGCAGATTAGCTCTCAAGGTGTGGAACAAAGGACTTCAGTCTAACAGTAAAATTAATATTCAGGCCATCAAAGACAAGATTGAAGAGACATGTGCTAGCAATGCACAGAACAAGCAGTCTTTGATCATGGACCTCAAAAAGGAAACTATATGCTGAATATGCAAAGGAAGAAGCATTTTGGGCCCAAAAATCCAGATGCAAGTGGTTAAAAGAAGAGAACAAAAACAGAACTTATTTTCATATGAGAGTTGCTAGTAGAAAAAGAAGAAATAGGATATCTAGATTGGAAAAGAAACAAGGTGGCTAGTGTGAAACAGATGAGGAGATAGGTGAAGAAGTGGCTAAGTACTATCAGAACCTGTTTAACAGCTCATGGCCTACAGTTTTTGAAGAGATCCTTCAGGGCATTCCTAGAACAATTACATAACAAATGAACCTTCATCTCAATAGATCAGTAACAAAAAAAGGAAATTAAGCAGGCTTTATTTTCCATGCACCCCAATAAAGCTCCGGGACCAGATGGTATGTCTCCCTTATTTTTTCAAAGATTCTGGGGTATCATTAAAAAGGACCTAGTAGAGACTATATTAAGAGTTTCTTTCACCTGGGCCATATGTGCAAAGCTCTTAATGAAATTCTAGTCACACTAATTCCTAAGATTGATACACCATTGAATCTTTCTCAGGCCAATTAGCTTATGCAATGTTGTTTATAAAATTATTTCAAAAGTGCTTGTAAATAGAATGAAACCTGTTTTGAATGATTGCATAAGTAGTGGTCAAGCAGCTTTTGTGCCAGGGAGACAAATTTTGGACAATGTTATGATAGCTCATGAATATATCCACTGGATTAATCATAAGAGGGGTAATAAAGAGGGATATATGGTTCTCAAACTAGACATGTCTAAAGCCTATGATAGAGCAGAATGGAAGTTTTTGCTTTGTGTCCTTAGTAAAATGGATTTCTGCCCCCTCTGGATCAAGTGGATTTAAGGGTGCTTATCTTCCTGTTCCTACTCATTTAATATCAATGGGAACCAATCAGGCTATGTCTATCCTTCTAGAGGAATTAGACAGGGTAACCCACTGTCCCCTTATCTGTTTCTTTTTAGTGCTCAAGGTCTTGCAAATCTCTTGACATCTGCTTGCAGAGATAAAATGTTAACAAGAATTAAAATCTCCAGGAATAGCCGTGCTATCTCTCATTTGTTTTTGGCTGATGACTCACTAATTTTCTGCAAAGCTAGTGCTAAGGAGGCAAGTAAGATCACCAGAATTCTCCAAATATATGAACAAGCTTCAGGGCAAAAGATCGACATTGAGAAGTCAGCCACTCTCTTTAGTAGAAACACCTCCCAAGCAAACAAACAAGGTGTCTCCAAATACTGGGCAATATCGAGCATGTTACTTAGGCAAAATATCTTGGTTTCCCTATGGTTATAGGACGATCCAAAAATAGCGCCTTCAGATTCCTTAAAGACAAAATGACTGGTAAGCTACACTGGTAGAAAGGCAAGATGTTGTGTAATGTGGGCAAAGAAGTCCTTCTCAAATCCATGGCATTAGCTCTACCAGCATACACCATGTCGGTTTTTAAGCTTTTCAGATGAATTAAGTAAAGAACTAAGTGGCATGATGGCCAAGTTTTGGTGGGGAAATGATCAAGGTGTGAAGAAAATGCACTACAAAAAATGGTGGGACCTGACAGATATCAAAGGTAAAGGAGGACTTGGTATTTGAGACATAAAGTGCTTTAATGAAGCCTTGCTTGCCAAACAAGTGTGGAGACTTCTAACAAAACCTGATTTGTTGGTCAATAAGGTAATGAAAGGAAAATATTTTCCGAACTCCTCTATCTTGCAAGCCAAAGTAAATTTAGGCTCCTCTTGGATTTGGTAGAGCATTCATAATACAATCCTTTTGCTAGAAGACGGCCTTAGGAGACAGATAGGGAATGATAGATCAACAGTAATTTGGAAGGATAGATGGCTCTCTAATGGCATATCTGGATTCATTAAATCAGCTAGATCTCAGAACTGCAGCATTGAAAGAGTTTGTGATTTGATCATTAACAAGGGGTGGAATATCAATCTTATTCAATCCACTTTCTCTTGGGAGGAGGTTGAACAAATACTAATGATCCCTCTCAGTATTTAGGAAAGGCAGGACAAGTTCGTTTAAAAGCACAGCACCAGTGGAGATTACACCACCAAGTCAGCGTACGTACAAGCTAGATTAAAAATGAGCAAGAAGTCCAAAAAGGTGCAACCAAATGATGGATCCAGCACAAGGAAGGATGATCCTACACTATTGCATCAAGTCTGGATCTAAACATAACACATAAACTAAAGCATTTCTTGTGGAAATGCCTTCATAACATCTTGCCCCCCAATGAATAAGTATACAGAAGAACTGGGAAAGGGGATAAATGGTGCAAATGCTGTGGTAAAGAGGTAGAAACACTAGAGCACCTGTTATTCTTCTGTAAAGCTAAAGAGAAGGCTTGGAAGACATTCCCTATTAAATGGGAAAGTATCCAAGAGAGCTCATGGAATTTTTGGAAGTGGTGGGAAGCACTGCAGGGAGCTAGAAGCAAAACTAATGGTATCAGTCACATAGAAGCCACAATAAACTTTCTGTGGAAGTGTGGAAAGCCAGGAATACCTGGAACTTTAGCAAGGAAAGCATCAATGGTAACCTGATCTCAGACAGAGCTCTAGAGGAATGGCTTGAGTACAAACAGCTGTGGAACCTGGTGAAAATGGAAAAAGGAAGTGATGATTCATAAGTACAAAGGAAGGCCATGACAAAAGAGCTTCAGAACCAACATACCACCCTAAAGTTCACTGATGCAGCAATGGACAAAAAAAGAAGCAGAGGGGGAATTGGCATTGCAACCAAGGACCATAATGGAAAACTTGTCAAAACTTAGGCAATCCCTAGTGGAATAAAGAATGATGCTACCATACTAGAAGCTGAAGCAGTTAGAACAGCCATGCTTAAAACAGTTGAAGAAGGGTGGACATCTTTGCTCATTCATTCATATTGTAAAGTTTTAGTGGATAGAATTAATCACAGATGTGTTGGTTTATCTCAGTTAGATGTTTTGGTAGATGATGTTATACGTCTTAGTCGATCCTTTTGTCGATGCTCCTTGACATTTATTGGAAGGGAATACAATCACACTAGTCATGGTTTGGCAAAATTTGCCATTAACCTAATAGATGAAATAGGGTGGGAGCTAGACTTCCCTGCATGGCTTAGGAATGAAGCCCACAAAGATGCCCAGGCTTTGTGCCAGTAGATTGTATATGTTAGGAATATTGTAACCTTTCTCATATATGTCAAATGATGACCTTTTGACAAAAAAAAAGGTAAGTATTCATCAATGTGAAAGTAAAAATGATGACCAAAATATTGAAATCACAGAGATTGTAAATACGGGTTTCTGGAGATTAGATCTAATTAAGGTCTATGCATATAAACGTGAAGGATATAATTTCATTATTTTGATTCTCAAACTATAAAATTAGGATGAAATTACCAATTTTTTGGTATAAATTTAGGAAGGGGTCGAAGTAGTAATTTTTTTGAAAAAATTTTTGCTTATGTTTTGGAAAGAAATCAATGAAATAAAAGGCATCAAAATAATTTTTTATTCAGGTCATAAAGCATATGTCACCTTACAAGTTTCTATTAAATATATAGTAAATTTTATATACATTGATAGTGTTTACACTATTACAATTGGATGTACGATATATTTGTAAAATATGAATTTTAAATTTAAATTCGAATTTTGTTTCATACATCTAACGGTGAAAGTATGTACACTGTCAGTGCATGAAAGATTAATCTTTAAAAAGTAAATCTTATATACATTGACAGTGTCTACGCTATTACAATTGGATGGACGTTACATTTACAAAATTTGAATTTTAAATTTAAATTTAAATTTAAATTATGTGTCAACAGTGTATACAACTTTTAACCTTTTAATAAGGGTTGATCACATCCAACTCATCGGTTACCCGTATGATCCACTTGCGTATGGTGTTCGTGTCGACCCATTTACAGTACAAACTTCGCTCCGGATTGCATTTCGTTCAGGTTTTTTGCGGGTTTTTGCATTCACGTCAGTATTCAGGTTTTGGTCGGAACTCCCCCCCCCCCCCCCCCCCCCCCTTTTGCACATAAAATAAACTCATTAAGCGGCAAAATATGACTAATACCTAATTGCAGGGATTATAGTGAAATTAACGCCCTTCTTCTCTTTAACCGGTACTGTCTCCAATTCATCCTTTCGCGCCCAGACGCCGAAGGAGAGGAATTTGTTTCACGCTACCAACGAGTTCAATCAGCAGAAGAAGAGCAACAGCGGGATGGTTTCTGAGAAGTGAGCTATTATTAACCATGGGAATCTCATCAAGAATCTCTGGAAAAAGGAGATTTAGGTACTTCTCCTCTAAACCCTGCTCTCTTCTCTCATCCAACTTCCTTAATGCCGCTCAATGCAATTCCTCAACTGGGTCACTCTCAGATTGCTGCAAAATTCGTGATTTTAGCAGGCTTCCTCAGAAAAAACAGTTCTTTTTGCAGCCTAATACTGATAATGACTCACATGGGTTTCCTCCAAGTTGCTATTTTGGTTCTTTCCCACTACTGAAAAAGCATTTCTTTTCCAATTCCGCATCTGGGTTTTCTTCAATTTCTCAATCTTTGTTGAAGGGATCATTGACTGGGTTGTCAAAATGTAGCATTAGTAGCAGCAGCAGCAGTATTTATTTCTGTTCAGTTGTTCATAGATCATCTTTTACTGTGCAAAAACCATTTCATGATGGAAGAAGGTTTTGTGGTCGATTATTTTCTGTTGTTCCATCTTCTGGTAGTAGTGGCATGAATTTGTTGGTGTCTGAAGCAGAGAATAGCAGAGATTGTGAGAATATTGAAAATTTGAAAGACAAGGTGTGCAAATGCGATACACAGATGATGGGTAAAGGAGGAGATGGTGTTGATTCATCTCCTAGTAGAAATTCAAAGATTATTGAGATAATCAAGAATGGGGGTAAGGATAATGATATGGAAATTGAGTTGAGCTTGGTGGGTTCAAAGCTTCCTATTGAGGCTATTAAGCCTATTTTTACTGTTTTAAATCGCCAGAACATCTCTGGATTACGCTTCTTTAGATGGATTCTGAATGATAATCCGAGGTTACGTTTGAGTGCTGAAGTATGTAGTCTAGTTATCAATAATTGTGGATTTTTGGGTGATTATGCTAGCATGGAGTCATTACTGCGTGAATTCAGGTCTGAAAAAATTTGCCTTGATACAAATGCATTTGGCTTTTTACCGGTATTGAGTACTAGTGAGGATTCGCTTGTAAAATCAGTGAGGGAAATGATAGATTTGTTGAATAAGGTTGGCGGCTCTTGCTGTAATTCTGGCATTTGTGCATTGGTTGAGATGTTCTGCAATTTGGACATGTTTGAGATGGCCAAGTCTGCGATTGAAATAGCTGGAAGGCGTGATTCACTCTACCATATACTAATGCGCCAAAGATGCAAGAGAGGCCATTTTGAAGAAGCGCATGCTATTATTAGGGAGATGACTGTCCCCACTGTAAAGACTTACAATTACCTGCTTGGATGTTTTTGCAAGAACAATGGAATTGCTGAAGCATACAGTGTGGTTGAGGAAATGACAGATAAAGGGATTGCTGCAGATGCAATAACCTTTGAGATTCTTATACATAGCTCATGCATCCAGGGCAAGATGGACGTTGCAAAAAAGCTTTTGGATAAGATGGAAGTCAGCAGTATGGAACCACGTCTTAGTACACATGCTGCGCTTCTCAAAGCTTTTATGAGTTCAGAACAATATGAGGAGGCTCACAACTATGTGATTGAGTCAAGTGTCAAGTATAAGCAATCAAGTGCAGAAATTTACAGTTTGCTTGCGGACCTTCATAGAGCAAAAGGAAATCTTATGGCTGCACAAGGAATCATTGTAGAATTGATGGACAAGGGTCTCAGGCCTAGTTTTCGAGTTTATATTAATATTGTCAAACAACTTCAAAAGACTGGTCGGGGAAATTTGGCTAGAGATTTTAAGAACAGATACTCTAAATTTTGATTGGAGACTCTGAAAATTGAGTTGATCTCTTGCTTTTCAGATTAAGTTTTTCTTTTTTTAATAGTTAGACGGTCTAAAGTTTGTTATCTATAGCGGCATGCTGTCGATGTATTTTAATGGATTTTAAATTATAAAGCAGCTCAATGGCTTTTCCATATGTGATACTTATTTTAGTTTGTTTCTTTTTATTTAATTTTGTTCCATGTTTCTTTCGTCTCTCCTTTTTCAGTTCCATTTGCTGTGGTGGAGCTTGGGGCAGTGGTTTGATCTGGTAAGCTTATGGATAGGCAAATACCAGTAAAGCCCCCAGTTGAAGAGGCACATTTGGACTGACTTATAAATGTATGCCTTAGTGTGTTCTAGAACTTGAAATACACATTTTGGGCTGCAAGCAAGAACTCAAATTCAATTATGATTATTGTGGTTGGCAGGCTCCACAAATAGCACCCAGAGCATGAGGCATTCATGGCAATAGAAAATTAGATAGTTTGCTCAGTTTTCTGGTTATTGCAGGAAGCTTAATATGATGGATTATGGGTCGTTCTCTTGTCCTATTAGCTTTACAGATGAAGCTGGTTTTTTGACTTTTAAAATTGAGCTGGATGACCTATATGTTACATTACTATGCAAATTTTACAGCTTATATCTTTTAAATTTAAGTGAAAATTTTGTTGATGTTCTAAAAGTGTTTTTTGTTCTCGCACTTTTCAAATGCATTTTATACCTTTTTTTCTTTGCCTAGTGAATTACCATGTATTTTTGATTCAGCAGTTAGATCCAATGGTGGTATCTAACTGGAGCTTCCATTTCTAATTAGATAACGATCAATTAGTGAGTAATCTGTTGGTAAAGGCATGATCTGACTTTAGCTATCACCCATTAAAAGGGTCATTTTCAAGAAGTTTAGTTTTTGTAGGAACGTTGAGGAAAAGCTTCTATTTTTGTACGAATTGCTCAAGTTATTTCACTTGAAAATATGAAAGAAACAGGGCAGTGTTACTGTTTGCATTTTTTTTTCTTTCTTTTTCCCTGTTCATTTGGTAGGAAGGATATGCTTCCCCTTTACGCAGGTGATGTCTATCAGTTGAGTTCCTTGTTCAGCGGTTTATGTCTCCGTAAAAGTTATATTGACACAGAACACATTTAAGTTTCGCTTCCCCCTTTTGGGGGTGAACTCAGAAGCTTCTGGAGCTTTCTGTAATCAATCTAGCTATCAGTAGGAAGCAAATTGCTAAATATGTGCCTGCCTCTTTTCTTTGTTCTCTTTATGGAACTGATGTCAGGTGCATCTTTGTGAGTTGCCTTTGACTATGAGTGTGTGCAATTGTAAGCTCTGTTGCTTCTTGAAGATGGAAGGTGCACAGTCAAATCATTTGATGGGTCATTGTTTTATATGTATTCATACTTTTGGATGCACTTTGAATGAACTTTGTCCTGTATTGTTTCGTCTCTTTTGGAAGATTATCAGAATGCTGAATTAAGGAAAAGTTATTAGATGTCCATGAACCAGTAGTTTGTCTCATGGACAATAATTCTTGCCCAAGCACTTTAGGCTCACATGGGCCACTTGTAACCTACAAAATAACGTATCACTTTAAGTGCATGAAGATTAGCTAGAGAGAAGAAAGCAATATTAGGTGCAATGCTAATCAGTTCTCATGGATATGAGGCCCTAATGGAAGATTCAGCTTTGTTTATTACAATTTCTTTGTTAATCATTTTTTCATTTGCAGGATATGTGTTATATAATTCCATGTAGATGAAGCTGAAATTTGGTCATTGCGCTCCAGAATTTGTTTAATAGGCCAATTTCCTGCTGGTTTCAGAATGATTTTGCAGTTAAGGGTAAGGTGAATTTCGGTCTTTCATTGTGTACAGGACAACTGTATCCAAGACTGCTGGCCTTCCACATTGTCTCCTGGCTTTACTTAGTTTGTTTCATCAAGCATTGTTCCAGGTGCAAATTGGCATTATTTTATTTTTTGAGTGAATTTTATTGGTTTAAGCTGATTTGTTTCCCTTTTGAATCTTGGCGATTAGATTTTGCTTTAGTGAAATTATCATTTGACTACTAAAAGTTTGCTATTTATTGTAGGGATAATGGTCTAATGTCACGTCTTGATCAATCTAACGACCTGGAGTCTGCTTCACTTGATTGCTAAGAGTTCAATGACAGTGGAGAAGAAGACAGCTCATCTGAGTATATTTCCTTCTAACAGAGTTAATGTAACCTATTTGAAAGCTGACAACAGGCATTGCCATTTCTGCACATTTACTGATGAGCAGTTGCATGGTTGACTGAGCTAAAAGCAGGTGGCAAGTGTTTGGGACATGACGTTTCACCATCTAAATACTTAACGCAGTCTGTTAGTTGGTATAAAATGCCTGTTGATGTTGTTGGGGAGGACAAACTGCAACTTAGGTGAAAGCTGAGGGGGGTTTTGTTCCTTTATGATAATTATCACTTTTTATTTGGATGTTTTGTTGTTGCCATTATGCTATGTATGATGTTCTTACTTTCGAATGTTTATTGAGCTTCTGACTTTTTATTCAGTCTTCCTCTTATGCACTTTTAGGTAATCTGTACCTTTTTCATTAGGTTTTGAAGTTTTTTTTTTTTTTTTTGTTTTATCTAATCCAAAAGTTGGTTGTGCTGTATGGGTAATTGGATGCATGCTTTATTGCAGTTTGAGGGGAGGGGACCAGGTTCTGTGGCATAAGTAGTTCAGCTTTTTTTTTTTTTAATGGATTGGCCAAATGTACAAGTAAAATTTAGACAGATAGGAGGAGCTCCATACGTATTCTAAGTGTTACGTATAGAATTTTAACTTGAAAGTTGATTACTTTTTCATTTTTAATACTTAGCAGTACACTTGTAAGGTCTAAGAATTGATATTTGGCTTTGGATTAAGATTTGGGAGGTGGTGAACTACAGAGCTTGCTATGAATTGTTTTGATAGTGGATGTAATCTCCGAGAGTACTACTTGTTATAGTGTTAACCAGTTATATAAACAATTTGAAATTTTACTGGCTAATACTTTCAGATTCGAATGGTTAATTGTTTGACTTTCCATCCAAAAAAAAAAAAGTCCAGCAGTTCAAGTTCCTATATTTATTCTGGTTGTTTGTATGCATTTCAGATATCATACAAGCTTAGTTGGCCTCTATTCTTTAGTGCTTCTCTTCTATCATGCAAATTTCATCTTTGTGCTGCAGCTTCAACTTATAACTAGTGGATTTAGATTGCTTAAAGTAGGTCTAAATTGTGTGGTCATTAGATTTATTGTTCTGTAAGTGCTAGGATAAATTTAAGGTCATATCTGCTGCATGAAAGCCTTGAAATTGTTTTCCTACAGTAATTTCTTATTGTATGTGAACCTGAATAAAGGTCAGGTTAGTTGTTTTACCACGGCTTTATCCTGAAAGTCCAGATGCAGGCACAAATGTGAAACTGATAGACAATGATGGGATAATGTTGAGTGTCTAATTTTTCTTATTACTTGTGTAGGATGCAAAGAAGTGTTTGTGCCTTAGTACCCATAGCTCATGGAATTTGTTGAGGAGTTTGTCGACAACATATTTGATGGCTTTGAGATTGTGATTTTAATATAATCCAGTAAATCCAGTAGTAGAAGTAAGATTTAACATGTATTTTTAAGCTCTTGATGGTTGAGTAGAGAAACTGGCAAGATGAACCTCTGCTTATATTCATTATTAGTTCTATTTACCTCTTTCTCTATAAATTTCTGCGCCAACATGGCACTATTTGGTTTTTGGACTTCCAGAATTGCAATAACGCTGCCTGAGTAATGTGGATGGATCACTGAAAGGTCGAACCGTAATCCTTTAACTCATTCTAGTTGACATTTTACTGTGTAGCTGCCCTTTAGTTAAAGGTTTGATTTGATGTACTCCTATCATCTATATCCTAAGAGAATAGAAATGGGAAGTTGGAGTTATGAACAGTAATCTGGTCTTGTAGACATCTTCTGTAGGTGGGCAATTTTGTATTTGAACTGCTATTATGAGGGAGAATATTGTCCGGATACAAATTTATGAGGTGTTTCATTTATTCCTGACTTTGTAGTCTCCGCCACAACTGTCCTCTCTCTAACACCTCTTCTCCTGTCTCCTCCCCTCGTCTTCCCATATTGCAGCCTACAGGAAAGGGGCAATTAAGATTTGAAAAATTGCAATGCGAAAGTAGGACAGCAACCAAAAAAATAAAATAAATTAAAATCAGATCACCCCTGCTTGCACTGCATCACTCAATTTGTGCCTTCTTGTGATGGAGTTCTTGCCGGCCCTTGTTAAAGTGTTGGATATTTCTTTATACAGCATTTAACGGTTAAGGCATTATATCTGTAGCATCAATTTGGTTTCAATACAATTGCGAAGATATGTATCATATCATTATTAATGTATGCGTTCTTGCTGTACGAGTTTGATGCTTTTCTTTGATTCTGTTAGTCAGAATGTGTTGATTGGATTAAATTGCTTGTCAGTTGTTCCATAAAATTTGTGATTTAGTGTTTGTGGAGTTTTTGAAAATGAATTTCATATGTTCTATGGGTTCCTGATTCCCTTGTCTTACATTTACCTCACAGGTTTTTGATCTTGCAGCAAGCTCATTTCAAGTGTGCATATGAGTGCTACCAGAAGTAGAAAGCACGAGGAGACAAGTAACTGTTTGGAGCATTGAAATGTCCTCTTCTTCAGGCTGGGAATGTTGTTGGACTTGGATCTGAGATGGCCAAATTTCAGTTTGGTGCTATTGCTATTTTTCCCTTAAAACCAATATATCCCTTTTTTATTTGATTCTTATTTCCTCCTGCTTTTGTTGTGGAGTTAATGCTTGAATTGCTTATTATTGAATTCTTGATGGCAATTCTAAGAAAAATTACCATGATCCTGAATTTCTTTTTTTTTTTTTTTGTGGTTTAATCACTGTTGACATGACGTATATACTTGTTGATACAGTTTATTGTTGGAATTTGCTTTAGTTTCCCGTGTCTATCTTTTTACCTTTGTGGATATTGAATCAAGAAATGACTGAAATTTCTCTGTTAACATGCTGGTTTGATTGTTTAGCTGTGACATTGTTGGGGAACTGTCAGATGAATTACGATTTAAGATGCAGTTATGAAGAAAGTAGTCTTGAAAAGTAGTTTTCTGTTTTCCCTGTGCATTCATGCGATCGGAGCTCCCAATGATTGAACCAAATTAAAGAGTTTCAGCCTTGTAATAATTCGAGTTGGATGACATTACTTCTACAGCTGAAGGAATTATCTGCTTTGCTGAGTTTTCTTTCCCAATTTTTTATCTTAATTTTTTATCTTGCTTTGTCAGGTTTGGCAATTCACCTGTTATATTTCTTTAGTAAATCCGCATGGTTGACACCTCCGTGGCCAATGTATAATTTTGAAAAACAATAATATATTCTGTTCAAAGAAATTGTTGTCTCTGAAAAACTTGTTTAACTAATACTTGTTTTGAACTACAGAAGTATGTCAGTTACTCATTCTCTATTTCTGTGTACTTTATGCTTTTTGCATTACAATTAAAGCTAGATGAGCTATTTAGTTTACTATATTAAAGAAGATGCAAGTTATAGTTAATACTCCACAGCTATACAGAAAAGAACGTCAAAGATTCCTTCACATTCTGAAATCCCTTGAATTACACTGACTTTGTTTTTGTTGTTATTCTTATTGATAGCCATGGGTCCCTGGTATTGTATAAAAACAGTTGCATGATTCTTTAGCGCAGAAATATTCTTCAAACTCTCACTAAGAGCTCGAAATGTCTTCCATTGGAACAAGCACTCTTGGAGAATGCACCTTGAGGGATTGTTCTTGCTAAATGTTTTCAATTATGTTCTTCACTTGTTTAAATGCACTAAAAAGGGGAAAAATTATTCAAATGGATAAAATGCTAATGTGAACAGTTGGCTTTGTAAATTGATAATCTAACTGTTAACTATGTTCCTTGAATTTTTTATTTTTCTTCACTGTGCAAGTTTCTTGTTCTACACTTTTGCCTTTGCCGAGGCAGAAAGGGGGTTGAGCTGGAGCTTCAGTATACTTGGCTGCTTTTAATTCTGTGTTGGGAGCTGGTCATGAAAATGGATCAGGGAAACACAATTGATTTGGATCAGGGGTGGGATTTTATGCAGAAAAGGATTACAAAGCTTAAGAGCATTCTCAAAGGGAAACCTTTGCCACAGTAAAGAAGACTACACCAACTAAATCTGGCTGCATTCGAACAGCAGAGCCTGCTATAACTTAAGCAGGGAAATCAGCAGCAAAATAATCTCCCACAAAAAGCGCTAGGTCTGAACAGGCCAATGCACCTGCTAAAAGAAACCTCTCCAACACTGGGAACAAAGAAGCAAAACACCTTCAATCCTATCATCAACTGACAGAGTTGGCAAGCAGCCATGCTAGCTCACAAGAAGTTCGTTCATTACCAGATGATGTATGTCAATATTGCAACGCCTTTTGTATCAAATGTTAGTGACCTCATGTATTTTATGAAGCCCAAGGTTTGCTTCAGCAGGTTAGAATACTATGAAAAATGGCTTTGCATGCTCCTCTGGATGTGCGAGTTCTGCTTTTCTGTCTGTTGGCTTTGCTTGTAAACTCCAGGAGCATATCGGTGAGGCTGCAAATCAACTATTATGTCTATAGAAGAGGAATATAGGATTATGATGTCTTTTGCAATTTGTTATGGAACATGCTGCTTCTTTCCCCAGAAGTATCTTCTTTTCTTTTGCAATAAATTGCACAGAATAGCATAAGCATGTGTACTTCGCCAGCATTTCGAAAGCTAGTGGATTGGAACTATATTTCTAACATGTTTGGGGTTGGGAAAGGAGATATGACAGGAAAAAACGTAGGTGTTTTCACACACATTAGAATCACAACTTCTTTCCACTAGGGTATCTTTTTGCATGGCTTATGACACAAAATATAGCATTCTGCACGGCTAGCTTATAATGCCTTATCTCGAGTACTGATAAGGATAATAATTAAAAGAAAAAAGAAATTCTCCAGAGCGAAGGGCGATAAAATGTTGGGCGCACGTGCACACACACGTATAACCAACTTCTTGCTACAGAAACCTAAAAAAAAAAAAGAAAAAAGAAAAAGAGATTATTACATATCTAACAAACAGAGTAAGTCGAAAAGGTCACGATCAACTGTCTGATGAACAAAATAAGGCAGAAAAGACCAAAACTGGCAAAATTGTATTCATAGGCAATGTGCTCTTCCCACTAACTATAGAATATGGAGTTCATGCAGATCCCAATCCGCATAGTAAGTAGTCTGACGATCCCAGAAACTACAGGTAGGCTTCCTTGCAGGTTCCCCTCATCCTCAGTTTCACCATCCGACTCGACCTCAGCACCATGTTGCCTCCCATAATCAGGGTAAACGTAGTTATTCTCGTCGAATTCTGGCTCCCACTTCAACTCTGGCCGCTCCTCATATAACTCTGAATCTGAATCAGGCTCAGAACCCTCTTCCTTTCCCCTATTACACTCTTCATGTTGCCTCTTACTGGGGTCGTAGTACGGGCTAGTAATAGGTTCGTATGGTTCCTGACTTTCACAGCTTCCCACTGGAATAATAAAAGTTTTCTTCATCCACGATTCAGAGATCTTATATGATGACATTGTCACGTACCAGGAATCAATCAACCAAGATTTGTGTGCTGAAGAACTTAAAAGGAATTAAAACAGCAAAAACAATCCTTAGATAACAAAGCTTGGAGAAACGAAAGACTCAGGATATTGAACAATAAAAAGGCGTGTATTTATAATAGAATGTGATGCCATTTCTTTCCATATTCACGATTTTTTTTTTTTTTTTTTGCATTGAAACTGATATTAGAATTTGGAAACTGACTGCTTTTTAATTTTTGGTAAGAATCAAATATGGAAACTAAGCTTGTATGTTGTGGGAAAAGTTTCTAAAAAAATACGTCTTCCTAATTTTGCATCAAACGATCTTTCTAAAAAATGAAAAGAAAAACTTTGAAGACCGACCTAGGAAAAATGGCCCAATAGTTGATGAAGGGTTAAAAAGACTTCTAATTTTATATTTTACCCTCTTTTTTGGATTTTTATTTAAGCGCTTTCTTGATTTTGAAAAAAAAACTCAGTTATTGTTGGACTTGTGGTCCAGCTCATTTGGTGGGCCAAATCACAAAACAAAAGCCCATTAGATTGAAGTCAAAAATTGACTTTGAAAACTTGACTAGTAATTTTCTTTCTTGGAAAACAAAAGATATAGTTTCAACTGTGAGATTCATCAACCAAAGAAGAAAAAAAAGTTCAGCCACTGTTTTCTTTTCTTGGTGAGGAATGAAGAGAGAGAAATTGAGGAGAGAAACTGGAGAGAAAAACAATTTCAAGGTTTTGACTGAAAGGTGGTTCGAAATCTGATTGAGGCGAAATTTTACCCACGTGATCCTCTAGTCAAACTCTACCAATCTACCAGTTCAGATTTTGGATTTCTTTTTCGTTTGCTAACACCCTTTCAAACCTACTTATTTGATAGTTGTAGTTTTTGGGGTGATTTTGTAGCAACTTTGCTTGGTTAATTGGTTAATATTGGTGATATTGTTGTTATCTGAATATTTTGGATAAACCTGTGTATTTTCATTATTGCAATAGTGGAGTTTTGACTGGACTAGGTTTCTTGGTTTTTCACGTTAAATATCTTGGTGTCCTGTACCCTTTATTTCTCTACATTTTATTATTGTTGTTGATATCATTGCTTGGTATTTTGATTTATTCCTATTTTAACTGATATTTGGAGAAAGAGGAATTTTGTCCTAGATTAACTCTGGTATTGTGTGTCTGCACTGATATCCCTTTCCCAATAGTTACTTGTACAAACATTTTCTCGTAATGGTTTCTGTTTTATTAGTCGTTTCTCTTGTTCAATATGGCAGTAACATTTTATTGAAAGAAACGGTGATATATACTTTGGAAACTATGGATTGATTTATGTCCGAGTACAACTTTTCTGCTGTGGAGGAGTAAAGAATTGGCAGATTAATATGAAAATAAAATACATAGGAAGTCAAGAAATTCCTCATGTAAAACTTTAGAAAGGTTCTATTTCATTCACATCATTGTGTTTATATACATGTTTTTTTGCAGACATTACCAAAAAACAAATTCCTATCTATAAATTAAAATATAAGATAAAATCCTATCAAATTAGAATGCAAATTACAAGATAAAACCCTAAAAATTTTCAAATCAAATAACTTAATACAACAACCTATCAAGTAAGATGTAGATGTTAAAACTCAAATTTAAAGCTCTAAGTCCCTAATCTCTAATGCCTCACAACCTTTTTTTCTTTTTTTTTTCCCTTTTTGCCCTTTTGAGAATCGTGGACAAGGAAATGAAGATAATATTTTTCTAATAAAAAAAACTTCTTTCTTAATTAAAAACACAAACTTCTTTCTTAATTAACTGAAAGACATTGGAAGACAATTTAAATTTCAGTTAGATGTATAGGGCATAGTAATTACATGGCTGGCAACCGAATTAAATATTTGCACAACAAAACAATGCTTTTAACTAAAATTAGTTCAGATGTTCACATCCTAAAATTTGTAAACCATACTTAAAGAGTACGTTGTTGTATATATAAGATGAAAAATTGAAAGAAATGAAGTAATAAAATTTCATAGAATAGTAATGCTACTCTGAAATAACCAATAAACATGAACAGGTTGAAAATGAAATTTAAAAATACGTTGACTTTGTTAGTTAAAATGTGAGTAAAATAACCCAAAGACTGATGTCCATATGATAAGCTACTGGTAATTGAGATTCAAATTGGCTTTTCATAATTGGTATTGTTATTTGATTTAGACATTGTGCACCTCCGGTATTTTTCCACCATTTGATGTTATTCAGTTAAGTCACTCAAATTTTTCTATTTTTTCCCAAATACTAAGCAATCATCCTGTCTGAAATTCAAGCGTAAATGCAATCATTGGACAATTGACGGTTCTATGATGCCTTGTACTAAATAGCCCTTATAGTTTAGCGAGAGCTTAGATTTTTCCATTTGAACCATTGGAAAAAATACACTTTCAGTCCTCAAAGTTTGAGGGTAAAACCAAATCGGTCCTCATTGTTTTAGTCAAACCAAAAGTAGTCCCTAAAGTATTTTATTTTGACCAAATTAGTCCCTAATATTTTGATCTAAACATATATAGTCCTTAAAGTATATTATTGACCAAATTGATTACTAATTACTTGTAAAATTAAAGAAAATGTATTCATATGCTGTAAAAATACATGAAAATTAATAAATTGTTCTAGAAAAATCAGAAAAATTTTGAAAACTCTATAAAATATAAAATATAAACTATTTACTTTTGACCAAATAAAGAAAATTCATAAATGTGTGAATTTGTAATTCATACATGAAAGTATACAAAAGTGCATGTACAAATTTTAATGATTACCTTTGATATTAAATTGGAATTCTCATATTACCTTACATTTACTTTTTAGAGTTATTAAAATTTTTATATTATTTTTTGCAATTTTTCTTTAATCTTTATAGCATTCTCATGTATTTTTTATATTATATTCAAGAATTTTCTTATATTTTATGAAACATTTGGGGACCGATTTGGCCGATTAATATACTTCAGATACTAGATTTGTTTAGATTAAAGCATGAGGGAATAATTTAAACAAAAATTAAATACTCTTGGGACTAATTCAAACTAAATAAAATACTCTCAAACCTATACTTGCTTTGGCTGAAACATTAAGAATTAATTTTGTCCAACCCCAAACTTTAAAGACTAAAAATGCATTTTTCTTAACCCTTTGTATTAAGCCAAGTTACTACAGACGGGGTCCTAATCCCCTCTGTATTTTCCATCTCTTTTCACTAAATCCATAATTGAAAGGAGAGATATATGCATGTATTCTCATGTATTTTATTCTTTTTTCCCCATTTATTGTAGTGATGGTCAAATCCGCTTCACCCACTTCCACACTTTGCTCTACTCTCCTCTTGCTCCAAAAATAAGACTAAAAAGAAAGAAAATTATATTCATCGTGTGTTCCTAATATTTATTTTCCTTTTCATTTTTTTTATTTGATGGGGAAATTTTTTCCTTGAGTTTTTGTGACGACCCCACTTCTCCTTAGGGTGAACCCTAGGGTTTTGATAGGCCGTTTGCCTAACTCTCACTATGACTCAATATATGTCAAATTTATAACTTAGAACTATCGACCAACAAGAAAACTAGTATAAAGAAGAAGTCGCTACCTTCAAAAGTTGTTCAATTCTACACCATAATATTTCCAAAAATTTACATCAAGCTTCCCAAAATACAACTACCAAAAGGTCAGTTAAATCATTTACATCCATAGTCAAACCAAAATATAGTCAAGGCCAGTCTCTTCAAAATCTTTCCACTTCAAATTCCTGTTGAGAAAAACAAACTTAAAGGGGTGAGCTAACGCTCTGTGAGGCCAAGAAAAATAGGCAAGCAAACAAGTACCACTAGCATTAATAACATGTAAATCAAGAAGGCAACCATAATATTTACGTAAACTCACAAGAGAAAACAAAAGCACAATCACTAAAGGATCGGGGAGCTCTCAGGAGCTAAATCCACGCTGCTTCACGATACTCTTGAACCACAATTTCCAAATGGTGACACTCCGTCAACCAAGCAAATAACAAGTCCATAGAACCTCACTTTTCACCAATTTTCGTCCATCTTTACACTCCCTACTGGGCCCGCACGTCAAACAAGATGTGATATTACTCGAGTATATCCAAGCAAGTCAAGTACACGAGCTCAAGGTTCACCAAACTCCTCAACCAAGCCCTTGCAAGCTTGAGTTGAATGGCTAGCCATTGGGTTTTAGACGTCCCCACAAGTTCAAATAGTCGATGAGACAACACTCCAATTGACTTAGAATCGATCATAGCACTGAGTTGGGAAGAGAGGCACCTCCCACCCGAATAGGGTGTGGTACATGCTGTCACTCAGTGCTCATGAGTTAAAAACATGTTCGAGTACAAGTGCAAGTCACACGAATTCACATAACAAGTAGCAAGTATTCAAGAGAAGAGGACGAAGGCGATAAAGTATACCCTCGCCTCGGCAAGTTCACGAATCATATATCATCTCAATCATAGTAACATGAAACATGTACTTGACACTCACCAAAAGTCAAGGGCAAAAAAGAGAGCAAAAACAAGAGGTCAAACAAGCTCTTCGGTGTCCACGTGATCACCTGAGACATGCACAATCACGGTTACCTAGGTACTCGATCAAGGCTAATAAGAAAAATATCCTCTTGCTACCCACACTCAAAAGCCACAAGTTCAAGTTGAATTAAAAGAGACTTTCTTGCTTAATCACTGAAATCATACTCAAGGAGGACTCAAAAATCGTTTTCAAGTCAAGTCGTGACCAAAAATTTCGATTCCAAAAGAAAAGTATCACGCTTAATTTTTGGCACGAAAATCGAGGAAAGAAAAAATGATTTTCATATCTTAAAACTTCTAATCCTATGCCCAAGTTTTAGAATATAAATAAGCGTTCACATTTTCTAAACTTATGAAGTTAAAATCCATCAAACGCGTTACTTCTTTCATAGCAAATATTGGAGTTAAAAGCTCTAAGTTTCGAATATAACGTTAGTGAAGTTCCTCAAGAATTACTCTAGCTAAACACTCCAATTTATGGTTCATTTTTATGAAAACCAAGGGCATAAGACTAGGAGGTGAAATCCATTTTTTAAGTATGAAAAGGGGCACAAATAACTAAGAAAGTGAGGCTTGAAACCTAGAAAATGTTCCCAAGCCACTTTTTAAAGCTTTTGCCTCTTTATAAAGAAAATTCAGTTTTGGCAATATTTTTTGAAAAATCATAACTTGAGTTCCATAAGTCCAAAATTTATAAATCTTATACCGTTGGAAAGTAAACTCAATAAACTAAAACTCTCTAGAAGACACTATTTCCAAATTCAAATCAGAAATCAGTCAAATCTTTGCTCCAAATCACTACTTCAGTAAGAATAGGGCAAAATAGTCTTGAATTTCAGTGAAATTTGAAAATTTAGAAAAATTCATAGGAATCGAACTAGCCCCTGAAATTTATACCACTAAAAGAACTCCAAGTCTATTTCAAACGCAATAAATAGAACTCAATTTGGATTTTTTTACACTAATATATACAATTTTTCTAAAGTTGGTTTTTGAAACCTGATTCACAAAATTCTAACTTTGGAACATCCGACACAGTTTTTAAATCAGGTCATATCTAAAGCTACACAAGTCCAAAATTAGCCTGGTTTGTGGCATTGAAAATTAAATTCAAAATGTAAAAAATTACTAGAAAAAACTGTCTTCAAATTCATTTTGTAAGGGGAGTGAAAATGAGTTATAAACTGCAGTTGTGCTTGACTCTCGGTTAAAATAGTAAGGGAAAACAGCCAAATTTCCCGGTTCACTGTGACTTATAAAAAATGAACTAACAGGTGTATTTTATACCATTAGAAAGCCTTGGAGTCTAGTTTCAGATGCTGCAAATGGCACTTGATTTCGACTCTTGTACGAAAAATTATGTGCTGTTTAGTACACACTGGTCGGCTGCACTGATCAGAAATTTCCAGGTTTGCTCTCCTCCCTTTAACTTTACTTTAACTCATTCAAATGAAGTGCATTTTGAAAGATAATTTACACACACATAACCCAACATGTAGCAAGCATTTTGCATCAATATAACCACAAATTTCGAAATTAAAACAAGGAAAATAAACTAGCAAAAATCAGACAGCCTTGCTTCCTCTTTCTCTTCAAATTTTCTCTCCAACTTTCACACTAAAACCAAGCTAGAAATCACTAAAACAACAACCAAACAAACAAGAAATTCTCAACACCACTACCTAATAATCTTCCTCAAGGCATCTACCTAATGTAAAGATTCATGGAACCCATCAACAAACCCAAGTTTATATAGCTAAAAACTAACTAAAACTAACTAAAAGATGAAGGAAAAATGGAAGCTTTGAAGGGTTTACCTTCTTCCAATGGTAGCAAGCAAAACTTCAAGAAATCAAGCTCTAAACCACCAAGAATCTCTCCTCCTCCAAGTCTCCTACTAAGCTTGAGGATGTTCTAAGAGCATGAGCAAGGTTGGAGCAAGTTTTAGTGAGCAAAATGAAGAGGAAAAATTGAAACGTTTTTGGCTAAATGGAGGAAATGAGTTTCGGCCAAGAGGAAGGGAGGAAGAGAGAGTTTTGTGTGCTTTTTGGTGATGTGAGAGGATGAAAAGAAGAAGTGACATAAAGTTACTTCTAGTGTAAAAAGTCAACAATTAAATAGTAGTCCATTAGTGCTCCTAATTGAGTTTAATTCAACTCACTCACCTCTAATTCCTCAATTAGCTTTTCTTAATCTACCATTGATCACATTTAATTCTCCAAGACCACTACACTCTCCGCCCGAATATTACCTCGAAAAAACGTGTTTTCTCTAATTCACCAATCAAGCGACAGAAAAATTAACTTTTAGGGCAAATGTGTTAAAACATAAATTGAGGCAGTATACCATGCAAATGCAATTAAAATGAAGGAAATAAATTAATTGGAGTAAATGAATAAATAATTAAAAAAATAAATAAACCAGTTAAAGAAAATTTTGGGTCCTATTTGAAACTCTCTATATGGATAGTTTTCGGAACGCTTTTGAGAAAAGTGGTAGAAGAGGAAAGGAGGGCACAATTAGCTTGGCATTAGTTCAAAATAACTGTGCCTGGGCACAATTTGGAGTTCCAGTAAAGCCATCAAGATGGCTCAACGGAATAATTTGCTTGTTTTACTCTTTGAGCAGATTTTCTCAAAAGAGCCCTTTGCCACAGGAGAAGCTCAGTTCTTATTGTGAGGATCCATCCCATCATTTGTAGCTCGTGTTGAAGCCAACTTTCACCGATTTCACCACCAGGGATAACTAAACAAGCTATATTTTTGCTTCAAAAGAGAAGACTCGTTGAATCACCAAAGTGGTTGTACTGTGAAATTGTACAATAGATACAATATATCAAAACATGCCAAACATTACAAAACAGGAAATCTCACATAATTGCAAAAAAAAAAAAAAAAAAAAATCTTGCACTTTAACTTTTAGTCCCTACTATTCTTGGGACCAACCACAAAACTAGAAGTAATAAGGGTTAATTACATTTACCTCCCCTGAGGTTTGACCATATTACCAATCAATCCCTGTAATTTGTCCAAATAATGGTCTCACCCTTTGAATGATCAAACATTTAACAAAAACCCCCTTAATGCCGAAAATGCCCTTATTGAGGCCATGTTGCATTAAAAAAAAGAACATATTTTTATTTTATTAATCCTGAAGCAATCCCAAAAATAGAAAAAAGTTTTTACTTATTATTTTATAAAAACCATATCTTTGCTTCCATAAATAGTTTTGAATCAATAATTATTTTAAATTTTAAAAATGAATATTAAAAATTAGATAAATTGAAAGAAAAATAAAAAAGAAGCAATTATTTTAAATCCTCAAGTATGGTTCGAATTTGTGGTTCAAGGCATGTTGCGGAGAGTACAAGGCATGTTTTTCTCAATTTGAACGATACTCCAGGAATTAAAATAATTTCTTCTTTTTTTATTTTTCTTTCAATTTATCTAATTTTTAATATTCATTTTTAAGATTTAAAATAATTATTGATTCAAAACTATTTATGGAAGTAAAGATATGGTTTTTATAAAATAATAAACAAAAAATTTTTTCTATTTTTTTGGATTGCTTCAGGGTTAATAAAATAAAAATATGTTCTTTTTTTAATGCAACATGGCCTCAATAAGGGCATTTTCGACATTAAGGGGGTTTTTGTTAAATGTTTGATCATTCAAAAGGTGAGACTATTATTTGGACAAATTACAGAGATTGATTGGTAATATGGTCAAACCTCAGGGGAGGTAAATGTAATTAACCCAAGTAATAACTGGAACACAAGGATCTAATTGTTTCCTTTTAGCATTCACGGCCATCGCATTTTCTGCTTCACTTCAATTACTCCATTGCCTTTATACACTGAAATGGCTCTATTTTGAGATTCTGGCAATAAACCTGATATTCAAGGCGCAAAGCCATTTATCAGAAACACTACTAGCACCATAGCCTTTTGCTGGCTTCTAAATGCCAAGCATCCGAGATTCTCTTTTTAGCAGGAATACCCTTCATCTCTTTCTAAGTCATTCTCATTGACTCAATGTTCAAATTTTTGCTGAAAGCAATTAAGAGAAAAAGAAAAGTACTACAAGAGCTAAGAAGATGAAAAAACCAAAACTATATTGAGTACATTTTAAGAATCCTACACCCTTGTGGACTACAAGATCTGACCATCCTCTTCCTCTTCATAAAAAAGAGAGAAGCAGACAAAAAGATACACAAGAAAGATACAACAGCAGAAAAAGTACAGTCAGAAGATTGTAAAGTAACACAAGATTTGAGCTTACAAACAAAAGAAATTATATGTTCCTATCTTTCTCAAACAGACTCTTTTGGTGATAAGATGTTCTTTGAAAACATTAAAAAAAATGAGACGAAACAAATCTATATATACTTCTGCTGTTCTGCACTCTTAAACCCAATTGTCTACCAAATTGTTTACCACAAACTCACTTTAATGGGAAAAAAAAAAGTTTGTAGACAAAGAATGACCATGCAGTGAACTAAGCTATTTAATGTCATGAACTTTCTTTTCAGGCACCAATTCATGCCAAAAACACTGAATTCCATTTCTCCAAAACCGCATTCAGATTCTCCATCATGCAGGACAGAATGATGAACTTCTATCTTTACCAGCCTACACTTTGTTTTCTGTTTCCCAGGAAATACAACGGAGGAGTAGCTTCTTGTAAAATATCACTTCTCTCTACCTCTCATCTCCTTAATAATCGAGAGTAGGCCTGACTATTATTATTCGAAGGCTCATAATGTCGTCAAAGTTTCAGTCTGCATCAGTCTATCGGTCAGTTCATAGTAGGATCTTTTTCAGCATGATACATATCCATTCAGCAATGAATCTCTCTTAATGACTGAAGAAGCACGGAACTTCCCCTAGGAGAGCTGACCTGATTAGCTCGGGGTGCTGATGGAAGAGCTATTCCCAAGCCTGCAAAACAAACAAAGATGGACTGAAGAAGGGGGGCCCGAGGGTTGTCCCCGAGGGCACTCCGACGGCCAAGTTAGTTTTCCGGTGAGTAGGGTTCACGGGGAGTGGTAACAGCCGGGGGTAATTGGCCTATAGTGAGCGTACCTTGGGCAATGGGTGTGTAGCACTATTTATACCTGAGCCAGAGTCCGACCTCCGTACGTTCCGGGACCTTCCTGATATAATCTCAATCCCGCGCCGAGCGGCATCTCCTCCGACCTTTGCGGGACGGTCTCCTGATCCCCCTGGAGCCCTAGCGGGGGTGCGGCCCAGGGCGGTCGCCAGGAGCCTGGGGCCGGAGCCCAGCTCGGCTTTACCTGGGCTGCCACGTGTCTAGGCCCAGTACGGGGCCTCTGCACTAGCCCCCTAGATTAGGTAAGGCTTCCAGGCAGACCTAATCTATACTCTGCCACGTGGGAGACCAGCGTCGCGCACTGTTCTGCCCTGGTCACCTCTGGTACAGTGCTGTCACTGAGAAAATCGCGCCGATCTCCTGGGTCGAGCGTCAAACTCCCAAGTTTCGACAAACTTGATCAATGCGTGCCGACCTCATGGGACCGAGCATCAAATTGCCACTGACATGGTTTAAGCTCCCGACTTTTAAAGATTTGAGCCTTGCCGACCTCTTGGGTCAAACAAACCCATTCAAGTTAAGGCACAACGTGCCGACCTCTTGGGGCCGAACATCGCACTTTCCGACTTCAAAATTTCAAGCCGTGCCGACCTCTTGTGGCCGAGCATCATACTTTGAAGGCAGTCACGCCGACCTCCCGGGTCGAGCGTCGAACTCTGATTTTAGCGGATATGCCAATCTCTTGGGGTCGAGCATCACATTTCCAAGGCAGTTATGCCGACCTCCTGGGTCGAGCGTTGAACTCCCTGATTTTAGCAGAGGTGCCGACCTCTTGGGGTCGAGCATCACATTTTCCAAGCAGTCATGCCGACCTCCTGGGTCGAGCATTACATTCTCAGGGCAATCGTGCCGACCTCCTGGGCCGAGCATCATACTTTGAAGGCGGTCACGCCGACCTCCCGGGTCAAGCGTCGAACTCTGATTTTAGCGGATATGCCAATCTCTTGGGGTCGAGCATCACATTTCCAAGGCAGTTATGCCGACCTCCTGAGTCGAGCGTTGAACTCCCTGATTTTAGCAGAGGTGCCGACCTCTTGGGTTGAGCGTCAAGCCTCCCGTCTTTAACAGGCGTGCCGACCTCTTGGGGTTGAGCATCGCACTCTCAAATTTCGCAATTTAAAGCCGTTTGCGGACCTCATGGGGGGTTTTTCCGTCCTCTCCGCTCTCCGAGCCCCCGATCTGACTCTTTCTTCAGGCGGGCTGCCTCCTCTGCGTTGACAGCCGCGTGCGCCCTGCGAAGGAGCTCCTCCAGGTTTACGGGAGGCTTCTTGGCCAGGTCGTAGAAAAGCTCCTCTACCCTGACCCCGTTTGTGAAGGCGGCCATCACCACCTTTTCGTCCTTGTCCCTGACCTGCAAGCTCTCCGCATTGAAGCGGGTCATGAAATTCCTCAGTGACTCGTCGGGCCTTTGCCTGATGGACATCAGGTGGGTTGCGTTCCTCGCGTAGACCTTCGAGGAGACGAACTAGGCTGCAAACTGCCGGGCCAGCTCGGGAAAGCTCCGTATAGACCCCGGTTTTAGTCCCTGGAACCAGAGCCGCGCCTTCCCCTTTAGGAACATAGGGAAGGTCTTGCAGCGGACCTCATCCGCGGCGGTTTGCAGGCGCATATGCGTCAGGAAGACCGAAAGGTGGTCTTCTGGATCTGTGGAGGCATCGTACATCTCAATGCTCGGAATCTTAAATCTCCGGGGTAGAGGGTAGTCCTCTATTTCCCGGGTAAAAGGCGAGATTGCGTAGTTGTCCTCGTACTGCCGGGGCCTCAGGATCCGCTCAAGCTCATCCCGGGCAGAGTCCGAATGCAGGTGGTCGCGAGGTCGGCTCCTGGCAGACCTGTCTGGAGAGCGCACGAGACCGTTCCTTGCAGGCCTCGCCGGCGAGGGACCCCTCGGCTTGCTCCCCGTGGACCTGTGTCGGGAGTACCTTTCGCTGTCTCCGACTTCCGAGGTTCGCGGGCGAGGCGGCGTCCGTGGCCGTTTCCTCCTGGGGGGTTGGTCGCGCGACTCATCCTCCGAGGGTTCGGGGAGTGGCTCCTTCTCCTTCCCCTTCGCCTTGGAGGTCTGCGCGCCTCCAGCCTCCTCCCCCTCCTTTGCCTGCCGGATGATATCTTCCAGCATGGGGAGGTTCTCCGTCACGAACTGGAGGATCTGCTGCCTCCTTTCTCCTGAAAGGGCTGAGCCCCCGGCGCCCCAAGAAGCCTCAATTTCCTTTCGCTGGGATCCTTCACCGCCCCCCGGGCCGGTGCTTTCTACCGTGCGCTTGGATCGCGTCCTGGCCATCAGCACAATCTTACTTACCTTACGGTTCCCACAGACGGCGCCAACTGAAGAAGCACGGAACTTCCCCTATGAGAGCTGACCTGATCAGCTCGGGGTGCTGATGGAAGAGCTATTCCCAAGCCTGCAAAACAAACAAAAATGGACTGAAGAAGGGGGGCCCGAGGGTTGTCCCCGAGGACACTCCGACGGCCAAGTTAGTTTTCCGGTGAGTAGGGTTCACGGGGAGTGGTAACAGCCGGGGGTAATTGGCCTATAGTGAGCGTACCTTGGGCAATGGGTGTGTAGCACTATTTATACCTGAGCCAGAGTCCGACCTCCGTACGTTCCGGGACCTTCCTGATATAATCTCAATCCCGCGCCGAGCGGGATCTCCTCCGACCTCTGCGGGACGGTCTCCTGATCCCCCTGGAGCCCTAGCGGGGGTGCGGCCCAGGGCGGTCGCCAGGAGCCTGGGGCCGGAGCCCAACTCGGCTTTACCTGGGCTGCCACGTGTCTAGACCCAGTACGGGGCCTCTGCAATGACCAATATGGAGAACATGGATGATGCAGAAGCAAAGCATCATGGACAGTGTGTAGGCTCATCTGGAGCAATTTCAGCAGGACACTTTTGCTACTAGGTTTAGCAAATGGAAGATGCTATCTGCAGAAAAATTAGGGACAACAGGACGACGACAACAACTACAATGCAATCACTTGGCTACTTGCTGATTAGTGAACAAAGCAAAAGAAGGTATGACAAATCTAATCAGGGAATCCTTTTGAATCAGGAAAGCAAAACAGAACTCAAAGCCGAGCTCTCCTCCAGCCCGAGGAGAACCAGTCCAGCTCCTTGCTGTCCAGAACTTACTACTGAGTTACTCTTCAGAGAATACTGTGGCAGTATCTTTTGTTAGCTATTTAGAAAAATCAACTGTTGTTTCTTTCCTCTTGCTTCAATGCTTATTTTCAGAAGTTGGTTGACTTGTAATCCTATATTTGTTCAGGGTCCCACAGAAATGTTCTAAGTTTGGCTACTTAACCAATTCTTAACCATGCAAAACAGTTGCAAGGGTAATTAGATTCTGTCAGACCATGGCATCTACCTAGGTGAACCAGCAAGTGTCATGGAGTACGCTTGTGACTAGTCTTCCTACTGCTTCTCTCCTGTACTATGCTCCACTTCATCAGCTATTCTATTATGATGGTTCAAACTCAGCATTTGAAGTTATTTTACGCAAATCAATTAAGAAGAATGTTGCTCGTTCTAGGGAAAAACAAAATGGTTGAGCCCAACTCATGTCCAAAAATAGTCTCAACAACTCGATTGCAGCAGATATGGACGTCGCCTATGTTAGAATACCCCTGTTTCTTTTCGAGCAAGGGCCAGTGAGTTGTTGTGTTAGAAAAAATAGATTGAATTGACACTTTGATAAGTTACTTATTCTTAACGACCTTCAACGTGCACGATCAAAGAATTTGGAAGACATGATATCCCTATCTTTTAAGTAGCAATAGACCCAGAAATTTTTTCATGGCAGTGCAGGATAACCTAGGACTTTGTGTAAACACTTTACCAAATAGTTACATGACTTTTCCTAGACAATCCTGCTAAACCATGCAGATAAAAGTGGACTGATAATCCATGTTAATTTATTCAAAAGACCATTTTGCAAGCCAAACTAGGTCAAAAGTGCAGAACTGATGATCAAGTAAAGTGATGAAATCTACATACCACCATCCAACCGTTCCAAGTTCAATCCAAAACCTCTTTGGTTACAGGTGACCTGTGTTACTTGCAATCTTGTACCAGTGTCAAGTACAGATCTAAAACTAGGACACAATGACTCTTTAAAAGCCTCAGATAGGGGTACGAGGGAACAGCCAACATATCAGTAAATATGAGAATAATATGCTCTACAATTATTTAGCAAACAAAGCACAATAGTTTAGTTTAATCTACATGTAGTTGCTAGTAGCTAATGACTGGAAAGCTCAATTCATTTTTGGCAACATAAAACACTCGCAAACATCCATTGAATTATCTTGTTCTCCTCTATTGCCACTGTGAAGGAACAATAGATTCTAAAGCAGCAAGTCATCCTCAAAAACTCAAACCACCCATTATTGTGTTAGGTATGTATTCTATACCGATTATGGGTGTATTTCGAGTGTCCGTGTGGGTACTGTGGGGTAAATGAAGAGTTTTGAGTAAAACAGCAGGTGACAATACAATATCTTATCAAAATGCAAACACATGAACAAGAAGAAAATCTAACTTACCTACTACAGATCATGGAGAAGAAGAGCCTTTTGTCCAAAATGACACCAATAGCTCAAAGGATACAAAGGACAAAAAAAAGATTCTGCATCATACTTCTTTCAAATTTGAGTTAATAAATAACAATCTTCCTTTCACAATTTAATTAATTCACATCCTCATTGGCTAATGTACAGTAATATATGTTGCCACTTGCTAGCCCAAACACTCAATACAACGTAAATCGCAACTTTATGGTTCACAATTAGCCAGTCGAAGACTTTCCATTGATGATCCAGACAGAACTAAAAGATTCCGAGTGTTCTTAAGCACTTGATTCAAGAATGGTGGACACACTTTTTGTTGGATCTTTACGACCTGTACAATTCATTAATTTGGATGTTGAAAGAATTGAGATCTCGATTTGTTTGAATCTTGAAACAAACTAAATTGTTTGGGTCTTGGAACATCGCAATTCGCTACTAGAGAGTTCCAGTGAGCCATCAAGACAGCTCAACGGAATAATTTGCTTGTTTTACACTTGAGCAGATTTTCTCGAGAGAGCCTTTTGCCCCAGGAGAAACTCAACTTCTTATTGTGAGGATCCCACCATTTGTAGCTATTGTTGCTGCTGTTCAACATCACCCTGTCATGAAAACAAACAAAATCAGCAGCCAGCTTTCACGGTCGGAGGTAAGAGATAAACATTTCACCAGCAGATATAAATAAACAAGCCGTATTTTTTGCTTCAAAAAGAGAGGACTCATAAATCTACAAAGTGGCTGTACTGGAAATTGTAGAATACATACAATTTATAAAAACATGCCAAACATAATAGAGAAGGAAATCTTACATAACTGCAAAAAAGAATCTTGCACTTTTAACTTTCAGTCCCTACTATTCTTGAGTCCTGGAAGTAAACTAACTATTAACCACAAAAGTAAAAGTATTAAATGGAGCACAAGGATCTAAATTTGTTTCCTTTTAGCATTCACTGCCATCTTATTTTCTGCTTTCCCTCAATTACTCCATTACCTTTCTAAACTGAAATGGCTATATTTCAAGATTTTGGCAATAAACCAGATACGCAAGGCGCAAACCATTTATCAGAAACGCAACCCATTTATCAGAAACACAACCAGCATCGTAGCCTTTTAACACTTCTAAACACCAAGTATCTGAGATTCTCTTTTTAGCAGCAATACTCTTCATCACAAAAAAAGTCATTGATTTTCACATGTTTTATCAAAGCAATTTAAAGAAAAGAAAAGTGTTACAAGAGCTAAGAAGATAAAAAACCAAAACTATATCGAGTACATATTTTAGAATCCTACACCTATCGGGACCACAAGATCTGACCATCTTCTTCCTCTTCATGATAAGAGAGAAGTGGACAAAAACTCACAGAGAGTAATACACAAGAGAGATCAACAGTGGGAAAAAGTACAGTCGGAAGATTGCAAAGAAACACAAGATGTGAGCTTGGTTAGTGTCCAAACAAAACAAATAACATGTTCCTATCTTTCTCAAAAACACAGACTATGTTGGTGATAAGATGTCCTTTGAAATTATAAAACACAAAACGAGATGAAACAAATTTATATATACTTTTGCACTCTGAAACCCAATGTCTACCAAATCGTTTACTGCAAACTCACTTCATTAAAAAAAAAAATTATAGACAAAGCATGACCATGGGGTGAACTGAGCTATTTTACAAAATGTCAAGAACTTTCTTTTCAGGCACCAATTCATACCAAAAACACTGAAATCCATATCTCCAAAACTGCATTCAGAATCTCCATCATACAGGACAGAATGAAGAAATTCTATCTTTACTAGCTTACACTTTGTTTTCTGTTTCCCAGAAAATACAATCAAGGAGTAGCTACTTCTAAGATATCACTTCTCTCTACCTCTCATCTCCTTGTATTCGAGAGTAGGCCTGAATGCAATGACTCAGAGGCTCATAATGTCATCAAAGTTTCAGTTTGCATCAGTCTGGGGGTCATCAAAAAATCTCCTAGAGCAGTTCATAGTCAGGATCATTTTCAGCATTATGCATACCCAGCCAGCAGTGAAGCTCTCTTAATTATCTATATAGAGAACATGGATGATGCAGAAGCAAAGTATCAAGGATAATGTGTACGCTCATCACCAGAAGCTGGGTGGAGCATCTTTAGCAAGACACTTTTGCTACTTGGTTCAGCAAATGGAAGACGCTATCAGCACAAAAGTTTGGGACGACAGGACAACAACAATTAAAGCAGAATCACTTTGCTACTTGCTGATTTTGTAAACAAACCTAAAGAAGGTATGGGAAAGCTATAATCAGCACATCCTTTTGAATCTGGAAACCCAAACAAAACTCAAAGCCGAATTCTCATCCAGCCTGACGAGAACCAATCCAGCTCGTTGCCGTCCAGAACTTTCCTGAGTTACTCTTCAGAGAATGCTGGGGCAGTATGATTTTTTAGTTATTTAGAAAATTCAACTGCTATATCTTTCCCTTTGGATTCTAAGAATTAAATGCTGATTTTTGGCAGTTGGATGATTTGTAATCCTATTTTTGTTCAAGGTCCCACAGAAATATTCTAAGTTTGGTCATTTTACCAAATGGTAACTATGCAAAACAGTTGCACGAGTATTCAACTTGGATTCTACCAGACCGTGGCATCACCCTAGGTGAATCAGCAAGTGTCGTGTAGTAGAACTACTCTTGCTACTGCTTCTCTCCTTTACTATGCTCCATTTCATCAGCTTTTCTACTATGAAGGTTCAAACCTAGCTTTTGAAATTATTTTACGCAAATCAATTAAGAAGAATGCTGCTCATTCTGCAGTAAAACAAACTGGCTGAGCCAAATCAAGTCCACAAATAGTCTCAACAGCTCAATTGCAGCTGATACAAACTTTGCAGAAGTTAGAGAATACCCATATCCCTTTTTCAGCAGTAGGGCCAGGGAGGTGGTGTATTAGAAAAAATAGATCAAATTGACACTTTGAATGGAATTTAGCAATTATTAACAACCTTCAACATGCACGATCAAAGAATTTGGGAGACATGATATCCCTACCTTTAAGCAGCAATAGTCCCAGAAATTTTTTTATGGCAGTGCAGGATAATCTAGGACTCTGGAAAAACTTTACCCAATAGTTACAATCCTGGTAAGCCATGCAAATAAAATTGGAGCAATATCCTGGTACACGCACATCTCTTTCTAATTCTACAGAAACGAGCTTGACTGATGATCCATGTAAATTTATTCAAGAGACCATTTTTAATATCAAATTAAGTCAAAAGTGCAGAACTAATCACTAGGTAAAGTGATGAAACCCACATACCACTATCCAACCTTACCAAGTTCAATCCAAAATCACTTTGGTTACAGGTGACCTATGTTACTCGCAGTCTTGTATGAGTGTCAGTTACAGGTATATGTTTAGGTTTCTAATTTGTCCCATCTAAAACTAGGATACAATGACACTTTAAAAGCGTCAGATATGGGTACGAGGGAACAGCTAACATATCAGTAAATATGAGAATAATATGCTCTACACTTATTTAGAAAACAAACCACAATAGATTGATCTATATATAGTGGCTAGTGGCTACTGATTGGAAAACTTACTCCATTTTTGGCAACATAAAACACTCGGAAACATCCATTGAGTTATCTTGTTCTCATCTATTACCATTTTGAAAGAACAATAGATTCTGACGCAGCAAGTCATCCTCAGAAAGTCAAACCACCCATTATTGTGTTAGGTATGTATTCTATACCGATAATGGGTATCTTTGGAGTGTCGGTGCAGATACTGTGGGGTAAATGAAGACTTTGAATAAAACAGCAGGTGACAATACAATATCTTTGCAAAATGCAAACACATGGACAACATGAAAAATCTAATTCACCTACTCCAAATCATCGAAAAGAGAGCCTCTTGTCCGAAATGGCACCAATAGCTTAAAGGATGTGAAGGAAAAAGAAAGTCTGCAACATACTTCTTTCAAATTTCGCTTAATATCTAATAATCTTCCTTTCACAACTTAATTAAATCACTTCCTTGTTGGAGAATGTACAATAATATATGTTGCCGATTGCTAGCCTAAACACTCAATACAAGATAAATTGCAACTTCATGGTTCACAATTAGCCACTCGAAGACTTCTTATTGATAACGCAGATAGAACTAAAAGATTCTGAGGGTTCTTAAGCACTTAATTCAAGATGGTGGACACACTATTTGTTGCATCTTTATGACTTGTACAATTGATTAATTTGGATGCTGAAAGAGTTGAGATCTCAGTTTGTTTCGATCTTGTAATAGACTAAATTGTTTGGGTCTTGAAACAGACCAAATTGTTTGGATCTTGGAACAGACTTAAGGATGTGCTATGATATTGTTTACTCAAATAATGAATATAATTTCATGAAATTCTGTAGTAGTCCAGCATTAAATATGAATAACAGTTTGTAGAATTGAAACTACAGCACAACACATAGGGTATAGCAGTCTAGCATTGAATATGAATAGCACTTTGTAGAATTGAACCCACAACCCAACACATAGGGTACACTTTCCTTTTCTTATTCGGGACAATCAACACCTGACATGTATACAAGTATAATATCAGATACTACCATGCTGATGTAAATCTTTGAATCATCTTCTTCTTCATTTTATTTTTAGACAGACTGAGCAGCTGCAGGTTATCGGACTATGACAACTTTCAACAGGTGAAATATCATAAGCAAGTCTTGCTTCTAATACCTATGATGTAGAGATCCTCCTTCACTATTTGCACTAAGCAATGTAGAAGACAGGCAAAACCAGATAATTCACGAAATTGTTTACACACTCACATTCAAAGCAGATTGTTCAAGCGATTCCCTGCTAAAATTTGATGCACTGGCACGATATGCTGGGTCTACAATCTGTCCACAAAAAAAAGAAAGTCAATTAATGGTTTATAATGTTTGAGAAGTAGCCATGAAAGTAGTAGGGATATCTTCGACAAACCTTCACAGTTGCCACAAAGTTCATCATTGCAAGTGTAGGTGGCATGCACAGCATGCCAATCCGACTACAGCAAGAGAAATAGAAATATGTTAACACTTTAACCCAAAAAAAAAAAGAAAGGATATTTCTGGATTTGTGCTGTGCAATATTTATTTTATTTTAAATAAATAAAAGGCCAAGTCTGATTGACATTAACTCAAGAAACAAATTGGCGATGGACAATTTTTTCTTTTTCTTTGGTGAAAAAAGGTTCGCTTTTCAGCCATTGGCTTCAAAGACCGAAGTTCACAGCCTATGAAGCTCGTACATTGAAGCTATAACCTCAAATTAATGCTGACAGAGGTCCTAGGCAAATCTAAAATCATATTAAAAGAGAGTGAGAGACAGAGACAGAGAGATTGCAGCAAAGCTCAAGAATAAAAACCTCCAGTATAGTTTTTGCTCCAGTTCATCCGATGATTTAGGCAAGGGAATATCATCAAACTCGGTTTCCTCGGTTGCCTGCATAAAATTTGAAACCATCAGAACCTTTTTAGGGTTGTTGATTTAGGAGATATATATATATAAACGACAGAACAAAATTAATCGAAAAGAACATGCAAAAAAAGGCATGGAATTCGATTCGGGAACCTGTTTATATAGGCCGTAGAGCATTAACATTGCGTCCTGAGGGTAATTTGAAGGAGGAAGAGAAGTCGTCGATTCATTGAACCCAACGTAGGCTGCAGCTCTCTTAAAATTATCTACCAGCTTCTGGTGATAAATTTCGGGCTTTTCAACCCCACCGCCGTGCCAAGCTTTGGCGATGCGAAGGAATTTCTCCCTTTCCTCGGCACTCATTCCTCCGCCCCGCTTTTCCTCCATCATCGTCACTTTTTATCAAAACTCTAAATTGACCCAAATCGTCACTCCTTCTCAGAACACTGAACAAGTAGCGAGATAACAAGCGTGATGGACCCAAACTGACAATAAATCGTAAACCCACGTTAACAATTCAAGAGCAATGAAATAGAGGGAAAGGAAAATTTGTTTTTCAAGTATTCGCACGGCGGCGTGGCATTTTTTTACGTACGGACAAAAACACAAAACTGACTTTTTTATGTTTAAAAAGTTCTGAGACCAGTACATCAGCGCTTGGTAGGGCTGTCGGACCCGGACCCGGACCCATTTTATCTAACAAAAAAATGGGTCGAATACGGGATATACCTTATCGACCCGTATTAGATCCGAACCCATTTTATTTAATTAATAATTAAAAAATATATATCTTTCTATCCTAATTATTCATATCATTATCAATACTACTTTCATTCCCAAAATTTTCCAACCCTAATACCCACCGCCGTACATCCCTTTTTCCCCTCACTCTCTTTTCTCTTTTGCTCTGCCTCCCGCCTCCGCCATTGGTGACCAGTCCATCTCCAGCTCTCTGACTCTCTTTTCTTTGGTCAACTCTCCATCTCCATCTCTCCATAACTCTATCTCCATCTCCAGCTCTCTGACTCTCTCCATCTCCACCTTCAAAGAACCCCAGCTCCAAAGAAACCATCGGATCTGGCTAGCTAATGAGAAAAGAGATCTTGGAATTTCTTGAGGTGTTGACTTTAGCTACTATTTGGGTGCTTGCTTTCCATGATTGGTGTTGTTGAATTTGTATTACATTAATGCTTTGCTTCGGCTTTTACCTTTTCCCACTTGAGGTACTAGATTTCAATCATGTCTGGCCCATGATGAATGATGTGGAAAAATATGATGCTCGTTCCTTTGTTTGATTGAACAAACAAAAAAAAGGACCGACTGCTTATATGAGGCTATGATGATTTTTTTTTATTATCAATACGAAGCTAAATAGAAATCAAGATTTTGAGCTTTTCCGTAGCTTGGCTTGGTGAACTCTGGAGGGTCTGTGAGGGGTATGCAGAGAGCTCAAAAGGAAAATTGGGCACTTTTGGTTCATTTTTCCTTTTGGGTTCTTTATCTGATTTCTCTCATGCGGCAACTGTTGTTTGTAGCCATGGCAGTTTTAGCCTATCTTGATGTCAGACTCCAATCTGAGCCTCCACTTTTCGCTCTTCAAGCTTTAATAATGAACCCACAACCTCATAGAATTTTTCTTATTCTTTTTGCTCAATTTTTAGCTATATTCTGGATCTGTAGCTGGGAACATTCCTTTTGAAACAGAAGTAAGCAATCCTCCATTCTGGTATTTTGCCTTTTTCCGGGTAGGCTCGACCCGGACCGGGACCCGTCAGTTGCGGATCCGGTAGAGAGATTAAGCGACCCGTCGGGTATTTGGGTCGGGTCCGGAATTAATCCAGTATGACGGGTCTGGGTCAGGATTTATTAATTCCGGCCCGGACCCGGCCCGTTGACAGGCCTAGCGCTTGGTCAAAAGCTTGGCTCACTTGTTACATTTAACAAGTCGAGTTCAAACTCTAAAAATAAATATTCGAGTATTCGATGAGTTAATCGAATTTTCATATTATATTTATATTATATATTTTAATTACGGAATGACTACTATTGATTTGTGTTTTAATAAATTTACATAAAATAATGTTCAGTTAAAAAAAGTGATGGATGGCAAAATGATAATATGATAAATCTAAAATGTAAAAAATTAAAAACAAGAAAAAAAATCTCTCGTTTATCTTATTGTCTGAACTCTGAACAAAAATGCACTCTCACAATCTCACTTTCAAAGTTCTAACCTTTAGTACTTCTTCACAGTTCGTTGGTGAGCAAAAACCAGCATCGCGTTTTGCTTCTATACAAAAGCCACTGGATCTCATCTACTAATTTACTTCTCCTTTTGGTTTTAACATCACAACATGATCGCGTTGAGCCGCTGATTATCTCCTCTGCACTTATAGTTGTAGCATGACTAGCGGCAGAATGTTACTCGATTGTAAAGCACCTGGCAGCCGGCAGTCAATGCAGCTCGTTTGAGGTAATAAAAAACTGACCTTGGTATTTGGGTGTAAATTTTTTAGTCTAAGTTCCCATTCTACTTCGGAATATGAAAACCTAATTTTGAGTTTGTGGTAAAAATTGAGGGTTTTGTTGACAGTGAGTAGAGGCTATTAAATTAGCAATTTGTGGCTTAAATTTATGGTGGAATCAAAGGGGAGTAAAAGCTATTGTAAATTTTTGGAGAAAAAATGCAAAGTGACACTGGCCCTTCCACTGGTAGTTCAAGATTAGCTGTTGTACCTCAGGGACTAGGTAACCTACTGATTCCTATGTTGGTTTTGAAATAGCTTGAGTGAATGTTTGGTTTGCTTGTCTGCTGATTCTATGTTGGGAGCTTGTCTGCTGATTTTATGTTGGCTTTTTTTTTTTAAGAATCCTGCAAGCTTGCGTATTTTCAGTTTCTAGAATGCTTCTACTTGCTACATCCCGTGTGAATTCATGAAAGCATTTTGCTGTCCTTGGTGTTGAATTACTGGCCCCCAACAAAAGATTTGTGCAAAAGACTAATTTGACTGCTTAGATTTTGGCTCATTGTTTGGTTTTAAATGGACCTTGCCCTCATGCAATTGGCTAAACCAACATGTAATGTAATTTCGCATGTTCTTGGGGGAAAAAAAACCAACATGTAATCCTTGTAGTTTAAGACTTTATGATCCCTGTGAGATTAATGTACTAATAGTTTAAGACTTAATCATAGCTAATGATTTTTTTTTTTTTTGGCAAATTGAAGTTGGAAGTAGTCCACCTGAGGTTTCTTCTATCCCTCAGCTATCAAATGCAGGTTCATCCTCTCCAATATTGCTCGGTAGTCCTATTTTTATTAGCAACAACACAACTCCAAATCCAGAAATACATGTGACTGATCAAGGAACTGAAAAAACTCCAGTTGAGAATGAAGGAACACAAGTGAATGCTATGAAGAAACATGTAAAAGAAGGAGAGCAAAATAAAGGTGATGATGAATTCCACATTCCAAAAAGAAGTAAAACATCACAAGTTTGGGATGACTTTGAAAAAATTGAAGAAAATGACACATTCTATGCCACGTGCATCCATTGTAAGAAAAAACATTCAAGGGGTAAATCTAAGCAAACTTCAAGCATGTTAAGGCATTGGATTTCGTGTCCAACTAGAAAAGTGCATTTTAGAATGGTAGCACAGCAAACAAAACTAAATTTTTAACCATCTGATGAGATATTTTTGACTTTATCAGCATTACATACTTGCAAGTTTGATATGGAGGCAATGAGGGAGGCTGCTGCACATTGGGTGTTAGTGCATGAGCATCCATTCACTATCTTGGAGAAAGAAGGTTTTAACATCGTGATGAGACGGGGAATGCCAGAGTGGCAAAAGATCTCTCAGGGAACGGCAAAAAATGATTGCGTGACAGTCTATGAAGTTGAAAAGAAGAAGTTGAAGAACAAGTTGAAGCATGTGCAAAAAGTGAGCATCTCAACCGACCTTTAGAAACCTAAAATTCAGAAAATAGAGTATATAGTCATCACCGGACATTGGATTGACTCAAATTGGAAGCTTCAGAAGAGAATTCTCGACGTGAGGTGAAGATTGCTGTTGCAATTTTTAAGTTTGCGAAGGAAGAGGAAATTGATCACAAAATACATACTATATCAATCAATAATGCCTCCAATAACGATGTTGCTATCCGACTTTTGAAGGATGACTTCTCTAGATCAAAAAAGCTGCAATGTGGAGGCAAACTTTTTCATGTTCGATGTTGTGCACACATCTTGAACCTTGTGGTTCAAGATGGCCTTTCCAAGATAGTGGGCATCACCAACAATATTGGAGAAAGTGTGGAATTTGTCAATCGCTCCGAGGGAAGAGCTTTACCGTTTGCTGAGATTGCCCAACAGCTCCGAATACCTGGGAAAAAATTGCTTTATGATTGTCGGACTAGATGGAATGCCACTTTTGAGATGTTGAATTGTGCCATCAAATTCAAAGATGTTTGACATGTGCGGGGTATACATATCAATTTAGCTCATTCACAATCAAGTTTTACATTTATCAACTTCTAAATGCCCACACGCGATTTATCGTAAGTATACGAATCGTGAGCGAGTATAAGGTATTAAGGGTCGATCCCACAGGGAAGATTGCAATTACCGGTGTTTTTTAAACTCCTTTATTATCTAAACTATAAGCATGAAGTAAAAGTAATACAATTAACACTAGAAAGCTCCTAGAGGTATGGAATTCCTCACTATTCTTGCAAATGAGATTACCGGTTAAGTGAATGTTATTATCTTGGTTAGTTATGGCATAATTTCCTAATGTATGCGAAACTTACTCTCGTAGTGAATCAACTATACTTGTAACTAAGCCATACCTACTCTCCTGGTTATGAAATTAACTACAAGCTCATTTATTTTATGAAATTACATGAAACAGGTCACTTAAACTACATAGGTGCTCTTCTACTTTCGTGAGTAAACTCCTTAAGTTTATCACTTACTTAAACTAGTGTTAAATTTTAATTTTTATTGCAAACTTAACACCTTAAGATTATCATAATTAATGGGCAGTTAATCATGATTAGATAAGCAAAAGTGATAAAGAACTTGTTCAAAATAATATCATCAAGTAGTCAAGTAAACATCACAGACAAAATATAACAAGTTCAACCATAACTCTAAGCATAAACTTTCACTAAACATGAAGAAAATAAAAGAAAGATCCATACTTGTATTATAACTAAACATAAGATACAATACAAGAAATAAAGTGATGGGAGAAATGTCACCCATGTCACTTGAACTCCATGCTCTCCATCTTCATCGTCAACTTCATCTAAGTTTAGCTACTAATACAAGAAGGAAACACTGTCCTGAGTAATGAACTAAGAAAAATTAGTGAAAGCTACATTTCTGGTGAGTTTCTCTAGCCTTCCAAAGTTCTCTTGAATCTTGCAAGTCCATGACTATATATAGATAAATGCAAGTTTAAGGTGTTAATAAAGTCAACAAAACAATGTTCAGCCTCTTGATTCTACCGTACTTTTTTGACTTGACAATAAGCTATTTTTATTCCTTTGTGCATCAGAAACATGTGCAGCCTAAGTTTTCTCTCCAGCTATAGCTGGAAAGTATTGTGAAAATGAGAAAAATGGCTGAGCAAATTGCAGAAATTCGGCTGCCATACACGTATTCACTTTTGACCTTGATTCAACAGTAATTTTCTCTATGATGGAAGCCAAACTGGCTCTTATACAAAACATAGAAGTTGTAGTCCTTTGAATTAGCTTTCCAATGCTTCAAGAAACATTTAATTTAGAGTTCGGTGGACTGAGATATGATCGAAATACCATATATTGGTCAATTCCGTGTTTCAGCTCTTGACCATACAGATTAGCTTTGTATTTCGACTTTTTGACTAGGAAAACGACTGAATTGGACTCTGATATCTTCATACCAAATGTAGATCTATCTCTCAGCTTCAACATGGTTCAAGAATTATTTTAATCTATTATGTGTAGCTCAAGATATACCCTCAAATGTATCCTTCTTTCCAAGCTCAAGAGCATATTTCAAATGTTTGAAAAGTCCTATTTGATCTTTATGAGGAATATGTTGCTTTAATGGCAAGTATAGAAGGAAGAGCAATGGAAGATTGTTCTTTAGAAGGGCGGTGAAAAAATGCACCAGCTTTTTCTTCTTGGGATGATTTTGATATCTATTGTGATGAAGTTGAGACTAACTAACCCCTTAAGTCGGAATTGGTTGATTATTTAGATAAGCCTCGCCAAAAGACTGGAGTAGACCTGAAAGCATTTGATTGCTTGGAATAGTGGAAAATAAATCGAATTTCCTATCCAGTATGCTCAAATGGCTTGTGATATCTTGGTCATTCCAGTAAGTACAGTGGCATCTGAGGCCATGTTTAGTGCCGGGACTCGAGTAATAGACTCCTATCGAGCTTCACTTCACCCAGATATTGTACAAGTGTTGCTGTGTGCCGGAGATTGGTGCAAAAATCTCCATGCAGTCAAAAAAATGAAGGTAATATTTAGTATTTTAGTATTTGAGACCACTATTTGTGCATAAGTTACTCAATTTATTATTTTCTAAACTATTTCTAACTTTTAATGTTTTGTTTTCTTTCCCTTTCTTCTAATATGCAGCAAGTTAAGATAATTAAAGAAATTGAGTTGCCGAAAGTATGAAGATGTCTCTCAAACAGCCAGGTTTAGTAGTATGGTCCTCATGGAATCTTGTAGTTCTTAATTGCTTTTTTCTTACTTTTGTCCCTTAAATTGATACAACTACATTCTTGATAGGACTGCAATTTTTGAATCTTGGGTTGGTCTCTGATGCATACTAGGATGCCAAGTAAATTAGCACCTTTCTTTTGTTAAACAAGCTATGATTGCACTTGTCCTTTTGAATCTTGATGCATACTGCAATCTTGTGTGCTTGCTTTGCGGTGGTTGTTCATTTTTTGATATCTTGATGGACTGATCAGTGATAGTTCAAGCTGACTTGTTACTTTTGTATTTTGTAATGCTTGAAACTTTTGACACTAATTTGGGATGTTAACTGATCAATGGTGGTTCAAGTCTATTTCGATATCTTGTTAACTTTTATTTGCGAGGATGTTAACTGATATTATCTGTAATTTGGGATGAATTTGAAAAGGCAAACCTATTTCATTATATACACTTGTTAGTCATGGTTTATATTGGAAGTCTGAAAATTAGGATATTGAATATGGAAGTTTGGATTTTGAGAAAATAGTAACTCGAGCTCGAGCTCGATCTTGAGTAGCTTAGGCTTGATATTTACTCAAACTCAAACGAGTCGAGCTCGAGTTTAATTTTCATTTTATCGAATTAATCTCGAGCTCAAATTTATATACTCGTTCGAGCTCGAGCTCGAGCTCGAGTAACACTGATTGAGATTGAGTTCGTGCTTTAGTAGGGTGTTATTCGAGCTCGACTCGAGCTCGATAGCAGCTCTACTCCTGATAGGAATAGGTTCGGAATAACTGCAAAAACCTCTCTTGAGATTTCTAACAATTTCACTCGGTTTCCCTCATATTTAAGAAATTACACTTATCTCCCTTGACATAGTAAAATACCTATAATGCCCTCTACTTAGTATACAATTTTAAATTTAAAACAATAAATTTACATAACCTAAAAAAATCTATTTTTCTGTCTCTTGTCTATTTTTCAATTAATATAACCTTTTTTTATTATCTTCTCAGTTTTTTGAATATTAGCCAATTGAAATTATAAAATATACAAAAGGAGTAGATTATGTGTCAAACTAAAAGAAAATGAAAAGACTCGCAGTAATAGAGAAATAAATAATGAAATTGATGATTGAAATAGGAAGAAGAACTAAAGATGTAGAATTTATCATGTTTTGTTTGTTGTCGAGAAAAACTTTTATAAAATGTCAATAATTATATAAGGATTTCTTTCATTGGATTTGAAATTTTTTTTATTATGATTTTATTATGGAAGTAGAATTTATTCTCTACTTTTGATACATTAATATTTTTAAATCCATAGGAAGGTTGTAATGGTGGTTCTAGGTTAGGTTAGATTATATTAAAAAAGTATTTGAGCATTGATATTTAATTTGGGGGTATGAAATTGGTTGTCAATGGGATTTTATGTGTTTTTTTTATCATAACAAGTATTGATAATGTATATGTAATTTGGAATCTTTTGGATGGCTACTTAATTTTAGAATTTATATTTGGATGGTTGTTAAGAATTAGACTTGTTGATTTATGCAAAGTGTGGAAGAAAATGATTGAATATACTATATTTTTCTTTCTTTGTTTTGTATAAAGGACAATTTAGGAGTTTTGAAAGAAAATTTAACTTGTTGGAATTACATTGTTAGTAAACAATAAAAGTAGGAGAGGTATATGTACTACAAAACGAGAAGATTATGTGTCAAACTAGAAGAAAATGAAAAAACTCGCAGTAATAGAAAAATAAATAATAAAATTGATGATTGAAATAGGAAGAAGAACTAAAGATGTAGAATTTATCATGTTTTGTTTGTTGTCAAGAAAAAATTTTATAAAATGTCAATAATTATATAAGGATTTCTTTCATTGGATTTGAAATTTTTTATTATGGAAGTAGAATTTATTCTCTACTTTTGATATATTAATATTTTTAAATCCATAGGAGGGTTGTAATGGTAGTTCTAGGTCAGGTTAGATTATATTAAAAAGGTATTTGAGCATTGATATTTAATTTGGGGGTATGAAATTGGTTGTCAATGGGGTTTTATGTGTTTTTTTTATCATAACAAGTATTAATAATGTAAATGTAATTTGGAATCTTTTGGACGGCTACTTAATTTTAGAATTTATATTTGGATAGTTGTTAAGAATTAGACTTGTTGATTTTGTGCAAAGTATGGAAGAAAATAATTGAATATACTATATTTTTCTTTCTTAGATTTGTATAAAGGGCAATTTAGGAGTTTTGAAAGAAAATTTAACTTGTTGGACCTACATTGTTAGTAAAAAATAAAAGTAGGAGAGGTATATATAATTTTTAAAACTTGAGGGGAGCTCTTTGTAATTATTAGAAACCTCAGGGGAGGTTTGTGAATTATCCCAATAGGTTATGTTAAATTAAGGGAAAAAAAAAGAGTACTATTAGTAAGAAAGGATCTAATTCCAAGTGACCACTCTACTAACCAAACAATAATAGTAACCAATCAACTAATGTCACATGGCAACATAAATAAACTAGTGTTCATTACACATCCAATGTGTGTGCAATCAAAAAAATACATAATATTTATAATTATATATTTAAAATATTATTTTTATTACTAAAGCAAACTTCAATATTTTGAATATTTTCATAAAATTATTTTATATTGGTAGTTATAATTTTTAGGGGTAGTTATGTTGAAAACATATATTTAAATAGTTAAAAGTACAAATAGTCATGAGTAATTATAGATAGTTAGAGTAAAAGTAATTTTTATTAGGATAAAAAAGGAAGTTCATAAAGTGATGATAAATGTTAATGTTAATTCCAAACCCCTTCCTCATGCTATATATATAGTGTAGATAACAAGCTTTGGTTTATATTTCTACATTGTCTCCCTTAAACCAAACTCATCTAATTTGGGCATGCCCAACATCTTCTTCAACTCGACAAAGTCTTTGTCTTCAATGCCTTGGTGAAAATGTCTGTCACTTGCTTTTCAGTCCTGCAATAGTCTATTTTAATCTCATTCTCTCGAACCAACTCACGTATGAAGTGATATATAATATCAATATGCTTGCTACGCCCATGGAGTACAATATTTTTGGACAACTCAATCGCAGACTCGCTGTCACAATAAATTTTCGTATGATCAACCTGCTCGTGTTGTAGCAGACCAAGCATACGACGCAACTACAAAACTTGAGTGGCACTATTAGCTGCTACAGTATACTTCATATCTGCAGTAGATAATGCAATCACTTGCTGTTTCTTAGAACTCCAAGAAAATATCCCAGAACTTGTAGATACCAAATTTTTGTCAATTTTAATATTTTCTCAAATTTTTATCGATTTAATGGGTCATTTACTTTTATACATTATAATGTGATTTTTCTTATTTTGTAGGTTTATTTGAAAAGAGAAAAAGAAAAGAAAAGAAAAGAAAATCATGAAAAGAAGCAATCACTCTCTAATCATTTTTTTCCCAACTATTATACTATTAACCCAACACTTCACTCAATCCCATCCTTTTTTCTTGACCAAAAAAAAAATGAGAAAATCATTCAAAACGTCTTTCGCATTTTACAAGATGACTTTTTTCACCCCTCACTATTAAAAGTGTAATTTTACGTTCCTTATAAATTTAAATTGACCAAATTTGATCCCTATCTAGGTTTCCGACTAGTTTTTTGCCGGAATCAACTACGTGACTTGCATGTGATCATTTTTTAAGGGCAAATTTGTCAAATCAAATTTTTACATAATCTGATTCATAGTCCCTCACATTTCACAAAATGAATTTTTTTTGACCCTAACATTTTACAAAATGAATTGTTTCGTTCCTCACATTTCAAAAAATGAATTTTTTTCATCTCTCACATTTTTCAAAATAAATTTTTTCATTCTTCATTGATCATGTGTATGAATAGCTTTTTTTCTATAAACTCACATATATGTTTATTTGATTTTACCTGACCAGTACGAATATTATGTAATTTATCTCTATTAGATTTTATCTAAACATGCTAATCTTAGTTATACACATGCTATTCAATAGATATATATATATATATATATATAGGAGTTTAAAACTAATAATTTTGTTTGAAACCTATATATATATTTATATGATTGCACCATTTGAACCTATTCAATATTCGTGACCTTTCTCTTTTGGTAATATTTTATTTATTGAGTTGTATAATAAAATCATCTAATTAACGGGTCCTAACTCGAATTCTATAATTGTGTTAACAAATTTTAGTTTAAATCTGAAATTTCTGCTCGACACTTTTAAGATTAACAGTTGAATTACTTGCCTTATAATTGTTTTAAAATTTGAAAGTGCCAATCATTTATTTCTTTTTACCATACTTTTCTTTTGTTTATTTTTTCTATCCAAATTTAATTCGATATAAATACTTGATAATATTTAGGATTAAATGTCTTCTTTATTTTCAAATTTCGAGTAAAAGAAAATGAATATAAGTGAAAAACTAACAATTTTTTTAAACTCATGTATATATCTATTTGATTTCACTTGAGCAGTACGAATAGTATGTAATATATCTCCATCTGATATCACATGCTATTCGTACTGTTTAGGTGAAATCAAATAAATATATACATGGATTTAAAAAAAATTTATTCACACGCATGATCAATAAAAGATGAAAAAAATTCATTTCGAAATACATGAAGGATGAAAAAATTTATTTTGTGAAATGTAAGGGACGAAAAATTTTATTTTATGAAATGTGAGGGATTATGAATTGAATTATATAAAATTTGATTTAACAATTTTGTCCTTAAAATATGATCACATGCAAGGCACGTGGTGAATTCCGACAAAAAATTAGTCAAAAACCTAAATAGGGACCAAATTTAATCAATGTGAATTTAAAAGGGACGTAAAATTATATTTTTAAAAGTGAAGGACGAAAAAATTTATTTTATAAAATATGAACGATTATTCCAAAAAAAAAAAATCATCACAAAAAAAACTACAACCACTCCACACAATCACTCCAACTCTCCAATTCCTCTCTCGGTTCCCTTTTCTCTCCCCCTCCCCTAAATTTCACACAGATACACACCATCACACACTTGCACACCAACAAAAAGCATACACATCAATTCATTTTTCTTTCCTTTCCTCCCTCGAACATAAACAGATAGACACACACCTGCACACAAACAAAATTCTCTCCCTTGGCTTTCGTCACATGTAAAAAAAAAAAAAAAAAAGGAGATGGCAAAGGACCATAGGAAGAGCGATTGCTGCTGCTATAGTTGTTGTGGAAATTGACGTCCTCCTCACCTTTCATCAAAACGTGGTGGAGTTTCCTTAGTTTCCTTTTCTTTTGCTTTTTCTAGCTTTGGAAGTGAACTCCATGCTTGACTGTTTTATGAGTATTTTTCTTGACTATGTGAATTCTTTTGTCCATTTTTATTTTGTTCAACCTAGAAAATGATCAGTGAATGTTAGCAAAAATATTTGGGATTCAAATCTGCCTAAATGTCATGAAACATGTGAGTCAAAATCATGTCTACCACATGTTTGAAAAAATGCCAAAATGAACAACCGAATTAAAAGAGTAAATTTTGTGTATATATTTTTGCTAAAACAGATGGTATTAACTAGTTCATGGCCTGAAAATGTTTCATTATTCAAAATTTTGAAGTTTTGGAGCCCAAACACCATAAAATGGGTTTCTTAAGTTGTGGGGCTATTTTGGCTTTAATATGTTAATTTATTTGTTTTTTTTAATAAACTAATATTGCAGTGGCATTATAGAATGGGAGAGGTTTATTTTACTATATTTTTCATGAATTTTGGTGATGGTTTGATTGAGTTTTAAAAAATAATGGCCCGACTGTAAATTGCTCGTTTGGGCATTTTTAACTTATTTTTTGTAACAACTAAGTTCGGAAATGGATTCTACGTGAAAAATCTAGTGGAGAGATATTTTTTGGTGAAATTTTATGGTGGCGGTGCTGCTGGAGTCAGCCATGATTGCCGGCAGAGAAAAAGCTTCAACTCGTCGGAGAAGGAGAAGAAGATAGTGAAGAAGAAGAACGAAAAGAAAAGAAAAAAGGAAAAAAAAAAGAGAGAGAAAAAGATTATGGGCTTTCTTTTACTTTGAGTTTTGACATTTAATTTAGATATTTTTTCTTATCCGGGTTTGTTTAAATTTCCATTTGGGCTTGTTTCTGTTTTAGTGAAAATAGCCGGTACCTTTCTTTGGACTAATGTAGTTTAGCCCAAGTTATTTCAAAGGGACCAAATCATTTTGTTTATATTTTTCTCAAATCAGAAATGATTTTTACGATTTGACCCCTAATCTTTTGAGTAATGTTATTCAAGTCCAAATATTTTGAATTATTTTCATTCAAACTCTTAATTTTTGGCCCCTAAATTTTATATTTATTTAACTTTAACCTATAATCTTTTTGAAAATTTTCTAATCTTTGTAATTTAGTCCCTATTAGTTTTTTTTTATTTATTAATTACAATTATTTCTCTTCTTTAATTACTAATTATGCTTCATTTAAATGTATTTAATTTATAAATTTTAGGTATTTTAAGTTTATTTACATTTTTTGGAATGATAAAGTGAATTTTGTATATGTTTATAATTTCTTTTAAAGTGTGTTCAATTAAATTGGTGGCTTGCTCTTTTTGTTGATTTTTTTAGTATGAATAGAACAATATTCCCCCATTTAATCACCATTTCAAAAGAGAGATACCACTATTATCCTTTGAACTTTGATCATGTGATTTTTTGTACTCCAATGTGTTTATATGTTTTATAAAATTTCTTTTATTTATTCATTTTGAGTTCACATTTATTTCTATGTCTACCTTATTTATGTTTTGTAATTATTTGGAGGTACTTAAATACCTCAAGATGTAATAGATAGGTAATATTATTTATTTTTTTCTTTCTTTTTTACAAAAATTATAATTAGATAGACAAATATAATAGATAGCGTAGATAAATTTATTTTATTATATTTTTCCATTTTAAATTGTAGCTAGGTCCCTAAGTGTAATAAATAGGTTAGATAGATTTATTTTCTCATATTTTTTCTCTTCGATTGTAGTTAGGTCTTTCATTGTAATAGATAGGTTTTTGTATGCTTATGCATCTTATGTGCTTATATGTTTTACCTACTTTTTTTAGGATTTTACATCCAAATATCATGCCTATGTACTTTATGTGATCCTCTATGTTGATTTGCTTTAATCTATGTTTTATATGCTTTATTTTAAATGATGAATGCATGACATCACCACACTAATTTAATACTAGTTGTGGTTTCTTCTTCTATTTCCTTACTAGTTCAATACTAGTGAGAATTTTTAGAAATCGACTAATCTAATGCTGGATCCTTAGGTCATCTATGCAGTAGATTCATCTTTTGTGTGTCATTCATTGCATTTTAATGTATTATTTTCATTTTAGGCAACTTTTCTCATTTGTATGATATTTCTTCTTATATTATCCCTTTATCCCTATATACATGAACCATATCACTTAGATTCACATTTCATTTAGAAAATTAGAAAAATAAGTTAGTTATTTGCATGCTTATGTTAGAAAAGTCACTCTTCAAATATGAGAAATGAGCGATTATAAATCTTTAGGTTTAACACTCCATTAATCCTCTCTATAAGGAAAATTGTATCACGGCTTTTCGTTCCTCGTACCCATTAATATTATGTTGTATTCCCCTCTTTTTGATCATGTATACTTATATATATACATTATCATTTTTATTTTCTTGAGTTTCATTGTTGCCTACTTGTGATCCCTTTAAAGAATTATTCTTGAGTTTCGCAATTAATGTGGCTAGTACCAATTAAATCTTGAATGGATATTTTGCCCCTTGATATTTTCTTTAAGTTTAGTTTTGCATCCATATAAGAACATCCAAATGTGATAAGTTTAAGGGTTAGATTAGAAATTTTTTTGATTAAACCTTGTAACTAGATTAGGTTAGATTAGGTTGAAAAGGTGCTTTAGGTTTGAACCGATCAGACCTTGCCTTCCCTTTCTTTAACCGTGACTCTTGATCTCATTTTCTCTCTTTTTCAAAGATCTGGAGTTGTCGTAAAGAGTTTTATTTTTATTTTTATTTTTATAAAAAATATTTTTGGGTGACTTGATACACTTAAATTTGACCTAAGTGGCGACTCCCTTCTTCAAAAAGTTTTAGACTAAATTTTGGATCAAAATTGTTGCATTTTTAAAGTCTCATTCTAGGCTCCTTTCCACTTTTTTTTTTTTTAATGAAAAACACATATTTTTGTTGCAAAAAATGGGATGCGACAATTATGTCCATTGATTGGTACAAAATGTTGATCATTTATGGCATCTAATATTCGCAGACACCATTAAATAGAAAATAATCTTTCAAACTACATTGCCCAATTGTTAAATTAATGACGAACATGGGGTATGCATATAACAATAAATTCATTTCATAGTCAAATTTTACAATTATAAATCCCTAGATACCCTACACGTTATTTTCTTCAAGTATATAAGTCGAAATTGAATATAGGGTAGTAAGAGTCGAATTCATAAGGAAGAATAGACAACTACCGGCACTACTAAAGTTTATCTATTATTTAGACAATCAAAGAATTAAAGAAAAAAACCAAGTTAAACTATGCAAGAAAATAGCAAATGAAATCTCCTTAAGTCATGGTATCCCTAACTGCTCATGTAAGTGCAATTTTTGGACTTTGAGTACTACTACCTCAGCTAGTTATGTCGTAATTTTCTTATGCATGTGAAACCTACTCTCGTAATGAATTAACTATGTCTATAACTAATCCACACTTACTCTCGTGATTATGAAATTAGTTACAAATTCATTTTTTCTATGAAATTGCATGGAACAAAGCCACTAAAAGTCACAAAGGTACACATTTACTTTCATAAGTGTACTCTCTAGTTTTAACACTTTTTGAACTAGTGTTAAATTTTAATTTTTATTAAAAAAAAATAACACATTTAGATAATCACAATTAATGATACCAAATTAATCATGATTAGAAGAGCCAAAGTGCTAAATAACTTGGTCAAAATAATAGCACCAAATAGCCAAGAAATCAACACAATACAATTATAGGAAGTTCAACCATAATTCAAGATGAAGAGTTGAGAAGGTAGAATAACTCTTGTCACATGAACTCTCTTATTACCTTCTTCATCCTCCAATTTCATTTTTATCTAACTAATACACAAGAAAGATTGAACTAACTAAAACTAAACTATCCTACACTACCTAAACTAAAGAGTTAAGAAACAATATATTTGTGGTGTTCTTTGCCCCTATCCAAGCTTCCTTTGATTCTTGAAGCAAATGTGTTTATATAGAGAAGAAATGGTCCAAAAAATGGTTCTCGATCTACTCATTTACAGCTAAACAATCTCCAAATTCGTCCCTCTCACAAGAAGTGAAATAATGAAGTTGAAACAAAGTTATGCAAGTTGAAGCTGCAGAGTTTGACTAGAATCCCTCCAAACAATCCCTCCAAAAATTGGCTGGATTCCTCCCGCATTTTTCTTCAAATTTTAATTCTTCGATACAACTCACTGCCTCAAATGTCTCCAATGAATCCCTTCAAAAACTGGCCTGATTGTTCGGAGGGATTCGAGTCGACTTTCATTTTCGATAAGTTTCTTCATTTTTTCTTCTTCTAGTGATTTGAACCACATTTGAAGCTCATCATCCTTGCAAACTTTAGGACTTCAATCATCATAATGTAAGCTTATTTCTTGTCCAAAATGAAATCCATTTTCAACTTTTCAAAAAAATATAAAAAAATATACAAGTAAAAGGGGCAAATTCTCAATTAAGCATTAGATTGCATTTACAACCAATTCCGGAAAAATTTGACCATTTTCTTCCTATAATATTGCAAAAGTGACTAAAAGTAATATAAAATATCATTCAAATATAGTACAAAATAGTCACTTATCAACTTCTCCATCCTTGAATTTTTACTTGTTCTCAAGCAATCCGCGCATAATCAATCACAATGATTCAAGAGGTGAAATATTATTTGCACTTTTTCAAATTCAATTCCGCATAACACAGTAAACAATTATTGTACAATCATTCAATTTACTCTAAATACTCATAATATCAAGTAAAGGAAAGATAATTATACTTTAATTTTAATAAGTTAAACTTAATCTCTCATCCTAATCTAATTTCACAAAAAAGCAAATCACACATTCAATTTATGCTTTCCTCCTACAATAAACTTTTTCTCAAATTTCACAACTAAGAAGGACTTTATTCATAAAAATCTTACTCACATAGTAAAAATGCCTTTTACCGCAAAGATCGACACTTTTAGGTAAAAACTCTCGATTTCTCAACATTTCATTTACTCAAGTTGCTCTATATACTCTTGATTCAAATACTTTTTAATGCAAATGTAGATATTTGTAGTCGCCAACTCCCGGTTACTTGGTATAAAAATCATTGGAGTAGAATAAAAAATTTTAATCTCTTTTTTGCTTTTTTTTTTTAATCTTATCTCTCTTTCCTTTCAAAAGTAAAAAAAAAAAAAATAAATAGACATTCCCTCTTAGCAAATACATAAGAATAATCAAAAGAAGAGTATAATTTTTGTTAACTATATCAATCACTTACTTGTAAAACTAAATAAAAGGGAGAAACCTCATTAAACATGCAAAATTATGGGCATAATCTTCTCCACTTTACAACATATACTTTTTAAAATGCAAAAATCCTAATTGGATAATAAACATTTCCAAGTTAACTGAGCACTAAATTTTTTAAAATACATATAAAGTTTCAACAAGTGGAAGAATTAGAACGTTTAAGGTTGGATCTCATTGTCCCTCTTAAAACAAAATTGCAAAAATTTGGGCCATAATGAAATTTTGAAAAAGATTTTGGAAAATTCTTGATAGAGTTTCCCCTTATAACTAAATAAGATTCCTTGCTAGCAAATCCAATTTCTAGAAATTTTTCATATGGCAATTTTTTCAAACATAATTTCAACATTTTTAATGCACTTAAATCCACAAAATATTATCACATGACACAAAATAGCAAGCCAATTATTTCCCTCCCCATACTTAAATTTCACATTATTTTCAACATGAGCAAAGGAAAATAAATAAAGAATAAGAGATAATGCTCCCTCATTAACTTGCACTGTTCAAATCCATGACTATGTGATGAATTTTCAATCTTATTTAACAAAAAAAGGAGAGTTTAATTAATACCCTACTTCAAATGGCAAAATCAAAATAAAATAACATCTTAAGAGGAAAATTTTGCAACTATCAAGAAGTAACATGCAAATCAAGGAAAAAAAAGAAAGGGATCAAGCATGTGGAACTAATACAATATTCAAAGATAATAAAATATGAAATTAGCTAACTTCACAAAACAAGTACATGCATTAATATCCAAATTAAGCTAATTTCATAAAATATTCCCACAATCGTGAACAAAGTAAGTCCATTTATACATTTTGTAATCAATGATCAATTTTTTCAAAATTTCAACAAGTGCAAATTTTTTTCAAAATGGAGGCAACACATCAAATCAAAATAGAAATGACATTTTTGAGTATTCATGAAATGCTAATAACCATTGAACCACAAATATCATAAGTGCATTCATGAATTCATCTATTAAAGGTCATTTTTCAATTCATCGCATTTTCTAAAATTACCTAAGAATTAAAGAAATCATTCAACCAACACATTTTCATACATTAGGAAATCTAAACTACTCAAATGAATATTATAATCTTCCACAAAACTAATTAAAATGGTATATTGGCCATTTAATATGTAACTTTTTCATTGATAAGTTGTATTTTTGTTATAAAATTTATGATTATTTTATCCTTGATTTTAATCAAATATTGCATGAATTGGCAGATTCTACTTATATTTGATAATTGGTATCGGTTGTAGGAATTTGGAGCAAAAAGGGATTAAAGATGTGATTTTTAATTGAATTTTTGTGCAATCCAGCGTGGACCCGTCAAAGTCTTACATTGCATGTTCGAAAAGTTCAGGATTTGGTACGTGGTCTCCAATTTCAACTGAAGTCATAAGAATCAAACTCTTGACCGAATGGATAATCTTCTACTTCTATTAGGATACTAGTATATCTATCTTTTAGGATCTTTTGCAAAAGATTGGTCAATTTTACTAGGATGTAGACTTTGTTTAGGAACAATAGATTTAATAGAGATAGGAAACAAAGTAACAAAACATCATCGTTGTCATTCTTTTCTTTCGTGAAAAGCCAGATTAATTTGAGACTCTTTCCTTTTCTCGTAAGAAGAAATAAGAAAAAATGCTCTTTTTCTTTTCCTCTAGACTTCATCTCATATTTGAAGAATGACCATGGCAATTAATTCAACTATTGTGTGTGAGATTTCTTCAATGAGGATGAACTAAACTTTTCGTTCTAATCAAGAAACAATGTAGGATTTGGTTCATCTAAAATTGTGAGATCGAATTGATTATATTTATTTTTTTTATTTACTGGTATTTGTATATTCTCTGATTTAATTTTTTATGGTTATTATGTTATTTAAATATCCAGGGCCCGATATTTAAATTAATCTAATAATCTAGAACCAATTAAAGCAGTTAAATTTGTAATTGTTTAATTGCTTTAAACTAGCGATAACTAGTATGATTGGATTTATATCAGGGGGACATATGAGTTAATTTAAAATAACCTCCGTAGCATGTTATTTGGTTAGAATAAGGCTTCTCTAAATTTTAAGACAATTGAAAAATTGAACTTTAAAATCGTACATAGAGTTATTTCTTGATTAGGATAGTGAATAACGGTCGTACCTTAATCATTAATACAATAAAGAGAAATTGATTGTCATCATTTGTTTGGCATTTATAACTTGTTTATCAGTGAGTAAATAAAATTATTAGTGCATCAATGATCAATTGAATGAACCATTTTTGAAGTTATTCTTCGGCTAGAGTTTATATATTATTACTTCAATTTTAATAAATTGTCATTTAGTTTTTATTTGTTTATTTTATTTGAGTTGTTTAATTATTTCTATTTTTATAAAAATTTCATATACTCTGAGTTCTAGAAAAAATAAATTTTTTCCAGTCCCTGTGGATTCAATCCTACTTACCGCTATATATAAAAATTTATATTTTATTTGAGTAGGTATTCATTATTGCACATGATCGACACTTATCAATTTTTTGTGCTATTATCAGGGATTGATTCCGGATTAATTTTTTTTGAATTCGTCATATTTTCTTCAATTTTTTTTAAATTTTTTTACTAGTTTATGGCTATTAATATTCAATATTTTGGTGATAGATTGAATTTTGTTTCTAGGAGGGTTAATGAAACTCATATCTCTTCTAATAATCAATATTTAGATACACTAATTTCTCTTGTAGAAAAATTGGCTGTTACAACCTGTGAAATTTGTTATGTCTCGGATCATTCAACTGACATGTACCTCATATTTCAAGATGATCTAAGTGCTCCAATCAATATTTTTGGAAGTTGTTCAACCCTGTTTCAAATATGGGATGATCCTTATTCAAACATATATGATCAAGAATCGTGAGACAACTCTAACTTTAATTATGCAGTAAGGCCAATAGGTTTTCAACATTAATATCAACAGTAACAACCGTCATCCACATCAGGTACATTTCTTGAAGAAATTATTGAATCACTAACTACTAACACATATTGATTTCAATAGGAGACAGACATGAGAATCAGAAATATAGCGGATCAAATGTGTCTATTGGCATCTACAGTGATGCAATTGAATTCTCAAATTTGTGAAAAATTACCCTCATAGATTATTATCGATCTTAACAAAGATGAGAGTGCAATTACCCCGACAACTATCAAGGAACTGAAAGAGTCTAAAAAAAAGGATATAAAGATGCAGTTAAAAAAGAATTTGTAAAGGAAAAAATGATACCCCAATCTCAAATCGCTCTAGGAAACGAATCCAGTAAACAATTCCCAAATATGGTGACACCCCATCATTCCCTAGCCAACATTCTCCTAATTCTTATTCTGTAATTTCTATTAGTGAAATTGATTTTGTTATATCAAAAGTTTTTGCGTTTCATAGTAAGAATAAATTAAGAGTTGCGATGAAAAAATATCTTGAATCAGTAAGTGCTCGTGATGGAGGAGTGAGTGAAGAATTACGATTATTACTTGCTTATTTGGCGCCATCTACTAGTCAATAAAAAAAAGTAACTCGTGTGCTTAAGAATCATTCTACTTACGAAGGTTATCAGAATTACATAGAGGATGAAGTATTGAAACGAGTAATAAGATTTTATCCTCCTTGAACAAATAAGATGATGTCTAACCAAAGACGTTAAAAAAAGATGCTTATTAGGAGGTAACTCAATTTGTTTTTAGTTCATTTTTATTACTTTTATTTTAGGTTTCTAGAATTTTGTATATTTGATTTTGATTTTATTATTTTAATGGGTAGAAGACTACTACTAGACAAGCCGTGCCCGCGCTTAACTGACTGATGAGTTCTAAAGACATGTTCAAAAATTTCAGAAAACAATTGATCAATAAAATTTGCCCACGTCTATGAGCCACACTAAAATTGGTGAGTTAAAAATTGTTGACCGGAAAACTCCTTATATTTTAGACGTACCCACATCTAAAATAATTCAAAATTTTAGTGGCTACTTTCATTATATTGGTGTCACCCCACCTTTTGCTACACATCTTTAGTAGTGCGATACCCTCCTCCTTGTTCAGAAGAGTTTCGTTATCCCTTTACCTTTTCTTGCATTGGGGACAATTTAAGGATTAGGTATGGGGGTAGTATATTGGTAAAGTACAGGTGTAGGCATTTTTGTTAAAATTTTTGTTCGACTTTAAATTTCGTCCAATTTTTGTCAATTTTGGTGCATTTTTATGGTTATCCTTGATAAATGATGGTTAGATATCTCAAATTTGACTATTGCTAAGCTTTTATGTGCTAATGTGTTAAGTATGATATGACAAGATCTAAAGTTGTCTCTATGATGAATATTTGAGATTTTATGATTTTTACAATTTTTGATTAGTTTTTCTAGGCATTATAAATATTTTGATGGCATTTTTTGTGTGAATTGGTTCAGTTACTAATCTTAGTTCTCCATGTTTGAAAAAATGAAGTAGGCTTGTGATCTTTAATTTTATTTTGTTATTTATTTGTGAATAGCATTTAGCTATACTCCACTAGTGTCGTTGCCTAGTAACCGGGGGTTTTCACCAAGAGTGTGGACAGTTATGCTAAAAAGCGGTGATAGCTATAAGTATGTGATTTTCAAGAGATAAAAGTTGAGTAACCGAACTCCTTCATTTGGTAGATATCAAAATTCACGTCAAACGATTTGACTGTCTATGGACTAAGCATTTTCCCTGAAAAGAAAACAAAACTCAAGTATGAGGAACATTTTAGAAAAGAGAAAAAGTTGTGCTAATGGCGAAAGATGAAAAAGTGCATATGAATGTGGAAGTGTGTGAATGGTTATATTAGCCAACTGATCAAAGGATTTTAATGTTGAGATTTGCTTAACAGTTGAACTATTTGCTGACGAATACTGGTTGAATATTTTATATTCTCAAATTAGTTAGTTGGGAATTGGAAATGTCTTTGGTTTTAAATGTCAACCGGAGAGATAGTTCTTGGGTATTAGCCATTAATGTTTAACATGTGTTTAATTGTACCTTAGCAATCGATGATTTGAGTAATAGCCATAGTTTGAATTCAATTACTTAGTAGTATTTGATTAGCTACTCTAGTGCTTGAGGACAAGCATAATTCAGGTGTGGGAGAAGTTGATAGATTGCATTTTTGTTATAAAATTTATGATTGTTTTCCCCTTGATTTTAGCCAAATATTGCATTAATTGGTAGATTCTATTCATATTTGGTAATTGGTGTCGGTTGTAGAGATTTGGAACAAAAAGGGATTAAAGATGCGATTTTTAACTGAATTTTTGTGCAATTGAGCGTGGCCCATCTCTTACACTACATATCCGGAAAGTTCGGAATTTGGCATGTGGTTTCCAATTTCAAATTGAAGTCCCAAGAATCAAATTCTTGACCAAATGGATTAAGGATGGCAATGGGGGCGGGTGCCCGCGGGGGGCTCTCGGGGCGGGGAATTTTTTACGCCCGTTTAGAAACGGGGCGGGGGGCAGGGGAGTATACCCCCGCCCCATCCCCCGCCCCGCCACCCGCAAAAAAAAATTATATATATAATTATATATAATATGTAATTTAATTAGTTATAAACTTATGATAATGATATTATTAGTTAGATATATTATATAATGTATATTAGTGTATGTAATATAATTAATATTATCAATTATACGAATAATTAGACATGTCTACTAATAGAATTTATTAATTAGTTATACTAAATTTACTAATACATTTATACTAAATTTCTAATTATACTTAATAGAATAACACTTTTTCTAAAAAAAAAAAAGCACAAACACAATAATGAATTAGTGATTGTATTTGTACCAAAAGTGAAAATTTAACTATTTTAGTTGTATTTATTTCATTATGTTGGATTGTATTCAAATAATTTTTGTTTGATTGTTTTTATGAGTTTCAATTGTAAAATTAAAATGAATAATAACTCGATGATGTGTTGATATTTTAGTACTTGATTATTTATTAAAATTTAACTATAATAAAATTTTATTAACCTAACGGGAAAACTTTTATTAACCCCGCGGGGACCCGCGGGGGAAGCGGGGCGGGGGATGGGGGAAGGGTCCCCCGCCCCGTTGCCATCCCTAAAATGGATAATCTTCTACTTCTATTAGGACACTAGTTTATCTATCTTTTAGGACCTTTTGCAAAAGGTTGGTTAATTTTATTAGGATGTAGACTTTGTTTAGCAATAGTAGTTTTAGTAGAGATGGGAACAAAGCAACAAAATATCATCGTTGTCATTCTTTTCTTTCGTGAAAGGCCACATTAATCCGAGACCCTTTGCTTTTCTAGTAAGAAGAAATAAGAAACATGTTCTTCTTTTTCTTTTCCTCTAGACTTCATCTCATATTTGAAGAATGGCCGTGGCAATTAATTCAACTATTGTGCGTGAGATCTCTTCAACGAGGATGAACTAAACTCTTTGTTCTAGTCAAGAAGCAATGTAGGATTTGGTTTTTTATCTAAAATTGTGAGATCAAATTGGTTTTATTTATTTATTTTTATTTACTAGTATTCGTATATTTCTTGATTTAATTTCATATGGTTATTATGTTATTTAAATATTCAGGGCCTAGTATTTAAATTAATCTAATAATCTAAAATCAATTAGAGCAGTTAAATCCGTAATTGTTTAATTGCTCTAAACTAGTGGTAACTGGTATGATTGGATTTGTGTTAGGGGGATATATGAGCTAATTTAAAACAACTCTTGTAACGTGTTATTTAGTGAGAATAGAGTTTCTCTAATTCTCAAGATAGTTGAAAAATTGAACTTTAAGATCATACCTAAAATTATTTCTTGATTAGGACAGTGATTAACGGTCGTATCTTAATTACCAATACAATAAGGAGAAGTTGATTGTCATTGATTGTTTGACAGTTATAACTTGTTCTTGAGTGAGTAAATAAAATTATTAGTACATCAATGATCAATTGAGTGAACCATTTTTGAAGTTATTCTTTGACTGGAGTTTATCTATTATTACTTCAATTTTAATAAATTGTCATTTTGTTTTTATTTATTTATTTTATTTGAGTTGTTTAATTATTTTCATTTTTATAAAAATCTCCCATACTTTGAGTTATAGAAGAAACAAATTTTTTCCAATCTCTGTGGATTCGATCCTACTTACTGCTATATACAAAAATTTGTATTTTATTTGAATAACTGTTTATTATTACACATTTGACACCTGTCATTCACCAAGCCAAATTAAGCATCAAGTTAGCAAAAATTCACCAAATAAATATAATAAACACAAAACCCAAGATTTATTTATCATTAATAATTACCAATAATATCAATAAACTCAAATAAATACACCAAACTTCACATATTAATGAAATTTGAAATTGCCTAAAAATAAAAAATATTCAACCATGGCAAAATTCAAATAATAAAGTTAGATGAAGATTTGTTAGCTCGCTCTTGTTGGGTGATGATTAGAGATGAAAATGATGTGAAAATTCTCAAGAAACTCACTCCAATTTGATCTCAATTGAAAGGTCAAGAAGATGAAACCTTAACTCTTATGAATTTTGAATCCAAAGTTAGAGTTGTTTTTGAAAGATTTGAAACCATGAAATCCACTTTAGAGGATTTAGTGAGTGATGTGGTGAAGTTTATTTGAAAATTTGATGGTGAAAAATGAGGTTTTATAAGTGGTGTGTGTTTTAGGGGTGAGTGTGTGAGGGTCAGAAAGAAGAAGAAGGGGAAAAAAATGAGGGAATCCATGAATGGATTTCCTTTAAAATTGAAGTCCCAGCAGAATTCAGCCAAGAATTGGAGGGATTCGTAGAGGGATTGTGGTAGGGATTCTAACCAGAAGCTAGAAATTTTTTTTTCTTGCCTTGCCTATCCGGCCTTGAATTCAGTTGAAAATTGGCCCGATTCTTGGCTGGATTTGCTGCAGAAAATTGTAATTTTCTGCAGTTTTTTTTCCAAATTTGCTTGGCCAAATTTCTACCATTCACCCAATTTTCAACTATTTTCATGTTCCATGTACAAAATCAAGTTTTAACCTAGAAAATGCATTTTTCTCAACAAATTATTCTTGAAAACACAAGATCATGCATTAATATAATTCTAACATGTAGGCCTGGCGACGGGTTGAAATTGAAAATTTTGAATTCGAACATGTTTTTCTATAGTAAACCTAGACCCAACCCATATACCTGATAGATCTTGACTTTAGAGTTCTGGAACCAAGTCCGACGGGTCCCGAATCGGATCCTGATCTATCCGAAAAGAAAAGATACAAATTTAAACATTCTAAAATTAAATTCAAAACTAATCACAAATCTAATCTCCAAACTTAAACAAATCAAATTATAAACCTAAATCACAAATAACTCAATAGTCAATCCAAAACTAACCACAAATCAATTTACAAATTCATTACTAAATTATTAATTTGATAAAAGAATGTATTTAAAATATTTATATTTTATAATTATTAATATATTATTTGGGTCTGCGTCGAAATCCTATATTTCGTATCCGACCCATTTTTTTTATTAGAGTAAACCGGGTCCGAATCTGAATCTGGGTATCAAAATTATTTCTCAACCCATACCCGAAAAAAAATTATCGGGTATGGACCAGATCCGGGACCCAAACCCGATCCATTGACATCCTTACTAACATGAAACATTTTGAATTATGAAATGCATCAATTGAACATGAAAACTCTTTTTTTGTCTCAATATAGACACTTTTGCGCTTGAAATGATTTGCATGAATTCTTGTTTTCGCAACCTACAAAACATACAAAAACACTTGAAAAGTACTAAAAACAAGAAATCGTTAGGTTGTCTCCCAACAAGCGCTTCTTTATAATTATTAGTTTTACTATATAACCTTATTTTTCAAGAAAGTTTTGTTAATGAGTAATCCACCTTTAGAGGATGAAGTGGATCAATAAATGGTGGCTCAATGATAAAAGCCACATGCTCAAAAGATAAGAGATGGAAGTGACATACCAATCTTAAATGATTCATAGATATTACCTTGAATGTGCATTACTTGAATACTTACTAAAGAAATGTCCACATGACCTTTTTGAGATATAACATCTTTAGACCCTACACCTTTAAAGCACTCCTCAAAAGGGGTTGTTAAGTATGAATCATTAATATTCATCTCTTCAGTTTCATCATTAGTTCCAAAGATATTATCTTGTGAAATGGACACTTTCTCATTGAAACAATACTAAGGGTCATCATTATCATCACAAAGATATTCATTTTCACATGCATCATACCCACCATTTATAATAGGGTCTATTTGAATATTATTAGAAGAAATAATTTCACACAAATCATGCAATTGGTTTTGAATTCTACCAAAGTGAGAAGCTAATTCATCTTAACTATCCTCAACCTAGCAAAACTATCAGAAATTACATTAACTAGCCTTTCTATTACTAATTTCTAAGATGACTTAGATTTATAGTGGACACATTCGGGTTGGTAATTGTAAAAATATGAAGAATTACTATAATTACATTAATTATCCTAATTATAAGTATAAGAATTATCCCAATTAGGACCTTATTGATCAAAATAAAGATTACAATGTCCAAATTCATCATAAGAACCCATATTTTGTACTTGCCTACATATATGAGTAGCATAATAACTTCCACACAAGTCACAAATTGCATAATTAAAAGTATTAACATTCCTTTTTTGTTCAATCAAATGCATAATGGTGTCCAATTAAACTTTTAACATTATATAATCGAGTTTTACCTTTAAACTCCTTAAGCCATTTTCAAAAGACATACTTTCAGTCACCTCTTGGTTACCTCTATTCATGGAGTTTTGCATGTGATAACAATTCGTTGCCCAACTTTCACTTCTCATGCATTGTCAGACCATATTTACTCCTCTTCTTGAGTCCCTAAATACACTTTCAAAGTAATTCAAAACAAATTCAATCAAGAAGAATAGGTGACACGACACATACAAACACACAAACAAAGACTCATCAAACATATAAGAAAACTAGACACAACAAACACAATAAAATAAGTAAATGTCTAAATTAATAAAGTTGCTATTCATGTTGATATTGTCACAAATCTTCTCCAACAACTACACCAAAAACTTGACGAGCGCGGGTTATGCATATAATAATTAAATTCATTCCACAGTCAAATTTTACATTTATAAATTTTTAAATACCCCACACGTGTTTGTCTTCAAGTATACAAGTCGAAATTGAATATAGGGTTTTTAATGATTGAACCCATAGGGAAGAATTGACAAGTACCGGCACTACTAAATTTTCTCTATTATTTATGATTGATGAATTCCTGCAAGCACACAAGGTCGATTTTAGTAATAATTTACCTGAAGTATTCCAGGGTCGATCCATAGGAATGAGTCAAATTTCTCTACATTAATTATTCTCACAAAAGATCAAATTGGTAGAAAATTTTTATTATCATAGAAGAACTAGCAATTGATTTGATTAAATTAATAAGAAGTAAGAAAACGATAGTTGAGTAAGTCTAGGGTTCGGGTTTTAATCCAGAGATTGAATCAATTTTCCAATTATTTTCTTATCAAGTTATGAACACATCACATAATTGTATTTTAGATTATCTCTTGATACATCTAAATTGTGCCTAATCAAATTCTACGTTTCTGTCGAGACCACAAATATTCAATTAAACCCCCTAAGAATCTTGGTGATATAAGTGCGTCACACAAATCCTAACCTACTCTTGTGATTAAGTTAAGTATGTTTATCTATCTACTACCAGGTTGTATCTTCTTTCTTAATTCAATACAAACTCTATAGTCATATTCATGATGATCAAGTATAAACACGTAATTAAAATTAAGATAGATAAATCATAGTAAAAGACGAGAACTTTAATTGAAAGAATCAATCAAATCTCATTCATAAGAACCCTAACCCTAGAATAAGTTTAGTGTAACATAATGAAGAAATTAAACTACCAATTCAAGAAGCAATACAAAGGATAGTAGTCGAGGGAAATGAACTTCTTAGTGCTTGACTCCAACTCTTTCCCTTGTGCTCATTGATTCTCCTTGCTCATGCTTGATCTTGATTTTCAAGAAAAGCTATGAGGAAAGATGAAATAATGTGTTACCCTTACTAAAACTAATGTTTTCCTCCTTTGAAAATGAGTTAAAGAACCCCTATTAATAGTTATTATATATTGCTTTCGAATCATTTTCGGAATAGGTTTCTTATTGCAGACAAAAAGCGTGTGCAAAAATTGTACGATGAGGATCGGTGCAGTGTCCGACGTGAAGTTCGGCGCTGGTCATTGAATTTCAACTCGCAATATCCAGCTTTTGGTAATGCTCGACGCTGGTCATTGAGCAAATTCTAGAATTTATATATTAGCCTTTGAACTTTGGATTCTTCTCATCTTCTCCACCTAATTCCTTCAATTGCTCAATTATATCCCTGTGACATCAAAATAATTTCAAATGAGCAGCTTTCCGGCCAATTGAAATCCATAAAACATAATTATGTCTCAAGAATACTTATAAAATTCTTATAATCTACTCTCTATCAATTTAGACAATCAAAAAATTAAAGGAAATAAAACTAAGTTAAACTATGCAAGAAAATAGCAGATGAAAACTACTTAAATCATGGTATCTCTAAGTACTTATACAAGTGCAATTTTTGGATCATTAAGTACTATTAACTCGGCTAGTTATGGCATAATTTTCTCATGCATGTACAACCTACTATCGTAGTGAATCAACTATACTAATAACTAATCCATACTTACTCTCATGGTTATGATATTAGCTACAAATTCATTACCTCTGTGAAATTATATGAAACGAAGTCAGAAAGTCACAAAGGTGCACCTCTACTCTTGTGAATGTACTCCTAGGTTTAGCACTTCTTGAACTAGTGTTAAATCCCAATTTTCATGAAAAAAACAACACATTTAGATAATCAAAATTAATGATACCAAATTAATCATGATTAGAAGAGCCAAAGTGCTAAATAACTTGGTTAAAATAATAGCACCAAATAGCCAAGAAATCAACACAATACAATTATAAGAAGTTTAACCAAAATCCAAGGTATAAACTTTAGAAACACATATTAAAAATAAAATCCAAACTTGTATATTAATTAAATTTAAAATCAATTACAAAAGATGAAGAGTTGGCAAGGTAGAGTAACCCTTGTCACATGAATTCCCTCATTATCTTCTCCATCCTCCAACATTATTTTCATCTAACTAATACACAAGAAAGGTTGAACTAACTAAAACTAAACTATCTTACACTACCTAAACTAAAGAGTAAAGAAACAACATTTTTGTGGTGTTCCTTGCCCCTATCCAAGTTCCCTTTGATTCTTGAAGCAAATGTGTTTATATAGAGAAGAAATGGTCCAAAAAATGGTTCTCAATCTACTCATTTACAGCTAAACAATCTCCAAATTCGTCTCTCATAAGAAGTGAACTAATGGAGTTGAAACAAAGTTATGCAAGTTGAAGCCGCAGAGTTTGACTAGAATCCCTCCAGGCAATCCCTCCAAAACTTGCCCAGATTCCTCCCATGTTTTTCAAATTTTAATTCTTCAATCCAACTCACTGCCTCAAATCTCTCCAATGAATCCCTTCAAAAATTGGTCTGATTGTTTGGAGGGATTCGAGTCGACTGTCGTTTTCGACATTTCTTCATTTTTCTTCTTCTAGTGATTTGAACGACATTTGAAGCTCATCATCCTTGCAAACTTTAGGACTTCAATCATCATAATGTAAGCTTATTTCTTGTCCAAAATGAAGTCCATTTTCAACTTTATAAAAAATATAAAAAAAATACAAGTAAAAGGGACAAATTCTCAATTAACCATTAGATTGCATTTAGAACCAATTCCAGCAAATTTTGACCATTTCTTCATATAATATTACAAAAGTGACTAAAAGTAATATAAAATATCATTTAAATATAACACAAAATAGTCACTTATCAATCAACAATAGCAAAATCCCATGAAACTTTAGAGGAAGACGACCAAGACAACGGGCCATAGGTATTTGTAGAATCCAAAGCAAAGGTAATTTTTTTTTAACTAGCAAAGAGGTGACACTAATCACTCAAATAATGAGCAACTAAAAAGAATTATTAATATTCAATGCCATAATTGGGAAAAATTTATTCATTATTAATATAAGTGTTGTTCTAGTAATTTAATAGAGATATGCATGCTCAATGGGTAGAAAATAATAGTAAACACGAGGAGAATCTTATTTTCTAGCTCTAAAGTTGAAGAACATAAAAGAATAATTATTTTTTGGGTAAAATACCCAAAAGCTCCTTATGGTTTGCTAAACGCTCAATTTAGCTCATTCTGGTTTGAAAACCTATACTATAACTCTCAGTGGTTTCAACTAAATTGAAAATTGGACCGAAAGCATCCAATCTAATGGTTATAGGTGAAATATCAATATTGCCTCTATATAAATGAACTCCCTATGGTTTGTCGAATATTCAATTTAACTCCCCCTAGTTTGAAAAATTATATTATGACGTCCCTATGGTTTCGACTAAATTAAAAATTGAATAGAAAGCATCTCACATATGGTAGGGGCAATATTGATATTTCACATACAACCATTAGATTTGACGCTTTCTGTCCAATTTTTAATTTAGTCGAAATCACAATGAGTTATAGTGTAGGTTTCCAAACCACAAGAAATTAAATTGAACATTTGTCAAATTACAGGAAATTTTTTTTGATATTTTACCCTTATTTTTTAGACTAGGTTGTAGCGAATAGCAACAATATGGATTCAAGGATATGTTTACTCAAACTAAAGAAAGGGTGCCATATTCTTATAAAAGAAAAGTTGGTTATTCTTTGGACTTTTGGACAGATTCATTAGTAAGATCAATACAAATGCGCAAAATGTTCACTTGAAAACTCATGAAATCCATTTGGTATACACTAGGATGCTAGTCTTTAATCTCGTATCTTCAGTTGCATGACCAAAGAAATTTTGAATTTATGCAATTGAAACTTTTCCAATATATATGAGAAAAGAAAAGACAATTTAAAGCAATAGCAAACAAAAACTGCTACTAATTTAATAGAACAATTGTGTATTTAATCCAAAAAGCAAAATGCAGCATTTGAAGCTTGAATGATATCCAAATGCATCCAGGTCAGACCATCATGTCTTTCTCTGCACTAACTTTTGATAGCATGTAACAGTCAAACATAAGATTGACTAATAGAAGGATTAAAGTAGCACAAAAATAGAGGATGTTTAATTACCAATTATTTGAAAATTTTATTTATATACGCTATAACATTTTTTGTAGTGTGCATGATATATTTGAGATAAAATTGTAGTTGAAAAAGATAAAAAAAGGGATCGAAAATATGTTTACAATGTAAGTCAAAGAATTTTTTTTCCATATAATGAGGTATCTAAATACTTACCAAAATACTGAAATGTTAGGGGGATTACAACATTTAATTCCTTAAGTAACACATAATTAACATATATCTCAAGCATCTTATAATTTTTCTTGACAAGAATCTTTGTATTCCAAATTCATTGATCAAGCACCAATCTCGGTGTTTCCAATTCTAAAATCCAACCCTTGATCTTTCAACTTCTTTGGACTCTCTCATTTATTCAACACTAATAGATAGAATACAAAAATCGAGAAACAAAGAGCCCTGTATGTAGATTTTGTGACCTACCCCGTCATATCATAAGTTTAGGCTTAATGATTTTCGAAGGCTAATGCAAGAAGAATTCGAAATGAGTAAGAACATTATGCAGGAAGGGTTCGAAGGTTTATGCAGGAAGAATGATTATGCATAGTACCTAAGGAGCACCATTAGAAAATTGTCTAGTAATTTATAGTTAAACAAGCTTTCAATTATAGAGCATCTCCTAATTTATCTTTCTCTCCTTTGATTTCTTTCAATCACTACATGCCCAATTTTGCAAACGATAGTGCTTGAAAAATTTAACTTTATGCAAAGATTTTTTTCTCCTCCTAATTTATAAAGAACTACTTCTAGTGATAGGAATTAGAAAAATTATATAAGGCTTAATAGCCTGGCGCGAGGGTTGTAGGGGCCCTGACTGTGGTATTCCTTTAGCCCTCCAAGTACACTACTTTTAGTTTTAGCGGGACATTTCATTCTTCAAAAAATTGTTAGGACCTCCCAGAGTTCAACCTAAAATTCACGGTATCAAACAGTAAAAGCCACTAAATTGAACCCACCAAATCTAATATCAGAAACCTCCCTTGAGGTTTGGCTTAATATCACTTGGTACCTATGAGATTTTAGAAATATCACTTACCTCCACTAGTAATTATAAAATGACTATAATAACCCTCACTTGACACATAATTTACAATATATTGTATCAATGGAACTCAAAAATTTTAAAAAAATGAGAGTCACTTTCTTTCTTTTTTTTCTCCCTTTTCCCCATCATTCTCTCTCACTCACATTTTTTGGATGATTATGCAAATCTTTTATTTCTAGATTATAATAAATTAAATTTTGTTTATCTTTTACTTTTTGTGATTGTGATAAAGTGGGGTATGATTTATTTGCTTATTTTGAGTTGGTTTTTATAATGATTGGCATAGTTTAATGGTTTGAGTAAGGGCTGAGAAGATGTTGAAAAAAAATATAAATTCATAAGAAATTAGTTTTGAGCATATAGAATAAAATTGAAGCAAGTGTGTTTCTTTTCAAATATCTTTTCTATTTTTCAAATTTATATTTTTATGTGGTATAGCATTGTGATGTGGTAGTACTACAAGATATTATATTTGAGATGATGGTTTTCTTGAAGAAAACAAAGTGGTTTAGGAATATTTTTTATTTAGCAAGTGAAAGGGTAGTTTCGGTTTTTTAAAAATTTTGTTACACAAATAATAAAAAGTAAGGGAGGTAATTGATATTTTTAAAACCTTAGTAGCGTCAAGTTATATTAAGAGAAACCTCAGAGGTGGTTTATGATATTATCCCATCTTACATATCTTATACACTACCATAATAGTTTCCTATATATCTTACTAGTTGAGTACAAATTCATATGTCCATGGTAAGGACTCTGGTAACACTAGCTAGTAAAAAAAATGGATTTTCGGTTATACTTGAAATGTGTAAAGGCTAGAAATAAGAATTGGCATATTTATTTAAACTAAAAACTTGCCATTAAATTTGATGACATTACATAACCCCTATCAAAGGTATAGTGTAGGTGTGAGAACCAAACAGGGCCATGCTATCCAAATGCGGCTAAGTCAGACCATCATGTCTTCCTCCGCTTTGCCTTTGCCACACAGATGCTCGTTCACCACCACCACCTCATTCGCCCAATCCAACCATACATATTCTTCAACACCTGTAAACAACAAAGCCCCATTGGCTTCTCCCCACCTTGATCAACAATGCTCTTCCCAGGACTCCATCAAACGCCATTTCGACCACGGCTTCCCTCAAAAGCCAAAAACCATTCGGTACCGTTTCAGCCAGCTCTGCAAAGAGGGCCAAATACATGTTGCCCGCCAACTGTTCGACTCAATTCCTCAACCAACTACGGTTCTCTGGAACGCGATTATCATTGGGTATATTTGCAACGACTTGCACCATGAAGCCATTGCTTTGTATTCCAAAATGATGAAGAGTTCCAGTCAGCACCAGCCTGATCCTTACACTTTCTCATCTGTTCTGAAAGCTTGCGCCGAAACCAAAGAGCTCAGAATAGGGAAAGCAGTTCATTGTCATATTTTGAGGTCGTGTATATACGCTGGTAGGATTGTCTATAACTCTCTTTTGAATATGTATGCCACTTGCCTGAGCAGTTTTGATGCTTTATACAGCTGTGACTTGGTGAAAAGGGTGTTTAGTACTATGCCTAAAAGAAATGTGGTTGCTTGGAACACCATGATTTCTTGGTATTTGAAAACAGAGAGACCTGTTGAAGGGCTAGTCCATTTTGTGATGATGTTGAAAATGGGTATAAAACCGACTCCTGTTAGTTTTGTTAATGTGTTTCCGGCCACTTCTAGAGTGATGGATGTTCAAATTGCTCATGTTCTTTATGGCATGGTTATTAAATTTGGGGATGAGTATGTTAATGATTTGTTTGTCGTGAGTTCAGCAATATATATGTATGCTGAGCTCGGTTGCCTTGCTGATGCTAGGAGGATTTTTGACCATTGCTTGGAGAGGAATATAGAGATTTGGAACTCTCTCATTGGTGGATGTGTTCAGAATAATTGTGCCATTGAAGCACTTCATCTTTTTCTCGAAGCACTACAGGCACAAGATGATGTTGGAGTTGATGATGTGACTTTTCTTTCAGCGTTAACTGCAACATCACAATTGCAGAGTCTAGGTTTTGCTCAGCAGCTACACGCATCCTTGATTAAGAATTCATTGGTATCACATGCTATCCTTCAAAATGCCATTGTGTCCACATATTCGAAGTGCAATAGCATTAGTGAATCATTTCGAGTTTTTAATGGAATGCAAGAAAGAGATATTGTTTCTTGGAATACAATGGTTTCTGCACTAGTACAGAATGGAATGGATGTTGAGGGATTGATGCTTGTGCACGAGATGCAATCTCAAAAATTTATGATTGATGGTGTAACTATCGCTGCTGTACTTTCTGCAGCATCAAATTTAAGAAATCTGGATATTGGAAAACAGACCCATGCTTACTTGATCAGGCATAGAATTCAATTTGAAGGGATGAATACTTATCTAATAGATATGTATGCTAAATCTGGTATGATGAAAGCTGCACAAGCAGTGTTCAATATGAACTGCTCAAAGGATAGAGACCCAGCCATGTGGAATGCTATGATTTCAGCAAATACCCATAATGGGTTAATTGAGAAATCTTTTGCTGTCCTTAGGCAGATGCTTGAGCTGGATCTCACTCCAACTGCTGTCACATTGGCATCAATTCTCCCTGCATGCAGTCAGTCGGGAAGTTTAGCTCTGGGTAAGGCAATTCATGGTTTTGCTATTCGCAACTTTCTAGATGATAATGTCTTTGTGGGCTCTGCCCTAGTGGACATGTACTCAAAATCAGGTGCAATCCACTATGCAGAAAGTGTTTTTGAAAAGTCACCCAATAAAAATTCTATTACTTACACTAACATGATAGTGGGTTATGGCCAACATGGGATGGGTGACAAAGCTATCTTGCTTTTTAATGCCTGGAGGGGAAGTGGATTCCAACCTGACGGAGTTCCCTTCCTAGCAGCCTTGTCTGCATGCAGTTATTCAGGATTGATTACTGAAGGTCTTCAAATTTTTGAGTCAATGAGAGATCATGAGGTGCAGCCCTCTCTGGAGCACTATGCTTGTGTGGTGGACATGTTAGGACGAGTTGGTAGAGTGGTTGAAGCATACATGTTTGCTGATGAAATAGATGAGGAGTGTAATGTTCTGGGAATCTGGGGTTCACTTCTTGCTGCTTGTCGAATACATAAAAATTTTGAATTGGGAAAAGTTGTTGCTGACAAGTTGCTTGCCTTGGCCGGAGGAGATAAGACGACAGGTTACCATGTGCTACTTTCAAATATTTATGCAGCCGAAGGAAACTGGGAATATGTAAATAGGGTGAGAAGAGGAATGAGGGAAAAAGGTCTGACAAAAGAGGTAGGGTGCAGTTGGATTAACATTTCTGGTGTAGCACACTGTTTTGCATCTAAAGATGAAGCCCATCCTGTCTGCTGTGAGATATATGAAATGTTGGGGTATTTGAGCACCAATATGAAGGATGCTGGTTATAGTGCTTCTTTGAGATGGCAAGAAGTTTGGATCTCAGAATTTGGGGAGTGAATATTTATACTGTATTCAATGCAATAGGATCCCATAATTGGAAGAAAATTCATGTGATTATGCAGTCACCTGTTTGGGTTGGGCAGCATAAGGTATTGCCAAATAAGTTTTTCAGAATTTGTGGTTTTCTCTGCAGAAAGGTATGCTGATACTTTTTTGACATTTATTAACATCAATCAGATAGACAAAGAGACTCGGAGCGTATTGGCTACATTTTAGTCGTCCTCCATTTGCACGTGATTCTCACTTGTTTGTTGGTTAACAATTAACAATTGGAAGAAAGAGTTCTGAGGGAGATTTTTTAATGCGGGGCTCGATGGACATCGGCAGCTTACCCACTTTGCCTGGCAACTTCGTACGTTTCTACCCACTCCCTCAGTGCTTTTCCTTTCTTCATTTTTTCATTCATCTCCCTCTCCTCTTCATCCTTCTTCTTCCTCTTTTATTTTGTTTTCTTAATTTTTTTGGTCAAAATTGCCTTCTTTCGTTTACCCTTTCTGCTGTATGTAGAAGTATGTGATAAATGAGGACAAAGCTTAGATTCTTCTAAGCTTTTAGGTGGTATTCTTCTCTCTCCTCCAAACCCCAAAGTTCCGCCATCTGTTTCTTGCTTGGTATCAGGAACAATGGTTCAATGTATATCAAAAGTAGACCTTGTTCTACCCGCTCCCTCTCTTTGGTTTGTCTCTTGGACATCTCCTTCGTTGTCGACCACGTGTTCTTGATTTCCCAAGGGAAGAGAGTCAAATACAAATTTCTAGATCTCCTGCCAATCAAATGTGCAAATGGTCCCTTCCTGAATAGAAGTGTAAGTTTACAATTATCAATTAAATAGTATTATCAAATTTGAAAGAACAATTTTGTTCTGAAGATTCTGCAATCAAATTACAAGCTTGTTTTCCAGGATATACAAGGTTTTTCTTCTAAGTTTCCGGTATTTACTTCTTGAGCAGGCCAAATTATTGAAGAACTTGAGCAAAGGATTGTAATGATGGAAACTTCATTAAGCAGGTTTGGAATGATCTTGGATTCTGTTCAGAGTGACATCAACCAAGTCGATAAAGAAACAAAAGAATTAGTGTTTGAGGATAAGTATTCAATTCTACTACTACCATTTTTTTTTTTCTGTATTTTGTGCGGACCAGATCCACCGAGCTTTGCATGTCCATTAACTTTCATTTTTTATGACTTTTATTACCTGTTGATGACTATAAACATTCAGAAGCCCAAACTTCTTCACTCTTCAGGCACTTAATTCAATCAATTACCCGAAAAAAAGGAACGCTACAGAATTTTCTTGAAGGTAGTAAAGAGTTCAGAGCTTCATAGTCACAGTGGTAAGTCTGGCACTCTCGCTTTTGTGCTATACAAAAATTTTTCCTTTTGAAAATTTCTGCATTTCTGTGATCGCTATATGCTGTTAATTGCAAATTGCAATAGTTTACCGAGTACCCTTTTGAGTTTTGTATACAATTCCGCCAAAGCAGTTCAGTTTATACAGAAATTGTCTGTACATTGTTCTGGATACCAGCATAATTGCATACTATTTTTCATCAGTTTTTTTGGCATTTTGTTCAATTATTTATGCAATTGTTCAATTAGTGCATTTTAATTTTATATAGTTGGTAATCTTCTGCAGTATCAGATGAATTTCAAGTCTTGGGCTCTTTAATTTGCTTAAGGACAGTTTGCCTAGCGCAGATTTTTTTCCCCTGCAGGTGGGTCCTTTTTTTAGCATAGGTAATGTTTTATATGCATTGTTACAAGTTTTAGCATGGGTAATGGATTCTGTTTTCTTCTTCTTATTCTTCTTCACATATCTGCTCCCATACAAAAAGAAATACAAAATGAAACTTCTTTCCCATCTTTAGATTATCTCTTCATAGCTGTTATGCTTATTGTGCCTGATTTGATAGCTAGCAAATGTCCTACTCATTTCTTTCTTGAAGTTTAGACCATAATTATCAGACTGGATTAATAAGAATACAAATGAAAACCTATTCTGGTCACGTGTTGTCAATTTGTATGCTGCAAATTGCTATAAAAATCTGAACATTTGAAGAGACCAGAAAATTGTATCATGGGTGAGCATTTTGTCTGTTTCTGTTCCTTTTTCCATTTATAGGTAATATTCTCTTGTGGTCTGATATCTGATCTGTTCTGTTGGTATTTGGGCAGTTGAAAATGTTGGGCCTGCAATGAAAATGTTCTTTCTATTGCCATACTTTTCTTCTATCTGCTGACAATCTATTGTCAAATGGAAATGGTATGTGTGTATGTATGCAAGTTTTCTGCAGCAGGCACTAGGTGTGATGTCGAAAGCTGTGAATCCACTTGAAATTGATCAAAACATGCTTCAGGGATAATGAGAAAGCATATTTTCAGGCTCCTTTTCCATCATTTATATTGTCACTGGTCTTAATTCTCCATCTTTTGTACTTCTCTGGTCAGGTTTTAATAAACTCTACTTGAATTAGTCAGCCTGCTAAATATTGCAAAATGACTGCTGTGCTACTCCATTTTTCAACTTCTTAGTTGTATCTATGTGTATTCAATAGTGGACTTCTTCTCACATTCTTTTTTCGCGTCTAAAATTTGTTGGAAACAAAAAAAAAGATTGTTCTTTTTGGAAAAGGAATCGTATGCTAAATGGAGTTCATTTCGTTGTCTTTTAGCTACTGATTGATTTTAATGATGACTTTCAGAATTACTGGACAATTTAAGACCACCAGTTTTTGATTATAATAGAAGTATAGTGCCACAAAAATTCAAGACATTTATTAGAAGATTTTAGAATCAAAACAGGGAGGAATAAGGAACATCATAGGTTTTTTGCAATATGACGTTACAATTTTAGTTTATTTAGTTGCATTTCAGGCTTTAAGTTGATTGCCATATTTTGGTGAGGCAACCCTGATGGCATTTGAGGTTCATTCATTTTTCCCCTTCAAATGCAACTGGATCTGCAGCCATGGCAGTACCCTCATCTCTGCCTGACTTTTGATAACAGACCTGAGCCTTACTTTAAACTTTCATTATCACTGCTCCACATGCGTCTGAGGCCAATAATGCGTACAAAAAATTTGTGGTCTTTTATTTTTGTTATTTGTGTTTTCAGTTGTTAAAGTTGAGGGTTGTGGCTGGTTTTGTTCACTCCGAATTAGGGGTTCTTGCATGTGAAAAAGCCTAGGAATTTTATGTTTTAGAATCCTGATCATCAGGTGAGTCAATAAAGTTCTGGGTTTTCATTTTGTATTTTGTCTCTTTTTCCGTTTTACAAATTTTACTCAAAGTTAAAATTTGATTGTTGTTGAAGGGTTGATTGAGGTATAGCATGTTGATGTTTCTAACATTGTGTAATAATCTTTGCTTGGGGAAAGATATATATATACATATATATATATACATACATACACGTACACATATGTAAATGTATGTATGCATGCATGCATATGCATGTATGTGTTTATTTTAGTCTTGGACTAAAATGTTTGCAGTTTGATGAACTCTTTAAGTTTTTTAGATTATGCTGCATGGTGGAAGTGATGATTAATCAATTGAGTGAGGAGAATGGTCAGGGAGTTATGTGCTTTTCACAATTTGCATTTTAGTCTGCTGCTGTATTATTTTTGTCGAAGTATGTGGCATTGGATATTACTGTGAATTTGAGAAAATAGACATTATTGCATGGTCTTGGTTCATATTTTAAGTTTGTGGGTGAATTTGTTGTAGCTTTTACCAATCCAGTTGACGTTAGATGTATTGAGATATATATATAGATAGACAGAGTTGTATTTGTGTTTCTCTAGATTGGCTCAGCTTATAAAAATCACTCTTGAATTGACTATAAAACTATTTCATCTTAATGTTTGGTAGTGTAAGTTTTGCTCATTAGTTCATTGAGAAAACCGTGTTTGAAAGTCCTTATTCTCAAGTTGTTGGTGCAGAAGTTTTGTCTCCTATTTCACCAACTAGCTACTACCATTGGAAGTCCTCCTGTGATCGCTGTGCACTGAACTTGTAGGATATTCATGGTTTCTGAATACTCTTTATGTGATATCCATGATGCTGTTGTACGAGGATGTGCATTTATACTACGTTGGAACATCGTCTGCCATGCAAATGAATGTTCTTTTGTGAGCCATCCTTTACCATCCAACAGGAAGAGTTTACAAGTAATAGATAGCTAATGATGTACTAGTAGCAGAAATTTGAAGTAAACATGATGAATGCTTGATGGTCTTTTGTGTGGAACTAAATGCATTATCACTCTCAGTTTTTGTTGAAAACAATTTTATTTTATTTTTTTGTATAAATGGATCAATGTCCTTCATGCTTTTGTGTTAACAATAGTATCGAGTCTTTTGACTTGCAAAGCCTCTTTTTTTTTTTTTTTTGATTGCAGGTTCATATCCTCTTCACAGACAAATAATAGACATTCTCTGATTGGCATTGCAATGAGTCTCCGAATGTTTAAAAAACATGCCTTGGCTTATTTGGTTCTTGAACTGATATATAGAATGCAATGAATAATTTCTTTTGTGATAATATCGTTGACAAGATAAATTTCTCTGCTAAAGTTGGCTGTTTTCTGCACCATTGCTCCATCGTAATGGTAATTCTTTGCTGAAATGGAGGACTCTTACAGGATTTTGGAGTTAAGCATCTGATTTTTCTTCATCACTTCTTGTTTGTCTAAGTGCATTATCACTTCAATCATCATTTTTCGATTTTTTTCCCACCCTTTTCAATTTAACGGCACATAATTTTTCTTTGGTGGGCACTTAGGGCTCAAACGAGTGGTTGTCTTGGTGATGTAGCCAATTGTGATTGGCTGGTGAGCGGTCGTCCAAAATTTTGCCACTTTGTGATTGGTCCAAATGTCGTCGTCCTCCGCACGTGAACCAACTTTTTCTCCCGTATTTTCCCTTTGGAATGCAAGGGTGGATGTTTTGGTGATGTGGCCAATTATGATTGGCTGGTGAGTGGTCGTCCAAAATTGTGCCACTTTTTTTTTTTTTTTTTTTTGTCAAAATGATAACATTTGTATTGATTTAAACTTGATAATACAATAGCACTTTACAAAAGGAGCTCATTGCTCTCATAATCTATTCTTGCTAGATCTTTAATCCAGCCAGGGAAACATGATTTCCAATATACATCATTAACTAGCTTCAAGGCAAACTTTGCTAGCCTATGACACACTTCATTCCCTTCCCTATGTATAAAAGAGAAGTTGCATTGCTCAAAAAATTCCCTCAGTTTTTGTATGTCCTCCAGTATCACAGCACAGTTGCTATTGTTGCATGAGACGGTTAAGATACAGTCTATCACATTCTTGCAGTCTGATTGTACTTCGATTCTTCTCCAGCTTGCTGCCTTTCCAAATTGCATTGCAGCTCTAATTGCTGCAGCCTCCTCAATTTCTGGTTCCCCCAAAATTGTGCCACTTGATTGATTCAAATGTCGTCGTCCTTCCCACTTGCATTTTTCCCCCTATTTTCCTTTCTTTTCATTCTTTGCTTTAGCCGGAAGCAATGGGCTTAAGGTGACCGCTCCAAGTCACATCCATTCTTTGTTCCTCGTGAAACATGAAACATAAGATGCGGATACATGCAACATTCACGAAATACAAGTCTGGTTTTTTTTTTTTTTTTTAATGAGCAATGAAATAAGATATAGGATGCATTTCACAATACCTTCTCATGAACTGTGCATACAATCCATTTAAAGTTCGCTCGTACAATACTTGTATATTAGTGGAAAAAAATTAAATGTATTAGTCACACAGGAGTTTATGGTTACTTTAGCAATTATTAGATGATAGATGCATATATGAATGTTAACTGTGGTATTCTAATGTATAGACAAATTATAAATGAAAAAAAAATTGATTTGTAATGACATGTGTCGAATTTGGTGAATGAAAAAAAAAAACCTACTTGAGAAAATATTAATTGTATGTAGCGGTGAGCAAGATCGTCTCCATAAGGATTCAGAAAATCTATTTCTTTTAAATCAAGAGTTAATGGGGTGTTTTTGAAAAGTTAAAATAAACAATTAATTCACATAAAAGTAATTAATTGGAATTAAACTAAAATTAAATCTATAATAAGCAAAGCTCTAGTTAAAGGAGTAACTTTTAGAGATGCTTCACTCAAATGATCCTTGATGCATGAATAAATTTATTTTTCAGACTCGGACCAGACATCGATTCAACCGAGTTCAGGGGTCAGAGATCAATGGGTTCAATCAGGGTCGTTTGGAGGTCGAACGGATGACGTCATAAGCCAAATTTAAAAAAATAAAAAACTCTAGTTCTTACCAGTTTTGATGGTTCACGGTTCAATCTGATTTTTGACTGAGTTTGACCGATTATTAAACGGAGGGGTTTTTAAAAGAACTCGGATCGGATGAATGGCTGGTTCGCGATTCGACCGGTCGTTCGAAGCAGGGGTCAGACATCGACTCGACCGAGCTTAGGGGTCAGGGATCAATGGATTCAATCGGGGTCGTTCGGAGGTTGAACCGGATGACGTTATAAGCTAAATTTTGAAAAAAAAAAAAAAAACCCCGGTTCTTACCAGTTTTGACTGTTCACGGTTCAATCCGATTTTTGACTGAGTTTGACCGATTATTAAACGGAGGGGTTTTTAAAAGAACTTGGACCAGATGAATGGCTGGTTTGCGGTTCGATCGGTCGAACCGGTCGGTCCGATCCGAGTTTAACAACAATGGAATAAATTCAATAATTCATTGATAAACTAGTTATAGCTATCAACAGGTTCTGACAGTGAACTTTTCCTTAATGTATCAGTAATCAAAGTATGATTGTTAACTAATTTCCTAATCAAAAGATAACCCTAGGTATGACCATAAGATTCAATCTTTCAATTGTATTAAAAATTAGAAAAGTCCAGTTCTAACCAACAAAAATACTACGAGACTTTATTTAGATTATATTGTATGTCTCCTTGATACAAATCTAATAATGCCAATCATCACAAGGATTAAAATAGTCAAACGATTATGGATTCAACTATTTTAATTGGTAGTGGATTATTAGGTTAATTTAAATATCAGACCCTTGATATTCAAAACAACACAATAATCATAAGTAGTGAAATCAGAAACATACAAATACCAATGAATTGAAAGACACATTTAAAATAAAAGTTCTAGCCAAAGGAGAAACAATTGATGCAAGACTAAATTCGATCATTCATTGATAAAATAGGCCCTGACAGCCAACTTTTCCTTACTATATTAATAGTCAAAGTACAATTGTTAACTATTTCCTTAATCAAAAGATAACCCTAAATATGACCATAGGATTTAATCTCCCAATTGTATTAAAAATTAGAAAAGTCTAGTTTTAACCAACAAAAATGTTATGAGGATTTATTTAGATTTAATCATATGTCTTCCTGATACAGACCTAATCATGCTAGTCATCACAAGGTTTAAAATAGTCAAACAATTATAGATTCAACTATTATAATTAGTAGTAGATTATTAGATTAATTTAAATATCGAACCCGTGATATTCAAACAACACAATAATGATAAGCAGTGAAATTAGGAAGCATACAAATACCAATGAATTGGAAGAAACATTTAAAATAAATTTGATATCACAGTTGTTTGTAAAACCAAATTCTCAAGTTATCCTTTGACTGGAAAAGGGGTTTAATTGCTCCTGATGCAGATAACCCAAGCAAAAAGATGAAAATTGCAAAAGTCACATTCCGAGAGAGAAACGGAGAGTCGAAGTATAGCTAGAGAAAAAAGAGAATTAGCCAAACCCTACTTCTAATTTGTTCCCTAACTTTATAGCAATAAAAAATAATAGCCAAATTCTGATAGGAAAAGAAATTATAGAAAAAGGAAAACTAGACTAATAAGTTTCGTAATGTGAGTTGGAAGCTCGCATCTGAAAAGCGATCTCAAATTGTATCCGATGTTTGAGCACTCTAACTCTTAAAAAAAAAAAATTCACACTTCAAAATCCTGTTAGCATCTCCTTGTTATTCTAACTTGACGAACACCTAACATAAAAACCTATGGTTTTGATACTGCTTATTGGTATAAAAAAAATTTCACACAGCAGAAGCGATTTTTAACACATAAAGAAATATGTGAAAAGAGAAAATAATTATACTCAACAAATACTTAAAAATTTTATTAATCAAATCTCAACAATAAGACCAAGCCATAGTTTTTTCTCTAACTCCCGGCAACTAACAAATCTCACTAGGCTCTCAAATTTCTTGGAGCTTCCCCTTCAATCAAACAATATTAATTTGATGCATGCAATGTATAAAGGCATCCTACAGACTCAAATTATAAAGAAAAGGAAACTCGCTAAACCAATTATCACTAGGACTAGACTTACCAAGACTTGACTGTTCAACCCACTAGGACATATAAAAGAAACCAATAAGTGTAAGGACTCTAATCGACCAAAAAAAAAAAAAGTAAACTCCTTGAAGATTTAGGGTGCATTTGATGAAGTTTGAAAATTGAAATATGAATTTGTTAAATTATTAAATTGTTAAGTACTAAATTTGATGTATTTGAGTGTATATCACATTAAATGATAAGTGAATAGTTTTCACTTATTTTTCAAAGCAAGTTTTTTTTTTTTAAAAAAAAAAAATTTAGTGCCACTTAATTAATTTGAATGTTCTATTTTTATTATTAAATACGTTTGAACATGTTAAGATCTAAACCTATTAATTTTAAGTGTTGAATTGAATTATCAAACAGAGCTTTAATCTAGTAACGCCAAAACAAGAAACTAAAATAATTAGGATATAAAATAGCTTAGTTTGATTTTCATCATTGCCTCTCTATTGTCATTACTTCCAATGCTATCTTGAACTTGAATCTCCATGAATAATTCGATTGATGTATAAATGATGCAAACTCTAACTTGCAAATGACTCTAAGTTTCATCTTCACACAAGGTATTCTATGGAACTCGTACTTGTCAAATAATTTCTTGGCATCATCTCCTTTGTTGAAAAACTCAAATATGTTCACGCACTCTTCATCAAATATTCCATAATTTAATTTTTCCATCACCAAAAATTTTTTCTAAAAGCACAAAATCATAATTATTAGCACCAAATTTTCTAGCATCGCTATACTTTCGTTTTGATTGGTTCATGCCATCAATCCAACTAATTAAAGTAGAGATACAGTTTTCACTTAATCTCACAACTTCATAATTGGTATTAACCAACTTCATTAATTAATTTTTCTCCTTAAATAATTTATCAATAGCAAAAATCAACAATTTCTGTCTCACCAATGTCTTCAATCACCTCTTCAATTCCACCAATGACTTCATTTCATCTTTGTGCGCATCCATAACTTATGCAATTTTTTCTTTATCTGCCTCATTCAAAAATTCTTTTTATTAATTGCACCAAACAATGCATGCAGCCTAGAATCATTAACTAATTCAAAATTTTCATAAATTTCTCTATCTTCTTTTTTACAGTGTAAATTACAGGGTTTGAATTTGGGATCTCTTGCTTACAATTCCTCCCCCTGAACCACCCAACCCATCCCTCTATGAACCACCCAACCCATCCCTCTATTTACTGCCAAATTTCTCCATTATCTATATACCAGTCTTAATCAAAATCTACTTTCCATGTATTACCAAATTTTGAAACATAACCATAATAAGGATCCATATCTATCACAAAGTCCAAAATATCTTGCTAAAAGATATGAGGCACATGAGAATAACAAATAAGCTTTTTGAAAAGCATCTCAAAAATTGATTTTCTCACAATTTGAAAAAAAAAAAATTCTATCTTCTTTTTCTTTCTTTTTTTGTCATCTAATTTGCACGATATCATAAATAGTCTGTCCTAAATCGCATGAGTAAAGATATCTTTACATTGGTTATCTCCGACATATGTGACCAGAACAATATCTAATATAAGTTGTCATCACACCAAATTTTTCGTCAGTAACCAATCTATACACAATGGATAAACAGGATCAAATGCCAACTAACCTGTTTGACGAAAGTATTCATCAGTAATATATCTCGGTTAATTTTTTGGACTCCACAAATTGTAACCAGTTCAACTTCAACGAGGAACTTAAGTTTGTTTGATTGTTGTTGTCAATTACAATCACCAAAATTAAAAACCTTGGTAGGGTATCCTTTTAAATCTCTACCAAACTACCAATTTTCCATCCTAATTGTCAATAACAAATCTTCTAACTTTGTTCCCTAATTTCGTGAACAAGCTCCATGATCAAAGCGCAGAGCTTTGAAACCACTTATTGGGACAAAAAAAAAAAAAAAAAAAAGCACACAACGGAAACAATTTTGATACATATAAAAATATGTGGGAGAAGAGGAGTTTATTATTAATCACACAAACAACAAGTACACCCGACTTTCATATTAAGGCTGGCATAAATCTAGGCAAAATTGCCTTTACAAACACCTGTCCTCTCATTTTTCTCAGCCGATTACAATACTAAAACACCTTATATGTAGTACATAAGACTTTGGAAATTAAAAAACTACTAAAACACCAAACTACCAAACAGTTACTCTTACGTTAACCAAGTAAACTACTAAAATATCACTAGACTTGAGCATCTAATTTAGAAATAGGAAACAATAACTATTAAGAAGACCCTCTTTTGGATGGCTTTATCTACAAACAACCACCATACCAATCTTAACGTACCAAAATTCAGGTTTTAGAAATACTGTTCCTTTTCTTCTCCTTCTCTCTTCCTTCTCTTTGAAAAAAACTCTTTAACTAAAACTTCCTTCAACTCTCCCATAGAAAAGATTAGATTTTTCTGATCTTTTCTCATGGGAGGAGCCCTCTCTATAGTTTTTTTTTATTTGTGTGAATAAAATCTCTCTTAAGATTTTCTAGTGCTTCCCTCCTTAGGATTGTCTATGCGAGTATTCTTCTCTCCTAAATTTTTTAGTGAGAGTTTTATTCTCTCTTAGGGATTCTTAGTGAGAGTTTTTTATAATCTTTTCATTTATCTTTTATTAGATTTGAGTTTTTTCCAGATTTTGATTATCAGATTTGAAATTTTTTGGATCTATTTAGCAGATCTCACCATAATATCTGGGCTTGAAGCACTTAATCAGCAAATCTGCGCGAGTGGAAGCATGCACAGATGTTTGTGGAGTTACAATTTTTTTATCTTATTTTTTAAATTTGGAGCTTTACAATATAATTTTTATTGTTCTTCAGATTTGGAATATCCTTTCTTCAGATATGTTTTTTGATATCTGTATATGTTTGATGATGCAATTTCTGTCATTAGTGTACATTTTAATGAAATTATGATATTTTATCAAAAAAAAAAACCTTAAAGTAGATTCAATTCTTTTGATGTAGATTACAAATCAAAACAATGTGACTTTATCCACCAATATTCCAACTATAAAATAAAGTTGTCCTTCCTTTAATTAGAGCTTGTCTGGATGTCGTTGTTTGTCACCCTCATTTGATTCCACCAACTTGGCCAATGCAATAGACATTATATAAATCATCAACCGCTATTATTTGATAGGCGTATTGCTATTTCTACCCCTTGATGGTTTCTGCTAGCCACATGATTCCGCCACATTAGCCCCAATTTTTTTTTTTCTTTTTTTCCAAATAATCAGTAGTCAGTGATGTTTAGGGCTGTTCATATACACCTCAGATTAATCTACGTGCTTAATTCATCAAGCCTTGCCATATTGGTATGATCAATTATATAACATGCTTCAATTTAGATTAGCAAAAGGAACTTATCTTTGCATAATATGCATTGCAATCATTCATGACCTGAATGTGAATGATTCGAATTATTCATCCCAAGTCTTTTTTGTGAATCATTTCTAGGGAGTGCCAAAAGATATTTGACTAGAAATATTCTTGTCGTTACTTTCACTCATATTCGACAAAAAAGTCGATTCTAGTTCCAAGTATGTGCATTATTTTTTTACTTTACTCCTTGCGAGCTGAGCAATTCCCTAACACAATTAGCCAACAATTTAAAAGGTACATGAAAGAAAATTATTTCACACGAGATGGTGGGTGGCGAATCCAATAAAATAAAATTTCTTACTCAACAAAAATACAAATTTATAAGTAGCAGTGAGTAAGGTCGTATTTATAGGGATTAGTGAATTTATTTTCTTCACAAAATCAGGAATTAAGAGGGAAGTTTTGAGAAACTACACCACACAATAATATAAAAGAAATTAATAATGAAAAATGAAGTAAAACTAAATCAATGAAAACAATCCTTCTAGCCAAAGGAGTAATTTCACCTTTTGATTTAATCAATTGATTGTCGATGCAAAAATCAATTTATATATTCACAAATAAATTGGTTATGATAGTCAATAAGGTCTGATTCTTTGCCTTTCTTTACTTTCTCGATAATTGAAACAAACTCTTTAATTACTTCTCTTGCCAACAGACAATTGTAAACAAGCTTTTAGCATTTAATCTACCGACAACATTAAGGTTAGAAAAGTCATGGATTCTAACCAACAAACTCATGATTTTGTTCATTTAGATTGGATTGTACATTTTCCCGACACAAAACCAACTATGCCAATTGTTACAAATATTAAAATTATCAAACAATTATGGAATTGACATTTTAATTGGCATTAGATCATCTAGTTAATTAAATATCGAACCATTGATATTAAACAACATAACCATGAGCAGTTAATTTAGGAAATATAAAAATATTCATGAATCTACAAAATAGTAAGAATAAATTCTTTCTCACAATTTTTTCTGAACCAAAGCATTAATTATCCTTCAACTAGAAACCAGTTAAGAAAAATAAAAATAGAGCTAGAGTTTTTGTTCTCGAGAAGAGAGAGAAAGTAGATAAGATAGTTGTTGAAGAAGTTTTATAAAAAACATAAGAACATGTTTAAAACTCCTAAACATTATACTTCACATAAACAGAATCAATCGTGGCCTCCATGATTCTTCAAGAGATAAACCTCTCATAACCCTTGAAATTTCCTTACCAAATGTGCCACGTTCTTTTTCAACAAATCTTCTGAAATTTTCTCTTTTAAACTTAGTTTAATCATGAATCCTGAATTCAACACAAAAAAAAAAATTATGAGAAGAATCAGTGAATTAGCATCTTGCCAAAATTAAGAACCCTAAATTCAACACAAAAGACAAAGTATGAGAAGGATCAGTGAATTAGCATAATAATTTTCCAAAATTAAGAAAAGAAAAGTCCAAAGAAAACACCTATTAAATTCACTATCAGGAGAAGAGGACAGTCTTCCAGTCGTCTTAAAATTTCCTGAATATTGAAAACAACCACTGAGAATGCAGTAACATTTAGCAGCTGGACGAGCCAGCAGTTTATCTCTAAAGCCAAAAGAAATTAATATTATCATGTGACAGAAGCAAGCATGTGCAATTTATATTCTGTTTCTTCAAAGTTCCAAAACTATTAAAATTGTCTCCTACTGGTTATATTATCCCTTTGGCCAAACGCCCTTTCATATGCAACACTTGTTTTAGGCATTTCACTGTTCTCAACTTCGTGATTTGACCATCTCTTTTTCATTAGTCTAATTTGTCTCAACTTTTTTGTGCACGTCATGTTGATATCACCTTTCTCCGTACCTATCAACTAGGAGCACTAAATATTTTTCTAGAATGTTAACAAAACATGCTAGAAGGCCAGTCGTCACCATGGTATATTTCTTTTTAGCAAGACTAATAGATTTCTCAAGTACACACAAGAGAGGGGGGTGGGGTGAGGCGTGGAGGTGGGGGTGGGTGAGGGGACTAAAAGGGAATAAGTTTGTTTGGATTGTAAGTTATTTGGAATATTTTTATTATAGCATTTTTTGTGATGTGATGTATGTGAGATAAAAAGATAATTGAAAAGATAAAAAAGTGTATTGAAAATTGTAATGATAATGTAAGTAAATAAAATTTGAGAAATAATGCTCAATCCAAACAAATAGCTGTAAGGAAGCACCAAAACTGGCCATGAAAACACTCTATATGGTACTGGTTTAAGAAGAGGGCAGAGTGCATTTATAAAGTTGGAGAGGAGAGCCACGAGGGATTTCAGGCACAAAAAACCCTATCGGAAAGCATCAATAAGCGCAATGGAAGTATGTTGTATACACTGAACTCTAATCCCTTATGTGCCATCAAGCCATCTTGTTCGTAACTGGTATAGGTAATAATTAATGTCAGAAACTCAAACTTTGTCCTTGTCTTTTCACCTTTATTTCTTGCCTCAAAATAATATGAACCATGGTCCTGCGTCCATTTTCTTTGCTTTTAGCCTTACATATTCCAGCAAAACTTTCTGAACTTTAGTGCAATCTTTCTTTTGACATACAATAATTAGGCAACCATGTGAAAGTTTTTGGACTCCGTAGCACTGTTTGAGGTCAAGGTTGAAAGGAAAACACTAATGATTGTTATTGAGCAGTGTTGGGGAGATGTGATGGTCCTGCTTTACTGCAATACCACATTTTGATTTTGGATGGACAAAATTTATGAATATTGGCCGTCATATTTAACATGTGCCCTGGATATCTGTCTATGAAAAATTTGAGCTAAATATTCCCACTTGTTCTTTTCTCCTAAACAATCCCTACCTATGACTTTTGAGCTTTGGATCCATTTGTCAAGTTCTATAGTGAATTGCGCTGTTTACGATGCCATTGAAATAATTGCCCATGGATGACTCACATCAGCCATGTCTATATTGTTTCCTGCCATTTCAGCTCTCAAGCAGAAATGTTCCTGCTGGCCACGTGATTGCCTTGCCGGCTAGTGCATATTGATAATGTAGATTTGCTGTTCTAGCGATCTATTTGCTTCCATCAAATTTTGTTGTTATCTTTACTGAGATTCCATCACACGTTCTTATGCAGGAGAGGGATGCTAGTATTTTCTTCTCTTGTAAGGTCCATTTCTCTGTCACCCTCTCTTTTATTGCGGTCCTCCTAGTCAAATTCGCAAGAATGATTGAATTTTGAGCCTGCCAGCTTGCACATGTACTAATCCAACTATCTTATTTACAATAATCTCGTATCATAAATATAGTGTCTACCAGCCTCCAGATTTCAAGTCCCAATTCCTCATGGCAATCCCTTCATTGACCCAAAACTCTTCTTCCTACATTGAAGGCGGTGATGAACAAACATTGTTTAACAAAGAAAAAGAAGATGGCAGTGATCAAATTCTCTCTGTGCTCCCTAGAGAAAGAGGGTGGTTAAGTGAGCACATTCACTTGTACCAAGGTTTTTGGTATTCCACGGGAGTTCTCAAGGGACTCCTAATTCTCCAGAAACATTTTTGGGCAAAACCAAGTGACATCCTCTTGGCCACATATCCAAAATCGGGAACAACCTGGCTAAAGGCACTCCTTTTCACCATAACAAATCGTACATGTATCAGTCATCCCAATCAAAATCCTTTGCTAACGGCAAACCCTCATGAACTGGTTCCCATGCTGGAATCATATGCCGCCGCGAATCCTGTAAACCCAAAGCCACCCAATTCTCTCATGCACACTCACATTCCTTACACCTCTTTACCAGAATCGACAAAATCTTCAGGCTGCCATATTGTCTATGTTTATCGAGACCCGAAGGATGTGTTAGTGTCATGTTGGCACTTTGTAAACATGCTGAAACCTGAAGCAGTGCCACGAATTTCATTAGCAGAGGCATTTGAAAAGTTCTCTAAGGGTGTTTCACCATATGGACCATACTGGAATCATGTGTTGGGGTATTGGAAAGCAAGTATAGAATGGCCTGAAAGAGTATTCTTTATTAGATATGAAGACTTGAAGAAAGAGCCTTGTTTCCATACAAAGAGATTAGCAGAATTCTTGGGGATGCCTTTCACAACGGACAAAGAAGGTGAAAGCCTGGTAAGTAAAGTGGTAGAGTTCTGTAGTTTTAAGAATCTGAGCAATCTCGATGTGAATAAAACAGGATCACACTCAGGGTTCGGGTTTCCGGTCATAGAAAACAAGATCTTTTTCAGGGAAGGTCGGGTTGGTGATTCCCAAAACTATCTTGAAAGAGAAATGATGGATCATTTGGATCAAGTTACTGAAGAAAAATTTAAGAAATTTCATTTGAAGACATTTTCTCAGGAGGATGATGAGAAGTCAGAGGTACCTATTGCCCTGTGATTTTAGAAAGGGAAAACTGTGCATGCACGTGATTGTCCAGTGCCACTATCTCCTGTTGCAGCTACTGGAACGCGAGAAGGTGGTTGTGGAACGTGAAAATCATTTCCAATTAGGATAAGAGCAGAGCTGTTGACAAAATAAATCAAGTGAGAAGAACCTATTTATTTATTTACTAGTTTTATTGATGCAGGTTTTTAGCAGCTGTGTTATTTAGGAGTTTGTGTTGTATTTAATAATTTCTTATGCAAGTGATTTTTTATTTTTCAAGTCTCACTAAGTTGGATTTTTTTTAAGAAAGTCCAAAAACATTGGTAAGATTTTATTATGGTGTGATTTTGTTCCATTATGTGAGATTTCAATAATAGTACGTATTATTTATTTTCATCTCTTTTTCATAAATATTTTGAGTGATTATTTTATCTCTTCAGTATGCATTAATTATTACTAAAACCCGAAATTTTGATTATACAATTAGTATCAAAGCCAAACTACGAGTTTAGTTCTAAGCGTTTCCATTGTTAGAAAATTAAGGCACATGGTTTGCCAAAAAAATATTTAGTTGATTGAGTTAGGCATGAGGTTGGTCCTGAAATATGTAGTTGGTAAAGAATTCGACCATAAGATTGATCTAGGAATCATCAAATTGCTATAGATGTCATGACAGAAATTAGAGAAGAATTGGTTGTCAGATTGAAGTATTTGATTGGTTAATTATCAAGAAAAACCAAGAAAACTAGACAGAAGAGAAAAAAAAAATTATTTAGGCATATGAATTGTTAAATAACAGCTGAAGTTTTTAAAAATTTGGTTGATGATGAAAAGTTTTCTATATCGGCTCCTATAAGCACAAATAGACATACATATTTTAGTTAAATTTTAAAGGTGAAAAAAATATGTGGAGTCAATTGATAATGTGAAGTTTATTTTACTAATTATGGTAGTGGAATTTTTGAATTATTTGGAGGTGATAATTTTGGCAAGAAAGCAATCTATGATTTTCTATGTTTTGGCACTTATATTGATGGTAAATATGGTGACTTTGAAGATGATTGAAAACTTTGATCAAGAAAAAATTGCTAAGAAAGAAATTATTTACGAAATACAAAGTTGATAAAATAAACCAAGTCTGGAAGAACCCATTTATTTATTTACTAGATTTATTGGAGTAAGGTTTTTAGTAGTTATGTTATTTAGGAGTTTGTGTTTTATTTGGTAATTTCTTATGCAAGTGATTTTTTATTTTACATGTCTCAATAAGTTATAAATAGGACATTAGTTGAGGTATTTTCTTAAGAGAATCCAAAAGGGTTGATAAGGTTTTATTGTCGTGTGATTTTCTCGCATTGTTTGAGATTTTAATAATAGCGTGTACTGTTTATTTTCTTTTCTTCCACCTAAATATTTTGAGTGATTATTTTATCCCTTCAAATCTAAAATCCTGAATGTACTAATTATTATTAGAACCCTAAATTTAGGTTCTACAAAAGCTATTAGCAAACTATAAAGAGATTTGAAGTGTCAAAAACTTGCTCATCAAGGTGTCAGGTGTTTGAGTTTATTTTCAAGAGTATCAAGGGTATTGGTCAATGATCTGAATGATTTTAGTAAAAGAGTATTCTAAACGAACATGTGTCAATTTGTATTATCCTGTCATCTCATCTCCCTTTCTCCATCGATCGTTGTCCTTAATCAAAACAATAGACTCAAATGCTTTGATGAGTAGCATATGAACTGAAACAAACAGTATCTAGCAGGGTTAATTGCAACATGCACCCTAATTTTTACCACCTAAACTATGATTTTTAGCGTCCTAAACAAGAAGGGTGGATAAGGCATTTCAGAATCCAGAGTTATCGGAGAAACTTGAACCAGTCCCTTCTTCCCCCCGATGATACTTCTAGCATGGTTTCGGTGTACTAATTACAATATCACCTTGTCATTGTTCCTTCTAGGAAACAAGGTTGTATTCCTTTTTTGGTTGAGGCAGATATTTTGAGATGGGATTATGATTCAAAGAGGTTCCAGATACACCTTTTGTTATTTCATTGATGAGGAAAAATAAAATGTTTTGAAAATGGCATGGCTGTCTACAGAATTAGAGAGAACATTGGGAGCAAATTAACTTTTTGGCTTCTAGGACAGCTACAGAAAAGAAAGTCGAATTATAACATTGTTTTGTGTTTCTAATTTTTGTATTATAATTATATATAAGTTTTGCTATACTAAGTGCTAACTTTTGTATAATATATGTTTATAATTATAACATAATATACAACTAACTTAATAAAATTTATTATTGTATTGTTATATAATATAATTATTAGTTAGATTTATTATTATATAATATAAATTTTATATTAAACACACATATATAGAACATACGAATTTGAAATCGAAATAGGTATTCAATTTTTGATTTGAGAAAATTCACTACTAAATTCGAACCAAATTCATATAGTTCGAAAACGAAAAACTCGATTTCTATTCCATTTTCTGATTTATCGATTTCAAAAATTTTGATTTCAATTTAAATTCGATTCGATAAATCGAAACTTTACGATGTTGCACACTGGTATAGGTAATAATTAATGTTTCAGAGACGCAAACTTTTTCCCTGTCTTTTCACCTTCATCTCTTGCCTCAGTGCTCCAATGAAAATAATATGGACCGTGGTCCCGAGTCCATTTTCTTTGCTTTTGGCCTTAAATATTGCAGTACAAGTGTACAACTCTCCGAAATTTAGCGCAATCTTTCTTTTGATATACTAGTAGGGGTGGGTTGTGCCACGCACAGCTAGTTTTCATTGGGATGTACTCATTGGTCGTAAACAATTTGGGAATCCGAGATGCAGAATAATGAGCTGGAAGGTACAAAAATAAAGCATTAAACGTTCATCCAAAGAAGCATATTACAAAGCCAACAAATAATTGAATAACTAAATAAAAGAGCAATGCAGGCAAGAGTTCACCAAGCAATAGGAAAAGGAGATGCTGCACACTTTGTGTTCCTTGTTTAATGGAAAGAGAAAAATGCAGTTTTAATCCCCGAATTTTGGATAAAAATAAATTTGGTACCCAAACTTTCAATATTTGAGCACATTTAGTACTCTTACTGATTTTTTTTCCAAATTGCTAGTTGAAAGAGTCGCATAATAATCATATGTTAGGCAAATATTGTATAAAAAAATATCACAAAAACGTAAAATATCTTTCTGCCACTAAGGTGAAGATGAAATACAACAAAAGAAGGAGAAAAGGAATAAGACGAGTAGAGTTGGGTAAGTGATTAAAGTTTTTAAAATATCTTTCTTGGTACTTAGTATCAGAATGATATTTTACATTTCATTGGCATTTTTTTTATGCCATAGTTGTCGGACATGCGACTATCACATGATTCTTTCTAGTAACATTTTGGAAAAAAATTGTCAAGGGTAATAAATGTGCTCAAATATTAAAAGTTTGGGTATCAGATTTGTTTTTGTCCAAAATTTGGGGATTAAAATTACTTATGTGTCAAAATTTGGGTACCAAAACTATATTTTTCTCTTTATGGAAATGACCAACAAGGAAGCTATGAGAATAGACAAAATGAATAAAAGCTTTTGAGCTTTAATCGGCTTCGTCAAATGTAGCCCTCTTGTTTACTGTTATAAAAAATTTCGTCTAAAAAACTAGTCAATGGTGGTAAGTAAACCACTCTATTGATTCATGGTCCAATCTAATGGTGAATATATGATAAAAGTACAAAAAATAATTGATCAAGTGGTTGAAATTTATACAAAGAACAACCTAACTCTTAGCAAATAGTAAACATCCAATCATAGCAGGTCATTGAAGGAAGTAAAATAGTGACCTATGACTTGTATAGATTGTTTGAGCGATCTAATGGTTACAAAAGGAAAGTAATTAACCAATGCAAATCCAGTAGCCCAAAGTTAAGCAAGATATCAAAATTATTTTAAAAAAGTGAAAAATCTCAAATAAATTAAAACCTTAAAATTTGCTTTGTGATTAAATACGGATTAGCTACAAATGATAATTCTTTGACTGTTTCATTTTAATTTTATAAAATAGATTATATACATCTTCCCTAGCACACACTTGTAGTCTTATTGCAAAAAATCATTTTTTCATATTCCTTTTTAAATATCAATTAGAGATATGATTTATACATCTTAATATTTTTTCCCACACTATAAAAATATAAGTTTTAACATATTTTCCAATAAATCCTAGACAAATAAAAACCTAAGAAATTACTTTCTAAACACATAAGGCTCGTAACTGGCATATTTGTTTTTATTTTTGTGCCATCAATTAAATCATCTCTTATGAAAAATTTATCAATTTTTCATATCTCTTCCTGCCACTAATCCAAGGAATAAGGAGAGTGTCTATAAAATTAAATAAAGGCGATGCACTTATATATGCTTTGTAAATAATTAACCTAGCATTTGAAACCCTTCTCATGATGTTTATACTCTCATTAGAAAAAAAAATATCAATTTTGGTATTTATTTTCCCTTAAAGTATAAATAATTTAAAAATCTATAAAAAGAATAAATAAGGTTGCATTCTTAATATTAACCTTGCATTTTAACGCTCAGGTAAGGACAAAAATATTAACTTTGCATTTGAATGCTCAGGTAAGTACAAAGCATCTAGGTAGAGAATCTAATGACTTAGAATAATTATTTCCCAACTTTATTTTCACAAGAAAATGATCAGTTTTTCAATAGATTAAATTCGCTCATATTTAGCATTGTCATCATTTAAAAATTATTGGCAACTTAAGCATGCTAATTTCAAAACTCTAGCTTCAAAATAGAGTTTTAACATCTACAAGAGTACAAGGAAGAAAAGAGCAGGGACAAAAAATTATTAGAAGTACGAAGAATTTTTTGTCAGTATTGTAGAGTAGGCAATTAAATAGCAAGAAAAATAGTAAAATAGTCAAAGCTACAGAAGTAAAGCTAAAATTGAATCACAAGCACAATACATACAAATTATTAAATATAATTCAACAATCAAATTTGACAATCAAAATTAAGGTTCAAATTATTAGTTAATAAAAGCTTTGCTAAAAGAAGAGCACAAGCATTTGAACTCAACAAATAGCCCTATAGATTCCCAATAAGAAGTGTAAAGGACCAATATCAAGTTACTCTTCTGTTACTTATTTCTCCAATTAGCAGCAAAAATAAAACAAAATATTTTTGAATAACTTAACAGCTAAAAAGGTCCAAGAAATACCTATTATTCAATTGATGGTAGAAAGATTTGTTTGAATTTGTTGCCTCCTACAATAACAACAAAAATTCATTTAGATACTTACAAAATAAATGAAAAAGCATAAATCAAATATTCTTTTTGATGAAGAGAAGAAAAATTAAAAGAAATAGGTTAGCTATTCTTCTTTGCAGCAAGGGTCAAAGACGTAGAAGTTAAAAATTTTTAGACACAGAGACTATCTCTCAGCAGTGAAGAAAAATACTTTCCTAGAATTTCTAGTTTTTAGAAATATAGGAAAAAGTCTTAAGAGTTTGGGATTATCAAGCCACCAAAAGAGAAGCAAAAAGCAATTAGGTTATGCTACACTCAGTTTTCATAAAATAGGAAAAAATGGAAAAGATCCTTAAGTTAGCATAAGTTTTGAAACTTACCAATGAATTCAATGCAGAGAAGAAGAAGAATCTGGACAGCAAGTTGAGTGACAATGTTGAACTGCTTAGATTGCTCTAAAATCCATCAAATGGCCAACATTTGATTCAAAATAAATCTAATTTATTAGTTTTAGATATCAATAGAAACATGAATGAAGCGATTCTTTTGTTTAAAAAACCTTCTCAAAAGATCCAAAAAACACCATCTAGATTTATTGTTGCATTTGCAATCAACCTAAGAACTAATTATCCCAAGTTTCAGACAGACATTTCGGGTCCGTTTGGTTGGAAGTAAAATGTTTTCCTTGGGAAAATATTTTCCGTGGAAGTAATTTTTTGGGAAAATCATTTCCCTTTCATCATTTTCAAGTGTTTGGTTAGCCTATTGAAAATATTTTCTTATTTCATTTTTCTGGTGTTTGTTTAACTTTTGAAATATTTTCACTTTTATCTCTATCTTTACTTTCTACACATTATAACCACATACTTCTTCCCATGCAAAATAAAAAAAATTTATCTCATTGTTTAACTTTAAAAAAATCTCGGAGAAATCTATATATGAATAAAAAATATCTCCTTAAACAATAAACAAATTGATGGTCATTTAGTGTTAAATATCAATCACATGCAATGTTGATTGTGATATATATCTTGCACTTTCACTGCTGAAATTTTCTCTAGAAAAGAATGTCCCTATTATACATGATTAATTACTAGCATAGGATGAACATGATGAGGTCTTTTTTTGATTTTGAACATACTAGGGGGAGGGTTGGGTTAGGTGGTATAGGGGGAGGCAGTGTAAGCAAGAGGTTTTGGGTTCAAGTCCTCCTGCTTGTACAAAAAAAAAAAAATACTACAAGATGTTTTCAGTAAGTTTGTAACATACTATAGGCGGGATTCATGCATTTCAGAAAACAACTTCAGTAAGTTTGGAAGGAAGTTGTTTTCCATAAGATGAGTGAAAATATTTTACATAGGAAAATGTTTTCAGTAACTTTTGTGCAACCAAATACGGGAAATTAGAAAAATATTTTCCTAGAAAACATTTTTACCCGAAACAAACGGACCCTTCATCAAACGCTTGATAGCCATGCCTATGAGATTTCACATATTCAACCCTTTTCTTATTAGTCTTATAAACTGAAGGCAGTGTCATAATAAAATCATGTTTTGAGATAATGAAGCAAATATAAAATAAGCAATCATTGTAAGGGATCAAAAAATACTTGAGATAAGTGATAAGAAAGCATCAAAACATGGAGTAGTAATACTTGAAGTGGAATTGAATTTGTACGAGAATTTCAGAAGAACAAACTAAGCTACAGTTGGACTAATAAATGAAAAAAAAAAACGAGAGTTTGTTTGGATAGGAGTTTATTTGGATGATTTATTTAAGATAATTACTATAATATTTTTTGTGATGTGATGTATGTGAGATGAAAAGGTGATTGGAAAGATAAAAAAGTAATTGAAATTTGTGAAGTAAATTATTTTACTTGAAATTATCTCAATCCAAACAAACCCATATTGACAATTAAAAGTAAAGCTCGAATCCAAACAAACAATGAACTTTGACAATTAAAAGTAAAGCTTGAATTTGTTTGTCAATGCCAGCCGAAGAAGAAGAGCACAACCATGGCTGCAAACTCAGTTGCAGTTCTGGAATAATATATACTCCAAAATGCCATCTGAGTTGCCTCGCCAAAATACAGCTTAAATCCAGTTAGTATCAAGCCTGAAACACAACTCATGACAACAATATTGTATCATCACAACCGAAAATGAGAATAAAATAAATTCACCTATTTCTTATCTTCATCTGTTGTGAAAATCCAACCAAAAAAATCAACACTATAGTCCAACAAAATTTAGATTCATTAAACCCTAGTAAGGAAATAAAAAGAAGAAAAAATAAATGTTCAAACCAAAAAGGAAATAACAAAAAATTGTACTTCCATATGAAATTGCACATATCGAATCATGAGGGGGAAAAAAAAGCCAAAACCAGAATGAACGAAGGTTAAAGCGAGAATGTGATTAGAGAAAAAGACGTGCAAATACAGATAAAAGGCAAGGGAAAAAATTTTCCTGGAAATCAGGACATTAGATGCGATTAAAAGGTCAAGATGAGATGAAAGTATGCCCATCAAAGATCGAAGTCTTCGAAGACATCCAGCCAAAGAAGCAAAACGCGAAAAAACAGGGATGAGATGGCTAGTCTCCTGACTTGGCATAGGCTGTGCACGGCTACACATTGAATTCTACCAAAAAAAGTTGCCAAAACGATAACATGAAGTTGATGGGCCCTTTTCCCATTTTCTTTGAAAGCAGGCAGACCGACCCATATGTCAAAGTTTGTAGCCCGAGCTCCCAGATCAAAAAGCTTTCACCTTTCATAGTGCCATGTGGCAGCAGCTGAAGTAGCTACAGTAACAATCAACTAGATAGATAATAATTAGGCAACCGTGTAAACGTTTTTGGACTCCGTAACACTGTTTGAGGTCAAAGGTTGAAAGGAGAATCCTAATGATTTTTACTGAGCAGTGATGGGGAGATGTGATGGTCCTGCTTTACTGCAATACCACATTTTGATTTTGGATGGACAAAATTTATGACTATGGACCGTCATATTTAACATGTGCGCTACATATCTGTGAATGAATACTTTGAGCTAAATATTCCCACTTCTTTCCTCCCAAACAATCCCGAACCTTTGTGACTTTTGAGCTCTGGATCCACGGTTTGGCATCTGAACCTTTGTGAGTGCTGGTTAAAGTGGCATTGGAGTGAGCTACTTATAAGAGGCACAAATGAAATGATATTAATAGTTTTAGCGCTATTTCCAGTTCCCATCATTCAAACAGGTTCTGAGAAAAGGGCTCCCAAGTAGGTGTTTTGCTACTTTGAAAGAGCCAATCATGGTTTACTCTAGTAGCAATAAGGAATTTTACTGGGTTGAGAATATGAATCTTTAGACAATATGATCAAGGTGGTCTTATGCCCCCGGGTACTTTCGCATCATTTGAGCACTAAAATTGTTAAGTTTTCATATCACATAACTAACCGCTGGAGAAAAATCCTGAGAAAAACTCTTATCGATCCTGTCCACATGCAAATATTGAGGAAAGGAAGACAGATGAGACTTGAATAACCATTTCCATCACACGTTTTATGTGGGAGAGTGATACTAGTATTTTCTTCTCTTCTGAGGTCCATTTCTGCTTGCTTAAATTCTCTGTTGCACTTTCTCTTTTACTGTGGTCCTGACCAAATTCAAAGGAGTGATCGAATTTTGAGCACGCCAGCTTGCAGGCGTACTAATGCAACTATTTTACTAACACGCACTACAATAATCTGGTGTTAGGAGAATAGAGTCTACCAGCCTCCAGCTTTTAGGTTCCAATTCCTCATGGCAATCCCTTCATTAAACTCATCTCCCTGCATTGCAGGTGGTGATGCACCAAAATTGTTTAATGAAGAAAAAGAAGATGACAGTGACAAAATCCTCCAAAGGTATTTGCATATGGTCTCTGTGCTTCCTAGGGAAAGAGGTTGGTTAAGTGAGCACATTCACTTGTACCAAGGTTTTTGGTATTCCACAGGAGTTCTCAAGGGACTCCTAATTCTCCAGAAACATTTTCGGGCACAACCAAGTGACATTCTCCTGGCCACATATCCAAAATCGGGAACAACCTGGTTAAAGGCACTTCTTTTCACCATAACAAATCGTACATGTATCAGTCATCCCGATCAAAATCCTTTGCTAACGGCAAACCCTCATGAATTGGTTCCCATGCTGGAATCATATGCCGCAGCGAATCCTGTCAACCCAAAGCCACCCAATTCTCTCATTGAAGAAAATTAAACCAAACTATTTTAGTATCAGTTTCCTAATACGTTTTATTTGTTTAGTTTCCATCAGGGGTGGATTTAAGGTGGGGGCATGGGCCCCCACTGTCCCCCTTAAATTCCTATAATACTTATATAATTTTGATATAATTTTAAGTGTGCCCCTAAAGTTTTCTTAAAAAGGATGTGAAAAAATTACTTAATTTTTAAATTAGTTCATAAACTAAAATTCTAAAAAGATGCGTGAAGCACAAATTTCATTTGAAATAAACTAAAAAAAAAAGTCTTTTCTTTTCAACTAGCAAGTACCAATCATATCATTCACTTTCTTTGAGCCCCACTCCCCAATTTTCCTTCCCTCCTTTGGTCCCCCATTTTTCCCCCACAACCGAGAGCCACTACCTTCCACAACTAAGCAGTTAGGTACTCTTTTTCTTAATCAATTCATCCAATCATATCATTCACTTCCTTTGTCCTCACTTCCCAATTTCCCTTTCCTCCACTGGTCCCCCGTTTTCCCTCCACAACCGAGAGCCATTCTTACTTCCACAACCAAGTTAGTTATCAAAATATAAAAATTCGTAGTGAACAATTGTTAATAGTTTAGTTTGTTTTTAAAATAAAATTATTATTACATTAATAATTTTGAATTTGTCTTTTTATGTTTTTCATGTAACATATGCATTATTTGTACTCGTTGGTGAAATTTTTTTTTTTTTTTTTTGCTTAGAAAACTAGAAAAAGAGTAAGTAAAAAATTTTTGTGTTGCTTTTGCCCCTACTAAGAATTTTTTCTGGCTCCACCACTGGTTTCCATATTAGATTAGGAAATCTTGAGTCAGTTTCCAAATAAGTTTTTGTTTATAACTGTTTTTGTTTTAGAAAAATTTAGAGTCTATAAATACTACCATTCTAGTAGGTTATTAATTGAAGCAGAGAGTTGAGTTGAGTCTAGAGATTAGACTTGAGAAAAAATCTCATAATTGAGATTTGTGAATTGTCGTGAGCGAAAGGCTACGACTTAGTATTTGTTACTATTAAGCTTTGAGTAAAATAAATTATTGAGTATTTATTCTCCTCCTCTTCCCACATACTTTTATATGTGTTAGAATTGCTTCCATTGTGTGCGCGGGGATTTTTCATGCCAACAAGTGGTAGAGCTCTAGGCTTTGATCCTGGGGCTTCTTCTTGAAATTAAAGTATGGATCCGCATTATTTACAACATTGTCTTTTTTTTTTTTATCTTTGATGGTAAAAATAATTTTGAAACTTGGAGATTGATGATGAATGATTTTTTCAAAGACATTGGAGTTTGGAATATTATCCAAAAGGGATTCACGAAACCTATAGCAGGTATAGAATTATCAAACGATGCAGTTCAACAATTAAAGAGGAATAGACAGTTGAATTACAAGGCACTCTACTATCTCAGTATCCAAGTCCAGTTACATGTAGCAAAAAAATTCATACATGTAAAGATAGCAAAGGAGGCTTGGAAATTTTTAATAAATTCCTATGGTCATGGTGGAGAAGAAATTTATGACGAGGAAGAAGAAAAAGAAATTTTTGATGAGGTAAAGAAAGAACAAATTGTAACAATTGTGGATACACATGAAGATGAAGAAATTGTGATTGAAGAAGAATTTTTGCAAGTGGTTGAGAAAGAAAGTGAAATCATTGATCAAATTAATGATGTGATTGAAGATCATGATGATAGAGAAATTATTGACTTTATCGAGGTTGATGAATTTTTGAAGAAAAAAAATTAAGTGATGGATTTGGTTGAGATCAATTGTGAAGTGGACAAATTAATTGAAAATTGTGATACTGCTAAAGTTGATGCAATTGTTAGTGTGAAAAAAGCAAAGGAAAAACATGGTGATGTTAAAAGCATTGGTAGCATCAACTATGATTTTCTAGTTTTGGGAGACTTTATTGGTGATATGAATGAATTAAATTGTGGAGTATCAAATGGACTATGGGTGAAGATGTTTAAATTTTTTGACAAGAGTGATCAAGTCAAGAAGTTGGTTGAGAAGTACAAGTTTCGTCCACTACCATGCGTGAAGATGAAATTGAAGGTCAATTGCAAGTTAGAACTCCATGTCATTTATACCGTGACTGAATTTTTCATGGAGATTCAAGCCCGTGATGGCATTGGAGATGACAACATTAAGACCTTGGTTTAAGAGAGGCAATGAAGGAAATTAAACCAAACTATTTTAGCATTAGTTTCCTAGTACGTTTTATTTGTTTAGTTTCCATATTAGATTAGGAAATCTTGAGTCAGTTTCTAAATAAATTTTGGTTTACAACTGTATTTGTTTTAGGAAGATTTAGAGTCTATAAATACTATCAGTCTAGTAAATTATTAATCGAAGAAAAGTGGAGAGTTGAGTTGAATTCAGAGATTATACTTGAGAGAAAATCTCATAATTGAGATCTGTGAATTGTCATGAGCAAAAGGCTACGACTTAATATTTGTTACTATTAAGGTTTGAGTTAAATAAATTATTGTATTTGTTCTTCTCTTCTTCCCACATATTTTTATATGTGTTGAAATTGCTTCCACTCTGTGCGCGGGGATTTTTCGTGCTAACACTCGTGCACACTCACATTCCTTACTCCTCTTTACCAGAATCTACAAAATCTTCAGGCTGCCATAGTGTTTATGTTTTTCGAGACCCAAAGGATGTGCCAGTGTCATGTTGGCACTTTGTAATCAAGCTGAAACCTGAAGCAGTACCACGAATTTCATTAGCAGAGGCATTTGAAAACTTCTCTAAGGGTGTTTCACCATATGGACCATATTGGCATCATGTGTTGGGAAGCAAGTATAGAATTGCTTGAAAGAGTATTCTTTATTAGATATGAGGACTTGAAGAAAGAGCCTTGTTTCCATACAAAGAGATTAGCAGAATTCCTGGGGCTGCCTTTCTCAACAGACAAAGAAGGTGAAAGCCTGGTAAGTAAATTGGTAGAGCTCTGTAGTTTTAAGAATCTGAGCAACCTGGATGTGAATAAAATAGGATCACACTCAGGGTTCGGGTTTCTGGTCATAGAAAACAAGATCTTTTTCAGGGAAGGTCAGATTGATGATTCCCAAAACTATCTTGAAAGTGAAATGATGGATCATTTGGATCAAGTTACTGAAGAAAGGTTTAAGAAATTTCATTTGACGGCGTTTTCCTCTGAGGATGATGAGAAGTCAGACGTGTCTATAGCCATGCAATTTTAGATGGAAAATTGTGCATGTATGTAATTGTCCAATACTGTTGTCTCCTATTGCAGCTACTGATGTTTTAGATAAGGGAACAAAAGACAAAAGCCAAAAAAAATGGAAAAATGTTGAACGTGAGAATGTCATTTTAAATTAGGATGAGAGCAAAGCTACAAGAAGAGTCAAAATGTTGCTCGTGATGTTCAAGGTGTTAGGTGTTTGAGTTTATTTCTAAGGGTATCATGGATTTTGGTCAATGATTTGAATGATATTAATGAAAGTATATCTTAAACGAACATACGTCAAATGGTATTATTCTGTTGTCTCAGATCCCCTTCTCCACCATTATCTCTAATCAAAATAACAGATTGAAACACTACCATTTTCAACAGACAAATGTTAATTTAATACTTTGAGTTGCATATTAACTGAAATAAACAGTAGCTAGTAGGGTTAATTGCAACATTCACCCAAATTTGTACCACCTAAACAATGATTTTTAGCGCCTTGAACAAGAAGGGAGGATAAGGCTGTTGGAAAAATCGGGTAATTTCTCACTCAAATGTTCAATTAGTGATTAAACCGATTCAAAAATTCCCAGAAAAAATCGTCAAAACAATCTCCTTAGACAGAATTATCATTCCAAATAAATTTTCAGGAAAGACTGGAGGGGTCACAAGCGGTCCCACTTAAAATCCAGTCTCCTAGATAGAATTTACGTGCACAGTGTATTATCATAACTAGACTCGTGTATACATAAATAATACGTACACACGAATAAGAAAATACACCCAAATGAACCGTATAAAACACTACAAATATACCTGACAAATATATTGAATACTATACTACAATAGAAAAGAAACTACTAAATAAATGCGGAATAAATAAAAGAAATAAAGAAAGAACGCACCCGAAAAATTGATAACGGAGTTTGGCCAATTTTGCCTAATCTCTGAGCACCGCTCAACCAACCCGCTCTTAATAGTTTTTGGGAGAAAAAAGAATTACAAATAATTCTTTGGTGTTGGTACATCTGGATTGGGAAGTTAGAGAGCTTATTTATAACTCTCACAAACCTTCCTATCTCATAATCCTACTGATGTGGGATAATAAATTTTACCAAAAAGTCTACAATTGTGGCCGTTGAAAAAAAATCAACAAATCTTCACCTTGGCATAATTTCTAATCCCACCAAAAAATACAAACCTTCTCCCTTAAACAAATAACAAATAGGGTTTGTGGTGCTTCCAAATTTGCGCCGTTAGACGCCAACTCAAATGTGCAGGATATTGACCAAGTCTAAACAATGTTCAAATTTGGACCTTGTAACCACCTTGGTCAGCATATCTGCAGGATTCTCTGTAGTCCGAATCTTCTGAAGAAAAATCTCCTCTTCTTCGAGAATTTTCCGTACGAAGTGATAGCGAACATCAATGTGCTTTGTTCTTGTGTGCAAGACCTGGTTCTTTGCTAAGTAAATAGCACTCTGACTGTCACAAAACACGTCATTGTATTTTTGACCAATTCCCAAGTCTTCAAATAGTCCTTGAAACCAAATTGCCTCCTTCATAGCTTCTGTAATTGCCATATACTCTGCCTCCGTTGTAGATAAAACCACCGTTGACTACAAAGTAAACTTCTAACTAACTGACGCCTTAGCAAACGTGAACAAGTAGCTAGTCGTAGAACGTCGCTTATCCAAGTCACTTGTATAGTCAGAATCACAATATCCAACTATACATTGACTAAGTGATTCATCCTGCTCAAAATATAATCCAACATTTACAGTATCTTGGATATACCGTAGAATCTATTTCATAGTTTTCCAATGACCCTTATTCGGATAATGCATAAACCTGCTTACCACACCAATTGCTTGTAAAATGTCAGGTCTAGTACATACCATTGAATACGTCAAGCTACCAACTGCATTAGCATACGGGACTTTTGCCTTGTATACCCGTTTTTCATTCGTCTTTAGAGATAATAGGCTACTAAGTTTCAAATGAGGAGCAAGCAGAGTACTTACAGATTTTGAATCTCCATTCATACCAAAACGTTGTAGTACCTTATTCAAATACTGCTTCTGTGTCAGACAAAACTTGCCTCTCGTTCTATTCCTGCTTATCTCCATGCCGAAAATCTTTTTAGCTTCTCCCAAATTCTTCATCTCGAACTCCTTACTCAACTGAATCTTCATTTTGTCAATTTCAACTTGGCTCTTTGACGCTATCAGCATATCATCAACGTACAAGAGTAAGTCGATATAGGAATCATCTCGTAGCTTGCGCAAATACACACAGTAATTGTATTTGCTTCTTGTGTACTTCTGACCCATTATAAACTGGTCAAATCGTTTGTACCATTGCCTTTATCTCGGTGATTGTTTCAATCCGTACAACGATTTGCTCAACTTACAAACCCAATCCTCTTTACCAGCAACTTTAAATCCATCTGGCTGAGACATATAGATTTTCTCCTTCAAGTCACCGTGAAGGAATGCTATTTTCACATCAAGTTGAGCTAACTCCAAATTTAACTGTGCTACGAAGGCCAACAAAATTCTAATAGAGAAATGTTTAACAATTGGAGAAAATACCTCATTATAATCAACTCCCTCTTTTTGAGCGTAACCTTTAGCCACCAATCTTGTCTTGTAGCGAACATCATTCTTGTCAGGAAATCTTTTTTTCTTTGCAAATATCCACTTGCATAATTTCCTTATTGTCCTTCGGTAGTTGCGTCAACTTCTACGTCTTATTCTTCTGAAGAGATTGTATCTTTTCTTCCAAAGCATCTTTCCATTTACCATTTTTTGTACTTCGAACTGTTTCAGAAAAAGTGGATGGAACATCATCAACAACTGGAAGTGCATAGGCCACCATGTCAGCAAAACGAGCAGGTTTTTGAATTTATCGTTTTGACCTATTGACGGCAATTGATTCTTGTTGCTGTTGAGGTTTTTGGGTTGAAACCTCTTCCTCATCTGACTCCTCTTCTACCATGGGAGAGTCACTGATGGTGCTATTTGTTGGGCTCACTATTTGCTCAAACTCCACCTGTTTCGGCATACACTCCACCTGTTCCATCTTGTGTTACCTTATTCAACATGGTAGTTTCATCAAAGGTAACATCCCTGCTAATAATAGTCTTCTTTGCTTTTAGACACCACAAACGGTATCCTTTAACTCCAACATTAAAGCCCATAAAGAGAGCCTTCTTTGCACGTGGATCCAACTTTGATTTATTGTAGAACCAAAAATATGCAAAGAATCATAATCTATTGCAGATTTTCCAGAACATACCTCTAATGGAGTCTTGCCACTTATTGCAGATGATGGCAAGCGATTGACGAGATGTTAAGTGTATGTCACAGCCTCAGCCCAAAATTTTCTGTATAACCCAGCATTAGACAGCATGCAACGTACTTTCTCCACTAGTGTCTTGTTCATACGCGCTCTGACACCCCATTTCTGCTATGGTGTTCTTCTAACTGTGAAATGCCGAACTATGCCACACTGTTGGCATATCTTCTGGAAGGGATCATTCTTGTATTCTCCACCGTTGTCTGTTCGGAGAATCTTGATCTTTCTTCCCGTCTGGTTTTCAGCCTGACCTTTCCATTTAAGAAAATTTCCTGGCACTTCATCCTTGTTCTTCATAGTAAACACTCAAACTCTTCTGAAAAATCAACAACAAAAGTGACAAAATAGTACCTGTCACCAAGGGATGGAGTCTTGGCAGGTCCCCACATATCTGAGTGCACATAATCCAAAATACCCTTGATATTATGGATGCCAGTGCCAAATTTCATTCTTCTTTGTTTTCCCAGAATACAATGCTCACAAAATTCTAATTTGCAAGCTTTCGTACTTTTCAACAATCTTTGCTTGGCAAGATTTTGCAAATATTTTTCACCAGCATGTCCCAATCGCATGTGCCACAACTTTGTTGCCTCCGCATCTTTCTTGCTACTGGAAGATGTTACTACTGCTGCTGTCCTAACAACTGTATTACCTTGGTAGTAATATAGCTTATTTTTCCTCACACCTTTTAACATCACAAGTGCTCCTGAAGTTGCTTTAAGAATTCCATTTCGCATCTTCACTTCCAGGCCTTTTGACTCCAAAAGCTTCAAGGAGATGAGATTTCTCTTCAAATTCAGTACGTACCAAACATCCTTCATGATTCTGGTGGATCCATCATGATTACGCAGTTTGATTGAACCTATCCCAACTGTTTTACATGGATTATTATTTCCCATGTAAACAATTCACCATCAAGTTCTTCAAATTCAAAGAACCACTCCCGCATGGGAGACATATGGTAGGTATAACTTAAATCCAAAATCCACTCATCTGGATGGGATGTTGAAGGTGATACAGCCAAAGAGAAATCTGATTTCGCATCTCTTTTGCACTCTGCAACACTTACGTCTTGTGGAACTTTTCCTTTCTTCTTCAACTTTGGACAGTCTTTCTTCCAGTGTCCTTTCTCACAACAGAAAGCATACTCATCTTTAGCAACTCTGCTTTTCGATTTGGACCTTCCTCTTCTCCTCTTTGATTGGCTTTGTTGATGACCTCTTACCACTAATACTTCATCTGCTGTAACTCCTTTATTTTTTATTTTATCCTACTTTCTCAATTCATGACTATATAAAGCAAAATATACAGCATCTAAAGACACATTCTCCTTCCTATGAAGTAACGTAATCTCCAAATGTTCAAATCCATCAGGAAAGGATGATAACAACATCAAAGCCAAATCTTCATTTTTAAATTTCATATCTAAATGTAACAGGTCTGCTATTAACTGATTAAACATAGTGATATGTTCATTCACAGTAGTACCTGATTGGTAATCGAATTGGAATAATCTTTTCTTCATTAGGAGTTTATTCTGACCATTCTTCTTCAAAAATTTCTCCTCCAATGCCCTTCACAACTTCCATGCATAAGTTTCATTTTTGAAAGCATACTTTTGCTCTCTGGACAAACACGATCGAATAGTTCCGCATGCCAACCGATTTATGGTACTCCACTCCTTCTCTTCTATGTCATCTGGTTTCTTTTCTTCAATGGCAATATCAAGGCTCTGTTCGAAAAGGGAGTCTTGCCCTGTTCGAAAAGGGAGTCTATGACCTCACATTGCCACATACCGAAATGGCCAGTATCGTCAAATATCTCCACCACCAGCTTCGAACTTGACATTGGAGTTCTCGACCATGTGGACGAGGAAGCCGATACCCCAGATGTAATTCTTGATGTGGAATCGTTTGATGCCATTACAGACTCAAATGATAGTATTCAATATATAATAAATTATAAACAAGCCAAAGGACGAACCTTCGACTCTGATATCACTTGTTGGGAAAATCAGGTAATTTCTCACTCAAATATTCAATTAGTGATTAAACTGATTCAGTAATTCTCAGAATAGATCGTCAAAACAATCTCCTTAGATAGAATTACCATTCCAAGTAAATTTTTAGAAAAGACTGGAGGGGTCACAAGCGGTCCTACTTAAAATCCAGTCTCCTAGATAGAATTTACGTGCACGGTGTATTATCATAACTAGACTCGTGTATACATAAATAATACGTACACACAAATAAGAAAATATACCCAAATAAACCGTATAAAACCCTACAAATATATCCGTCAAATATATTGAATACTATACCACAATAGAAAAGAAATTACTAAATAAATGCGGAATAAATAAAAGAGATAAGGAAAGAACGCACCTAAAAAATTGATAATGAAGTTCGCCCATTTTTCCCTAATTTCCGAGCACTGCTCAAGCAGCCCGCTCTTAATAATTTTTAGGAGAAGAAAGAATTATAAATAATTCTTTGGTGTTGGTACATCTGGATTGGGAAGGTAGAGAGTTTATTTATAATTCTAACAAACCTTCCTATCTCATAATCCTACCGATGTGGGATAATAAATTTTGCCAAAAGTCTACAATTGTGGCCATTGAAAAAAAACCAACAAAGGCATTTCCGAATCACAATTTATAGGAGTAACTTGAACTAGCCCTTCTACCCTTGATGATGTTTCTCACATGGTTTCCTAGTACTAATGTCACCTTGTCATTGTCCCTTCTAGGAAACAAGAAGGTTTTTTGAGGTAGGTATTTTGAGATAGGATAATGGCTCACGATGTTCAGGATTTACCTTTATTTTTGTTTCATTGATGAGGAAAAGCAAACTGTTTTGAACATAACATGGCTGTCCACAGAATTAATGACAATATTCAGTACAAATTTAATCTATAGAAAAGAAAGTTGAAATCTACTTCTTGGTTTCATTGTTAGCAAATGGTTGGATGTTACCAATTGTTTGGAAGATAGTGCACTTGTTCACAAGTTGATTGGGGTTAGATAACGTTCAAGCACAGCAATACCAACATTACATTTGATCATTTTTCTACAGGAAAATGGCCATTTTAGCACTTCAACTTTTTTTACTTATGTCGATTTCATTCCATAACTTTGTTTTAGCATAATTTAGTCCTACAACTTAAATCCTTTTATGACAGCAACGCCAATTAAAATATTTCCAATCCAAATGTCAAGGGTAATGTAGGAAGTAAAAGTGAGGCCCAATATTAAAATAAAGAAAAATAGTTTTTCAATAACTTTTTGGAAAAAAGTAAATTTCTTATTAAACTAGAATTTTTCCCATACCTTAGCACGGTCTTTTTTATTTATTGTGAATTTATACAAAAATGAGTAATTTAAATACAAAAATTAATAACAATCCTATATGTTGATCCATATTAACTTTAAAAAATTAATGTATTCTAAATGTTCAATTATTTACTAATTTCTAAAAATTTGTTTGCATACTCTCACTATAATATGATAATATACATAAAATAATATACCCTATATTAAAAACTTAGTAGATATTCTTTTTTTATAAGCATTATTTTAGATAATTTAAATTTTTGTAATGGCCATAAATCTAGAACTATATATTCATATTTAATTAAGTAGAAAGGATCCAGCAATCCATTTTTTTATCAATAAATATTCAGTTTTCAATAATATTGGTAAATTTGTCAATGTAATAATTAATTCTCTTTTTTACACTAAGTTAATTCAAAATTAAAGAATGAGATGATAAACAATTTGAATGCTACTCAATAATATGGTGGTTAAGGAAAGTAATTTATGGGATATATAAAATTTTAATAATTGTGATTTGAAAAAGTTTTACTATAGTTTTATATAATAATTGGATAGAAAATAGAAATCATTAATATAAGATTAGTTAATTTTAAACTAGTTTTAAAATTAGAGAGAATTTTTATGCATATAATGTAATCCACATAGGATTAAATATTAGTAAAATTTAAGTGACCCACAGCACATTAACTCTCTTCAATTAGGCATGCCACATAGAAATGAGAAATAACTCTGATTAAAACAGCTACTTTCATATATACATATATATATATATATATATATATATTAGGGAGAAAGGTAAAAAGTTCTTGCAAAAACAAAAACATCAATAATTGGTTTGTCTTATTCATGAACTCACAAAAAACTCTCAGAAAGGAACTCAGAAACACCACCCATTTATACTCTTTATCAACTCCCATTACACATTCTCTTTCTGTCTTCTAAATCTAATGGAGTATCATACTCTCGTCACTTGCAAGTTCTATAACATTTTCATTAAAGTAACTTGACTAAAATAGAAATGTAATAGCATCAGTTGGATAAAGGAAAAATTGGTAGGGATAAAAATGTAATAGTATCAGTTTCCCCTCACTCATTATTTATAAATTTCAATACACTATTGATGATCAATAAATAATTAACCTATTCCCTTTTATTTGTCAAAACCCTTTATAATATAACTAATTAACCCCCACTCCCCTAAAATACGAAGTTAAGCTACTTTATTTAGCATTTGATAGTCAACTCTGCATTCCCTCTCATTGATGAAATTTAGAATGTTTCACCACACTTTTTATTGATCACTCGTGTTTCTTTTTTTTTTTTTTCCAAATGATAACAGAACTTTCATTAAAAACCAGAAAATGCTTACATCATCGAAGCAATCACTTCTACATCATTTTTGGCTAAACCAATCAGCCAGCTAGGAAATGAAACTCTCCAAGCTATTTCTGCAACTAAATTTAAGGCAAATTTTCCAAACAATGCGACGCAACATTTCCTTCCTTTTGATGAAGGAGAAGAAACAGTTACAAAAGCCTTTGCTAATCCTTGGTATGTCAAATAATACAGCACTGGCCAATGGACTCTCCATACTTTCTAGTTTGATCTTCTCAATCAATATCTTGCAATCCGATTGTATAACTATGTTCTCTCACTTGTTTTGCTTAACAATGATCAAAGGTTTCCTGATCGCCCTAGCTTCTTCCACTGCAGGCTCACCACATCTCTGTTCATTTCCTACCCAGGCTCCAATCACATTACCTCTACTACATCTAGCCACCACTTCCCAGCCAATCTTTCCATCCTTTTACCTCAAGGCTACATCAGTGTTTAAGCAATAAAATCTTGTTGTGGTGGCGACCATTTCCCCACTCTATATCTACTTCCCTTCCCTCCTTTTTAAGCTGTCCCATTTTATTACTTATCTTAGAGTACTCCTTCCATTCCTGTACAACTTTTACCAATAGTTAAGCCCAGGCATTTCCTATCATTACTCAACTAAATCAGATTTCATGACTTCCAAATTTGTCATAGTATGTTAATGGTCATTTCAATATGACTTTTGCCTTCCTTCCTCTCCTTAGCCTTCACCAAACTATTCCACCAATGCTAGAAATTGTTCCTGTACCTATTAAGACCATCCCAACAAATGGGAGCAGCCATCCATATTAACTCAGCATGCTAGCAGAAGAACAGCATGTGTTCCAATGTCTCTGTCATTTCACCACAACATGAAAGCATATCTGTAGACAATAAAATTTTAATTAATTCTAAAATTACCATTGGTCTATAAAATATTCCTATGGCTTATACTTAGCCAATCGGATATTGCCACATGTCATGCACACTCGAAAGTTTGGCTATTCGTCAGCCAATTATGTCTCTCCACATGTCAAGATGAGGTGTTGCGGCCAATTAAAAATTGTCAGGATATTCCTGCCAATTAAATTACGCCACGTCACATGTCTTTATGACTTAGCAAAATACAAATGAATATCTAAATATTTATTTTTTATTAAAGAGATAATATTTAGAATTGTTTAATCCAAGTATATTTCTTATATATTACAATAGTTTGTCCAATCAAACGGCGCCATGTCATAAGTCCCCACAAGTTTGGCCAATCAAGGGACTATTTATTGGTATTATCTCTTTATTAATAAATATAAAATAAAGAGATAATATTTAAGTTGGCACAATCCTAATATGACTGCATGTCTTACAAGGCAAGTAAAGTGGTATACATGTTTTCAGCCTCTACCTCTTGCTACAACTATAAATAAGGGTCTCTCAACCAAATCAAAAAAACACACGAAGAGGCATCTCATACGCTCAAGTATCGAAGCTCCAAACTACAAAGGTCTGGATCTTCAATGATGCGAGACGCGGAAGCTACTTCGGATCTAGAGGAACACGATGAAGATTTGATGGAGTTGAATCTGAACTTGGACCACTCAAGAACAGATTTAACGGTAGAGGACGCCACAATCAAGTATGTGTGCTTGATTGATAAGTCAAGAACAGCCTAGGATCAACTCTAGGATGTTCAACTTATCTTTCACAAGCTAAGGGAATTTGCCACAAGGAATGGACGAAATTCTGGAAATTTTATTCAATACTCTCAAAAACTCAATGTAACATGCGGCTTGAGGCTATTAATAGCCGTGACTAAAACCTAATAAACTGGAAAGATAACAAGGAAAGTTCGGCAAGGCCCTTGGGCCTCCACTTGACCGAAAGCTAGCCCAACTAACTATAGATCTTAAGCGAGATCCCCGTACGGCTCAGCGAGAATACTTAACTGCAGCTTGGCCCGCTATTTGGAGCTTGAACACTTGCATCTTCAATTGTAAGCAGCATTTTAGTAGTCGTGCAAGGATATTCCAACTCAATTCCTTCAATGGCCGGTTTCTCTTGGATTTGGATGGCACGTACCAAGGCTTGGAGGGACTCCTTGAATCTCTTAGCTCGTGCTCGTGTCACTGGGTCTAAGGGCACCTTCACAGGGTCTACTTGTACACTTTGGGTCTCGTGCTCAATCGCATCATTCAAGCTCTCCAAGTCTCCCGTATATCAGGACTTGAGTCTTCAAATATCTTCTAAAGTTCTTCAAATTTTCCATATCAAGATTTGAAGGAATCGGTGATTAATCCAAGAATAAGCTGTGAAGCCTTAGATTGGCGTTCAAGGAGAAGAATTGAAGGAAACTCTCTACAAGTTCAAGAAAATTTCGGAGATTGTACTCACATATTTTCTTAAATTTATATATTACGTATTTGTCGTGTATTTTTTCTTGTCGTTTTGCAGATTTAAAAATTTTATCGCATACAAATTTTTGGCACGCCCGATGGGACCATCTCTGCCTTCCATTTGTTCTTCTCGAATATTCAACTACATATATCACTAATGGCACCAAAGAAGAACAAGTTCATGACTGCTTGTTCCAAGGCTACTAATGCCAAATCTGTTCAGAAAACTGCACATGTTGCCACCAATACTCGCGCTATTGGTCTTATGACAAGGAGTATGACGAGAACTTCCACCTAAAGTAGCATGGAAGCTTCGTCGGCGTCAACTCCCTTATTTGGTGCAACATCACCAATGAGCTATTCTTCCACGATAGAGATCAAAGACGTTCCTGCCTCGATTGAGAAAGCTCTTGCCATGCTCGAATTTGGATCCAGATCCAAATTTTCTAAGCATGATGATGATTCATCAAGCACTGGGTCAACCTCTTTACATGAAATTCTTCAATCAAAGTTTTGTATTGAAGATTTTGCTGCTTCTTCTGCTGCAATGTCTGCTATGATGACAAACACTTTTAAGTCTCGAAGAACAAGTTTCGAACATGTCCAAGATGATGGAGACTATGATGAAATACATCAAGGATCAAGATGCTCTTATCACTCAACTGCTCACCTAGAAAGATCACGCTCCTGAAGGAAGTCATGTGAACCCTAAGGAGCACTAAGAGTGTGAAATCCCCTCATCTAAAGGCAAGAACAAGGTGAAGGAAGTATATATGACCGCCGAAAAAACTATCCCTGTAGAACAACTGAAGGAACTTGGAACTTGTTGAAGACGTGATTAAAAACAAAAAAGAGGGTGGATCAAAGTCAGCTTTACCTACTCCAAACCTTACACTACTAGAATTGACAACCTAACAATACCTGCTGGATATCAACTGCCTAAGTTTCAACAATTCAATAGAAAAGGCAGTCCAAAATAACATGTGGCCCATTTCATCGAGGCTTGTAATACTGCTGGAACCTATGGTGACCTGCTAGTCAAACAGTTTGTTCAGTTCTTGAAGGGCAATACATTTGATTGATGCTCTGATCTCACACCGGGGTCCATTAACAGTTGGGAACAGTTTGAGTAAGAGTTCTTGAATCGCTTCTACAGTACTAGAAGAACCGTTAGCATGCTAGAATTGATTAACACTCGTCAATGGAAAGATGAACCCGTGGTCAACTACATTGATAGGTGAAAATGTTTGAGTCTTAACTGCAAAGATAGACTGTCTGAACCCTCTGCCATAGAAATGTGCATCCGACGAATGCATTGGAGTTTAAGTTACATTCTACAAGGCATACGTCTAAACACATTTGAAGAATTAGCTACTCGTGCTTATGATATGGAATTAAGTATCACTGCCAATGCAACTGACGGGCTTCCTGTTCAAGCTCCGTGAGTACAACCGCCCCATCAAAACAATGAAAGACAAGAAAATAAAAAAGGGGGCAAGCTTCCTTCAAGACTCAGTAATAAGGAGTCTATGACAATAAACCCAACTCCCATAAAAATTGTTACCAAAGTGAGCCGAAAGGTCACTAAGAAGTTAGATTCCTTCCAAAATAGGTCAGTAAGAAGACCCACTCTAAAAGAAATGCAAGAAAAAGAATACCCTTTCCTTGAATCTGATCTACAGGGGATGTTTGATTATCTTTTCAAAGAGAAACTCCTTGAACTTTCCGACATGAAGTGCCCAGAGGAAGCCGGTTAAGTCAATGATTCAAACTATTGCTATTATCATCACTTGATTGGCCACCCTCTCACTAAATATTTTGTCTTTAATGATAAAATTATGGAATTAGCCCGGTAAAAAAAAATCCTTCTCGAGGAGGATAAAGTATCCGTAAATCAAACAACAATAATGTTTGGTTCTGTATATTGTCCGATAGTAGTTCTATCCATATTAAGCAATGCTCTGTCTATAAAAAGGGAGTTTGAAAATTCTTCAATTGAAAATATTATTGAAGATGGTAATGAAGGATGGACTTTAATCACTCGAAAGGGGACTTATTAGCCAAAGATAAAGAAATATATCTTTTTGAAAATCATTCGTTCGACAAAAACTAAAGTGACAACGAAACAACGAAGTACAATAAAGAAACAAAAAGGAGTAGCCACTAAGGGTGCAAATGAATCGAGTCAAATCGAGTTTTAAAATTATTGAGTCGGGTTAGACTTATTTATATATGAACTCGAGTTTGAGCTCAAACTCGTCAAACTCGTAAAATAAAGCTCGGGCTCGGCTCGATTTAGAAAAAGGCAAGTTCGAGATCAACTCGCTTATGGCTCGCGAGCCTAGCTCGAATTCTGGCTCGCGAGCTGCTCAAGTTTTGCTCAATTTTTGGCACGCGTTTCGCTCGAATTTAGCTCGTCAGGAGCTCGAGCTCGAAATCAGCTTAAGTTATTGGGAAAGAGAAGTGCAGTGGCCGCATCACATAGAAAGTAAACTTGAAGAAAGAAAGAATGAATTTCTACAGTACAAAACAGACACCATCAGGAGGCCACTTCTAAAAATATTTTACTTAAACAGTGCTTAGCGGTGATGTGGTAAATATGATAAAATTTACATCAGAAACTAAAGGAGGGTAATCTTCAAGCAAAATATGAAAAATGCTCACAAAATCACCAATCTAATTGGATAAAGTTTTGATAGAAATTATATTGGTTATCGGACTAATTGATTCAAGCTCTTGAATCAAAATGAGCTGTAATATGTTAACCTACTGCATAGCCACTACAAACACAATAATTCAAGAAAAATGTAAGCACGTGAACTCCGAGACCCTCAAAGACATGCATGTTCACTTCGTCAAAATCCCATATTGAGATGCCAAGCAATAGTTACCCGTTAGAACACATCAAGAAAAATTGCAGCAGTAAGCTCTCAGATCTTTTATTTGGAAGAGCTGGATATGCAATTTCATTAAAATTTTCTCCCTTTAGCCCTGTGAAAAGAAAACCAGTAGTTCAAACTCTGATTAGATCTTTACATAATGAACTAAAAAACTCTGGTGCCGACAGAATCACATCTAGGGAAAGAATAATATACTTCTCGGACCTACTTTTACTTTCTTTCATATCCAGACACTTTACTAACTATATCTTTAGTGATATCCTCTTTTTGAAAAAATCACTAACCAAGTAAGCTCTAAAGCCGACTGAATCTTAATAGCCGCCACTTCTTGCTGCCAGTCTCTGCCGCTGCTGCCCGGAGGAGAAAAGGAAACAGTTCTAGTCACAGCAGCAGCCATGCTGGCACTAGTCAACCTGACGACCTCTGCAGCTGCCTGAGTGGCAACAAGAGCAGCCTCGGCAACGGCGGCGGCAGCGGCGGCCGCTATAGCTATGGATGGCGTGTTTGTTTGCATCCAATTCTGCGAATGGACTGGAAGAAGGGTCCTCGTAGGACCATCCGAGGCCACTGACACCATCATTTAAGGTCTTGTTATCATAGTTGGAGGAAATGAAAGATTTGATAAGATCCCATGTGGAATTGGAGATGGTTTTCAGAGATGGGCTAGATGGTGGTGGAGCTGGGACAGTCGACGGAGGAAGTTGTTCGATTAGAGGAAGTGAAAGTGAGGAACGAAATTTAGGTAACCTAATAAAGGGGATTTTTTTGTAATTTCATATCTATTCGAGTCTAACGAGCAGCTCGTCGAGTTATCGAGCCTAAGAAATGAAGGCTCGAGCTCGGCTCGAGCTCGTGTTGACTGAGCTCAAGCTGAGCTTTGACTCAAGCTGCTCGCGAGCAGCTCGAGTCATCAGCAGGCCTAGTGGCCACAACACCAATTTCTTCAAATTTTTAACTCCTTCAAGAGGTTCGACAACCTGTGACACTGAGAGAATTTATGTCCAAGGGGTATTTAAGTGACGATAATGATAATTCTATTTCTTGTAATGCTGTCAAAGCTGAAAATCCTCAAACCGCACAAATTAGCACTGAATTTGAGAAAAAGCTCAAAATCGATGATAAATCACTGGTGGATTATGCAATGACTATCATTTTTTATGATAACGATTTAACAGTTGATTTCAAAATTCATAATCGACTTTTGTTTGTTAGTGCATATGTCCGAAAACAGAAGATGAATCGGATACTCATTGATGGGGGATCTGCTGTCAATATCATGTTTGTACGTGCTATGAAAGAACTAGAAATTTCAAACGATGAGCTCTCCCAGGGCCGCCTCATGATCCAAGGATTTAACCAAGGGGGCAAAGAGCAATTAGTCTCATAAGGTTTGAATTGCTCATTGATGAGTTGTCTTCAAGTGTGTTATTTCATATTATTGACGCCAAAACCTCTTATAACATGCTTTTTGGAAGACCCTGGATTCATGAAAATGAAATTATACCGTCTACTCTTCATCAATGTTTCAAATATTATCGAGATGGTATAGTTAAAAAAGTTACTGCCGATGATAAACCTTTCACTGAAACTGAGACTCACTTTGTTGATGCCAAATTTTATCTTCAAAAAGAAGTAAAAAGAAAATAATCAGTAAGGGAAGAAAGTCAAAATTTCAAAGTATCCATTTTGCGTTATATTCCAAAATCAAAGAAAGAAGAATGTCAGTCTTCTTTTATCAGAAATGACGCATTAAATGTTTCACTTACTAAAATAGAGCCTGTTAAAAGTAAGAAAATGAACTTGGAAGGGGTTGTCCATCCCAAAGAAGAACTGTAGTGTAACATTACTCACTATCAATTAATCGGACTCAAGAAGGTTTTGATCCAAACGCATATAGACTTCTTGCTAAGACGGGTTATAATCCAAATGAGAAGAATACATTGGATAAACTTCCTCCTGAAGTGACTGGCAAGAAAACTCATAGATTGACACCTACGTAGAAAATGTTGAAAGAAAGAGCCTATAATGTTAAAAGTTCGTTGATGAGTCTTGGTTATTGACCGCCTTCTCGAACACCTTCTCCTGTTCGTATAATGATTAAAAGGGCAAGTTGTAATTATATGAACGAAGAAATGGCGGTCACAAGCCGAAAGAGATCTGTTTTCAATAGATTGGAAAATAAGTCAAAACGTACTTTTGTATTTGATCGACTTGGCCCGTAATTGTAGAATTTGAAACCGCCCGTCTATGAGAAATTAGGCAGTAAAAAATAAGAGTACCAAGTTATCAAAGAAGAAAATCTTACTCCAATTAAAAAGAATGGTCCGAGAAAACGAGTTTTCAATTTCTTTATGCATTATGAAAACTTGTTTAACGTAAGAATCGAAACAATTTTTGAAGAATATGGTTAAAAAAGTATTGATTCTTGCTATCATATTCGATCAGTGATCCCGAAAAGAAGAAGAAGAAGAAGAAGAAGATGCGGATGACGCTCCCCCTGAATTTGAACAAGGAGTAAAAAATATAGTCGATATGTTAAAAAAATTTAACCTTGACACAAGTGATGACCCTCGTCCAATTTATATAAGTTCTTGTATGACTCCTGAAGAAGAGAAAGAGTATGTTGATTTACTGCTCGAATTCAAGGATATATTTTCCTGGAATTACTCAGAAATGCTTGGTTTGGATCCAAAGGTCGATGCTCACAATTTGTCTATCAAGCGAGGAACAAAACTTGTCAAGCAAACTCAAAAACACTTTCGACCCGCATTGATTCCTTTGATAGAAAATGAGATAAATAAATTGATTGAAATTGGACTCATATGAGAAGTGAAATATCCAACGTGGATTTCAAGCATCGTCCCTGTAAGGAAGAAGAATGATCAAATCCGAATTTGTATTGATTTTCGAGACTTAAATGAGACTTGTTCCAAAGATGATTTTTCACTCCCCATCACAAAATTGACAGTAGATGCTACAATAGAACATGAAACACTATTTTTTCTTGATGGATCGTCTGATTACAAGCAAATATGTATGGCAGCCGAGGATGAGGAGCTTACTGCCTCTCACATTTTCAAGAGAATTTATTGCTATAGAGTGATGCCGTTTGGCTTGAAAAATACTGAAGCGACATATCAAAGGGCAATACAAAGAATTTTTGATGATATGCTCCATAGAAATGTGGAGTGCTACGTTGATGATCTTGTGGTGAAATCAAAAAAGCGAGAAGGTTATATTCAAGACCTTCGAAATATTTTTCAACGCCTTTGGAGATACCAACTGAAGATGAATCCTTTGAAGTGCGCATTTGGAGTCACTTCTGATAAATTTCTCGATTTCATCGTTCATCAACGGGGAATAGAGGTCGATAGATCTAAAATTGATGCCATTATAAATATGTCTGAACCGAGAAATATCCATGAATTGAAAAATCTTCAAAGAAAGTTGGCTTACATCCGGAGGTTTATCTCTAATTTGGCCGAATGATGCTAACCTTTCAGTTGACTGATAAAAAAAGGAGCACCCTTCGAGTAGGATGTAGCTTGTAGAAATATTTTTACAAGTATTAAAACGTACCTTATGAATCCCCCTGTGTTAGCGGCGCCAATTTCAGGAAAACCATTGATCCTTTATATTTTCGCTCAAGAACGGTCGATTGGAGCCTTACTTGCTCAGGAAAATGATGACGGTAAGGAGAATGAGCTGTATTACTTGAGTCGGATGATGACATCTAATGAGTTGAATCACTCACCTATCGAGAAGTTGTGTTTGACATTTATATTTGCCATTCAGAAGTTGAAACATTATTTTCAAGCACACACTGTCCGACTCATATCCAAGTCTAATCCCATTAAATATGTCATGACAAAATCTGTACTATTTGACTGACTTGCGAGATAGTACCTTCAATTTCAACAATTTGAAATTATTTATGTACCAGTAAAGCTTGTCAAATGACAAATATTGGCAAACTTTCTAACTGATCATCCTATGCCTGCCGAGTGGGAGTTGACTGATGAACTCTCCGATGAAGAAGTATTTATGATCGAAACTCCATGGTCAATGTATTTCTATGGAGTTGCTCACCGTGATGGAGCTGATGCGGAAGTTGTCTTTTATACTCTTGAAGCAGATATATTGCCGTATTTTTTCACTTTAACACGTCGGTATTCAAATAATATGACCGAATATCAGGCGTTAATTCTCGGTCTTGAAACGACCATAAACATGAAGCATTTGTATGTTAGAATCTATGGTGATTCAAAATTAGTGGTAAATCAACTTTTTGGTATTTTTGATATCAAAAAAACTGAATTGATCCCATATTATAAGTATGCAAGGCAACTCATGGGATATTTCGACAATGTCACTATAGAACATATCTCTAGAAAATTCAACCAACAAGTTAACTCTTTGGCAAGGTTGGCGTCCATGATCACTCTATCTTCTTATCAAAATCAAATTTCGATATATCAAAATTGGGTCATATCTTCGATATTCGATGAAGAAGATAATGGTGGAGAAGAAAATGTTTATCATATTTTTGTCCATGAGATTGAAAAGGAGGATTGGCGTCACCTCATCATTGATTACCTTAATCATGGAAAGTTATTAGAAGAGCCCAAGAAAAGGGTAAATATACATCGTCAAGCGCCATATTTCAATTATTACAAAGGGACGCTTTATCGAAAATCATTTGATAGGGTGTTTCTACAATATTTTGGAGAAAATGAAACCATGCAAACAATGGAAGAGGCTCACTCTGGGATATGTGGTGCTCATCAATCTGGCCCGAAATTACACTTTCACATTAAGAGAATGGGATACTACTAGCCAACGATGGTAAATGACTGTATCGATTTTGCTAGAAGATGTCAAACTTGTCAATTTCATGACAATTTCATCCATCACCTAAACCATTGCACCCAACTGTGGCTTCTTGACTGTTCGATACTCAAAATTTGGATATAATTGGATCGCTCCCAAAATCTTTTGGCAGACACATTTTTATTTTGGCGGCAACAGATTACATCTCAAAGTGGGGTGAAGTAATTCCTCTAAGAGAGGTCAAAAAAGAGAATGTAGTAAATTTCATTTGTTTGCACATCATTTATCGGTATGGAGTCTCACGTTATATCATCACCGATAATGATAAACTTTTTTGCAATATAGCAATGAATAAACTTTGCAAAAAGTTTCATTTCAAACAATATAACTCTTCCATGTACTATGCTGCTGCAAATGGACTCGCTGAAGCATTCAACAAGACATTATGTAATATGTTGAAAAAAATTACGGATAAATCGAAAAGGGATTAACATTTTTGAATTGGAGAGGTGCTTTGGGTATACAAAACTACTTTTCGAACTCCCACACAAGCAATCCCATACGCGCTTATTTACGGTGTTGAACTATTTTTCCACTTGACTGTCAAATATCTTCGCTACAAATTATGATTCAAGAATGGCTCAGTGAAAAAAGATAATGTTCGTTTTCACCTTGAGGAGTTAGAAGCACTCAATGGAAAGAGATTGAAAATTCAACAACGAATTGAGTGCTATCAAGCCTGCCTTTCAAAAGCATTCAATAAGCATGTCCGGCCATGTTCTTTCCAAATTGAAGAGTTAGTACTCGTTGTTCGAAAATCGATCATCATCACTCATGGTGGACAAAGAATGTTTACTCCTAAGTAGAATGGTCCATATGTTGTCCGAGAAGTGTATACAAACGATTCATATAAATTGGTTGTTGAGAATGAATTAAGGGTTGGTCCCATCAATGGCAAATACCTAAAAAGGTATTATGTGTAATCGGAACCGCATGTGCTCCTGGTCCGCATGAGCTAAAACTGTAGTATGTGGTTAAACTGTTGAAACACTCCACCAAGTCTAAGGTGGTAAATAAATAAACACTCCTGCCCCACATGAGGTTAAAATGTGAACGGCAGGAACTACGTGTGACTAGATTCCCTTTTTGGAATACATAGGCAGCTTGGAGGGTAACTTCTAAGTTTAGTTACACCACTCCAAACCAAATCTTTTTTTTTTTGAAAAAAAAATCTTTTTTTTCTTTAAAAAAATGCTACATTTGAATTCTTGTATCTTAAAAAAAATTGAAGATAAGGAACGAAATGCATTTTACTATTTAAGGGAGATTTCATTACATGAAAAAAGAAATGATAAAAGAAATTTCAGGAAAAAGGAAGACACGGTGAAAAGTCTAAATGTCAAATTTGTAATCCACTACAACTATTTTACATGATTCGAATGCGGATTTCATGTCTTCAAGTTCCTTTACTGCGTCATCAGTTAGGACATCAACATTCTCAATAGAAGAGAACTTATCATGTGTTTGGGTTATCTCAATCTGAATCTCTTTGAAAGTTTTATTCTTTTGATCAATAGTTAAGTTGATTTCCTTGCCTTGTTTCTCCAAATCGATAAGTTCTTGTTGCATAACTTTTTTCCTGTCTTCGATGCATTGCAGTTTTTCTTCAAGATTTTTCAGATGACAAGTTAGTTCTTCTTCTTTTGTCTGGGCTCTCCCGAATTGGGTTGTCACTTTGAAAAGGAGTTCTACACGTGTTTCTTTACTCATTTTTTTTCATGATGAAGATGCCAAAATATCATATGCCTCTGCCTTGGCAAATAATTCTATCAAATAGTCTTTTAAAGGGAGCCCATTGGTAGGATCCATCCTTTTGATTTCTACAATAATTTCCTTTGCACACTCTTTTAAAGAAAAGATTTGCTCAATAGGAGTATCAAAAATCTGTCCATGGAAATCCATCCACAAACGCTGCAAGTATTTCTTTCGATGGGGTTGAATCAATTTTTGCCCATGAAATTCTGAAACTAATGCTACCTTAGGTCTTTTTTGAATCTCGTGTGAACTAGTCAGCTCCTTCTTATGCATTGATGAATTACCTCTACTGGAGGCAAATTATTTTGAAATGCTGATGACAATTTCGTCACTTTTCTTAGTTAAAATTGTGCCATCAGCTTCAAGTTCAAGTGGTGAATTGTTACCAATGTTTTCTTGGTGGAATTTAAGAAATAGATGCTGAAAAGAAAAGACAAAAAGGTTACCAAAAAAAAGAAAAAAAAGGGAAAAAAAGAAGAAAAAAAAGAAGGGAAAGAAGAATGGAGAGATAATTACCTTAAGTGGCGACACTCTAACAAGTGATGCGGTGAAGGAAACCTCTTCCAAATCAGAAGATATTCTCTTTTTTGATCGATTCCAATGACGGTCTTGACTACTACTACCGCTCGCCAATTGACGGGTTTCACCTTGGGTAGATCCGGTGCCTTGAATTTGAGTCCCTTCCTTTTCAATAGCCTCGATGGAATCGTGATCGTCCACCGTTTCAATTTAAACATCTTCTCCCATGTGAGTCACGGTTAAAGATTTTGAAACTTTGGATGGATTCTTTTTTATTGGAATCACTGGTTGTATCTCTTTGATGGCCTGTCGAGAGTCTTTCGAAAGCTTATTTTTTGTGACAATATTTTTCGAGGGACTGCTAGTAATTTTGTTATTCTGTAAGGTGGATGTAGTAAGACTCGCTCCAATCTGTATAACTCCATTATGATGTACTGACTAATTGACAGAGGTAACCTTACCCTTTTTCGATGATTGTTGAGGGATTTTAACGGTGAATTTAAAGGAAATTAAAGAGACACTATTTGATCGAATTGATCACTAGGCATCATAATTTTTTGTGATCAATGGATGCTTCCTATGTATAAGTATAGTCATCCGAGATCGTGTCTGCGTGCGAATTGAGGAATTCCATAGTTGAATAGCCTCACCCAAAGTATAAGTGTGAGTGATCTCTTTCAAGTTATTTGGAATATCCTCACAGAAGTCGAATTGTCTGCTAAACCTACAAGGATATATTTTTCAATAATAAAAGTATTGTCCTTACGTAGAATTAAGTGGCAAGAACGTTGACTAATAAAGTAGCTCGTGAGTCTTGATGATAAGGATCCGTCATCGATCAACACTTTTTCTTCATTCTCAGTCCAACACAGTTTGGGAAGTATCAAAGGATTCACTTCTTTGAAAATTTCCTCATCTTCTGATTTACCATAAAATATTGCCATTTTCTCACCACTAAATCTCGTCATACGCGCGTGGTGGCTACTCACTTGGTTATTCTTATAATACACATAAAATTATTGACAGATCCAAGCATAGACATAATGAATTGGAAAAGTTACCCCGTATTCTCCAAAGTTAGAGGCGTAGACGATCTCCCTCAACCCATGATATATGCTCGCAAAAACGGGAATTGCAAGGCAAAATTTTTTCCATGTGGCCATTAAGCATGCAACTTTGAAGACACTTGGGTGAATGCAATCGGCCTTTTTGCTTGGCAAAAGAAACTTGCAAATCCAACACGCTATAAATACCGCAATATAGGTTTCCTTTTTAAAAAATCCTGGGATATCCAATGCATCAAAAGGGACGTTGAAATCCTTTGTATCAGCAAGGTCATGAGACTCTACGCTTCAAGAAGGGTTGTAGGTCATTTTTTGTTATGATGTGGCTTTTCTTCTATTCGCCCTGCTCGGAGGGGCCCTATACCTACCCTCTCCTTTGAACTAGAAACGGATCCAATCCTTCATCCACACTCCTTGGTCATTCGTCCAAAAGTGGTAGTAAGCTGAAAAGAGATGCCTGCAACTCTCAAGGAGAAGTGGCTTTCCCTTCTTTATCACGAGTAAGAAGTTCCTGCGTTGAAGAAACAACTTCGTTAAAGAATGAGCTCTCGATCGAAAGGCCACCAAGTCGATAAAGGTCCCAAAGTGTAATGGACAACTCCCCAACGGGCATGTGGAGTGTATTTGTCGAGGGACACCAATATTTGAAAAAAGCTCGCAAGATATTTTCGCAGCAGTCGTAGGAGAATCTCAACGCGTAGACAGCTTCAAATATGCCAGCACGTGTGAGCACTTCTTTATATCTTCCAATGATGTCTTCGACCCACTCCTAATAATGAGAGGTGAAGCACGCCTCGTCAAAGAAGGACGAAGGAATCTTCCATGTACTTTTGTAAATATTAAATCCCATGAACGGAAGCGTAAATTTAGCTATTTTCGGATCTCCATTATGAAGTGACGAGTTTAATACGAGCACTTCTTCTTCTCTCGACGAAATGGAGAAAGTCGATGGTGCTACAACTTCTTTAGTATACTTGCTAGTCCAATCTTCAAGTTGAAAGCATCCTTCAGGGGGTATAAAAGACTCGGCGAAGGTACCAATTGCCGGCTTATTAATGTATAATGACAAACTTTTCTATTGAGGTCCTCACCGCTCATCTATCAATGAAATATGTGGCAATGGCGTGGCGTAGTTCTTAGTTTGCTTGCTTGCTGAAATTTTGTAAAAGAAAATATTAGATGACGAAGGGAAACTCTTACAAAATTTTGGTAATTAAATTACCTAATTGGTTTCCTTTTTCTCAAGTCCTCGAAATTGTTTCAAACCCTTCTTCAAGTCGGTTTTGGTTATCTACGAAAAAGCAAGTTGACAAAGTTTAGAACGAAATCATGTATGATAGCGATATTTGGGCCGCAAAAGACTGGTACGAAAATTGAGATTAAATTTTCAGTCATGAAGAATAGCTCGAATATCATGTTTGGCATTATCTTAGTAGATAAATGAAAAGGCCAAGCTATCTTGTAACGTGTTGGAGATACAAGTCTAAAGCACATGTTGAGTAGACAAACAAATTCCAAGTGTTGATCATATTCAAAGCACATGTTGAGTAGACAAACAAATTCCAAGTGTTGATCATATTCAAAGCATCTAATGATGAAACATGTAAGAGCCTTGACCAAAACTCCTTGTAACAATTAAATGTTGCGAGTTAAAAAAAAACCTCAAAGTACCTGGGAAGCGAAAAGAAAGTACTTATTGGAGTACAACCAGCGGATGATGATTGTCCCGTGCAGCAGCAGCCGCTTGATGATACAGCTGAAGAAAGAAATAAACTCGTTCAAGAGTTTTGGCCTAGACAAGGCTATTTATACGGAAAAGTTTGATGAGAATCCGAGCCAGAAAGAAAGTCTTCTTCCATGCGGTTTTGGAAGAAAGTCGATTCCTTTTTGGAATAACTATGTTGATCCGAAACCGATTTGTCAAAAGGTCCCGTGGACTACGTTAATAATAGCCGGCTAAGTAATTTGCTATGGCAAAGAATTCCAATTTGGCTGGGGATTTTGCAATCATAGCTGATAGGAAAAGACTTGTGGGCCACGAGAGAATCATATTGGAAATTGAAGTCATTGTCCTTGGAATATAGCCACGAGAGAATCGTAGCTACTTCATTAGACTTGTAATATAGTCATGGTATAGATATTGCATGGAAAGGTTTTGGTCTTGGAAATTTAAACCATTGGCTCCACCAAGCTATGCATGCATTTAATGTCCAACAGTGATGAATTGGGAAGTCCTTTGCATGGCTATTCTATATCCATTCGAAAGCCACGGTTCGGTGATTTGTAAAACTTCAATTTTAGTCCATTTTCTTTAGGATTCCAATGGCATTCAAATCAAATTGAAGAAAAATGTCGAAACTTGTCCGTTCAAATCGTGCTTCGGTCTTCAGCAATCACAAACAAGTTTCGATGGAGCATTTGTAGACAATGAAATTTTAATTAATTCTAAAATTACCATTGGTCTATAAAATATTCCTATGGCTTATAACTTAGCTAATTGGATATTGCCACATGTCATGCACACTTGGAAGTTTAGCTATTCGTCAACCAATTATGTCTTTCCACATGTCAAGATGAGGTGTTGCGGCCAATTAAAATTACCAGGATATCCCTGCCAATTAAATTACGCCATGTCACTTGTCTTTATGACTTGGCAAATTACGGATGAATATCTAAATATTTATTTCTTATTAAAAAGATAATATTTAGAGTTGTTTAATATAAGTATATTTCTTATATACTGCAATAGTTTGTCCAATCAAACGGCGCCACGTCATAGGTCCCCACAAGTTTGGCCAATCAAGGAACTATTTATTGGTATTATCTCTTTATTAATAAATACAAAATAAAGAGATAATATTTAAGTTGGCACAATCCTAATATGATTGCACGTCTTACAAAGCAAGTAGAGTGGTATACATGTTTTCAATCTCTATCTCTTGCTACAACTATAAATAGGGGTCTCTCAACCAAATCGAAAAAACACACGAAGAGGCATCTCATACGCTCAAGTATTGAAACTCCAAACTACAAAGGTCTGGATCTTCAAGCTCTCCAAGCCTCCCATATATCAGGACTTGAGTCTTCAAATATCTTCTAAAGTTCTTCAAATCTTCCATATCAAGATTTGAAGGAATCGGTAGTGGATCCAAGAGCAAGCTGCGAAGCCTTGGATTGGCGTTTGAGGAAAAGAATCGAAGGAAACTCTCTACCAGTTCGACAAAATTTCAGAGATTGTACTCACATATTTCCTTAAATTTATGTATTACGTATTTGTCATGTATTTTTTCTTGTCGTTTTGCAGACTTAAAAATTTTATCGCGTACAATATCATTCCCCTTCCTTACTCTACATTTCACTGTGTCATTCATTGGTAAAATTTTGTGTAAACACTTCCAAATAAAATGCTTCGACTTATGCTTTACAATTAAGCTCCACAAGAATTTCTAAGCACTAGATTTTCAACATTTCTACTACTACTGCCACTATGTTGTTCAGACCTCTCTTTCCTTTTCTGCATATCTTTTGCCAAAACATAGCCACTTTTGATAGTATATTGGCTAGAACTTGAGCACGCCCACACTAATCTGTCTTTGGCTCCATATTTACTGATTGGAATTTTCGTTATCTTCTTACTATCCTCCTCATTGAAAATGGTTCTTATCCGGTCCTCATTCTACCTACCATTCTTCATCAATTCATGAACATATCTCAGTTGACAATTTTGAGGTTTTCTGGTCATGATTCTTCCATTTTTCATATCAGGTATCTAGTTATCCTCCAAATGTCTGTATGTTGTCCATCACCCACAGTCTTTCTTACCCCTCTCTACAATAGCTCCTTAGAGCTTCAAATAATCCTCCACATCCATGAATCCCCAGTATTACTTTCTATCTTCCAAATTGAAACACCTCTGAAATACTTCCCTCTCAAAATCTTACTTACTAGTAGCTTTGGATTCGTTAAAATCCTCCAAAGCTGCTTAACCAAAATTGCATTATTAAACTCCAGTAAATCTTTAAATCCCAGATTCCTCTGCCCTTAACCTCTGAAAGGACCATCCAACCAATCCAATGAATTTTTTGATTTTCCTCTATCCCCCCACTAGAATTTTACCATTTCTCTACATAAGTCCACACACAATCCTTTTGGCAACTTACAACAACTCATAGCATAAGTAGGCAAGGCTATAACTCAACTGATTTTAACAGCACCTCTTTACCTGTATTACTCAACAACTTCTCCTTCCAGCTACTCAACTTTTTAACAACTCTCTCTTTGATGTAAGTAAAAACCTGTTTCTTTATCCTTTCAATCACCATAGATAACCCAAGATACCTGCTCTGTTTAACCTCTTTTATACCATCCAACATACCTAAAATCCCCTCATTCTGCTACTCATCAGTATTTTTGCTAAAGAACATAGAAGATTTATCTGCATTAACAATTTGTCCAGAAACTTCAACATATTGCTCTAGAATCCTCTTCACATGACTAGCTTCCCTTTTATTTGCTCTGCAAAAAATCAATGTACCATCGGCAAAAAATAAGTGAGATAAAGTTGGGCTATGTTTTGCAATTTTTAACCCTGAGATACATTGTTCCTGGATAGCTTATTTCAACAAGCTAGATAATCCCTCAGAAACCAAAAGGAATAGATAAGAGGACAAAGGGTCCTCTTGTCTAATTCCTCTTGTAGGCCTCGCACATCGTAAAAAAGTACAACACCGAAGACATGCACTTCATAATCCACCCCCTCTACTACTGACAGAAACTCATTTTTTCCATTACTTTCATAACAAAAGGCCAATCAACCCTACTATATGCTTTGGACATATCTAACTTCAAGGCCATAAAAGCATTAGACCCACTTCTCCTATCATGCAAATAATGGGTGAACTCATGGGCAATAATGACATTATCAATGATTTGCCTCCCAGGAATAAAAGTAGCCTAATTATGACTAATGTTGTGCTTAAGGAGAGGTGTCAATCTATTTACAAGAATCTTGGATATGATCCTATAAGTAACATTACACAAGCTAATTGGTCTGAACTGAGACACTAAGACGGGGGACTCAAGTTTAGGGATTAGAGTGATTATTATTTCATTAATAGCTCTGAGCAGATTCCCTAAATGAAAGAAACCGGAGATGGCATTTCTCAAATCATTCTTAATAACATGCAAGAAATGTTGGAAGAAAACAGGAGTCATACCATCAGGACCTGGAACCTTGTTTTGATGCAAAGGAAATACAGCTTTCTTTACTTCCACCTTTGATATAGGTTTGATCAGCATTGTATTCATTTGATCTGTGATTACCTAAAGGATTCCACGAAGGATTGAGTCAAATAGCTGAGGGCTACTTGATGTAAAAAATGATTGGAAGTAGTCTATGTGTCACCCTCAATCTCTTCCACTGAACTGTACCAAACACCATCCTCCCTCTGCAATCTTGATATGTTGTTACTGTTTCCTTCTCCCTTCTACCGTGGCATGAAAATATTTAGTATTCTTATCACTCTCTTTAAGCCAATTTATTGTTTCTTTTTGCCCCCAATAGATTTCTTCCTTCTTGTATGCCTTTGCTAGTTCCCTCTTCAGCTCCCTTATTATCCCAATTTTCCTATTATCCCTATCTTTTTGTTTCTCAATAATCTCCTGTTTTAATCTCTGAATTTGCATTTTAGCATTTACATTCTTCTTTTTGTTCCATTGTAGTAGTGCCATCCTGCAATTCTTAATCTTTTGATACAGTTTAGAAAACCTGGAACCATCTTGATGTTTTCTCAAACTCTACTAATAATATTCTTTATTTCCTTATGTTTCAGCTAGCTCTTATCAAAATAAAGTCTTCTCTTCCACATCCTTTCACTAGGCTTAGTATCCAGAAGTAATATAAGATGATCAGATGCTTCATTTTGAATGTGGGACACTTAGCTTTTCCATTTTCTTTCTTCCAATGCCTACTACAAAGGATCCTATCCAACCTTTCTTTGATTTCCCCATTTCCTTCCCAGTTGTTTGTCCAGGTCCAAGGAGTACCATTAAAAGCAATACCAATAAGTTGATTACTGCTCACAAAATTTCTAAAACTACCAAAGCTTTTCTCAGATTTTTTAATCCTTTCCTATTTTTCATCATTAGACGAAATGTTATTCATATCATCAGCTAACAACCAATTTTTTGCCCACGGGCACTTCCTATTTACAATTGTTTTCCACTATTTTTCCCTCACATGAACATCATTACTAACATATATAAAAATAAACCATCAGTCAGTCAAACTACCAGCTCTTTGAATTGACACTTCAATAGTAAAATCTATGAAAAGTACCCTCTTAACTTGCAACTCTTTTCTCCACAAAACAACCACACCCCCAGATTTACCAATAGGGTCAATAACAAATAAACTATCATATCCAATTTTTAGCTTCACTTTATTCATAATATCCTTTTTATTTTTAGTCTCAGATAGAAATATTAACTCTAGGGAGTGGATTTTAATAACTTCCTCAAGTTAGAGAACTATCAAGGGGCTTCCCACACCTTGACAATTCCACACCAGAGCTCTGATTGAGGGTGGGGAGCCCTATTGAGGTTGGGCTCCGCCACCTCTTCAGTATATTTCGAAACTAAATCTCTTTTCACTCTTCTGTATTTCTTCTACTTTTGTATTCCCTCCCCACATTTTCTTTCCCTTGTCCATCCATCTATTTCCTCTCACTACCCTCATACTCTACTTCCATTCCCTTATTTTTCTCAAAAAGAGGCACTCTTTTACCTACATCATGAACTAACATCTTCTATCCTTTATTCCTTTTGTATGTCCCAGCTTTTTGACTCTTCCCTCCATTCAAAGTAATTTGCTCCCTCTTAGCAATAGTACTCTTCCCACCCCCTCTACTCGATCCCAACATTTCTGGATCATATTCATCAATCCACATTGTGTCATATTCTACCTTGTCACATTGAACATTCCTTACCAATGACTCTGTGCTCTTGACCTGCTCTATCCTTTTGCCATTTATATTGAATTGATCCATTTCCACCGTCTTCTCACCGCTCTTTCCCTCATTTTGCTGCTTACTTCTCCTGTGCATTTTCTCAGCTGTCATAGCAATATCTTCTTGAGACTCCTTTGGAACATATTCCCTTTCCTCTTGTTCCCTAACTACTGAACCCCTCTCATGGTTTTCCAATTGTTGTTCATTCATTTTCCAAGTCAATATCAGGCATTCTGAGTTTTCTCCCCCCATATCCTTTTTCTCGGTAGCTTCATAATTCTCGGTCTGATTTGAGTTCCTCCTATTATTCTACTTTTTCACTGGGCTCCTAGAATTGGTAGCCCTCAACCAGGCCCCATACTGAGATTCCCTACTCATATTACTACGTTTCACTCTACAGTTTCTCTCATTATGTCTCATAATCCCACAACAATAACAGAAATCTGGGCATTTCTCACACTTAAATTCTCTCCAACTAGCAATTCCATTTAGTTTTACCATTGTTCCTCTTAATAAAGGTTTGTGCAAATCCAACTCCATCTTTCCCTTGTTAAAACCTTATTTGCTTTCCATCTTTCCCTCCCTCATTTGGAATTAAAACCTCTAAAACATTGTTAAAAAGCCTCCCAATCTTCATTCCAACCTCATTTGTAACCCAATGGATAGGTAAATTCCATAATTAGACATAGATACATGTCTTTGAAAAAGCCCCCTCATCCTATTCCATCCCTTCCTTCCATGGTAAGTTGACTAGAGGCATGTTATCATAGATCCATGGTCTGCCCATTAAGAACTCTGTTCATATCTCTTTCATAACTAAATATAAGCTTTCTCATTAGTTAGAACAAAGTTTCTCAAAACCTGTTTCAAATTCTCAGCCATTTAGCTCAAACAACAGGATCCCCAAATAATCAACCAGCCAAATTCACTACACATTAGATCTTGTCAAAGAGGCTAAAAGCAAAGAAAACTGAACCTACAGAAGCACACAATAAGCAAGGAAACGAGCAACACTATCCTAGCAAGAAATCACAACATAGAGAAAATGAAATCACAAATGAAACACTAAAAAGAACAAAACAATAATGAAAGGCTCCAGAAAACTAAGAAAACTGATGTAGATAACAGATCTATATTTTAACCATAGAAGGCATCCTTGGTCTCATAGAGCATGGCATCCTACTACCTACTGAAAGGAGACACCACGACGACAAAATCATAATAATGCATCATTGTTCCTTGTTTTCTCCATTGATTGCTGAATTTTAGGTAGGTCTAAGCTACTGAGATTTGCAAAGGGAAACTAAATGAAGAAGAAAGAGTATAGGAGTTTTGAATTTTTGAATTTTGAAAGGTTCAAGAAACACCCACCCAAGTGACTTGGTCTCTACTAGAGAGAGAAAAGGCACCTGCTAAGAGAGACAATTCTAGTTTTTTTTATTATCTATGTTTCAAAAGACAAAAATATTGGGCGAGGCATTTTGTGTGTGCTTAGACGGGGCAAAAACCTTAAGGCGTAGGGCAAAAGCCCTAAAAAATTTCCAAATTTTTAATAAATAAAAAATACTTTTAATATAATAAATAAATATTGGAAAGTCATATTATGAAGTGAATTATTTAGTTTAATTACTGGTTGCTAGACAAAATGTGAAACTTTTAAATAATTTAGAACTCAATCATATTTTTAAAAAGGCAAAAATAAATGTTCTATTTTTACACAAAATGCAGGAAAGTGTCTCCGTTAGGATTCCTTAATTTTTGAAAAACAAGTTTTTTATATGCAATGCTACAATAATATACAAACAAAAACAACTCCAAAATATCACATCCATATAATATATCAAAAACAACTCCAAATATACAAAAAAAAAAATACACCGCCATCACCACCCGCTGCCCATTCCCCTCTCTCCTCCCCCTCCCCTTTCTCCTCTCTTTCTTCCTCCTCCCTCTTTCTTCCTACTCCTTCTTTCTCCCCACGTCTCTCCTACTGCCCCCTTCCCTCTCACCCCTCAACCAGAGAGTGGGAGGAGGAGGGAGGAAGGGAGGTAAGAGGTGGGATAGTGGTGGGTGGTTGTAAGATTTTATAACATTTTAAAAATATTCCATTAAAATTTTAAATTTTAAAAATACCCCAAAATATATTTTCAAAATTGGAAAAATGGCCAATTTAATCCCTATACTTTTATACTTGTGTCGATTTAGTCCCTTTATTTTATTCTTGGCCAATTGGATACCTTAACTTAAAATGCAAGTCCAATTGAGATCCTATGCGGCGGCGGCACCAGAAAATATCAAGCGGACGTGAAATTGACCACATAATGAGGGCTACTTTTGAAACATCACTTATGGGGATCTAAAATAGCCAACTAAAATCATACAGCAACAAAATGAGGAGCTTAAGACTATGAAATCAAAGTGAGGAGCTTAAGGTGAATTGGAGAGCTAGGGTTCATCTAAGAAACAGGTAGTCTGTGTAAATTCCCAGATTGTGTACAGAATCATTGCAAATGCAGGGAAGGAGAAATTGGGCCAAAGCAACATCAAGTTCAGGTAGTGTTTCAAGTAATAATGGCGCAAATCGATTTGAAACAGCAACAGAGATTTATCGAGGAAAGGATGAATACTGCAATGGAGACCTAGTTGTGCACTGCCACTGCCTTGAAGAGTGTCGAGTAATTACTTCGTGGACAAAATCAAATCCTTCGAGAAGATTTCACGGCTGCAAAAACTATGGGGTACTATTTCTTGGTTCTTGGTAAACATATTTCAAATCTGAAAATTTAATGAATTTTGTTGAAGCAAACTATGAATTAATTGTGAATGCAGAAATCTGGAGCTTGTAATTTCTTTCTATGGTACGATCCACCCATACCTCAGAAGATGAAGAATGTAATTGCTTCATTATTGAGGGACCTCAGACATGTGGAAGCAGAAAATGCAACATTGAAGCTTGAGATTCGAAAATTGAGAACAAAAGTGAAACTAATGAATTTGGCATGTGTTTGTTTATGTTGCTATGTTTTAATTACTACTATGCTTGCTGGCAATGGAAGACAAAAGCAAGGTGTGTTGGAGTTGAAGATGTTGAACTAGTTTTGGACATGTTGTAGATCCTTCAAATACATGGCTGCTAATTTCTCCTGAATTTGTACATGTTGTCAAGAGAAATATGGTAGCATGTTATGAACTTGTTAAAGTTTGAGGAGAAATGTGATTCATTGTAAACTTGAATGTGAATGATAAGCAGCCAAGTGCACTAGTTTTTTGGTTTTGAATTGTTTGGGAATTGGTTTGGTCACTGGAAACTTGTGGAAGCAAAAAAGAAAATGGACAAAATTGAAGCCTGTTTATGGACATTTCCGCTTGGAACCAATTCAATGAAATATCTAACATGGTCAGCAAATACAGTTGTTAAAGGACAGAATTTTGCTTGTAATTTGACCCTTCCATTGGGCACCAATTCAACAAAATAGCTTACAGAGTTAAATAAAGGTTATGCAGTCAGAATTACACAATCAAGCTATCTGCTAATGCCAAAAGTGCCTCCAAAAGTAACTACAACAGCCAATGTTTACACAAACAAGCTGTCTGCTAATGCCATAAAATCCAAAAGTAACTACAACAATAGCCGTTTGAGGAACTTGGTTGTGGAAGCCAACGCATTTTAACCCTTCCAGTACAAGAAGTCCCAAAAATAGTCAAAACTAACTAAATTAGCAAAAAGTAAATGCCATCAACATGTTTCAGCAAAATATGGCTATCTTCAACTGTCTTCATTATTGTTCATGAAGTTATCCAATTCATCCAACAATCTATGCACCTGCAAAATACATTTGAAATGAGAACCAACAAAGAGTAATGGCTGATAGTTCGAAATTAGACCAATTTTTTAATGCAAAAAACATACAATTTGTTTTCTTCTTTTGCCTTTTCCTGGAGATACAACAGCAGCCACCCTAGATCTCCAAAGTTGGGCTCGCGCGCAGGCGCAGGTTTTTTTGCTTTGGCTTGAAGCATGACAGAAAAGACAGCAGACAGTTTGACGAACTTTTTTTGAACTTAACTCTGGAGCTGAGGACTGCACATGAATTGTTTCAGCCACCTCACCAGCTTGGGTATTGACTATTGAGCAGTGAAACATACATGTAGTAAGCATGCCATTTAAACACACTTAAATTAAAAAATATGCAAGCTGTATACCTGAATTGGACTTTGTGGCTGCCATATTTTTTGAAGGTTCACTGTCATCTTCAATGATTGTTGTAGATGCAGACACTTGTGTTTCTTGTGTTGCTTGGGTATTAGTTGTCCCTGAGGCAATCAATAGACAAGTTCTGACATTGTGCCTAAGTCCTTTGCATTTTCTGCACTTGTTGGAGTTCAAAGGAGGTTGCCTTCCACTACCTTCAGCAGCCACTGCATCAGTTGCATGGTTCAATGGACATCTTCTTTTATTATGCCCTTTTTTTGACATTTGGTACAAGTAATCTGTGTAACACTCTTCAGTTGCATGGTTCAATGGACATCTTCCATTTTGTCTGTTGTTGCAATCCCATCGGCCTCCTCTTTCTTGTCCATCATCAATCACTAGCATTTTGCCCAAATATCTCTTGGATTATAAGCCTAATTATTTTCTACATAAGTCACTTTCAGTTTGGGATGATTTTTTAGTCTAATTTTGTTGCCGTATGATTTTAGTTGGCTATTTTAGAATCCCATAAGTGATGTTCCAAAAGTAGCCCTCATTATGTGGTCAATTTCATGCCCGCTTGATATTTTCTAGTGGCGCCGCCGCAAAGAGTCTCAATTGGACTTGCATTTTAAGTTAAGGTATCCAATTGGCCAAGAATAAAATAAAGGGACTAAATTGACACAAGTATAAAAGTATAGCGACTAAATTGGTCATTTTTCCTTTCAAAAATACTATCAAAAATATTTACAATAAAAATTTTCCACCTACATTGGTATAATAAAATATTTCAAAAATAACTAATCCAAATAGAAATGCAAAAAACAAATGGATGGGCTTTGTGAGCAAAACATATCATAGAATATCCCAAATTTTGTACGACGTCATTTTTAAGTATTTAAAAAGGGAAAATCGCCCAAAACGTCCCTCACATTTTGTAAAATAACTTTTTTCATCCCTCACTTTTAAAAGTGTAATTTTATGTCCCTTACATATTCACATCGGTCAAATTTAGTCCATAACTAGGTTTCCGACCATTTTTTGACCGGAATCCATCATGTGCAAGGCACGTGATCATTTTTTAAGGGTAAATTTGTCAAATTATATTTTACATAATCTGATCTATAGTCCTCCACATTTTATAAAATAAATTTTTTCGTCCCTCACATTTCACAAAATGAATTTCTCCATCCCTCACATTTCAAAAAATGAATTTTTCATTTCTCACTAATTATGTGTGTGAATACATTTTTTTTAAACACATGTATATGTCTATTTGATTTTGCATAATAATAATAGCATAAACACATGTATGTAATTGGGCCCAACTTGTGGGCTATCTTCTCTTTTTGTATAATTATGACTAATATTTACCAATAGAACCTTAATTTGCATATTCTTATTGTATTTTGACCGAAAATAGATTTATTGGCCAACTTGACAATGAATGCAAGATTTTTTACTAGCTAATACCAGATGAAATCAAATGATCATGTATAATATATGGTATTCGTATTGTTAAGTGAAATCAAATAGACACATACATATATTTATGCTATTCGTATTATTAAGCAAAATCAAATAGACATATACATGTGTTTAAACAAAATGTATTCACACACACATATTTTTTTTTAGGGTTTCCCTTACACACATAATTAGTGAGCGATGGAAATATTCATTTTTGAAATATGAGGGATGGAGAAATTCATTTTGTGAAATGTAAGGGATTAAAAAATTATTTTATAAAATGCGAGGGACGAAAAAATTTGTTTTATAAAATATGGAGGACTATAGATTAGATTATGTAAAATATAATTTAACAAATTTACCCTTAAAAAATGATCACATGCCTTGCACATGATGGATTCCGGCCAAAAAATGATCGAAAACTTAGTTAGGGACTAAATTTGACCGATGTGAATATGTAAGAGATATAAAATTACACTTTTAAAAGTGAGGAACGAAAAAAGTCATTTTACAAAATGTGATGGACGTTTTGGACGATTTTCCCATTTAAAAACACATTATTGTATTTGGCCGCCAAATTCTTCTCCCATCCCCATTCGACTGTCCAAAATTTAATTCATTACCCGGTTAAGCACAGAGAAAAGCTGCCGTCGGCGCCGGTCAAGGTGTGCATTGTTCCAGGTTCGTACTCCCCGATCGATGAATTTCGTCTCAGTTCTCGGTAGATTTGTCATCGAAGACACTCCCTCGAGGCAGTCATCCGAGTGACAGCAACAAACTTCTACTAACCTCAACCGGTTTCTGGAAAACCAATTCGGGCTCCGGTGAAGTTCCAAGGTCTGCTTTCAGTCCTCTTTTGGGTCCTGTTTTTATCTTATCTTTTTTCTCTTTTCCCATTTTGATTTCCGGCATCAACAGAGAGAGAGAGAGAGAGAGAGAGAGAGAGAGTTCCTCAGAGAATGTCCTTCTTGAATTATGAAAGTAGTATTTATCTTTGAGCTTTTGACATCTTCTTCCAAGAATCGTGGAATTGCATCTGAAAAAAGCGAAGAGGCTTCATCCTAATATTCCGCATGGCCAGAACACTGGTTTTTAAGGTGCAATATCTCCATTTTTGTCGAGAACATTTCTCTAGTCCCATGTTTGCCTGAAGCATCTTATGTTATTCTCACAACGTTTAACAGCATGCACAAACTTCATCTTGGGTTAACAGTTGTTAGTGGATTTGGTCAATATTTCGGGATTTCTTCATTGCATTTCTGACTTCTGATCCAGTTGTCAAGTTCTACTGTGAATTGCGCTCTTTATGATGCCATTGAAATAATTGCGCATGGATGGCTTACATCAGCCATGTCTATATTGTTTCTTGCCATTTCAGCTCTCAAGCAGAAATCTCCCTGCTGGCCACTTGATTGCCTTATTTGGCTTTGGTGCACATTGATAATGTAGATTTGCTCTTCTAGCGATCCATTTACTTCCATCAAATTTTGTTGTTCTCTTTACTGAGTAATTAGCTGGAAAAAATATATCTAATTAGCTGGCTGGCTGTTCTTGTCAAATAGCTGCATCATTTCATGCTATTAACTTGTTTATTGCTCTTGCTTTTGGGTTATCTCTATATACTGAAGCTAAAATCTTGTTGGGCACCAAATTCTCCACTGGTGGTGTTCTGGTAACGCTGAATAGGGTGTCAATATTACATGCCCCGACTAAGGAGGCGTGCTTTGAAGGGTATGCAGTAATGCATTCGTGGTTATATGTTTGGGTGGGGAAATATGGAACAGGATTAATGTATTCACTTAATGGTTGCAGGGTTGTGGAGAAAATGATTTGCAGCTGTGTATTACTAATTACTGCAGGGATAATCTCATACCTTTCCATGGCATGAACTTGGCGGACCACTCCGATGATGAGTTGATTTTCTTAGCATTTTTGCTATTAGGATTAGCTCTGTTAGACCCACTGCTGCACATTCCAAGACGAAGGTATCGTGATAGCGCATTATCTAGGCAACAATGGGTAATCGAGCTTATAAACGGGCATCGGGACAGGATCTTCGAGAACTTGCGCATGGGTGTTCCCCTGTTCTTGCACCTGTGTAATTTGTTGGTCGTGGGAATTCACAAGTCAATGGCTATTGCACTGGTATGCCTTAGCCATAATGAATGCCATCGGCTTCTATCTGAACACTTTAAACATTCCCCGGAGACAGTTGATCAACTTGTGAGGCGTTGCCTTAGAGCATTGGTGCGGCTAGGACGAGATATAATCAGACCAAGGAATTACAATGAAACTCATCCACGGATTCTGAACAGCGAGAAGTTTTATCCCTGGTTCAAGGTTATTTAATTTCTGTTCTTGAATTTACTTTAGGTCAATGGTTAGGAGTAATACTAATGTTCGTGTTATAGGATTGTGTTGGGGCAATAGGCGGAACTCACATCTCAGCCTGGTTCACTGCTGAGAACCGGACCATTACCCGGAAGAGGAGGAGAGACTTATCTCAGCATGTGTTAGCTGCCTGCGATTATGATATGAGATTTGTCTATGTCCGATGTGATTGGGAAGGCAGTGCACAAGATGCACGGGTGCTACAAGAGGCTTTGTTTGCGCCAGAGTCTAACTTTCCCATGCCACCAGAGGGTATGCTTTGTCTATACTGACTAGTCCCCTATTCGTGCAGTCTATTTAATTGTTCCAAAAAAATGATACATGTGTGGAAATGTGGATTTGCAGATAAATATTTCCTAGTTGACGCCACATATACGAATATGCTTGGGTTTATAGCACCATTTAGGCCTGCCCGGGGGACAGTACAAGCGCGTGCAACTAAATCCCTTTTCAATCGCCGCCAGGCATCACTTAGAAGCGTGATTGAACGCTCTTTCGATGTCCTGAAAATGCGATTTCCAATACTCAAAGGTCCAATGCAGAATTATCTCATTGCCACTCAAAACAACATTGTCTTTGCTTCTTGTGCTCTCCACAACATCATGAGGGAGAAAGTGTCGAATGACGACTATTTTGCCGCTGGGGCTGCTGCCGGAGCAATCGAAATCGAAGATGCTTATGAAGATGGTTACCAAGTCCCAGGATTACAGCAAATTAATATGTCACAACAAAACATCGCTGAGTGGAATGAGGTGCGTCGGGCAATGGCCGACCATATGTACCTTCATCGACATTACTAATTAGGTCTTCTATTGTGTAGTGGCTTGTGGATAGGACATCAAAATTTCCACGGCAGAGTATGAACTGTATGCTTAGCTATGAAGTCCATGTTTGTTGTTGCTTGAAAGGGATTTGTAATCCCTTGGACCAGTATTTGTCTGGACTACTAATCTGGTGAAACTTGGAAAGGATTTGTAACCTGTGGAAAGGATTTGAACTATTTTTGTCTGGCCCACAAATATCAATTGTATGAATGAGAGGTAACAAGGTGTGCATCTGGCGTTTATTAGTCATTTTCCTCGTTCAAAGCTCACTCTTGCAATGCTTGTATTTTAGTATGAATATTTGTGTTTTAGTGGTTAATGTATGAATATTTGTATTTTAGTGGGAAAAAAAAGTTAGTATATTTAGTCACACAGGTGTTTGTGATTGGTATAAATGCATATGACTAACAAGTTGCAAAGCTAATCTGTGTTAACTTTGGTTTTCTAATGTATAGGCACATTAAAATTTTTTTTTTTTATTTGTAATATGGATCAAGAGTAACTTTTGTAGGTTCATGATGCCTTCTCGTTTGTTTATTTCTGCATTTTCTTGCTTCTTTTTTTTTTTTTTTTTGCATGTAAACTGATGCCATTAGGTCCTATTTCTTCCAAGTAAAATTCATTCTCTTTTCCTCGCACCTTGTCCCATAATATTTTTTTTTTACTGAAGATTCTAGAAGCACAAAAAAAAATCTTGTAAAATTCCTCATATACGTTGGGGGATTGTTTTGGATACTGCATTTTGTAAAAAACTCATTGGTTGGTCTTCAGAATACTACAATTGTCCATGGTTTTGGATACTAAATTCATTTGTAGGACAGGATCCACTTCTGAGGAACCTAATCCGCTTTTGATATTCACAACCCGAATTTCTTAGTCATCGTTAATTTATCTAAAGAGCCAAAACAACTGTCTGAATTCTCATTAATTCAAGTTCCATAACCGGGGGAGGGATGGGTTGGATAGTACGGGGAGGAGAGAGTGTAAGTAAGAGGTCTCGGAATCGAGTACTCCTGCTTACACTAAAAAAAAAAAAAAAAAATTTCCATAACCAAATTCAATATTGCAGTTGAATGCATATATGAGTTAAGGACTAAGAATTGCAGCTTAGTTACTACTACAGATCATAGTTGTTGATAGCATTGTATTTGCTATTACAGCTTGTTTGCAAATTTATCTTCACTAACTCTATGATACAAGTCTTGCAGGACTTCTTGGGTTCAATTTATCTAACGCCCTTTCATTTTAGGAACCCACCAGCTTCAGTTGATGACAATAGAAGCAATGACCAACAGTAGGAGAGCAGTTGTGGCTAGCAAAAATATAACCTGAGTAGGATTGAGCTGCACCAGCAGCAAAGAAAGCATATATATAAAAGCATCTTCCTGGAGCTTTTCAAACCTGTGTCTTGCCAAGTAAACTGATGTCAGTTAACGGAAGAAGATAAAAGTACAGCATCACATCTTTAGTAACACTACATTCTACCTTCATTTTCTGCCAAAAAAAAAAATAAAAAGAAATGGTGGTGCTATAGTTTTGTCCTTTCAATATCTACAATAAAAAAAAAAAAAATAATGATGATGATGATAGGGTGCGTAATTGATATTAAATTTATGAATATTTTTTCTTGATATTTGCCAAATATTACTTTAGTTGATAGATTTTATTCATATTTGATTAATGGTGTTAATTGTATGAAAGTTGAGCAGAAAATGATATAAGGAGTGAATTTTCGAGAATTGCTGTCAAATCCGGAAGATTTGAAATCTTCGCGTCGATGCTTCCTAATCCAAATCGGAGTCCAAGCGAGACATTTGGCTAAAGATTAAAAGAATTTCTTTTCTTAGTAGGTAGATTATTTAATTAGGAAACAATTGATATTATCTTCTTAAGTTTCCTTTTCAGGTAGGAAGTACTTTCTTCGTTTCATTAAAAATGTCATATTTATCATTTTGAAATATTCCAAAACATTTATTATATTGAAAAAGTTAAAAATATCTTTTAATCTCTATTTTCAATATAACCATTCTTTCTAATCATATACATGTTACTATTTAAATTTAAAATTTAAAATTATGGAAATAAAATAAAAAAAAATTACAAACATCATCATCAAATTATTATTTTTAAAAAGTTAAATTTCTTAAATATGATTAAATAATTAGAACGGACGAGTATAGTGTATCTCAAAAGTTACAAATTAGGAATTGTTGACGGCTGGCATGGGATGTGATTGGTACTTTAAAAAGGAAACAAGGGACCCGTGACTCTTTGCCCGGAAAAAGAAGAAAAACGACGGCCTCAATTTTTCTTTTGTCTTTTCCTTAGCCGCATGTCTACGTCAATTGCCAATACTTTTGCATTGGCCTGTTTGGAACCTTTTGATTTTCAGGCAAGTTTGTATGATATTAACTTTGGCTATTGGAATCCTAAAAAATTTATCAAAATTTTTAATCTACATACTTTAAAATATCTAATACACAAAAAAAATTTCCTTCAATTTTTCTTCTTTTTCCTTCTTCACCAAACCCACCACATCCTCCGTCGACAACCACCACCTCCACCATTGCTCCTGGTGCCGTCACCTATTCCGGCACTAGAATCAATGTCGGCCTTCCTTTTTTTTTTCTCTTCCTCTCCCTTACCCCCTCTGCTCTTCTCCTCTACTCCCCTCCCCTCTTCCTCCCCTGCCACCCTCCCCCTCCCGCTGCGACCAGATCGCAACTAGCGGGAGGGGGAGGGTGGTGGGGGAGGGGAGGAGGGAGGGAGAGAAAAAGCTAAAAAAAAAAAAAATTCATGGCTTCCATTACTCTGGAATCGGAGTGCGAGGGGAAAGGGAGAGGTGAACGAGAGAGGGAGAGGGAGAAGAGGAGAAGAGAAAGGAAAAAAAATTGCAGGTTTCCAATGGGCGACCATATCGCAACTAGGGGGAGGGGGAGGGTGGCGGGAGAGGGAGGAGAGTGGGAAGAGAAAAGGCTAAAAAAAAAAAATCCATGGCTGCAACTTCTTTGGTGTCGGAGGGCGACGGGGAGAGGGAGGAGAGGGAGATGGAGAGGGAGAAGAGGGGGAGAGAAAAAAGGAAACAAAAATTTTTCAGAATGGCTGCTGGTTCTTCTACGTCAGAGGCAGAGGTGCCGGGGGAGAGGGAAGGAAGAAGAAGAAGAGAGGAAAGAAAAGAAAAAAGAAAGAAAGAAAGAAAGAAAAAGAAAGAAAAAAGTTTTTCATTCTAAAAATTTTTCTTACAACTTCTACAGTAATGTACAGTAATGTTTTAGACAGACACGCAAAAAACTCACCTTCCAAACGGGGCCAAGATTTTTTAAAAAATCTCAACTGTGAGTAGTAAAATTTTATTTTCAAGTCAAATGTCAACTCAATGCGATTCCAATTATACGCAAGATCGAATTGATTTATATTTATTTTTTTATTTATTGATATTCGTATGTTTTTTTTATTTAACTTTCTATGATTATTTCATTATTTGAAAATGACAGGTCCGATATTTAAATTAACCTAATAATCTAGTGTTATATTAATTAAATAAATCCGTAATTATTTGATTGATTGATATTAGTGACAACTAACATGATTGATCCAATGTTAGGGAAACATATAATCTAATTTAAATAAACACTTGTAGCATATTTGTGGATGAGGGTTGGGCTTTTCTAGTTTTTAATGCAATTGAAAAATTAAATCTTATTATCGTAAGTATGGTTATTTCTTAACTATGAAAATAGTTAACAGTCGTACCTTTATTATCGATAAACTAAGAAAAAGTTGGCTGTCAGAATTTGTTAATGGCTATAACTAATCTATTAATGAATAATTCAATTATTCTTGCATCGATGATTAGTTGTGTGTACCGTATCTAAAAAGTTGCATCATTGACTAGAGTCGTATTTATTATTGAATTAATTCCTATTTATTTTCATTGATTGCTTTATTAATTAGTTAATTAGGCATTTTTAAATTTCTAAAATCCTCCGTAATTTTTATTCTAGGAGAAACAAATTTTCTCAATTCATATGAAGACAACCCTACTCGTTGCTATATACAAAATCTTTGTTTTCTCAAATAAAATTTTTATTATTACACAGATTCAACACCTGTCAATTTTTAGCACTATTACTTGGAATTGACTTTAGAATATTCGTTACTTTTTTTAGTTTGTCTTTTCATTTTCTGCAAAAAATTAATGGTGTCGGATAGCTTGTCCTTTCAGCCTGATGGCCCAGCTCCATTATCCTTCTTTCAAAATTTCCAGAACGATTAAATCTGCGGTTTACTAAGAGTTTGAAATGATATTAGGCGCAAATGAAATCATGTTGGTTAAAGTGCCATTTCCACAGCCCATCATTCAAACAAGTAACGAGAAATGAGCTCCCAAGTGTTTTGAGACTTTGAAAAACCCAAACATGGATTACTCTGGTAGCAATAGCAAGAGTATGAATCTTTAGAGAATATGTCAAAAGAGGGTTTTTATGCCCCCGGTACTTTTTGCTTCTTTTTTCCGGACAGTACGGTCGACTAGAGTCTCCTCGACAACCTTGTTGTATTCGACCCCAACACTTGCAGGCGCCCTTGTTTACACGCTCCGGATCATGTGGGTCTTTGTAAAACGGCTTGAGTAAATTAATATGAAAGACCGGATAGACTTGGGATGGAACCTTGGATAACTGCACCTTGTAAGCAACATTTTCAATCCTTTCTAATACTGTAAATGGCTCTTCATATTGTCTAATACGTCCCTTGTTTACCCCGTGAACGTAACCATGTTGTCGACACAATAATTTATATCTTAAACTATTCTTACTTTATATTAAGGGAAAGGGATAGATCCAAGGAAATCAAAGGAGAAACTAGAGAAGATTAAACTGTCACCGGATCAGTCAGGTACCTGCTAGTGAAATTTTTAGAAAATTCTAAAAAAATAAATAAAAATCAAAAAATTTGATCACCTGACCTACACCCAAAGAGAGTCCTCTAGGAATTTGAGCAAAATTTGGTTACTCCATGCCCCATAACTAACCATCCATTTGCAAACAAATGACAAGAGGAAGCCTCATGAGAGACTTGAACAACCATTTCAAATTCCGGAGCCTCTCCAATTGAGATTCCCTCCAATTGTGTAAATTGATATGAGTACAATGTGAACTAATATATTTTTTGTGTAATTATTAGTTTATACCAACTCAATTATAATTCACATTTACACCAAAATTGTAACGGTCTACGTCGAAGTTGTATGATTAGTAACAAAATTTGAAGAGAAGTGGAATTGGAAAGGCCCCATTTCCCAACTATTTCCATCACACGTTCTCTTGTAAGGTTCAGTTCTATGTCGCCCTCTCTTTTATTGTGGCCCTCCTAGTCGAATTCGGAAGAATGATTGAATTTTGAGCCTGCCAGCTTGCACATGTACTAATCCAACTATCTTATTTACAATAATCTCGTATCATAAATATAGTGTCTACCAGCCTCCAGATTTCAAGTCCCAATTCCTCATGGCAATCCCTTCATTGACCCAAAACTCTTCTTCCTACATTGAAGGTGGTGATGAACAAACATTGTTTAACAAAGAAAAAGAAGATGACAGTGATCAAATCCTCTCTGTGCTCCCTAGGGAAAGAGGGTGGTTAAGTGAGCACATGTACTTGTACCAAGGTTTTTGGTGTCCCACCAGAGTTCTCAAGGGTCTCCTAATTCTCCAGAAACATTTTCGGGCACAACCAAGTGACATTCTCCTGGCCACATATCCAAAATCGGGAACAACCTGGTTAAAGGCACTTCTTTTTACCATAACAAATCGTACATGTATCAGTCATCCCGATCAAAATCCTTTGCTAACGGCAAACCCTCATGAACTGGTTCCCATGCTGGAATCATATGCCGCCGCGAATCCTGTAAACCCAAGGCCACCCAATTCTCTCATGCACACTCACATTCCTTACAACTCTTTACCAGAATCAACAAAATCTTCAGGCTGCCATATTGTTTATGTTTATCGAGACCCGAAGGATGTGTTAGTGTCATGTTGGCACTTTGTCAACAAGCTGAAACCCGAAGCAGTGCCACGAATTTCATTAGCAGAGGCATTTGAAAAGTTCTCTAAAGGTGCTTCACCATTTGGACCATACTGGAATCATGTGTTGGGTTATTGGAAAGCAAGTATAGAATGGCCTGAAAGAGTATTCTTTCTTAGATATGAAGACTTGAAGAAAGAGCCTTGCTTCCATACAAAGAGATTAGCAGAATTCTCGGGGCAGCCTTTCACCGCAGACAAAGAAGGTGAAAGCCTGGTGAGTAAAGTGGTAGAGTTCTGTAGTTTTAAGAATCTGAGCAATCTGGATGTGAATAAAACAGGATCACACTCGGCGGTCGGGTTTCAGGTCATAGAAAACAAGACCTTTTTCAGGGAAGGTCAGGTTGGTGATTCCCAAAACTATCTTGAAAGAGAAATGATGGATCATTTGGATCAAGTTACTGAAGAAAGTTTTAAGAAATTTCATTTGAAGGCGTTTTCCTCTGAGGATGATGAGAAGTCAGAGGTGTCTACTGCCATGTGATTTTAGACAAGGAAAATTGTGCATCCGCGTAATTGTCCAGTGCCACTATCTCCTGTTGCAGCAACAGGAACATGAGAATGTCATTGTGGAACATCAGAATGCCATTTCCAATTAGGATAAGAGCAAAGCTGTTGACAAAATAAACCAAGTGTGGAAGAACCTATTTACTTATTTACTAGTTTTATTAGAGGCAGATTTCAACGGTTAAGTTATTTAGGAGTTTGTGTTTTATTTGATAATTTCTTATTTTACAGGTCCGATAAAGTTATAGATAGAACATTTGTTGAGGTATTTTCTTAAGAAAGTCCAAAAACATCGATAAGATTTTATTATGGTGTGATTTTGTTCCATTATTTGAGATTTCAATAATAGTGTGTGTTATTTATTTTCTTCTCTCTTTCATAAATATTTTGACTGATTATTTTATCTCTTCAGTATATATTAATTATTACTAAAACCCAAAATTTGGATTCTACAATTAGTATCAGAGCCAAACTACAAGATTAGTCCTAAGCGTTTCCAATGTCAAAAAATTAAGGCATAGGGTTTGCTAAAAAATATTGAGGTGATTGAGTTAGGCATGAGGTTGGCCTTGAAATACGTAGTTGGTGAAGAATTCGACCATAAGATTGGTCTAGGAATTGTCAAATTGCTACAGATGTCATGATAGAAATTAGAGAAGAATTGGTTGTCAGATTGAAGGATTTGACTGGTTAATCAACTAGAAAAACCAAGAAAACTTGACAAAAGAGACATGAAAATTTTATTTAGGCATATGAATTGTTAAATAAAGGCAGAATTTTTTAAAAATTTGGTTGATGATGAAAAGTTTTCTATTTCGACTCCTATAATCACAAATAGATACATATTTTAGTTGAATTTTATAGGTGAAAAAATATCTAGAGTTGATTGATAGTGTGAAGTTCTTTTTACTAATTATGGCGGTGGAATTTTTCAATTATTTGGTGGTGATAATTTTGCTAAGAAAGCAGTCTATGATATTCTATGTTTCAGCACTTATATTGATGGTAAATATGGTGACTCTAAAGATGAATGAATTTATATGAATGAGTATTTTGATCAAGAAAAAATTGCTGAAAAATTATTTGCAAAATACAAAGTTGATAAAATAAACCAAGTCTAGAAGAACCCCTTTATTTATTTACTAGATTTATTGGAGTGAGGTTTTTAGTAGTTATGTTATTTAGGAGTCTATGTCTTATTTGGTAATTTCTTATGCAAGTGAATTCTTATTTTACAAGTCTCAATAAGTTATAAGTAGGATATTAGTTGAGGTATTTTCTTAAGAGAATCCAAAAGGGTCGATAAGGTTTTACTGTGGTGTGATTTTCTCCCATTGTTTGAGATTTTAATAATAGTGTGTATTATTTATTTTCTTTTCTTCCACCTAAATATTTTGAGTGATTATTTTATCCCTTCAATTCTATAATCCTGAATGCACTAATTATTATTAGAACCTTAAATTTGGATTCTACAAAAGCTATTAGAAAACTATAAAGAGGAGATTTGAAGTGTCAAAAACTTGCTCATGCTGTTCAAGGTGTTAGGTGTTATAGTTTATTTCTAAGAGTGTCAAGGATATTGGTCAATGATTTGAATCATTTTAATGAAGGAGCATTTTAAACCAACATGTGTCAATTTGTATTATCAAGTCATCTCATCTCCCTTTCCCATCGTTATCCTTAATCAAAATAAGAGAATGAAATACTACCATTTTCAACACAGAAATGTTAATTTAATACTTGGATTAATTTCACATACCTCCCTTGAGGTTTTTAACAATTGCAGAAAACTCTCCTCAAGTTCTAAAAATTACACTTACCTCACCTATTTTCACTATTTAAGTAACATTCTAGACCCAAAAGACTATACTTTTTCTCAAAATTTCTATAATGCCCTTGAGTTATAATTCACAACAAAAATGTAAAGGAAAAAAAACGGTTTACAATCTTTATTTCATTTATCTTTACTTGCTGCTATTATTACTTACCCATCAACATTTAAATCACCATTAAATAAATACTTATCTTTGTTCTAATATTCCTCTTTTACCTCAAAATTTCTGATACAGTCTATTGTATCAACTATAAACTCTACATCAGATACCCACAATTTCATATCAATATCAAATTTTACTTAATACAAAACAATATTCATCAATATCCTTAAATTTCAATTCCATGACTGCTATCTTTTTTAATACAAAATAATCTAAACGATCACTGCTAATATCAATATTCAATATACTCCATTGGCACAGAGTTCAAAATCAATCAAATTCTTTCTATACAAATAACACCAATAATTGTAAATCAAAAATAGAAATACAATATAGTTATAAATATATACCAAGAACACATTTTTTCATGACAACCATAACAGTACAAACTATATTTAGTTCTTATTCCATTTCTTATCCTTAATTTTTATTTTTTTTAGCACAATCACTGTCTTCATTTCCATCTAGTTTGATAATGAAATTAGCACTCAATTTGTTATTTAACAATTTCAATTTAATAATACCTATCAAAAATTGGAAACAAAAATGGGTGCAAGGAAACTATTTAATAATAATGAAAAATTGAAAATTGGGAATAGATACCAAGATATGTAAGTATTGGTGGCTTGGTATGTATGGTGATTTTATTAGTGATGACAATACATATCTAGTTGATAATAATAAATAAATGAGTTTGAAAGAAAAATAGATACAGAAGGAAGAGAATAGATAGTTAAATGGGAAAGACTGTGGTTTGAATTATTGGTTAATAATAGATGAGAGAGATTTAATATTTGATAGAGTTTTTCAATGAATTGACAATTAATGAAGGGCATTGTTGTCTTTTTATCACACCAAGAGAGATCTTTGTAATTATATAAACCTTAAGGGAGTCGAGTGAAATTGTCGAAAACCTCTGGGAAAGTTTCTAAAATTATCCCTTAATACTTTGATGAGCAGCATATTAACTGAAACAAACAGTATCTAGTAGGGTTAATTGCAACATGCACCCTAATTTTTACCGCCTAAACTATGATTTTTAGTACCCTAAACAAGAAGGTAGGAGAAGCGCAATGGATCTTCTGTCTCACATCCTGTGCCACATTCTATCTCACTTTTTATTATATTGCTATTTCTCCTTCATAAACATCATGTTTTAATTCTTTTTTGTTTTCTTAAGATCCAATAACTATTAATTGAGTAATACACAAAATTTAACAAATTCAAAAAATTAAAATGCATAAAAAATGAGATTTTTTACGAATTTTCTGCTGTATTTTTTAATTTGCTTTCATATATTGCTTTTTTGAAGCTGTTGTATTTATTTTGTACTGAATTAATAGTTATTGGATTTTAAGAAAATAAAAAAGAATTAAAATATGATGTTTATGAAGGAGAAATAGCAATATAATAAAAAGTGGGACAGAGAGTGGCACAAAATGTGGGACAGAAGATCCGTTGTGTAGGACAAGGCATTTCAGAATCCAAAGTTACCAGGGAAACTTGAACTAGCCCCTTCTGCCCCTGATGATTTTTCTAGCATGGTTTCGGTGTACTAATTACATTAATTAGTACACATCACAATAATGGTCAATTAATTTGCTTACATCACAAATACAATTTTCAACACACCTTTTTATCTTTTCAATTATCTTTTTATCTTATAGACATCACATCATAAAAAGTACTACAGTAATTATTTCAAATAATTACCTATCCAAACACACTCATACTCTTGAGGCAGATAATTACCTATTCCAAATATATCACCTTGGCATTGTTCCTTCTAGGAAACAAGGTTGTATTCTTTTTTTGGTTGAGGCAGATATTTTGAGATGGGATGATGATTCAAGAGTAGAGGCGGCAAATCAATCCACTTAACTAAATTTATCTATACCCGCCCATGAATAGATGGGTATGAGTATCTTAAATTTTTGTATATAGGTATAAATGGGTTGCCCAATAATACCCATTTAACTTGGACACCATCTCCACCGTCCACATGGTGCCCCGAGCGTAACGTGGGCCACTGTACTTTTTGATGACGTGGCTGAAGGCCATTGGACGCCCAGGAGAGGCCGGGCCCACAAGGATGCACAGTGCCTATTGGGTCGACTTGCACCACCAGGCCAGGGACACGTGTCGGCCATCCCGACACGGGCGGGAATGTTCGAATTCAGGGTCGTGAGGGACTGCGGCATGGAACACGTAGTGCTGTTGGGCATGTACTTCGCACTACGCATGGGAAGCCCTCGATTCATTCGCGAATTGGACCTGTTGTTCAGGGCAGTCGAGGAGCTGAAGGGAACCCTATCGGATTCAGAGGACTGTGCGGATGATGCCAGCTCCACCGGGAGCAGTTGACCTTCTTCGGTAGAAGAAGTGGACTGATGAGGATGATTGGAACCCCTGGACTTGGGAACAAGCTTCCATTGGATGATGAAGTGGACCCCACATGCACAGGGATATAGGTCACGGGAAATCACGGATCCAAAGTGGATCTTCACGTTCGAAATGACATGCTTAGTCGATTGCAGTTCGACTTGGGCCTTCTATTATTATGGAGATGGGCCTGTGTGGTCTGTTATCAGGCCCAGAAACATTTTGAGTGGCCCAATGGATTAAGAACGAAGGAACGCGTTGGGCCTATGGGAAGCAAGTCACGTATGGTTCTGGTGGCTTCTGGAATATTCTGTCGAGATTGCTCGACAACTTGTTATAATGAATAATGAACGATCGAGGATCGCCTTTCTTGATGATATTGAGGGCATTTCCGTTATCTTCCCCGGCAAGCGCAGTGGCATACACCTCGCCCGTAAGACGCTCGGGGCGGGACACGTGGACGGTGGATAGGGGGGCCACGTCATCATCCAAGGGATAATTGGACGGTTGAGATTTACTCAACCCAATATTGGGGCCCACGAGAATGCACAGTGCCTATACCCATTTTACCCAACCCAAATCCGCTCAAGTCAACCATATTGACACCTCTATTCAAGAGGTACAAATTCAAGATATACCTTTTGTTATTTCATTGACGAGGAAAAATAAAATGTTTTGAAAATGACATGGATGTCTACAGAATTAAAGAGAACATTGGGTGCCAATTAACTTTTTGCTTCTAGGACAGCTACAGAAATGAAGTCGAAATCCACTTCTCAGTTTCATTATCTGCAAATGATTTGGAAATTTCTTTTTTCGGTTCTTAATCTTTGAGCAAAATAGAGGCACACGACACCAATTATTTGGGAGATAGTGTTTTTTTGTTCACAAGTTGAATGGGGTAAAATACCATCTAAGAAAAGAAATACCAAAACCAAACTTGATCAAGTTCCTGCCTCAACTAGATAAAGACTTTTGCAAATAAAGCAGTGCCAGTATTCATTTTTTCTTAACAGGTGAATATTAACCTTGAATGTCTAACTGAATGTTTTAGTTGTTTTCTGCCAAGTACTTTTTTTAAGATTTGATTTACTTCAAATTTATATTTACCTTCTAATTCGCATCATTTTCCTCTTTTGTCTTCAATATCAGATCATTAAATTCTACTGAAAAATATATTCTTTCTTGGTGAACCTAGAGGGAATTCAATCTATTGGAAAACTTTGAAGAGTTTTTGGTAATAAAGAGTTGATAGTATTTTTGCATTACTAAGACAAAACCCTAATCTAATATTCCAAAAATTATATGACACAGAATGAAGTACACCATGAATCAATATCTCTTGAAAAGAAAGGCAATCTTTTATGAACGTCTATAAAAAAAAAAATTAATGTGAAGTATTTGAAAATGATCACCCTTGACAAAATCTCGTCATAATGTCTAACATTTGTAATCATAAAGGTTCTGAGGATAAAAGTAATAAAATTATTAGAATACATTTGATTTTCTTGTTCAAAAAAAGTAGTCTTAATTTTACCGAAACTTTTTTGAAATAATCAGTGTTCTTCTCTCCTAGTCAAGCTAAATAAAAAATAAATATTGCTTAAAGTTCATAATGGACCCAATGAAATAAGGTATTTAAATATTTGAAGCCTTCTTGAAAAAATTATATCTATTGAAAAATAACAATAATACCTTAAACTAAACAAAAAGCTCAATCTTCGATCACAAAGGTACCCACAATGTATGTAAGATCGTCTAATTTGTTCATTTTTTTTCTTCTTATTTTGTTCTTTCCACCCAATTTTAACAACTTCTTTCTTTCATACTTTTATGCTTAAAAAATTCCGGCAGCAAGATGTAATTCAATTGAAAATTTAGACCGTATCAAATTTTAAAACTAGTCACAAAAAAAAAAAACGGACGGATATTTTACTTCACAAATTTCACTCTATGCCCATATGAGGTCCATCAAGCTAGGGGTGCAAACGAGTCGAGTCAAGCCGAACTTTGGCCTAATCGAGCCGAGTCTCCAGTTAATTTTGTGAAGCTCGCTCGAGCTCGAGCTCGAGTTTAAAAATAAAAAAATAATAAATTTATTTTTAAAAAATAAAAAATAAATAAAATAATAATTTTTTAACAAATAATAAAATATTAGGGATATATGTGTAATTTTACTATTAAAATAAAAAATAAAAAATATATATAATTGAGCTCGCGAGCCACTTGCGAGCCAACGAGCTTAATGTTTTTGAGCTCACCCTAAATCCATTTGAGTTTTTCTTCAATTTTTTTTTCAAATTATTGCAACTTTTCATTTGAAAGCACTTGTAAATATTTTTAATGAGTCTCTTTCTAGTTTAAATTCAACAAAATGAACTAGAACATATAATATTTGACTATTAACCATTATCTAGTTCATTCTTCATACTTAATCTACTATTTTTTACTTTCTTGGCACAACTCTTCATACTTAATGAGTCAACTTTATCTCTTATACTATTTGAAAAAGGATTGCGGGGCTCAAGAGTTAATTTTATTGTAACAGTATATCTAATTAGGGAAAGCTTCCAAATTTAACGTGGAGGGATAATAAATGTGAGTGTAGATATTCATATTGTAAGTCAGATATAATTTTGGTGTCTTAACAATGTCACTCCGAAAATTGACAGACAAAAGCAACATGGCTGGGAACCACCTAAGGAGGGAGTGATCAAAATAAATACAGACGCGGCAGTATCAGCTAAAATGGTGAAAAGAGGCTTAGGGATAATAGCCAGAAACTGGCTTGGAAAGCTTGTGAAAGTGAGAGGAATATCTGAACGCAAGAGGGGAGAAGCAAACAAAGAAGAAGCACTAGCTATTTGAAGTGCTCTAGTAATGGCAAAGGATTCAGGTTGTGGACTAACATAGAAGTTCAAATAGACTGCAAAGGTGTAGTGGACCAAATCAACACAGGCAATATTCAGGACAGTAGCATAGAAACAGTCCTAGAAGACATTAATTGGTGACCTTAGACAGGAGTTTGAATGTTGGAGATTCTCTTTTGTTCCTAGGGCTGGAAATAGTTGTAGCCATTCCCTGGCACAATTTGCTGCCAAACTAGTTAAGAATATTGAATGGGAAAATAACTTCCCAACGTGGCTAATAGATCTAGCAAGAAAGGATATGGGGATAGTTACCCCTTTTTGTAATTAGCTCTTGTATTAACAAGTGGTAATAGCCATAAAATGTTGATGTTTGTTGGAAAAAAAAAGAAAAAAAAAACAAATATCCTAGAATGTTAGTTAGAAAAACTCTTTGAAAAATTTATGGTCCACTCCATAATTTGCTTGCTAATCCTTCAAAATTAGAGAGTTAAAATTGCAAGGATTTTTAACTAGGGGTGGCAATTTTTGACATGACCTGAAAACACGACACGAATCTAACACGAAATTAATGGGTTTGGGTTGAGGTTTCGGGAATTCGGGTCAGAATCGGGTTAGACCCGATGAACCCGAAAAGAAAACAGGTCGATTTCGGATCAACCCGTGGTGACCCGATATGACCCGTTTACGAATTAAAAAATAATTTAATAAACATAAAAATATTTCTATCTAACTAAACTAAGTTATTCTTTTTTTCAAAGGCATTAATTACTTAATCCTAAATGAATTTATTTAATTTGTGTGAAGTTGAAATTATTATATTTGGACAAATAATATATTATATTATTTTTTACTTTTATACTGTTTTAATTTATTTTATATTTTGTTTAGGATAAAACACTTTTATGGTGTTTAATTTATTTTAGATTTGGTTTGGAATTATTTATTTAAATTTTTATTACTTGATTATGTAATTAGTTTTGTGAGAAATTGATTTTATTAGAAATTACAGTGATAAATTAATAAATTAAAATTAAGTTTCGGGTCATTTCGGGTCGACCCGCTAACCCGTCAACCTGAAATTTTCGGGTTCAGGTCAGCATACCTGACCCGTCACGGTTGGCGGATCGGGTTCGGGTCAACAAATTTTCTGACGGGTTGACACGAACCCGACCCGCCAACCTGATTTGGACCCGAATTGCCACCCCTATTTTCAACAACCTTTTAACCACATAAAACCTTCTATATATTGGATTCAGAGTTCGCTGGGCTATCTAGTGAATTTAAAAATAGGCCACTCCATACTCCCTCTTATTGGTTAAATATAGAAATCACAGCACCATTTGGTGATCAATAGCAAATTAATTCCAATTCATTTTTATTGAATCCGCCATGTAATTCGATATGTTATCAGGATAATTCCCCTACTCTTTTTTTTTTTTGATTAATAATTGATTAACCTCTAACAGCCTTCTGTAGATTAGACACGAGAGTTCACTACACTAATTAAAAATCAACAAATAATTTTCGTATTCCCTTTAGTAATTAAGTAAAATTTTACTATACTATTTGGTGATTATATCTCAAAAAATAATATTAAATTATACCTCATGCAAATTCTTAAACATTAAAATTTCAATTTTAGGTCTTGCAATTGGGAACTTTAAACAGATTCTACAATATTCAGGCAACCAACTCACGTCCTATTCTTGTTGTAAACCTGAAGCACTAAGTTCTTCTCTGGATTGATTCTGGGGAACCTATCACTTCGATATTCACAGCTAATTTATCCGAATTCTCGTTTTTTAAGTTCTATAACCGAATCCGATATTGCAAATTTTACACATTAAAAGCACTAATGACAGATTCAAGTGTGAATAAAAACAAAGGTGTTGGAGGTAAAATGTGTTGGCAGAGAGCTAGTTACAACAGATCATAGCAATCATGAATTGTTAATAGCACCGTGCTAGCTATTACAGCTTATTTCCAAACCTAATTTCACAAACTCTATGATACAAACCTTGCACAGCTTCTACAATTTCACTGTATTTCACAAAAAACGATGTCTCCGAAATGGCAAAAATTGAACTAACATGAATCCAATTGCTTGGCAGTCCCCAGCAAAACAGAGAAGCTATTAGGAACCCACCAGCTTCAGTTGAAGAGAATAGAAATTAATCACCAGCTTCAGAGTTGACACAAAAACTACAAGTCACCTTAACCAAATTGCAAGCAGAACTACAACCTAGTCTGAGCTGCACTGGCTGCAGATACCATGTCTAAAGCTTTCATAAAGAAAGCATATATCAAGGCATCTTCCTGAAGCTTTTCAAACCTGTGCAGCCAAGTGAAGTGATGTTAGATAATGGAAGAAAAGATGATGTTGGCAATGAGAGGTATGATCAGTCTAGCAACAGCCCGGATTACTTTCCAAAGACTCTCTCATGCTCCGTTTCTAGAGGACAGCCTCATGGAAGTTTATTCAACCCCCAGCCACTCTGATTAATGAGGGGCCCTAAATTGGTCTTGCTATAGATATATCCAGATGATGATAAAGGTTTAGTATCACTTCTTTAAAAATATTACCCTCCCTAGCTTCATTTCTGCAAAAAGTAATTGCGGTTATACGGCTTGTCCTTTCAGCCTGATGTCCCAGCTTCGTTATTCCTCTCTCAAACTTACAACCTCTAAGTCTCCGCACCTTATCTTAAAGCTGAAAATGGAAGAAAAGAACCTCTAATGGATTGATAAGACAGTTCCTCGTCATTGTGTTAACTTTCCCATCGTTCATTCAACCAAAATTGAAACTTAAGATAAAAGTCAGAAAATACCACGTATAATAGAGCTCGCTAAGAGTTCACTCCTAGTTTGTACAAATAAAAGTAGATACCCTGAGAGGGGGCCAAAAAAAAAAAAATTCCAGACCTAATGAGTTTTAAGAATCGATACAAGGCCAAAAATCATTTGCTTTATTAGTAACTAAGCTTGTATGAAAGAGCAAGGTTGTGGAAGGGAGTCATAATCTTTTGAGATTGGTTTTTCTTGATACTCTTTGAGATTGGCTGGGCCTGCAACACCACTGCCAAAACCCAATTACAAGTCCCCAAATTATTCTCATCCCAATTACTGCTCTAATTGATAGTTTGTATGCTTGTGGACAATGCATGATAATACTTCTAGATCGCAGAGGAAAGAATAAAGGGTAAGTACCTTCCAGACTTTGAAAAGTGCCCTGCACCAAGTTCACACTTGAACAACAGCAGATTATTATCAGTTTTTGTATCTCTCAACTTTGCTACATATTTCGCGGCTTCAGAATACATAACCCGCGGATCTGTCACAACATAAACAGGTATCATCAGGACCAGGAGAAGAGTCCGCCCCCCCTCCCCACCAGAAAAAAAAAAAACCCCAACCCTAAAGGGAAAAAAAAAATTTCCAGGAGAAGAGATTCTGCTAAATCACTCTAGATTCTCCATAATGCAAGTTAAATACAAAAAAGACGGCAGTGAAGGATAATTTAAAAGAGAAGATAAAAATCCACAATTATTGCATCAGATAAAATAAACTTTCAAATATATGACAGGTGCCGATAATTATTGAATCAAACTCTATCTTTGATGTTATCCTCTCACAGTAATGGATCCCAAGATCAGACAGGTATCTAATTGTAAGTTGTAACTCATAAACTAAACCATGACATAAGAACATAACACAAATACTGTACTAAAGATCCGCAATAAGGCTTTCCATTGCAAGAGATAATTCCAACAACTCATAGCCATCAAGTATTTCATCCCTACTCGTAAATTCCTCAAAAGCATGCTACAAAAAATTTCACCAGCAGAATGATTTTAACATGCAACTGACTAGCTGACTTACCATTACCTTTCTCACGAGCCTCATTTTTTTTTTTTTACTTTTTCCACAATTTCTATTTTCATGCAAATAGTTTAGTTTCCAAAGGACAAATTCAAACTCTTACCTGAGTTGACCTAAATGGATGATAAGCAAGAATGGGCATTCACTAGACTTAAGATTACTATAAGCAGCAACCAGGAAGGAGAGAAAAACATATTCTACTAATGTTTTAAGCTTAAAATTTAGGAGCATGCACAATTCTGAATGTGCAAGACATAACTCTCTCCCAAGGCATATCTCAATGTCCTTGACAATTTACAGATTTAACCAAAACAAATTGCCAAAGAGCCATTAACTTCATTGTCACAAATGCCACATTCCAATTTTCAAGTAGAGACCACTGTTACATGCAAGGATAATGCCATCTGTGATTGAGTTTTAATTATTTAAGCCCCCCACCAGTGTTGGGTTTTGATTATGTATGTCCTAAGACTTGAAACTAATATGTTACATTTGATGGTTACACATACCGTTCAAACCAGCAGTAACAAGAATTGCAGGATAATTTTGAGCCTTCACCTGTTCAGCAGGAGACAGACTTAGTTCAAAAGCTAGTGTAAAACAAACAGAAATCAGCTAAAGAAAAGGTTACCTTAGCACAATGAAAGACCATTAAGAAATTATACCAGAAAAAGGAAAAGAAAAGCAGTTTGTTACTGACATTATCAACAGGGGAATATGACTTCATATAAAAGTAAAACTCCTCTTTGCGAGGATCACCCCATTCCTGCAACAATTCAAGCGACTTTCTTAGTTCAAAAATACAAACTGCACAAACATCAAATCTCAAACTTCAAATAGAAAATGAGATCGCGCTTCATTAAAAAGTTAAAATTTTGCAATGGGAATAAAATACTAAAACAGAAGTATTGAATAAGGTCCACGATAGACCTGATGGGAAGACAATTTTGGTGGAACTAGTTCAGGAGTTTCAGAAGAAATCTCAACTGTAGTGTTACAATTATTATTACATCAAGTAAATTCCTATCCGGATACCCAGCAGAAGACGGGAAAGGTCAGTCCTGGACCTAACTTATCCTAGTCATAGACTCCAAAGATCGGTTATGTACATACAAATGCAACACGTAATTGAATCAGATAAAGAATCTATACTTTCTCAAAACAGGCTCAGCAATTTGATTTGTCATACTTCCAAGATACTTAATGATTACAAAAGATCTCTTTTCAATGTCAACCTCATAAAGAAGGGACATCCTTTCATAGGAAGGTAGAAAACTGGTATAAGAAAAAACTTGCAAAGTTAAATTAAAGGATATAAGCAAGAGAGGGGTTTAAAGGACCTTCTTGTCAAGGAATAATGGAGTAAAACAAGATAGAATTTAGAGGCTTAGATTGTTTTCTAGCCTAGTTTTCAACCTAAATTAAGGAATCAGAAATGCTCAGACATGTATGATGGTCAAAATATGGCTACTTTAAGCTATAGATGAACATACTGGTTCTCACACAGAGCATCATTCAGAAATTCCAGGAGACGATATCAGTTAATAGAATATAACAGAACCACACTCTAATTGGTTTTCCATTTCCATAAAGGAGATAATTGACAAGCAAGGCTGGAATATACAAGCTTAGGATAGAATCTATGAAATCTAATAACTTGTTATAAGTTGTACACGCAGACATCCAATAATAATGTAGATGTTTGTCTACACCTGTCTAATAGTTCCATCATTTTGGACAATGTGTCATTGGCCCATGATGGACATGTTTTAAATTTGCCATCCATAAGGAAATATTTGGATAGGCTATTTAGCATATGATATAAATCAGAAATATCAGCCTATATATATGAAGATGACACTTATTGTGTACCAGATCTGGTAGACTTATGCTTTTGCGACTTATCCAATAATCAGATAACTACATCTTTTTTCTTTGGCAGGAAACTTAGATTGAAGTAAAGAACCTAGAGACCATGACAGCCATACTTTTCTGGTAATATCTCTACCATGTATAAAGTCACGTAGGATATTCAAGAGGCATGCAATGAGTTACTTTTGATGACCATAATTTTGGGAGAACTAAGCAATCAATGCATGTGCGAAATCTTTCCAGAAACTAAAGAACTTGTGCTCAAGAACAAGATCTGGACATGTACTTGCTGCTTAGCATGAATTCTAGATTTCTTTCAAGTAAATCAAGCTTCAAAATGTCCAGTGTTTTTGTTCCTTTTAACTATAATGTTAACTTATTCTGAGTTAAAAAACAGTTAGTGCCGAACACCATTTTTTCTTTTCAATACTCAAGGACAAAGGCAATTGCTTGTGATTCTTTTAGCATCAGTTTTAGGTATAAACTTCCTCATGTACATCTCAAAAAGCTAAAACCAACTAAAAACAGGTCAACAAAACAAAAAAGTGTTTCGGGTGGAAGCTTTAGAAAAATCCCAGCAATATGACACTTAAAAAACAGTAAAAAATAACCAGTGCCAACATGACTAAAGTAGTTATTAAGAGAATTCCTTTTGTCCAACTTCTTTCACTTCACTTTTCTTAAAGCCTCTTGAGACCCTGTACTGCAAGAACTGTACACTGGATACGGTTTTTGTCGTTTTATACACAAATGGACAGGGAAGGCCTTTCTTGCACTGAACGGAACGTAAATTCTTCCTTCTGATATGTGTATGCATGTATGACAGCAAAACAACGATGTGGCCTCACCAGTATTCCATATTCAATGCATTAAAGCTATTTCATAAACTTACCATCCTTAAAGAAATACTACATGATTGATGCTTCAACGAAGAAACAACGCATCCGCATGATGAAATAAATAGAAAAAGAAGGAGAGTAATCAAATCAGTGTCTCAGTTAGGGCTATCTTATTCAAGCAAACACAACTGGTATTCAAAATGCAGGCCCAGATTATACATGCTTGCAAGGAAAGAAACTTCATCTCAGAAACTCATTAACTTCCTTTATCTGTGTGGACATTATATTAAGGGGAATACCAAATGCCTCTATATCAGATATAATCTCTATTTGTTATCTTGACATTATAACATCAAATGATAATAATGTAACTTGATCCACATCAAAAACCCTAAGTACCAGAGAAATTATTACGTATAATGCCAGGCCAGTTAAGTTGAACAATACTGAATACAAAGTCATGAACCCTAATTAAAATAAAGGCCATGCTCCATAAAATTTTGGAACTGCAACTTTAGCTTTTTCACAACAGCCACTATACCATGTAACATTCTTACAAGAACTAACCTCCCACTCTGACGTCGTAAGAGGGAGGGTTGGATCCAGCATTGTGGTTACAATATCTACAAAAGGAACTCCAGCAACAGCAGCCTTGAACAAATCAGGCCTCATATTAAGAACAGCACCAATTAGCAAACCACCTGCACTTCTTCCATTGATGCATAATTTTTCCTTCATGCAATATTTCTTCTCTATTAAATATTCTGCACAAGCTATAAAATCTGTAAAAGTATTTTTCTTCTTCAACAGTTTCCCATTTTCATACCACTGCCTCCCCATTTCTCCCCCTCCACGAACATGAGCAATTGCATAAATGAAACCCCTGTCTAACAAAGATAACCTTGACGCCTTGAAGCTGGGATCTATACATACCTGTTCGAAAATGAGACATGTCATCAACAATCTCAAACTTTCCATTGTAGATTATGAAATATTAGATTATGAAAAGTCCTATCAGATTATTATTAATATAATTGTTGTCAACAGAAAGTTTTACAAACTTTCACGGATGAAAAATAAACAAATTCATGCATGAAACATTTGGATTAAAATTTTAGAAAACAAAAGCAACTGCAACCTAACAGAAAAAACTCAAATGCATAGATAAGACAAGGCAAACATGACTATCATGGCACCACATGATTTCAGTTACTCTCTTACAAGACAAATTTCATGACTTGAAAAGTAGTAGTACACTACAGTGTGCAAGTTGAGTCTTATGCCTTACATAAGATGAAAGTTAGAGGAAGGGAAGAAAACATCCATAGAGATAGAATTAGATTGAATGACCAAACAATGATGTAATGCTAGAAGTTTTAACCACATGCACATGAGAAGATGAAGACAGTCATGTTGATGTCCATGCTTCGTAGAGATGGGACAGTAAACCATCTTTAAATGTGTTACATTGAAAATAATCATCTTTAAATGTTTTGAATTGAAAAGCCCTACTATGCTGGAAAATAAACACTCCATATGATGTATGCATTCAGACGTAACGCCTATGTTTTCTTCCAAGATATTTTTATCACAAAACAGCATATATTCCCCTTCACATCAAATAGAAAGTTTTTGTTAATATTATGTTACCTCATATGAACCATAGCCATAAAGGAGAAGAGGATCAGACCCATCAAGCTTCACAGAATTTTTTCTGTAGACAACTGATATAGGAACTTGAGTGCCATCAGAGGCAGTAGCCCATTGCCTTTCAGTCACATAATTTGATGCATCAAAACCTCCTAACACCTGTTTCAGATACCAACAAGAGACAATTGTAGTAATTTTAGGAAAACTAAATGATTTTCAACTATGGAGATTACAACAATACTTGAAGGCTCATAGCTCATTGCAACGAGAAATAACAAATAATTGATAAGTATCTTAATCTAATTTTCCAGCAAAAATAAGTAAAAGTCAACTAATGGGCTCAATCAGGATTCATCCAGCAAAAGTTTCATGGAAAGATTTTTCAAAGCAATTGCAATAGGATTATCCCATGCATATGCATAGCCTGTGGATCACCAAATGAATGTAACAGATACTCCAAAACAAATATGGATGAAAGCAAGAAAAGTAATGAGAAATAATCAACATCAGTATAGCTTAATAAAATCATAAGAGGATATAAGCACTAATTTTAAACACACGCAGTTTGTCATGGCACTGGTTGAATTTTTGAGCAATTGTACAGTGTTCACTCAATGTTTTTCAGAATTGCTTTATAAGAACATAAAATAGGTAACAAAAACTTTTTGTAGAGCAGAAGGTAGCAATAAAGTTGGAATATAAGGAATGCAGATCCTAGAGCATGAAGGTAGAAAAGAGAACAAATTCCATGGAAGCATCTCACTCAAATATGTATAACTCAGCACCATATACGCCCAAAACCAGTGTACATTTACCGCCTTTTGGGAAAACTTTGTAGTTAAATTAAACGAGTCTTATTCAACCTTTCATATTGACTTTTTAATTTGGACATCTCACTGTTTTAAGCTTTTGAGAAGAACATGCCAATGAAATTAAAGGAAACCAGGCACTAAAATAGAGATTTCTCAGAAGTTGAATGGCTAGGAGATAAAAAGAGAATCAAACTTTTCTGCGTCATCCAGTTGTTCACCAAAACCAATGAAAAAACAATTGCATGTTCAAATACAACAGGAAAAGCACACTCCTATGAAAAAATAAACCTAGAAAAGTAAACAGTTTGAATCACACAAAGAAGAAGAAGAAGAAGAAGAAGAAGAAGATCGAGAGTTAACTTACAGTTTCACTCTTTTTCAGAACTGATACTCCGGTGTTCATATCATAATCATATACAGAGAGTGGTGTCCTCAAGGAACTATATACGAACCGTAAAATGCTGGAACAAAATTGTGATTCCTCTGGATATATATAATACACAGGATCCGCGAAATCAACAGTTCTACCACCTTGAAGCCTTTCAAGCGGCTCTCCAACAGTTGGAAGGTGATATGTAGTTAATTTCACCAAACCGTTTTCACGCTCATAGACAGCAAGATGATCACTAAAAAGTTGTATGTCTTGGATCTTTATACTAACAAGCACAAGTCCAATAAGTTATTACAGGAAAATGCTTTAGACCAGGAGCTTAAACAAATGTTATATACAAATAAATATTTCAATTCTCTGCAATTTCTCTACTAACTAATAAATGAAAGAGTATGAGAAGGACTACTCGCAATTATAGCTGTCTCAAACTTTAAATACACAGAGATCTCTCTTTTGCTATGAGAAAGATGAGGTGAAGCGCCCAAAGCACAAAAGCATATTGAAACTAAATGACAAACATAACAGATAACTCAACCTGTGTCAGCACAAGCATTGAGTTAATACTGCTCAAAAATTTGTCCAAATTATAAAAATGGTGCAAATACTCAATGAAACTTTACAGAAACTTTTACAAGTGCTTTACAAATGTTACGGGACCTTCATAGAGAAAAGCCAAATGTTTTTCCAGAAAAATACAAAAATTAATGAAAAGTTAATTCAACACAATAGAACATCTTACGTTCGCCCTTGTAAGATCTGAAATACCTAAAAAAATGATCCCTTAGTTTTGGTATTTATACAGTGAAATGAGAAGATGCTGACGGGTTCATCCTTTGCCTTGTACTCAGAATGAGAAGTTCCACAAATGTCTCAATAGGTGATAATAAGAGACAATAAAAATGAAAATATTACCTTGGTCTATGTGGAAGAAGAACTGTGATTGCAGATGGATTATCAACAGGGCATGCAAGTAATTCTGAATTGAAACATTCTTCTGTTCTCCTTTTAATGAAGAAATGATTTCCTCTATGACTAACTGATGTGTCAATACCAACCACACGAGAAGTCACGACTGTCAGCCCATTTTCAGGTTTGGAAGTGTCAAGATAAAAAGCAAATCTTGTAATTTTACTCTCTGATGAGACAAATAAATATTTCTTGCTCTCGGATGCTTCAAGATCTAGTGAAAACGTGTCATCCTTTTCATGATAAAGGCAAGAGTCAGCTGACTGGTCTGTTCCCAACTTATGCAACCAAACCTAGAATGCCAAAAAAATGTGTAAATATGCATGGTTTTGGATAGAGTAGAAAACGTTGTGCAGCAATTCTCTTTGCAGTTACTAAACCGTACTAAGTTGTCTTCCAAAATATACCAGGGAAGTAATCCGTAGTCCAACACTAACAAAATAACAAAGATCAGCAAGTCCTGTTAAGAAAGGTATGTAGCAACATCAAATCCTACAATTGCACAATATTTTGTCTTCAACAATTATCAGATGCGCAAATCATTTTCAAGCCAAAAGTAGTATTTTGAACTTAGCATCCCAAAAAGTTCAGAACAAATGTACTTGACCACTGGACAATCATGGAATACTTTAGCTTTCTTTGGTTTTGGAGCTTAAACTGATTAAAGCACGAACATAGTTTTCCTAAATTCATTAAGCAAAGAACAAGAATAAAGAAAGGAGAATCTTCTATTACAGGAAAAAAAAAATAACCACTGAATCCAGTGGGAGTAGTTGACAGCCTCAACAAAAACAAACTGGATAGGCAAAACTCCTAATCATTTTCAAAAAAATAAGTGACTGGACAAAGAACAGGACAACGTAAATCAGGCTTACACTCTGGAAATCATAATGGTCTCACAAATGAGAAAAGACAAACTAAGTATCACCATCCTTAAGCGTTTCAAGCATGCAGCTCCAAGTTAAACCTTGTACCTTGTCAGGCCGGAGGATCTCATCCATGGTGATGTAAACTATGGCTTCATCGCCAGCCCACTCAATATAGCTTGTCATACGCTGTAAAGGCTTTCCTATTGGTGCTCCTGACTCAGCATCAATGATGTAAACAGTATAGATTTCATCTCCTTTAGTGTCTTCAGCATATGCGACTAACTTGTTATTTGGACTGACCTAAAAAGAAGAGTAATACAAGTAAGACTAAAAGAGAAAGTAAAGTGGACCAAAAACTGCTCTTTCTTGCAATGAGAAGACACTCGTACTTTAAAATGACCAATACTGTAATACTTGTGCTCTTGAGCTTTGAGATTCTCATCAAGGATAATATGCTCTGGAGGAGCATCTGGTCCAGTTGGCATAGTATCATAAACTGAAAGTGGAGCTCCATCATTAGGTGCAAGGCGCCGACAATGCTGGCTATATTCCTTTCCCTCCAATGTTCTTTCATAGTAGTAATAAGGCCCTCTTTGAACAGGAGCAGTTATGTCATCTTCCTTGATGTGTCCTCTTATCTCAGCATAGATTTGATCCTGTAATTGTTTAGTCCCTGAAACAAAAACTCAACTACATGAGTATATCTATTTCACAAAAGAGGCAGATTCTTTATTTTATATCCCAGTGGTTACATATTCTATCCCCATTAGCCATTCAATCTTGTATCAATCACGATTCACTTAAAAGCTTACTATTAATTTCATTCCTGGTTCATCGACAGATAATTCCACATAAATCACTTCAAGAATCATTAAATAGTGTATTTTACTTCCGCATGAATGTACATACCCTCTCAGTCAGGCTGAGTTTGGTTATCTATCAGAACTAATATTATTTTAGTACTTGAGGATTCTATTAAATTCAATTTTAAGCTACGAAACCCCTTCCAAACATTACAATTGACATGAGTAACAGTAGCACTTTTGCTCCTAAATATGATCATATCGAGATAATAGGCCCAAAATTATCAACTCAAATACAATGCCATTTACAATCCTCTCTATAATTAACTAATTAGGTAACGCCTTTCATCTTCACTCTTACAAATGTAGAAATGATTAATCCTTAAAAATAAAAAAATGAAAATCAACTGAAAGAAGAACAAAAACTAAACATGAGTCAAATTGAGTCATACCCAGTCAAGCTTTTCCCAAAACAGTAAAATAACACCAAATAGGTTCATGAATTATTAACAAAACGAACGAACCAGACATGACGAATTCGGTATAAGCATTGTCCTGGTGGAGATAACCGAGGACCTCAGGGTCGGACCGAGAGTCATCGCGGAGCCAATAGTAGTTATCGACTCTGATGTCTCCGAACATCTCCATTTCGTGCCTCGCCTTCTTCGCCACAGGCAACGGCGCCGGCGCCGGCGAAGCTGAGGAAGAAGTATCAGTCGTCATGGATGCAGTAACCGTCATCGCTGGTGAGTGTGATGGCGGAAAGACCGGAGCAGGAGGAGAAGAAAGAAATGAGAATGGAAATTTTGGAAAGTCATGCTTAAATCGTAGTGAAGATTGGATTTGCTTGGCGGAGGGAACGTAGCATAGTTTTTTTTTTTTTTTTTTTTTAATTTGCAATCTATTTTTGGAAGAAATGCAGTTTTAGTCCTAATATTCAAAACCTATGAGATTTTAGTCCCTAGAGTTTGAGCAAAAATAAATCTAGTTTCTAATACTCATCGTCTATATCATTTTAGTCTCTAAAGTTACCCCTTTTTCGAAAAAAAAAAAAAAATCTGGTCCCTAATATTTCTAATTTAAAGCAAATTTAAGACAATTGATGAATTTAGAGTAATTTCTAATAGATCTAATCACGTTTTAGTCTCATGTTTATTAATTAAATTTTCATAAAGAAAGGAAAACGATGATGAACTTAAAAGAATAAAATAACTCACTTGATGGCATCCAAATAATCAACTAAACAAGAAAACTGAGGGGAAAAAAAGGAAATATGTTAAATTATATACAAAAATCTAATGCTAGTTTTTTTTTTGTTGGGTATCAATCTGGATAAAGAGTGAATAAATTATGAATCAATGAATTGGATGCTCCGCCTAGTTCCAATGATGTAGTTTAACAAATTTCTATTTTTATTAGGTAATTTGTTACTCACATGCTAGCAAGGAAATTTTTAGTCCTTAATTTTATTATTTAAATTTGTCGCTAGTTTGCTTCTTTATTATTATACATGACTAAATTTTGTTAGTAATTAGAAATTTTTTTTTAATTGTCCTAAATCTGCTTTATATTAGATACATTGGGGACAACATTTACACTAGTTAAAACTTTAGATACTAAAATTACACAAACACTAAATATTAGAGGTCAGATTTATTTTTGTTAAAAATTTAAGCACCAAAACTACTCCACAGCTGCTAAACATTGAACACTAAAATTGGAAATTTTCCTAATAAATATAAGTATTGCAATATCAAGTCAAATAAAGTGTGTATGTTAATCATTTCTTTCACAACACAACACGAGTTAGAGAATTTCAAAAGGACATTTTTGCAATATTCTTAAAATATGATAAGCCTACTCGTAGTTCAACCAAAATACAGGGAAGGCAAATGTAATAAACTTTAGAAGATGCCTAATGTATAAATTCATTCAATGATAAATATAACGGTGGGACATAAAATCATCGGGTATCAAAAAATAGCAACTTTCACCGCCAATTCTTTCTCTTCTTTTCCCTCAAATTGGTGAAACCCTAATCCGAGCGTAAACAGGAGAATATATCAGGGAAAGATAGAGTTCGGTGATTCGAATTTCGGAATGGAAGAATGCGGTAGGGCTGTCGGTTTGGGTATGAATGACGGCATAAGCAGCAGGATTAACAGTTCTTTGAATATGGAGGCTTCGACTTCATCTTCAGTACCAATTAACTCCTCAAATATCGGGTTTCAGGTTTACCTTCTGGGCCTTTTTATTTTTCTTTAATCAGTTGTATTTTGAGTATTTTTCTGTTGAATTTTCGCCAAATTGAAGGTTGGTAACTGTTGATTTCTGTTTATTTTGAAATTGAAATATTTCAAATTTGTTTGTGTTGGGTTTTTTTTTTTAGTTCAGTGTATTTTGATCAAGGAAGTCATATTTTTTTTTTTTTGGGGAAAATTGGCAGCTATTGAAGAAGCATGGTTGGAAAGAAGGCACAGGCCTGGGAATTTTTGAACAGGTTCTACTCTCTATAACAAGGCTTTGTCTTTATTTTGTGCGTTAGTTATTTTATTTGTCTGGCCTGGGCATTAGTATGTTATTTTTTGCAAAAATCCTTAAGATTTTGGGATGTTTATATATCCCAAAATGGTTATTGAAAATTGCAATTTATTACTGCTTTGTTACTTGTTATGTATTGTGCCGTGATCCTATTCACCCCGGCAGCAAAATTCTTTGCTATGATGTTTGAATTTCCTCTACGTTTAGGCACCAATCTTAAATTTTCATTACTTTTGTTATATCTGGTGGAAAGGAAATTAGGTTTTAGTCTACTTTCTGGTGAGACAGTTAATTCGATCATATTGAATTACAATATTTACTGGCTGCTTCAGGACATTCCCTGGGGCTCTCCATCTTCCAAGTTCTGCCACTACAACTGTAGAACCAAATGAAAATAAGAAAAAAATATTCAAGAAAATAAACATTCCGCATCTCAGCTTGTTTAACTAGGGTCAACAATTGCACGAACCTTGTATCTGTCCATTAGCTTTACATGTTCACACCATCTTATTTATTTCTTTCACTTGCTATTCTTGTACTATTAGAATTTGTCTTGTTTCTCTTTATAATTGGATTATTGATCAGTTCCCGATGTTAAACAGGGCAGGTTGGAACCCGTAGAGGCTTATGTGAAGAAGAATAAGCGAGGATTGGGAGCAGACAAAGTTAAAAAGGCAAAAGAGAAGTCAAAATGTGCTGACAAGCATTCTGATGATAATGAGAATGATAAGGTAAGAATTTATTGCATTTGGGAAGGTCTTGAGTAGTCAATTGAAATAATTCCCTCAGTCATTGATTCCTGCATTTTGTTATTAGGGATGAAAAATCAGGTGGCCTTTCTCTTTTAATATATTTTTCAGTCAAGGTTATTAACCTAGTCGTCATTTATTTAGCGTTTTCAAGAATGTAGGCTGTAACATTCATACAAGGGCAGCACTATAGCTAGATTCTCCTCCTAGTACTGGAGGCTCACTAAGGAGTCCCAGCCACCATATTAGTGGCCTTGTCATTGAGCCCATCGCTTCAGAAATCTTGTGGCGATTGGTAATCAAAGCGAATTCAATTCCAATCTATGGCTGAGGCTGAGATAGTTCCATAGTCAAGTTATAGGGCTCTACCAAATGAGCCCAAAATCCACTAAATAGTTATACTTCTAGATAGTTAATAGTGTTCTGAACTGCTTGCCTTCAACAAATTAAATTTAAGTGTGTTTCACAATTACATATACATTTCAACAAACATAAGCTTTTGAATCCTTTTTTTTTAGTGGATTGTGCAGTCAACCTGTCAAGCAACCAACTTATTTGCATGTCCAAGTAAAAAAGGCCTTGTCACTACGTGATGCTCAATTTGTTAAAGGCTTCCAAATTTTATCAGGATTGGGCTTCTGCTTCACTTGGCCCTTGCTATTGCAAACCTCTTTCTAGTTCTTTTACATAGATACATCATTCTCAAAGTGATGGATATTTTATACTTTCCTGTTTATTTAGTTTGAAGAAGACGAAAAATAGCTGCCTAAACAGCTATCTTTGGGCAATACAAGATAAAAGTATGACTAATTATGGTGTGTTTTTGCTTTGATATTCATCAATAGCTTCCCATTCAAAAAATCTGAAATGGAAGAGGAGCATGCCCATGCCTTAATATTCAGAAGGTTCAAGAAACAAATTAAGGTTTTTATTTATTTGGGCTATATGGCCTGGGGAAAGGAATTAGGAGTTCATTTTTTGGTTCTAATTGAACCATTTGGACAATCACCAGGTTTGGGGGGGGGGGGTGTTTTATGTTGTATAATATCATATTCAATAGCTTTATTCAAGCACCATTTAAGTACATGGGATTATCATCTTGCTCTCATGTCTTGTTTTTCCTATTCAAATTGAAATGTAGAAAAGACTTTCTATTGTTTGGACAACCTGTTGTGATGGTTTATGTCTGAGATACTCTCTGACTGGAAAACAATGTCGCAATCTGCATATTATAAATGAACTTCATGGGGATCTCTTTGGCCTTTCTTACCACATCTAGTGGACTCTGCACCAGTGTCAAGGAATTGTAATAGCAGTATATCACCTTCATGGTTGAGATCATTTTTGAACAAGTTCAACATTTTGAGCTCATTTGAAAAAGAAAAAAAGTGTTTGCTTTAGCTCCTTTGGATGTTCAGTGGAGCATGTACAAAATAGAGCTAACCTTCACTATGTGTATAATGCCCTTTTTTCCAAAGTATAAGCTCGTTATAGACTTGTAGTTATAACAACTCTTCTCACTGTGTTATCTTTTTCTTAGGTCCCAAATTTGTATTCATGGGTTGCAGTGGTGATTACTGTATTACTATTTTTAAATTTCAAGACATAATTTATATGAGCTTAACTGTTACAATTGTGTCTTTTCTAAAAAATTTTGAAGGTTAATACTTGCGTAGTTGAGACCCTCTTGAATTATCCTAGTTTACAGTCTGAATCAGGGCAGAACTTTATTGAACTGGTAACTTAGTATTTTTGTTTCTGGGTCACAGGTAGCTAATAAGTTACTTTGTTTGATCTAACTGACAAAAAGTCAATGTTGAAGCCTTGCAGTTAATGTTGCTTTTTGATTGTTGAGATATTATATACCTTAAGTTACTGATACTTGTACCCGATAACTACTGATGATGCTACTGCTTGGTTTTCAGCCACCACTTAAAAGTACGGCTAAGCGTGTGACAAAGAAGATGAAGAAATTGCAAGAGTTGGAGAAACGCTTAAAAGAGAAGGAATTTGAGCGAGCTTTCTACAGGGAGTTCTGGCCAGATAATGTCTGACTCACATAACTTCCATGAAATGCTTTGAAGGTTTTAGAATGTTATTTGAAGTTCCCACTGTGATCTTGAAGCTGAAGGAAATGAAATGCTTCAAGTCTTGATTCTTTATACGTCTATGCTACAAATACATTAGATCTCTAGTGTCCTCTGTCTTACATGTATGGGAAGATTTTTTTTTTTAAGTTCCTATTGTAGTTGTAAATATGAAAAGCTTTGTCCCATTCTTGCCAATCGTTGGATAGAACACTTTACTCGTGTAGTGTAAATTCATAATTCAAAAGAATCGTAGTTTCAGTCTTTCATATGATATACTCGTTGACAGTAAAAGTCAATCTGCATCTTTTCTAGCATTGTGGAGCTCAAATGGAAATTTTCGTTGGCTTCTTAAGCTGCCATCAGCTGGCTAAAGGTTCACTTTGGTCCACTGGTAAATTGTGCTGTACTGGTTCTCTTCAATTTGTTTAGGGGTTCCGGCTTTCTTCCTTTGTTGTTCTGATGTTTTCCTAGATATCGAAGGGTGCCCAAGCACGTAGGGGAGAAAACTGGGCCTGTTAGGAAACTGGTTTTCTGCATCATAGGGATCGCAACGGAGTGGGTTTGGGGCCCTGCCCCGAATCCGTCCCATTGCCAAAAAACTCTCTCCACCCCCAGCCCTCCCTGCTTCTCTCCGAATCCGTTTGTGGATGATAATTTGAATTTTTTTTGGATGTTTTTATTCAATAGATCAAAGTTAAATTCAAAAAACAAAATAAAATATGCAGTTGAAGAAAGTGAAAAATAAAAAATGGAACAAGAAAAGTGTTAAAATAAAACGCTATGAAAAATTAAGGGTCTTAATTAGATTGTATAAATAACACCTGAGAATATTCATAGAACGCGTAACATGTCTATACTAGATACCAACAAGGAATTTGATATCTCCAAATTAATGTCCTGTTTCATAATTTGATTAGCGAGATGCTTGTAAAGAAGTTGGAGTCTAGGAATTTTATGCCTTCTAGGTATGGGAATTCTAGACTTCTTAACTAGGCAAGGAAGATTTTGAATAAAATGTTAGTGAAGCACGTTGTTATCTTCGAATGCATTGATCATCAGATAGGCCAAATTTGTTAGGTATAGTGAAGTCTTGAGCTTTTTGATGATATGTAGAGAGGAAGAGTGAAGCCTAACAATTGTGCAATGGTGACTTTACTGTCTACTTGTGTTGGTATTGGAGTTTTGAACAGGACAAGTGGGTTCATGCTTGGATAGAAATGGGATAAAAGTCATGTTTAGTTATCAAACATTCTAATATTATCATCATTTGATTATATACTATATTACATTTATTTATATTAATAAATTGAAGGGGCAAGAAAAATTCTCCCCTGTCCCTACCCCCGCTCCTGCTCTCGCGGTGTAAGTGATAAAATTAAAAGAGGTTCAAAATCACGAAGCAAATATGTAGAACCCAAAATATTCACCAAAAATATATAGCAAATATATTTCATAAAATCAATATACGAGAGAGGCAATTTACACACATACAGGTATGTGTGGGAGAAGAAGAATAAATATAAAAAATAATATATTAATCACACACTATAATAACAAGCCTCTAAAATCTTTCTTCCTTATCAACTAAACACACTAATATGACTCTCTATTTATACATACACTAGTTGACTTCATAAACAGGTCTTACAACAATAAAAAAATTTTCTAATAAGATACTAATTTCAAAACAATAAAACTGCCATAACTTGATTCCAATATAATTACGAAAAATCTTAACTTGACTAAAACATTATTAAATAATAATATAAAAATTTTTAATATTGAGACTTGATTTAATATGCCAACAAAATAAAGTTCAAGGGGCATGCATGCGAGACTCGCAGAAAAACTCAGGGAATGTAAGGACATGTTTGGATTACTTGTTTCCATCGGAAAATATTGTCGTTTTCCGTGATCACATTTCCCTATCATCTTTTTCTTTTACATATATCAAATCGCTATAGTAATTTTTTCATAAAAAATGACGAAAAATGCAATCCAAACACAATCTATTTTTGCTGCAAATGGACTCTGATGAAAAGGATTTCAAATAGCAGTTAGCTTCTACGTTGAGACTGTGTGGAGGATGACGGACAGCCCATCTGATTATTGGTGCCGCAGCCTCTCGTGAACTTTAGTCAGCTTGCCTTTAACTTTTCTGAGCCGGCATCGCATCGATAAAGGAAAAAAAAATAATTACAACACACTGCTAGTGCTAGTTTTTAATCTTTTTTTATTTATTAAAATGATAGATTTTTATTGATTGAGAGCTAAATTGTATAATTCTTGAATAAAGGCTCGTTAAACTTTGCAAACGCGTATTAAGGCACCGAGGAAGTCCAGCATTCCTCATCTTATATTAAACTAACAGCATAATTGAGCATTATTCTACTTCTTATACTATCTCATTTGACGAGAAAATAAATGAGCATTTCAAAAACAGCAATGTTAATGTAGGGATGTCCTCCATTTGACTTGCTTTCCACAATACAGTTGAATTGCCTTTCTTTCCATCAACTCATCCAATTCCGTTTCCATCAAACTTCCCCAGCTTAGTTTTTCTTCATCATACATTGTCCTAGCTCAATCTGCCGCTAGTAATATCTGACTGATAAAATTAGTGAGATGGGTCAGTCTGCTTCTGCTGCTTCTTCTTTTAGTAGCTCTTATGCACCTGGAAAGTTACCAGAAGCTTTGGAGGAGGTGGAGAAGCTATTGAGTAAGCTAGAGAGTCAGATTGAGAAAAGGAAGTTCTTCAGTCTCACGGTTCTTCTGGATCAACCTGACAGCAGCATGTTGAGCACTCTCAGGGATAAAATCAAAAAATTCCGAGTGGAATTTGGATTCCTGAAAATGTTTTCCAATATGGTTGACTTGTTGAGCTATGGGATTTGGTTTGAGTTGGCACATCTCCCCAAGATTGAAGCTGGAATGGACGAGATAGCCAGGAACTTTCTGATTGCTAGCAAAAAGTTTGATAAGGTTTCCAAGCTGATCCTTGTAATTACCAACTTGTTGGAAAAGATGGAGCTCTTGAAGCCATTAGTTGAAGAATCCTGTGACTATTTGGGGACGAAACACTTCCTGGAGGTGAAGCAAAAACATCCTTCCTGGGATAATCATTTTCATTGGGATAGTTTTCTCAGATCTGTTCAAAAGAATCTGCAGACACTATTAGAGAAAGCTGCTGACTTGCAGCAGCTTGACCCTCTGCCTCTGATTGCACAAATAAAAGCTTTCCAGGAGAGGCTAAGTTATCTGGCCAATTTCTTTGACCGCGTGTCGATTGCTTGGACTCGCAACGCTTATCTGAAGTCTCTGAGGATTCATGTTGGAGCTCCAACCATTCGAGCAGCAAATTTGTCTTGTTTGTGCTGGCTCAGGGGGAGCAAAATGGATCAACATATGGCAGAAGAAATGGCCACTGCCTTTTCAAATCTGCAACAGAAGCTGGATCCTGTTTCCTCTTCATTCCTTGACACGATGCTCCGTTTCCTGGGCACTATCAGGCGTCATGGTGATATTAATTACCCAGTAGACATGTTTATTAATCAGCTTCTCGGTATAGATAGGGAATATCCCTTCTTTTCTGAGTTCAGTGACCTGATAAAATCTTTCATTGAAGCACGAGATGGGCACAATAAGCATGTAGAACCGATCTTGCCAGATATGGCAGTGGTGTTTAGGCAGGCAGGATCTCTCGAGGTCCTGGACTCATTGAGCATAGAAGGAGGTGGAACCGCTGATCTGGTGCATTTCAAATTGGTTGCATTACTTCGTCTTCTCAGAGCAGAGATTGTTATCATTGAACTCCTAAGCCATGAGGACTTCACCATGGAAAGGACTTCTCAATTACTTTTCCAGGATGCGCCCATACTCGACAAAATCATGAGAGGGCAAGTTGGGTTTCTTTCTTTGAACTCCAAATCCCTATATCACAAATCTGCTGATCCACCAGAAGATAAGATGGAATTCTGGAAACAAGTCTATATGCTATCAGGCGAAGTAGCTAAACGCCTGCGATTGCTACCATTCTCCTTCAAAGAAGGAAAACTCCCAAGGTATGGAGTGAGGAGTAAGCTTCTAAAGTGGCTTACTAGCATTTTGGTTTTCAAGGCAAAGGCATATTTAATGGATCTACTCAACTGTAACAATAGCAGTTTGGTTCTCCTAGTGAAGGATGATGTTGGAACACTTGAATCCCTTGTCGCGTCAATCCTACATATGCCCAAGAAATTCATCTTTGTGGACCTTGAGAAAGTCACGGAGGATGAAATACTCGTCTTGATGCTTACTGAATCAGTGGCTAGGCAGGTACTATCTTTCTGTCATTCATTTCATGCCACTCAATTCACAGAAGGTGTGATGGAGTTGCGAGATCAGCTTTCTGGTTTGATAGAGATAACCAAGCAATTAATTAGTGAGATCGATGTCCAACTTCCACTTATTAAGTTCCCAAAGACTAATGGACTCGGCTTTCTTGATTTTCTATTGATAAGGTTAAGGGAATTTCTGAAGTATGAATCAGGTTCAATTTTTGTTGAGCAACAAAAAAGGGGTTTTATGAAGCATAAGTCTGGTTCGATTGGCTTTGTTAAGGAACACATTACGGTGATCCTATCAAATTTTGGATTCTTGAGATCTTTCCTTGGGCAGCAGGACTTCGAGCAACAAGAATTGAGAGAAGTTGGCATACTTGTAGCAGATGCGGCTTATAGAGTGGAACTTATCATTGACTCAATTGTGTTGGGAATTGGATCTCATTGGAAAAACTTGTCCTGGCTTTATCATGTCTCAGAAAATATTGGACATATTAAAAAGCAGCTCACAGAATTTGAAGAGGAGGCCTGTAATGTTGGAGCTGGGAATTGTTCACAGACCATGGGGTGTGAGATTTCACAGACTAGCGCCTTTGAAATCGCTGAAAATGTAGCAGTACAGCAACAAGTGACAGTTGATCGACCTACAGCAGGATCTTCGCAGGGAGACATGAGGTGTGAGGTTTCACAGACTAGTATCTCAGAAATTACTGAAGATGTGGCAGTACTAAATGATCAGCAACAATTGATAGTTGGTGGACTTATGGGAAAATCATTACAGAGAGCTGTAGGGTGTGAGATTTCAGAGACTAGTACCTTTGAGATTAGTGAAGATGTGGAGGTACTAAACAATCAACAAGAAGTGATAGTTGATCGACATACAGGAGGATCATCGCACAAAGTGATGGGGCAGGAGATTTCACAATACAGTACTTTTGAAGTTACTAAAGATGAGGCAGTACTAAATGATCAGCAACAGGTTATGGTCGATCGACTGACAAGAGGATCATCACAAAGAAACACGGGGTTTCATAATTCATGGACTAGTAAATTTGACACTAATGAAGATGTGGTGGTACTAGATGATCAGCAACAAGTGATAGTTGATCGACTTACAAGAGGATCATCACAGAGAGATATAGTCTCCATTGTTGGAATGCCAGGAATTGGCAAAACAACTCTTGCCAATAGAGTGTTCCACAGTCCTGATGTAGTTTATTACTTCCATGTTCGTGCATGGTGCTGTGTTTCACAAGTGTACACAAAAAGAGACTTGCTGCTTGGAATTTTACAGCACACCATTGAGCTCACAGATAGCATTCTGATGATGACCAATGAAGATTTGGAATTCATGTTGTATAAAAACTTGAAAGGACGCCGTTATCTAATCTTTATGGATGACGTGTGGAATATTGAAGCATGGGATGACTTGAAGAGCTCATTTCCAGATGATGTAAATGGAAGTAGGATTCTGATGACAAGTCGTTTACTTGATGTTGTTTCAAAAGTCACTCTGGAAAATGATCTTCTTCATCTTCGTCCACTCTCTGAGGAGGAAAGTTGGGAGTTACTAAAAATGAAGGTATTTTCTAAAGAAGGCTGTCCCGAGGAGCTACTGGAAGTTGGAAAAGAAATTGCTAGAAATTGTAAAGGACTACCGCTTTCTATTGTTGCAATAGCTGGTCTCCTACAAGGGGAACACATGAAACCAGACTCGTGGAAACAAATTGCAGAAAGTTTGAACTCAATCATAGTTATTGATCCACAAACAAGGTGCATGGACATCTTAGAACTGAGTTACAAGCATCTTCCAGATTATCTGAAAGCATGTTTTCTTTACTTGGGAGCATTTCAGGGGGACAAGGAGATTCCTGTCAGGAGATTGATATGGCTGTGGATGGCTGAAGGTTTTATACTGAAAAGGGATTCAAGGAGCTTAGAGGATCTTGGCGAGGTTTACTTGAGAGATCTGATCGGTAGAAGCTTAATAACAGTTGCCAAAAGAAGATCAAATGGTAGTGTCAAAACATGTGGAGTTCATGATATGGTTCGCAATTTGTGCTTGTTGAAAGCTAAAGAAGAAAACTTTTTGAAGTTGGTAACTAATAGTGATGAGCCTTATGCTTCTTTTGATGATAATGTTGACTTCGATGATTTTGATCCTTCAAATTCCGTGATATACGAGGAACATCGACTATGCATGTCTATGAGTCGACAACACTTTGTTGTGTCAAGGCCTTCTGGCCCATATGTTCGTTCTCTGTTGTTTTTTGCCACCAATGATGCTTATCCCAGATGCCCTTATAATGTCTCATTCATTTCTGAGAACTTTGAACTTCTTAAGGTGTTGGACTTGGAGTCAATCAACATGGGTAGTTCCTTCACAGATGGAATAGATTTACTTGTTCAGTTGAGTTATTTAGCTGTTGGTGGTGATATTGACTCTATTCCATCATCATTAGCCAATTTACGGAATTTAGAAACTCTTCTTGTCAAGGGACTGAAAGGAAAGGTCGTACTACCAGATAGCATTTGGCACATGACTAGGTTGAGGCATGTTCATGTAACTAATCATGCTGCCTTTACCTTGAAAAACATGACTGGAAGTTACTATCAATTAAGTAACTTGGTCTCCCTTTCCATGCCAACTCTTTCTTACGGGGAACATGCAGAGATTATAACAAGGAGATTGCCCAACCTTCGAGATCTGAGTTGCATTTTCTCAAAATCAAGGGGCTTCTCCACAGATTGCTATCAGTTTCCAAGATTGGAAGACCTGACGCGGTTGGAGTCACTCAAGGTAGTATACCGAGGAAAGACTACTAATACAGGTGAATTTAACTTCCCCTCAAGTCTTAAGAAGTTGAGCCTATCAAATTTTTTCTTCCGGCAAGATCATATTTCAGCAATTGGTAGACTAGCAAATCTTGAGGTTCTCAAGTTACTTTCTTCAAGTTTTGAGGACGCAATATGGGAGATGGGAGAAGGGGAGTTCCCTGAACTGAAATTCTTGAAACTAGACAGCCTAAACATTGTCGAATGGAATGCCTCCTCTGATCACCTGCCTAACCTTCAGCATCTAGTCTTGCGAAAATGTGAGAATCTCAAGGAAGTTCCAATTGATTTCATGAATATCCCAACATTGCAGCTAATCGAAGTGCAACTCTGTGGAGAATCAGTTGAAGAGTCACTTAGAAGACTTAAGGAGGAGCAACTTGAATATGGAATCGAGGATTTGAAGGTCCTTATCAATCATTAGATGGGGATTTCAGATCTTCATTTTCTTTACATGGATCATTGGCGTGCTTTACATCCTATTGACAAGTAAGTGAATTTGATCTTGCTGGTTGTTCTTCCCCATTTTCACTTAAAATTGGTTGCGTACTCTGGCTATTGCCATATATTGAGTGCATCATCATTAAATTTTTACTACTGCTTTGTAGCCAATGTAACTTACACTTATGTTTCGTTTTGGAACCATAGGCCTTTTGTTTTATATTCTGTTCGCAAGTAAACACTATTCTACTGAAATCCTAATTATCAATCTTTTCCGGGTGTCTTCAACAAGTGCTCTTGTGTGATAATGTGTTTTTCTTTTTCTTGGTTTTGAAGTGACTAGTGACCAAAGGGTGAAAATCGGAGTTGTTCTAGCTACAGTGGTTTCATTGCTTTTCGGATGGCAGCTTTTGATAGTTAAAAACACCGGCTAAAGACAGAAATTTAGGCAATCATTCATATAGAAGCATAAAGCTGGGGATATGAATGGGTGGTTGAGGTCATGGCTATTGCATTTTATTGCTGCATGGATAGGTGATAGACTCGTTGAATTTCAGGAACAGTAACTCTTTAGAGTTATCTTTTGTTTCATATTTCTTTTAGAAATCTTTACATTTTTGTTATCTATTTATGAAATCTCTAAAACCAGGAAACAGGGATGCCATGACGCTTTCTCTGAATAGTTTCCATTTCAAAAGCATCACTGTCCTTGGAAGAACACGGCGTCATGATTTTCTTCGAGCTCAAGTATCTCTCTTTTCATGAAGATGCTTGAGATTAATACTTTTGACTAGGTAAATTCAACTTTGTCGCCATACAACAATGACGTATAATTTATTGCTTATACAATTTTACTAGTTACTTTCAGTTATTAGCATTCTCTATAACTTATTCAATACTGGGTTCAAAGCATCCGAAGACCTGATTTGGCTCTAGAACAGTAGTAAACCATTGAGAAACTGAAGGATACTCATTATAGGTTTAACGAAAACTGGTTGCTTTAACATGTAACTCTGGTTTAGTTCTAAACTTTGTCGACCAAGGGTTTTTCAGTTGTTTCTTTTCTCTCTCTCTGGCTCCGTATTTGCGTTGATATACATTAAACAACCGTACTTGTCCTCAACAATTTCTGCTTTGTTGACATGAATTCTGGTGCAGATGTTTGCTGCAGTTCAAGTGAAGATAAAATGCAAAGTCTCAAAAGCTCTCAAGATAAGAATGGGCAAACTCACATTGGGAAGGTCTTGGTGACGATAATCATCTTGCTCTTCTTTCCCTAGTATGTTGAACATGAAATAATCTCAATCTTGCTTATTGACTACTACAAATGCTAATACTTGTTTCACCCATGCTTAAAATAATAAGTAAGATTTTGGGAAAATTAAGGATGAAAATTACTTAACACAGCTTAATAAACCTATAAGATGCTACATTCAGTCAGCTACAATCGCCTGCTCCTGAGATTACTGTATTCTTTGACTTTATGTATGAATAAATTTATGTTGGGTTTGTTTTATCACTTTTCTGCCTAAATGTTGTTCCTAACTAGAGCGTTGATTTGTTCCTAATGTGAAATAAGCAGGCAGGAATCAGCAAGGATGGTGTGAGGATGAATGAGTGAATGCTTGGACCAAATGGAATGAGAAAGGCAGAAGAAAAGTCATAGAAGCTCGAGAACTATCCATTCTAATGAGAACAGTGGGAAGGTAAATATCACCTTCCTGGAGTTAGAGAGTTTTCAGTAGAGTTCAAAAACTATTTGTGCATTTGTCTTGTGTACGTACCTGCACCATTGTGTGTGGTTCGAGATTCATCAATTGCTTCAGTTTATGCAGAGATTAAACGGATTTTTGAAATTCATTTTCCTAATGCTCACTTGATCAAAATATTGTGCAAATAAAGAATCTCAAACAGGAAGCCGAACATATGCTGAGTTGTGCTTCTTAAAAAATGATATTGCTATGTGTTCAATGAAATAGTTATTCCTGGTAACATTAAGTGGTTGAGTGCCAACATCCAATATCAGCTGTCAAAAGATTACCTCAAGCAATTAGGAGTTCATGTAGTTGGGATCATGACAGGTGAGGTACTAACAGTTATCTTTTGTTTTCTAACAGAAGAATTTCCAGAAGAAGAGAAGTAGGGATGGCTGAATAACCAACAGCATGAAACTCTAAATGTGCTTTCTTGCACACATAATGCAATTTTTCAAACCTTGGGGGAGAGGAGGGTTGGGGGAACTGTCTGCACCTGCGATGTACCTCGGGAGGTTGTTGAAATCGTCCCGATATTTACCATGATGAACAAAAGCATATGCAATTTGCAGCAAGGCTTTCAAATCTCTCTTTAGACATCTCTGAACATGAAAGCTCACATGCCAGTTTCAGCGAAAACAAGAAGAACAACCCTTGGAACACGTCAACGAAAGAACGGAGAGGAGGAAGACCGGAAAGATTAGAGACCCCAACATCAGCATTGGCTTCCTCCCTTTCGAGTTGGATACTCCATTTAACCGGATGCAGACATCCTCGACAAGTCTACTTCGAGGAATATCGACAAGTCTTCATTAACCAAAGGTGGACTCAGAAAGCACTTCAATTCAGCAAAGTGGAGTGATGCATTCAAGTAATTAAAGAACAGACTACTCTATGAAATTCTCGTCACCTGGCTTCTGTCTTTCTGAAGCTGTTCCATTATGACAAGCACTGGCTCTATTCCTAGACTGATGCCCTGCTTTCTCCCAAACATTCCTATAAGGTTGTCATAGCGTCCCCCAGCAGCAATCGAACCAACCTGCATGACGTTGACATTGGAATCCCTTCTAAACTGCAATCAGATATACCGAAAAGGAATCTAACTCTAGGTAGCTAAAATTAAATCTGTTTTACACTTGTAACCTCTTCCTTCTAGCAAACTTATGAGCAAATTAACAGAAAAATGAACACAGAAAAGAAGATTGGGAGAACTGAAACCTGCCTTGTCAAATTGGTTCATGTCACTTAGAAGTCAATCACTCTAGAGAGAGTTGGAGTGTTGCCGCTGTGGAGCAGGAAGGCAAACAAATAGTACATCATATACAACAAAATCCAACACCACAAACAACCAGAAAAGAGGAGTATGCCAACAATAAAGAACCTGACAGGCACTTGAGGCTTCATGATCAATAAGAATAGGGCAAATTTCACTTTACCCTCATGTGGTTTAGCCTTTTTTACATAACCCCCCTATAGTTTCAAAAGCTATATATGACCCTCTCATAATTTGGATTAAAATGTCAAAGTGATAGGAATAATAATTCATAACGGAGTCAGCTAAAATGTCAAAAATACCCTTTTATAAAGTTGAAAATTATTTATTAACCAAGGGGGATTATGTGTATATTTTGAAAACTATAAAGGAGTTATATGGTGAAATATTAAACCATAAGAGGGTTATATGGTAAAATATAAAAATCATATGGGATTACTGTGTCATGTATTTATAAGGGTAATTTCGATATTTTTAGAAGTTCCGTTACGAATAACTATTTCTGTCACTTTGACACTTTAATTCAAACCATGAAGGGGTTATGTATAGCTTTTGAAACTATAGGGGGGTTACGTAAAAAAATGCTAAAGTTTCAAAAGGGGGAATTGGCCAATTTAGCATTTTTTTACATAACCCCCTATAATTTTAAAAGTTATACATAACTCCTTCATGGTTTAAATTAAAGCGTCAAAGTGACAGAAATAGTGACACAAATGTGCAATTGAATTAAACATTTTGAATTAAAGTGTCAAAATGTGACACAAATAGTGTCATTTGAATTAAAGTGTCACATTTTGAATTAGTGACACAAACTCCAAGTCTTCAGTGTCAAACATTTTGAATTAAAGTGGCACATTTGTTCTAGATGCAATTGAAACATTTGTGAATGCAATTGGCCAATTACTACTACTTCCTATAGTTTCAATTGGCCAATCTAGCACATTTGTAAAAAAATGCTAAAGTTTCAAAAATGTGCCAATTGCGTCTGCAACCTCTTCAGTTAAACCCTTCTCATTCACCTAGAGTTCTCACATTCAAACAATAAAAACTTCAAAGCCCAATATATCAAATATGAAAAAGTCAAGTACAAAATAATTGTTAACTTGGATAAAAGGCAAAAAAAGTGAGCAATAGACACTGAAGACTCCTTGAATAATGTAGAACAATCTCTTGGTTATGGAGTCAAAGGAGATGGCTTGGAGTTTGGAATTGCCCCTATATTCGGATCCTATGAGGACAACAAATCACCTAGTTTCTGATCAATCACGAAAATTTAGATAAAAAGGATTCTCTTTTAAGTTCTAACGAACAGCTACACTCATTCCATGACAGCTTTTGAGTTCATGATATTTTTCAAATCAAGTAACCATTAAAGTCTAGAAACTTGCCACATTCATATGCTTATGATTTAATGGCAGTTGATGCTTTAAAAAACTGATTGCATTTCAACCAACGATCAATCTTTTGATACTTTCAGAAAGAATAAAAAGCTCTGGACTAGCATTTCATGGCTTCAAATACATGAATCTTCTAGATTCAGATTTTGCAACTACAACACAAAGAATTAAAACCCACTGAATCTAATCAACTCAATGGTTGTTAGCAAAGCCATGCAACATGGATATTTATAAGTCATGAAAACAAAGATGTACTAAGTAGTAACATACCTGTACTTCCAAGTCCTCCGCTTGTACTAACTCATACATCCAGCTGATACACTTAAAGTTTCTTATATATATAACTGATAAACATTAAACACAGATTCCAATTCTTGAAAAATTGTTGATTCAGTGGTTTGCTCCTTCTAAATTACCTAGAAATATGTGGATGTTCCTGCAACCACGAAATTACCAACTATATATTATCATTCAAACAAAAGTCATTAAGTGCCTGAATTTTATCAAAAAACCACAGATAGGTTACTAAGCGATTACTTAAAAAGGCAAGAAACCAATCAGAGCAGGAAACAAGTAATTAGAATAAAATGGTTCAGGGCTGGATAATATGAGGGTTGACGACATGAATTTCAATATCTTCAACAGTTACTAGTCAGCCTAGATAAAATAACATAAATGAAAAAAAAAATCAAAAGTAAAACAGAAGTTGCAGGGCCATACCATTTCTCTCTTTATCTACTCAAAAGATTGTCTGTCTAATTTGTCAATGCTAGAACAGATTCAACTTCACCTACAAAAAAGTTACCAGAAAAGCCTAGTTAGATGATTAAATGGTTAAAACTTCATGTTTTTGTTAGATTTAATAACTCAATCATCAAATGGAGTTAAGTAAGAAGATATTTGGATGATTTTTGATGAATTGAAGTAATTTAAAGTGAACATGAAGTATAAAATGATCAAAGTGTGAAATGCAATCAAGTTCGAAAGAAAAAAAGTTTGACAGCTCCAATGCCTTCTAGTTTTTTGGCTATAACTCAAGCTACAAGTACTAGATTGATATGATTCTTGAACTATTTTGAAACTAAAACATAGAGCTAGAGAAATCAATTTCATAAGTTTTCATGGTGAAAAATCTAAAATATAGAGCTGCATTTTTGCTGCCAACATCTAAAATAGGGGTTTGACATATGATCAGGGTATTTTAGTTATTTCTTAATCTACAGGACTCCAAATGAGATAATTCTTAAAGCATTAGAAAGTTAACTCAAAAGTTACAACTTTTATACTTTGTTTAAGGGTTACTTCATCTTCCATTATTGAGAAAATTGCAGTTTAATTTGGTACAAAAACATAGTAGTTTCCAAAATCATCAGAAATGTGCAAACCTCAAGGGGGATGGGGGGGGGGGACAAAATGCTACCCAATCGTGACCCGTCACCAGCGTTTTGACCTAGCATATTCATATTTCAGCTGCTTTATAGTTGAAACCAGTTGCACTTCAATTTGTAGTTCTTTTCTACTACTTTTTGATCAATTTTCTGAACGGATTTCAGTTGGAAAGTGTAAGAAGCATCTTAAAGACTTTGAGAATCAACTTTTGGCAATTCCAAGAAGCAATTTGCAACAACTTTATCAAGTTGTTTAGGAGATTCGATTTTCTATAAACAGGGCCTCTTGTGAACATTTCTTACAACTTTGGAGGCTAGAGAAGCTACACAAAATGTAGTCTTTCACTAGAATTTCTTAGTTCAGTAGCTTAAGGTAGGATTAGTATAGTTTTTATTCAATCTTTGTACTAGCTAGACATGGATGAAGATTGAGAATTGAAGATGAAAAGATTGATGCTCACAAGTGATAAGGGGTTTAATCTTTTCAACTCTTTACTTCTTGTATTTGAATCTCATACTTAGTGTTAATACAAGTTTGGTATTTGTTTTCATTTTCTTCATGCTATGCTAGTTTCTATACCTAGAGGATGGACGAACTACCTATGATTGTTATGTGAGGTTTCATGGTTAAGTGAGTTATTTCTTGAGCATGTTATTTGGCACTTTTGCTATTTCAATTATGATTAATTGATCACTAATTATGATTACCTAAAGGTGTTGTATAATCAATGAAAGTTGTGATTTAACACTAGTTCATGTAAGTGTTAAACCTATGGAGTATTCTCATGGAAGTAGGGAAACATCTTTGTGGTTTTAACCATAGATTTTAATGAACATATAGCTAGTTTCTTCATCATGAAATGTGGGTAAGGGATAATTATAGGTATAGTTGGTGCATTGCCGAAAGCGAGTATCCCGTACATTAGTAAATTAGCCATAATTTCGCTAAGAAAATAAATTCAATTAACCGGTAATTTTCACTTGCAAGAGTAGTTAAGAATCTCATAACCCTGGGAATATCTTTCTTGTCATTTTTATTACTTTTGTTGTATGATAGTAGTGTAGATTTACTTGCTATAATCTAAATAATAAAGGAGTTGAATTCACACCAATAATTGACAATCTTTCCTGTGGGATCGACATCTAATATCTCTTATGCAATAATAAATGATTTATATACTTATAGAAAACGGATTATTTTGATTTACAAATTTGGAAAGAATGATTAAACCTCATCATCTTCTATGCATTCTTCTTGATCTCTCAAGACAAATATATAATAGGATAAACTAAAGGTTAGTCTAGTCTTTTCCAACTCTTAAAACGTTCTAAGATACTCCTATTCATAACTTGCTAAAGTTGTAAGCCAAGCATCGTGGGATTAGATTTTGAAACGTTATAAAAAATCAAGTTTGAGCATGTTTCCTAATGAAGTTCGGCTCAAAGATCAGGCCTATGTCCGGTCTAGGCTTATTTCAATAATCACGAAAAACTAGTATCTGAAGAAGTCCGGCCCAATATCTCTGTCAATATTCGGCGATGGACATGGGATCCACCCACAAATCCACTAGGATTGCCCGCGGATCCTTTGTATCTAGGCAGCCCTCATTTGCTTTTTGCTGGCCTTGCGCCATTGTTCTTTGCGTGATTCTTCTTGCCATTAGTCCATTTGCCCTCCAAATAAACTCTCCACATATTAAAGCAATATAAGAACATAAATGAGTATTTTTTTTATTCAAATTAAAGGTCAAATATCATGTTTAACTAGCAATTTATACAAACAAGTATACTACACACCGTGCCTTATCAAATAGCATGTTCAACTATTTTGGTTGTAGTACTTATCATGTCCAGCTGATTAAATTAATTTAAATATGTACAAGTTTTCACCTTATGATATTTTGTATTTCCACATGAAATAGGGAGAGAATTGTACGACCATACACAAGTTTCAAGATTGAAGTATTTTGTTAGCTAATACATGGTGCAGATCTTAGAATTTGACATACATGCAATTTCAAAGTAATGCTTGAATGGTACAACTAATGCTAGGGATCTTTAGGAGGAAAAAGAGTTTATCTTTATTTGCACCTCCATTGCAACATGTTAGACTAATCATGGTAATAAAGTTTGAGACTTTTAGTAGAAATGGAATTAGCCTTCTACATTACAAACTAACCAGAAGAATTGCATGAGTACTTTATTGGGCCATTTTATTAGCTACCCTTTTTGCATCAACCCTTCATATTTATTTTTTGAAAGAAACTAACTTTTTTCGTTGATTGGTTTTTGGGTAAATTAAATTTGTCTATAATTTCTTAGGAAACTTCAAATGGGGTACAAGGCAAGGATATTAAATGGAAAAGACTAGTGGGTTTTGCGTGTTACATGAGAGGAATTGAATTGTTTTTTTAAAATTACAATATAGTTGGTAGCTGAAGGAGCGGGGTACAATGGTAGAATTCTTATTAATCTCCTAATTTTGTTTTATTGTTTTGGGTTACTTTTGGCTACTCTTGAGATGGGGTCAAAACAAATTCATTCAATTGTGTTTTGATTTCGGCAGCGCATTTAATGAGGAAATAAGGTGACTGGTGCGCTACTATGTTGGCCGTGTTGTTTTTTCTTTTAGAGGTTTAGCATTCTGGTGTTTACTCTTTAAACATTTTAAATGGCAATGGAAAACCAATTCAGTGGATACTGAATTACCACATCAGAGGATAACCCAGTATAGTAGGTATTAGTAATAATTGGATTCATGGAAATTATTTCGCCAAGATCAACAACTTACAATTTTCAACACAATGGAATTCAATAATTTGCGAAGTGTTAAATAAATCAAAAACTAGAAAAGTACCTTGTAGAGAAGCTTTTGCAATGGAGGTGGAGAAAGGGAAAGCCTTTATCCATTGGAGATGGAGATAACAGCTTTCTAAGTTCAATGGATCTTCTATCTCACTTCTTATACTATTTTCTGTCTCATCTTTTATTATATTGATATTTCTCGTTCATAAACATCATATTTTAGTTCTTTTTTTGTTCCCTTCAGAAACATCATATATTGCTATTTCTCAATTTATAGTTCTTGGATCTTAAGAGAACAAAAAAAGAAGGAGAAATATGAAGGGAACAAAAACAGAACTAAAATATGATGTTTATGACAGAGAAATAGCAATATAATAAAATGTGAGATAGAGAATGACACAAGTAATGAGACAAAAGATCCATTGCGCTTGCCAACGAGAATGGCTTAGAGAATGAGATGGGAAGTGGGATAGAGAATCCGTTGTGGATTAAATCATACCCTACTGTCTAAATCTACATTGCTAATGCATTAATAATGACTTGTATTATGTGCATTGATAACTTATGCTCTTAATGATAAAAGTTGTACAGGGTATGAATTTATGATGGAGTGGTGTGGATTTAACCCCTCCTTAAATATAATCACCCACATTAATATACCATTGGTAGAGCAGGCAAGCTAAATTTTTAGCTTAAATAGTCTCTTCAAACTACTATGTTTTCCCCACACGAAGTAGACAACTAGTACTAGAAGGTTTGGAAACTTGAGAGAATGAATTTTCAACCTTGCAAGCTAATGAGCTTATTGATTACAAAGTTCATGGAGATGTATCTGTTGATAATGTTTAAGGTTTAGGGAAAAATGAATTCTTGGATTACTCTGCAATGGAGCTTTTTTTATGAGACGGATAATTCAAGAAAATGCATTGAAATTCAACATATAAAAATGCCAACCTATTTGTTGTCAATCTAAAAATAGGATAAAATACTACCCAACGTCGATTAAGCTTTTGAGTTCTTAAACTACATATGTAGTCATCCTTGAGGAATAACATGTTACAAGGACACAAGACATGCTCATGCTGACAAAGAATTCAAGAATTTATTGGGAATTCAACGTTACCTCATCAATAATTTAAGTTATTCATAATATTTTTAGACAAAGTTTAAAACTCGTAAAATGACAAATCAGATTAATTTGAAAAGCAACACAATCAACTGCTGCTTCTAGAGACAAATACAAGTCTTCAATTGAACATTTGTCGAAACAAATGACAACAATTGTTAGGAAATTAGCTTAATTTCTTTTAGGTAGAAGTTTTGTTTTGTGTGAAAGTAACTAGTTTTTTAATTGGTTTTAGTTACTTGAAGTAGTAGCCAAGGAATATTCTATTTAGTTTAGAATTAGAAGTTATTTCCTATTCTAATTCAGTGTAGGAATTAGAATTGATTTTCTATTGTTATTTAGATTTTGGCCAAATAATATTCTCTATAAATACATGAGTTGACATACTATACAAGAAACACACAAGGGCACACAAGAGGGCATCATGTAGCCTTATACATGGGATGTGAGAGAGGGTTCTTGAGAGATAAGAGATGGTATACAAGGGTTGGGTTTGGCTTCAAATTGTATTCTTATATAGGACTTTCCTCTCATAATAAATAACGGGTTTCTCTCCATGGACGTAGGCTCAATGGTGGAGTCGAACCACGTTAAATATTGTGTGTCATTTATCTATCATGCTTGTGACTTGTTCCTCATTAAATTGTTGTGTATTTGATATTTCAATAATTGTTTATTCTGCGCTTGGATCCTAACAATTGGTATCAGAGCCTGGTTGCGAGACTGGGCAATAGAGCAAAATTCGTGGTTGGATCCCAGTTAATTATTGAGATCAAGTGGATTGGTAGCTGTTACTAATTGAACAATTTAATGAGTGGTATCATTGTTTCAATGGCTTGACAAAAAGCATTGATGGTGAAGGATAGAAAGTCGAAAAGCATGGAGATGCTTGACGGTGAATCTAGGCAGATGATTCAAAGGTCAAAAAAAAGGTGGACTCCAATGTTGATTTTGGACGTAAATCGGTGGAAATTTTCTTATACCTCCAACGGTTGATACTTCATCCTGGTGGATTTTAGATTTTGGTTATGTTTTTTGGGTGGTGTGACACGTGTCCCAAAGAACAAAAAAATCTAATTTTTATTCGCCAGAAGACTCTGACAAATACGAATTTTTCGTTTTAGGTGGAGTTTTGAAAACCACATGTGGCGAGACAGTCCTGAGGATGGGAAGAAGTATGATGATTTTATCATTTGGTTGCCTCAATGGTTAGGGTTAGAACTCACAGAAGAGGATCCCGGATTGCAAATGGTGGTGAGAAGAAATCCTGCAAAGGGAGATAGTGAATTGAGATACTTTCTCGCGAGTCAACAGGAGGTTAGACTCGGAGTAACTACACATATTCATTTGTCGATTGAATCAATTTGGTGTCAGTACTGTATTGATTCGGGTGTGTAGTTCGATACCATATTATTTGGTAGTTGAAGGCAAATGATTGTTAAAAGAAATTTTCGCCAAGGTGGAGATTTATTAGGAAATTGGTTTAATTTCTTTTAGTTAGAATTCTTGTTTTGTGTGAAAGTAACTAGTTTTCTAATTGGTTTTAGTTACTTGAAGTAGTAGCCAAGAAATATTCTATTTAGTTTAGGATTAGAAGTTATTTCCTATTCTAAATCAGTGTAGGAATTAGAATTGGTTTCCTATTGTTATTTGAATTTTGGCCAAATAACATTCTCTATAAATACATGAGTTGGCATACTACACAAGAGACACACAAGGGCACACAAGATGGCATCATGTAGTCTTATACATGGGGTGTGAGAGAGGGTTCTTGAAAGATGAGAGATGGTATACAAGAGTTGGGTTTGGATTCAAATTGTATTCTTGTATAGGGTTTTCCTCTCATAATAAAGAACGGATTTCTCTCCGTAGACGTAGACTCAATGGTAGAGCCGAACCACGTTAAATATTGTGTGTCATTTATCTTTCATGCTTGTGACTTGTTCCTCAATAATTGTTTATTCCGCACTTGGATCCTAACAATAATTACATTTTTAAATTTTTTGGTAAGAAAAAGTAGGCATACTTAGAAAGAATAAAGGTTAGCAATTTTCAAGCTTGGGAATGAAATTCCCGTAAAATCTTGTGCTAAAATATTACAAATATCAGGGGTTCTATCGCTACTGCTGAGGATTTGTCAATGTTAACCACAACTTTTGATGGCAAGTGCTCCTTTTTTTTTTTTTTTTTTTTTAATGTCAAGTTCAGGAGGCTTACAAGTTTGGTGGCACGAATTAGTTTCATGAAACATTAAAAAAAAAAGATAAACTCATAAAGTGAAGTGTATCTCAAATAAAGTAGAAAATAATGAAAGGGGTTAAGTGTTACACTTTTTTAATACAGAGAGTAAAGCAGAACAAAGAGATATTTTTAGGTGATACTCTTATATCTTACGAAAAAAATAAAAAGAAAGATTTCTAATCCACACACATATGTATGTATGTATGAGGCATACCACTCTAAATTTTATTAATTAAAATAAATAAGGAGGCCACGAACTTGACCTCTAAGATATGTTAGATAAATCATAAGTAAGGAATATCATTCCTTAACAATGTTATGTCTAAAATATGGAAAACTAATCTTCATGTACTTGATTATATTCTAAATATTGGATTCTCTCATAGTTTAGTATTAAACTAACATAGCAAAGTATAAAGGTAAAAATTCGAAACAGGTCCTCACACAAAATCTTTAGTCCCTCCCCTTGCATAAGAAAAAAAATATAGAAAATCTGAGAGTTGTTTGGACAGCCATTTTTCAAAGAAAAACTGCGATGTTTTCCGTAAACACATTTTCCAATCACTTTTTTACCTTACATATATCAAATCGCTACAGTAATTTTTCTACAAAAAATCTAGAAAAATATAATCCAAACACAAAAATTTTCCATGTACATGCTATTTCTTCGTCCAAAATTTCGTATGCAATAATTCTCATTTCCATGGAATCAAGCCCGTGCTACAGGAATTGAGTAATTCACAAACTACATGACAATGATCTGCTTTTTATAGTAAACAAGGCTTCTGGGCTGAGAAAGATAATACTTGAATTAATGCTGCAACCAATTATATGTATATATTTGTTATGTTTAATTTTCAAGATTGACTTTCTCCAGCTTTCAATCAGTCCATGAATTTTTTTTTTGTGCTGAGGAAAATTTTTAGAAAAATTAAATAAGCTATGAAATTCACTAGAAAGAAATGCAAACAATTTAATCGCATTCATCGCATTTGAAAACTGGGAAAGCCATAGGGGTATACATGATCTAAATGAGACATAATATTCACTTATTAGATACTAGAAAGTTGTGTACCTGAGCTTATTTCAGATTTCATTGAAACATATTTGCTAATTTGACAATTAAGATAACTTTTGTTGCTAAATTCTTGTCTGTATCTAGATAGAGATTTCATTCAACCAGAAGAAGCAAGTGGTCGGGAAAGTGCTTCAAAAAAAAAAAAAAAAGAAAGGGAATTTAAACGAGCGCCTTTGTCTTTCATGTCCGAGTGTGTTTCGATAGAAAGTTATTTGGAAAAATTATTATAATCACAGTGTAGCACTTCTTTTGATATGATATATATGAAATAAAAAATTAATTACAAAAATGAAAAACTGATTGAAAATTATTTTAGAGATGCAATTATTTTTTTCATTTTGTTGCCTTTTGCAGACACAATTGCAGGCAGCAACCATTCCTGATGGTTAAGGATGGTTGCCCAAAAAAAAAAAAAAAAGTGTAAAGCCCATATCATATGGAGTATATCGTTTTTTAATGTCATGATTGGGGTTCACAAAAATTACTCTTTGTTATACAGTGTTCAAATTGGTTTAAAATAACTGAATAGAAGACTTAGACCCTATTTGGATTGCTTTTTTTTTTTTTTTTTGGAAAAAATTTCTTATTTTCAGGAATAATCCATTTACATACTTTCCAATAAACTTTTTATATCAACATACATCATATTCTAGAAATATTAAAGTAATTTTTTTTTTCTCAAAATCTCTTTAAAAAAGGCAATCCAAACAACTTCTTATATTCTGTTCAAATGCATAAAATCGTTCTAGAACAGTTAAACTGGCAATCATCACGGCCTCGCTCCCAGTTTTTTTTTTATTTAAAAATGTTTCCTCTTAACATGTAACTCAATCAAGCGCAACGCGGGTTGTCAAATCAAACCTCACCCGTCTGGTATTCACACTTCACATTCACATTTCGCTACGGAATAGACCTTCGAAATAGAGGGTTAAGAGCCTTTGTAATTATCTATAATGTCGCTGGCATCATGATAAATGTACACCGATACCCCTATCAACTTGAGGATCCTATGGTCAGTCAATCTCATGAAAGGTCAACCGATACCCCTATCAACGCGCAACTATTTGTTTGAAAAAGTATGAAGTATTATGGAGCTTGAGGGTGCTACGGTCAATTAATCTCATAAAAGCTTGAACCCCACTCTATTAATGTGCAATTGTTCTCTGTAAGGTGTAATGCAGAGAGAGTGGAAGACAGCAAAAGAGTTCGAGGAAGAAAAGAAGAAAATAAGGAGAAATTTTCAGACTGTTTGGATAGAATATTATTTGAAATAAATATTATAATATTTTTTGTGATTTAATATATATAAAATAAAAAAAATAATTAAAAATATAAAAAGATGATTTGAGAAATGTATTTATGATGCAAGTCAAGTATTATTTGGCAAAAATGACCTATCCAAACATAGAACCACAAAACATTCAACAAATATTTTGATACTCATAACTTCTGGATTCATAAGTGAAGGTGTTGAAGAACCAGAACAAAATTAAATAAATAAATAAATAAAAATACCAATTCTTTTTTCTCTCATCTACCACCACCACCACCCTCCTTGTCCACTCCTCACTGCTCCACCGTCACTACCCTCTTCTTCCTCCTCTCTCCTCCCTCTCCCTTCCCTTACTTCCTGCCCCTCCCTCCTCCCAGAGAACAAGAATTCATCCTCACTTTACGGTCTAGTAAAGACATATAGTGGATTCTCATTCATAAACAGTACACATACGATTGAAGGATTTTTGTTTGGTGAGAAGTACATTGCGATAGCTAATACATATAACTTGTTCAAACTGACATCTAATAGAGTTGAAGTATTAATAACCAAATCTTCAATACTTATTCTGAAACATATCCAGCACCTTGGTCTCCAAGTCCTTGACAGAATATTTGATGTACTCACTCACACGCTTCGCTTTGTGTACTCGGCTTAGCCGCTCAAGAAAGTGATTATAGGCCGGAATCAGCTTAGCCAATATGCATTCAAGAAGTTTCATCCGCAGCTGCTGATCTGGTACTATCCATCCTTCTTGAGCCTGAAGAATATCTTCAAACATATGATTGAAGGTCTTGAACTTTTTTTTCACAGCTCTTGTAGACCTTCCAGGAAAGAAATCACAATTCAAATGTGATTTTAATCCTTCACCCTTTAAAAAAGTGCAGACTTCGCCCCAACTTCTACGGAAATAATCAGTCTTTGCCAGCTCCACTTTTTCTCTTAATTTCATCTGCAGGTGAGTGCCAATAAGTTCTTCCAACTCCTTGGAACTTTTAATCTTCTCAGAAACAGAGTTAACATTGTTCATCATGAACAAACAATGCAGAGATTCTTGTCCATAGAAGTTGGACTTGAATTTCAAGTTCTGCAGGAAAAACTCGATAACTCGAGTAAGATGCCTCTTTAGGAAAATTAGCCCTTCATCCATTTCACGTGAACCCGGTATTTCTGGAGGATCTTGGTCGTCATTGGAACCTTGGGGTCTAGCCACCAACTCAGTTAAGGATTCCCTGTGAACATAAATCAGGTCAATGTGATGAATTATGTACTTAGTTAAGGGGTGAATTCCTCCTCCAGGTAATGGCCTTGTCGAAAGCTCACGAAGAACGTGTTTCTCTGTAACAGAAAGGACGTTTGCCATTTGCTGTTTCAGTCGGAGCATAATCTTAGTGGCAAAATTGCAGATGGTTTTCGCTAGGCATACATCTTGGTCCAAATATGCCATCAAATGTGGAATTAGATTGGTTAGTTCATGATATAAGGGCAACAAAATGTCTGGTCTCTGGGGCAATCGGCCCCTGGCTAATAGAGAGTCTGGAAACTCAAGCAACTCAGCAGCAGTCCCTTCTATTATGTACACAAAACCGTTAGCAGCAGAATCCTCGAATGATCCCAGATCTCCGAAAATTTGCTCATAGAAACACTTCTCTATTCCAAAAATGGTGCCTACGCAAATCTTGGCTACTTGTATCCACCGTTGGGTTTTCTCACTCAACTCATCCGAGCACGTAAAAACACAGACGGTCCCTACCTTCAATTTCTCACGGAGCCTCACATATACCAGGTTGACTACATCCTTTCGATGCTCGGTATACATCTGAACACAATCAGCCAATTCATTTCTGGAGCTCAACGTTGCTGCAATACACCTAAGAGTTTTTATACCTTCTTCACTAAAGACTGCGTGATGGCCCTCGTAGTCTTCGTAGTGCAATGTGATGGTGGAGCTATCTGTAATGGAAGCTGAAAGATACACTGAATTATTCGAAGTCTTCAAGAATTGATCTGCACCTATGGTGTACTTGGGGTTGAATAACACGTCTAAGAAAAGATGCTTGAGGTGCGAAAACGGGATTTGGGATTTGTTATCACTGTGAATTGGGAGTATATCTTTTGTGGAATTCATACTTGGGCGGGTGGAATCAAGGGCCCAATGTCTCGGTACTGTAATTATGTCTCTTGACTTTGCTAAAAAGTTGCAGGAGGGGCTGCGGAAATGCCAGTTCGGAGAAGTGCTTAGGAAATACAAAAATGTGGTTGGAAATTGTCATCAAAAGAAGGAAGGGAATTGGACATGGCAGACAACAAACAAAGAGCATCAAAATTGCTGTTGGGCGATATCTCTGTTGTATGCAGCAATTTGTATACTGAAGATTGCAGAGAGAAAAAGCGTGGTGTGGGAGTCTGAGAGAAAAGAGGAGGTTCGGTTTGGGCTGGGCTTGGGGGGATTTTGGGTGAGGGCAAGAAGAAGATGGTCAGAGTAAGGTGGGATGAATGCCAACGGAGGAGCTGCTGCTTGGAAGCTTCTGATGGGTGGTTACTGTGTGTCTGCGTGTTTTATTTTCTTCCAATTTTCGTTTTTAGTAGTAGAGCATACTGCATTGAGTGCAGGAGAAAGAGCCAGGAAAGTAAGCCAGCCGGGTTCCAATTTTCGTTTTCAGTAGTAGAATATAGTACTACACCGAGTGCAGGAGTAAGAGCGGAGGAAAGCAAGTCATCTGGGTCCGACTAGTAAACAGTATACAGAGGGAAGTAATCGATCAAGTCTTCTATTAAAAAAAAAAAAAAAAAGAAGAAAAAAAAAAAAAAGTCTTCTAAAGCCAGAATGACTAAAGTACGTATTCTCGGGTTCCATGCTGGACCAGTGGATTCCTTCCAAACGTCCTAATTTTTTGTGGAATAGTTGGGCAGTAAAGCAGGAGTCTGGCTCCAATGTTCCAAGAGTAGATTGGGACATAGAAATAAAAATCAAGGAATTTTCATCGAACTTGCTCGAAGGTCATGCAAGTTTCACGTTCCTTATGAACTGCCAAATCGGAACTCACAATGGTGATAGAAATTGTCTTCACTCAGTTTAAAGAAATCACAGAGAATGAGAGACTCACCTTGAAATGTATGGAAGAATTGGCTTTTGGATTAACATCTCTCTATAATTCTTTTGCAGCTGATGAAATCATTGGAGAACCTATGAATAAAATTGGTCTTTGGCTATCTGAAATGCTCAAAAAGGTTCAGGTTTTGAAGGCAAAGCGTGAAGAGCTTTATCTTCAAGTCCCAATACTAAATTTCCCCAAGAATCCTGCACTATGCTTCATTGAGTTTCTACAGCAAAAATTAAAACAGCAGCTGAAGTCGAATCGTGATTTAGTCGAACATTTGACCCATCATATTCAAACCATTTCTGAGGACCAGTAATACCTCACGTGCATGCTTTGCAGGTGAATATATTTTTCCAAAATATAAAACCTTTAATATATTAAATTTTGTGCAAAACTTTGATTATTAGCACAATATAAACTAAGAAATTGTATAATGAACAAAATTAAACAATTGGTAATTGTACAAAAAGTTTATTGTGTACAAAACAATTAAAAGTTTATTGTGCATTCTATAATTATAAAAACTCTGAACATGGATGATTATCATATTTAAACTAAGTTATTGGTATAATATTGACTAAAAAACTATATAATAAGCAAAATTAAGCATTGCTAATTGTAGAAAATGTTTATTATATACAAAGCAATTAAAAATTTATTGAACTCTGAAGATGGAAGATTATCATGTTGCATATTTTGCTTGGATTGTGATAGTGAGAAGAGGAAGTTTTCTATGTTCTATCAAATCAGTGTATACAACAAAACCTGAGTAAAATACATACTAAGACGTTATGATTTGGATACAATAAGTTTTTATCAATTTCAGTAGTTGTAACCTTTTTTGCTATATTTTTAATAATTAAAGATAATTTTTTGAAGTTTTCTTAGACAATATGATATAATATAGTGAATTTAATCATCAATTTAACCTTTTGTTTGCTCATTAACTGTTTATAATCTTTTGCTTTTTTATTAATTATGATTTTCTTCTAAACCAATATGTATATAAAATATAGTTAACTTTAATTATCACACATAAGAATATAATAATTGGAGATGAAGAAAATGATTGATCAATATAATTGTAAGTGGGCAATTTTTAATTTTAATTACCAATATTTTTGAGATGTAATTTATTGAAACTTTTCATTTTTCTTATTAGTGCTATGATTGAAATACAAATAACTTTAATTAAAACACATGAGGATAATTTAAATATAACAAAAATTAAAATCAAAATATGCTTACACTTAGACTCCCTTGCCCAGACTCATTATACTTTTTATATACTCCCTCCATTCCAATAAGTTGCTCATGCTTTGGGAATCCCACGTTTTTTCAGCAGTGCTCAGATTTCAAAAGGTTATGGGTTATGTCCCAAGAATGCCCTGCTTGAATTAGCTATGTAGCCTGACCTGTTGCTCCATTCAAGGTAGGATAGAGTGGTGATAAGATTGTGGGACCCATACCTATAATATGTTTTCAAGTTCTTTTGGCGAGAGTGCAATGCATGAATCCTGCTAGTTCTAATCTAACACGACACTCACACACCATCAAATGGAAATTCTCTATTTCATAGGGGAACTTTGGAGCCCACTAAAATAAAAGAATCTTGCTGTAAGATTTAAGGGCATCAATGGAAATTGGTGAAAGTTTCTATTGCCATTATTGGCAAGTAACACTAATTTTGGGACGGATCGAAAACGAAAATATGACACTTCTATGGAACGGGAGGGAGCAATGTTTTAAAAACCGGACCGTTAATCGAACCGGTGAAGTGAAAGGGTCGAGGTTCAACCGGTCGGACCGGTTCAACCTCGGTTCAATGAATTTTTTAAAAAATAATTTATATAAATATATATGTGTACAAAATAAGACATGTAATGGATAATTTAATACTTTATATGATGAAAAGTTTACTATTTTTGAATAACTTGGATTTTTAAAAATAAATTTTTTAAATTATAAGTTAAAACAAATAAATTTCATCTCAATTTCAATTATATCTACCAAAAAAATCTTAAATATAATCCAAAAATATCACAATATTTGAAATTATACAAAATTCACGTCTATGAGAATTTAGACATTGTGAACTTAAATTTTAATTTACATTTTGGAATTTAAATTTACAATTTAAAAAAGGAAATTTGGAGTTCGAAGAAAATCAAGAGAATTGAAAATAGAAATGCAAATTTGATAAGAAACAAAAAAATTAGATAAAAATGAGTGGTTGTGGTATTAAATAAATTGGGTTAAAGAAAAATAATTCTTTTTTAACTTTTTTAAATTTAATGGACAAAAACAAAATTAAAATATGGAAGAAAACATCAATAAATTAAAAATAAAGAGGTTTGATTAAAAAATGAGTGGTAAAAGAAAAGATGATAGAGAGAGAGAGTGCGTGTGTGTGTGTGTGTGTGTTGAAGATTAAAAAGAAAGAGTCATGAAAGGATGATATTTTGTGAAAAAAATGGAACAAAAGAAATATGAGTGTTTGTTTTATATAAATAAGTTATCAAAAAAAACTAATAAGATGTGATAGTGCAACGGTTACTACATTGGTCTTCTATTACAAAGGTCTTGAGTTCGAATCTTGATAACTACATTTTGCAAAAAAAAAAAAAAAAAAAAAAAAAAAAAAGAAAACTCAAAAACCGGAAATAACCGGTTCAAATCTGGTTCAGCGGTTTAGCGGTCCGACCGATTTTTGACCGGTTTCTTGACAAAGTCAAACCTGGCATTGAATCGGACCGGAGCCATGGCCGGTTCGCGGTTCAACCGGTCGAACCAGCCGGTCCGGTCCGGTTTTCAAAACACTGGGAGGGAGTAGTAATGATTTTGAATTCTTGGTATCTTATTTAATTGATTTCATAGAGAAGGACATAGAGAATCAAGGATTGAAGGAACTTTGTACACGTCTTATTCATGTGGCGTATGAGGCAGAGTCTGTCATTGATGAGTCGGCAGTCAAAAATGGTGATTAGTGGAACCAATATCTGTGGCTTTTTCACATCTCAGAAGAGATCAGACTCATTAAGATTCAGGTCAAAACATTTCAAAGCAAGGCCTTTGATGTGGGAGTCTAGAATGTTGTGCAGGCTACAAGGCACGAGATTCCACAGACTCGAGCCACTGGAACTGGTGACGATGTGGTGACTCTCAATGATCAGCAGAAGGCAAATAGTTAATCGACTTACAAGAGGATCACTGCACAGAGATGCTATCTCCATTGTTGGAATGCCTAGAATCGGTAAAACAACTATGGCTAACAAAGTGTATGATGACCCTGAAATTGTCGGGTACTTCCATACTCATGCATGGTGTTATGTTTCACAAGTATACACCAAAAGAGACCTCCTGCTTGAAATTTTGAGCCACATTATTCAATGGAAGGTGAAGATTTGGAATTGCTGTTGTGTCAAAGCTTGGGGAGAAATCGGTACCTTATCTTTATGGATGACATGTGGGATATTGGGGCATGGGATGACTTACAGAGCTCTTTCCCAAATGACCAAAATGGAAGTACAATTTTGATAACCAGTAGTCTCTCTGATTCAAAGTCACACTGGAAAGTAATCTTTTTAATCTTCGTCCACTCTCTGATGATGAAACGTGGGAGTTACTAAGAATGAAGATATTTCCTAAACAATGCTGCTCTGAGGAACTATGGGAAGTCGGAAAGGACAATGTTAGGAACTGCCAAGGGCTGCCTCTTTCATTTGTTGCAATTGCAGGTCTCCTTCAAGGGAGAAACATGAAACCAGAATCATGAAACAAATTGCGCGTAGTTTGATTCCACTCATTACCAGTGATCCTCAGACACGATGCATGCAAATCTTAGAACTGAGTTACAAGAATTTGCCAGATTGTCTCAAAGCATGCTTTCTTTGCCTTGTAGTATTTCAAGAAGACAAGGAGATTCCAGTTCAAAATTTGACATGGCTATGGATGGTGGAAAGGTGTTCGCACAAAAAAAAAAAAAATGCGGACAACGAAAGTAATTTTGACACATAAAAATATGTGGAAAAAGGAGGAGAACAAATATTTAATAAACTCTCAATAATTTAATTGATTCAAAACTCAACAATAATAACATTAAGTCGTAGCCTTCGCTCACGGTAACTTTCAAATCACAACTATTGGACTTTCTCTCAAACTCGCTCTCTAGATTCAACTCAACTCCAAGTAATAACTTAGTAAACTGACAATATTTATAGATTTTAAAACTTCCTAAAACAAATACAACTATAAACCAAAACTTACTTAGAAACTAATTTTAGATTTCCTAATCTAATATAGAAACTAAAATAATAAGATCCCAAAAAGAATTAGGAAACTAAATACTAAAATAGATTGGTTTAATTTCCTTCATTGCCTTCCTTAAACCAAACACTTGATGTTGTTATCTCCAATGCCATCACAAGTTTAAATTTCCATGAAAAATTCAATTGCTATATAGATGACGTGGAACTCCAACTTGTAATTGATCTTCAATTTCATCTTCATGTGCGGTAGTGGACAAAATTTGTATTTCTCGAACAATTTCTTGGCGTGATCACTTTTGTCAAAAAGTCAAACATGTTCACCCATGCTTCATTGCATACTCCATAGTTCAATTCATCCATGTCGATCAAGAAGACTTCTTGAAATCACGAAATCATACTTTTCACTGCCAAAAATTTCAATCATGATCCTAAAGCTTGCAGGATTGGTAGTTAAAAGAAATTTATCGTGTACAGTTTAAATTTCTTTTTGTGTACAGTTTAAATTGTTGGAATGGCAGGAATAGGTAAGACAACCCTGGTCAATAAAGTATATCATGATCCTGAAGTTGTATATTACTTCCACATTCGTGTAATGTGCAATGTTTCACAAGTGTACACAAAAAGAGACTTGTTGCTTGAAGTTTTATGGCATATTATTGAGCTTACAGACAATATCTTGACAATGACCAATGAAGATTTGGAGTTGGTTCTCGATAAACACTTGAAGAAAAATCGTTATTTAATAATTTTGGATGATGTGTGGAGTATCGGGCCATGGAATGACTTGAAGAGCTCATTTCCAGAAGACACCAATGGATGTGGAGTTCTGATAACAAGTCATCTCCATGACATGGTGTCGAAACTCACACTTGAATGTAATATTCTTAAACTTTGTCCACTCTCCGATGCTGAAAACTGGGAGCTACTGCAGAGGAAGGTATATCCCAAAGAAGACTGTCCTTAGGAACTATTGGAACTTGGAAAGGATATTGATAGAAAATGTGAAGAATTACCTCTTTCTATTGTTGCAATGGCTGGTCTGCTTCATGGTACACGCAAGAAACCAGAGTTGTGGAAACAAATTGCAGAGAGTTTGAACTCAATCATAATAAATAATCCACAAACTCGGTGCATGGACATCTTTGAATTGAGTTACAATTACATGCCAGATCATCTGGAAGCATGCTTTCTCTATTATGGATTATTTCAAGGGGACAAAGAGGTTGGAGTTCGAAGATTGATAATGCTATGGGTGGCTGAAGGATTTATACAGAAAAAGAAGCCAAAGAGCTATTTGATGGATCTGGTTGGTAGAAGCTTGATAATGGTTTAAAAAAGAACATCAAATGGTGGTGTCAAAGCATGTCAGACTCATGGTATGGTATGTAAATATTTTTTGGCTATATAGTATGGTGTGTAATTTGTGCTTGGTAAAAGCTAAAAAGGAGAACATTTTCAAGTTGATAATTAGCAGTGATTAACCTTATGCTTCTTTTGATCCTAGTCATGATTTTGACAAATTTGGTCCTTCAAATTTTGTTATGTCCAGGCCTTCTGGCCCATATGTTCATTCTCTGCTGTACTTTGCCACCACTGATGCCTATCCAAGATGTCTTTATAACATCTCATTCATTTCCAGAAACTTAAAACTTGTCAAAATGCTGGATTTGGAATCAATCAATATGGGCAATTCCTTTGCAGCTGGAATAGATTTGCCTGTTCATTTGCACTACCTAGCTGTTGGTGGTGATATTGACTCTATTCCGCCATCATTAGCCAATTTATGGAATCTAGAGATTCTTATTGTGAAGGGACTGAAAGGTAACGAGGTCATAGTACCAGATAGCATTTGGGGGCTGAGAAGGCTGAGACATGTTCATGTAAAAAATATTGCTGCCTCCATCTTGGAAGCGACTACCTTTACTGGAAGTGACTTTCAATTATAGGACCCAGTCTCCCTCTCCATTCCATCTCTGTTTTATAGGGACATATGCACAGGAAAAGCAACATTAGAAAAGTTCACATGATTAAATGCACAAAATTCTATTAAGAATAACGATCCAAAAAAATATGGAAAAGGTTATACAACAATAAAATGAAGACCAATATATAATACCTTAGCTTATAATTACCAAAAGCTGTTGCGAGTCATAAATAACACGGTCAACTGATTTGGTTGTAATACTTATAATGTCCAACTGATTAAATTAATTTTAATATGTACAAGTTTTTACCTCATGATACTTTGTAGTTTCACATGAAATAGAGAGAGAATTGTTTGACCATACATGAGTTTCAAGATTGGAGTATTTTTGTTAGCTAATACATGTTGTAGATCTTAGAATTTGACATACATACAATTTCAAAGTAATGCTTGAATAGTACAACTAGTGCCAGAGATCTGTAGGTGGAACAAGAGTTCATCTTTATTGACACCTCCGTTGCAACATGTTAAATTAATCATGTTAATAAAGTTTGGAACTTTAGTAGAAATGGAATTAGCCTTCTATATTAGAAACTAACAAGAAGAATTGCATGAGTACTTTATTGGGCTATTTTGTTAGCTACCTTTTTTGCATCAGCTCTTCAGTATTTATTTTTTGAAAGAAACTAACTTTTTTCGTTGATTGGTTCGTGGAAAAATCAAATTTGTCTTTAATATCTTTGTTAGGATTGGCCCAAGAATAAACAAACTAAAGTTAGAATAAAATAGGCGGTATAACCAACCATATAAAAGTCAGGCAGTATAATCGACCATATAATGATTTGGCGGTAAAACCGACCATAAAAGGGTTGTGGTAACCCAATAAAAATAAATAATAAAGCAAAATAAAAGAGACAGAGATTTACGTAGTTTGATCAAATTAACCTACGTCCACGGGCGGAGGAGGAGCAAAATTTCACTATGAAAAAGATATACAAAAGCCGTAGAAAAGTGTTCCTAGGCCCAAAAGACACCTAATACTAAAACACAAGAGAGCCAAAGTATTTCTACTACAAAAGGCTTAATGACCCAAAAATCCAAATAACCCACTAATGCTCTCTTGGTTTGGTGCACTTTTCTTCACCACTAAGCCCTCTCATTTATAGGAAGCAAATGGAGGAACCCCTTAAGTTTCTTCCGATGTGGGATGAAAAATTTTGCCATAAAAGTCAAAACTTACGGCTTTGAAAAATCAACAAATCTCCACCTTGGCATAATTTTTAGTCCCATCAAAAAACTGCTCCATCTTCTTCACATAAGCTCCAATGGTCTTAAATCACCAACAACAAATACCAACCAAGTCTAAGCACTGCTTGAACTTGTAAACTGGAAGAGGCTTTGTAAACATGCCAGCAGGATTCTTCTTGGTATTGATCTTTTGAGCAAGGACTTTCCCTTCAGTAATGATATCCCGGATAGAATGATATTTTATATCAATGTGTTTTGTTCTCTCGTGATACATCTGATCTTTATCAAATGTATAGCACTTTGACTATCACTGTGAATAACCGTAACACCCTGATGTGGATTAAACTTGCCAAATAATCCCTTCAACCACAAGGCTTCTTTGATTGTCTTGGTCAATGCCATATATTTTTCCTCCGTAGTAGATAGAGCCACAACGGGTTGTAAAGTAGCTTTCCAACTGGCTGCACACCCCCTAATGCAGAATACGTAGCCTAAAAGTGATCTTCTTCTATCAAGATCCCCGGTATAATCTGAATCTACAAAACCAACCAGAGTGGTTTTATTTCTTCCAAACTCCAAACAAGCATTTGAAGTCCTTTGCAAGTATCTGAGAATCCACTTCACAGCCTGCCAATGTTCTTTACCTGGACAAGACATATATCTACTAACAACATTGACTGCTTATGAAATATCCGGATGACTACAAACCATTGCATACATAACACTGTCGACTGCATTGAAATAAAGAACCCGTGTCATATAATATTTCTCTTCATCTGATTGTGGTGATTGAGCAGCAGATAGCCGAAAATGGTTAGCAAGAGAAGTACTTACAAGTTTTGTATCTTTCATGCCAAAACGCTCCAGGACTTTCTTCAGATAATTTTCTTGGGTCAAGAACAACTTCCCTGCTCCTCGATCTCGCTTAATATCCATGCCAAGAATTTTCTTAGTTGCTCCCAAATCTTTCATTTCAAATTCACTACTTAACTGCAGTTTCAAAGTGTGAATTTCTGACAAATTCTTGGTAGCAATAAGCATGTCATCAACATACAGCAACAAATAGATAAAAGAATAGCCATCTAACTACCGAAAGTAAACACAACTATCATACATGCTCCTCAAATAACCATGATCCAACATAAAGGAATCAAATCTTTTATACCATTGTCTTGGAGATTACTTCAATCCATATAAGGATTTCTTTAACAAACAAACATGGTATTCCTTACCTTCAATCTCAAAACTCTGGGATTGTTTCATATAAATTTATTCTTCAAGTTCGCCATGTAAGAAAACTGTCTTAACGTCGAGCTGTTTTAACTCCAAATTCTACATGGTAACTAAAGTAAGCAAAACACAAATAGAGCTATGTTTAACAACAGGTGAGAATACATCATTAAAATCAACACCTTGTACCTGACTATAGCCCTTTGCAACCAATCATGTTTTATACCTTGCATCTTCAACTCCTGGAATACCTTCCTTCTTCTTGAAGACCCATTTGCATCCAACAATTTTCTTATCTGAAGGCGGCTTCACAAGAACCTAAGTTTCATTCTAATGAAGAGATTCAATTTCTTCATTCATCGCAATCAATCACTTTGCAGAATCTTGACAAGAAACTGCTTCTAAATAGATGGAAGGCTCACCAACTATGTCAGTTTCTTCTACAATAGACAAAGCATATGCAGCTAAATTTGCATATCTTTGTGGTGGTCGAATGTCTTTCCTTGGTCCATCTCTGACTATGGAATACTCTTTTTCTTCTTAATTATCTTCAACAGTAGATTCAGGTGCATCTACTAGCACTTGTTGAATAGAAGATTTGGTCTGAGAAGGATCAGAACTGCCAATATCAAGCTCCACCTGCTTCTGTATACTATCAGTAGTACAAGGACTAGAAGACTCCTTGAAAGATAACATAGATAATTCATCAAAAGTAACATCTATACTGATCATAAATTTTGAAGATTTGGGATCAGGACATCATAATCTGTATCCTTTCACCCCAAAAGTATACCTAAGAAAATGCACCTTTTAGCCCTAAGCTCTAATTTTTCATCATTCATGTGCATGTATGCTGGATACCCAAAAACTTTTAAATTGGAGTAATCAACAGGAGTACCTGACCAAACTTCTTTAGGAGTTTTGAAATTTAGAGATGCAGAAGGAGAATGGTTGACAATATAACAGGCCATATTGATCGCCTCTGCCCAAAAGTCGTTTGTCAACCCTGCATTGGAGATCATACATCTCGCTCTCTCCAAAAGCGTTCTGTTCATACGTTTGGCCACACCATTTTGTTGAGGTGTCATTCTAACAGTGCGATGCCGAACAATTCCTTCATTTTTACAGAATTCATTAAATTCACCTTCACAAAATTTCATGCCATTATTTGTTCTCAACCGCTTAATATGTTTTCCTATTTGCTTCTCAATCAAAACTTTTCATTGCTTGAAAGTTAGGAAAACATTAATTTTATGCTTAAGAAAATATACCCAAACTTTTCTTGAATAATCATCAATGAAGGTCAACATGTACCTAGCACCTCTTTTAGAAGGAGCACAAGAAGGCCCCTAGAGGTCTGAATAAATGTAGTCCAAAGTTCCTTTTGTCCTGTGAACTGTCGGCAACTAGAAGCTAACTCTCTTCTGTTTTCAAAAAATGCAATGTTCACAGAATACCATCTTTCCAATACTTTGACTACCAAGAAGACTTCGTTTGCATAAAATAGATAAGTCTTTCTCGCTCATGTGCCCCAATCTCATGTGCCACAAATTGGTGAAATCGGAATCGGGTAAAGTTGATGTTGAAACAGCAGCAGCACCTATAACAGTAGATCCTTGCAAAATATATAAAGTATCAGATCTGTGTGTCTTCATAACAACAAGAGCATCTTGACTGATTTTGAGAACTCCATCTCCAACTGAATACCTGCACCCAATAGACTCAAGAGTGCCCAAAGAGATGAGATATTTCTTCAAATCTGGAACATGTCTAACATCTATGAGCGTCCTCACAATACCATCGTACATTTTAATTCGGATTGTACTTTTGCTAACAACTTTACAAACAACGTTGTTACCCATTAGGACAACTCCACGTTCAGTTGATTCATATGTTAAAAACCAATCCCTATTGGGACACATATGATATGAACAACCCGAATTTAAAATCCACTCATTGTTAGATCTAAAAATATTTTCTGTTGCACAGAAAATGGTTCCATCATTCTTATTAGATGCTATACTAGATTCAGCGGATTCAGTATTTTTCTCAACAAATTTTCTTTTTTGCTTTTCTTTATTTTTCAATTTAAAACAATCAGAGATAACATGACCCTTCTTTTTACAATAGTTGCACACTACATTTTTATATCTGGATTTGGATCTATTTCTATTTTCTGTGTTTCTCTTTTCAGATCTACCCCGAATAAACAAGCCATCGGCTTGACTCCCACTAGTTTTCCCAATAATATCCCTCTCTATCTGCTCTTTAGATTTTAATGCAGATTTAATTTTTCGATACGAAATTGTTTCCTTTTCATAAATCATATGATCACGGAAATGTTTAAAGGACTGGAGAAGGGAACACAAAAGTAATAGGGCTTGATTTTCATCATCAATTTTCGAATCTATATTCCCCAAATCCATAATAATGGAATCAAATTTATCAAAATGAGAGAGTATAGATATACCTTCAGACATCTGAACCATGTACAAACGCTGCTTCAGATATAGCCTATTCTCGACTGTTTTCTTCATATACAAGGCTTTCAATTTGTCCTACATAGCATTGGTTGTAGTCTCCATTGCTACCTCACGCAATACCTCATCGGAGAGATTTAAGATTATGCTGGATCTGGCCTTCTTATCTATTTCGGCGAAATTCACATCATTTACATCTTCTGGCTTGTTCTCAATTCTCTGAATTGCCAAGTCAACTCCATCTTGAACAAGAATGGCCTCCATCTTGAGCTGCCACCTTCCGAAGTTGACATTCCTGTCGAATTTCTCGACAACCGTCTTTGTTATCGTCATTGTTGCCACAAAATCTGTAACATGAAATTTGTCTTAAAAAACTGGCCAAACAAATATGCAAGTCTCGTGAGCGGGCCCCATAAGGTGGGTGGATCCCACGGGATAAGCGGGCCTCACGGAATGAACGGGCCCTACAAAATGAGCGGGCCCCACAGGTTGAACTGGCCCCACAGGCCCCACAGGTTGAACGGGCCCCACAGGATGAATGGGGTCCCATGAGATGAACCTGTCATACAAAATATATCAACCAACTCTGATACCAATTTGTTAGAACTGACCCAGGAATAAATAAACTAAAGTTATAATAAAATAGGTGGTATAACCGACTATATAAGAGTTAGGTGGTATAACCAACCATATAATGATTAGGCTGTAAAATCGACCATAAAAGGGTTGTGGCAACCCAATAAAAACAAATAATAAAGCAAAATAAAAGACACAGAGATTTACGTGATTCGGTCAAATTGACCTACGTCCACGGGTGGAGGAGGAGCAAAACTTCACTATGAAGAAGATATATAAAAGCTGTAGGAAAGTGTTCCTAGGCCCAAAAGACACCTAATACTAAAACACAAGAGAGTCAAAGTATTTCTACTACAAAAGGCTTAATGACCCAAAGGCTCAAATAGCCTATTAATGCTCTCTTGGTTTGGTGCACTTTTCTTCACCACTAAGCCCCCTCATTTATAGGAAGCAAATAGAGGAACCCCTTAAGCTTCTTCCGATGTGGGATGAAAAATTTTGCCATAAAAGTCAAAACTTACGGCTTTGAAGAATCAACAATCTTAGGAAACTTCAAATGACTTGTCCTTATGCTATATTTGCTTCTACTGAGAGTTATGGCTTTATTGGAAGGTCATAGAATTTTATAAGTGTAACTTATTATTAATGTCATAGACCAATGTAATTTATTCTTATCCCTTAGATATACCAATGCATAATTAGCCGTTCATGTAGCTGAAGCATGTACTTGTGAGGTAAAAATATAGACCATATCAAATCTACTAATTACCTGACATTTCAATATTGTCACAAGTAATTACATCTAAAAGCAATTATATGCATAAAGAATATGCATCTACTAAATCAATTCAATGTACTTTGAACCTTGCATTCGGAGGATGTAATAAGGTAATCATTACTTTCATAATCCATATTTACGGGTTGAGATACTAGTGGGCTCATTTTCTTAACCAAAATGGAGAAGTAGGCTCCACATATCAAGGCAAAGATATTAAAGGGAAAATAGTAGTGGGTTTTGTATGTTACATGAGAGGAACTGAATTATTTTTTCAAATTGCAATATAGCTGGTAGCCGGAGGAATGGGACACAATGGTAGAATTCTTATTAATCTCCCAATTTTGTTTTGTTGTTTTGGGTTGCTTTTCGCTAGTCTCGAGATGGGGTCAAAACAAATTCGTTCAATTATGATTTTGATTTCAGCAACACATTTAATAAGGAGACAAGGTGACTAGTGTGCTACCATGTTGGCTGTGTTGTTTTTCCTTTTAGAGGTGTAGCATCACAGTATTTACCCTTTAAACATCTAAATAGCAATGGAAAATCAATTTAGTGGATACTGAATGACCACATCATAGGATAAAAAGTATTAGTATTAACTGAATTCATAGAAATTATTTCACCAAGATCAACAACTTACAGTTTTCAACATAATGGAAATCAATAATTTGAGAAGTCTTAAATAAATAACAAACTAGAGAAAAGTACCTTGCAGCGAAGCTTTTGCAATGGAGGTGGAGAAAGGGAAAGCCTCTACCCATTGGAGATGGAGACAACGGCTTCGTAGGGTTCTTCCTATGTCCTCTCTTCAGTGTTTTTTTTTTTTTACTTCCAATTAAACTGCAATTTTTAGAGGAATTTTTTTGTTTATCTTTTAATATGAATATCGTTAATTTGCTTTTATCGTTAAATTAACTGAGGTTTGGAAAGTTTCAAAGGATTAGGATGACTTAAGTTAGTATAGACTTTTGTAAATGCTAATGCATTAATAATGACTTGTACTATGTGCATTGATAACTTATGCTCTTACTATTAAAAGTTGTACAAGGTGTGAATTTATGATGGAGGGGTATGGATTTAACCCCTCTTAAATATAATCACCTACATTAATACACCATTGGTAGAGCATGCAAGCTAAATTTTCAGCTTAAATGGTCTCTTCAAACTACCGTGTTTTCCCTACAAGAAGTAAACAATTAGTACGATGAGCTTATTAATGAGCTTGGGAGAAAGAATTTTCAACCTCTAACTAATGAGCTTATTAATTACGATGATCATCGACATGTATCTGTTGATAATGTTTAAGGTTTAGGGAATAATGAAATCCTAAATTACTCTGCATTGGAGCTTTTTTTATGAGACGGATGATTCAAGAAAATGCATTGAAATTCAACATATAAGAATAGCAACCTATTTGTTGTCAATCTAAAAATAGGATATAATGCTACCCCAATCTCGATTGAGCTTTTGAGTTCCTAAACGGCATGTTTGAAAGTTCATAATATTTTCAGAGAAAGTTCGAAACTCAAAAAATGACAAAACAGATTAGTTTGAAAAGCAACACAAATCAAGTGTTGCTTCTTGATACAATTACAAGTTTTCAATTGAACATTTGTCGAAACAAATGACAGCAATTACATTTTTAAATTTTTGGTAAGAAAAAGTAGCCATACTTGAAAAGAATAAAGGATAGCAGTTTTCAAGTCTTGGGAATGAAATTCCCGTAAAATCTTGGTGCTAAAATATTACAAATATCAGGGGTTTTATCGCTACTGCTGAAGATTTGTCAATGTTAACCACAACATTTGATGGCAAGTGCTCCTCATATTTTTTTTTAATGTCAAGTTCAGGAGGCTTACAAGTTTGGTGGCACGAATTAGTTTCATGAAACATTAAAAAAAATAAACTCATAAATTGAAGTATATCTCAAATAAAGTAGAAAAACATGAAAGGGGCTAACTGTTACACTTTTTTAACACAGAGAGTAAAGCAGAACAAAGAGATATTTTTAGGTGATTCTTTATATCTTACAAAAAAAAATAAAAAGAAAGATTTCTAATCCACATACACACGTATACATACACACACACATATATATGTATATATATATATATATATGTGTGTGTGTGATTGTGTTTGTGTGTGTGTGTGTATTGTTTGTAAAAATGCGTTCAATTAGACATACCAATCTAAATTTTATTTAAAATAGATAAGGAGGTCACGAACCTGACCTCTAAGATCTATTAGATAAATCACAAATAAGGAGTATTACTCATTTACAATATTATATTTAAAATAAGGAAAACGAATCCTCATGTACTTGATTGTATTCTAAACATTGGATTCTCTCATTGTTTTAGTATTAAACTAGCGTAGTAAAGTATAAAGGTAAAAATTCTAAACTGGTCATCACACACTACACTTACACAAAATCTTTAGTGTCTCCCCTGGCATAAGAAAAAATATATATAGAAAATCAAAATTTTCCCTGTACATGCTATTTCTTCGTCCAAAATTTCGTATGCAATAATTCTCATTCCCATGGAATCAAGCCCGTGCTACAGGAATTAAGTAATTCACAAACTACATGACAATGGTTTGCTTTTTATAGTAAACAAGGCTTCTGGTCCGAGAAAGATAATACTTGAATTAATGCTGCAACCAATTATATGTATATATTTGCTATGTTTAATTTTCAAGATTGACTTTCTCCAGCTTTCAATCAGTCCATAAATTTTTTTGCTGAGGAAAATTTTTAGAAAAATTAGACAAGCTATGAAATTCACTCGAAAGAAATGCAAACAATTTAATCACATTCATCGCATTTGAAAACTGGGAAAGCCATAGGGGTATACATGATCTAAATGAGACATAATATTCACTTATTAGATACTAGAAAGGTTGTGAAAGTGAAAGGAATATCTGAACGCAAGAGAGGAGAAGCAAGCAAAGAAGAAGCACTAGCTATTAGAAGTGCTCTAGTAATGACAAAGGATGCAGGTCGAACTAACATAGAAGTTCAAACAGACTGTAAAGGTGTAGTGGACCAAATCAACACAGGCAATGCTCAGAACAGTAGCATAGAAACAATCCTGGAGGACATTGGTGATCTTAGACAGGAGTTTGAATGTTGCAGATTCTCTTTTGTTTCTAGGGCTGGAAATGGTTGTAGCCGTTTCCTGGCACAATTTGCTGCCAAACTAGTTAAGAATATTGAATAGGAAAATAACTTCCCAACGTGGCTAATAGATCTAGCAAGAAAGGATATGGGGGTAGTTATCCCTTTTTGTAATTAGCTCTTGTATTATCAAGTGTTAATAGCTATAAAATGTTGACGTTTGTTGAAAAAAAAAGATACTAGAAAGTTGTGTATGTGACGACCCCACTTCTCCCAAGGGCGAACCCAAGGGTATCGGCGGGCCGCCTGCCTAGCTCGCGCCAGGACTCAAACCTTAAAGCGATAAAAACTAGAAAATCCAAAAGAGTACCTTACATACTATATACAAATCCCAAAAAGAGTTATAATTGCATTCTCCAAAAGTATCGAGTCAAACCACCAAAACAAAAACAAACATCCTAACTGTTCAACTATTACAAGCCAATCTTACTATACTAGTATACGAGCCAAAAGTCCCCGCGTCGGCCCCTGCTAAGGAAAACAAAAGGAATGGGGTAAGCTATATGCTTAGTAAGTAAACAGGGGCGAAAGCATAAATTTCACGTAACAGTTACACAATAAGAGTAAAGCAAAAGCAGAAAAGTAACATCACATAATAAGGATACAGGTGGCTCCAAAGCCAACTCATGTGCCATGCGTGATCTCCTGCCGACACTCCGTCGACTGCAAATAATAGTCCGTAGAACTTCACTTGTACACCCACCGACACCTTTTCACCCTCACTGGCCAGTCACCTCACAAACTTGCCCGGGCGAACGAAATCACAAACTTGAGCTTGAGTCACAAGCTCGGGTCACAAACTTGGTCACCTTCTCGGTGAACCGGATTTACAAAATTGGTTCATAACATGAACCTACAAACTTGGTGACCTCAGACTAAGTTGGACTGCCTTCGACCAAGCCCTAACCGGCTCGAATAGTCCAACCAGGTCAAGAGTTCGCCCCAAACTCACAAACTTCACAAAATTATTCAAAATCACAAACTTTGCAAACTTCACAAAATTTATTCGAAAGTCGCCCCGAGCCACAAGCTCTAGGGTTTTGGTTCCAAAAGGTTCATATACATATGCCAAGTACAATTATACATTCAAATTAGGGTTTAGGTCGAGTGCGATAAAGTACACCCTCGCCTAAGTACCCTTTTCACATATCTCAAACACATAGCAAAGAAAACACACAAAACTGGCCTGAATACTTACTCAAAATACCAAAAGTAGTACAAGATTGCTTCGCGCGTGATCGCTAGTAGTGGGCCTCACCGGCTCCGCCTAGCTCACCACTATCTGAAATACAAGATTTTATCACTTATGTCACAAACGGCTACGAACCGATCCAAAACAAGTAAAACGGCAAAATTGGCACACGTAATTTGCGGAAACGGCAAAAAGGGGCGCACGCGCGCGCGCGGAACGGCAAACGGAAACGGCCACAACTGCCATCTCAAACCGTTTTGGTCAAAAGTTAGGCTAGGAGTATCGGATCAAGGTACATGAGGTACCGTTGCGAAGCTAAGAGGAAGGGCTACAACTTCCCTTTAGACATCTCAACCCAGATCTCAATAGGTATAGGTCAAAAATGCACGAAATAGTGCCAGCTGTTTCATTGCGGTTTACCACACAGGCCCTGTTTGCAAGGCCATAACTCACGGCTCAGGAATCGAAATCAAGAAATTCCAGAGGCGTTAGAAAGCTGAAATATAAGGTTAAAACTTTGATGTTTTGGCCAAGACTTGAATCCACTCAGAACAGAACGAAAATCGAGTGCCAAGGTACCCGTCAGAACTGTCCAGATACAAGGCAGTTCTGACGAGCGATATTGTTTTGATCATAACAGGGGCTACGGAACTCGGATTTCGGCGTACTTTATACCGTTTCGAAGCTAAGATCAAGATCTAAATTTATTATGAAGGGATCAGCACCCAGTTCGTACGGGATCAAAACCGAAAAATCACGGGCAGAAGCTGAAATTCAAAACGTACACAAACCAATGTCTAAAACAGGCCTGAGGGTTTTGTCTATAACTCAGAATACGCTAACTTGTTTGACCTGAAATTTTACAGGAATACTCAGGACTCAAGGGGCTACATTTCCTAAGAAGGCACCAAAACCCAAATCAGAAGTAATCCCAACCAAAATAGCCAATTACTGAAGCAGTTTTCAAGTTCGGGTAAAAACAGGACAGCAAGGGTAATTCCATCTTTTCATGAGCTACGCTACTCCGATTGGCCTGAAATTTTACAGGAACCTCAAACACATCAATATATACAACTTTAATGAAGACAATACATTCCAGTTCTCATCCTAACTAGGTCAAATTTACCAAAACAACCCCAGATTTTCCAGTTCAAAGTGTACTGCAGCAGTCCTGACTTATGCAGTCATATCTCAGCACCTACAACTCCAATTGAAGTGATTCCAAAGCCATTGGAAAGCTAAGATACAAGGCTATAAATGTTAAGAAGACGTCAACAACCAAATCAGTAGTATTCCTGGTCAAAACAACCAATTACAGAAGCTGATTATCATTCTCGGATAGAAACAGGGCAGCAGGGGTATTTCGGTCTTTTCACAGGCTACGTTGCTCCGATTGGGCTGAAATTTTACAGGCAACTAGAAAACATCATTCTCTACAACTTTCATGTTTTGTGCTAAGGCCAATTCGGCCTCTAACCTGGTCGAACAGAAACGGACAGAAAGGGGAAAAATGAAACCTTAAACTGGAATTTCCATAATACTACTTCCAACTATGAAATATACTCATAAACTACCAAAACTACAACTTTCAACCACTAATTACCAATTAATTGAAGTAAAGAAGAGGTTCTTGGTAAAATACCTTGAAAACTCAAGAAAAATGGTAGCTTAGGCTTTGTCCTCCAAAAATCCTTCCATAAACACCTTGGAAACTACTTGGAAAGCAAGTTTTATGGAGTAGTTTGCAAATTAATCGGTTAAAACTCAAAATTTGGACAAGAAATTGAAGTGGAAGATGAAGGGATTTTCTCTCTTTTCTCTCTCTCTAATTCAGCCAAGGAAGACAAGAAAATGAATGAATTTTGGTCAATTTTTGATTTATTGGTAAAGTTGGTCCAAAGGTCAAAGTCCAACCCAATCACAAAGTGACACTTGTCACTATAATTATTTCATGCCTAACTTTTTGTCTCTCTCATACTAATCCATTTGATACCAATAAATATCTCATCACACCCGGTAATTTAAACCCAGTATTCAAAACTTAACCTAGTTGGCCGAATTTTTCCGAACTTTTCGCACTAGTGGGTCCCACGTCCGACATACGTTCTTAATGTCTCAAAAACTAACCGATACTAGAAAAATCATCTAAAACGTATATTCACTCAATAAAATTATCTGGGGAATTTTCTAATAAAGAAAATGTGGAAAAGACGGGCGATAAACAAAACTCCATTTAAGCTTTCTAATATTGTAACACTAGAGGTTTGCTAATCCAGAGTTTACTAACCATTTTCAAACTTGTTAAACCTCTGTAAACTATAACGAATCCTATTTTTTTCTTGTGCCAAAACACACACTAGAATACCGCATAAACTAGGGTTTTATCGTAAGCAAAGTTAGGGTGTTCAATCTTGGCCGAGATTAGGGTTTCTCCTTAGCCCTAAAACCTTAATTTAACCGTACAAATAATGAATAACCCTAATCTCAACGTACGAACGGACTAGGTCCTCACAGTGTAACTGAGCTTATTTCAAATTTAATTGAAAGATACTTGCTAATTTGACAATTAAGATAACTTTTGTTGCTAAATTCTTGTCTGTATCTAGGTGGAGATTTCATTCAAACAGAAGAAGCAAGTGGTCGGGAAAGTGCTTCAAAAAAAATGAAAAGGGAATTTAAACAAGCCCCTTTGTCTTTCATGTCCGAGTGTGTTTGGATAGAAGATTATTTGAAAATTTTTTTATAATCACAGCGTAACACTTCTTTTGATATGATATATGTGAAATAAAAATTTGATTATAAAAATGATATATGTGTAGCACTTCTTTTTTCAATCATAGTGATTGAAAAATATTTTAGTGATGCAATTAATTTTTTCATTTTGATGCCTTATGCAAAGACAATTGCAGGTAGCAACCATTCCTCAAGGTTAAGGATGGTCGCCCAAAAAAAATAATAAAAAAAGGTCCATATATCATATGGAGTATATCTTTTTTTAATGTCATGATTGGGGTTCACAAAAATTATTCTTTGTTATACAATGTTCAAATTGGTTTAAAATAGCTGAACAGAATACTTAGCCCCTATTTGGATTGCTATTTTTTTGGAAAAAAATTCTTATTTTTAGGAATATTCGATTTACATACTTCTCAATGAACTTTTTACATCAACATACATCATATTCTATAAATATTAAAGTAATTTTTTCTCAAAATCTCTTTAAAAAATGCAATCCAAACAACTTCTTATATTCTGTTCAAATGCATAAAATCGTTCCAGGACAGTTAGACTGGTAACCATCACAGCTTTGCTCCCAGTTCTTTTTTTTATTTTTATTTTTAATTTAAAAATGTTTCTTCTTAACATGTAACTCAATGTAGTGCAACGCGGTTGTCAAATCAAACCTCACTGCGTCTGGTATTCCAACTTTCAAGACTCAAGTTCACACTTCACATTTCACTACGGAATAGACATTCGAAAAAGAGGGTTAAGAGCCTTTGTAATTATCTATAATGTGACTGCTATCATGATAAATGTAAACACTAAAATAATAAATATATAAATGCTAACACAACAACATACAAAAACTTGACAAATTCATTTACTTACTAAAATGGGCAAATTACATTTTACCCTATGTGGTTTAGCGTTTTTTTTTACATAACCCCTTCATAGTTTGGATTAAAGTGTCAAAGTGATGGAAATAGTAATTCGTAACGGAACTTCTAGCCTTTTTATACCTTCTTCACTAACGACTGCGTGATGGCCCTCGTAGTCTTCGTAGTGCAATGTGATTGTGGAGCTATTTGTAATGGAAGCTGAAAGAGATATTGAATTATTTGAACTCTTCAAGAATTGATCTGCACCTATGGTGTCCTTGGGGTTGAATAATACGTCTAGGAAAAGGTGCTTGAGGTGCGAAAACGGAATTTGGGATTTGTCATCACTGTGAATTGGGAGTATATCTTTTGTGGAATCATACTTGGGTGGGTGAAATTGATAGGTTGCAATTTTATCATTTATTTTATTATTAATTTCCCATATTACCTGATCTGATATGGATTAATTATTAGATTCTACTCACTTTTCATAATTTGCATTTATTTAGGGAGTAAAACGAAAATATCACAACCAATGCCAATTTAACAGTCATCGGGAAAGAATTCAAATAGAAGACATTCAGGGGCATTTTTGGAATAGAGAGATGTGAGCCCTTTTGGTAATTTGGCCGAAGACAGCAAGAAAAAAAAAAGAATCGAAGGGCTGAAGTCGGCCTCTGCTGGAGCCGCCGCACAGTAGCATCGGAAGGAGACTTAGATAGGAAATAGGCGTAGAGAATAGGACTACCTTTTAGTTTTGAAGCTTTGATTTTTCTTTGGACTCTTAGTAGTTCTTTACTCTGCACAAATGTCAGAGGCAATTAGGAGCAACTGAATGATTCCCTATAGCTTTTCTTTTGACTTTTCCCTTGGATCTTTGGTGGATTCCTCCTACGCATGCTAGGAGCAATTGAAGGACTTAGTCATTTTCTGTATTTTACGTTCCCTTCATCAATTGAACGCAGTGAGCTTTTCTCAATCGAAGGACGATGGCCGCTGCTTTCTCTTTAGTTGTGCGTGGGTTTTTCGCATCAAATATGAACTAATTTTCTTTTTCTAGTCAAGAAACAACGGATGCTTTGGATCGTCTAAAATTGTGAGATCGATTTAATTTTATCTTTTCCTCTTATATATTGGTATTCGCATAGTTTTTGGTTGCAGTGCTTATGATTATTTAATTAATTGATTATCTTGGATCCGGACAGTGAATTGATTTATTAATCTATTGTCAATTAGGGCATTAAATCCGTAATTGTTTAATTGTCTTGAAATAGTGACAACTGACATGATTGAACTTGTGTCAGGGGAATACGCTGGCTAATCTGAAATAACCCTGGTAGTGCATTATTTGATTAGAATAGGACTCCTCTAATATGTAAGGCAATTGGGGAATTAAATCTTACGGGCGTACCTAAGATTATTGCTCAATTAGAGTAGTGATTAATGGGCGTACCTTAATCACTGACACAGTAAGGAAGGGTTGACTGTTATTACATGTTTGACAGTTATAACCTATTTATCAGTAAATAATTGGAATAGCCTTTGCATCGATGATCAATTAGGTGAACCATTATTGAAGTTATTTTTTGGCTAAATCTTTAATTATCATTACCCTAATTTTAGTGAGTTGTCATTTAATTTTTAGTTGGCTATTTCATTTTTAGTTGAACTGTTTTAATTGTCATCTTTTATGCAAAAATACCCCCTGTGTTATTTTGAATTTCTAAAGAGACAAATACCCCCAATTCCTGAGAATACGACCCCTACTTGCCCTGTTTACAAATTAATAATTATTTGTGAAAATGCCATCCTATTCGGATATATCGGATCAAGCAAATTCTTCGGGAACAGGGTGAATCAAGTAACCCATTGCACACCTAGAGTCCCTGCTCCAATACTTGAATTGGGATTTGATTATTTTAATTGACAATTAGGTTTAATTTTATTATTGCACAGACATCGACAACCTGTCAATTTTTGGCGCCGTTGCCGGGGACTGGCGTTAATATTTATTTCTTTTTAAGTTCATATTTGCTCTAATTTTTTGGTATTTTTCTAGTATATGCATCGGTTTTCTCGTACAGGTGAATTGATTTTTGACCCTGAGGTAGAAAAGACGGCGTGGAGAACATGAAAAGTGATCAGACAGCTCAGAGAGGAGCAATTCGGTGCTTCACTTCAGGGACTTAATCCAGAGGTGGAGTCGACAAATTTGCGTGGTGATAATTCAAATGATTCGGACCAAGAGGAAGTCACCATGGCAAATGCACAAACATTAAGGGAGTTGGCTACTCCTGATTTAAATCAGCAACCTTTGTGCATTACTTTCCCAAGTTTAGATGATAACACTCCATTTGAATTAAAATCTATTCTAATTCATCTCTTGCCATCATTCCATGGTTTACCAGGTGAAGAGCCGTATAAACACTTGCAAGAGTTTAATATAGTTTGCAACAGCATAAAGCCCCTGGATATTACAGAAGAGTAGATAAAAATGAGGATATTTCCCTTCTCCTTGAAAAATTCTGCAAAAGACTGGTTGTACTACCTACCACCAGGTAGCATTACTACTTGGGACCAGTTGAAGAAAAAGTTCTTAGACAAATATTTTCTCGCATCTCGAGTTGCAAGTCTAAAGAAGGAGATCTGCAGCAGCATCCAGGGGAGTCGCTTTATAATTACTGGGAGCGATTCAAGAAGTTGTGCATCAAGTGCTCTCAGCACCAAATAAGTGAGCAATTGCTCATACAATATTTTTACGAGGCGCTACTCTTCAAAGACAGGAGTATAATAGATGCTGCAAGTGGAGGAGCATTGGTAAACAAGACTCCTTGAGAAGCGTGGGAGCTAATTGAAGGAATGGCTGAGAATTCGCAGCAGTTTGGTACGAGGGAGGATGTCGCAACACGCAAGGTGAATAAGATAGGGACGTCTTCTATCCAACAGCAGTTGACTGAGTTAACATCTTTTGTTAGGCAACTAGCTGTAGGAAATACATCATAGGCCAAGGTGTGTGGGATTTGCACTGCTATGGGTTCTACAGAGTTGTGCCCAATGATCCAAGAAGAAAGTGTGGAGCAAGTGAATGTGGTTGGCCACGCGCCTGGGCCAAGGAAGTAATATGACCCATATTCAAGTACCTACAACCCTAAGCGGAGAGATCATCCCAACCTCAGCTATGGAGAGAACAGACAGTCTAATTTTGTGCCAAATAGACAACAAGGGTACCAACAGCAGTACCAACCTCAACCACCGAGCTCTAGTCCATCTTTGGAGGAGATGATGAAACAACTGATGGCTACCACCGTGTAACATCAACAAAAGACGGACTCTGAACTACAGAACATAAGGAATCAAATGAGCCAGATGCAATCCATGCAAAATCAGATGAATAAAATGGCCATAACGATCAACCGTTTGGAGTCCCAAGTCCAAGGTAAATTGCCGTCTCAACCTGAATTGAATCTGAAGAACATAAGTGCGACGACCCTAAGGAGCGGGAGGAAATTCAGGGGCCTGAACCTACGATTCCAAAGGACAAGAATGAGGAAAAGATAGAAAATGAGCTTGAGAAGGAGGATAGCAATGGCACAAATCAAAAGGTACTCCCGGACCCAGTCATTACAGTTAAGACTAACCCGCCGCCTTTCCCTAGTAGGTTGAAAAAATCGAAGAATCAAAACAAGAAGAAAAAGATCCTGGAGGTGTTCCGCAAAGTAGAGATTAATATCCCCCCCTTAGACGCAATCAAACAAGTGCCGAAGTACGCAAAGTTTTTGAGGGACCTGTGTGTGAACCGAAGGCTGTTGAGAGGAGATGAACGGGTCATCGTGGGGGAGAATGTGTCAGCGGTCTTACAAAGGAAACTCCTACTGAAGTACGGGGACCCAAGTATGTTTACTATCCCCTATAGGATAGACAACACTTTGATTAGAAAGGCCATGTTGGACTTAGGGGCGTCAATTAATGTAATGTCTAAATCTATCTATGCTTCTCTGAACCTAGGCCCACTAAAAGAAAATGGAATAATAATTCAATTAGCTAACCGAACCAATACATACCCTGATGGGTTGGTCAAAATTAATGATTTGGTATTCCCAACTGACTTTTATGTGCTTGACATGGATGATAATCATTCCTCCGATCCCTCGCCCTTGTTATTAGGTAGACTCTTTTTTAGCACGGCACAGACAAAAATTGATGTTAATAAGGGTACCTTATCTATGAAATTTGATGAAAAAATTATTCATTTCAATATTTTTGACACTATGAAATACCTCTCAAATTCTAATTTTAGCTCTATTTTTTCTGTGAGTGCTATTGATCCTATAGTGCAGGAAGTGTTTGAAACTATTGGCAAGGATAAATTGGAGGTTGCTTTAACCAAGCACTTAGAGTTGGAGACAACTCCTGAGGTGGAGTGGAGTGAAGATTTGAAAGACACAATAGAGGCGTTACACTCGTTGCCAACCACAACAAAAAGGTATGACGTCCCACCTATTTTCATTCCTGAACCTCACCAAAGGGTACTACCATCTGTGATGCAGGCACCTGAGTTGGAGTTGAAATCTCTACCAAAGCACTTGAAATATGCGTATCTGGGCGACAACGAAACACTTCCGGTGATTATCTTAGCTGTACTCTCAGAAACTCAGGAGAAGAAACTAATTCGGATCCTTAGAGAGTATAAGGAGGCGATAGGGTGGACCATCGTCGACATTAAGGAAATCAACCCCTTCGTCTGCATGCATCGAATAAGGTTGGAAGAGGACGCCAAACTTGTACGGCAAGTTCAAAGGAGGCTCAATCCCCTCATGATGGAACTGGTGAAGAAAGAAATTTTGAAATTGCTAGATGTGGGGATCATATTTGCAATATCAGATAGCTCTTGGGTGAGTCCGGTCTAGGTAGTTCCAAAGAAGGCAGGAGTGATAGTGGAGGCCAACCAAATGGGTGAACTCGTACCAGTGCGCAAACCTACCGGATGGAGGCAGTGCATTGACTACCATAGACTGAACGCCGTCACAAAAAAGGACCACTTTTCCTTTCCTTTCATTGACCAAATGGTTGAGCGTTTAGCTTGTCGTACTTATTATTGTTTTTTGGATGAATTTTCAAGGTATTTCCAGATAGCAATTGCACCAGAGGATCAAGAGAAGACGACCTTCACGTGCCCGTTCGGGACCTTTGCATATAGACGGATGCCCTTCTGGTTGTGCAATGCGTCTGTAATTTTCCAGAGGTGTATGGTAAGTATTTTTTCAGAATATGTAGAGAAAATTATTGAAGTTTTCATGGACAATTTCAGTATGTATGGTGATAGCTTCGATACCTGTCTAGATAATCTGAAGTTGATCCTGATGAGATATATAGAGATTAATCTTGTGCTTAACTGGGAGAAATGCTATTTTATGGTTAATCATGGGATAGCCTTAGGTCACGTTTTGTCTTCTAAGAATATTGAGGTTGACAGGGCTAAAATTGACATTATATCTGCTTTACCTTACCTCGCGAGTGTGCGGGAAGTGTGCTCTTTCCTTGGACATGCAGGTTTTTATCGAAGATTTATTAAGAATTTTTTGAAAATTGGAGCCCCGTTGTTCCAGTTTTTACAAAACGATGTGACCTTCGAATTCGATGACAAGTGTGAGAGAGCCTTCGATAAGTTGAAGGAGCTATTGACCTCGTTACCGATCATCCAACCCCATAACTAAAGTTTGCCCTGTGAGATCATATGCGATGCCAGTGACCATGCAGTGGGGGCTGTGTTGGGACAAAGAGTAGGAAAAGCAGCTCACGTTATCTACTATGCATCCCGACCTCTGAATGGGGCTCAACTAAACTACTCTACTACTGAGAAGGAGTTTCTTGCGGTTATTTTTGCTTTAGACAAATTTAGGTTATATTTGTTAGGTGCTAAAGTTATTGTGTTTTCTGATCATGTAACGTTGCGGTACCTAATGACCAAGAAAGAGGCAAAGCCGAGACTCATAAGGTGGATATTGCTCCTGCAAGAATTTGACCTGAAAATAGGGATAAAAGAGGCTCAGAGAATCTAGTCGTCGACCATTTGAGTCGCATACTAGTTGGAGGGGAGAACGAGCCATTAAAGGATGCATTCCCTGAAGAACACTTATTTTCTCTCAATTCTCAAATGCTTTGGTATACTGATCTAGTTAACTACTTGGTAACTGATAATTTTCCTGCAGGTTGACCAAAATTGAAGAGAGACAAATTGAAGAGCGATGCCAAATATTTTATCTGGGATGACCCGTACTTGTGGAAGAGATGTGCAGATCAAATGATGAGGCGATGTGTAAGTGAGGCTGAATTTTAATCAATTTCAACTTTTTGTCATACATTTGCCCGTGGATGTCATTTTGGACCAAAACGAACTGCACATAAGGTATTGGAGAGTGGGTTTTACTGGCCTTCTTTGTTTAAAGATGCGTATGTGTTTTGTAAGTCTTGTGATCGATGTCAACGGGTAGGTAATATAGTCTGTAGAGAACATATGCCCCAATTTTCGTTGATTTTTGTAGAAATTTTTTATGTTTGGGGTATAGATTTTATGGGGTCTTTTCCTACATCATTTGATTTGTATACATTTTGTTGGCGGTCGATTATGTGTCTAAATGGGTGGAGGCTAAGGCTACCCAGACTAATTATTCGAAAGTGATTGCAGATTTTATCAGGTCTAATATTTTTGTGCGTTTTGGGATGTCGAGAGCCATTGTTAGTGACAGATGGACGCATTTCTGCAACAAAACCATAGCTGCGCTGTTTCGCAAGTACGGTGTACTCCACAGGATCTCAACGTCATACCACCTGCAGACCAATGGTCAAGCAAAAGTATTGAATCGAGAAATTAAATCCATTTTGGAGAAAATGGTGCGACCAGAAAAGAAAGACTAGAGTCAAAGGTTGGAAGATGCGCTTTGGGCCTATCGAACGGCGTACAAAACCCCCATAGGATGTCACCCTACACATTGGAATTTGAGAAGTCGTGTCACTTTTCAGTGGAGTTCAAGTACAAAGTTTTTTGGGCGATAAAATAGTGTAACATGAATTTAGAGAAGGCCGGTGCCCATCGGAAGTTGGATTTACAAGAATTGGAAGAGATTTGGAACGAAGCGTACGAGAATGCACTAATTTACAAGGAGAGGAGTCGGATATTTTATGACCAACAAATCTCTAGAAAAACCTTTGAAGTTGGTCCGAAGGTTCTTTTATACCAATCTAGGCTTAAGCTCTTCTCAGGTAAGTTTCGTTCCCGTTGGATTGAACCTTTTATTATTACTCACGTTATTCCATATGGTGCAGTTGAAATCCAAATTGTTAAGACTGACAATAAGTTTGTGGTGAATGGACATCGTTTCAAATATTATTACGAAGGTTTTTCAAGTGAAGAAATGGAGACGATAAGTCTAGATATACCGCCGTGTCCCAATTAATGACACCTTGCCATGTCTAACCAAAGACATTAAAGAAAGGCACTCATTGGGAGGCAACCCAATTTCTTTTAATTGTTTGTTCAGTTTGGTTTGATAGTTTAAGTATGTTTTCCTTGAGTTTGACTGATTTTTGGCTTCAATTTTCGTTTTTGATTATTCGTAAGTATCTCTTTGACATGACGCGCCTACGTCAAATCGTATGGAGAGCTCATGGTCAGAAGCGTTCTTACCTTTTTGATGTGCCCACGTCATGTTCGCAGGAAAGGTAAGTATTCAAAATTCGAGAACAGTCTCGATTTCCTGTTAATCTCTAATTTTGAATTTCGAAAATAAGTTTTGTTAATAATAATATAATTTCAAAAAAATAAAATAGAAAATAAATAAATAAATAAAAATTAATTTTTTATAAAAAAAAAGTAGAAAAAAATTTATTTTCGTTGGGCTGAAGCTTGGATTTTCAAATTTCAAGTTTTTAATTTAAAAAAAAAACCTATTTCTTCTTCTTTTTCTTGTTTTTCTTTCTTTCTTTCTTTTTTTCTTTCTTTCTTTCCTCCTCTTTCCTTTCTTTCTTCTTCCCCGATCCCTTCTTCTTCCCTTTGCCCGCCGCCTTCTCCTCTCCTCATCACCAGCGCACGCCGGCATCGTGCTAGCGCCGCCCACTGCCACCTCACCCTCTTCGCTTGCGAACGATGTTGCACGCCGCCACAGCCAGCCGCTACTGCTGCACGAGGCCATCACCTCGCGTGCTTTCTCTCTCTCCCGCACGCGGCTGTCCACCTCCTCTCTCTACTGCCGCGCGATCTCTCAACAGCAGCTGACGCCGTCACCTCGCCATGCGAAGTGCGCGCCGCCTCCGGGCTCTACTGCTGTCCGTCGACCTCTCGCTCTCCCTCCTCTCCGAAATCAACCACAAGCTCGCGCACCGCTCCACTGAGACTCCGTGGCTGTTCGCGCCACCACCGTGCACCATGCGCCACCCGCACGCTCTACCCCTCTCCAACTCCTTTGTCCGTCACCTACGCCCTTCCTATTTGCGCTCTCCCTCTTTCACAAAAGATGGAGGTATTCACCCCTCTCACACTCATACCCAATTGTTTGGAGCAATATTTCTTGGACTTAATTGTTGGACTCAATTGGAAACTCTGTGGCTGCATTATCTGATTAAATTGAGTTGTATTGTTTGGAGGGGTTCCCTGCTATTGTGGTTGTTCTTAATTGCCTATTTGAGAACCAACAGTGCTTATTGGGTTGAGTACAACATTATTAGTTGATTTCTTTGCTTTTAAGTGCGCTGCCGGTAGATTTCAATTGCTCAATTCCTTGGGATTTTTGTAGAGACTTTGGGTTTATCAGTCCTGCTGTTGTTTGTTGAATTGGGAAGTCTCTATGGCACTTGCATGGCTTATTCAAGTTGGGTGTATCTAATTGAATTCTTGGGATTATTCTAACGTTTGCTTTCATTTGCTAATTTCATTGAGGTTTCTACTGAGATTTCGGTTGAGTTATTTCTGAATTGCCTGTTGACTTGGGAAACCTGTTCCGCTTGATTTACTTGTTGAGGTTGGTAGTTTTCAATTGATTTGTTGGGGACACTCTAGCTGTTAGTTTATATTGCTGATTTGGAGGGGCATTGTCTATGATTTTGGTCTAATCAATTGTGCAAATTGTTGCCTCATTTACAGACTTATTTGTTTTCTGGGTTGTTTATTGACTTCGGTGGATTGGGTTCCCACCTGGGGTTCCTCTGCTTGCTCTATTCACTGTAATTTTAGTCCTCTGTTGATTTTTTTTGGAGATTTGGAATCTTTCTGGTTATTGGATCAACATTTGGCGGCTACCTCTTTGCTATTGCTCAGTATCTACTGGTGCTTGTGTATTGGATATTTGGTTTCTTATTGATTTGAATTGACTGTTAGCAGCCATGGTGAGGCCTAAATCATCTTCTAGGTCTAGAGCCTCTCAATCTCAGCCCTCACCCCCATTCCAGTAAATACACCTACCAACCAACCCTTTTCTTCTAGTGTTCGAACCCGCTTAGGTAGGGGTAGGGGTAGGGGTGCTCATTTGAATGCCCCCGCTCACTTTGGGGGGCATTTGAACTTCACTAGACCCGCTGATTAGTAGAGATACGCTAATGTCTGTGAGCGGTGTATCATATCCTGCAAGTGTTGTGAGAAATTTTCTATGACTGTCCTAGGTATACGGGAGGAAGTCGAGTAGAAGTGTACCGCCATCGGGTGGCGCCCTTATCGTGATATCTTCTGTCCCACCTTTGTCGAGCTGATTAGGGAGTTTTACTCCACCTTTGACTTTGAGTTGCCTACGAGGTATATCGTGGAGACCCCAAATGTCATTTATTTCCGTCTGATGGGTCAGGAGTTCAATTTCTCCATTATCCAGTTTAATCTACCATTTGGGTTCATTATTCCGGAGTATGTCGAGACTAGGGAGTTGCTGAGAGTGCCTGTGATTATGTAGAGCCATTCCTCTCTTCCTACCACGAGATTTGGAGCTATGACTCTTCTAGATTTAGGAGCTCATTTTTTAAGGATCCTAGTGTCCGTTATGTTCAGCGATTTCTGGCCTGCAGGTACTCGGGTCGAAAGGACAGCTCTGGTATACTCTCCCGACCCGAGTTCTTCTTCATTTGGTGTATGCAGAACAATGTCAAGGTGAATCTGGGGTGTTGGCTGTCGGCACAGTTCAAGACCATTTTAACCAAGAAGAACAAACCCCTGATTCTCGGGTCTTACATTACACACTTGGTAGTGCAGTTAGGGGTTCTCAATCTACAGAATCACGACCTTCACTTGGCGTTTGAAATGAAATTTCTGGGTGCGGAGTGCTTGGAGAGGATGGGAGTTCTCTAGTACGTCGACGGAGTCTATCGATTCACTGACCCGGGACCGCCTTGTGTCCCCTCGCGATCCTCTTTTGCCCGTTCTTCCACTGCTGGTGGTGACCCTGGCCCGTCTATCTCCTCTCAGGCTCCTCCATCCCCAGGGGCTACTGATTGACACCAACTCCGGATGCAGGTTCATAATCTGGAGGATCGGATGATCAATATTGATCACAATGTGGCCAACATCGCCCAGAATCTGGCAGCATTTATGCAGCCACTGTTTTGACGACTTCAGGGAAGCCTCATTGCCCTTCTTCTTGCTATTGATGTTTATTTGTCATATTGAGAGCAATGTGTCATTTAGGTGTGGGGGGATCAGATGGGGTACCAGTGTTTATAGCTTTTAGTTTTTAGTAGTTTCAATTTTTGGGTGTTTTTCTTTTTTTTAAGGTTGTTATTTGTCTAGTTTTCGTTACTTTTTTGTCATTTAACTGTCCAGCTCTCCTATGACTGTCGAAGTTTGATGTTGGATTGTTACCTCCAATTTCACTATAGCCAAGTTTTAATAATAAAAGTGTATCGAGATAAAGTGGTTGAGTCCAAGAACACCTCTTTGGTGAATATCGGTGATTGCTTGACTTTTTTTTTATTTTTGATTAACTTTTCTAGACTTAGAGAATGATTGTTGGCATTTTCATGTGAATTGGTCCAATATTAACTTTAGTTCTCCATATTTGAAGAAATGAGGCTAATAACTGTTGTTTTTGTTTATTTTTTATGTGTTATTTTGAGTTATCGTATACCTGGCTGTGAAATAAGGTTGATTGTACTCCGCTATTAGTTACTACTGAGTAATCGGGGATTTTCATCTAAAGTGTCGATTATCGTGTAAAAAAGTAGCAATTTCTATGAGTATGTGGTCGTATAGCGATAGGAACTGAGTAACTGGACTCCTCCATCTGGCAAATGTTAGAGTTCGCGTCAAAAAGCTCCAATGGTTAGAGACTAAGTCCTTTGTGCTATTGAAAAAAAAGAAAAAAAAATATTGAAAACGTGAAAAAAAAGAGAAAAAAGTGAAGGTTGTGTTAGTGTGATATAAGTCAGCTTGCCAAATTATAGAATGAATGTTGAGATTTTAGTTAATAGTTGGACCATTTGCTGATAAATGTTGTGCGCCATTTCTTTTTCTTAGATTAGTTAACCTGGAATTGAAGGAGTTTGTGGTTGAGAAGCTAACCGGGGTGACATTTCTTGGATCTGGATCACTGAGGCTTGATTTATGTTTTACTTGGTGTTTTGGCAATATGATAGATAGAGCAACAGCCATTGCTAAATATTGGTGTTTGTTTGCTGTTATCATGCTTGAGGATAAGCATGGTTTAGGTGTGAATGGAATTGATAGGTTGCGATTTTATTATTTATTTTATTATTAATTTTTTCTATTAGCTAACCTGATGTGGATTAATTATTAGATTCCACTCACTTTTCATAATTTGCATTTATTTGAGGGAGTAAAATGAAAATGTCACAACTAATGCCAATTTGACTGTCATCGGGAAAGAATTCAAATAGAAGGCATTCAAGGGCATTTTTGGAACAAAGAGACGTGAGCTGGCCGAAAACAGCAAGAAAAAAAAAAGAACCGAAAGGCTGAAGTCGGCCTCTGCTGGAGCTGCCGCACAGTAGCATCGGAAGGAGACTTAGATAGGAAATAGGCGTAAAGAATAGGACTACCCTTATAGTTTTGAAGCTTTGATTTTTCTTTGGATTCTTAGTAGCTCTTTGCTCTGCACGAATGTCAGAGGCAATTAGGAGCAACTGAATGATTCCCTGTAGCTTTTCTTTAGGCTTTTCCCTTGGGTCTTTGGTGGATTCCTCCTATGCATGTTAGGAGCAATTGAAGGACTTAGTCACTCTCTGTATTTTACGTTTCCTTCATCAATTGAACGGAGTGAGCTTTTCTCAATCGAAGGATGATGACTGCTACTTTCTCTTCAGTTGTGCGTGGATTTTTCGCATCAAATATGAACTAATTTTCTTTTTCTAATCAAGAAACAACGGATGCTTTGGGTTGTCTAAAATTGTGAGATCAATTTAATTTTATCTTTTCTTCTTATTTATTGGTATTCGCATACTTTTCGATTGCAGTGTTTATGATTAATTAATTAATTGATTATCTTGGATCCGGATAGTAAATTAATTTAGTAACCTATTGTCAATTAGGGCATCAAATCCATAATTGTTTAATTGTCTTGAAATAGTGACAACTGGCATGATTGGGTTTGTATCAGGGGAATATGCGAGTTAATCTGAAATAACCTTGGTAGTGCATTATTTGGTTAGAACATGGCTCCTCTAATACATAAGGCAATTGGGGAATTAAATCTTACGGGCGTACCTAAGATTATTCCTCAATTAGAGCAGTGATTAACGGACGTACCTTAATCACCGACACAGTAAGGAGGGGTTGATTGTCATCGCTTGTTTGACAGTTATAACCCATTTATCAGTAAATAATTGGAATTGCCTTTGCATCGATGATCAATTAGGTAAACTATTGCTGAAGTTATTTCTTGGCTAGATTTTTAAGTATCATTACTCTAATTTTAGCGAGTTGTCATTTAATTTTTAGTTGGCTATTTCATTTTTAGTTGAACTATTTTAATTGTCATCCTTTATGCAAAAATACCCCCTTGTTACTTTGGATTTCTAAAGAGACAAATACCCTCAGTCCTTGAGAATACGACCCTACTTGTCATGTTTACAAATTAATAATTATTTGTGAAAAAGCCATTCCATTCGGGTATATCGGATCAAGCAAACTCTTCGGGAACAGGATGAATCAAGTAACCCATTGCACATCTAGAGTCCCTACTCCAGTACTTGAATTGGAATTTGATTATTTTAATTGACAACTAGATTTAATTTTATTATTACACAGGCATCGACAACCTGTCAGAAATCAAGGTCCCAACGTCTCGATACTGTAATTATGTCTCTTGACTTTGCTAAAAAGTTGCAGGAGGGGCTGCGGAAAGGCCGGCTCGGAGAAGTGCTTAGGAAATGCAAAAATGCGGTTGGAAATTGTCATCAAAGGATGGAAGGGAATTGGATATGGCAGGCAACAAACAAAGAGCATCAAAATTGCTGTTGGGCGATATATCTGTTGTATGCAGCAATTTGTGTACTGAAGATTGCATAGAGAAAAAGCGTGGCGTGGGAGTCTGAAAGAAAAGAGGAGTTCGATTTAGGCTGGGCTAGGAGGGATTTTGGGCGAGGGAAAGAAGAAGATGGTCAGAGTAAGCTTCTGATGGGTGGTTACTGACTTACTGTATGTCTGCGTGTTTTATTTTCTTCCAATTTTCATTTTCAGTAGTAGAACATACTGCACTGAGTGCAGGAGTAAGAGCCGAGGAAAGTAAGCCAGCCGGATTCCAATCATGGTTCGCTATCACGGGTCGTGGTTGCGTCGTGGTCTTGGTTGTTCCATATCCGTCATGACATATCGGGTGATACGCACATTATAACAAATGAAAGTTTCCAAAAATTTTGAACAAATTACTAAAATTAGAAAATATCAAAAAATGCACAATTTAAAAAAATATCCGAGTCGACTCCTAATTGATTCGGATATATCAACTGATATCATGCATCACGGATTCGAATCAGCTAATATCGGTCGAGTCAGAGAAAGTCGTCATGAATATAGTAATATCCGCAATTCGGGAATCGGTATCATACCGGTCCCTTTCGTTCCAGTTACGACTCGGCCGATACGTATCGGTATCAGCCGATATGGCAAACCATGATTCCAATTTTCGTTTTCAGTAGTAGAACATACTACACCGAGTGCAGGAGTAAGAGCCGAGGAAAGCAAGTCAGCTGGGTCCGGCTAGTAAACAGTATACAGAGGGAAGTAATCGACCAAGTCTTCTAAAGCCAGAAAAAGTACGTATTATTAGGTTCCATGCTGGACCAATGGATTCCTTCCAAAGGAGAAGGAGTCTGGCTACAATGTTCCAAGAGTAGATTGGGACAGAGAAATAAAAATCAAGGAATTTTTATCGAACTTGCTCAAAGGTTATGCAAGTTTCACGTTCCTTATGAAGTGCCAAATCGGAACTCACAATGGTGATAGAAATTATCTTCACTCAGTTTAAAGAAATCTCAGAGAATAAGAGACTCACCTTGAAATGTATGGAATAATTGGCTTTTGGATTAACATCTCTCTATAATTCTTTTCCAGCTGATGAAATCATTGAAGAACCTATGAATAAAATTGGTCTTTGGCTATCTGATATGCTAAAAAAGGTTCAGGTTTTGAAGGCAAAGCGTGAAGAGCTTTATCTTCAAGTCCCAATACTAAATTTCCCCAAGAATCCTGCACCATGCTTCATTGAGTTTCTACAGCAAAAATTAAAACAGCTGCTGAAATCGAATCGTGATTTAGTCGCACGAGAAAATGGCCAATTTCGTCCCTAAACTTTTTTCCTTGTCAATTTAGTCCATGTATAATTTTTTTGGCCAATTTAATCCCTATACTTATTTAGCGTTTCAATTGAAGAACTCTGCTGCAGCGCCACCATATAAATTCAATCAAGTCACTAATTGAATAATTAAATAGGGGTATTTTGGGTAGTTCACTGTTGGGACAGTAACAAAAAAGTAAAATGCTTGAAGGACCCAATTCTAAACCTTGGGTTCTTGACTAACAAAGTCTCCAAAGCTGTCCAAACTCCTCTCCCATTGCTTAAAAATTGCCCAGTTTTGCTTTGTTTCTTTCCAACCGCGTCAATGAGATCACAATTTGCAACGTCCAATTCCAGGACTAGTCCCGCCTCTGAATCCACCGCCCGCGCCAACTCCTCCACCCTTACCAAATCCCCCATGCCCTCCACCAAAACCTCCTCCAGCCCCAAAACCACCGCCTGCACCACCTCCTATACCTCCACCTTTCCCAAAGCCACCACCTGCTCCACCCCTTATTCCGCCACCGACCCTACCTCCAGCACCTCCACCAAGGCCTCCTCCAGTCCTTCCTCCTACACCTCCACCTGCTCCACCTCCGGCACCACCACCAATGCCTCCACCGGCCCTTCCTCCTACTCCCCCGCCTGCTCTACCCGTATCTCCACCCCCTGCACCTCCTCCAATGCCATCTCCAGCACCAGCATCACCACCTGCACTGCCTCCAACTCTACCACCACCACCTGCTCCTCCACCGGTACCTCCTCCAATACCAGCTCCAGTACCAGCACCATCACCTACACCTCCTCCAGCACCTCCACCAATGCCACCTCCAGCAGCAGCACCACCACCTGTACCTCCTCCACCAGCACCTCCTCCAACGCCACCTCCAGCAGCAGCACCACCACTTGCACCTCCTCCAATTCCAGCACCACCACTTGCTCCTCCACTGACACCTCCTCCAATACCCAGAAAATCCTCAAGAATGTGCTTGTATCCCCGCAACATAATTAAACAAAAATCAGCTACCTAAGATAATTTCAATTCTTCCAAAAAAATAAAAGAAAAGGGGGTGTATATCAGGTATAAGGCCCTCTGAAGAACAAAAAAAGTGATAAAAATCGCTATATGTGAAGTCCCCAAAACACTCAACTCCAGAACAAGTCCTTTTGGGCCTCAAACGTATCGAAATAGTTGGGAAAAGAAGAGAAGAGCTCTGCTGGTTTGTAGAGGAAAGGGATTTCCGAGTGGTGATAGTCAGTAGCAGAACAGTAGAGGAAATTGAAATCCAGTGGAGCTTCTTCAATAAAGCCCCGATATTCTCAAAACTCGATTGGAATCTTGCCGACATAAATCTCAGCACCCAACTCTAGGTTTAGAATTGGGTCCTTCAAGAATTTTACTTCTTTTGTTACTGCCCCAATAGTGAATTGCCCAAAATACCCCTAGTTAATTGTTCAATTAGTGATTTGATTGAATTTATATGGTGCCGCTGCCGCGGAGTTCCTGAATTGGAACCGCTAAATAAGTATAGGGATCAAATTGGCCAAAAAAATTATACATGGACTAAATTGACAATGAAAAAAAGTTTAGGGACGAAATTGGCCATTTTCCCTTAGTCGCACATTTGACCCATCATATTCAAACCATTTTTGAGGGCCAGTAATACCTCAAGTGCATGCTTTGCACGTGAATATATTTTTCCAAAATATAAAACCTTTAATATATTAAATTTTGTGCAAACCTTTGATTATTAGCACAATATAAACTAAGAAATTATATAATGAACAAAATTAATCAATTGGTAATTGTACAAAAAGTTTATTGTGTACAAAACAATTAAAAGTTTATTGTGCATTCTATACTTATAAAAACTCTGAAGATAGATGATTATCATATTTAAACTAAGTTATTGGTGTAATATTGACTAAGAAACTATATAATAAGCAAAATTAAGCATTGCTAGTTGTAGAAAATGTTTATTATGTACAAAGCAATTAAAAATTTATTGAACTCTGAAGATGGAAGATTATCATGTTGCATATTTTACTTGGATTGTGATAGTAAGAAGAGGAAGTTTTCTATGTTCTATCAAATCAGTGTATACAACAAAACCTGAGTAAAATACATACTAAGATGTTATGATTTGGTTACAATAAGTTTTTATCAATTTTAGTAGTTGTAACCTTTTCTGCTATATTTTTAATAATTATCAATAATTTTTTTGAAGTTTTCTTAGTCAATATGATATAATATAGTTAATTTAATCATCAATTTAACCTTTTGCTTTCTCATTAACTGTTTATAATCTTTTGCTTTTTTATTAATTATGATTTTCTTCTAAACCAATATGTATATAAAATATAGTTAACTTTAATTAACACACATAAGAATATAATAATTGGAGATGAAGAATATGATTGGTCAATATAATTATAAGTAGGCAGTTTTTAATTTTAATTATCAATATTTTTTAGATGTAATTTATTGAAACTTTTCATTTTTCTTATTAGTGTTATGATTAAAATGTAAATAACTTTAATTAAAAGACATGAGGGTAATTTAAGTATAATAAAAACTAAAATCAAAATATGCTTACACTTACACTCCCTTGCCAAGACTCATTAAACTTTTTATATACTCCCTCCACTCCAATAAATTGGTCGTGCTTTGGGAATCTCACATTTTTCCTACAGTGCTTAGATTTCAAAAGGTTATGGGTTATGTTCCAAGAATGCCCTGCTTGAATTAGCTATGTAGCCTGATGTGTTGCTCCATTCAAGGTAGGATAGAGTTGTGATAAGATTGTGGGGCCCATACCTATAATATGTATTCAAGCTCCTTTGGTGAAAGTGCAATGCACGAATCATGCTAGTTCTAACGTGACACTCACGTACCATCAAATGAAAATTCTCTATTTCATAGGTGAACATTGGGGCCCACTAAAATATAATAATCTTCTTGTAAGATTTAAGGGCATCAATGGAAATCGGTGAAAGTTTTTATTGCCATTATTGGCAAGTAACACTAATTTTTGGGACGGACCGAAAAGGAAAATATGACACTTCTATGGAACGGAGGGAGTAGTAATGATTTTGAATTCTTGGTATCTTATTTAATAGATTTCATAGAGAAGGACATAGAGAATCAAGGATTGAAGGAACTTTGTACACGTCTTATTCATGTGGCATATGAGGCAGAGTCTGTCATTGATTCGTCGGCAGTCAAAAATGGTGATTAGTGGAACCAATTTCTGTGGCTTTTTCACATCTCAGAAGAGAACAGACTCATTAAGATTCAGGTCAAAACATTTCAAAGCAAGGCCTTTGATGTGGGAGTCTAGAATGCTGTCCAGACTACAAGGCACGAGATTCCATAGACTAGAGCCACTGGAACTGGTGACGATGTGGTGATTCTCAATGATCAGCAGAAGGCAAATAGTTAATCGACTTACAAGAGGATCACTGCATAGAGATGCTATCTCCATTGTTGGAATGCCTAGAATCGGTAAAACAACTTTGGCTAACAAAGTGTATGATGACCCTGAAATTGTCGGGTACTTCCATACTCGTGCATGGTGTTATGTTTCACAAGTATACACCAAAAGAGACCTCTTGCTTGAAATTTTGAGCCACATTATTGAGCTTGTTGATAATATCCATTCAATGGAACATGAAGATTTGGAATTGCTATTGTGTCAAAGCTTGGGGAGAAATCGGTACCTTATCATTATGGATGACATGTGGGATATTGGGGCATGGGATGACTTACAGAGCTCTTTCCCAAATGACCAAAATGGAAGTACAATTTTGATAACCAGTAGTCTCTCTGGTATGGTTTTCAAAGTCACTCTAGAAAGTAATCTTTTTAATCTTCGTCCACTCTCTGATGATGATGCGTGGGAGTTACAATGAATGAAGATATTTCCTAAACAATGCTGCTCTGAGGAACTATGGGAAGTCAAGAAGGCCAATGCCAGGAACTGCCAAGGGCTGCCTCTTTCATTTGTTGCAATTGCAGGTCTCCTTAAAGGGAGAAACATGAGAATCATGGAAACAAATTGCGCGTAGTTTGAATCCACTCATTACCAGTGATCCTCAGACACGATGCATGCAAATCTTAGAACTGAGTTACAAGAATTTGCCAGATTGTCTCAAAGCATGCTTTCTTTGCCTTGTAGTATTTCAAGAAGACAAGGAGATTCCAATTCAAATTTCACATGGCTATGGATGGTGGAAGGGTGTTGGCACAAAAAAAATGCGGACAGCGGAAGTAATTTTGACACATAAAAATATGTGGAAAGACGAGGAGAACAAATATTTAACAAATTCTCAATAGTTTAATTGAGTCAAAAGTCAACAATAATAATATTAAGTCGTAGTCTTCGCTCAGGACAACTTTCAAATCACAACCATTGGACTTTCTCTCAAACCCACTCTCTAGATTCAACTCAACTCCAAGTAATAACTTAGTAGACTGACAATTTTTATAGATTCTAAAACTTCCTAAAACAAATACAATTGTAAACCTAAACTTACTTAGAAACTAATTTTAGATTTCCTAATCTAATATAGAAACTAAACAAATAAGATACCAAAAAGAATTAGGATACTAAAATAGATTGGTTTAATTTCCTTCATTGCCTCCCTTATTCTAAACTCTTGATGTTGCTATCTACAATGCCATCACAAGCTTAAATTTCCATGCAAAATTCAATTGCTGTATAGATGATGTGGAACTCCAACTTGCAATTGATCTTCAATTTCATCTTCACGTGTGGTAGTTGACAAAACTTGTATTTCTCGAACAATTTCTTGGCTTGATCACTTCTGTCAAAAAGTCAAACATGTTCACCCATGCTTCATTGCATACTCCATAGTTCAATTCATCCATGTCGATCGAGAAAATTTCTTGAAATCACGAAATCATACGTTTCACTGCCAAAAATTTCAACATTATCATGAACTTGTTTTGATTTGTCCATACCAATAACCACATTAGTTTTAGTTACCCCATAAAACTCAACTAATTGTCTGCCTCACTATTGTTTTTAACCAAGTTTATCATTTGATTTTTCATTTCAAAAAATTCATCAATCCCGACAAAATTAACAATTTCTACGTTACCATAATCTTCAATTACATCAGTAATTTCACTAATAATTTCGCTTTCTTTATCAACCACTTGCAAAATTTCTTTTGAAGAAATTCCTCATCTTTATGTGCACCCATAACTTCTGCAATTTCTTCTTTTTTTGACTCATCAAAAAATTCTTTTTTTTTTCTTGTCACAAATTTCTTTTTCACCATGACCACAATAAGAATTTATTAAAAATTTTCAAGCTTCCTTTGCCATCATTGCATGTATGAATTTATTCACTACATACGGCTACAGTTGAGTGTTAAGATAGTAGAATGCCTTACAATCCAACTGTCTATTCCTCTCTAACTCTTTGATTGCATCACCTGATGATTTCATATGCCTCGTATAGGTTCCGTGAACCCTTTTTGGATAATATTCTAAATTCCAATAAGTCAAAAAAACCTTTTCATGATCCAACTCCAAATTCCAAAAGAGTTTTTACCATCAAAGATAAAAATGCCACAATGTGGTTAAATAATATGGATCCATACTTTAATTTCATGAACAAACCACAATCTCCAGGATTAAAGCCTAGCTTCTAATATCACTTGTAGGCCCAAAAAAAACGCGCAGAGCGGAAGTAATTTTGACACATAAAAATATGTGGAAAGAGGAAGAGAACAAATACTCAATAAATTTTCAATAATTTAATTGACTCAAAACTCAACAATAATAATACTAAGTCGTAGCCTTCGCTCACTATAACTTACAAATTACAACTATGAGACTTTATCTCAAACCCAGTCTCTAGATTCAACTCAACTTTCCAAGTAATAACTTACTAGATTGACAATATTTATAAATTCTAAAACTTCCTAAGACAAATAAAATTGTAAACCAAAACTTACTTGGAAACTGATTTTAGATTTCCTAATCTAATATAGAAACTAAACAAATAAAACACGAAAAAGAATTAGGAAACTAAATATTAAAATAGATTGGTTTAATTTCCTTCAAAGGGTTTATCCAGGAGAAAGGTTCAAAGACCTTGAAGGATCTTATGGAGGATTACTTGACAAATCTGATTGGAAGAAGCTCAATAACATTTGCCAAAAGGAGGTCAGATGGTAGAGTCAAATATTGTCGTGTTCACGACTTGTTTCTCTGTAGCAGAAAGGTTTTTTGTCATTTGCTGTTTCAGTCGAGCGTAATCTTAGCGGCAAAATTGCATATGGCTTTTGCTGGGCATGCATCTTGGTCAAAATATGCTATCAGATGTGGAATTAGATTGGTTAGTTCATGATATAAGGGCAACAAAATATCTGGTCACTGGGGCAATCGGTGACTGGCTAATAGAGAGTCTGGAAAGTCGAGCAACTCGGCAGCAACCCCTTCTATTATGAGCACAAAACTGTTAGTAGCAGAATCCTCAGATAATCCCAGATCTCTAAAAATTTTCTCATAGAAACACTTCTCTATTCCAAAAATGGTGCCTACGAAAATCTCGGCTTCTTGTATCCACCGTTGGGTTTTCTCACTCAACTCATGCGAGAACATAAAAACCTGTTAGCGTACCTCGTCCTTATTCCTTGTTATCTCTTGTAACAGCTATATGATTAAGATAGAATTAGTTTTTGTATTCCTATATAAAACCAGTTGTATGATAATGATAGAATTAGTGTAGTATTCCAGCACGTACGTTAGGCTAGAAGTATGCTATTTATTTTTCTATAAACTTTCAGTTGTACATGGCACTTACTAGTTTTTTCTATGAATAAGATTGCCACCTTTTGTCATGGTATCAGAGCAATGATCCTTCTTGCTCTTCTCTTCATATTTTGATTTTTTTTGTTTCTTCTTGTTATGTTCGTGGAATAATGGCGGAGCAAATCAAATCACAGAATCCAAGATACTCCTCGACTGGTGATTTTTTTTGTGATCCAAGTTCTCCATATTTTTTGACTTCTGCCGATTACACCAATGCTTCGTTAGTCCCAACGTTGTTTGACAGTGACAATTATCAATGGTGGAAACAAAATATTTTGAATTCTTTGAGAAGCAAAAATAAAATCCCATTTGTGAATAGAGAATTGCCGCAACCGAAAGTTGGAAGCCATGAAGCATTGTTTTGGAGTAAATGTGATGGGCTAGTTCTTCCTGGCTTATCAATTCACTTAGTCCAAATCTGCATTATTCGATCACTTATCATGACTTGGCTAGGGAACTTTGGGTGGATTTGGAAGAACGTTTTGGTCAAAGCAATGAACCCAGAATCTATGACATAAGAAAGGACATTGCTTTGTCTACTCAAGGAACAGCTTTGGTGGCCGCTTTTTACTCCAAACTTAAAGCCTTATGGGATGAGTTGATTGCCTATTCAAAACTTCCAAATTGCTCATATGGGGGATTGAAAGAATGGCCTACTGAAAGGGATAAAGAGCGCTCACACCAATTTTTGATGGGATTGGATCTCAAATATTGGCAATTGAGCCTCTTCCTTCACTTAATCGTATATTCAACATGGTTAAGATGGAAGAGAAACAACTGAGTCTTCTTGGTCCACAAGATTCTGATGGGGCAGGAGCTTTCTATGTTCAATAACAGCAGCAGCAACCATGATCTAGTTTTGTTAGACAGCAACCATCTCAATACAGTTCTGAGATGCTTCAAGTTCGACGACGCAAGGCCAACCACATCAGAGTGGAAATCAATCTTCGAAATAGCCCAAATTATGATGTTATCATTGTAATAAGCTGGTCATACAATAGATAGGTGTTGGGAGCTTATAGGGTATTCGAATAATTGGCAGTCTTCAAGGAAAAATCCCACCACTGCAAATGTGTGCTCGGATAATACAACAAATTCTTCAATTTCCACTACTTCAGTTAGTGATTTGATAGCTGCACAGTATGAGCAACTTTTGTCATTGTTGAATGGTGACAAAAACTCTGGCTTTGGCTCAATTAATTTTGCTGGTAACATAACCCATCCCTAAACTCCAAATTCCTCGTCCTCTTGCTACACTTGGTTACTAGACACAGGTGCTACTCATTGCTTTATAGGTGATAAAACTTTCTTGTTTGACCTAGTTAAAAAAAAATCCACTAATATATTCTACCTGATGCCACTGTGAAACAACTTTACGAATATGGTAATCACCATTTGAACTCCCTGATTACTTTGCATAATATTTTACATGCTCCAAGTTTTCATTGTAATTTTATTTCTGTCAGTCGTCTCACCAAAGAACACAATTGTGTTGCCCAATTTTTTCCTGATTTTTGTGTTGTTCAGGACCTACACTCGAGGAAACTGATTGGGGTAGGTAAGGAATAGAATGGTCTTTACTACTTCACTACAGACTATGCTAAGTCTCATCACGGCAAAGCTAATACGGTTTCAGGATCCGTTGTTCTCTAGCATCAAAGGCTAGGACATCCTTCACACGACCGGTTGGTATCAATACCCAACTTTTCTCATATTTGTTTTGATAAAATTTGCCAAGAATGTATTGCGTGCCCTTTGGCGAAGGTTTCTAGACAAGTTTTTTCTCCAAGGATTAATAAATCTATGACTCCTTTTCATTTGGTTCATATTGATACATGGGGGGCTCACTTTTTCTTAACTCTTGTGGATGACTGTACTAGAACAGTTTGGACATTTTTATTAAAACACAAGAATGAAACTTGTCATGCTTTTATTCTTTGATTGAAACTCAATTTGGATTTCAAATTAAACAAATCAGAAGCGATAATGCACTAGAACTTACTGAAGGTGACATGAAATTATTCTTTAGAAATAAAGGGATTGTTAATCAAACTTCTTGTGTTGGTACACCTCAACAAAATGGGGTCGTTGAAAGAAAACATAGAGACATCCTTAATGTGGCTCATGCTCTTAGATTTCAGAGTAACTTCCCATTAAATTCTTGGGGGAATGTGTTTTAACTACTACATATATTCTCAATTGGCTCCCCACATCAGCATTTGGAAGTAAAACTCCTTTTGAAGCGCTTTTTCACAAGCCACCAACGTATAATCATTTTAGAGTATTTGGTTGTTTGTGTTATGCTGTTAATCCTTGATAACTTTTGGACAAGTTTCAACCTAGGTCAAGGCCTTATGTGTTTGTAGGCTACCCTCAAAATAAAAAGGGTTTCAAAGTTTATGATTTAGAGACAAAAAATATTTTCTTTTCCAGTGATGTACGCTTTTATGAAACAATTTTCCTTTCAAAATCTCTTCTAGTACATTATCTTCGACGTTGTCTTCCGCCTTAACACCTAACACTCCCTCACTTGTTCTTGACAATAATGATCAATGTGTTGATTCTCTTGATAATTCTAGTCATGAACTGCATATTTTTTGAAAGGAAAATATGACAAAAAATAAATATTATGTTGAACTATTATGTCAAAAAATATGACAAAAAATATTTTCTTTTCTCTGCTATGGATAATCATGTTGAAGAGATTCAGACTTCTCCACCACGCCAAAAACAACGGATCCGAAGACCACTTGCTTACCTAAAAGACTATATCTGTGATTACCCTAATAGTTCGTGCCACTCCAATTCAGTTTCCACTTCAAGAGCATCAGGTACTCCCTATCCTCTTAATTCTTAACTCTCTAATCATCATTTTTCTCCTCCCCATCAATCTTTTTCTTGCAGCTTTATTAATCGAGACTGAGCCTTCTACTTACTCTGAGGCTAATCAAGATGAAAAGTGGAGGTCTACCATACAAATTGAACTTGATGCCTTAGCTGCAAATCATACATGGGATCTTGCACTCTTGCCGACAGGAAAGGAAGTAATTGGTTGTAAATGAGTGTATAAAATTAAATATAAATCAGATGGTACTATAGAGCGTTATAAAGCTTGATTAGTGGCCAAAGGGTATATTCAAGAGGAGGATATATTCAAGAGGAGGGACTGGATTACACTGAAACATTCTCTCCCGTAGCAAAGCTAACTACGGTGCGATGTTTAGTGGCTATTGCTGTAGCTAAAAATTAGGAATTACATCAACTTAATGTGAATAATGCCTTTCTCCATGGTGATTTACATGAGGAAATATACTTGGTTCCTCTCCCTGGATATTTACCATCTGGTGACAAGAAGGTTTGTTGATTTCGTAAATCTCTTTATGGTCTTAAACAGGCATCCAGGGAGTGGTTTTCTAAATTAACTCTTGCTCTTAAACAATATGGTTTTATTCAGTCTCAAGCAGATACTACTTTATTTACCCTGAAGACTAAAATCAGTTTTCTTGCAGTTTTGGTGTATGTCGATGATATGGTAATTGCAAGAAATAATTCCTTTCAATGCCAACAATTTAAACAATTCTTACATGGACAGTTCCATCTGAAAGATCTTGATCCCCTCAAATTTTTTCTCGGCCTTGAAGTTGCTAGGAATCCTGAAGGAAATTTTTTGAGTCAATGGAAATATGCTCTAGATATTTTAATAGATACTGGTCTCAGTGGTGCAAAACCTAATTTGATTCCAATGTCTCAACAACATCAATTGGGGCGTTCAATTAGTACACCCTTGGCTGATCCCTCGTCTTATCGTCGTCTTGTGGGTCGACTTTTGTACCTTACTATCACACGACCAAATATTTTGTATGCTGTTAATATTTTGAGTCAATACATGCATTCCCCTACATTAGATCATCATGATGCAGCAATGAAGGTTGTTCGATACATTAAGAAATCTCCAGGCCAGGGATTATGTTTTCCTTCTCAGAACAATTTGCAACTCAAAGGTTATTGTGATGTTGATTGAGATGCTTGTCCTACGACACGACGATCCATCACAGGTTATTATATTTCTCTCGGGAATGCACCTATCTCCTGGAGTACTATTAAACAACCAACTGTGAGTCACTCGTCTACCGAAGTCGAACATTGTGCCATGGCTGGTACCACTAGTGAATTGTTATGGTTACAAGCTTTATTATTTGATCTTACTATTCCTTATTCGCAACCAATGCATCTATTTTGTGACAACCAAGCTGCACTTCATTTTTCAGCCAATCATGTTTTCCACGAGCATACCAAACATACTGAGATGGATTGTCACTTTGTTCATGAACGGATTCAGTCCAATGACCTTTGTACCCATTTCAATCATTATAAGGATCAACCTGCTGACTTGTGCACCAAGGTGCTTGGTTTTAATTCCTTTCAACAATTGTTGCGCAAGCTTGGTGTTTCGTTCCTCTACACTCCAGGTTGAGGGGGGCTATTAGTGTACCTCATCCTTATTCCTTATCTTGTTATCTCTTTTAACAACTATACAATTAAGATAGAATTAGTTTTTGTATTCTTATATAAAACTAGTTGTACGATAATGATAGAATTAGTGTAGTATTCCTGATAGGTTGTCAAGCCTGTACAATAATAGAAATATGCTCAAACTAAAGTTAATTTCAGTAGACAGTGATAAGTAGGGTCGAATCCACAGGGACTGGAGATATTTGTTTCTTTTGCAATTCACAGTAACAGTGGAGTATTTTTGTATAAAAGCTGACAATTAAAGTAGTTCACTAAAATCAAATAGCTAACTAAAAATTAAATGACAATCTACTAAAATCAGATTAATAATAACTAAAGATCTAGCCAAGAAATAACTTCAGCAATGGTTCACCTAATTGATCATCGATGCAAAGGTAATTCCAACTATTTACTAATAAATAGGTTATAACTGCCAAACAAGCGATGACAGTCAACCCATTCTTATTGTATCGGTGATTAAGGTATACCCGTTAATCACTACTCTAATTAAGAAATAATCCTAAATACACCTGTAAGATTTAATTCCCCAACTGCCTTATGTATTAGAGGAGCCCTATTCTAACCAAATAACGCACTACCAGGGTTATATCAGATTAGCTCGCGTATTTCCTTGACACAAATCCAATTATGCCAGTTGTCACTATTTCAGAACAATTAAACAATTACGGATTTAATGCCCCAATTGACAATAGATTACTAAATCAATTATTTATTTGGATCCAATGTGCATGTATATGATAACTGTATAATGATAACTGTTTCATGTTAATGTGCCAATGTGCAATCTTGAACTATACATGTGTTATGCTCAAATTACTTAATTTATTAGAATTGCTAGAGTGTCTTGGAACCTCACTGGGCTGTTTAGCTCATTTCACGTTTTTGTTTTCCTTAACAGGGTTCAAGATCGAGAGTGCTCGCGAATATTATTAAGTTGTTTTCTTTTGAAGACCTTAAATTGTATTATAGCGGATGGCTGTAGTACCTATTCTTTTGAATTGTATTTAAATTTGAAAGTTAACTAATTGTAAGTATGAAATATTTTGGAATACTTTAATTAGATATTGAAAATAATTGAAGTATTTCTAACTTTTGAATTACGGATTGTAGTGAGTCCCAACGAGAGATGGGCAGGCGTCCCGCCGATACCCTGAGGTTCGCCCTTAAAAAAAGTGGGGGTGTCACAGTTGGTATCAAAACTTAGGTTTCAAATCTTTATTGTGTATCCTAAAATTAAAAGTTTAGAATGCCGAACTGTGGGATTGGTTTGAAAGTTAAGTGACCGCTTGTAGAGGTAAAAATCAGAGTCGTTTCGCGTGGTATCTACGCGGGGTGAATTTGGGCCAAGGGGTGTTATGGTCCCTATTATGTGAATGAGTAAAGGCTTAAGTGCTCTTCTACAGTGTAAGTTGTGAATCATGAATGTGATAGGTATAAATCCTTTATCTTGATATTTGGCAAAAAATTAGATATATATGTGGGGTAGGAATCTTAACTTGGATGATTTACACTTGAGAGCGTACGGCTTGAGTTGTGAATTATCTTATTTCGGATTCTTGTACCCAAGTACTCAAGAGTTGAGGGCAATGTTAAGGACTTGAGATCTCCATTTGCGGGAAATAAGAACGAATCGATATTTCACGTGAATAGTTACAGGAAACCAATAGTCATTTGGCTAAGATGGCACAATAATTAAGAGAGAGAGGTAGAGAAAGATTGATAGATGATCCTATGTAACTCAATAGGATCCTAGTGTTTGATATGGTTAAAAATGAACGAAAAGATCAAACTTACTAGTGTTATAAAGGATTGACTTAGTTGAGTATCTAGTGAGGTTCTCCCCTGTGAGGTTCTAATAATTGTTCTACACGTATCTTGTGATTTGTCCTGTGGACATGTTTTAACCTTTTATGAACGTTTGAATTTCCAAAGTATTGCATTGGTTATTCATGGAGTGACTTGAACTCATTACCTATTTGTTTTAATTGAATAAAAGCACTTTTAATTTTTCTTGACCATTATTATATGTAATTATATGCCTGCTGTTCCTTTTCCTACAAATATCTAAATATATGTATATACATTTTGAACTCGCCTGAGAATTGAAAATCAGGCAGAGTTTAGGCTCGGATCTTTCCTTAAGAATAAGACTGAATATTTGCTGTAAATTGGAGAGTAAAAATGATAAGAGTTTTATGCACCATTAAAGTTAGCTCTCGAATTAGAGGTGAAGGGTGATAAAGGTGTTGGATCGAAGTTTATGCATATATGAACTTGCATGTTTACTCATCTTTCTTAACAGTGTTTTCTAGAGTATACGTTTACTCAAACGCAGCTCTTAACTCAAAACTTTGAGAGAATTTTGAAATATCCTTCATGTATATGTTATTTTATTATATATGTGTTTTGACATCCACACATTAAGTTGCATGAGTAATTTTCTTAAACGTATTTGAGAAATTTGCAATATATATTGATGATGGTGGCAAAACACATTATTTGAAATTTCTTACTAAGAAAATTTAGTTTTGGATCATGAAGAAAAGTTTGCATCTTTAACCCTAAATTTGAAATTTTGAATTGTATTCTGTCACATACATATCCAAAATACATTAAAACCCTCAATTTTATCTCGCATGTTATGATTGACTTGATTTGGACAAATTAACTCCTTAAATTTTGGTAAGCTTAGTCTTCTATTGAAAATATATCACTCTATTCGAGTTTTGAACTACAAGATTGAATCTTTTAAACTGGAGTTTTAATTGACCCTGGAGCCAATTATTCTTGTGTAAATCTTAGTTTCATGAATGGTATAAGTAAAGTGTAATCGCTTGTTCTACGATTTGGAAGTAAAACATCTATTAGGGAAATTAAAATTGATTGTTAATTCGATGAATGGAAATTGTGAGATATGGGTTGGAAAGTATAAGTTGTTGATCGATTTGATAAATATAACTCCTAAGGAATATGATATTATCCTAAGTGTGAATTTCGAGGACGAAATTCTTTTTAAGGAGGGAAGGATGTGAGGACCCGAATTTTTACTTATCTTAATCTTCTTTTAATGGCTTCATTAATTATTTATTCACTCGTTTTTTCCGAATAATTTATTTCAACCATTTTAAATCCCTTTATATGGAACAATGTCTCCTTTATGTTTTTAAAACGTTTTGCTAGAGAAATTTATTTTTCGGAGACTCGTTCGATAAGAAATAGCGAAGATACGTTTGTCGAGGCTATATTTGAATCAAGAGTGCAATAATCTTGGATAATTAAGAATGATTAATAATAGACTAAGAAAAGTTAAATGAGGTATTTGAGGTGAGTGAGTTAAAAATTTAAGCTTTTACAGTGTGCGCGTCGTTAGTTTCTCGAAAGTCGCGCCGGTACGATTAAGTGGAAATTTAAGAAATTCATACTAGACTATTAGGAGTGAATAATTATAATGTTAATGGAATTATAATTGAGGTTTAGTACACTAGTGAAACAAATCTGAGAGAAATCGGATACGAAACCCGCGCGCACGACAACTATTAAGAGTTGACTTTTTGGCCCAACACCTATGCCACTCTTCCATTCTTTCTCTCCAAGTTTCATAACCCAAACAAACCCTCATCTCTCTCTCCTCACTCCCTCATTTTCGGCCAGCAACTTCAAGGGAAGAAGAAAGAATGCTCTCTACTTCATTTTTGTTCATTCTTGCACCAAAACACTTCCAACTTTGCATCCAACCACAAAATTACTTGGAGATTCACTTGAGCTTGGAAGGAAGCTTCATCTTGGTTGTTTTCTAGAGGTTTTTAGTGGTAAAAATTTCTGGTCTATCTCAAGGAGTAGAAGGTAATCATCCAACCATTTAAGCTTGGCTTTAGTGGGTTTAATTGTTGCTATGAAAATTGTAGCTTCATTAGAGTTGTTGTTGTTTGGATTTAAATGGTTGGAGTGGGCTCAATGAAATCCCACATTAGATATATGGGCTGATATGGTGTTAATGAGTGTTGTTTGTGTTAATTGTGTGTTAAACAAGATGATATTTGGGTAGGAAAGTGAAAAGGAAACCGATGGAAGTTGATGTTAGGTATGACCAAATCTGTCCTGTTTTTGCAATGGTTTAATTTCGAAATTTTGATGCCCAAATGACCTTGCAACTGATGTATATATTTTGCATGTGGTGTGTATAAAGTTTCTACTAAAAATCATTTGGATTGGTTGGATAAAAATTGAATTTTGGCAAGAATAAAATCTGGAAAACGTGTAACAGTGGTCCTCTAGCAGTATTCTTTGAACGAACATATCTCTGTGTCCGGATGTTGGAATTGAGTGCCATTAGTGGCATTCAAAACTAGACATCCGTAGTTTTCTAACAGTATATTACATACCTGATAATTCGAACTGAGTGAACCGTAATAGTTCACCAAAGTTTCCTGTTCTGTTCTGCTGCTCTGTTCGAGAAGCAGTAATAAGCTGAGGATTGTCGCTTGAATTCAAGCTTTCTATAAACTGATTTTCACAACAATTTCTTCTGATGAAATTTAGCCTTTCAAATCTAGTTTCAAACGCCACTGACCATTCTGAATTTCAAGTTGTATTGAGTGAGATATGGTCCAATTACAGAACTGTACCAAAGCTGGAAAACCCTAAATTTTAATAGCCAACTGGTCTAGTTTGACTTGGGACATGTTGTTTCGAAAATTTTGGTGTCAAACACCTACCAAATGTATATTAAATGTTTGCTGGACCTTAGTGTCAAAAATGAACGAAATTGGAGTTGATTTCATTGGGCCAAATGTTTGAAAAAGGAAAAGGAAGCAAGAAGACAGATTTGTCTTGGAAATTCCTTAAACTTTGATAGCTTTGTTAACTATCTTTCCGTATGAATTTTCAAATGAAATTTGGTAGAAGAGTAGTCCTCCTATGGAAGTTGAATTGTGCCAAATTTGGTGTCATTCTAAGACAATTTTGATATACAAATGATATGCCAAACTTTATCCTTCAAATCTGGAAAATGTTCAATCAGTCCTCAATTTTAGCTAATTATGAGCTGCTATATCTTGCCGCTCAAAACTCCGATTTTAGTTTCGTTTGTTGTGTTTGAAACCTTGATTTGAATTCTTATTGTGTTGTGAATTTTAGAGGCTAGTTCACTTTTTGTGAATTTTGCCAAATTTTCAAAGTTTGCCAAAAAACAAGACTGAAACTGTCTTGTGTGTCTAAGTCAGCAACTTTAAGCTGAAATTTGAGCATCTTCCGTTTATAATCTTTGAAAAATATCTTCTAGGAACTTTTAGCATTTCAAACCAAAATTCCAACGGTATAAATTTTTCTATTTTTGGACATGCCAAACTCTAGATTTGATTTTCCAAAGATTGTCATGCAAAGCTGAAATTTGCCGATTACTTAGAAAATGCAATTTCAGGAACTTGACTTCTTTTTTCGATATCGATTGAACGTTTTGAACTCGATTTTATGGAAGATGCTAGTCTCTCTTCGGACTTTAAAGCTTCACTCTTGAATCTCGAGTTGAGAGAATTAAAGCTCCCTTTTAAGACTGTGATTTAGTCTAAATGAGTGTGCATCCTTTCTTGGTAAATGCATGATTGCGAGTGAAGTTAATTATTATTTACTCAGGCGCTCAAGGGGGCCTACAAGAGGAACTCGAAACTGATGCCTAAACACTTATTTGAGCACTTATTTACTTGTTTTGAATTGGTGAGTGTTCCATATAGAAGTACGTGACTTGAATAGTTTTACGACATGTTTTCTCCATGGTCATTCTGTGTTTAACTGTTAAGTGCTACCGATAATTGCTCCTATGAACTTTTCCACCATTTTAAGGCGAGTGTGTACTTTATCTCACTCGACCTACTAAAATGACAAATATCTACCGTCCAACCGATTTACCGATTTATCGATTATCGATTTACCATTCAACCGATCTATCGTTTACCGATTTACTTGATTACCGTAAATTCCGTTTTCATATGAAATTACGGCATATTTCTTATGTGTTTAAGTGTTAAGTGTTACCTATAATTGCTCTTATGAAATTGCCACTATTTTAAGGCGAGTGTGTACTTTATCTCACTCGACCTACTAAAACGACAAATTTCTACCATTCAACCAATTTATCGATTTACCGATTTATTTGATTACTTGTGCATGTTGTAAACTCTAAGTTGAACTGGGTCCTGCCCTTGATTACTAACTTGCTCGAGGCAGGATTGGACTTGGTCGGGTAGGTTGGGACCCTGGGCTACCATTTCGGTACATTCAAGTATTACCACTGGAAGGATAACGTGATGGCCAGACAGACCGAGGGGATCTGAAGATATAAGGTGAAATTGATCGAAATGGTTCCACTGGAACACCGTATCTTTCAATATGTGTTTATTTCTGTATAATGATAACTGTTTCATATTAATGTGCCAATGTGCAATCTTGAACCATGCATGTGTTATGTTCAAATTACTTGATTTATTAGAACTGCAAGAGTGTCTTGGAACCTCACTGGGTAGTTTAGCTGATTCCACGTTTTTGTTTTCCTTAACAGGACTTAAGACCGAGAGTGCTCGTGAATAGTACTAAATTGTTTTCTTTTGAAGATCCTAAGTTGTATTATAGCGGATGGCTGTGGTACCTATTCTTTTGGATTGTATTTAAGTTTGAAAGTTAACTAATTGTAAGTATGAAATATTTTGGAGTGCTTTAATTAGAAATTGAAAATAATTGAAGTATTTCTAGCTTTTAAATTACGGATTGTAGTGAGTCTCAGCGAGAATTGGGCAGGCATCCCGCTGATACCCTTGGATTCGCCCCTGGAAGAAGTGGGGGCGTCACAAAAGTGGATGACATTGGGAGTATCAACAGTATGCCTCGAGGGCAATTCGAACTCAAAAGTGGAGTAAAACTCCCTAGTCAACTCAACAAAGGCGGGACGGAAGATATTAAGGTAAGAACGCCATCCAATGACGGTAAACATGCGCTCAACCTCCTCTTGGATACCCAAAACACCTATGGTCATCTCGTCAGAGCATTTACACGGGACGATACGCCGCTCACAAATTTTAGCGTATCTCTACTGATTGGTGAGTCTAGTGAAGTTTAAATGCCCCCCGAAATGAGCGGGGGCAACCACATGAGCACCCCTACCCCTACCTAAACGTGTTCAGACATCGGAAGAGGAAGGTTGGTTGGTTGGTAGGTGCATTCACTGGAATGGTGGGTTAGGGTGGAGGCTGAGGTTGAGAGGCTTTAGACCTAGAAGATGATTTTGGCGTCACAATGTCCTCTAACAGTCAACTCAAATCGACAAGAAATCAAATATCCAATACACAAAACACCGGTAGATACTGAGCAATAGCAAAGAGATAGCCGCCAAATGTTGATCCAATTACAAGATATAGAATGTGCCAACAACAGAACAATATCAGAGCAGAGCAATTGCTACCAATGTCTTCCAATTTATCAGTCAACAGTAGAGTCTAAACAATCCCAAGATCGCAGCAAATGCTCCAACAAACTCAGCAATTGAAATCAATTGAAGCCAATACGTAAGGCAAGTGAAATCAAGACAGAACACCCCCAACAATTCAATATGATTCAACCAACTTCAATAAGCAATGCAAGGATCACAGTCCCCTCCCAATTCAATAAACAACCCAGAAATTGCGCAACTAAAGTTGCAATAGAAGTCTCATGCAGTCAATGCCCAAATAACTCCCAACAAATCACTCCAAGTTATGCAATAATTAAAGCAGGAAATTGGATCACAGTTGATTCCCAAAAGTGGCTCACGCACTTGAAATTTCAAAAGCTCAGTAAAGGGGCGAAGTGGGGGAATACCTACACCGTGACGACGGCCAGGGCGGTGTGCGATGAACTAGCTGTGGACGGGACCAAATAAGATGGCGGCGTGTCTAGCTGGTTCGGCGTCGACGTGGACAGCAGAGGCGAGAAGGATGGCTCATGCGACGGGGAAGTCGCTAAGGGGGTGACGCTGCGCGGCTACTGACAGTGGCATACGGCGGCGTTGTTCGTCGATTGCAGAGAGCTGCAGTGATGGATCGAGGAGAGAGAGCGAAAAGCTAGGAGAGAGAGAGAGAGAGCAAGGGGCGACGCGCGTAGGTGCGACACGAACAGCGACGGCGGCTCAGAGGCGGTTGATGCTCGCGGCACGTGATGGCGAGATCGACGGCGGCCTGTTGTGGGCAGTGGATGTCGCAGGTGAAGAGCGAGGGAGACAAGGCGCACGGCTCGTGGGTGGCGTCGCTGGCAGTGCACAACGCTGCGAAAGGAGGAGGCGGCGGCTGGCAAAGGGCTTTCGATCGACAGTGAAGGAGAAACAGCGGGAGAGGCAGGAAAGAAAAGAGGAAGAAACGGATGGGGAAGAAAGAATGAAAGGGAAAAGAAAAAAGAAAAGGGTTAATCACATTTTATCCCCTTAAAAAATACCTAATTTCTCAGTTTACTCCCTAACCTTTAATTTTGCTCATTTAATCCCCTTTAGGACAAAATTGCCCTTGCCTTATTTTGACTTTTCATTTACCTTATTTTCCTTTCTTTTATTCTTTTTCTCTTTTTTCTTTATTTAATTCTTCTTCTTTCCCATAAAAATTTTCACCTTAATGATTGAAATTAAAAAAGAGAAATTGCAGAGATCTATCTTTTCTTTAAATGTTTAAAAATATATTCAAATCACTTTCCTAAAATACAATTTTTTTAGCCTTTTAATTCTTTTAATTTTGAATTTTCCTCTTTCCTTTCTAGTTTCTCATTTTATTCTCAAGAAAATATCATAAGATGAAATTGTTTTCCTTTCTTTTATTTCTTTTTCTCTTTCTTCTCTCTTTCATCCTTCCCAATAGAAATTTCATTTCAATGAATTTTTTTTAGTTTGTAATTGCATATTTTTAGGTGAAGCTTTAAAAGGCATCAAAAACTAATTTTAATTTTTTGTATGATGCCACGTGTCACAAATTTCAATTGATGATTATTAATCAGGTCACAATTTCATCTTAAGATATTTTCTTGGGAATAAAATGAGAAACTAGAAAAGAAAGAGGAAAACTCAAAATTAAAAGAATTGAAATACTAAAAAAATTGTATTTTAGGAAAGTGATTTGAATATTTTTTTAATCATTTAAGGAGAAGATAGATCTCTGCAGATCTCTACAATTCCTCTTTTTTAATTTCAATCATTAAGTGAAAATGTTTGTAGAAAAGAGGAAGAATTAAATAAAAAAGAAAGAAAAAAAGAAAGAAAAACAAGGTAAATGAAAAGTTAAAATAATGCAAGGTGAATTTTATCCTAAAGGGCGTTAAGTGAGTAAAATTAAAGGTTAGCGGGTAAACTGAGAAATGGGGTATTATTTAAGGGGATAAAATGTGATTAACCCAAAAGAAAAAGAAAAAATAAAAGAGTTTTGGTTTTTTTTTTTCGTTTCTTTCCGAATTTTAACTCTTAAAATTTTGAAATCAAAGTTTAGAGTTAAATGGAGAAAAATTTTTCGTAATTAGCAAAATTGATTTTCAAAATTCAAAATTTGAGATGAAAAGAAAATCCAAATTCTTTCGAGATTTTGAATGCTTACCTCTCCTGCGAGCATGCCGTGGGCGCGTCAAGAAGGTGAGAACCTTTCTGACGAAGGGGTTAGGATTTGAAAGTTGTCTCGCGCCTTGTTGACGTGGCCACGTCATGAGGGAGAAAACCCTTATGGATCGAAGGATGAGTTCTCCAGGTGACTCGACACGGGCACGTCATGAGGGTTGAAACCCTTCTGACCAAGCACCAGGAAATCGCACATTGCTACACGCCCAGTTGACACGGACGTGTCATGTCAGAGAGTTACCTTCTTAACGCCAAAAATGAAAATTTAAACCAGAAGTCCGTCAAACTCTATGAAAACATATTTAAGCTATCAAACAAAACTGAACAAATAACTAAATAACATTGGATTGCCTCCCAACAAGCGCATTTCTTTAATGTCTTTGGCTAGACATGGCTAGGTGTCATTAATTGGGACAAGTCAGTACATCTAGACGTATCGTCTCCACTTCTCCACTTGGAAAACCCTCGTAATAATGTTTGAGACGGTGTCCATTCACCACAAACTTATTGTTTGTCTTAGCGCTCTGGATTTCTACTGCACCATAGGGAAAGACATGAGTGACAATAAAAGGGCCAATCCAACGGGAACGTAACTTACCTGGGAAGAGCTTAAGCCGGGATTGGTATAGTAGAACTTCCTGACCAACTACAAAGGTCTTCTTGGAGATTTGTTGGTCATGGAACGCCCTACTCCTCTCCTTATAAATTAGTGCATTCTCGTATGCTTCGTTTCGGATCTCCTCCAATTCTTGCAAATTCAACTTCCGATGGGCACCGGCATCCTCTAGATTCATGTTACACTGCCTTATTGCCCAAAAACCAAAAACCCTTGTGCTCAAATTCCACTAGAAGGTGACACAGCTTCCCGAATACCAACCTGTAGGGTGATATGCTGATAGGGGTCTTATATGCAATCCGATAAGCCCAAAGCGCATCTTCCAACCGTTGACTCCACTCTTTCCTATCGGATCGTACCATTTTCTTCAGGATGGACTTGATTTTCCGATTCGATACCTCCGCTTGACCATTGGTTTGAGAGTGGTATGATGTTGAGACCTTGTCGAGTACACCATACCGTCAGAACAACGCAACTATGGTCTTATTGTAGAAGTGTGTCCCCCTGTCACTAACAATAGCTCTTGGCATCCCAAAATGCACAAAAATATTAGACCTGATAAAATCTGTAACCATTTTCGAATCATTAGTCTGGGTAGCCTTAACTTCCACCTATTTGGAAACATAATCGACTACCAACAATATGTATATAAAACCAAATGAGGTAGGAGAAGATCCCATAAAATTTATGCTCCAAATATAAAAAATTTTTACGAAAATCAACGGGACTTGAGGCATAGGATCTCTACGGGCTATGTTACCTACCCTTTGACATCGATCACAGGATTTACAAAACACATATGCATCCTTAAACAATGAAGGCCAATAAAATCCATTCTCTAATATCTTATGCGCAGTTTGCTTAGGTCCAAAATAACCTCCACAGGCAAAAGTATGACAGAAAGTTAAAATTAACTGAAATTCAATTTCACTTACGCATCTTCTCATCACTTAGTCAGCACATCTCTTCCACAAGTATGGGTCATCCCATATAAAGTATTTGGCATCACTTTTCAACTTGTCCCTCTTCGATTTTGGCCAACCTGCAGGGAAATTATCCGTTACTAGATAATTGACTAAATTAGCATATCAAGACAATTGAGAATTCAAAGAGAATAAGTGTTTATCGGGGAATGTGTCTCTCAATGGCATGTTCTCCTCTCCAACTTATATGCGACTTAAGTGGTCAGTTACTAAATTCTCCAAGCCTCTTTTGTCCTTTATCTCCAGATTGAATTCTTGCAGGAGCAGTATCCACCTTACAAACCTCGGTTTTACATTTTTCTTGATCATTAGGTACTGCAACGCTGCATGATCAGAAAATACAATAACTTTAATACCTAACAAATATGACCTAAACTTTTCTAAAGCAAAGATAACCATAAGAAGCTCCTTTTCAGTAGTGGAGTGGTTCATTTGAACTCTATTCAAAGCTCGAGACGCATAGTAAATGACGTGATCTGCCTTTCCCACTCTCTGCCCCAACACAGCCTCCACTGCATAATCACTAGCGTCGCACATGATCTCAAAGGGTAGACTCCAGTCAGGGGGTTGGATAATCGGTGGTGAGATCAATAGCTCTTTTAACTTGTCGAAAGCTCTCTCACACTTGTCATCGAATTCGAAAGCCACATCTTTTTGTAAAAGCTGAAAAAAAGAGGCTTCAATTTTCAAAAAATCCTTGATGAACCTTCGATAAAAACCTATATGTCCAAAAGAAGAGCGCACTTACCGCACACTCGCGGGGTAAGGTAAGGCAGACATAATGTCTATTTTAGCCCTGTCAACTTCAATACCCTTAAAGGATACTATATGACCCAAAACTATCTCATGTTCAATCATAAAATGATATTTTTTTTAGTTGAGCACGAGATTAGTCTGTATACATCTTGACAAGATCAATTTCAAGTTATCTAAACAAGTATCGAAACTATTACCATATACACTGAAATCGTCCATGAAAATCTCAATAATTTTTTCAACATATTCTGAAATGATGCTTACCATATATCTCTGGAATGTTGCAAGTGCATTGTACAATCCAAAGGGCATGCGTCTGTATGCAAAGGTTCCGAACGAGCACGTGAAGGTCGTCTTCTCTTGATTCTTCGGTGCGATTGTAATCTGAAAATAGTCTGAAAATTCATCCAAAAAATAATAATAAACTCAACAAGCTAAACGCTCAATCATTTGGCCAATGAAAGGAAGAGAAAAATGGTCCATTTTCATGACAGCGTTCAATCTACGGTAGTCTATACACTGCCTCCATCCTGTGGGTTTGCGCACTGGCACGAGTTCGCCCATTTTGTTGGCCTTCACAATCATTCCTACTTTCTTCGAGACTACCTGCACTGGGCTCACCCATGGGCTGTCTCCTTCACCACTTCCATCATGAGAGGATTGAGCCTCCTTTGAGTTTACTGTACATGTTTGGCATTCTCTTCCAACCTTATTCGATGCATACAGATGAAGGAGCTGATCCCCTTAATGTCAGTGATGGTCCATCCTATCGCCTCCTTATGTTCTCTAAGGACTCGGATTAGTTTCTCCTCCTGGCTTTCTGATAGTCCCGCTAAGATAATCACTGGGAGCATTTCCTTTTCGCCCAGATATGCGTATTTTAGGTGCTTTGGCAGAGGCTTCAGTTCTAACACAGGTACCTGTACCACAGATGGTAGTACCCTTTGGTGAGGATCGGGAATGAAATAGGTGAGACTTCATACCTTCTCGTCGTGATTGGCAACGAGTGTAACACCCCTATTGTGCATTTCAAATCTTCACTCCATTCTATTTCAGGAGTTGTCTCCAACTCGAGGTGCCTGGTTAAATCAACCTCCAACTCATCCCTGCCAACAATTTCAAACACTTCCTGCACCGCAGGGTTAATAACACTCACAGAAAAAATAGAGTTAAAGTTAGAGTTCGAGGGATATTTCATAATATCAAAGATATTGAAATGAACAATATTTCCGTCAAACTCCATGGATAAGGTGCCCTTGTTAACATCTATTTTAGTTTGTGCCGTTCTCAAAAAGGTTCTACCTAATGATAAGGGTAATGGGTCGTGAGAGTATTCATCATCTATATCAAGTACATAAAAATCAGTTGGAAAAATCAATTGATTAATTTTCAACAAAACATCTTCAATCAACCCGTCAGTGTATGCATTGGTTCGATCAGCTAATTGAATTATTATCTCAATTTCCTTTAAAGGGCCTAAATTCAAAGAAGGATATATGGACTTTGGCATGACATGAATTGAGGTTCTTAGGTCTAACATAGTCTTTCCAATCAAGGTGTTACCTATCCTACAGGGAATAGTAAACATACCTGGATACCCGCACTTCGGTGGAAATTTTCTCTGAAGAACTGCTGACACATTCTTCCCCACAATGACCCTTTCATCTCCCCACAGCCTCCCTCGGTTGACGCACAAGTCCCTCAAAAATTTTACATATTTCGGCACTTATTTGATTGCATCTAATAGGGGAATATTGATCTCTACCTTGCGAAACATTTTCAATATCTCTTTTTCCTTATCCTACTTCTTCGATTTCTCCAACCTGCTAGGAAAGGGAGGCGGATAAGTTTTAACCTCAACGATCGGGTCAGGGAGTACCACTGGATTTTTGTCCTTGCTGCCCTTTTTCTCAAGCTCATTCTCGATTTTTTCCTCATCTTTGTCCTTTGGAGTAGTGAGTTCGGGTCCCTGAATTTCCTTCCCGCTCCTTAAAGTCATCGCACTTATGTTCTTCGGGTTCAATTCAGGTTGAAACGATAGTTTTCCTTGGACTTGGGATTCTAGGCGGTTAATTGCTATCGCCATCTGACTCATCTGACCCTGCACGACTTGCATCTGTCCCAGTTGATTTCTCATACTTTGTAGGTCAGAATCTATCTTTTGTTGATTAGCAATTAATTGCTTCATCATCTTCTCTATAGACGGACTTGAGTTTGAAGGGGGTGGTGGCGGCCGAGGTTGATATTGTTGTTGGTACCCTTGCTGTCTATTTGGTGCAAAATTTGACTGCCTACTTCCTCCATAGTTGAAGTTGGGGTGACCTCTCCAACCTGGATTGTACATATTCGAATACGGGTCATATTGATTTCTTGGAGCGAGCGCGGACGCGTGCCCAATCATGTTCACTTGCTCCACACTTTCTTCTTAAATCATCAGGTACATCTCTGTAGAATGACCCATAGCAGTACAAATTCCATACACCTTGACTTGTGATGTATTTCCTACAGCTAGTTGCCTAACAAAAGATATTAACTTAGTCAACTGCTGCTGGATAGAAGATATCTCTACCTCATTCACTTTGCATATCAGGACATCTTCCCTCGTACCAAACTGCTGCGAATTCTCGGCCATTCCTTCAATGAGCCCCCATGCTTCTCGAGGGGTCTTGTTCACTAGTGCCCCTCCACTTACAGTATCAATTATGCTCCTGTCTCTAAAAAGTAGCCCCTCATAAAAATATTGGATAAGCAATTGCTCACTTATTTAGTGTTGAGTGCATTTGATGCATAACTTCTTGAATCGCTCCCAATAATCACAGAGCGACTCTCTTGGGTGCTACTTGATACCGCAGATCTCCTTCCTTAAACTTGCAGCTCGTGACGTAGAAAAATATTTGTCTAAGAACTTTTCCTTCAGCTGGTCCCAAGTGGTGATGCTACCCGGTAGTAGGTAGTACAACCAATCCTTCAGAGAGAAGAGGAATGCCCTCATTTTGATCTGTTCTTCCATAATTCTCACCGGTTTCATACTGTTGGAAACGACATCAAACTCTTGCAAATGCTTGTAAGGCTCCTCTCCTGATAAACCATAGAAAAATGGCAACACATGAATTAGACCAGATTTTAACTCAAATGGAGTGTTATCATATAAATGTGAAAAGGTAATGCATAAGGGCTGTTGATTTAAATCAGGAGCAGCCAACTCTCTTAATATTCATGCATTATTTATAGTGACTTCTTCTCGCTCTGAGTCACTCGAAGTATCACCGAGCGAATCTGTTGGTTTAACTTCTGACTCAGGTCTTTGAGATGCGGCACTTGAGTACTCTTCTCTGAGTTGTCTGGTCTCTTTCCTTGTTCTACGCGCAGTCTCGGGGTCGAAAATTAATTCACTTGTACGAGAAGAACAAGGCATACACTCGAAAAGTACCAAAAAATTAGAACAAAAATAAACTTAAAAAGAGACAAATAACTGTTGCCAGTCCCCGGCAACGGCGTAAAAAATTGATAGGTTGTCAAGTCTGTGCACTAATAAAAACCTACTCAAACTAAAGTTAATTTCAATAGACAGTGATAAGCAGGGTCGAATTCACAGGGATTGGGGATATTTGTTTCTTTTGCAATTCAAAGTAACAAGGGGGTGTTTTTGTATAAAAGCTGACAATTAAAGCAGTTCACTAAAATCAAATAGCTAACTAAAAATTAAACGACAATCTACTAAAATCAGATTAATAATAACTAAAGATCTAGCCAAGAAATAATTTCAGTAATGGTTCATCTAATTGATCATCAATGCAAAGGTAATTCCAACTATTTACTAATAAATAGGTTATAACTGTTGGCTTGTCAAACCAGCAAAAACAAAAGTTCCTACTCTAAAAATATGAATTCAAGTATAGCGGTGAGTAGGATCGTATTGTGAAAAATGGGGGATTAGGAGAAATTAACTAAATAGCTCAATTGAATAAAAATAAAGACAGTATCACAAAATTAAATAAAACTAAACCAAGAATAGGCAACACTCTAGTCGAAGGTCTAATTTCCACTTTGGTTCATTTAACTGATCATTGATGCAAAGGTGAAATCACTTATTTATAAATAAACTGGTTATGGTTGTCAACACGTTCTGACAACCTGCCTCTCCTTACTGTTTCGATAATCACAACATACTCTGTGGCTATTTCTCTTACCAATTAAGCAACTCTAAACAATCTCTTAGGATTTAACCTATTGACAGCATTAATAATTAGAGAAGCTACCAATTCTAACCAACAAACACACAAGCTTGTTTTATTTAAGTTAGATTATATATTCCCGTGATATAGATTCAAAAGTCTTTTTTACAATCAAATTACATCACGCGCCACAGATACTAAAACCATCAAACAATTACGAATTTGATATTTTAGATGGCACTAGACTATTTCTACAATTAAATATTGATCAGGTATTTTACTGTAGCAAATAATCATAGTCATGAATGAACAGAGAATATATAAATATTCATAAATAATGAAGCAAACAAATCAAATTAGATCTCACAGTATTGTCAAACCAAAGTTTCAATTATTCTTTAACTAGAAAAGAAACTAGCCGCTCATCCCGGTAGATTCGCGGCCACAAGAAATACTAGGGTTTATTATAGAGAAAAAGAGGGAAAAGAATCAGAGCTCTTGGCCAAAGGCTTTTATCCTTCTTATACTTCTACGAGACTAGTTTAGTCGCAATGGACTAAGGAAAATGTCTCCTAAAAGGAAAAGACTTCCTTTTTCACTTATGCTTCTTCCAACTTCCAATAAGGAAAGGATTAAGACTCCTGTTCAACTCACACTACTAGATAGAAACAATAGATTGTCTATTTCTAAAGATATCCATGGACTTCCAATATGCTAGCAAAGATTCAAATGGTGGCCCACTTCAACTCTCGTAAGCATGGATTTCTCATCAAGTGAAGACGTGGTCACGCCTTATAAAGTGTTGTCTTCTAGAAATTCGACTTTTAATACACCTTTTACTCCATTCTCACCAACAATTTGTAAAAACAACACCAAAAATCAAATATGAGTAAAATTCATCGATTAACACCATATTTTAGCAAAATAAAAGGGAAAATATTCACCAATTATATGCACAATTAGTCACTTAACAAATTCTCCTATACCTAAATAATGCTTGCCCTCAAGCATTCACTACCCAAGAATCATAGTCAAGATGACAAATATTTAATAGCACAGTGCATACTAACACAAGTGCCATGTCTTCTCAATAATTTTATCAAAATCAAGATGCACAATTTTCAACAGCCCTCACACGGATAATAGTGTATACACTCTGCACTTTAGTGTTTAAGGAATATTTAGCACTCAAATCAACTCCATGAAATGACATTACCATAAGCTTGCTAATATATCATATTTCCACCACTTACAATGAATTCGATGCAAAAATCAAAGGGTCCTTATAAGGGTTGTAACTAGGGATGTACGCGAGCCGAGCTACTCGTGCTCGCTAGTAGCTCGGTCAACGACTAGGCACGAACTCGGGTTGACCGAGTTCGAGCCGAGTTTTGAGTAGCTCGAATGAAAATCGAGTCGAGTTTCGAGTCGAAATAGCCCAGCTCGAGTCGAGTCGAGTAGCTCGACGAGCCGGAGTTATTTAAATAATATATTTATAATTTAAATAATATTTATGTATTATAATTATAAAATGACCATTATGGGTATAAGTTATATGAAATTTACAATATATCCTTCTTTATAATAAAATCCTATAATGGCAAAAAAGTAATAACATAATTGTAAAAAGACCTAAAATGAAAAAAATTTTCGAGCCTCGAGTATCGAGTCAAGCCTCGAGCCTAAAGGAAATTTTTCGAGTCGAGTCTCGAGTATCGATTTTTTGGGCTCGCTCGAGCTCGAGTCGAGCTCGAGCTTTGGTGTATATGAGTCGAGTCGAGCTCGAGTATAGCAATACTCGAGCTCGACTCGACTCGATTACACCCCTAGTTGTAACGGGGCTTGGGTTAAGCGTTGGATAAAAGGAAAAATTTTAGGTGTAAATATATCAAAGGAAATATCAATAATACTCTGCATGAAATCAAACTCCTTTGTCATTCACATGTATAGCTGGCTTTCAGGAGTGTCAATAACTTCACTAAATTTGGCAAGTGCAAACGTAATTTAGGCATTAGCCCAACTACCACAAAACAACACAAGTGCACTTCACAACAAAAATTTTTTTTCTTCTTTTTTCAATATTTTTTTGTATTTTTTTCATTTCTCTCTCTTTTTTTAAAAATGCACAACATAACTACCACACTTGCCAACCATAAACGTACTTTTGAAATACACTTGAAGTTTTCATGCAAAAATATTATGGTATTCCTTTGACACAAGATTCCAATGAGAAGGTCTAAACAAAAAGGTTTAAGGTAACAAATTTGGCTATTAAACAAAGAAAAAGATTGAGGCTCAAACAGGGTTAACTATGGGTGAACATAATTAGGGAAGGCAATTAGAAAGTAAAAAATGGTTAAGCCTAATTGCCCTTATCTTTTTAATGCATCAAATTCAAGCATAGTCTCAACTTGTATAACAAACCAAGTTCTAGAATGTCAAATCATGTGTGATATCACTCAACAAAAGAAAATAGAGCAAAATATATTAAATTGCTCATAAAGCCCAAAAGCTCACAAAGTGGTTAAAATTATGTCAAATCTAGCATATCCATCATTCAAATCAATTGCAAGAAAATAACATACTCATGCTAGTAACATTACACTATTCATATTTGCATCTTGATTGCTTTTCGTAAAACAAAATAGAAGCTCCAAAACTAAATTTGAAAAATTTTTATGAAAAATTTTCATTTATTTTCACTTGAAAGATCCCCTCCCCCACACCTAAATCCGACATTGTCTTCAATGGATGAAACTTAAGTGCAAAAAGAAGAAAATAGGACTTCCCTGATTATTGAACTGAACACCCGGGAGGGAATAAGTTGCTTAAAAATCAATGTAGGTGAAGCACATAGTGAAGTTCAACTTGGGATCGCAATATTGGAGGTTTTGTTGTAAGGTGTGGGCACACTGTATAAGAAATAGTCTTCTGTCCATCCAATCGTAAAACAAACAATGCCATCTGGATATAGAGCGTGGGCACGTCTTGTAACAGATAGTTGTTAGTCCAATCCAACCTAAAACGAATAATGCCCTCTGGACATAAAGCGTGGGCACGTCTTATAACAGAAAGTCTTCTGTCTAAGGAATTTTCACCTAATCAAAGTGAAACTTTCATGAGTGCGTCCACGGCCTACAACAAAAGACCTTTTGTCAATAAGAAATGAAATAAACTTAACTTTCACATAAAATCATGAAATAAAAAAATGAAAAAAATGACTATAAATTGAAACTCTTGGGTTGCCTCCTAAGTAGCGCCTTTCTTTAACGTTTTTGGCTAGACAGTACCAGTGCTCAATCAAGGGGGATAAAATCTTTTAGCTCGTTTCATTACATCATTCTCGTGCCAATAATTCTTAAGCAAACGAGCTATTTTGTTTCTCGGTTCAAGATGTTTGATCATTGCAACTCCTATCTTATCCAAGCCATCCACCTCAAAAACTTTTAAATCCTCACACTTAGGAGGTAATTTCTGTTGTAGTACGGCTGAAGCATTTTCCTCCGTACAAATTTTCTCATTGCAATTCGGCTTATCAAATTTGTGAAACATTTTCAGAATTTCTCGCTCCTCCTCCTCTTCATTGGATCTTGTAAATTGATTAAGGACTAAAGGATGTATCACCACAGTTGAGGGTTGTTCATTAGATTCTTTCGTTGAAAAGGTTTGAGGTTGGGATCTCATTCCTTCTTTTTCAACTTCCTCTTCGACTGCATGCTTGATTCCTACTTTTTGAAACTCTTGCAGCCCTTCATCACTTCTTAGGGTAATTTCACTTATATTTTGTTTGAAGTTGACAATGGTCTACGAGTGCAATTCTTCTAAAATTTGAGGCCCCAATCGGCTCACTGTAGATGCTAGTTGACTCAATTGATTTTCCAAGTTTCGAATACGTATTCTTGTCTCCTATTGAAATTGTTGTATATCAGTAGCTAGTGATTTAACAATTTCTTCAAGAGATATACCTGACATAAAAGTTGATTGTTGCTGTTGAAAATTTGGCGGCCTCGTTGCATAACTGAAGCTAAGGTTATCCCTCCATTCTTGAGTGTACATGTTGGAATACGAATCATACCTCATTTGAGGCAGATTTGGAAATCCTCCAACAGCATAAATTTGGGCATTCAAACCATCTTGTAATGTGGGACACATGTTACTTGAATGATTCGAGGGATAACATATTCCACAAGTTTTTCTTTGTTGTACTTGCCCTTTAACCAACTTTTCTATGAGAAATGTTAGAAAATGTAAACATTGATCAATAGAAGAGATACCTACATTAGTAACCCTCCTGTGAATGAAATCCTGTCTATCACCAAATTGTTGAGTATAGTTAGCCATAAACTAACTCCAGAATGAGGGGAAAATAAAAATAAAAATAATTCAAAGAAAATAAATCAATAAGACACCAGTCCCCGGCAACGGCGCCAAAATTTGTTAGCTTGTCAAACCAACAAAAATAAAAGTTTTTACTCTAAAAATACGAATTTAAGTGTAGCAGTGAGTAGGGTCGTATCCATAGGGATTGGGTGATTTATTTCTTTGTGAAAATGGGGGATTAGGAGAAAGTAACTAAATAGCTCACTTGAATAAAAATAAAGACAATATCACAAAATTAAATAAAACTAAACCAAGAATAGGCAACACTCTAGTCGAAGGTCTAATTTCCACTTTGGTTCATTTAACTGATCATCGATGCAAAAGTGAAGTCACTTATTCATAAATAAACTGGTTATGGTTGTCAACACGCTCTGACAACTTGCCTCTCCTTACTGTTTCGATAACCACAACACGCTCTGTTGCTATTTCTCTTGCCAATTAAGCAACCCTAAACAAGTTCTTAGGATTTAACCTATTGACAGCATTAATAATTGAAGAAGCTACCAATTCTAACCAACAAACACACAAGCTCGGTTCATTTAAGTTAGATTATATATTCCCGAGACATAGATTCGAAAGTCTCTTTTACAATCAAATTACATCACGCGCCACAGATACTAAAACCATCAAACAATTACGAATTTGATATTTTAGATGATACTAGACTATTTCGACAATTAAATATTGATAAGGTATTTAACTGTAGCAAATAATCATAGTCATGAATGAACAGAGAATATATAAATATTCATAAATAAATGAAGCAAACAAATCAAATTAGATCTCACAGTATTGTCGAACCAAAACTTCAATTATCCTTCAACTAGAAAAGAAACTAGCTGTTCCTCTCGGTAGATTCGCGACCACAAGAAATACTAGGGTTTATTGTAGAGAAAAAGAGGAAAAACAATCAGAGCTCATGGCTGAAGGCTTCTGTCCTTCTTATACTCCTACGAGACTAGTTTAGTCGCAATTGACCAAGGAAAACATCTCCTAAAAGGAAAAGACTTCCTTTTTCACTTATGGTTCTTCCAACTTCCAATAAGGAAAGGATTAAGACTCCTATTCAACTCACACTACTCGATAGAAACAATAGATTGTCTATTTATAAAGACATCCATGGACTTTCAATATGCTAGCAAAGATTCAAATGGTGGCCCACTTCAACTCTCGTAAGCATGGATGTCTCATCAAGTGAAGGCGTGGTCACGCCTTATAAAGTGTTGTCTTCTGAAAATTCAACTTTTAATACACATTTTACTCCATTCTCACCAACAATTTCTAAAAACAACACCAAAAATCAAATATGAATAAAATTCATCGATTAACACCATATTTTAGCAAAATAAAGGGAAAAATATTCACCAATTATATGCATAATTAGTCACTTAATAATAACTGTCAAACAAGCGATGACAGTCAACCCTCTTTATTGTGTCGGTGATTAAGGTACGTCCGTTAATCACTACTCTAATTAAGAAATAATTCTAGGTACGTCCGTAAAATTTAATTCTCCAACTACCTTACGTATTAGAGGAGCCCTATTCTAACCAAATAACGCACTACCAGGGTTATATCAGGTTAGCTCGCGTATTCACCTAACACAAATTCAATTATGCCAGTTGTCACTATTTCAGAGCAATTAAACAATTATAGATTTAATGCTCCAATTGACAATAGATTACTAAATCAATTAATTATCGGATCCAAGACAATCAATTAATTGAACAACCATAATGTGACGACCCCACCTCTCCCTAAGGCGAACCAAAGGGTTCGACGGACCGCCTGTCCAACTCTCGCCGAGACTCAATCGTTTACTACAGTCCTCAAATAGATTACACTAAAAATCTCAAATATACATCAAATTCTCCAATGATTACAGGTTATAAGCGAAGCGGAAACAATTCCCAACTATACATAAAATGATTCCAAATCCAAACTGTACAAGATATATGTCATCCAGTCACGTGAATAAGTACTACAAGCCTTCCTTCGTCACGAGCCCTGTGGAGAGGAATAAAATAGTTTTGGGGTGAGTTAAAAGCTCAGTGAGTAACCAATAAAATCATTAATCAAATATATTTCACAATCGTTCATTTCAATGATGTCATGAATCAGTAATCAAATGTACGTTTATTGCTCTCATGAGCCAGTGAAATCATTGTATTTAAATACCCAACGCTCAAATAGATTACTTAAAGTTAAACAATAACGGGGAGCAACATTGGTGCTCCAGATCATTTCATGAACAATAAACAGGAGTGGAGACGTTGGTGCTCAGCACAAGACTCCCCAAGAACTCATTTAAGTCAAATCATGTCATGAACTCACATGCGCGCACACATGATATGCAGTCGAGTAAATAATGCAAGAAACATTTCAAAAGTACTTTGGAAACAGTTCAGGGTCACTCACCTCCACGTCCACGGCTCAGAAACCATCCATCATATATCATTACCTTGCCTGAGTCCAAGCCCTAAATCACAAACTCAAATCAATCATGCATTCTCAAAGTTCGGACAGCATTTCCTCATAAATGCTTCATTTCCAACCTACAATATATTACCAATCACACATACGGTTAATAAGCAATAAAATATATCTAATTAGGCCACAATATCCCTCAATCAAAGCTAATTAGAAGCTTAAGAGCCACCATAAGAAAAACCCCCAATTGAACCCTAGAAACCAGAATTCATTCCCTCAAGCGTAAATTTTTCGCAACGATCGCAGTTAACGTATAAAAGTTCCGTTTAACATCTTTCGGTACAATATCCATAACTGAAGCTACCCATATCGGATTGAAATGAATCTTATGGTGTTTCGAAGCCAAGACATAAAGCTACATTTCTTATGAAGACCTCCAAAGCCAAATCATGCATGTTCATGGTCAAAAATGGAAATGTCCACGAAAACAGAAATCTGGGCGCGGAACAGGGTTCATGGACAGTCAAGGATATTTCGGTCATTTCACATGCTACTGTGCTCAGATAGAGCTGAAATTTTGCAGGTCACTAGTTAACACCATTTTCTACAACTTTCATGTTTTAACCTTAGGCTAATTCGGCCTCTAACATGCTCGAATAAATCTGGTCAGAATAGGGCAAATGTAAACCCTAAACCTAGAATTTCGTATCAAACCAGAATTTTTGCACAATCAATCACATCCAATATATATCAACTTCATTTTACACTATAACTAACCAACAATCCATGACTAACCAACACCAAACATATGAAATCAGAAAAATCAAGCATAAAATAAAAATTCATCAATCTCCACCAAAAATCATAAAATTTTCCACTGAAACATCTCTTTAGCCCTCACAAGTCATCAATTTAACACTAACATGAACAAAGGAAGAATCTCTTGGTCACTTACCTTGTAAACTCAAGAAAAGAAGTAACTTAGCACCTTTCCTTCTCAGACCACTTCACCAATTACCTTAATCCTACCAAGAAAAAGGTTTTTATGGAGCAAATCCAAGTTTTAACAGTTGGTTTGTGAGATTCAAGCAAGAAATGGAGGAAACAAGTTGAGAGCTTTCTTTTCTTTTCTTGTTGAGAGGGCTGGCCAAAGGAGCTAAAAATGAAGAAATAAATTGGCCAAAATTAGCTTTAAGAAAGTAAAAATATCTTGGTCAAAAGTCCAAGGATGAATTGAATAGTGACACTTGTCACCTTTTGCTTAAAGTTTATCTCTTTATCTCTCTAATACTAATCCATATAGGTAACTTCTAATTATCTCTTAGCACCTTATAAAATAATATCACTTAATACAAAACTTCAACAAGTTGTTAAAAATGTATCTCATTTACCGCACTAGCGGGTCCCACGTTGATAATACACTTCAAACTTAACGTGGACTAACTTGTATCAAGGAAATGATTTGAAAACTATATTCCCTTATTAAAATGTATAAGAAATTAATATATTGAAGAAAGACATAAAATTATAGACAAGGAAATAAAATAATGTCTCGAAAATATATAAAAATTTTCGGGTTCTCACACTCATTCTTTCGGGGCATCACACATAAGCACTGCAATCAGAGAGTACGCAAATACCAACAAAAAAGAGGAATAGGTAAAGTTAATTCGATCTCACAATTTTTAGACGAACCAAAACTTCCGTTGTTCCTTGACTAGAAAAAGGGATTTAGTTCATCTCTGATATGTAAAACCCACACAAAGCTGTAGCAATAGTCACGGCCATTGTCTTGGAAATTGGGAAAATTCAATTTGTTTGAGCAATGAAGGTAAACGAAGCTACAAAGAAGAATTCAATGCTTCCCCTTTTTCCTAACATACGAGGGGAGAAAACTACTAAAAGACGAAAGAGAAAAGTCAAAAAGCTAAAACTAAAGTAGTCTCAATTGTCTACTCCTCTTTTTCCATCTAATTCCTTGCTCTCCTCTACTTTGCGGCGCTCCAAAGAGGGCAAAGGAAGACTCCTCGGCTTGCTTGATCTCTTCTCCTTTAGGGAACTGCCAAAAGAAGAAAAGTTTCTCCTTTTCCAAAAGTGCCCCTGGATTCCGTATTTGTCCCTGGACTAAGGACAGCTACTTGAACTCCTTTCCTGAAGGCTATCAAATTGGCACTTGTTATGGTATTTTTGTTCTATTCCCTATAATAAATGCAAATTTTCAAAAGTGAGTAGAGTTTGACAATTAATTCACATCGGGTCAGGTAATAAGGAAAATTAATTATAAAATAAATGATAAAATTGTAACCTATCAATTCCAGTACGTATGTTAGGTTAGAAGTCTGCTATTTATTTTTCTATAAACTTTCAGTTGTACATGGCACTTACCAGTTTTTTCTATGAATAAGATTGCTACCTTTTGTCAACTCAGACGATTTCTACCTTCAATTTCTCACGGAGCATCATATTGACCAGATTGACAACATCTTTTCATGCTCGATATACATCTGAACACAATCCACCAATTCATTTTTGGAGCTCCACATTTCTGCAACACACCTAAGAGTTTTTATACCTTCTTCACTAAAGATTGCGTGATGGCCCTTGCGGTCTTCGTAGTGCAATGTCATAGTGGAGCTATCTGTCATGGGAGCTGATAGAGATACTGAATTATTCGAACTCTTCAAGAATTGATCTGCACCTATGGTGTACTTGGATTGAATAATATGTCTTGGAAGTTGGAACAGGAGCTTGAGTTGCGAAAAGAGGATTTGGGAAGCCTGCACATGATCAAAGTTGACTTTGTTTTCACTGTAAATTGGGAATGGATCTTTTGTCAAATCCATACATGGTGGGTGAAATCAAAGTCCCAATGCTAAAAAGTTTACAGGAGGGACGTTGTTGTGGGAATACCAGCTGGGAGAAGTGCTCAGGAAATGCAAAAATTGGGTTGGAAATTGTAATCAAAAGATGGAAGGGAATTTAATATGGTAGGACTTGTTGTCATGTGGCAGACAACTAACACAGCATCAGGTAGGATCTGACATTGTTTTTTCTTCTCGCTTTCCCCACAAACATCCAAGCAATATCGTGTGGTATGACTCCGGCAAGTTGAGGCAGAGCCAGTGATGGTGAAAAACATCAATGACGTCAAAATCACCTAAATCTAACTAATTTTTGGTTGAATTCAGAACATGCCTCCAAGTCTCCATCAAAGACCTATCAAAGCGCCACAGAAGTAATTGATAAAAACTCTCGGGCCACACCTCACAATAAACGTAGTGAAAAAGAAAAAATGTAGCGAATTTTGTACAATTGACTACAATTATTTGCGTAGCAAAAAGTTGTCATGGTTGGCTACAAAAATAATCATAGCAATAACGAAACAATTGGCGATAAAAAGTTTGTAGTTAAAAATAGGACTTTTGTTGGAAAATCAATGGACTTGAAGGCAAAATCTAAGATTTTTTGCTACAAAAACGTATTATTTTCTAACATAATACAATTTCACCGCAAAAGGTAATCTTTTGGACAATGAATGGAAATTGTAGGACTCTTAACTACGATTCTGATATATTGTAACCAAATACCTTTTGCAACAATTTTGGCATCAATAATTTTTTTTTGGGCAAATGATAAACTTTCCATTGATAGAACAGTAAGCCTATACAAGGAGCAAGATTACTCAGTTATATTAGGTACTATGTATGGTATCTATACTATTTATAAAAGTTATTCGTCTATGTTGGACTTGTGTGTGGGCTAGCCCATTTGTGGGCCAGTCCATCTGTGCAAGTAAGCAACGCTTGAGGATTTCTCAAGTTTAAATACAAGTAGCAGCCGCAAGATGCAATTAGTCTTCGTGCGAGAAAAAGTGCCGGCCGCCTTTGAGAGAGACAAAGAGTGAGAGCTAGAGAGAGAAAATTCTTTGCAACTTTGGAGCCTCATTTGAAAGGTGATTTGAAGTCCGATTGAGACGAAATTTCATACACGCAATCCTCTCGTCAAGCTCTACTCATCTACCTGTTCAGATTTCAGATTTTTTTTTCGTTTGGTAATACCTTTCCAAACCCACTTTTTTGACCGTTGTAGTTTTTGGGGGTGATTTTGTAGCAGATTTGCTTGTTTGATGCTGGCAATATTATTGTCATCCGAATATTTCGGGTTGACCTGTATATTCCCATTATTATGATAATGGAGATTTTTTATTGGACTAGATTCCGTGATTTTTTTCAATTTGGGTTTTCATGTAAAAATCTTGGTGTCCTGTACCTTTTATTTTTCCTACATTTTATTATCACTACTCGTACTATTACTTGGTGATTGGTTTGTTCCTATTTTAATTGGTACTTAGAGAAAGAGAAATTTGTCTTGAGCTAACTCTACTCCTTTCCCAACAAGTGGTATCAGATCAATCAGGTTAGGCTGCTCATTTGTAATGGTTAAAAATAGATGATTCAGATAGTAGTTGCATGATAAGATTGAATGCTACTAATTATTCAATTTGAAAGCCTAGAATGGAAGACTACCTGTATTGTAGAGATTTGTTTGAACCTGTTCTAGGGGATAAAGGCAGACCAAGTGATATAAGGGATGAAAAATGGGCTGTTATGCACAGAAAAACTGTTGGCAATATTAGAAAATGGATTGGTCAAAATATTTTTTAACATTTTGTGAATGACACCAGAGCTGATATATTATGAAAAAATCTTGAAAGTATGTATAAACGGAAGACCAGTTTGAATAAAGTTAGTTATCTAAAACAGATTACTTGGATGAGATATAAAGGTGGGGAAAATATAATTGAACACTTGACTAATTTTCAGGGATTAATAAACCAGGCAACTACGTTAAATTTGAAGTTGGATGATGAAGTACAGACTCTATTATTATTTAGTTCATTACCGGATAGTTGGGAAACTATGGTGTACTCCGTCAACAATTCAGCTCCGAATGGTGTGTTGACTATGGCCATTGCAAAAGAGGCCGTGATGAATGAAGAGCTCAGGAGGAAAGAATAAGGAATTGTCTATGAGTCCCAGACTCTGGTGACAGAAAAGAGAGAAAGAAGAGGGAGAAGCAAAAATAGAGGACCCTACAATAGGAATGACAAATCCAGAAGCAGGTTTGAGTTGCAAAAAAATGTTGCATGCTATTATTGTAAAAAGAATGGGTATTATATGAAAGAGTGCAGAATCCTAAAATGAGAACAAGTTGAGAAAAAGAGTAAGGCGAAGGAAAAAGGTAATGAAGAGACTATAGCAATTGCGGTAGCTCATGATGATATGTTCGTGTTCTATGATGATGATCAGGTGAATATTATTCATTATGACAGTGATTGGGTAGTTGATTCAGGTGTATTCTACCATGTTACTCCTCACAGACATTTCTTCTCAACCTACACCGAAAGAAGTTTTGGATATGTTAGGATGGGAAATGAGGTCTCACGCAAAGTTGTTGGCATGTGAGACATATATTTGGATATAGATACCGGGTGTCAGTTAATATTAAGAAATGCTCGATGTGTCCCTGATATTCGCCTTAATCTTATCTCTATAAGAAAACTTGACGATGAGGGTTACCATAGCTTGCAAAGTGGAGGCAAATGAAACCTCAGCAAAGGAAATTTCGTTGTTGCTAGAGGAAAGAAATAGAGTACCCTCTACTTGATGCACGCCAAGTTGGGGGAAGGGACAAGTCAATGCAATTTGTGATTCATCAATTGATCTTTGGCATAGGCGACTTGAGCACATGAGTGAAAAAGAGATTTAGACACTTGTTCGCAAACAACTCCTACCTGAAGTTAGAGGTAATGCACTTAAACCTTGTGTTGACTGCATTTATGGGAAACAACACAGAGTTGCATTTCAAAATTTTCTTCCATCTAGAAAATTGAATCCTTTAGAATTGGTGCATATTGATATTTGCTATACGAAAGATAAGTCTCTTGGTGGTGCTGTTTATTTTGTAACTTTTATTAATGACTTTACTAGAAAAGTTTGGTGTTTTGCTTTAAAATCCAAAGATCAGATTTTCGAGTGTATTTAAGGATTTTCATAGCAAAGTTGAAAGAGAACTAGCAAACAGTTAAAGTGCGTACGTGCTCTGATAATGGTGGTGAGTACAAAGGACCATTTGAAATCTATTGCAAGTCCTGTGGGATCAGATTGGAGAAAACTATGCCAAAAACTCCTCAAAAGAATGGAGTAGCAGAGAGAATGAATAGATCCATCACTGAACGGGTCAGATGTATGCTCTCTAATGCTAAGTTGCCAAAATCCTTTTGGGATGAGACAATGAGAACTACGGTCAATTCAATTAATCTTTCTTCATCAGTTCTTCTAGATGGTGGCATCCCAGAGAGAGTATGGACGGGAAAAGATATATCTAGTAAGTACTTGAGAGTTTTTGATTGTCGGGCATTTGTTCATATCCCCAAAGATGAAAGATCAAAACTTGATATAAAATCAAAGCAGTGCATTTTCTTTGGCTATGGACATGAAGATTTTGGTTATAGACTGTATGATCCTATTGAGAAAAAGGTGATCAGAAGCAGAGATGTTGTCTTCTTTGAAAATCAAACTATTGAAGACATTGATAAATGTGACAATCCAAAATCTTCATATGACATTCCTGCTGGTTCAAATTCAGATCCAAATTCAGTTCCAATTAGGGCTGCAAACGAGCCGAGCCGAGTCGAGTTTTGAGCTAATCGAGCCGAGCCTCAACTAAATTTTACCAAGCTCGAGCTCGAGCTCGAGCTCGACGAGCTGGCAATTTTCGAGCTCGAGCTCGACTCGAATCAAGTCGAGCCGAGCTCGAGCTCGAAAAAAATAAAAAAAAATTATTTTATTTTTAAAAAAATAAAAAAATAATATTTTTTTCTGAATAAATATTAAAATATTAAGGATATATACGTAATTTCACTATGAAAATAAAAAATTAAAATATATTTATATATAATATACGTAATTTTATTATTAAATAAAAATAAAAATAAAAAATATATATAAATATATATACTCAAGCTCGCGAGCCGGCTCGCGAGCTAACGAGCTTAATATTCTGAGCTCGACCTCGATTAATCTCGAGCTCGACTCGAGCTTGACTCGAGCCGCTCGCGAGCGGCTCGATTCGTTTGCAGCCCTAGTTCCAATACCTATTAATTTTAATCAAGGGGGAGCTGAGACAGAGCAGAGAGAGGATATTGATGATGGTAATAATCCTACTGCTGATGAACCTGAGCATGAGACACCACCTGCTCCACCACCATCACCACAGGATGAGTTTAGGAGATCTACCAGAGAGAAGAAACCTTCTAACAGATATAATTCTCATGAATATGTGTTGTTGACAGATGGAGGAGAGCTAGAGTCCTACGGTGAGGCTCTAGAGCATGAGAATAAAGAAGATTGGTTGCGAGCCATGCAAGAGGAGATGATGTCCCTGCATGAGAATCACACTTATAAGTTAGTGAAAATGCTTAAGGGTAAGAGAGGTCTAAAGAACAAATGGGTCTACAGGTTGAAAACTCAGGAGTACAGCTCACAACCAAAGTGTAAAGTAAGATTGGTTGTGAAGGGATTTAGTCAAAAGAAGGGTGTAGATTTTGAAAAAATATTCTCTCATGTGGTAAAAATGTTATCAATTCGAGTTGTTCTTGGTATTGCAACCAGTTTGAATCTGGAGATCGAACGAGTTGATGTGAAGACCGCCTTCCTGCATGGCGACTTGGAAGAGAAGATCTACATGGAACAACCGGAGGGTTCAAAGAAAGTGGCAAGGAAAATCTTGTATGTCGTCTCAAAAAGAGTTTGTATGGGTTGAAACAGGCACCGAGACAGTGGTATAAGAAGTTTGACTCCTCCATGATAGACCATGAGTACCACAGGACTACATCTGATCACTATGTTTATGTGAAAAATTTTTCAAATGGTGATTTTATTATTCTTCTGCTATATATTGATGACATATTGATTGTTGGTCGTGATACTGTGAAGATTAACAGGCTAAAAGAGGAGTTAAGTAAATCCTTTGCAATGAAGGATTGGGATTGAAAATCTCACGACACAGGCAAAATGGGAAGCTTTGGTTGTTTAAAAAAAATACATTGAAAAAGCACTCAACAGGTTTAACATAAGTAAGGCTAAAAAAGTCTCTACTCTACTTGCGGGTTACTTTAAACTGAACATCAAGCAGTGTCCTACAAATGAAAAAGATAAAGAAAACATGAAGAAAGTTCCTTATGCCTTGGCTGTTGGTAGTTTGATGTATGCCATGATTTGCACCAGACCAGATATTGCTCATGCTGTTGGAGTAGTCAGTCGGTATCTCTCTAATCCCGGTAAGAAGTATTGGAATGCTATCAAATGGATTCTCAGGTATCTCAAGGGAACTTCTAGATTGTGTCTATGTTTCGGCTATGGTAAAACTATGTTAGATGGATACACTGATGCAGATATGGCAGGTGATCTTGATAATAGGAAGTCCACATTTAGGTACTTGATGATTTTTGCAGGGGGAGCAGTGTCATGGTAAAGTAAGTTACAAAAGTGTATCGCCCTTTCTAGTACGGAGGCAGAGTATATTGCAACCATTAAAGCATGCAAGAAGACTCTTTGGTTGCAGAAATTCCTTCAAGAGTTGGGTATGAAACAAGAGAAGTATAATCTTTATTGTGACAGTCAGAGTGCTATTCATTTGTGTAAGAACTATACATTTCACTCTCGGTCCAAACACATTGATGTGAGATATCATTGGATTCAGAAAGTATTGGATTCCAAGTTACTGACACTTGAGAAGGTGCATACAAATGATAATGGTGCTAATATGTTTACCAAGGTATTGTCTAAGGAGAAACTCTTGTTTTGTAGACAAGAAGCAGGTCTGGTGGAGCTCCCCAAATGAGCTGGAGGGGGAGATTGTTGGACTTGTGTATGGGCTAGCCCATTTGTGGGCCAATCCATCTGTGCAAGTAAGCAACGCTTGAGGGTTTCTCAATCTTAAATACAAGTAGCAGCCGCAAGATGCAATTAGTCTTCGTGCGAGAAAAAGTGTCAGCCGCCTTTGAGAGAGATGAAGAGAGAGAAAGAGTGCGATCTAGAGAGAGAAAATTCTTTGCAACTTTGAAGCCTCAGTTGGAAGGTGATTTCAAGTTCGATTGAGACAAAATTTCACACACGCGATCCTCTCGTCAAGCTCTACTCATCTACCTGTTCATATTTCAGATTTTCTCTTCGTTTGGTAACATCTTTCCAAACCCACTTATTTGTTAGTTGTAGTTTTTGGGATGATTTTGTAGCAGATTTGCTTGGTTGATACTGGCAATATTATTGTCATCCGAATATTTCGGGTAAACTTGTGTATTCCCATTATTGTGATAGTGGAGATTTTTGACTGGACTAGATCCTGTGATTTTTTTCAATTTGGATTTTTCACGTAAAAATCTTGGTGTCCTGTGTCTTTTATTTTTCTTGCATTTTATTATCACTAATGGTACTATTACTTGATGATTTGGTTTGTTCCTATTTTAACTGGTATTTGGAAAAAGATAAATTTGTCCTGGGCTAACTCTGATATTATGTGCCTGTACCGGTACCCCTTTCCCAACAGCCTACTTTCAAAACATCTCTTTGCTTTACCCTATTCAACAACCAAATCCCAATTCACTTTTACAAGTGGAACTTTCCTCCATGAGGCTCCGACAAGCCTAACAGTATCAACAATAGTTGGAAGGATTCTATTAGTAGCAGCAGGAACATTCTTGAAAATAGCCTCGTTTCTAGCTTTCCAGATCTGATAGACTATGCTAGCCAGGACGAACTTTTTGAACCTGTCAATGAACCACTAGGAATTCCAGTGATGACATATCCATCTGAGCTCAATAGTCCATGGGTTAGCACTCCTATACTCTTGACATAATGCTGGAATACTTCACATTTCACAACGGAATAGATCCATGTCGGTCCATTTGAAATAAGGGGTTAAGAGCCTTTGCAATTGTCAATGATGATTGTATTGTACAATGTTGCTACTATCATGATAAATGTAAACACTAAAATAATAAGTAATGCTAACACAACAACATGGAAAAACATGACAAATTTATTTACTTACTAAAATTTGTATCCAAGTGTTATTAGAGTAAATCTTATATACACTGACATACTATTACGGTTGGATATACGATATATATGTAAAATTTGAGTTTCAAATTCAAATTCAAAAAATGTTTAAAATGTCAGTATATAAAAAAAATTAATCTATGTTTTAATATCCATATTTGTCATTTTGGTATACACTTACCAATGCAATTCCGACTGACGATTGTAGATGTCCTTGATCGAATAAAATGAAACTCGTTGGTCCTACGAACCCATACCCTTATCAACACGCAACTATTTGTTTGAAAAGGTATGAATTGAGGGTGCTACGGTCAAATATTAATCTCATAAAAGCTTGAACCCACTCGATCGATAGGCAATTGTTCGTTGTGAAGTGCAATAGAGAGAAAGTGAAAGACAGCAAAAAAGTTCTAGGAAGAAAAGAGGAAAATAAGGAGAAATAATATAAATCGCAGAACTTTCAGCAAATATTTTGATGCTCATAACTTCTAGGATTCACGTGTTGATTTAGATACTTTGATCATATAGGCTTAAGAGGAAGTGGAGGTGTTGAAGAACCAGAAAAAAAAAACTAGGACTCGAACTTGGGTCGAGAGTTTTTTTCAAAAAATTAGCTTTTGTATTTGGAGTTTACAATAACATATTCTAAAAATACACGTAATCTCAAATACACATAACAATAAATAAATAAAAAAATACAAATTCTTTCATCTCTCACCTACCACCACCACCACCCTTGTTCGCTCCTCACTGCTTTACTGTCACCACCCCCTCTTTTTTTTCTCTCTGCTCCCTCTCCCTTCTCCTACTTCTTGCCTCCTCCTCTTCCCTCTTCCTCTTCCTCCCCCTCTATCCTCCCGGAGAACAGAAATCCATCCTCACTTTACAGTCTAGTAAAAACATATAGTGGATTCTCATTCATAAACAGTACACATACGATTGAAGGATTTTTATTTGGTGAGAAGTACATTGCGATAGCTAATACATATAACCTGTTCAAACTGACATCTAATAGAGTTGAAGTATTAATAACCAAATCTTCAATATTTATTCTGAAACATATCTAGCACCTTGGTCTCCAAGTCCTTGACAGAATATTTTATGTACTCACTCACACGCTTCACTTTGTGTACTCGGCTTAGCCGCTCAAGAAAGTGATTATAGGCCGGAATCAGCTTAGCCAATATGCATTCAAGAAGTTTCATCCGCAGCTGCTGATCTGGTACTATCCATCGTTCTTGAGTCTGAAGAATATCTTCAAACATACTATTGAAGGTCTTAAACTTTTTTTTCACAGCTCTTGTAGACCTTCCAGGAAAGAAATCACAATTAAAATGTAATTTTAATCCTTCACCTTTTAAAACAGTGCAGACTTCGCCCCAACTTCTATGGAAATAATCAGTCTTTGCCAGCTCCACTTTTTCTCTTAATTTCATCTGCAGGTGAGTGCCAATAAGTTCTTCCAACTCCTTGGAACTTTTAATCATCTCAGAAACAGAGCTAACATTGTTCATCATGAACAAACAACGCAGAGATTCTTGTCCATAGAAGTTGGACTTGAATTTCAAGTTATACAGTAAAAACTCGATAACTCGAGCAAGATGGCTCTTTAGGGGAATTAGCCCTTTGTCCATTTCTTGTGAACCCGGTACTTCTGGAGGATCTCGGTCGTCATTGGAACCTTGGGGTCTAGCCACCAGCTCAGTTAAGGATTCCATGTGAACGTAAATCAACTCAATGTAATGAATTATGTACTTAGTCAAGGGGTGAATTCCTCCTCCAGGAAATGGCCTCGTTGAAAGCTCACGAAGAACCTGTTTCTCTGTAGTAGAAAGGATATTTGTCATTTGCTGTTTCAGTCGGAGCATAATCTTAGTGGCAAAATTGCAGATGGCTTTTGTTGGGCATACATCTTGGTCAAAATATGCCATAAGATGTGGAATTAGATTGGCTAGCTCATGATATAAGGGCAACAAAATGTCTGATCTCTGGGGCAATCGGCCCTGGCTAATAGAGAGTCCGGAAACACAAGCAACTCAGCAGCAGTCCCTTTTATTATGTACACAAAACCGTTAGCAGCAGAATCCTCAGATGATCCCAGATCTCCAAAAATTTGCTCATAGAAACACTTCTCTATTCCAAAAATGGTGCCTACGTAAATCTTGGCTACTTGTATCCACTGTTGGGTTTTCTCACTCAACTCATCCGAGCACATAAAAACACAGACGATCTCTATCTTCAATTTCTCACGAAGCCTCACATATACCAGGTTGACTACATCCTTTCGATGCTCGGTATACATCTGAACACAATCAGCCACTTCATTTCTGGAGCTCAACGTTGCTGCAATACACCTAAGAGTTTTTATACCTTCTTCACTAAAGACTGCGTGATGGCCCTCGTAGTCTTCGTAGTGCAATGTGATGGTGGAGCTATCTGTAATGGAAGCTGAAAGATACACTGAATTATTCGAACTCTTCAAGAATTGATCTGCACCTATGGTGTACTTGGGGTTGAATAATACGTCTAGGAACTGGAGCTTGAGTTGGGAAGAGGGGATTCGGGATGCCTGCACATGATCAAAGTTGACTTTGTTTTCACTGCAAATTGGGAGTGGATCTTTTGTCAAATCCATACTTGATGGGTGAAATCAAAGTCCCAATGTCTCCCTACTGTAATTGTGTCCTCTCTTGACTTTGCTAAAAAGTTTGCAGGAGGGGTTGTGGAAATGCCGGCTACGAGAAGTGCTCAGGAGTGCAAAAATGGGGTTGGAAATCTTATATATATAAAGCGGATCGCTTATGAACAGTGCAGAATGAGCCAGTTATGCCGTTATTGTTGTGACTTTGAAGGGCGTTTTGGTCTTTTGCTAATGGGTGGGAGTAGTTTTTCTGAAATTTCACGCGGACAATTGTGGCAGTCAGCAATTCCTGCTGGTCAGTGGTTCTGCTGAAAATTTTCATCAACTTTGAAGGCATTTGGTATTGATGGTGGGGCAAGAAACTTTTTGGAGTGGTTTGTGTGCATTTACTTTACTTTCCTTCTTCAGGTGTGCGTTTCCTTTCGCGAGCAAAATTCATAGATATCAGGCTGGCTTCTGGTTAACTGTCCGATTGTACAAAATATATTACATTCAAATTAGCACCGTCAAATTAAAATTAACTCCTCTTACTAACAAAAAAATTATTGCATGGAAATGAAGACCGCTTCACAAATTAAGATCAGTGGTGAGTGGGCAATGTAACCTTGCGCTTTGCTGCAAGCTGCTGCCCGGTTGTTTCTTTAGTTAAAATGGTTAGAGGGTCTTTCTGTTTTGAAAATATATATATATATATATATATATATATATATATATATAAGGGTCCCCATGGAAACATTTTTTTTTTTTTTGCAAAAGGATAAAGTTTCTTCATAAAAAAGTGTAATTTAAGAAATGGATTATAGTTTTTAAACTTTTACAGTAGGCCCAACTTTTTCTTTCGAGCATGAAAAAATGATTCAATAAATAAATATTTTCTAACCTTAAACACGAGTTTATTACCCCATTTGGTAGAATAGTTCCACCAGTTATTTCTTAGCATTTTATTCTAACCTATCCTTAAACGCAAGTTGATTTGGAATTCACTATTTAAAGTTTCTAACTATCTCTTAATTTTGAATACCACTTTTAGTAAAAAAGAAAAAGAAAAGAGAAACTCACCTATTTTAGCACATGATTTAAGAACACAAAATAATGTATAATTTTGCAGCTTATGATATAGATTACCAAAAAAAATCATCAACCAAGTAAGAGAAAGAATCATCAAATAAGTAAGAATTATAAATCTAAAGAGCCTAGAAAGTAGAAAAGAAAAATTTTAAGCTCAAGAAATTATTAGATATTGTATATATCTAATTAGAACTCTATGCCTCAAATTTCTCTTCCAAAACTTTCAATTTTGCCTCTGCTCATCCCTAATTTCTCATTCTATCTCTCCATTTCTCATCAAACAGGTAATTACTTAATCCTTTAGCAGATTGACACTGGATGTTTTTACAATTAATAGCGATGACGAGAAGCAGCAATAGCACCTGAAGTATTGTTTTATCAAAGACGATGCCGTGTTCTATCAAAATTGATGCACTTTCTTGTTCTTCCGATCTTATCCAAGTCTCCACCGATGAAACCAATCTAATTTGAGCGAAACTTTTGAAGCTGGATTAACTTTGAAACTCGTGGACGAGTTGATGAAGAAAGCTGGATTAATTGAAATTTTTGAATCTGGATTACTTTTAAAACTCATGGACGAGTTGATGAAGAAATCTAGATTAACTCGGTAATCTCTTCTTTTAATTTTTTAAATTTCATTATCTTAGCTCCATTGGTGATTTTTGCTCTCAATCTTTATTCAGTTGAGGTTTGTATCCCAACCTTCGAAGATCCTTTTGATGATGCCCTAGTCACAGAGTTCAAATCAAAGAAAGAAATCTCTTTTTTTTCGTCATCATTTTTAGTTTATGTGCTTCTTTTACTTTTCATTCGTTAATGGATTTTATAAAAATCATGTTATTACAGATTCTATTTTGCCATTATTGAAATATTTCTTGAATACTGGCAAATTATTCATTCTAGTCCCTTGACCTTTGCAACTGGGTCATCTATTTTCATCTCCCGATTCTACATAATTCATAATTTGTAATTTGTATAATTTATAAATTGGTTGGAGAATAAGATTTTGGGTTCAATTTGATGGTTTTGAAGCTGGATGCTTATAAAACTTCAGTTGATGATATGCTGCGGTTGTCAGTGATGTATGTTATTTGGAAATTTCGTCTCCTGGCGTACCTTGGCTCTGATTGGTAATTCTGTTTTCCCTACCTCCATTTCCTGGTACGATTGTTAGTCAGTTGAAAAGGACTTTTCTGTACTCAGTCATTTCAGGAACCATTCCATGTATACTGCAGCTGCTAGGCCTTTTTTTCAGTTCCAGTCTTCCAGAGTCTCCCTGGTGGCTAGTAAGTTCAGAGACAATTCAGTAAATAAACTTCTTTCTATTAAGAATTGTTATTTCAGTATTCTAGCTCTGCTATGTGATTTGTGTATGAGACTGCAAGAAAACTTGTTTCAGTAGTTGAATGAAAGCTTTCAAATTTTGATCTTGTAGCTGCCTTTGTTAATTTATAAGCTTTTGCATTTGAAAATTTTATTTTTTGTAAAACTGGCTATGATTTTAATTGTCTACATAAAGCTTTCAATGAGAATTAGTAGCTAAAGTGTTCCAATAGCCACCGGTGAAGAACTTCATGGGAATGCCATATAATGTTTTCTTTTATATAAATTAATTGATACTGCAAATTAGCTTAAATTGCCTCTATGAAATGTATTTTCCTTGTCACCATCATAAGGAAATAATGTTCATCACTACATGCAAAAATATTTTGGGGGAATTAAGTGGAAGTTATTTTCCAAATAATGTTGGAGATATGTATTTCTAGGTATCCTGCGATGTTTCATATGTTATATTCTGTTAAAGTTGCTTTTTCTTTTCTTCTTTATGCATGTGAAGCAAGCTGGAGTTCATCTTGTAGAAAGCCTTTTGTTGATTGTGCTCATTGGTTAAAGAGGTTTAATGTTTCTCAAGGTAAAACCAATGATATTAACTTTTCCAGATTTATTCATATGGTCATGCCTTTGCTTCACTTTAAATGTAGTCAAGGTTTGCTATTAGCTCACATTTTCAAAGGTCTTCTGTAATTGTTTTCATGCTCACCAGTCATTATTTTAAGGAGCTTTATTTGCTTTACTTTTGATTCATTTCTGGATCTTATAAAAATTATCTTATTACAAATTCGGTTTCCATATTATGATACATCCATGGCATGAATCAGGAACTTTATGAGTTTTTAGATTTTGAATATTGTGGTTTGAATCCTGCATTGATTCTCTTTCTCTGTTACATTTACTTTGTTACTTAATTTTAAATGACTAAGGTTAAGTTTGAAAGAATGCAGTTACCAAGATTAATTGATTTAGGTAATACTTTGACTTGGGCATGTTCCCATTTTTAGTGCTGCCTCAAATTGATGGTTTCTGTCTGTTTAGTAAAATTCAGACTTCTATTTTGTTCTTTTAAGATTTACATGCTGATGTTTTTCCAGGTGATCATGTCTTTGTAGTTTACTAGTAAAGAAATTAATTGTTCAAATTGGAATTTCTGTTTATGGTGTAAAACTCTAGGAAAATCTAAAATGCATGTCAAAGTGTAAAATTAGAACCTCTGTTAACTACTTTTTGGCCAAGTTTTCGCTACTAGACGTAATAGACCCTCTCTCAAAGTGAGTCATATGAGCTTGAAAATCATCATTGGCTTTTCAAGGAAGAAAGGGACTACAACAATATTGTCATCAATATTGCAAGCAAACACTTAAATAAACATGCACTTTTGCATTAAACAGATGCAGTTATGCTGAATAAGTAAATAAATTTATATACTGCACAAACTAATCCTTGTCATTCTCATTTCAGCTATGACTGGCTGCTGCAGTTAGCAAGAAAAGCAGAGAGTGCCGGTAACAAGTGAGCCATCTTTTCTCTTTTCTTTAATTGATTCGTCTCTTTTGCAAATAAGCCTCTCTTTAGGTTTACTAAATCTGAAATGGTATTGTGGTTGAGTTAGAGAAACTAAGGAAGTTTTTCTGGACAAATTCTAGGGGCCAACTTTGAGCAGATTAGGCAAACGAAGTCCATTTTGTTTTATGCTTTCATATGTTTATTGACAATTCCTGATGGAAAGTATATCTTTAATCTGAAGGTTTAAACTTGAAAAGAGGATTTTGAAAAATATTTATTGAATGTAGTTCTATTCGGTTGTGGATGTTGATTACTTTCCCAAATTTGGAAGTGAATTCATTGATGACCTTTCTAAATTCTAGTGTTCAACAATGGTTATGACCATATTTTTTGTGTTATTTCAGGATTTTGAGATGTGAAGATACTTTTGAGAGATATATGATAAATTTGTGTTTTCCAAGACAAGCACTTCTTGGGATATGAAACATCTTATCATTGGAGTGAACTATTACATTACAAGAAGTTCATCCTTTTTTTTTTTTTAAATGATGACTTGTGATAAAGTTCGTAAAATTTGACTAAAGCAGCGTATGATATTTTGTTCTAGTGTATTGTGGAACTTTAATTTTATTCTAATATTCAATTGTAGTATATTTGACCAGGATAAGTATTGTACCATCAAAAGATTGATTTCTGGCCTTTATTAGTGATTTTTGTGCGACACAATTTTATGTTGCAATAACATTATGGAGATTTTTTGTTACACATTTTTTGTGCCACAAGTAGAGTGGTGACACTCAAATTGGCGTCGCAAAGTGTGATGCAAATACATGCGACATATTGAAAAATTGTGTCGTTTTCTTTTGTAACGGCTATTTTTGTGACACAATTGAATTCCATCACATTTGTGCCGCAAAAAGGTTTTTGCGGCAGTTTTTTGACTTTTTCCAGCACAATTCTGGCGTCGCGAAATGTCAGTTTTCTTGTAGTAAGCCATTATCTTAGTGAAAATTCAAAGAGCTTCTTCCATGCTCCTCGTACTCACCACATAAACTGTTGCCTCCTATACAAATTATCAAAACCAAAATCATCAAAATCTCCAAAAAAAATGAGATAGACAGCCTAAAAAAGGGAAGAAAGAAAGAAAAATAAGAAAATATGTATATTCACCCTTGCAAGTTAAAGTTGTTCAATATTGAGAGTCCAGACTCATTTTCAATAAATGATGTCCTGTCCAAAGAAACTATTGTTGCTCCTTCCATTCTTGAACACTTTTCATCTATCAATCAAACAATCATCTGAATAGCAACAAAAAGAATAGGATCCAATATGAAATCCTGATTAGGAGACATGTATAGCCATATGCCTTTTAGTTCTACCTAATTTTAGGCATTACTTACTGATTAATGCTACATTACGAATGTTAAATAATCATGCCTTTTAGTTCTGCCTAATTTTAGGCATTACTTACTGATTAATGTTATATTAAGAATGTAAGATAACCTGATTTCAAAGTCATGTTTATTTGTGCAATTAGGAAAAAACACACACTCACATACATGACTATTATATCTAACAAAGAAAAAAAAACACACAAACATAACAGCAAAATAATAAGTCTCAGCTACCTGACGCATGGCGTCAGGACTGAAAAACTAGTTGTAATCAAAGGATGGATGGGAATATAATATGGTAGGATCTGTTAACCTATGGCAGACAACTAAGAGCAACTTCAATAGCGTGTCATGGGAGGTATCCATTACACGGCCACAATGGCAGTGTAATGAGCATTACACCTTTTGGTTACACATGAATAACGACTAAAATTTTGTGGTGCAAGTTAATGTTCATTTATCTTAATGGTTATTTTTTAGTTCTCTCTATATAAACACACAAGGCACCTTTTTTTTTTTCATATCTCACTATTCTATTCTATTATTTCTCTTACTCTCTCACTCATTTTCCACAACCTCTTTGAACAATTTTCTAAAATTTCAATATTTTGTGATTATGGATGAGAATTTTAGTAGTTTTAAAAATATGTTAAATGCTCCAAATATAGAAAATTCACCCTCCTCACAAAATCAAAACCACCAAAATTTTCCAAATTACCCAAATTTCTCGTTATTCCTACAAATGTGCAAAATTATGCATATCCCATAAATTTATCCAATTTCAACCATCCATCAAATTTCTAAAATTCACCAAAATTTTCATATCCAATTCTTATGTATCCACCACCTACTTATTTTAATCTGACTATGGGAAATCACTACACATTGGACTATTATAACCTTGGGATGGGTTGTGGAGGTTCAAAATTTCTGTCAAAGATAAGGAAGGATTTTAATTTCGTCGGCTAGCAAGAAAATGCAACACCAACGTAATTAATGTCGAACTCTCAATTTCCACCGTATTCAATGCAATGTGGGGTAGAAAACATTACTCTCACCAATGAGGCGGTGAAAGAACCTGATTGTAAACATGTCCCATGGAGTGTGGATGATGACAAGATGCTTGCAAGTGCTTGGCGCACAATTTCCAATTGCAACATCGTGGGTAACTCCCAAAATGATAAGAGTTTCTAGAAACGAGTCACCGACTACATTAATGAGAATTGACAATTTGGGCCACCAAGAAAATATAAAGCTATGAAGTCACATTGGCATTGGTTAAGTCGGATGGTCAATGAATTCAACCAATACGACAACAAATTGGATGGAGAACATCATAGCGGGTGGAATAATGATCAGATCAAGCAACATGCACGAGAGCTTATTTTTTTATGGGATATGAGTTGTGCATTATTAAACTAAATGTTTGAGTTGATTGTGGACCCATATTGTTATACTGTGTGGAGTATAATCCATTATAAATGAGAGTATAATAAAACAGGAGATAGTGAAATGCTGATGTGGAATGTGAATTTCATTGTGGATGCCCTAACACAGCATCAGGCAGGATCTAACATTGTTTTTTCTTCATTCTTTCCCCACAAACACCCAAGCAATATCGTGTGTGTTAGGAAATTGACTTAATTTCTTTCAAGTAGGTTTTTCGCTTTGTGTGGAAGTAATTAGTTTCCTAATTGATTTTAGTTACTTGAAGTAGTAAAGGAATTTTCTATTTTATTTAAGATTAGAAGTTGTTTCCTATTTTGTGTAAGTTTATGAACTAGAATTGATTTCCTATTGTTATCTGGGTTTTGGCCAAATAATGTCATCTATAAATAGGTGGGTTGACATACTATACAAGAGACACACAAGGGCACACAAGAGGCGATATGTAGTCTTATACATGGGGTGTGAGAGAGGGTTCTTGGGAGATGAGAGATAGTGTACAATGGTTGGGCTTGGGTTCAAACTGTATTCTTGTATAGAGTTTTCTTCTCATAATAAAGAATGGGTTTCTCTACGTGGACGTAGACTCAATGGTGGAATTGAATCACGTTAAATATTGTGTGCTGTTTATTTTTCATACTTGTGGCTTGTTTGTCATTAAATTGTTGTGCACTTGATATCTCAATAGTTGTTTATTCCACGTTTGGATCCTAACAAGTGGTATCCGAGCTCAGTTGCGAGACTGGATTGCTCACGGACAATAGAGCAAGGTTAGTGGTTGGATCATGGTTGACTATTGAAATCAAGTGGATTGGTGGTTGTTACTAATTGAACAATTTAATGGGTGGTATCCTTGTTTCAATGGTTTGATAAAAAACATTGATGGTGAAGGATGGGAAGTCTAAAAGCATGGAGATACTTGACGGTGAATCTAAGCAGGTGATTCAAGGGTCAAGAAAAATGTGGAATCCAATGTTGATTTTGGACGTGAATTGGTGGAGATTTTCTCACACCTCCAATGGTTGATACTTCATCTCGATAAATTTTAGATTTTAGTTATGTTCTTGGGTGATGTGGCACGTGTCCCAAAGAAACAAAGAGATCTAATTTTCATGTGCCAGTAAACTCTGACAGTTACGAGTTTTTCGTTTTAGGTGTAGTCTTGGAAACCACACGTGGCGAGACAGTCCTAAGGATGGGAAGAAATATGGTGATTTTACCATGTGGTTGCCTCAATGGTTAGGGTTAGAGCTCACAGAAGAGGATCCTAAATTACAAGTGGTGATGAGAAGAAATCCTACAAAAAGAGATGGCGAATTGAGACACTTTCTCACGAGTCAACTGGAGGTTGGATTCGGGGTAACTATATATATTCATTTGCCGATTGAATCAATTTGGTGTCAGGACTGTATTGATTCGAGTGTATAGTTCGATACTATATTATTTAGTAGTTGAAGGAAAATGGTTGTTAAAAGAAATTTTCGCCAAGGTGAAAATTTGTTCGGAAATTGGTTTAATTTCTTTTAGATAGGTTTCTTGTTTTGTGTGGAAGTAACTAGGTTCTTAATTGATTTTAGTTACTTGAAGAAATAGTCAGAGAATTTTCTATTTTGTTTAGGATTAGAAATTGTTTCCTATTCTGTGAAGTTTAGAAACTAGAATTGGTTTCTTATTATTATTTGGGTTTTGGTCAAATAATGTCATCTATAAATAGGTAGATTGTCATACTACACAAGAGACACACAAGAGCACACAAAAGGCGACATGTAATCTTATACATGGGGTGTGAGAGAGGGTTTTTGAAAGATAAGAGATAGTATACAAGGGTTGGGATTGGATTCAAGTTGTATTCTTGTATTGAATTTTCCTCTCATAATAAAGAACGGCTTTCTCTCCGTGGACGTAGGCTCAATGGTGGAATCGAATCACATTAAATATTGTATATCGTTTATCTTTCATGCTTGTGATTTGTTTGTCATTAAATTGTTGTGTACTTGATATCTTAATAGTTGTTTATTCCGCACTTAGATCCTAACAGTGTGGTATGACTCCGATGAGTTAGGGCAGAGTCGGACGGTGAAAACATTTTTGACCTCAAAATGACCAAAATCTAACTAATTTTTGGTTGAATTCTAAACATGCCTCCAGGTCTCCATCAAAGAACTATCAAAGCTCCACAGAAGTAATTGATAAAAACTCTCGGGCCACACCTCACAATAAACGTAGCAAAAAAAAAAAACGTAGTGAACTTTATACAATTGACTACGATTATTTGCATAGAAAAAAAAACATAGCAAATTTTGAACAATTGACTACAATTGTTTGCATAACAAAAAGTTGTCATGGTTGGCTACAAAAACAATCATAGCAATATTAAACAATTTGCGATAAAAAGTTCGTAGTTAAAAATAAGACTTTTGTTGGAAAATCAATGGACTTGAAGGCAAAATCTAAAATTTTTTGCTACAAAAATGCATTATTTGCTATGAAAAATAAGTATTTTTACCAACATACAATTTCATCGCAAAAGGTAAACTTTTGGACAATGAATGGAAATAGTAAGACTATTAACTATGATTCTAAGATACCATCACCTAATACCTTTTGCAACATGGATTTAGCAACAGTTTTGGCAACGATAAATTATTATTATTTTTTGGGCAAACGATAAACTTTCCATTGATAGAACAGTAAGCTTGTACAAGGAGCATGATTACTCAGTTACATCAGGTACTTTGTAAGGTATGTATACTATTTATAAAAGTTATTCGTCTATTCTCAAAACATCTTTGTGCTATACCCTACTCAACAGCCAAATCCCAATTCACCAGAGGCTCCAGCAAGCCTAACAGAATCAACAATAGTTGCAAGGATTCCATTAGTATTAGTGGGAACATTCGTGAAAATAGCCTCGTCTCTAGCCTTCCAAACCTGATGGACTGTAATAGCTAAAACCAACCTTTTGAACCTGTCAACGAACCACTTGGAATTCCAGCGCTGACATATCCATCTGAGCTCAATAGACCATGGGTTAGCACTCCTATCCTCTTGACCAAGGTTCTAAAACCCAAACTGTTTATTGATCTAGAAAAGTGAATGGATCAAGGGTCACTAATTCAACCGTTGGACTGACTGTTATTAACCTGTGATATCATAAATATGTCGTAAATATTATTAATAAATATTAAATATCTAAAAAACAAACAATTATTTGTAGAAAATTAAGTCATATTGTTAAATGTAATCACTTCAATTCTTATTCTATTTATCTAAGTAGCATTATTTGTTTGAGACTCAAAAATAGCTTTTATAAGTTAATGGATTTTAATAGTATTATTTCATATATTTTTAATTTTCCCAAATTATATGAGTACTAGGTTATATGATAAAAATTGAAACACTTAAAAGGCATTAACAAATAAATGAAATGCATTCAAGATTTAAAAAAAACTAATATAGTTAATTATATGTTATAAATGTTAAACAAGAGTTAATATATAATTATGGAGGGGAGGAAGAAATGATTAGAATAAGGCAATAATTATTATTGTCTAATTAATTAGAGATAATTATGCATGGGTAATTGTTAAAATATTAAATTTGGAATGTCATTAATGAGATTAGTTGACCAAATACAAAATTGTTAGCTTAATTAAGGTTGGATATTGAACCGGTCAGTTCTCATAAAACTGTTTTGGGTCAACGGTTCAATGGTTGAACTAGACGGTTTAACTGATTTAAATGTAAATTGATACTAACTGGTTTTTTAAGCAAATCTAGACCGGAAAGAAGGCCGGTTTGACCAGCTGGTCTGGGCTAGGTTTTAAAACATTACTCTTAACATAATGCTTGAACTTTCTGCCATACAATAACAGTCAAAGGGACATTTGAAAAACAAATGATCCATAGTTTTCTCAACAGCATTGCACAGAATACAATCAGTAGTTCCATTAATGCAACCCATCTTCTGAGTCTATCTCTAGTTGTAAGCCGTTTTTAGCAAAGCAACTAATGTATAAAGTAGAAACGCGTATACCATTCCACTTTAGCACCAACAGCCCTCAAAACTTTAAGTGTAGCCTTAACTTGAAAAGAACAAGAAGTTCAAGAATTTTTGCAGTTAATTATTAAAGACAATGATTTTTGACTCTTTGGCTATAATGTTTTTGGTGGCCTAAGGCCAAATTTGTTGTATTACCATTCCTCAAGGTTAAAAGCCATGATTCAATAAAGAAAAATGTAAAGCCCATATCATGTGGTGTACATCATTTTCTAACATCATGTTCGGAGTTCACAAAAACTATTCTTTGTTACACTACATTCAAATTGATTTACCTAATTAAATAGAAGACTTAGACCCTGTTTGTATTGCTAATTGTTGAAAAAAAATTCTTGTTTTGCAGCAATATTCTATTTACATATTTCCCAATCAATTTTTTACATCACATATATCACATTCTAAATATATTATATTAATTTTTCCCCAAAAACTTTTTGAAAAATGCAATCAAAAAAATTTCTTACATTCTGTTCAAATGCACAAAACCATTCCGAGACAGTTCAACTAGCAACCATCCCAGTTCATTTTCCATTTTTTTTAACATGAAACACAATGTAGTGCAACCCAATGTGTGTGTGTGTGTGTGTGTCTTTTTTTTTTTTGGCAATTTCAGCACTTTTCTTCTTAACATGAAACTCAATGTAATGCCCATGTAGTAGTCAAACCTCACCGTGTCTGGTAACCCAACTCTCAAGTCTCGAGTTCACACTTCACATTTCACATTGGAATAGACCCATGTTGGTCCATTCGATTGAAACATTTTGAAATGAAATGGGGTTAAGGGCCTCTTTAATTGTCAGTGACAATTGTACTGCACAATGTAGCTTCCAGCATAATAAATCACTAAAATAATAAATATAGAGATTAACATATCTAAAAACACAACAAATTTATTCACTTATTAAGATTTACATTAAAAAATTATGTTGACATCCACTTTTGCTATTTCAGTATACATTGGAGGGTACAATTACGTCTAACAATTGTACAAGCTCTTGATCCAACAAAATGAAACTTGAGGGTCCTACGGTTGATCAATCTCATGAAAGCTTAACCGACACTTTATCGACTTTCAACTATTTGTTTGGAAAAGTTTACAGTATAATGGAACTTGATGGTCCTTTTGTCAATTAATCTCATAAAAGCTTAACCCCCACTCTATCAATATCCAATTGCTCTTTGTAGAGAGAGAGAGAGAGAGCAAAGGGTTCTAGGAAGAAAAGAGGAAATTAAGGAGATAATATAAACCACAAAACATTCAGGAAATATATACTGAATAAATCTTATGTACACTAAATATATACACTATCACCATTTGATCAATAATACATGTACAAAAGTTGAATTTCAAATTCAAATTTTGTATAGTTGTTATTTATCCAAAATTGATCGTATGTACGTTGTCAATATAAAAAAGATTAATCCATACTTTAATAATCGCAACTTCTGGGATTCATGTGTTGATTTAGATACCTGATTACATAGGCTTAAGAGGAAGCAGAGGTGTAAACTTGTCAAAATTGACCACGACCTCTTATGTCAAAATAAAGAACGTCAATTTTTTATCCTTCGGTCCATCTCTACCATTAAAGCTGATGGATTTAAGGGGCAAAATTTGATAAATTCAGGTTGAAAATGGATTGAAGGATCAAAGTGTGACACTTCTTTGACATTGTGGGGCTAATCTAAGACTTGAAATAAATGAGGGATCAAAAGCAAACAATTAAAATAGTTTAAGGGCTCAATTCCCTAAGCAAGATTTTGGATTTTGACTATTGTGGATGGAGAGAAGAGAGCTTGCTACCCGTTTTGGGTCCGACCTGGCTCGATTCCAGACTAGTTGGGGCCCAAAATGACTCTCAAGGTCTTGCTTTGATGTTGAAGCAGAAGGATATGAAATGCTTCAACTCTTGATTCTTTCTACTCCTACTGTTCTATCCTACCAATACGTTAGATTTGTGACGTTCTCATTTATGTTACAGGTTTGAAAGACATGTTGAAGTTGTACTATATTAGTAAATTTGATTTTGAAAAGCTTCGTCTTGTTATTGCCAATGTCGAGATAGAGTAGACATTTAAAAACTTTCAAGAACGAGCTAAGGAGCTGGATTCATGTAAAAGCTTCTTTGATCCCAAAATTCTTACCAGCGATGAGGCAAGGAATGTGCTGTTCAGGTTGCTTTCAAGGATTTTGGTATTGTTAGTGTGGCGTTGTCCCACATCGGCTTTTGTATAAGGGAACCTTTCCCTTGGTTGCCTATAAATATAGTGGGCCTGTGATGGGGTTAAGTGCACCAAGACCAAGAGAGCATTAGTGGGCTATTTGGACCTTTGGGTCATTAAGCCTTTTGTTTAGTTAAATACTTTTAGGCTCTCTTGTGTTTTAGTATTACGTGTTTTGAGCCTAGGAACACTTTCTTAAGGCATCTTTTGTACTCTCTTCTTCATAGTAAAATATTGTTCCTCCTTCGCCTGTGGACGTAGGTCAATTTGACCGAACCACGTAAATTCTTGGGTTCTTGTTTTACTTATTTCTGTTTTGTTATTTGTCTTTGGGGGTTGCTACAAATCCTTTTGTCAATTTCTTGGGGCCAGACCTAACAAACTGGTATCAAAACTTCTTCGGAAGCTTTGGATTTTGTGGCAACAATAACAATAACAAAGACTGTCATCGAGAAATTCGACAGGAATGTCAATTTCGGGATGTGGCAACTCAAGATGGAGGCCATTTTGATTCAAAACGGAGTTGATCTAGCGATACACGGAATTGAGAAAAAGCCAGAGGGTGTGACATATGCAAATTTTGCTGAGATGGATAAGAAGGCAAGGTCCAGTATTATCCTAAATCTCTCTGACGAGGTTTTGCGGGAGGTAGCCACTGAGATTTCGGCAAAGGCCATGTGGGACAAACTTAAGATCTTGTACATGAAGAAGACAGTTCAGAATCGGCTTTATTTAAAGCAAAGTTTGTATATGCTTCGCATGACTGAAGGTACATCTATACTCTCACATCTTGATAAATTTGATTCCATTATTATGGATTTGGGAAATATAGATTCAAAAATTGATGATGATGATCAGGCCTTGTTACTTTTGTGTTCCCTTCCCCAATCTTTTAAACATTTTCGCGATACTACGATTTATGGAAAAGAAACAATTTCGTATCGAAAAATTAAATATGCATTAAAATCTAAGGAGCAGATAGACAGGGATATTAATGGGGAATTTAGTGGAGGCCATGCAGAAGGTCTGGTTGTTAGGGGCAGAATTGAGAGAAGAGAATTTGATCAAAGTAGATCTAAATCTAGACATAAAAATATGGAGTGCAATTATTGTCATAAAATGAGGCACATTAAGGCAGATTGTTTCAAATTGAAAATTAAATTGAAACAAAAGGGGAAACCTGGTGAGAAAAATTTTGAGACTGCCGAAAGTGGTGTTGCAGCTGATGAAAATGAAGGAAGTATTTTCTTTGTGACTGATGACAGAACAAGGTCTAAAAATGAATGGATTTTAGATTCGGGGTGCTCTTATCACATGTGTCCCAATAGGGATTTATTTTCTACTTATGAATCCTATAATGGTGGAATTGTTTTGATGGGCAATAATGCCGCTTGCAATGTTGTTGGTAAGGGTACAATTCGAATTAAAATGCATGATGGTATTGTGAGGACACTCACTAATGTTAGACATGTTCCTGATTTGAAAAAGAATCTCGTCTCTTTAGGCACCCTAGAGGCTCTTGGGTGCAAATATACAGGTGAAAATGGCGTTATGAAGGTTTCTAAAGGTGCTCTTGTTGTAATGAAAGCTTGCAAGGTTGGTAGTTTATATGTTTTGCAGGGATCTACTGTCATAGGTTCGGTTGCAGTTTCGTCATCATCATCTTTGTCTGATTCTGACATCACCAAATTGTGGCATATGCGTTTGGGACATATGAGTGAGAAAGGCTTGGGCATACTAAGCAAAAAGGGACTTCTTTGCGGTCAAAGTACTGGGTTACTGGAATTCTGTGAATATTGTATCTTTGGGAAGCAAAGAAGAGTTAGCTTCAGTTCTCCAGCAATTCATAAGACGAAAGGTACTCTTAATTATATTCATTCAGATTTATGGGGTCCATCTCGTGTTCCGTCTAAGGGTGGTGCCAGGTATATGTTGACTTTCATTGATGATTATTCAAGGAAAGTTTGGGTTTATTTTCTTAAACATAAGAATGATGTTTACCTCACTTTCAAGCAATGGAAAGTTTTGATTGAGATCCAGACATGTAAACAGATCAAGCGGCCTAGAACAGATAAAGGCATGGAATTTTGTAAAAGAGAATTTGATGAATTTTGCAAGAATGAAGGAATTGTTCGGTATCACACTGTCAGGATGATGCCTCAGCAAAATGGTGTGGTCGAACGTATGAACAGAACACTTTTGGAGAGAGCGAGGTGCATGATCTCTAACGCAGGATTTGCAAAGGATTTTTGGGCTGAGGCAATTTCTATGGCCTGTTATATTATCAACCGTGCTCCTTCTGCTGTTCTTAATTTCAAAACTTCTGAGAAAGTTTGGTCAGGTATTCCTGCTGATTATTCTGATTTTAAAATTTTTGGGTGTCCAGCATACCTGCATGTAAATGATGGAAAATTAGAACCTCGAGCTAAAAAGTGTATTTTCCTTGGGTATGCTTTTGGGGTGAAAGGATACAGATTATGGTGTCCTGATCCTAAAACTCCAAAATTTATAATCAGTAGAGATGTTACTTTTGATGAATTCTCTATGTTATCTTCCAAGAAGGAGTCTTCTAGTTCTTGTCAAACAGATGATAGTATGCAGAAGTAGGTGGAGCTTGAGATTGGTAGTTCTGGTCCTTCTATTCAACAAGTGCCAGTAGATGCATCTGAATCTACTGATGAAAATAATTCAGAAGAGGAAGAATATTCCATTGCCAGAGATAGACCAAGGAGGGATATTCGACCACCACAAAGATATGCAAATTTGGTTGCATATGCTTTGTCTATCGCAGAAGAAACTGATGTAGTTGATGAGCCTACTACTTATTCAGATGCGATTTCTTATGATGATTCTGCTAAGTGGTTGGTTGCGATGAATGAAGAAATTGAGTCTTTCCATCGAAATGGAACTTGGGTTCTTGTGAAGCCGCCTCCAGGTAAGAAAATTGTTGGATGTAAATGGGTCTTCAAGAAGAAAGAAGGTATTCCAGGAGTTGAAAATGCAAGGTATAAAGCACGTTTGGTTGCAAAAGGCTATAGTCAGGTACAAGGTATTGACTTTAATGAAGTATTTTCACATGTTGTTAAACATAGCTCTATTCGTGTTCTACTTGCTTTAGTTACCATGTATGATTTGGAGTTGGAGCAGCTTGATGTTAAAACAGCTTTCTTGCATGGTGAATTTGAAGAAAAAATTTATATGAAACAATCTCAGGGATTTGAAATTGAAGGAAAGGAAGACCATATTTGTTTGCTAAAGAAATCCTTATATGGGTTGAAACAGTCTCCAAGACAGTGGTATAAGAGGTTTGATACTTTTATGTTGAGTCATGGTTATTCAAGGAGCATGTATGATAGTTGCGTTTACTTCCGGAAGTTAGATGATGGTTCTTTTATTTATTTGCTGCTTTATGTTGATGACATGTTCATTGCTGCCAAGAATTTGTCAGAAATTCACACTTTGAAGTTGCAGTTAAGTAGTGAATTTGACATGAAACATTTGGGAGCAGCTAAGAAAATTCTTGGCATGGAGATCAAAAGAGACCGAGGAGCTGGAAAAATATTCTTGACTCAAGAAAATTATCTTGAAAAGGTTTTGGAGAAGTTTGGCATGAAAGATGCTAAACCTGTGACTACTCCTCTTGCTAGTCATGTTCAACTATCTGCTGCTCAGTCACCACAGTCAGTTGAAGAGGAAGAGTATATGGCACGGGTTCCTTATTCCAACGCAGTTGGCAGCATTATGTATATAATGGTTTGTATTCGTCCAGATATTGCACAAGCAGTCAGTGTGGTTAGCAGGTATATGTCGTGTCCCGGAAAAGCACATTGGCAGGCTGTGAAGTGGATTCTCAGATACTTGCGAGGGACTTCAAATTGTAGTTTGGAGTTTGGAAGAAATAATGACACTTTGGTTGGTTTTGTAGACTCTGACTATACTGGGGATCTTGACAGGAGAAGATCACCTTCAGGTTATGTTTTTTGCATTGGCGGTTGTGCAGTTAGTTGGAAAGCTACTTTACAACCCGTTATAGTTTTATCTATTACGGAGGTAGAATATATGGCCATGACTGAGGCAATCAAAGAAGCCTTGTGGTTGAAGAGTCTATTTGGCGAACTTAGTTTGTATCAAGGTGTTACTACTATTTACTGTGATAGTCAAAGTGCCATTCATTTGACTAAAGACCAGATGTATCATGAGAGAACGAAGCACATTGATGTGAAATTTCATTTCATTCACGATACTATTGCTGAGGGAAAAGTCCTTATTCAGAAAATCAGTATCAAGGAAAATCCTGCTGACATGTCCACGAAACCTCTTCCAGTTTATAAGTTCAAACAATGCTTGATTTGGGTTGGTATTCATTGTTGGTGAGCCCAGTGGGCTTATGTGGAGAAGGTGGAGCAGTTTTGCTACTGTTGATGTTGGGGACACGCCAAGGTGGAGATTTGTTAGTGTGGCGTTGTCCCACATCGGCTTTTGTATAAGGGAACCTTTTTCTTGGTTGCCTATAAATATAGTGGGCCTGTGATGGGGTTAAGTGCACCAAGACCAAGAGCGCATTAGTAGGTTGTTTGGGCCTTTGGGTCATTAAGCCTTTTGTTTAGTTAAATACTTTTGGACTTTCTTGTGTTTTAGTATTACGTGTTTTGGGCCTAGGAACACTTTCCTAAGGCATCTTTTGTACTCTCTTCTTCATAGTAAAATATTGCTCCTCCTCCGCCCGTGGACGTAGGTCAATTTGACCCAACCATGTAAATTCTTGTGTTTTTGTTTTACTTATTTCTGTTTTGTTATTTGTCTTTGGGGGTTGCTACAAATCCTTTTGCCAATTTCCTAGGCCAGACCTAACAGGTATTCAAGTCAGAAGTATATTTAACGGATCTCATAGGCAGTAATGATGTTTTGATTCTCCCAGTGAAGGATCAAATTGGAACTCTGAAATTCCTTATAACATCAATAACAATTATGCTTGGGAAACGCGTCTTCAGGGACTTGGACCAACCTTGATGCATATTGAATCAGTGGCCAGGGGTGTTTTATATTTCTGTCATTCCTTTAATTCTGTCAAATTCACGGGATGCATGATGAAGGATATGAGCGATCTGATTTCAAGTTTGATAGAGATAAACAAAGCAAGTAATTGATAAGATTGATGTCAAGCTTCCTCATATCAAGTTCCCCAAGATTAATGGACTAGGATTCATTGATATTCTCTTGACAAAGCTACAAGAGTTGCTTAAAATTGACTCTGATTCAATGGTCTTTCTCAAAGAACACATTGAGGAAATCCTGGAGAATCTGGGATTCTTGAGATCTTTCCTCGAGGAACAGGACTTCACACATCCAGAATCTGGCAACAACTCTAGTAGATGCAGCTTATAGGGCAGAATTCATTGTTAACTCAATTCTGGGTGGCAATGGATCGGAAAGGTAAAATTTGTCATGGCTTTACCATGTCTCAGAAAATATTAGACATTTCAAGGAGCAGGTAGCTGCATTTCAAGAGGAGGCATTTGAGGTGGGAGCCAAAAGTGGTAAGCAATCTATGGGTCGTGAATTCTCACAGATGAGTACCTTTAAAATAAATGAAGATGTAGCAGAGCCAAATAATCAGCAACAAATCATAGTTGATCGACTTACCAGGGGATCATCACAGCTGGATACAGTTTCAATTGTTGGAATGCCAGGAATAGGTAAGACAACCCTGGTCAATAAAGTGTATTATGATCCTGAAGTTGTATATTACTTCCACATTCGTGTAATGTGCAATGTTTCACAAGTGTACACAAAAAGAGACTTGTTGCTTAAAGTTTTATGGCACATTATTGAGCTTACAGATAATATCTTGACAATGACCAATGAAGATTTGGAGTTGGTTCTCGATAAACACTTGAAGAAAAATCGGTATTTAATAATTTTGGATGATGTGTGGAGTATCAGGCCATGGAATAACTTGAAGAGCTCATTTCCAGAAGACACCAATGGAAGTAGAGCTCTGATAACAAGTCGTCTCGATGACATGGTGTCGAAACTCACACTTGAATGTAATCTTCTTAAACTTTGTCTACTCTCCGATGCTGAAAACTGGGAGCTACTGCAGAGGAAGATATATCCCAAAGAAGACTGTCCTTAGGAACTATTGGAACTTGGAAAGGATATTGCTAGAAAATGTGAAGAATTACCTCTTTCTGTTGTTGCAATAGCTGGTCTGCTTCAAGGTTCACACAAGAAACCTGAGTTGTGGAAACAAATTGCAGAGAGTTTGAACTCAATCATAATAAATAATCCACAAACTCGGTGCATGGACATCTTTGAATTGAGTTACAATTACATGCCAGATCATCTGGAAGCATGCTTTCTCTATTATGGATTATTTCAAGGGGACAAAGAGGTTGGAGTTCGAAGATTGATAATGCTATGGGTGGCTGAAGGATTTATACAGAAAAAGAAGCCAAAGAGCTATTTGATGGATCTGGTAGGTAGAAGCTTAATAATGGTTTCAAAAAGAACATCAAACGGTGGTGTCAAAGCATGTCGGACTCATGATATGGTATGTAAATATTTTTTGGCTATATGGTAAAAGCTAAAAAGGAGAACTTTTTTTCAAGTTGATAATTAGTAGTGATTAACCTTATGCTTCTTTTGATCCTAGTCATGATTTTGACAATTTTGTTATGTCCAGGCCTTCTGGCCCATATGTTCATTCTCTGCTGTACTTTGCCACCACTGATGCCTATCCAAGATGTCTTTATAACGTCTCATTCATTTCCAGAAACTTTAAACTTCTCAAAATGCTGGATTTGGAATCAATCAATATGGGCAATTCCTTTGCATCTGGAATAGATTTGCTTGTTCATTTGCACTACCTAGTTGTTGGTGGTGATATTGACTCTATTCCGCCATCATTAGCTAATTTACCGAATCTAGAGATTTTTATTGTTAAGGGACTGAAAGGTAACGAGGTCATAGTACCTTCATGGTGATAGCATTTGGGGGCTGAGAAGGCTGAGACATGTTCATTTAAAGAATATTGCTGCCTTCATCTTCGAAACGACTACCTTTACTGGAAGTGACTTTCAATTAAAGGACCCAGTCTCCCTCTCCATTCCATCTCTGTTTTATAGGGACATATGAGCAGGAAAAGCAACATTAGAAAAGTTCACATGATTAAATGCACAAAATTCTATTAAGAATAATGATCCAAAAAAATATCGAAAAGGTTATACAACAATAAAATGAAGACCAATATATAATACCTTAGCTTATAATTACCAAAAAGCTATTGCGAGTCATAAACAGCATGTTCAACTGATTTGGTTGTAATACTTATAATGTCCAACTGATTAAATTAATTTTAATATGTACAAGTTTTTACCTCATGCATGATAGTTTGTATTTTCACATAAAATAGAGAGTGAATTGTACGACTATACATGAGTTTCAAGATTGGAGTATTTTTTGTTAGCTAATACATGTTGCAGATCTTAGAATTTGACATATGTGCAATCTCAAGGTAATGCTTGAATAGTACAACTGGTGCCAGAGATCTGTAGAAGGAACAAGAGTTCATCTTTATTGACACTCCGTTGCAACATGTTAAACTAATTATGTTAATGAAGTTTGAAACTTTAGTAGAAATGGAGTAAGCCTTCTATATTAGAAACTAACAAGAAGAATTGCATGAGTACTTTATTGGGCTATTTTGTTAGCTACCTTTTTTGCATCAGCTCTTCAGTATTTATTTTTTGAAAGAAACTAACTTTTTTCGTCGATTGGTTCGTGGCAAAATCAAATTTGTCTTTAATATCTTAGGAAACTTCAAATGACTTGTCCTTATTGGAAGGTCATAGAATTTTATAAGTGTAACTTATTATTAATGTCATTGACCAATGTAACTTATTCTTATCCCTTAGATATACCAATGCATAAATTAGCCATTTATGTATCTGAAGCATGTACTTGTGGAGAAAATATGGACCATATCAAATCTGCTAATTACCTGACAATTCAGTATTGTCACAAGTAATTACGTCAATGTACTTTGAACCTTGCATTCGGAGGATGTAATAAGGTAATCATTACTTTCATAATCCGTATTTACGGGTTGAGATACTGGTGGGCTCATTTTCTTAACCAAAATGGAGAAGTAGGCTCCACATAATCAAGGCAAAGATATTAAAGGGAAAAAAGTAGTGGGTTTTGCATGTTACATGAGAGGAACTGAATTATTTTTTCAAATTGCAGTATAGCTGGTAGCTGGAGGAGTGGGACACAATGGTAGAATTCTTATTAATCTCCCAATTTTGTTTTGTTGTTTTGGGCTGCTTTTGGCTAGGCTCGAGATGGGTCAAAACAAATTCGTTCAATTATATTTTGATTTCAGCAACACATTTAATAAAGAGACAAGGTGACTAGTGTGCTACCATGTTGGCTGTGTTGTTTTTTCTTTTAGAGGTGTAGCATTACAGTGTTTACCCTTTAAACATCTAAATGGCAATGGAAAATCAATTTAGTGGATACTGAATGACCAGATCATAGGGTAAAAGTATTAGTAATAATTGAATTCATAGAAATTATTTCACCAAGATCAACAACTTACAGTTTTCAACATAATGGAAATCAATAATTTGAGAAGTGTTAAATAAATCAAAAACTAGAAAAGTACCTTGCAGCGAAGCTTTTGCAATGGAGGTGGAGAAAGGGAAAGCCTCTACCCATTGGAGATGGAGACAACGGCTTCGTAGGGTTCTTCCTATGTCCTCTCTTTAGTGTTTTTTTTTTTTGACTTCCAATTAAACTGCAATTTTTAGAGGAATTTTTTTGTTTATCTTTTAATATGAATATTGTTAATTTGCTTTTATTGTTAAATTAACTGAGGTTTGGAAAGTTTCGAAGGATTAGGATGAGTTAAGTTAGTATAGAATTTTGTACATGCTAATGCATTAACAATGACTTGTACTATATGCATTGATTACTTATTCTCTTAATATTAAAAGTTCTACAAGGTGTGAATTTGTGATGGAGGGGTATGGATTTAACCCCTCCTTAAATATAATCACCTACATTAATACACCATTGGTAGAGCATGCAAGCTAAATGGTCTCTTCAAACTACCATGTTTTCCCTACAAGAAGTAAACAATTAGTGCTAGAAGGTTTGGAAAATTGAGAGAATGAATTTTCAACCTCTAAGTAATGAGCTTATTAATTACGAAGTTCATGGACATGTATCTGTTGATAATGTTTAAGGTTTAGGGAATAATGAAATCTTAAATTACTCTGCATTGGAGCTTTTTTTATGAGACGGATAATTCAAGAAAATGCATTGAAATTCAACATATAAGAATAGCAACCTATTTGCTGTCAATCTAAAAATAGGATAGAATGCTACCCCAACCTCGACTGAGCTTTTGAGTTCCTAAACGACATGTAGTCATCCTTAAGGAATAACATGTTACAAGGACACCAAGCATGCTCATGCTGACAAAGAATTCAAGAATTTATTGGGAATTCAACATTACCTCATTAATACTTTAGTTATTCATAATATTTTCAGAGAAAGTTCGAAACTCGAAAAATGACAAAACAGATTAGTTTGAAAAGCAACACAAATCAAGTGCTGCTTCTTGAGACAAATACAAGTTTTCATTTGAACATTTGTCGAAACAAATGACAGCAATTACATTTTTAAATTTTTTGGTTAGAAAAAGTAGGCATACTTGAAAAGAATAAAGGTTAGCAATTTTCAAGTCTTGGGAATGAAATTCCCGTAAAATCTTGTGCTAAAATATTACAAATATCAGGGGCTCTATCACTACTGCTGAAGATTTGTCAATGTTAACCACAACTTTTTATGGCAAGTGCTCCTCATTTTTTTTTTTTTTTAATGTCAAGTTCAGGAGGCTTACAAGTTTGGTGGCACGAATTAGTTTCATTAAACATCAAAAAAATAAACTCATAAAGTGAAGTATATCTCAAATAAAGTAGAAAAACATGAAAGGGCTTAAGTGTTACACTTTTTTAATACAGAGAGTAAAGCAGAACAAAGAGATATTTTTAGGTGATTCTCTGTATCTTACAAAAAAAAAATAAAAAGAAAGATTTCTAATCCACATACTGTTAGCGTACCTCATCCGAATTAGTCTTTGTGTTCTTATATAAAACTAGTTGTACAATAATACTCCAGTATGACTAGGAGAACTAGTCTAGGAATCTATTACTTAGACTAGTAGTCTGCTACTAATTTTTTATATAAGCTTCCAATTGTACCAGAGGACCGATTGGGTTTTTCAATGAATAAGATTACCGTTTCTTGTCATGGTATCAGAGCAATAATCCTTCTTGCTCTACTCTCCATATTTTGACCTTCTTTTTTTGTTTCTTCTTGTTACCTCTTGGAATAATGGCGGAGCAAATCGATTCACAGAATCCAGGATATTCCTCGTCTGGTGATTTGTTCCATGATCCAAGCTTCCCATATTTTTTGACCTCTGCCGATTACACCAATGTTTCGTTAGTCCCAATGTTGCTTGATAGTGACAATTATCAACGGTGGAAACAAAATATTTTAAATTCTTTGAGAAGCAAAAATAACGTTGCTGCCGTTTCTTGTCACATACATATATGTGTGTGTGTGTGATTGTGTTTTTGTGTGTGTGTATTGTTTGTAAAAACACGTTCAATGAGACATACCAATCTAAATTTTATTTAAAATAGACAAGGAGGCCACGAACCTGACCTCTAAGATATTAGATTTAAAACTAATCCTCATGTACTTGATTGTATTCTAAACATTGGATTCTCTCAGTGTTTTAGTATTAAACTAGCGTAGTAAAGTATAAAGGTAAAAATTCTAAACTGGTCATCACACACTACACTTACACAAAATCTTTAGTCCCTCCCCTTGCATAAGAAAAAAAATATATAGAAAATCAAAATTTTCCCTGTACATGCTATTTCTTCGTCCAAAATATCGTATGCAATAATTCTCATTCCCATGGAATGAAGCCCGTGCTACAGGAATTAAGTAATTCACAAACTACATGACGATGATCTGCTTTTTATAGTAAACAAGGCTTCTGGGCTGAGAAAGATAATACTTGAATTAATGCTGCAACCAATTATATGTATATATTTGTTATGTTTAATTTTCAAGATTGACTTTCTCCAGCTTTCAATCAGTCCATAAATTTTTTTTTTTTTTTTTGTGCTGAGGAAAATTTTTAGAAAAATTAAATAAGCTATGAAATTCACTAGAAAGAAATGCAAACAATTTAACCACATTCATCGCATTTGAAAACTGGGAAAGCCATAGGGGTATACATGATCTAAATGAGACATAATATTCACTTATTAGATACTAGAAAGTTGTGTAACTGAGCTTATTTCAGATTTCATTGAAACATATTTGCTAATTTGACAATTAAGATAACTTTTGTTGCTAAATTCTTGTCTGTATCTAGATGGAGATTTCATTCAAACAGAAGAAGCAAGTGGTCGGGAAAGCGCTTAAAAAAAATGAAAAGGGAATTTAAACGAGCCCCTTTGTCTTTCATGTCCGAGTGTGTATGGATAGAAGATTATTTAGAAACTTTTTTATAATTACAGTGTAGCACTTCTTTTGACATAATATATGTGAAATAAAAAATTGATTATAAAAATGATATATGTGTAGCACTTCTTTTTTCAATCATAGTGATTGAAAAATATTTTAGTGATGCAATTAATTTTTTCATTTTGTTGCCTTATGTAGAGACAATTACAGGTAGCAACCATTCCTCAAGGTTAAGTATGGTTGCCCAAAAAAAAAAGAAAAGTCCATATCATATGGAGTATATCATTTTTTAATGTCATGATTGGGGTTCACAAAAATTATTCTTTGTTATACAATGTTCAAATTGGTTTAAAATAGCTGAACAGAATACTTAGCCCCTATTTGGATTGCTATTTTTTTGGAAAAAATTTCTTATTTTCAGGAATATTCCATTTACATACTTCTCAATGAACTTTTTACATCAACATACGTCATATTCTAAAAATATTAAAGTAATTTTTTCTCAAAATCTCTTTAAAAAATGCAATCCAAAAAACTTCTTATATTCCGTTCAAATGCATAAAATCGTTCCAGGACAGTTAAACTGGCAACCATCACAGCCTTGCTCCCGGTTCTTTGTTTTTTAATTTTTAATTTAAAAATGTTTCTTCTTAACATGTAACTCAATCTACCGCAACGCGGTTGTCAAATCTAACCTCACCGCGTCTGGTATTCGAACTTTCAAGTCTCAAGTTCACACTTCACATTTCACTACGGAATAGACATTCGAAAAAAAGGATTAAGAGCCTTTGTAATTATCTATAATGTGACTACTATCATGATAAATGTAAACACTAAAATAATAAATATATAAATGCTAACACAACAAAATGCAAAAACATGACAAATTTTATTTACTTACTAAAATTTGTATTCAAGAGTCGTGTTAATGGTGTCCATATTTGTTATTTCTGTTTATACTTACGAGTGCAACTAGTGTGAATACCCGTGCTACGCATAGTGCTGACATTATTAAAAACTGAAAATAAAGGGTGAATTAAAAAAGGTTAAAAAATTGTACCAACACAATTAAAATATAATATCTGTTTAACAATAGTTTGAAATATGATAGAATGTGTATATTATTCAAAAATTACCATTTTTTGGAAGATAGATCCTGAAAAAATAATAAAAATTTATATTAGAAAATGAATGATATATGAATAAAAATGAATGTAATTAAACGTTGTTAAAATAAAATACTTACAAATATTATGCATTCGATTTGATAATTTTGTATGAAGGTGCGAACACTCTTCACACCAATCAACTTTTAGTACGAAAGCCAAAATTGGTGATTTAATTAATTCTGTTGAATTTTGTGGAATGCGTACTACAAATGAAAATGCATGATCTTTGCATGAATTGATTCGCTGATTGAACAACCTATCACCATTGTCCTGAGAATTAAGTACGTGCGAAATTTAAAATTAGTGTATTTTTTTTACATAGTTTATAAATAGCATTATAAAAAATAAATATATATCAAGAAATTCAACCTTCCTTTGTAATTCTCTGAAATAAGAAGCATTACAATCAAACTAGTGTGAATACCCATACTACGCACGGTGCTGACATTATTGAAAAAATGAAAATAAAAGGGTGAATTAAAAAAGGTTAAAAAATTGTACCAACACAATTAAAATATAATATCTGTCTAACAATAGTTTGAAATATGATAGAATGTGTATATTATGCAAAAATTACCTTTTTTCGGAAGATAGATCCTGGAAAAATAATAGAAATTTATATTAGAAAATGAATGATATATGAATAACAATAAATGTAATTAAATGTTGTTAAAATGAAATACTTACAAATATTATGCATTCGATTTGATAATTTTGCACGAAGGTGCGAACACTCTTCACACCAATTAACTTTTAGTACGAAAGCCAAAATTGGTGATTTAATTAATTCTGTTGAATTTTGTGAAATGTGTACTACAAATGAAAATGCACGATCTTTGCATGAATTGATTCGTTGGTTGAACAACCTATCACCATTGTCCTGAGAATTAAGTACGTGCAAAATTCAAAATTAGTATATATATTTTTACATAGTTTGTAAATAGCATTATAAAAAATGAAAATATATCAAGAAATTTTACATTCCTTTGTAATTCTTTGAGATAAGAAACATCACAGCCAAATACGAATCGTGCATGTCTGTCATGTAGATTAAGATGCATGTTACCACTGAAATCTTTAATTTGTATGTTAATATTGTACCTGTTTGACAAATAAAATGTTATATACAATACAGAAAATTTTGTTGAAATTAAAGATACATGAAATTAATTACCTAACAACAGTATCGACCACGTCATTACAATGCATACACACTATTTTTGAAAAATGACCTTCACATAGTTGTCCACAATTTTTGCATAGCTCATAGAACATGTTTTCTATGTTAATGCTCTAAATGTAAGCAAGTATTCGAAAATATTTAACCTAATAAGAATGAAAGAAAATATAGGTTATGATTATAAATTTAAAAAATTTATACAGTAATTAAATTAAATAGAGTAAGTTTACCGTATGCATGATTGTATATTCGAATATCCATATTCTCTTTGAATTTGCTATCAACAATGCTTGTGATATTGTAAAATTGCTTGACCTCAACCACGTAACTAACTTTCAAGCACATGTATCATTTTCAAACTTACAATTTTTTGAAATACATGTTAATAAGAGTATGAAATAACATTAAAAGTTTGATGTAGTGTTACTGATGGAACTCACCAATTGCGCAGGTATCGAGCAAAATCTAAATTGTAATTGATATGCAATTTGCTAGATTCAATTGTACAAAGTGATGGTCTTGCATAGTATGGTTGTATTCGCTAAAAAACTATTCAAATTATATAGAGTATAAGTAAAAGCATTTGATTTACCTCTGAAATTTCGTATGCAAATACCACATGCTAATAAAATATTATTTTTTGTAGGAGACTGATATTATAGGATTTGTATTATATTGAATAACTTGATACTCAAATCACTGATGAGGCAAAGTTTGCCTAAATAAGCTTTATAGTATCTTAACTCCTTGCAAAAACAAAAAAACAAAAAAAACACACTAAATAGTCCTATTTGGCATCGCAAGTTACGGCAACGTGTCAGTAGCATCTATGCCTAATTTTTTTTGGGGGTCAAAATCTAGTCCTAATTTTTTTTTCTTTCAACAGTCGGAAGAAACACACACACACACTAACCTAAACCTATTCCCAAATTCCACCTCAAAAGCCGGTAACTAATGAGGGGACCTTGGGGACTTAAGTAGTGAATACACACACCTCAACTAACCGATGTGGGATAGGGGATTGGGGGAAAGGGAACACCGAGTAACTGGGTTAGACTGCTGACTAGCTTTTACCTCTCCTGTTTTTCCTTTTTCGTTCAACAGTCGGAAGGTCAAAATCTAGTCCTAATTGGTTCTGCTGTTTCTTGATCATGTTGTATGGTTTTGAATTAAAATTGTATTAAAATAGTATATGAATGAGCATTTGTCTTTAATTAAGGAGTAAAAAGGATTTAAAGTATACATAACAAACTATAAACGGTTTATGAAGTAAATTATGAAAAAGTTTTAAATTTTAAATTTGACTAGTGATAGGGTTGGTTATAACCCATTACTTTTTATGTATTAAAATAAATACAAAAATTTAGACAAAAATCTATAACCCACTACTTGTTCCATTTTTGGGATTTTTTTGGGGTTAAATATAGTAAGCCTCTTAACTTTACATTTAGCTGCACTTTACCTCCTCAACTTTACATTTAGTTAAACATTTGTGTTTTTTTTGAAACGTGATTATAATTTGCAAAGTTCATTTGTAAGGGTGGTTATAGGGTTAGTGTAGTGACAAATATTTATTAATTATAAAAATGTAACATTGTATTAAAATAGCATACGAATGAGTATTTGTCTTTAATTAAGGAGTAAAAAGGATTTCAAGTATAAATAACAAACTATAAACGGTTTATGAAGTAGATAGTTAGAATGTTTTAAATTTTAAATTTGATTGATGATAAGGTTGGTTTTAACCCACTACTTCTTATGTATTAAAATAATTACAAAAATGTAGAAAAAAGAATGAGAAGTTTAGAAGCCATTGAGAGGGTCTCTGCTAAAAACCCCTTCTGCAATACATATAGATATAGATACTCGCAACTTCTGGGATTCTTGTGTTGATTATATAAGGCTTAAGAGGAAGTAGAGGTGTAAACTTTGTCAAAATTGACATAGCTATCGGATATTGATAGAGTCAGATTAGTTTCAGAAGCAACACAAATCAAGAGACAAATACAAGTTTCCAATTGAACATTTGCCGAAACAAATGACAACAATTATATTTTTAAATTTTTTGGTAAGAAAAAGTAGCTATAATTAAAAAGAATAAAGGACAGCAATTTTCAAGTCTTGGGAATAAAAATTCCCATCATATCTTGTGCTAAAATATTACAAATATCAGGGGTTGTATTTCTACCATTGAAGATTTGTCAATGTTAACCTCAGCATTAGATGGCAAGTGCTCCCTTTTTTTTTCAAATGCTAAGTGTTCCCTTTTTTTCCCTTTTTTTTTTTTATGCCCAGTTCGAGAGATTAGCTCTATGGGCAAGCATGGTGGCATAAAAAAAAAAATTCATAATATGAAGTGTATCTCAAATCAAGTACCAAAAAAATGACGGGGGTTAAGTGCTACACATTTTAATATAGAACGTAAAGTAGAACAAAGAGATACCTATGAAGGTTCTCTGTATCTTACCAAGAAAACATAAAACAAAAAGAAAGACACACATATACATTATATATGTATGTATTGTTTGCAAAAGCGCGTTCAAAGAGATATGCCAGTCCAAATTTTATTAATTAAAATAAATAAGGAGGGTCACAAACCTAACTTCCAAGATATGCTAGATAAATAATAAATAAGAAGTATTACTCCTTTACCGTGTTAGACCTAAAATATGCAAAACTAATTCTCATGTACTTGATTATATTGTAAATATTGGATTCTCTCATTGTTTAGTATTAAACTAGTGCAATAAAGTGTAAAGGTAAAATTCTAAACTAGTCCTCACACACTACATTTACACAAAATCATTAGTCCCTCCCCTTTCATAAGTTAAAAAAAAAAAAAAATTGTACATGGTATTTATTCTTCCAAAATTTCGTATGCAATAATTCTCATTCTCATTGAATCAAACCCGTGCTACAGGAATTACGTAATTCACAGACTACATGACAATGATCTGCTTTTTATAGTCAACAAGACTTCTGACTGAGAAAGAAAATACCTGAACTAATGCTGCAAACAATTATTGACACCACTAAATTGATTACTTTTAGAAATGGTAGCAAGTTTTTCAAGACTGACTTTCTCCAGCTTTCAATCAATCCATATTTTCTGTGTGCTGTGGAAAATTTTTACAAGAATTATATAAGCTATGAATTTTACTCGAAAGAAATGCATACAATTTAATCGCATTCATCACATTTGAAAACCAGGGATGCCACAGGGGCATACATCTAAATGAGACATAATATTCACTTATTAGACACTAGAAAGCTGTGTAACTAAGCTTATATCAGAGTTCATCGAAGCATATTTGCTAATTTGAGAATTAAGATAACTTTTGTTGCTTAAATCTGGTCCTGTATTTAGAAACAGATTTTATTCAAACAGAAGATGCAAGAGTTGGAGAGTGCTTCAAAAGAGGGAATTTAAACAAGCCCCTTTCTTTTTCTGGGAGGTTTAGATAGAAGATTATTTGGTAATCTTTGTTTTTGTAATAAACATCTTGTGATGTAATACGTGTTAAAAAAAATTGATTAACAAGATATATGATTGAAAAACGCGTTAATAACTAATAATTCTTTTTCTTCTTTTTTTCTGTAAATAATGTCTTATCCAAACAAATATCCTTGAGAGCTAGAACATTCTTTTGTCCTATAGCATTCTGTCTCCAACTGTAGTACCGCAGAGATAGATCAGTTATTTTTTTTTTTTTTCGAATAAGGGACAGGGACATTGCAAATTGCCACCATTCTTGAAGGTGAAGCCTCATGATTCTCAGAAAAAAAAAAAAATACAAGGTCCATATCATGTAATGTATATATCGTTTTTAATGTCATGTATAGAGTCTATAAAATTTATTTGATATTTGCATTATGGTCAATTTGAAATACATTTTTAAACAAAAGACACTTCAACGCACAAAACTGTTTTTGAACGGTTGATCTAATAACCGTCCTGATACTTCTTTTATTATTATTATTATTATTAATTGTTTGTTGTCATTTCAACTTTTTTTATTTTAACATGTAGCACAGTGTTGTGCAACGCGGTCGCCAAGCCTCGTTGCGTCTGATGGCCCAACTCTCAAGTCTATGGTTTCACATTTCACAATGGAATATACTTAAAGAAGATTAAAATAAAATGGCATTAAGTGCTTTTACAATTATGTAGATACTCTCATAATAAATGTCGATATCAAAATAATAATTATAGATACTAACATAATAATATGTAAAAATACAATTGGATGTGCTTGAATAGGAGATTATTTAGAATAACATTATAACACTTTTATGGTATAATATATGTAACATGAAAAGATAACTAAAACTCGTGTTTATGAAACAAGTTAAATATTTTTTTTTTGGCAAATTATACTAACCAATCGGACCCGTTATCTTTTCTCACCCGCTCAAAAAATTGTGTGTTACTAATATTCTTTTAGTACACGGTTACTGGTGCAAGTGCAGCACTAGCAATCATGGGAGCCTTTGATCCTACTGTATAAAAATAGGACTTGAGGGCCCTACGGTCAATCAATCTGATAAGAGCTTAAACCTTAGTCTGTCAACATGCCATTGATCTGTGTCAAAAGAAAGTGAAAGGCAGAGAACAGTTGGAGCAAGAAAAAGAGGAATATAAGGAGAAAACGTATTAGCCAAGAGAAAAGTTTCAACAAATATGTGAAGAGATTGGAGGTAAGCGGATATTCTATGATTCTTTTAATGTGTTGATCTTATACACTTGATTGTATAGTCTCTTTCCGGAAGCAGAGGTCTTGAAGGACTACAAAACTAGGACTTTAGCATGTGGAGGCAAATAATATTTAGAAAAATGCTAATTGTATGGATGTTTATCCTTGTTAGTGCTGGATGTTTACCTTTGTAGTGTGTTTTTGTTGACAAGTCTGAATTTGCTGATCGTATTGCGCCTGAGGTATGACTTGCCCCTTGCACTGTGCATTTTCTTGAGTATTAATAAAATTTAACCTACTCAAAGAAATTATTTGTATGGATGGTTTTAAGTTCTTGAATGATCCATTTCACTGTTGGCGGGGAACTGATTCGGCTTTTGAACATCTTGGCTACCGGATAGTTTATGGTAGTTATGAATTTGAATGTCTGGCCCTCCACCTCCAGTCGTTACAACAGCTAGGGATGTGTTAAACTGAATTTATTTACTTGAGTCAATCCGTTATATTGTAATCGGTTTAGGAATTTATACTTTTGCTAAGGTTAGGATTAGTGATCCATGTTTGCCGATACAAAACTTGAGGTAAGCGTTTTTAGGAGCATTAAAAAAAAAAAAAACTTGTAACTTTGTATATCAAAAAATTTTCACTGCAAATATATTTTTGGAGTGTTTTTAGAATTTAAAATTTTATTGAAATATTTTTAGAAATTTTTACCACAACTACCTACCGCCAATGTTTTAAAACCGGACCGTCAATTGAACCAGTGAAGTGAAAGGGTCGAGATTCAACCGGTCGGATTGGTTCAACCTCGGTTCAATGAATTTTTTAAAAAATAATTTATATAAATATATATATGCACAAAATTAGACATGCAATAGACTAATTTAAAACTTTATATGCTGAAAAGTTTACTATTTTTGAATAACTTGAATTTTCAAAAATAAATTTTTTAAATTATAAGTTAAAACAAATAAATTTCATTTCAATTTCAATTATATTTATCAAAATAATCTTAAATCCAACCCAAAAATATCACAATATCTTGAAATTATACAAAATTTAAGTCTATGAGAATTTGACATTGTGAACTTAAATTTTAATTTATGTCTTTGGGATTTAGAAATTGCAAATTTAAAAAAGAAAGTTTGGAGTTCGAAGGAAAGTCAAGAGAATCGAAAATAGAAATGCAAACTTGATAAGAAACAAAAAATGAGATAAAAGTGAGTGGTTGTAGCATTAAATAATTTGAGTTAAAGAAAAATAATTCTTTTTTAACTTTTTTCAATTTAATGGACAAAAACAAAATTAAAAAGATGGAAGAAAACATCAATAAATAAAAACTAAAGAGGTTTGATTAAAAAATGAGTGACAAAAAAAGAGGGGGGAGAGAGAGAGAGAGAGTGTGTGTGTGTGTGTGTGTGTTGAAGATTAAAAAGAAAGAATCATGAAAGAAAAATGGAAAAAGAAATATGGATGTTTGTTATATATATATATATAAGTCATCAAAAAAACAAATAAGATGTGATGGTGCAATGGTTACTATATTGGTCTTGTATTACAAAGGTCTTGAGTTCAAATCTTGATAGAAGTATTTTGCAAAACTAAAAAAAAAAAGGGGGAAACTTGAAAACCGGTTCGATCCGGTTTAGCGATTTTTCACGGTTTTGACCGGATTTCTGACAAAGTTAACACCAACATAGAACCGGACCGATGCCATGATCGGTTCGTGGTTCAACCGGTCGAACTGGCCGGTCCGATCTGATTTTCAAAACACTACCTACCACCATCTATTACCACCGGTCACCTCCACTGCCTAGTCCCTTTTTCTCTTCCTCCCATTCCTTCCTTTCTCTTTCTCTTTCTCCTTTACCTTTCTCTTCCTTCCTCCTCTTCTTCCCTCTCCTCATTTCTCTTGCAACCCCCCTCCTCTCCTTTCTCAAGAGGAGGAGAGAGAAGGGGAAGAGGGAGGAGGAAGGGGAGGGGGAGGGAAAAGAAGAGTGAGGAGAGAGGAAGAGGAAATGGGTGAGGCAGTGGTGCTAATGGAGGAGAGAGGAGGGAAGGGGTGATGGCAGTGGCAAGTAGTGACGGAGTTAGGATCTTCATTCAAGGATTGTAATAATTTTGACTCCAACTTACAATGCATGATTTGTGGATTTTTATGACAGCTAAGTATTTGTTACTTCTTTGACAGATATGCACCAATTTCTTGAACATTACAAAAAATTATAAGAATAACAAATTAACATTAGCTTGTATTGTATGATGTGTAATAGTTATCATGTCATATAATAGAATAAAATCGCGAAGCACTCAAAAAGTATGCATAAGTTTCCACAATATACATTCCTATATGTGTGTGTGTGTAAGATTCGCATAGTTAGTACATGGTCAAATTTTCACAAGAATGTATTTGGTTTACTTGCAATTTTGTCTGTTGGACACATTAAAAATGTTTAATAGTAAGAAATCAAAATTTAGTAGACGTAGCATAACAATAGATTCGTGAAATATGTTTTATTCAAGGTTCTATCGTAGAAATGATAGAGGTAACTGTAAATAATTTTAACACTTTTAAGGGACAATTGTGGGTTTAAATGGTAAATTTTCAAAATTCAGGGGGCAAAAGTGAAGAAGTGTTGAAAAATTAAAATTTTCTGCAGGCCATTTTGTAGTTGTCCAAAAAGTGAATTGCACCCCTTGAAATAAAGATGGCTCCGCCCAAGGTGGCAGGTAGTGTTGTGTGGTGGGTGGAAGACAAAAGAGTAGGTAGGGTTCATTTTTTTTTTTATTATTATTAGATCTATTTGAGATTGTGTGTATTTGAAGTGTTTTTGGAGAGTGTTACTGTAGACTTATTTATGAAAACTTGTATTTAAAATACTTGCTAATCTAAATAGAGTCTGAATTATTATAACCTTAAACCCAAGTGTAAATTGTATTTTGCCTGCTGCGCTTTTACTTGTTGCTACAGAATCTCCCTATGGTTACCCCACCATGATTTATCTGATTGTCCATCTTGTGATTTAAAACTTACACTTTGTTCATATGCTTGTGCATCTTATAACTTGATGCTTGCACTTTATATTTAGTTTTACAGCTCATTATTTGGTACTTACAAATTGTTGTTTTCAGTGTATACGATGATATTTGGTATTTACATTTAGTTCATTTGGTTACATTGGCATCAGCGGAGGTGACTTGCGTTCATTTTCCACTTTCGATGAAACCACAACGGGATTAATATATTTGAATATATGAAATTTACTGTGATCAATGATTGCTAAGTGCTAAAGGAAGACTGTGTTCATATGCTACGATGTTTCTGCTTTTGGTTGTCTACCTAATGATCGGAGTTCATTACTAAGAATGATAATACTTTGACTTATTGATTGATTTGATCAACTTCTATATGTTAACATGCATGAAGCGATAGAAAGGTACATGTGTGCTTGCCGAAGCAAATTGTCCGCGTTCACTTACCCCATATTATCTGTTGTTTTTTGCAGATTCTGGAATTAGATGCTTAAGCTTGACAAATAGGGAAACGTCTTGATGAATGATTTTGGTCCAGGTTAGTCATTAAGATGTAATTTTATTCTTGTTTTTATTTTGCTGTGCTTCAGAAATAATAGTTAGTAATCTGATAATCTATTTAGGGAAGTTGGAGTCAAATAATTTGTTAACTGTGCACTAAATTCATTGTTACTAATTGGCCCTCAGGTCTCTCAAGGCTTGTGGATTCAGGGCGTAACCGAATTGACGGCTAGTTTCCTCTCCTGCCAGAATACTCCAATATCCCACTTCCATTTCAATTGAGATAGTATTTCTGTTCAGAAAAATTGTAGTCAGAGAGTAGCATGGGCCAGTCCACGTCATCTGGCTGCTCTGCATCTCATCACTTTGCTCCTGTCTTAGAAGAGGTGGAGCAGAGATTTGAGAAGCTGGAGAAGCAACTTGGGAAAAGAAAATTTGTTAATTACACGTTCAAGACTCTCAAGGATTATATCCAAACCTTCCTGGTTGATTTCAGATTCCTGATTATGTTTAATGATATGGTTGACAAGTTGAGCTCAAGGCTTTGGATTGAGTTAAAATCCTCATTGCACAAAGTTGAATCTGCGATTAATGAGATTGGAAAAGAACTTTTGATTGCTCATCATACTAACGAGGTTTCCAAACTGGTCCAATTGTTTTCTGGATTGATTGAAAAGATTGAGGTCTTGAAGCCACTGATTGAGAAATCCTGTAAGTACTTGCTTGAGGTTGAGGACCAAGGTTGTTGCTGGGTGATGAATGATCATTTGGATGGATACGCTCTCAAATGTATACAAGGGAATCTGCAGACTCTAGCAGAGAAAGCTGATTTCCAGCTTGACCACCATGTGCAAGGACAAATAAAATGCCTCCTTCAGAAGCTAAACTCGCTCACCATTTTCTTGGTCACTGAATCCATGCATCAGACTCGAGAATCCGATCTCAATGCCCTGGGGATTCATGCCAGAGCCGTGACTGTTCGGGCAGCAAATCTGTCTTGTTTGTGTTGGCTGAGTGTCAGGAGCAGCGAACTGGATCCTAGTACGGCACAAGGAATTGCTGGTGCCTTTTCACGTTTGCAACACAAGCTGGACCCTGCTACTAGTCCAGAGTTACTTGATATGATACTTCGGTTACTAGAAGCCAAAAAATCTCATTCGAATCGTCAATCTACAATTGAAAGATTTTTTGTTTGTCTTCTTGACATGCAACACAACAATGTTCTTCGTTCTGAGATGGTAGGCCTGGTACGCTTCTTTATTGAGGTACGAGAAGAACATGGAAAGGAAACGGAACAGCTTCTTCCAGATGTTGCAGCAGTAGTTAGGCAGGCAAGATCTGTTCAATATTCATCAAGCGAAGGAGGTGTACCAGATCTTGTGTATTCCAAGTTGCTTCCTATGATTTATCTGCTCACAGAAGAACTTTTCTCTATTAGACAACTGAGCTACAGCAGGCCCGGCATTAAAAGGAATGATGATGATGATGAGTACGCAAGATATCTATGGGATACTGTTGAAGCTCGAGTTAAACTCCTTCAATCCCATTTAGAATTTTTAAGAGTCAAACTTGCGGATCGACCACAAAAGAACATGCAACATTGGAGACTAGTCGTCATGCTCTTTGAACCAGTGGTTGAGCAGCTGTTATCGCTGAAAGACTCATTAAATGCCAGAAGAATCACAAACAGTGAGGCAAGGAATGTGCTCTTTAAGGTACTTCTTAGAATTTTGGTTTTCAAGGCAGAGGCATATTTGATGGATTTACTCAACGGTGATGAAAGTCTCCTTGTAAAGCATCAGATTGGAGCCCTCAAATCCCTAGTTGCGTCAATGACAAACATGCCCAGGAAACTCATCTTCATGAACCTTGAAAAGGAGCATAAGGATGAAATATTAATCTTGACGGACATTGAGTCAGTGGTCAGGGAGGTGCTATATCTTTGTCATTCCTTCAATGGTACTGTTTTTACAGGAGGCATGATGAAGGAATGCACTCACTGGCTTTGTGACTTGACACAGAAAATCAAGGAAGTAGTTGAGAGGATTGATGTCCCATTTCCAAAAATTGAGTTCCCCAAGACTAATGGATTAGGCTTTATTGGTTTTCTCTTGATAAAGCTAAAGGGGCAGTCGATGAGATATGGGATTGGCCCACTTAATTGTGTTAAGCAACAGATTGATGACATCCTACAGAATCTGACATTCTTGAGATCTTCCATCATGAAGCAGGATGCTAAGTATCAAGAATGCAAGGATGCAGCTTACATGGTGGAATTTATCATTGACTCAATTCTGCTTGGAAATGGATCCAGATGGCATAATTTTTCATGGCTTTACCGCGTCTCAGAAAATATAAGGCATATCCGGATTATTCAGGAAACAGAATGTCAAGAGAAGACCTGCAATTTGGAAGTCACAAATGCTGCCCAGGCTGTGGTCCGTCAGATCTCACAGACTAGTACCTTTGAAGTTAATAAAGTGGTACTAAATGACCAGCAACAAATGATAGTTGATCGACTAACAAGAGGATCATCACAGAGAGAAATAGTCTCGATTGTTGGAATGCCAGGGATTGGCAAGACAACTCTGGCAAATCAAGTGTATTATGATCCTAAAGTTGTGTATTACTTCCATATTCGTGCATGGTGCTGTGTTTCACAAGTGTACGCAAAAAGAGACTTGTTGCTTGGCATTTTACAGCAGATAATTGAGCTTACTGATAGTATCCTGACGATGCCCAATGAAGACTTGGAATTTATGTTGTATAAACAATTGAAGGGAAAGTGTTATCTAATCACCATGGACGACTTGTGGAATATTGGTGCATGGGATGACTTAAAGAGCTCATTTCCAGATGATGGAAATGGAAGTAGGATTATGATAACAAGTCGTCTGGAAGACATGGTTTTGAATTTCTCACTGGAAAGTAATCTTCTTAATCTTCGTCCCTTGTCTGATGGTGAGAGTTGGGAGTTACTAAAGATGAAGATATTTCCTAAAGAAATCTGTCCTGAGGAACTACTACAAGTTGGAAAGGAAATTGCTAGGAGTTGTAAAGGACTACCTCTTTCTCTTGTTGCAATAGCTGGTCTCCTTCAAAAGACGGACATGAAATCAGACTCGTGGAAAAAAATTGCAGAACGTTCAAATGCTATCATTGTGAATGATCCACAAACGAGGTGCATGGACATCTTGGAACTGAGTTATGAGCATCTGCCAGATTATCTGAAACCATGCTTTCTTTTCTTCGCTATGTTTCAAGAAGACAAGGAGATTCCAGTTAGGAGATTGATATGGCTATGGATGGCTGAAGGTTTTATAGAGAGAAAAGATTCGAAGAGCATCGAGGATCTTGCTTTGGATTACTTGAGAGATCTGGTTGGTAGAAGCTTGATAACAGTTTCCAAGAGAAGATCCAATGGTGGTGTCAAAGCATGTCGGATACATGATATGGTACGCAATGTTTGCTTGTCAAAAGCTAAAGAAGAAAAATTTTTGGGATTGGTAACTGGTGATGATGAGCCTTATTCTTTTTTCTATGATAGCGATGATCTTGATGATTTTGATCCTTCAAATTCCATTACCTACAAGGAACATCGACTATGCATTTCTGTAAGCCGGCAACAGTTTGTTAACTCAAGACCTTCTGGCCCTTATGTTCGTTCTCTTCAGTTCTTTGCCACTACTGATGCTTATCCAAGATGCCCTTATAATGTCTCATTCATTTCCAAGAACTTTAAACTTCTTAAGGTGTTGGATTTGGAAGCAATCAATATGGGTAGTTCCTTTGCTGATGGAATAGATTCGCTTATTCAATTGATTTTTCTAGCTGTTGGTGGTGATATTGATTCTATTCCATCATCATTAGCTAATTTGAGAAATCTGGAAACTCTTTTGGTGAAGGGACTGAAAGGTAAAAAGGTCTTACTACCGGAAAGTATTTGGAGGATGACAAGTTTGCGACATGTTCATGTGAAGAATAATGCTTCTTTTACACTACAACCTAAAGTCACCGGAATTGGCTTTCAATTAAAGAACCTCGTCTCCCTCTCCGTACCATCTCTGATTTTTGGGGAAGATGCAGATGAAATGATAAGGATGTTGCCCAACCTTCGAGAATTGAGTTGCATTTTCTCAAAATCAAGGGGTTCCAGAGATTACTATCAGTTTCCAAGATTGGAAAAACTGACACAGTTGGAGTCGCTCAAGATAGTATATCGTGGTAGGACTATTAAGACAAGTCCATTTAACTTCCCGTTGGGACTGAAGAAGTTGACATTAATAAATTTCTTCTTGCGGTGGGATCATATCTCAACAATTGGCAGCCTAGAAAATCTTGAGATTCTCAAATTGTTATCTTCAACTTTCGAAGATACAAGGTGGGAAATGAAAGAAGGGGAGTTTCACAAGCTCAAATACCTGAAATTGGACAGTCCAAACATTGTTAGCTGGGTTGCCTCCTGTGATGACTTGCCTAATCTTCAACATCTAGTCTTGCAAAAATGCGAGAATCTTAAGGAAGTCCCAATTGATTTTGTGAGAATCCCAACTTTGCAGCTAATTGAGGTGCAACGGTGTGGAGACTCAGTTGAAGAGGCAATTAAGCGACTTCAGCGGGAACAATTTGAATATGGAATTGAAGATTTGAAGGTCCTTATTCAACCATTAGATGGAAATCTCAGATCTTCATAAATTTAGGTTGATTGTTGGCGTGCATTACATCCCAGTGACAGGTACATGAATTTGTCTTAGTTGATTATTTTACCTCATTTTTGCTTATTAACAGGGTGTATTCTTTGCTCACTAACCAATGTAAGGCCATTTGATATGTTTAAATGTTGGAGTTGTAAACTTTCAGCTTTCTATTTCTTGCAGAAGTAAACACTATTCAACTGATATCTTGCTGCTGTCCTTTGACAATGTCTTCAATAAGTCCTCTTGTCATAGTGTACTCGTTTAGTCAAAGCAACTTTAAAATATCTGGAGGAGCCTTTTCAATGCTTTTTCATGCAAATCACATTGTAAATTGCATTCCTGTTTAAGACAGGAATTTCAACAAAAGTTTTCATGCTGCAAGAGCTTGAGAAAGACTAATCATGTCTATTAATAGAATTTTTAGGGTGGCAGAGTGATATGGTTGTATACCTGATGGAAGGATAGTTGTTTTCCCCCCCTGTCATCTCCACATTGATAGGATGAAGACTCGCTGAAACTTACCAGAACAATAACTTTGGAGGGCTAGACATATCTTCTGATTCACCAATCTTTTCGCAGCCTCTACTTCTTTGTGCTTCATGCGCGGAATGGAAAGAGAAGATGCATCCCACATATAAAACCACCTGAGAAATTTCTGAAAACTAATGATTTTCGTGACTAATTTAAAATTAGTTGATTTAATATGTAATTGTAGTTCAGTGCTAAACTTAAACAACCAAGGGACTATCAGTTGTTTCTTTCATCTTTCTCAGTCTCTATATATGTGTGATTATATTCAATTAACTGGATTTTTGTTCAACAACTACTGCTTTCTTGGCATAAACAAGGTGCTGGTGTTTGTTGCAGTTGAAGTGAAGGAGGACGTACTTATCTCAGAAGCTCCTGGAAAAGAATTGGCAAATTTACATCAGCAAGGCCTTGGTGATGATGATTCTCTTGCATTTAGATGGTGCTACTTTCAAGCTATTTTGCATTTCTTTCCCTTGTGTGATGTGTATAAAGTAATTATAGTTACTACGACATGGAGCTGGTTTTAGATTGGACTAAACGCTTTTGTTCTTTGTCTTGCTAAGTGCTTGTGAGCTGTGATATGAAGTCAAGACTGCCTTCAGTGAGAGAATGAGGGTGTACATGTGAACTAGTTGCAAAGTTATTTATTATGCAAACAAATTTGAGTTAGAAGCATGATAATCATAAAGCACCTATTGTTGGAGAAATTGGGTAATTTTTCACTCAAAAAATACAACTAGTGATTAAACCGATTCAGTAATTTTCAAAAAAGATCGTTGAAACAATCTCCTTAGACAGAATTATCATTCAAAGTAAATTCTCAGAAAAGGGTGGAAGGGTCACAAGCGGTCCCACTTAAAACCCAATCTCCTAGACAGAATTTACGTGTACGGTGTATTATCACAACTAGATCCGTGTATACATAAATAATACGTACACACGAATAAGAAAATACACCCAAATAAACCGTATAAAACACTACAAATAAACCTGACAAATGTAGACACATATATTGAATACTATACTACAATAGAAAAGAAACTACTAAATAAGCGCGGAATAAATGAAAAAAATAAGGAAAGAATGCATCCGAAAAATTGATAACGGAGTTCAACAAATTTTGCCTAATCTCCGAACACCACTCAAGCAGCCTACTCTTATAATTTAGGAGAAGAAAGAATTTCAAAAGAATTACAAAATCCTTTTTGGAGTAATTCTTTTTTTGGTGTAATTCTTTTGTTTTTGGTACAATTGAATTGAGGAGAGGAAGTGATTATTTATAGCTAACAAGTACCTCTCTTCAAAGCTAAGCCACCGATGTGGGATTAAATTTTTGCCAAAATTTGTCAACAATTGTGGGCTTGAATTACTGCCACAAAAGTCAACAAATCTCCACTTTGGCATAATTTCTAGTTCCACAAAAAATACAAACCTTCTCACCCAAACGGTCCTTGCGGTGCTTCCATCAGGCGCCAACTCAAATGTGCAGGATGTTAACCAAGTTTAGACAATATTCAAACTTAACTCTTGTAACCACCTTGGTCAGCATATCTGCAGGATTCTCCATAGTCCGAATCTTTTGGAGAAAAATCTCCTCTTCTTCGAGAATTTTCCGCACAAAGTGATAGCGAACATCAATGTGCTTCGTTCTTGTGTGCAAGACCTGGTTCTTTGCTAAGTGAATAGCACTCTGACTGTCACAAAACACGTCAATGTGTTTTGACCAACTCCTAAGTTTTCAAGCAATTCTTGAAGTCAAATTGCCTCCTTCATAGCTTCTGTAATCGCCATATACTCTGTCTCCATTGTAGACAAAGTCACCGTTAACTGCAAAGTAGACTTTCAACTAATTGGCGCCTTAGCAAACATGAACAAGTAACCAGTTGTAGAACGTCGCTTATCCAAATCACATGTAAAGTCAGAATCACAATATCTAACTCTACATTAACCAAGTGATTTATTCTGCTCAAATACTAATCCAACATTTACGGTATTTTGAATATACCGTAGAATCCATTTCACAAATTGCCAATGACCCTTGCCCGGATCATGCATAAACCTGCTTACAACACCAACTGCTTGTGAAATGCCGGGTCTCGTACACACCATTGCATACATCAAGCTAACAGCTGCATTAGCATACGGGACTTTCGCCATGTATGCTCGCTCTTCATCCGTCTTTGGAGATAATAGACTGTTAAATTTCAAATGAGGAGCAAGCGGAGTACTTACAGGTTTTGAATTTTCATTCATACCAAAACGTTGTAGTATCTTGTTCAAATACTGCTTCTGTGTCAGACAAAGCTTGCCTCTTGTTCTATTCCTACTTATCTCTATGCCGAGAATCTTCTTAGTTTCTCCCAAATCCTTCATCTCGAACTCTTTACTCAACTGATCCTTCATTTTGTCAATTTCATCTTGGATCTTTGACGCTTTTAGCATATCATCAACATATAAGAGTAAGTAGATGTAGGACTCATCTCGTAGCTTGTGCAAATACACACAATGATCGTATTTGCTTCTTTTGTACTTCTGGTCCATCATAAACTGGTCAAATCATTTGTACCATTGTCTCGGTGATTGTTTCAATCCGTACAACGATTTGCTCAGCTTACAAACCCAATTCTCTTTACCATCAACTTTAAATCCATCTGGCTGAGATATATAGATTTCCTCCTTCATGTCACCATGAAGGAATGCGGTCTTCGCATCAAGTTGAGTTAGCTCCAAATTCAACTGCGCTACCAATGCCAATAAAATTTTAATAGATGAATGTTTAACAACTAGAGAAAATACCTTATTATAATCAACTCCCTCCTTCTGAGCGTAGCCTTTAGCCACCAATATTGCCTTGTAGTGAACATCATTCTTGTCAGGAAATCCTTCTTTCTTTGCAAATATCCATTTGCATCCAATTGCCTTCTTGCCCTTTAGTAGTTGTGTCAATTTTCATGTCTTGTTCTTCTGAAGAGATTGCATCTCTTCTTCCATAATATCTTTTCATCTATCATTTTCTGTACTTCGAACTGCTTTAGAAAAAGTGGATGGAACATCATTACCAACTGGAAGTGCATAGGCCACCATATCAACAAAACGAACAAATTTTTGAATTTCTCGTCTTGACCTATTGAAGGCAATTGACTCTTGCTGCTGTTGAGGTTCTTGGGTTGAAATCTCTTCCTCATCTGACTCCTCTTCTGCCATGGGAGAGTCACTGATGGTGCTGTTTGCTGGACTCACCATTATTTGCTCAAACTCCACTTGCTTCGGCGTACACTCTACCTGTTGCGGAGTACCAATGGTCCTATCTTGTGCTATCTTATTCAACATGGCAAATTCATCAAAGGTAACATCTCTGCTGATAATGGTTTTTTTTGCTTTTAGACACCACAACCGGTATTCCTTAACTCCAGCATTAAATCCCATAAAAAGAGCCTTCTTTATACGTGGATCCAATTTTGATTCATTTACATGATAATATGCAGTAAAACCAAAAATACGTAAAGAATCATAATCTGTTGTAAGTTTTCTAGATCATACCTCTAATGAAGTTTTGCCACCGATTGCAGATGATGGCAAGCGATTAACGAGATGTTGAGCGTATGTCACAGTCTCAGCCCAAACCTTTCTGCCTAACCCAGCATTAGACAGCATGCAACGTACTTTCTCCACTAGTGTCTTGTTCATATGGTCTGACACCCCATTCTGTTGCGGTGTTCTTCTAACTATAAAGTGCCGAATTATGCCACACTCTTGGCATATCTTCTAGAAGGGATCACTCTTGTATTCTCCACCGTTGTTTGTTCGGAGAACCTTGATCTTTCTTCCCGTCTGGTTTTCAACCTGAGTTTTCCATTTAAGAAAAATCCCTAGCACTTCATCCTTGTTTTTCATAGTAAACACCCAAACTTTTCTGAAAAAATCATCAATAAAAGTAACCAAATAGTACCTGCCACCAAGGGATGGAGTCTTGGCAAGTCCCCACACATCTGAATGTACATAATCCAAAATACCCTTAGTATTATGGATACCAGTGTCAAATTTCACTCTTCTTTATTTTTTCAGAACACAATGCTCATAAAATTATAATTTACAAACTTTCGTACCTTTCAATAATCCTTGTTTGGCAAGATTTTACAAGGATTTTTCACCAGCATGTCCCAATCGCATGTGCCACAACTTTGTTGCCTCCGCATCCTTCTTTCTATTGGAAGACGTTGCTGCTGCTACTGTCCCAACAACTGTACTACCTTGGTAGTAATACAGATTATTCTTTCTCATACCTTTCAACATCACAAGTGCTCCCGAAATTACTTTAAGAATTCGATCTCGCATCTTCACTTTCAAGCCTTTTGACTCCAAGAGTCCCAAGGAGATGAGATTCCTCTTCAAATTCAGCACATACGGAACATCCTTCAAGATTCTAATGGATCCATCATGATTATGCAGCTTGATTGAATCTATCCCAATTGTTTTACATGGATTGTCATTTCCCATGTACACAACTCTACCATCAAGTCCTTCAAATTCAAAGAACCACTCCTGCATGGGAGACATATGGTAGGTACAAGCTAAATTCAAAATCCACTTATTTGGATGGGATGTTAAAGGTGATACAGCCAAAGAGAAATTTGATTCCGCATCACTTTTGCATTCTGCAACATTTACGTCTTGCAGAGCTTTTTCTTTCTTTTTTAACTTTGGACAGTTTTTCTTCCATTGCCCTTTCTCACGACAGAAAGCACACTCATCTTTGGCAACTCTGCTTTTCAATTTGGACCTTCCTCTTCTCCCCCTTGATTGGTTTTGTTGACGACTTCTTGCCACTAACGCTTCATCTGTTATAGCTACTTTCTTTTTCATTTTATCATGTTTTCTCAATTCCTGACTATACAAAACAGAACATACAGCATCCAAAGATACATTCTCCTTCCCATGAAGTAACGTAGTTTTCAAATGTTCAAATTCATCAGGAAGGGATGATAACATCAAAACCAAATTTTTATTTTTAAATTTCACATCTAAATTTAACAGGTTTGCTACTAACTAATTAAACATAGTGGTGTGTTCATTTATAGTAGTACCTGGTTGGTAATCAAATCGAAACAATCTTTTCTTCATTAGGAGTTTATTCTGACCACTCTTTTTCAGAAATTTCTCATCCAATGCCCTCCACAATTTTCATTCAGAAGTCTCGTTCTTGAAAGCATATTTTTTCTCTCTGAACAAACACGATCGAATAGTTCCGCATACCAACCGATTTATGATACTCCACTCCTTCTCTTCTATGTCATCTGATTTCTTTTCTTCAATGGCAATGTCAAGACCCTATTGAAAAAGGCAGTCTATGACTTCGCCTTGCCACATGCTAAAATGGCCAGTACCGTCAAATATCTCCACCGCCAGCTTCGAACTTGACATTGGAGTTCTCGACCATGTAGACGAGGAAGCCGATGCCCCAAATGTAATTCTTGATGTGGAATTGTCAGATGCCATTACAGACTCAAATGATAGTATTCAATATAACAAACTACAAACAAACCAAAGGACGAACCTTTGGCTCTGATGCCACTTATTGGAGAACCGAGTAATTTTTCACTCAAAAAATACAACTAGTGATTAAACCGATTCAGTAATTCTCAGGAAAAATCGTCAAAATAATCTCCTTAGACAGAATTACCATTCCAAGTAAATTTCTAGGAAAGGCTGGAGGGGTCACATGCGGTCTCACTTAAAACCTAGTCTCCTAAATAGAATTTACGTGCACGGTGTATTATCACAACTAGATCCGTGTATATATAAATAATACGTACACACGAATAAGAAAATACACCAAAATGAACCGTATAAAATACTACAAATAAACCTGACAAAAGTAGACAAATATATTGAATACTATACTACAATAGAAAAGAAACTACTAAATAAATGCGGAATAAATGAAAGAGATAAGGAAAGAGCGCACCCGAAAAATTGATAACGGAGTTCGACAAATTTTGTCTAATCTCCGAGCACCACTCAAGCAGCCTGCTCTTATAATTTAGGAGAAGAAAGAATTTCAAAAGAATTATAAAATCCTTTTTGGTGTAATTCTTTTGTCTTTGGTACAATTGAATTGAGGAGAGGAAGTGATTATTTATAGCTAACAAGTACCTCTCTTTAAAAGCTAAGCCACCGATGTGGGATTAAATTTTTGCCAAAATTTGTCAACAATTGTGGGTTTGAATTACTGCCACAAAAGTCAACACCTATTGTTTGTTCTTGTTCAGACTTTAGCAGAAAGAGAATCTGAATGTGTATGTTTGCACACGTCTGTATTAATTCAGCTACAATATCGGTGATGGATTTCTACTTGTATCACCAGATTAGGAGGATATTCATCTATCTGCAGTTAATAGTTTGGACGAACTTTGCATCAACGGTTCGATATATTATGCGTAGCCAACCAGAATAACCAACCTCTCTGTCTTCAAAAGGATCAAAAGTGAAGATCATCCTTGAGCTTCTGAATTTGTTAGAAGGTTGAGATTTGAGAGCTCCCTAATACTGACACTCTAACTTAATTCCGGGACTGAAACATTGTGCTGTAATTTAATTAGAACTGCCTAGTTTGTGGTATGACTCAAGTTTTAGTTCCAGTCTAGTGAAGAACTTGTTGAGCTGGTCGATTGTTCTCTACGAAGATTTAGAATACATTTTTCAACAATTCATTTCAAGATATTCTAACTACCCATACTTTTGCATGGTGAGTGTTGTTGCCACTTGCCAGCACTGGTTTCAGCCATCTTCAAAAAGACTGTAGAAATACAAGAGTTTGAGAACGTCCTTAAAGATTTTGAACCATAATAAGCTGTATTGAAGAAATTCTGGGCAGATATAGTTTCCATAGCTAAAAGCTAGTAGGATTTCATAGACATATTTTTGTTGATTTGCCATCTAAGTAAATGAGGCAATGACTGATTTCTGATTTTCTAGGAAATAGCTGAGAGTAAGTAGGATTAATTCTAGAAATGAAGCAATGCATGAGCTTTGGATTCTATGCTGTACTTGGAATATAAGGCTCTCAGTTTGCTATTTCGAGGAACATTTTTTACCAGATTAATTCAGCAGGTTCCCTCAGTTTTTTCAATCATTCCAGCTTACTATGAACTTCTGAATCCTAAAGTACTTTCAAATGACATGAGGACTGCAAATGACATGAGGATCTGAAAGTGTTTGTCATACTTTCAGGTTGGATTTTCGATTCATCTTCTAATCTGATATTAAAGGATCAAACCCAATATTCGAATTAAGCTTCGAAACCCCAATTGGAGACGGAGGAAGGCACAGCTGTTGAAGATGATTTGAGAGCCATTACTTGGTGATGGATTGCGGAGGAGGGATTTTAGTGGCACATTGAGCAAGATTTGTTCCGAAGAGATTGACGTTATTGGCTATAAAGGTTGATGGGGATGGTGGTATGGAACTATTAAGTTTCCTAATTGTTATGAAATTTCAAAATAAATTATTTCCAATTTTACATGCTACTATCAAGTAAATCGCTTCTATAAATCAAATGGGAAGTAAGAAATTTCCTAATTTATTTATGAATCTCCATAAACATCTAGCCTACATTAGGAAGTATGATTTCTACTTTTATATGCTGATAGGATGCAATTTGTTGCTAAATTTATGATTATTTTCTCCTTTGATTTTTAGCCAAATATTGTTTTAATTGTCGGATTCTACTTATATTTGATATTTGGTATTGATTGTAGGGAACTTGAGCAAAAAAGTGATAAAAAAGGTGATTTTTCAACAATTGCCATCGAGTCCAGATGATTCGGAATTTGCATGCAGAGGCTTCTTAATTCGAGTCAAATACCGAAAAGCCTTTGGTGGAATATTTGGAAATTATTTTTAATTATAGAAATCAATTAGGAAACATGGGATATTATATTTTATAGTTTCTTTCATTTATTTAAAAAGTACGTTTTATTAATAGTAGATATCAAGTGGGAAACTGGAGGAGGAAAAAGCCGACATTCCGATTGATTACTACTTCCGAAACAAGAAATAATTGGGAGAAGGGAGTCATGACTCTTTTGCAGAAAAAGACAGGAGCCGCATGGTTCTCTTCTTTCTTTTGTTTTTCTTCACGGTTAGACTATGCAAATCCGTTCGATGAATTTGTGTGACTCTTTCCCGATGATTTGCAACTAAATTTCTGTCTTTTAGTTGAGAAATAACAAAGAATTTGATTCATCTATAACTGTGAGATCTAATTATTTTATTAATCTCTTTTATTTGTTAGTATTCGTATGTTTGCTGGTTTAATTTCTCATGGGCATTTTGTTGTTTGAATATCAAGGGTCTGATATTTAATTCAACTTAACAAACTAATACCAGTTAAGATAGTTAAATCTGTAATTGTTTAATTGTCTTAAATTAGTGGCGACTAATGTGATTGGTTTCATGTTAGGGAGGCATATGATCCAATTTAAATTAACCCTAATAGTTTATTTATTGATTAGAATAGGGTTTTTCTAATTGCTAATATAATCAAGAAATTAAATTCCACGAGCTTACCAAGGTAATTTTTTGGTTGGAAAAGTAGTTAATGGGCGTATCTTAACTATCGAGACAGTAAGAAAAAACTAGTTGTCATCTCTTGTTAGGCAATTATAACCTGTTTATTAATGAGTAGATGAAATAATCATTGCATCGATGAGCAGTTGTATGAACCACTTCCGGAGTTATTTCTTTGGTTAGAACTTGTTAATCCTTGAGTTAAATTTAATTTATTTTTGTTTAATTATTTTTATTTTCGTTAAGTGTTTTGTTTTAATTTTAATTCTTTAAAACCCCCTAATTGGCTTTGCTTGGAAAGAAACAAATTTTTTCCAATCCATGTAGAGACAACCCTACTCACCACTATACGCAAATTTTTATTTTTCTTAAGTATGTTTTTTATTATTACACAGGCTCGACACTTGTCAATTTTTTGCGCCGTTATCGAGGATTGACGTTGGTTTATTTGTTTTTTTAATTTATCTTGATTTTTTTATTTTTCTCTTATTATTATTTTTATTAGTTTATGGCTGCTAACATTCAGTATTTTGGTAATAAACTGGATTTTATTCCTATGGGGGTAATGAGATTTGTGTTTTTCCTAATGATCAACTTTTAGATACACTAACTTCTTATATAGAAAAATTGATTATTGCAACCTGTGAAATTTGTTATGTCTCGGATCATTCAACCAACATGTGCCCCATATTTCAAGATGATCTGAGTGCTCCAATCAATACTTTTAGAGATTTTTTATTCCTATCTCAAGCGTGGCATGACCCTTATTCAAACGGGTATAATCAAGGATGGTAGGATAACTCCAACTATAATTATGTATCAGGACCAACATGTTTTCAATATCAATATCAATAATAACAACCATCATCCATGTCAAGTATGTCTCTTGGAGAAATTATCAACCATATATAGACTAAGTGCTTAGGAAAGTTGCCAAATCGTCTGTGTGGTGCTGATGTGTCGCTTTGTGATGGGTGGAAATGTTGTCATCCTCCTCCTCCACGTGCTCAATGCTTGCTTTGCGGTGTTGGCTGCGTTTTGAATGAATGGGTTGTGTTTTGACTGCTTGTATGGAGCCAAAAAAATGGACTTCTGCCTATAAAAAAAATTTTGCCGCTTGCATGGAACCGAGCAATGGACCGATAGTGGTGATAAATAATAATGGACCGATAGTGGTGATAAATAATAATAAATAATAATGTTTGCCTTCTGCTGATGATAATGATGCAATTTTCCTTTCAATTTTACCTAATGTCAGGTCTTTTGTGAGATTAACTTCCCTTTCACTTTTACCTAATGTCAGATTTTTGGTATTCATCAGTCAATGTGACAGCTCGTGAATTACCTATTTACCCTTGATTTACATGTTTATTTATATTCTTTTTTTGTGAGTTGACTTAGTTTTGTTGTTGTTGGGTTATATATGTCAAAAGAATGCTTAGCCACTATGCAGATTTTCAGACAGGCCTCTCTTCTTTGACTCTGATATTTTCCAATGTCCTTCTCCGTACCGCCATTGAACCGCTCCATTCTTTGTATTCTGGATTTTTCAGATGTTATCATGCTTTGTAGTTGCTTTACGCTTTCAGTTACCATTTTCCCTCCTCCATTCTATTGTTTCAGTTATAAACTTGGTTTGGCTTTCCTTCCTTTGCTTGTTGGTCTGTTCTTTTGAGCCTTTCGTTTCTATTCGCCTGCTCCAGCAACATTGTCTCGGTAAGTCATTCATTTATCGGTCTATATGCTTTTTTGCTATTGCTGCTTATGAACTGTGCAAGCTTGGCCCATTTTTCCCACTAACTTTGTTCTTTTTTCCCCCCTTCCCCTGCTAATAAATGCTGGTCGATATATGCCTTTGCTTTGGTGGTGAGCTCATTTTTTTCAAAGAAAACCTTTCCTGCCTTTTTCCTTCCTTTCTAGCATCTCATGTTACTGTGGGCGTCGTTTTTTCTTTTACAGCTTTATTTTGATGTACTTGTTTGTCGAATTTGGCCGCATTTTTGTCCTTGCGTGGAGCCTGCTATGGAGCTCATCTTCTCTTATGTGTTCTGGCAGAAATTCCCTTGCAGGTTAGATGCTTGTTTCTTTGTGCCTGTATCGGTTGGTCGCTGTTTTTTCGCCTTCCTGGTCATTTCACGCTTTACACCTTTTCCCCAACATGCATGCCTTCTTCACAATATGCATGCTTGCTCTATTGCTTTCCCTTGCTACATTCTTGCAGTGTAGATGCTATCCATGCATGTTATCGTCGTTTCGTTATATAGTTTTTTAGATTCTGTTCTTTACAACAACGTGCGTTTCTTGTCTTCTTTAATTTGGATCCTGCTATGTTTTTTTGTACTTACTGTCAGTTCCGGCAAATCCATTATATTTGGACTGTTCCTTCTTAGCTCTTGGACTGTTCCTTCATAGCTGTTTTAGTGAGATGGCTAGAAATGCGCTGCGACGAATGCATTACGTGGACATGTCTTGTAGTGATATTTGCCCAATTAGAGATGCCTCTAATTTCTTTCTCAGAACCCAATCTGTAAATCTTGAATTTTTCTTGTAGCTTCGATTTAAATAGCCTCGGTCGCAAAAAAGAAAGGGGCCCTTTAGTCGAACTTATCTGTACATTTGCTATCTTGGGCATTTATGACTCATTCACCTCAGCGGAATACCACCTATCTTTGCTAATTGGTATTCTCTCCTTTGCTATCATAAACTTCACAGTGAGCCCTGCAATGGAGTAAAAAATATGGGGTTCCAACTGACCATTTTCTTCTAGGGAATAGATCCTGAAGATTAGCTTCAGGATATAAAGATGTGTTATTTAATAGTGTATTACGTCAGCCTGTGTATATGGCTGTTTTTCCCCCCTTCCTGGTCATTTCACACTTTACGCCTTTTCTCTAACATGCATGCCTTCTTTACAATATGCATGCTTGCTTTATTGCTTTCCCTCGCTACATTATTGCAGTGTAGCTGTGGTCCATGCATGTTATCATCGCTTTATTATATAATTTTTTATATTCTCTTCTTTAGAACAACACACGTTTGTCGTCTTCTTTAGTTTGGATTCTGCTATGTTCTTTTATACTTACTGTCGATTCCCACAAATTCATTATATTCGGGCTGTTCCTTCTTAGCTCTTTTAGTGAGATGGATAGAAATGCTTTGCGCCGCAAGCGTTACGCGAAAATGTCTTCCGATGATAAGGCTGCCCTTTCACGTCGGAGGCGTGAGGCCAGGCTTCTTAAGAAAAAGGAGAAACCATCGCGCTCTTATCTTCGTAGGGTCCCGTTCGGACATGTTGAAACTGGTGTTTGTTTCTCTGATTTTGCTCTTGCTTGTAATGACGAGCTAGTAGGTGGTCACAATCAGATTGTTGATCATCATCCTGCTGCGCCTGAAGAATCGTTGAACTATATGTCTACCGCTATACCTGCCTCACTGTGCCTATCCAGTGGAGCTGCTTCCTCTTCTGTTGTCCCGCATTTAGTACAGTGTAATTTCATTCCAGAAGGTATAAATTCCGTGGTCCTAGACTAGCTGTCTGCCCCTGAGCCATTTAGCTCTTTAATTGTTTTCCCCATGTTGGCATCTTTTCCAGCCTTCGTTCTCTCTGCACTTCTCTGATACAAGTTAGGCCATCTATTTGTTCACTTTGCAGCAATTCTCCTGGATGGCACAGTTCGCCTTAGGCAACATCAGTCGGCTTGTATTGCTACAAAGATGAAAGAGCAAGCCTCTTTCTCTCCTCATCTTTCAACTACTGTTCATCTTTCTGACCCGAGCCATAGAAATTCCCTGTCTGAAACATTGGATCACCCTTCAGATAGCATTGTTACAAGCTCCAACCAGAATCAACAAACTCCAGATGCTCTTAATGAAAATGCCCGTATCACCTCTAACGCTGTTAAGACCTTAAACTTTCAGCCCCTTAGCTCTCTCAATTCAGCGCCTTCAAATTTCCTTTCCAGAAACTGTCTTTCTTCTTCTGCTGCATTCAATCTTCCATCTATGAACATCTGTCAAGGTACAGGTATTGCAGCACTTGGGAATCTTTTTCGTTATGTTTCTTTTTCGCTCCTGATATCATCATCTTTTGTCTGCTATTCCTATATATATAAGACCATCTATATCGCTGCATTACTGCAGCTTCGTGCAGAAGCATAGTCCCCCGTAAGAAATGTTCTGCATAGAATCGTTCTCAAAAAAGAAAATAGAACGAGCTTCTCCCTTCCCATTGTTTACCTCATAACCACTGTTCTAAGCAAAAGCATCTCCGTCGTCTGTCTGCAGCAGCATCTCCCTTTTCGCAAGCTACCCACTACAAGAAATTTGGCTTGTTGCGACGCCAAGAATGTGCTGCAAAAAGTCCAAAAATCGCCACAAAAAAGTATTTGTGATGCTTTTGCGACGCAAGTCCTTTGTGCCTCAAAAGTAGCCGTTACAAAAGAAAACGACACTTTATTTTAAATGTGTCGCAAGTATTTGCCGCACAATTAGCGACACATATTAGTGCCACAAAATATGCAAGCAGAACAAAAATTGCGCGGCAAATCATGCGACACAAAAATTGCATCACAAATAGTCTCCTTCAATAAACAGATGCACTGAAGTGATTTACACTTTTTGCATATTTTTATGAATTATTTCCCATGCTTGTAGTACATTCCCTTTTCAAGTGTTAATTCAATTCACTATCTAAATGGAAACAATCATTGCAAATTTCCAAATTCATCATTATAACCTAATTCTAAAAGGTACAAGTAGTTCCTAATTCCAACCAATTTTGCAAAAGCCATCGCGTTTCAATATGGTTAGGCCACATTGAAACAATTTTCATAATAATTGCAACTTCCTTCCAGAAATGGCATGGCAAATGTAAATAATCCACTGAATTCGGCTCCTGCAACTTCCTTTACCAGTGCCATATATATGTGGGCTGCGTCATCAAAACTCAATGAACTCGAGACAGCAAAAACCGGAAGAGTAGTGCAAACTGTCCTTATGGAGGAAATGGTGTTCAGATGCCATCTCCAAGTGTTCCTTGAGTACCTTACTACAACCGCAACTCAATCCTTCTCCTTTCCAGTCTCCAAAAGCATCATCATCTAACAATCCTCCACAGACTTCACTTGGTGGCTTACCGACCGGAACGCACATGAATTCTGCTAGTTCACCGAACATTGCAATGCAACAGCCAACATTTTCCAGTGACACAGATGCAAATGATTCCCAGAGTTCTGTTCAAAAAATCATACATGAAATGATGATGTCAAATCAGCTTAGTGGTGGTATCATGGGCATCAATCATATGGGGAATGACATGAAATTAATGCCAACGAGCAATAATATGGGTCTAATTAGTAATAACTGCATCGTTGGAGATGGGAAACCAACCAGCCGGTCCAGTCTTCAGTCCGCATCTTGGGTTTATAAGCTTATTTGGGAAATAGCCAACTAGAAGCCATTGCATGTATTAATCTGGGCAGAATTAACACACACATATAAGAAACTGGTAACTCTTACAAAAAGAATTAACCAAAGTTGCTACAGGTAGTAATATTTGGTAAATAAGGAATTTTCTTTTAAAATGAAACTGAATTTTACTAAATACCAAGAACACCAATTATTAAATGGTATGTTGAAGCCAAGGAGGAAATGGCGAAATTTGTCAATGACTCAGTGAACACAGAATTGCACTCAATTGGCAAAAATTAAATTAGCTACTATTTCGTATTCAACCATCCTTAACCAAATAGTTAGCTACCATTCAGTGGGCCACTTAACTACAGATGAGCCCATACATGGATGAGTTGATACCTAACCTGCCATGAAAGTCCATTCAGTGGCCAAGAAAGTTAGCAATTTAACTTGTCATTGGACCTGAGAAAGCTAAAAGAATTTACATTTCACACAAACATATTCAGAAAAAAAAATGAACGATAAAAGAATAATTAACAATACCATTAAAAGCATTTTCCATCCTCTATTTTGCATGACTTGAATCCATATATCATAATTTTACACATGACTAAAAACTGCATGATTACTGAATTCCATAAAGCTATTGAACTCCAAGGCTTATTGTAGAAATTGTGTAGCTGACTTTAACATTGGCAGCATTCTTTTCAATTCTCCAGTCAGTGATTTGTTTAGTAACAACGTTTAACATCCAAAACTAAGTTTCATATATTAGCATAGATTTGATAGCTTATACATACATGTTCCGTTTTATGACTATATTGCTGATGGTACCTAGTTGGCCCATCATTGAATAACTGAATATTTATAATGCAGTTATATATCCAGTGTATTCCAAAAATTTAAGAAATGAGAAAGTATGCAACCAATAATCCCAATTTGAGGATCCTATGGTTCTTTTAGAAAGCACCTTAATTCTAATTTCCAGCCTAAATCCAATACTTTCAACTCTCTCAATTCTCACCACTCAATCGCAATCGAATTCCAGCAACAATGTCCACTGAAATTAAAGGAAAACGAAAAGGGAATAGATGCCTAGCTGAATTTCTTGCCTGCTGCTTCTACTACACCTTATCCGTTCTGCATTTGCCTACCCAGATATATATATATATATATATATATATATTTGTACTCCTTTTAGATGGCAAAACTCTACAACAATCTCTCCTGGGTGACTGCAAGATAGAATGGTTATACTTAGTGTCAGTCCTGATAGAAGTTATGTAAATAACACAAACACCAAGCTAATAATGAGAGAAGGTGGGCCTACTATTATACCCGTAGAGGCAATCATGCTTAACAATTTTGTGTTACAATATTATCATACCATGTCATAGTGTGAAGCAAAAATTCTTGCTACCATAAGCAAGTGCATTTTTAAGTAGTTTGAATGCCTTGTAACCATTTTTAAGGATTAAATCAGGAATTACTTGGTCTAAAACAGCAATACTTGATTGCCATTTTCCACTTTCTTGAAATGATTATGCTCCAAAGTTGGGATTTCTCCTAAACTATTTGTGTGATCCCAGTCTCCAAGAATAGGGAGATTTGTTTACAAGCATTTATGACAGAATTACAAATAACACCTAATATCAGTAGCATGATAATCGGACAAATATATAAACCAGAGGATGGAGTGCACTTAAGCCTCAAATGTACCTTCTGCCAACGGCTGCTATCTGGCTGTTTCAAGACAACGACTGTATTGAGTTTCTCAGGCGATTTCATTTCCATCTGTAATATGGGCTGGACTCTTTAAAACGAGAGTAAACTCCTATTATCTCCCCTTAAGTCACATTAAATATTCTAAAGAATTACAAAAAATACATAAAATAACCACAAAAGTCTATAAACTCCCGAGCACTAAGGGCAAGTAATAAATTCACTGATTTTACCATAAAATAAATGAATAAAGCGAAAAACAATTGCAAAGGAATTAAGCTTAGTTACCTTGCTTTTGAACCAGAATAGCTAGCAAAATTGTTAGGTAAGTTCTCTCAAAGCTACAATTAGTTCACCGATGATCAAAATTACATGGAGAAGCACTGCAATTGGGAATCGATTTCAACTGCTGAGAATAAAAATGGAGGAGGTCTATCTTCCTCGTGTTAAAACCCTAGCTTCAGGCGTCGAAACCAATTAGCAATCAATCTGTCTATTCTTCTGGAATTCCTTTGTATCTCAAAGATGAAGCTGGTTGCCCCATATTCGTTGGCCGTATTGGGAGGAAAATGCAGGAGGTGGAATTAGGTTTGACCATTTGAGAGAGAGAGAGAGAGAGAGAGAGCGAGATAAGTTCATTGGGAATTCGGAATCAGAATTTAGAATTTGGAAGAAAGAAGTGTGGGAGATTTGTAATTAGCAGAGAATGGAGACATTGGAAGTGAAAGCCGGTTTCCCCTTTTTTTTTAATACCTTTTTCTAGATTCATTAAAACTACGTCGTTTTGCCACAAAAATTATGCGCCTTTGTCAACTTTGCCACAAAATTTGAAATGTGCAGTTTATTTGCTGCATTTTCTCCTTGTGTCGCAGCGAAAATGTCACAAAAGGCCTACTTTCCTGTAGTGACCATTGCAGGCCTTAACGAAAATGAACAATCCTGCCATCCTCCTACTGAAGGTTCGACTAGCATCTTTAAACTTTTTGATGGGTCAAATTTTAGATTCCTTGCCTCTTCTGCTACTTCGTCCTTAGACCACTTATGTGAGCATGATATGTCTTCTCATGTTACATTCGAAACTGACTCTTTTAGACCTGCTCAACGTACAGGTATTATTCGTTCACTTTCTTAATTTTTTTTCTTCCTTTCAGTGTTCGACCTCTATCTTTTAAAAAAAATAATTACCCCCATCTAAGACAATTCTATGTGCTATTTCCAGCGTATTAGAATTCACGATTGTACAATTATAGATGTCCTGTTACTTTAAGAGCAAACAGTTGCTTTCTTAGAATAATAGAACCATTTGCCAGGCAACACCAACGAGACCAGCAAATCATCTGATTGTGCTGTTGCTCTTCCGGCTACTGTAAGCGATTATTCAAACATTATATTGACAAGGAGGAGGCAATCAGGTTGGTCTTTGTTTGTTTGACTTATTTCTGAACTTTTTCCCCATATTCCCTTCATATTATACTTCTTTCAGCTTTCCTTATCAGCATCGTTCCCATTACATAACCTAAACTGCAGGGCCAGTTACTAGACGCCGTCACTCAAAAAAATCTAAGATTGATGAAATTCCTAAAGAATCTTTATTGCTGCCTGATGCTCCTGATTGTCAATATTGTGGAGCTAAAAGATTTCATTTGGAACCCCCTAGCTTTTGCTGTTCCCAAGGAGAAATTTCTATTGTTGCTCCTGCAATGCCTTACGCTCTAAAGCGTTTGTTTATAGGAAATGATGAGGAATGCGAGCATTTTAGAAGATTGCCTCGTACTTATAACAATAACTTGTCCTTCACCTCATTTGCTGCAAAGTATGACGTAGAATTAACAAGGAATGCAATGGGAGTGTATACCTTTCGTGTTCAGGGACAGGTTTATCATTTTTTAAACAGTTTGTCACAGCCTGATCATAAGCCTTGTGGGATCCATCTCTACTTTTTTTATACCGATGAAGAATTGATCAAGCAAGTCGCTGCTTCTGATAAGCTACGTCAGAGCACTTTAAAGCTTCTGATGGACATACTTTCTCATAATCCTTATGCTAGATTCTTTAAGGATCTAAGGGATATTCCAGATCTTGAAAAGCATAATATTGTGCTTAACTGTTTTCCTGGCCTTGACCAGCGTATCTATAATCTTCCTTCTACTTCTCAAGTTGCCGCTATATGGACTGAACATGATGATGAATCAGTCGATAAGCAAGCGCATATTCTCATTTATAGCCACTCAAATGCTGCTCACAAGGTCCAGCATTATTATGCTTGTTATGACCCTTTGCAGTATCCTCTCTTATTTTCTCGTGGTGAATCTGGATGGCACCACGGAATTAAACGAGCCTGTAAAAGAAAGCGAACTGATCATTCCTATGATGAAAAGGTTATCATTGATCCCTCTTCTGTACAGGAACCATCCCAACTTATGGATTTAGAAGAGAGGCAAGTACATCTCCTAGCTTTTGTAATTTCCCAATTCCACGGTTATCAAAATAAACTTTTGTTTACATGTAGCATTTTTCATTTCCTATAGCTGCTGACCATGGAAAGAAGGACGAACATACTGTATCAGCTAGAGAGTATTACTGCTATAGGTTCCAGATAAGGAAAAATGATGAATCCATGCTATTGCATACTCTTAGATTGCTACAGCAATTTTCTGTTGATTCCTATGTAAAAATTGAAACGTCTCGACTGGATTTTCAGCACAAGAGGCAAAATGACATTCGGACAGAAATCCTTGCAGGAGTACTGGATAGTGTCTCCATTGGTCAGAGTGAAGGCTCAAAAGTTGGTCGGAAGATGATATTACCGGCTTCTTTTATCGGTGGGCCAAGAGATATGAGGCGGAGATATCTTGATGCAATGTCATTAGTACAAAAATATGGAAAGTCGGATATTTTCCTCACCATGACATGTAATCCAATGTGGAAAGAAATTCAGGATAATCTGCAATTTAAAGAAAAACCTCAGGATAGGCCAGATCTTTTGTCTAGAGTATTCAGGGCAAAATTTGAAATGCTCAAGGCTAAACTTTTAGACAGAAAAATTTTTGGAGAGGTCGCTGCATGCGTTTACGTTATTGAATTCCAGAAACGTGGCTTTCCTCATACTCACTTGTTATTAATCTTGAGACCACAATTCAAGCTGCTTAATCCTAAATCATACGATAGAATAGTTTCTGCTGAGCTCCCTGATCCTAAGCAGTTCCCTCATTTGTATTATTTTGTTCTTAAACACATGGTTCATGGACCTTGCGGGGACATGGGCAGGAATAGCCCTTGTATGAAAAATGGTAGCTGTAAAAATCATTATCCAAAAAACTTCTATGAACACACAACTCATGCTGAAGACAGCTATCCATACTATATGAGAAGGGATAATGGCAGAAAGATAACTGTCTGCAGGTTTGAACTTGACAATAGATGGATTATTCCTTATAATCCTTATCTTTTAGCCTTGTTTGATTGCCACATGAATGTAGAAATCTGTTCTACTTTGAAGCTGGTTAAATATTTATACAAGTACGTCTTTAAAGGACATGATCTTATCAGTTTCAAAATTATATCTGATGATTCCCGTGCTGATGTCGATGAAATTAAAGAATTCCAGCAGGGAAGATGGATTTCACCTCCTGAGGCTTTTTGGCGCATCTTTGAATTTAGGCTAAATGAGATGACTCCAGCTGTCTATACTCTCCAAGTTCACCTGCCTGGGCAGCAGCTTATCACTTTCAACAAAAATTCAGACCTTTTACAGCCACTGAGGAAAATTGACTTCTCAAAGACCATGTTAACCGAGTTCTTCAAGATGAACAAAACGAATGCAAAGGCTGAAACGTTGAAGTGCTTTTATAGAGAATTTCCAGAACATTTTGTTTGGTCTTTTAAATTTAAAGCTTGGACTGAGAGAAAGCGTAAAAAAGCCATTGGAAGGCTGGTCACGGTCAGCCCTCGTGAAGGAGAGAGATATTACCTTAGACTCCTACTAACTCATGTTCGAGCACCTACGTCATTTGATGACCTGTTAACTATTAATGGCCAAAAAATGAATTGCTTTAGAGATGCTGCTTTGGCCCTTGGACTTTTACAGTCTGATACATATATACAAGAGACTCTTGAAGAAGCAGTTGTTTTCCAAATGCCATCCTCTTTGAGACTGTTATTTGATACTACTCTTGTTCATTGTGCTCCAGCAGATCCTCAGTTTCTTTGGGACAAATTTCAGCTAAATCTCTCTGCAGATTACCAGCGATCCCAACATCTTTGTTTTTATACGGCTGAAGAAATCAGAAATAAGGTCCTACAGGAAATTAAAAAAATGGTCAAACAAATGGGTAAAAGCTTTGCTGACTACCACTTAGCTGCACACACTTCAGCAGATGTTCACTCTGATCAGCTAACAAAGGAAATCGAATGTGAGAGGAGTATTGAAGTTCTGGCAGAGGATCTTCTAATGCCTTTTAGATTGAATGTTGAACAACGGCATGCCTATGATTTAATTCTCCAGTTAGTTTTCTCTCATGTTGGCCAAAGTTTTTTTATTGATGGCCCTGGAGGAACTGGAAAGACCTTCCTATATAGGTCACTTCTAGCTACTTTGAGATCCCAAGGCCACATTGCCATTGCGGTTGCAACGTCAGGTGTCGCAGCCTCTATTCTTCCAGGAGGAAGAACAGCCCACTCTAGATTTAACATACCATTAGATTTTTCTAGAAATAAAACCTGCCAAATTAGTAAACAGGGCAGTGTTGCAAGATTACTTTTTCAATCAAGGTTAATCTTGTGGGACGAGGCTTCAATGGGCAAACGAGAAACTGTTGAAGCCTTTGATGGTTTGCTTGGAGATATAATGGACTGTGACGTTCCATTTGGAGGAAAAATGGTTGTTTTCTGTGGCAATTTTCGTCAAACTTTGCCAGTTATCAGACAAGCTACAAAACAGGTTCTTATAGAATCTAGTCTTCCTAGCTCTCATTTGTGGTCTTCCATGCAAAAGCTCCAGCTAGTACAAAATATGCGAGCCATCTTAGATCCAACATTCTCAGAATTCCTATTGAGAATAGGAGAAGGAAGAGAAGCTGTTGATAGTCATGGTGAAATAAATTTACCTTCTGAGATAGTCATTCCTTATACCGAAAAAGAAGAATCTTTGAACAGGTTAAGGAATTTTCCCTTCCAAGTCCTACTTTTATCTGGTCTTTCCTCTATAGTTGAATATGTATATATTCTTACTTAGCTTTCTTACAAACAGGTTGCTTGAATCTGTTTTTCCTGATTTAACTATGTATTCAAAAGATCCTTATGGTATGATCAATAGATGTGTCCTTACTCCAAAAAATAGCTCAATGGATGAAATAAATGTCAGTTCTGATAGATGTCTATGTCTATGTCAATAAATAGCTCAATAGATGTCTATGTCAGTTCTGATAGAACCATTGATCCACGCCATCAAGGAGACTATGAAGATTTCTTGAATTCTCAAAATCCAAAAGGCCTTCCTCCTCACAAGCTGCTGCTCAAAGAAAATTGTCCAATCATACTTATAAGAAACCTGAATCCTACAGAAGGATTGTGCAATGGTACACGACTCATTTGTATAGAGCTGAGGCAGAATACTATCTGTGTAGAGATTGCTTTTGGTCAGCATCAAGGAAAAAGAATTTTCCTCCCTAAAATTCCTTTACAAGTGTCTGATGATGACAAGAATGGCCTGTCATTTATAAGAACACAATTTCTTGTCCGTGTTTGTTTTGCCTTAACAATCAACAAATCCCAAGGCCAAACACTGGATTATGTTTTAATCTACCTTCGCGAACCAGTTTTTTCTCACGGCCAACTATATGTTGCTTTATCTAGAGTTAAAACTTCTGCAGTACTTAAAGTCCTTATTCTACCTGGAACTTTTGATGGTATAAAAATAGATTGCAAAACTAGAAGTGTAGTATTTCAGGAAATACTTCAGCTAACTGCACACTAGCACTGCATGTTACAGTTATTTAAAGTTAAGGTTTGTTCTCCATAATTATTATTTAGTTGTTATAATACTTGCAATACCATTCTCTATTCATACTCACATTTGATAGATATTTCCTTTATTGTTTTCCATTCTGCATGGACAAGCTCTTATCCATAAAAGAAATTGTACCTGATATGCAAGACTGGTCATGCAAAGTAATTGTTCAGGAAAAACAACAGGTTACCCAATCACTGTCGACGCCAGCAAAGAAGTAAAAATTTATTTTTGTTGATGCAGAGGTAGCTAGATACGACCTCTGCATTTAAAATTTCTGTTGATATTCTATTCGTATTCACAGCCGATTAATTCTTGAACATTTTTCTTTATGCAACAGGGATCAAAAGTTGAAGGCATTATTTTCAACCATGACATTGCTACGGTCGGACCAATCTTGCAGGTCTACAGAAAATACAGAATAACGAATGCTGTGGTTAGACCAATTCACCCAAAATATCAAACAGCTGAACTGATAATACAATGGATGCTCACTAGTAAAACTGTCATTGAAGAGGATGCTGATGACAAAGATATAATGCCTGTCAAATTTAACTGCACTCAATTCACAGACTTGGCACAGTACATGGATCATAAGGATAAATCTGTGGGTATGTATGTAGTGTATTACAAATGTATCATGAATTCTGGCTTAGAATAGCTTTTACAAAAACGTTTCCCTTTCACAGATGTCCTTCGAATTATTATTCAAGCACAAGACAGCAGGATCATTAATAAAAATTTCAAAGAATGTATTGTTTAGAAATTCGTCCTTGTCAATGAACAGTAACCTTCCCTTTCTACTGCTCTTGAAACTTTTACTTAGTTCTATTTTCATTGTTTTTTATATGTCTTATCTATCTTAACAGCTGCCTATTGTCTTCGTATTAGATTGCAAACTATCATGCTTTCCATGTGAGACGATTTCATTAAGAATGAAGGCCAGCAGATATTAGCTGACATACACAACTACCCTGTCATCATATGTCACAAGCTGAAAGTTAGCAACTATAATAGTAATTCTGTGTCTGTACATCTTTGTTTTAATTCCCATTTCCATGAAAAAATTGATACACCAACCTTGGCAACGTATCATCATTCTTAATTCTATAGGAGTTGCACTGTCGACATGGTTTGATTCGGCGATCCTTGTTGACCCTCCTGTACAGGAAGCAAGAGAATTAAAGAACTCGTATTGAATAATTATTTATGTCATGTAACCAATTGATCATCTATAATCAATTGTTTCCATTACTATTTCGATCTAGTCTATCACAGGGCGATGAGAAATACCAACCTACTTGCAGCAATCATTGATGAAAAAAGCTATATTAAGTGTAACCCTAACATATCAGTGAAACCAGATCAGAAAACCACTTTAATTTCAAATGTCAGACCATCACAGAAGGTTCAGTATTTTTTCCTCTAATCTGTTATTTGACTATCCATTTACATATTAACATATCGGTTAAAACAGTGCCTTTCAATGTTTGCTTTTAGAATATATGGGTTAAAGCAAGGTTTTCTTTTCAGCACATATTCCAAAAATACTGGTTTATGAGCTGTAAAAAATGCTGCCGGGGTACTGCTGCTGCAGATGGAGTTATTTTTATGTGTAATACATGCAAAGAAAAGCATCCTGCTCAGCCTAGGTATTTACTTTAAAATTCATTAGCATATAAGTTCCGCTCGCTCATTATTGACCTTTTGTTTAATAGACATACCTCGCTGAAATTTACATGCATCTATAGGTGTCGCTTTGATATGGATTTATGTGATCATACTGGTGCCATCATAGCTTCTGTCTTTGGAGAACAAGCAGAAAAGCTGCTAACCTTCACTACTTTTGAAATAATGGACCATTTTAAGCAGGCATGTTCTCCTTTAAAAAAACGACTGCCAATTATTATTATTTTCATTTAATTCTTATTGCAGTAGCCATCTTATTGTGCATATAATCCTTATTCATTTCCTTATTTTTTTCCTTCATGTTTTCCTTTCCAAGAACATTGAACTTCCTCTCGAGGCTGTCCATAAGGAGCTGGAGTCAAAGTGGTTTCTGGTGCACATAAAACCAGTGCAAACTCAAATGGCTGATGCAAAGCAGCGTTATACAATTATCTACTACTCTGAGGTTCTCAATACTAATGCTGTTCAATCGCCGAGTCAAGGAAAAATTGATACTTTATTAATCGATCTCTAGGCTGACACTGCTACCACCAACACTTCAGGTATAAGCAGCTGAACAGTAACCTTATACAGTACCAATGCCATCAACAGAGCATTTATTTCCTTCTCAAACCAGAAATAATAGTTCACAAACATTAGTTCAAAAAATCCTTTGTTCTTCTACTTCTATTAAACAATTGAATAAATGTTTATTTATCGTTGTTCTTACTATTTTGCCTTTCTTAACAAAATTGATTTTGCTACAGGATCTGCACCTGTTAAAGAAACCAAACCAGCTTCAAAGGCTAGACAATGTCTACTGAAAAATTTGAAGTGTTAGCTGATGAAGGCAATAGTAGTTCCCACAGTGCCACTGAAAGCTCCAAGAAGAAGGCAAAGCTGATTTAGATTGCTGTTACTTACTTTTGTATTGATAACCACGAATAGTTAGCACTATTGCACGTTGTTATCAATTAGATTTTGTTCAGCACTGTGTTATGCTGGAGAAGCCATGCTACCTATGCTTGATCCCTTTCTTTTCACCTTTATTTTATTTGGTATTTTATTTTACTAGGGGAACTATGGCGCTAGTGTTTGATTCCCTTTCTTGGAACTTACAGCTAAAATTAAAAAACTTTTGTGTCTTATTCTGCTGATTTTCTGACTAGACATTTTACTGCAATTTACCTTTTTTCACCTATTCAATCTTTACATTTCAATTACATGCTCGTTACTCTCTAGTTACAGCAAAACATAACAATCACAATTTTACTCTAAAGCTATCTAGTTCTCCATTAATTATTCAATAGATATAATGGATATACTATCAATTATAACGTATACTTCTCATTGCATGAGCATCCTTAGTTCCTAAGCTACTGATGCAACACAAACCTATTATATTTGTTGTGCTGTAATAAACAGTCGTTACTTAGTAGTATAAATATATAAACCTGTTCCGTCTTCCATTCATTCTTTATATGTGCATGTATTTGTGTTAGGACCGGGCCAGGAAATAGACAAACTCAAGTTAGCACAAATTAGGCGGTATAACCGACCATATAATAGATAGGCGGTAGATACCAGCCATATAATAATTAGGCGGTAAAACCGACCATATAAAGACGGATAACAAAGCAAATAAAAGACACAAAAGATTTACGTGGTTCGGTCAAATTGACCTACGTCCACGGGCGAGGGAGGAGCAATATTTCTACTATAAAGAAGAAATACAAAAGCCGTAGGAAAGTGGTTCCTAGGCCAATAGGCACTTACAAAAGAGTTTAGAAAATATTCCTAAACTCAAAACAAGAGAGCCTAAAATATTTGACTAAATGGGTTAGATGACTCAAGAAGCTAATAGCTCATATAACTCTCTTGAGTGGTGCGAGTTGATCCTTCAATAGACTCCCTTATTTATAGGAAACCAGAGAAGGCTTTCCTCAAGCCTTTGTCGATGTGGGATGCAAAATTTTGCCACCAATTCAACCGTGGTGGGCGTTGAAAAGTCAACAAATCTCCACCTTGGCATAATTTTGGATCCCATTAAAAAAACTGCTCCACCTTCTCCACATAAGCCTCAATAGGCTTAAATCACCAACAACGAATACCAATCAAGTCCAAACACTGCTTGAACTTGTAAACTGGAAGAGGTTTCGTAAACATATCGGCTGGATTGTCCTTGGTATTGATTTTGAATAAGGACCTTTCCCTCAGCAATGATATCCCGAATGAAGTGATACTTCACATCAATGTGTTTCGTCCTCTCATGATACATCTGATCTTTAGTCAAGTGTATGGCACTTTGACTATCACAGTGAATATCAGTAACACCTTGATATAGACTTAGCTCGCTAAATAAACTCTTCAACCACAAGGCTTCTTTGATTGCCTCGGTCACAGCCATATATTCTGCTTCAGTAGTAGACAAAGCTACGACAGGTTGTAGAGTAGCTTTCCAACTAACAGCACAACTGCCAATGCAAAATACATAGCCTGAAAGTGATCTTCTCCTGTCAAGATCCCCAGCGTAGTCTGAGTCTACAAAACCAACCAAAGTGTTATTATTTCTTCCAAACTCCAAACATACATTTGAAGTACCTCGCAAGTATCTGAGAATCCACTTCACAGCCTGCCAATGTGTTTTACCAGGGCAAGACATATATCTGCTAACAACACTGACTGCTTGTGCAATATCTGCACGAGTACAAACCATTGCATACATAATACTGCCGACTGCACTGGAATAAGGAACCCGTGCCATATAATCTTCCTCTTCATCTGATTTTGGTGATTGACCAGCAGATAGCCGAAAATGGCTAGCAAGAGGAGTAGATACTGATTTAGCATCTTTCATGCCAAAACGCTCCAAGACCTTTTCAAGGTAATTTTTCTGGGTCAAGAACAACTTCCCTACTCCTCGATATCGATTGATATCCATGCCAAGAATTTTCTTAGCTGCTCCTAAATCTTTCATTTCAAATTCACTATTTAACTGCAGTTTCAATGTGTGAATTTCTGACAAATTCTTGGCAGCAATGAGCATGTCATCAACATAAAGCAGCAAATAAATGAAAGAACCATCATTTAACTTCCGGAAGTAAACACAACTATCATACATGCTCCTCAAATAACCATGACCCAACATAAAGGAATCAAACCTCTTATACCATTGTCTTGGAGACTGCTTCAATCCATATAAGGATTTCTTTAATAAGCAAACATGGTCTTCCTTACCTTCAATTTCAAAACCCTGGGGTTGTCTCTTATAAATTTGTTCTTCAAGTTCGCCATGTAAGAAAGCTGTCTTAACGTCGAGCTGTTCTAACTCCAAATTATACATGGCAACTAAAGCAAGCAAAACACGAATAGAGCTATATTTAACAACATGTGAGAATATATCATTAAAATCAACACCTTGTACCTGACTATAGCCCTTTGCAACCAATCGTGCTTTATATCTTGCATCTTCAACCCCTGGAATACCTTCCTTTTTCTTGAAGACCCACTTGCAACCAACAATTTTCTTAGCTGACGGCGGCTTTACAAGAACCCAAGTTTCATTCTGATGAAGAGATTCAATTTCTTCATTCATCGCAATCAACCACTTTGCAGAATCATCACAAGAAACTGCTTCTGAATAGGTGGAAGGTTCACCAACTGCATCAGTTTCTTCTGCAACAGACAAAGCATATGCAACTAAATTTGCATATCTTTGTGGTGGTCGAATATCTCTCCTTGCTCTATCTCTGGCTATGGAATACTCCTCTTCTTCTAAACTATCTTCAACAGTAGATTCAGGTGTATCTACTGGCATTTGTTGAATAGAAGATTTGGACTGAGAAGGACCAGAACTGCCAATATCAAGCTCCACCTGCTTCTGTGTACTATCAGTAGTACAAGGACTAGAAGACTCCTTCTTGGAAGATAACATAAACAATTCATCAAAAGTAACATCTCTACTGATTACAAATTTTGGAGATTTGGGATCAGAACACCATAATCTGTATCCTTTCACCCCAGAAGCATACCCAAGAAAAATGTACTTTTTAGCCCTAGGCTCCAATTTTCCATCATTCACGTGCATGTATGCTGGACACCCAAAAACTTTTAAATTGGAGTAATCAGCAGGAGTACCTGACCAAACTTTCTCAGGAGTTTTGAAATCAAGAGATGCAGAAGGAGAACGGTTGACAATATAACAGGCCATATTGATCGCCTCTGCCCAAAAGTCGTTTGTCAACCCTGCATTGGAGATCATACATCTTGCTCTCTCCAAAAGCGTTCTGTTCATACGTTCAGCCACACCATTTTGTTGAGGCGTCATCCTGACGGTGTGATGCCGAACAATTCCTTCATTCTTACAAAATTCATTAAATTCACCTCCACAAAATTCCATGCCATTATCTGTTCTCAACCGCTTAACATGTTTTCCTGCTTGTTTCTCAATCAAAACTTTCCATTGCTTGAAAGTTAGGAAAACATCATTTTTATGCTTAAGAAAATAGACCCAAACTTTCCTTGAGTAATCATCAATGAAAGTCAACATGTACCTGGCACCACCTTTAGAAGGAGCACGAGAAGGACCCCATAGATCTGAATGAATGTAATTAAGAGTACCTTTTGTCTTGTGAATTGCTGGTGAACTGAAGCTGACTCTTTTCTGCTTCCCAAAAATACAATGTTCACAGAATTCCAATGGACCGGTACTTTGTCCACACAGAAGTCCTCTTTTGCTTAGTATGCCCAAGCCTTTTTCACTCATGTGCCCCAAACGCATATGCCATAATTTGGTGATGTCTGTATCTGACAAAGATGATGTTGAAACAGCAGCAGCACCTGTAACAGTAGATCCCTGCAAAATATACAACGTACCAGATCTGTGTGCCTTCATAACAACAAGAGCTCCTCGAGTGATTTTGAGAACTCCATCTCCACCTGAATACCTGCACCCGATAGACTCAAGAGTGCCCAAAAAGATGAGATTTTTCTTCAAATCTGGAACATGTCTAACATTTGTGAGCGTCCTCACAATACCATCGTACATTTTAATCCGGATTGTGCCTTTGCCAACAACTTTACAAACAGCGTTGTTGCCCATTAAGACAACTCCACCTTCAGTTGATTCATATGTTGAAAACCAGTCCTTATTGGGACACATATGATATGAACAACCCGAATCTAAAATCCACTCATTGTTAGACCTAAAATTATTTTCCGTTGCACAGAAAATGGTTCCATCATTCTCATCAGCTGCTATACTAGCTTCAGCGGATTCAGTATTTCTCTCAACAAATTTCCCCTTTTGCTTTTCTTTATTTTTCAATTTAAAACAATCAGAGATAACATGACCCTTCTTTTTACAATAATTGCACACCACATTTTTATGTCTGGACTTGGATCTACTTCTATTTTCTGTGTTTCTCTTTTCAAATCTACCCCGAACAAACAAGCCATCAGCTTGACTCCCACTAGTTTCCCCAGTAATATCCCTATCTATCTGCTCTTTAGATTTTAATGCAGATTTAATTTCTCGATACGAAATTGTTTCCTTTCCATATATCATAGTATCACGGAAATGCTTAAAAGACTGGGGAAGGGAACACAAAAGTAATAGAGCCTGATCTTCATCATCAATTTTCGAATCTATATTCTCCAAATCCATAATAATGGAATCAAATTTATCAAGATGGGAGAGTATAGATGTACCTTCAGACATCCGAAGCATATACAAACTCTGCTTCAAATATAGTCGATTCTCGACTGTCTTCTTCATATACAAGGCTTTCAATTTATCCCACATAGCCTTGGCCGAAGTCTCCGTTGCTACCTCACGCAAAACCTCATCGGAGAGATTTAGGATAATACTGGATCTTGCCTTCTTATCCATCTCAGCAAAATTTGCATCTGTCACATCTTCTGGCTTTTTCTCAATTCCTTGAATTTCCAAGTCAACTCCGTCTTGAACAAGAATGGCCTCCATCTTGAGCTGCCACATTCCGAAGTTGACATTCCTGTCGAATTTCTCGACAACCGTCTTTGTTATCGTCATTGTTGCCACAAAATCTGTAACTTGAAATTTGTCTCAAAAAACTGGCCAAACAAATATGCAAGTCTCATGAGCGGGCCCCACAGGGTGAGCGGGCCCCACGAGATAAGCGGGCCCCACGGGGATGAACGAACCCCACAAGGTGAGCGGGCCCCATGGATAAACGGACCCCACAGGATGAGTGGGCCCCACAGGATGGACGGACCCCACCAGATGAACGGGCCCCACCAGATGAACCTGTCTTGCAAAATATAACAACCAACTCTGATACCAGTTTGTTAGGACCGGGCCAGGAAATAGACAAACTCAAGTTAGCACAAATTAGGCGGTATAACCGACCATATAATAGATAGGCGGTAGATACCAGCCATATAATAATTAGGCGGTAAAACCGACCATATAAAGACGGATAACAAAGCAAATAAAAGACACAAAAGATTTACGTGGTTCGGTCAAATTGACCTACGTCCACGGGCGAGGGAGGAGCAATATTTCTACTATAAAGAAGAAATACAAAAGCCGTAGGAAAGTGGTTCCTAGGCCAATAGGCACTTACAAAAGAGTTTAGAAAATATTCCTAAACTCAAAACAAGAGAGCCTAAAATATTTGACTAAATGGGCTAGATGACTCAAGAAGCTAATAGCCTATATAACTCTCTTGAGTGGTGCGAGTTGATCCTTCAATAGACTCCCTTATTTATAGGAAACCAGAGAAGGCTTTCCTTAAGCCTTTGTCGATGTGGGATGCAAAATTTTGCCACCAATTCAACCGTGGTGGGCGTTGAAAAGTCAACAATTTGCTTTCTTAGCTTAACACATCAAAGAGCAGATTTGTCCCTGACTTCACCAACAGGTTTTTCCTACTAATATCTTTTATTATGCATTCATAGCTAAAACTTATACAACTACATTCACCAACTGCAATCAGTCATACATTTATCACTTTTGCTTCCTAAATAATAGAGCCTTTATGGCCGAAACATCTATTTTTTCTATGGATTGGTCTCATATCACAAGCAATGCTCGACAAACATATTGCTTTCTTATCAGATGCAAGAACAGAGGACAGGTAATAATATTCGTCTGCAATGCAAAAGCTTTGTTATGGTCTATTCTTCAATTTGTGTTTAAACATGAGGTCCCTTTTTATGCAACATACAGCTTTTTCCTCTTGCATTTCAAATATTGCTCAGGCAACATGATGACAATACGATCACGTTCAGACATGGATTGCACAGATGGACCATCTCGGTTAGAAATGACTGCTTTGAAGAAGGGTGGCTGGACTATTATCACCAGAACATTACCAAAGAACATGATATGTTGTTGCTTCGACATGCTGGAGATCTAATTTTTGATATTATTCATTTATATGAGCTGAAAAAACAAGTTTATCTCCGATGGACAGTTTCCCTACCAAATCTTTTGCATCAGCAAAGCAGTATACGTTCACATATTATATTTACCTTAGTAACTTAAAATTCTATATGTACCACTTAGTATATCTTACACTATCATCCTTTCGTCTTACCAGATCCTACCTTTTTATCGCTGCATCAACAAATTGTTTGCTCATCACTGAGCCCAGCTTTCTCTCAAGATTTGTCCAATTCAATCTGCTTTTATCAACCGTTTGACTCAGCATATCCAAGTTCCTTAGTAATGATCTTTTCTGCCCAACATTTGAAAGCAAGTTTCATCCTGCAGAATAATTTACCCTTCTTTATAAACTTACTTACATTCTCTTATTTCTAGAAACTCCCTCGGTTTGTTGATCACTTTCTAAATAGTGAGAGAACTCCAACCATAGTTCTAAAAACTGGCCACAAGATCACTGAAGTTGGAATAAAAGGCAACCGGCTCAAACAAAATTGGAGAAACTTTGTACTGGACCATCATCTACATCATAATAACACCCTTGTCTTCGTTCCAGAATCAGAGACAAGTTTTGCTGTTGTAATCTTTGATAGTAATGGAGTTGAGAGGATTTTCCCTTGGAACAATATATTTTCGCTGTATTTTTATGGTGGACGAATATCCACTTACATATGTAATGCTCAATTAAATACATAATCAACTTATTGTTAGCGTACTTCTCCACAACAAAACTGCTCTGCCTTTGACTAGCATGCATATCCAAAAAATTATTCTGCCAAGGAATATATTCCACTGCTGCAAAAAGTTATCAGATTCCTGACAATGCAATGAACTATCTGAACCAAACATCACGCATGACCTAACACTGATCAGCCAAGCTTTTCTTTTCTACCTACAATATTCCTTTACTATGCATTAAATTTGCAATATCTATTTCTATGTTGCAATACAATTTCATGCATTGAAATAGATTCCCTTCTTTTAATTAATTTAAATTATGGTATTTACTAATTCACTATGACAAATATCACAAATCCTGCACTTCATATATACAGTTACGGCCCCTACTTATTGTTCCTTTCCATATGATTTGGCATTACCGACCACAGCCATCTTACTTTGCAGGTCTCTAAATTATTCGTTCACCTTATGCACTAATAAAAACTTGCTCGCTTTAAATCAAAGGTTCTGAAATAATAACAGACAAAATACCACTACCCTAACAAATGTTTCTTTAGTACATACATTACAGTGATGGCTTTCCAGCTTGACGCCTAACAATCTGCTTACTTGTTCTCTTTTCAACAGCTCAATCATCTTATTACTCACATTTTCATTACCTACCACGCCTCAAATCATTTACCATTTCTCTACTAGATATTCATGACCTGCTACCAATAAATTACATTTAATTTCTTCTTCAAATATCGAGCACGCTCACTCCTCTCTTCAATTTACATTCTCTTGCAGCATACCCCAAAAATGAACCCTTCTAGCATGCCTTTGTCTGCTATTCATCCGTCGTTGAAAGACTGGGGAGTTATTGTCCAGGCAATTGAAGCAACTCATATTAAATATAACTCAACTCTTTAGCAACATTATCGAACATTTGTCCTAGCTGACACAAAGGTGATATATATCCAAGCCTTCCTTTTACCTTCCTATCATCAAATTAAATTCTGATGCAATTTAATACTTGCTAATCACAGGGTACTACAATTCAAATGATTGTTCCTCATCACATTCTAAATCAGAGAACACAATTGCTTGTCCCGTTTAAAAAATACTACATCTCTGGAGCTTTTGTTTCTCCTCCAAACCCTCATACTACCATCACTGAATATCCATTCCATTTCGTTGCTACCGAAGATACTTTAATTCAAGAAATTCCAGAGACTGGTCAGCCTTCTCTTTCTCTTCATTTCCAGCTACATTCATTCTCTACATTTGCCGTAATTGCTGACACTGATCAGCTTATAAGTAAGTTAACGCTCATACCATGCAATATATTTTCCGGCTGCCAAGAAATTTCTAGCATAGTCAATATATTTTTTAAAACTTTCTTAGATGTCATGGGAATTGTGCTACATGCTTTACCTGTCAAAACTATCACCTCTGAGGGAACAACGTCCATTGCTCGAGACTATGTCATTGCTGATCAAGAGTAATAATCTTACCTGCTAATTCAATTTCTTATCCCATGCTTTATATATACAAATAAGCTGTTCACAAAAACATTTATTCTTCCTGTGTTACTAGCATGAGACCATTCATCTTAACTTTGAAGAATGACTTCGAAGAAAACAATGGTCCTGCAATTGCAGCTGCTAAGAACCATTTTCCAATCATCATTGCCATAAGAATGAAAGTCACAACACAAAACTGTAACCAAATACTTACTATCTATTATTTAAAAAATGGCAACACATTTATCAGCAGAAAAACTTTTCCGTTCTTCTTATGGTTGATTTTTTCTTCTTCTTTTCCGCTTAAATACCAGATCTTAGCCTTTCAACTCAAGATTCAACTACTATTTTGATAGCTCCAATTGAGCAACAAGCAACAGATCTGCATCACTGGTCAGAATTTTTTAGACGCTCTACATCATTCCAATTATTCCGTGCTAGCTTAACTTTTCCTTTCTTATTTTAGGTATCATTACAACGCATCTCGGCTAGCACAGATGGTCCATGATCACAGTTATGCTAATCCGCGCATCCTTCTTCCTCCCCCTCATCACAATCACATCCATGACATAGCCGCTCTACTTCACTTCGTAAAATTCTTATACTACCGTCCAATTTCGCATCTAAACTTCTTTATTATATTTACTCATTACTATGTCCCATTTCCTCCTTCTATTGCTTTTATTTTATAGAAGCCAAAGACTGCATGGATAAAAGGTGTCGTCGAGCTTGATTGTAAACCTCAAAAATTAACCTATATAGCTTGTCCCAACTGTTATCACCCAGACAGCTGTATAGATCAGCGGAAAATTATCTGCAAATACTGTCAAGCTAATATTGATCTCCAACCCAGGTACTTATACTTAAAAATAATGTGCACTGCTTATGTTAATCAATCTGAACCTCCAATCGCATGTGCATTAGTTTATTGATTCTAGGGCTTGTATTTCAATTTGGATAACGGATTCAACTGGCACTCTATATCTTACTGCTATGGCATCTAAAACCGAAAAGCTAGCTCAATTTTCTACCGCTGAGCTATACTATCTGCAATCAGAGGTCATTATCAATATTTTTTTATGCAACACTTGTTTTCCTCTCTTTTTTTCACCAACTTATGCTTCTTTCTTACTTTATTGGCACCAAAACATAAATATGGCTCAACACCTCCAAACAATTCTCCACGGAAAAATCATTGTATGCTACGTCAAGCCTTCAACTCCAAAGTTCAGAATGATGAGACGCTCAACTTATGAAATAATCACTTCCTACACTATGGATGAAGTTCATGACATTGACAACCTCAACGTCAATAATCTCAACATTAATAACTGAAGATCTGCTTATTCTGTTTTTTAAATCATGCATTTTCCAATCAACAATGTACACTCGTTACTTGTAATATTTTTCGCTTATATCTTAAATATACTCTTCATTGCAGTTTTAGATTTCCAATTTCTTATTACTTTACACGGCAACATTGGGCATACTAATCTTAGAAATCCACACCGCGCGTATGCGCGGTGTACACCTCCTAGTGGAATTACTAACTGCTAATATACATCGACTTCAATAAGAGACATAAATAAGAATCAGTAGAATGGAGGATGGAATGCGACAATTAGCATCTATAGTGAGCCAATTGATTTCTCTAAATTGTGAAGAATTGCTCTCACAGACCATTATTGACCTTAAGTAAGATGAAAGTGCAATTATCTGACAAGTGATATGGAACTGCAAGAGTCTCAAGAAGAAGGATAAAAAATGTAGTTGAAAAAGAAGTTGAAGTGGAAGAAATGAAATCCCAACCTCAAATCGTTCAAGTGAACGAATCCAGTGAACAATTACCAAATGTGGTGACACCCCCTCCATTCCTTAACCAACATTCTCCTAACTCTTATTTTATGATTTCTGTTAGTGACATTGATTTTCTTATATCAGAAGTTTCTGAATTTCATGATAGGAAGAAATTAGGAGTTGTAATGGCCAAGTATCTTGAACCGATAAGTGCTCGTGATGGAGAAGTGTATGCAAAATTAAGGTTACTATAACTATTTGGCCCTATCTACTAGTCATTGGAAGACCGTAATTCGTGTGGTTAAAAACCACTCTACTTACGAAGGTTATCAAGAATACATAAAGGATGAATCACTGAAACGAATTACAAGATTTTATCCTTCTTGAGTAAACATAGTGACATCTAGTCAAAAACATTAAAGAAAGGTGCTTATTGAGAGGCAATCTATTAATTTCATTTTATTTATTTTAGATTTTTCATATTTAGTATGTTTAATTTTCATTTTTGATGTTTCAATGGTTAGAAGATTTCCACCCGACAAGGCGTACCCATGTCTAATTGACTGGAGAGTTCATATTTCAATTTCAGAAATTCTGACAAACAACTAAGCAACAAGACGTGCCTACGTCTTGAGGGCATGTTGTAACTCGCAAATACCCAACTCCACCATCAGAAGATTACGAACTAATAAGATGTGCTCATTTCTTGTTCCAACGAGGGGAAGTAAAAAGAAATGACAAAAGATTTTTTTTTCTTTCTTTCCTTTCCTTTTTCCTTTTCTCTTTCCTTTCTTTCTTTTTATCCTCTCTTCTTTCTTCCTTCTTTCTTTCTTCCCTTTCCTTTTTCTTTGCTGCCAATCGCACGACTAAAACTTTAGAATTTCTAATTCCATTTACGTTGCTGTCGCTTGCTGCTCCTGCCATCATCACCATTCTGCATCGTTGCCTCTCTCTGCATTCGTTTGCGTCGTAGCCTCTGGAATTTGTCTGCCGAATTGGTGCACCACTAAATGAGACTTCTCACCTGTGTGGACAAGTTCATCAAATGGATGGTTGGTTAGCCAACGTCGAGGTTCGCATGTCTTTTGCCCCTCACCTATAGCTGTCCACAGCCCCTCAGCGTTCAAGGAAGTTTTATTGTTTCCTTACTTTTTTATTTTTTATTTCTTACATTGTTTTCAGTGTAAGATTTAAGTGTTGGGGAGGAGGGAGTATATATTGATAGTTTATTCGAAAAGTGTAAGTATAAGCATTTTTGTTGGAATTTTTTGTTCGACTATGTCAAATTTTATCCAATTTTTGCCACTTCTTGTACATTTTTGGGATTACTCCTGATCAACAATGGATAGATGTTTCAAATTTTTCTACTACTAAGGTTTTATATGAGAATGGGTCAAGTATGACATGGTAAGGTCTAAAGCTATCTCTTTGGTGAATATCAAAAATTTTGTAACTTTTACAATTTTTTATTAGTTTTTTTAAGCATTGTGAATATTTTTCTAGCATTTTTCAGGTAAATTGTTTTAACTATTAATTTTAGTTCTCCATGTTTGGAAAATAAAGCGGATTTGTGATTTTTAATTTTATTTTTGGTGCTATTTGAATTATGTTTGGGTATACTCTGCTAGTTATCGCTACCGAATAACCGGGGCTCTTTATCAAAAGTGTCGATTTTCGCATCAAAAAGTGACAATAGTTATAAATATGTGGTCATTAAGCAATGAAAGTTGAGTAACCGACCTCTTTCATTTGACAGATATCGGAGTTCGCGTCAAAAGATTTGAATGGCTAAGGATTAAGTTTTGTCCCTAGAGAAAAAAATGAAAAAAAATGTTGTGAAAAAGTAGAAAATGTGCGAGTATATAGTTGATTATGTTAGCCTGCCGATCCATGAGTTTGACGTTGAGATTTTGGTTAATAATTGAATACTGGTTGAATATTCTATCTTCTTAGATTAATTAGCCAGAAATTGGAGGAGTCTTTGGTTTTAGAAACTAACCAAAGGGATATTTCATGGAATTTAGCCATTAATGTTTGATGTGTATTTTAATGGTATTTTGGTAATAGATAATTGGGGTGATAACCATTGGTTGGATTCAGTTGCTGATCTGTTGTTCTCATGCTTGAGGACAAGCATGATCTAGGTATAGGGGAAATTGATAAATTACAATTTGTTGCTAAATTTATAATTTTTTTCCTTTGATTTTAACCAAATATTGTTTTAATTATCGGATTCTACTTATATTTGATATTTGGTATTAATTATAGGGAGGCTGACCAAAAAAGTGATAAAAGGGATGATTTTCCAATAATTGCCATTGAGTCTAGATGATTCAAGATTTGCTCGCGGAGGCTTCCTAATTCGAGTCAAATACCGAAAAGTCTTTGGTGGAAGATTTGAAAATTATTTTTAGTTATAGAAATCAATTAGGAAACATGGGATATTATATTTTGTAGTTTCTTTCTTTTATTTAAAAAGTACATCTATATCTCTATGTATTGCAGAAGGGGTTTTTAGCAGAAACCCTCTCAACGACTTCCAAATTTCTCATTCTTTTTTCTAGATTTTTATATTTATTTTAATACATAAAAAGTAGTGGGTTATAACCAACCCTATCACCAATCAAATTTAAAAATTAAAATATTTCGCCTATCTACTTCATAAACCGTTTATAGTTTGTTATTTACACTTTAAATCCATTTTACTCCTTAATTAAAGACAAATGCTCATTCGTATGTTATTTTAATACAATGTTACATTTTTATAATTAAAAAATATTTGTCACCACATTAACCCTATAACCACCCCTACAAATCAACTTTGCAAATTACAATCACGTTTCAAAAAAATCACAAATAAGCAACTAAATGTAAAATTGAGGGGGTAAAGTGCAGCTAAATGTAAAATTAAGAGGTATACTATATTTAACCCTAAAAAAAATCCCAAGAACGGAACAAGTAGTGGGTTATAGATTTTTGTATTTATTTTAAAACATAAAAAGTAGTGGGTTATAACCAACCCTATCACCAGTCAAATTTAAAATTTAAAATTTTCCCATGATCTACTTCATAAACCGTTTATAGTTTGTTATTTGTACTTTAAATCTTTTTTACTTCTTAATTAAAGACAAATGCTCATTCACATGCTATTTTAATACAATTTTAATTCGGAAGCATACAACATGATCAAGAAACAGCAGAACCAATTAGAACTAGATTTTGACCCAAAAAAAAAGGCCTAGATGCCACTGGCACGTTACCATAATTTGCGATGCTAATTAGGACTATTTAGGGCTTTTTTTTTTTTTGCAAGGAGTTAGGACACTGTAAAACTTATTTAGGCAAACTTTGCCTCATCGGTGATTTGAGTATCAAGTTATTGAGTATACTACAAATTCTATAATATCAGTCTGCTACAAAAAATAATAATATTTTACTAGGATGTGGTATTTGCGTACGAAATTTCAGAGGTAAACCAAATGTTTTTACTTATATTCTATATATTTGAATAGTTTTTTAGCGAATATAACCATACTATGCAGGACTATCACTTTGTACAATTGGAGCTAACAAATTGTATATCAATCACAATTTAGATATTGCTCGATACCTGTATAGTTGGTGAGTTCCATCAGTAACACTACATCAAACTTTTAATGTTGTTTCATACTCTTATCAACATGTATTTCAAAAAATTGTAGGTTTCAAAATGATACATGTGCTCGAAAGTTAATTACGTGGTTGAGATCAAGCAATTTTACAACATCACAAGCATTGTTGATAGCAAATTCAAAGAAAATATGGATATCCGAATATACAATCATGCATACGGTAAACTTACTTTATTTAATTTAATTACTGCACAAATTTTTTAAATTTATAATCATAACCTATACCTTCTTTCATTCTTACTAGATGAAATATTTTCGAATACTTGCTTACATTCAGAGCATTAACATATAAAACATGTTCTATGAGCTATGCAAAAATTGTGGACAACTATGTGAAGGTCATTTTTCAAAAATAGTGTGTATGCATTGTAATGACGTGGTCGACACTGTTGTTAGGTAATTAATTTCATGTACCTTTAATTTCAACAAATTTTTCTATATTCTATATAACATTTTATTTGTCAAACAAGTACAATATTAATATACAAATCAAAGATTCCAGTGGTAACATGCATCTTAATCTATAGGACAGACATGCACGGTTCGTATTTGGTTGTGATGTTTCTTATCTCTGAGAATTATAAAGGAAGGTAGAATTTCTTGATATATGTTTATTTTTTATAATGCTATTTATAAACTATGTAAACAAAATACACTAATTTTAAATTTCGCACGTACTTAATTCTCAGGACAATGGTGATAGGTTGTTCAACCAACGAATCAATTCATGCAAAGATCGTGCATTTTCATTTGTAGTACGCATTCCATAAAATTCAACAGAATTAATTAAATTACCAATTTGGGCTTTCATACTAAAAGTTGATTGGTGTGAAGAGTGTTTGCACCTTCATGCAAGATTATCAAATCGAATGCATAATATTTGTAAGTATTTCATTTTAACAACATTTAATTACATTTATTTTTATTCATATAAATTTCTATTATTTTTTCAGGATATATCTTCCGAAAAAAGGTAATTTTTGAATAATATACACATTCTATCATATTTCAAACTATTGTTAGACAGATATTATATTTTAATTATGTTGGTACTATTTTTTAACTTTTTTTAATTCACCCTTTTATTTCATTTTTTCAATAATGCCAACACCGTGCATAGCACGGGTATTCACACTAGTTTTATTAGTAGTAGATATCAAGTAGGAAACTAGAGGAGGAAAAAGCCGGCATCCGGATTGATTAATATTTTCGAAGAAAGAAATAATTGGGAGAAGGGAGTCGTGACTCTTTTGCAGAAAAAGATAGGAGCTGCGTGATTCTCTTCTTTCTTTTGTTTTCTTCATTGTTAGATTATGCAAATCCATTCGATGAATTTTGTGACTCTTTCCCAATGATTTGCAACTAAATTTCTATTTTTTAGTCGAGAAATAACTAAGAATTTGGTTCATCTATAACTGTGAGATCTAATAGTTTTATAAATTTCTTTTATTCGTTAGTATTCGTATGTTTTCTGGTTTAATTTCTTATGGGTGTTTTGTTGTTTGAATATCAAGGTTTCGATATTTAATTCAACTTAACAAACTAATACCAGTTAAGATAGTTAAATCTGTAATTGTTTAATTGCCTTAAATTAGTAGCGACTAATGTGATTGGTTTTATATTAAGGAGACATATGATCTAATTTAAATAAACCCTAATAGTGTATTTATTGATTAGAACAGGACTTTTCTAGTTTTTAATGCAATCAAGAAATTAAATTTTATGGGTTTACCTAAAGTTATTTTTTGGTTGAAGAAATAGTTAACGGGCGTATTGTAACTATCAAGATGGTAAGAAAAAAACTGGTTGTCATTGCTTGTTTGGCAACTATAACATGTTTATTAACGAGTAGATGAAGTAATTATTACATTGATAAGCAGTTGTGTGAACCACTTCCGGAGTTATATCCTTGGTTAGAGCTTGTTAATTCTTGAGTTAAATTTAATTTATTTTTGTTAAAATTTTTTATTTTCATTAAGTGTTTTGTTTTAATTTTAATTCTCTAAAACCCCCTAATTGGCTTTGCTTGGAAAGAAACCAATTTTTTCCAGTTCTTGTGGAAACGATTCTACTTAACACTATATGCAAATTTTTATTTTTCTTGAATATATTTTTTATTATTATACAAGTTTGACACCTGTCACATGCTACTATAAACAAAGTACAAAATTTTCCCAAAATCTTTTAATACTAGTAAACCGTGTATATATTCTTGAAAACCAACAAGTTTCCAGGTATTATTAGTGGATCTGCTTCAAATCAGCAACAAATTAAACAACTATGTGAAATACAATTTTTTCATGATGATAACACATGCAACATATTCAGCCCACTTTTTGACAAGAGTGTTTTCTGTTACTTGTGCGGATGGACCTATTTGCCAGAGATGTGTCAAAATTGCTCACACATATTCATCAAGTCTTGGAAGTTAAATTTGAATTAATTAACTTTTAGTACATTGACTGTGTAAAATTTATTTACGTGCAGGAACATACATGTAGACCTGTGATAGAAACAACAAGATAGAAATATTTAGTAGAAACTAGAAAGTCAAGTTTAAAATTTCCGTTTGGATTATCTGTTTTTGGTGTTGTTTTTCAAAAACTGTAGCATTTCGTTTTTGAAATACAAGTCCATTTGGATTAGTTATTTTTGGAGTTGTTTTTCAAAAACTATATGAAAAACTTTTATTGTAGATGTTTTTTGGATTATTTTTAGAAGTATTTTTAAAGCATATTTTTGGGTATTTTAATAATTTATAATTTTTATATACATTTATAAATATTTATAAATAAATGTATTTATACATTCGCTAAAAAATATATAAATGCATTATATTATATATAATACATAATATAAATATAATTATAAATGTATAAGTGTATATTATTATAAATGTATAAATTATAAATGAATATTATATAAATGTATAAATTATAAATTATAAATTTTAATTTTTATATTTTTATATAAATATACATTGATGCATTTATAATACATTAATAAAAATTTATAAAAATTTATAAATAAATATATTTATATATTTATATAAAAATATATAAATGTATTATAAATTTATTATATTATATATAATACATAATATAAATATATTTATAAATGTATAAGTGTATATTTTTGTAAATGTATAAATTCTAAATGAATATCATATAAATGTATAAATTATAATTTATAATTTTTATATTTTTATAATTTATATAAATATACATTTATGCATTTATAATACATTTATAAATAAATATATTTATGTATTTATATAAAAATATATAAATGTATTATATTATATATAATACATAATATAAATATATTTATAAATGTATAAGTGTATATTATTATAAATGTATAAATTACAAATGAATATTATATAAATGTATAAATTATAATTTTGTTAATATATGTTAATATTATGTATAAATGTATTAATATAATTAATATAAATGTAAAAATGTATTAATATTATGTATAGATGTAAAATTAACATTGCGTATATTAATATAAATGTATAAATGTATTATAAATGTATTATATTATATATAATACATAGTATAAATGTATATTATAAATATACATTAATATATATATTATGTATAAATGTACATTTATATAAATGTATAATATATATAATATATTATATTATATATAATTTATATAATATATAATATTCATATAAATATATAAAAATATTTTTTAAATAAAATAAAATATTTATAATATTTATAAATAAATATGTAAATATTTAATATATATAATATACATTAATATTAATTATAAATATTATAATATTATAAATATGGTGTTTATATAATATTTGAATTTGTAATATTTATTGTATATTTCATTATATAAATATTCATATAATATATAATATATAAATATATAAATATATAATTTTCAATTTGTATAATATACATAATATTGTATATATATAATATAATATACATAATATAATATATTATACATTATTACATATTATGTATATTAAATATTATACATAACATTATTATACATTATTATACACAATAATGTACATAATAATATTATTCATTACTAATGTATATATTATAATATAATGTACATAATATATTATGTATAAATATTTACACATTTATGTATACAATATTACATATTATGTTTATTATATTATATTATGTATAATATTAATGTATATAAATATTTATATAATATATATAATTTTCAATTTGTATATTTCAATTTATATTAATATAATATATATAATATACATAATTGAAATATACAAATTGAAATATGCATATGTAGTTGTTTTTTATATCATGTTTGGATATGGTGTTTTTGGAGTTGTTTTGGAAATACACATTAATTGTAGCATTTGGAATGTGAAAAACAGTTTGGATTAGCTGTTTTTGGGTTTGTTTTTCAAAAACACCACTGTAGCATTTTGAATCTGAAAAACAAGTCCGTTTGGATTAGTTGTTTTTGGGGTTGTTTTTCAAAAACTATATGAAAAACTTTTACTGTAGATTTTTTTGGATTATTTTTAAAGGTATTTTTGAAACATATTTTTGAGTATTTTTAGAATATTATAATTTTTTTATTTTTATATAAATATACATTTATGCATTTATAATATATTTATATTTACAAATGTATAGATGTATATTATTATAAATGAATAAATTATAAATGAATATTATATAAATGTATAAATTATAAATTTTATATTTTTATACAAATATGCATTTATGCATTTATAATACATTTATAGATATTTATAAATAAATATATTTATATATTCATATAAAAATATATAAATGTATTATATTATATATAATACATAATATAAATATATTTATAAATTTATAAGTGTATATTATTATAAATGTATAAATTATAAATGAATATTATAAATATATTATAAATTATAAGTGTATATTATTATAAATGTATAAATTAATATATTATAAATATATTTTAATATTATGTAGAAATGTATTTATATAATTAATATAAATGTATATATGTATTGATATTATGTATAAATGTAAAATTAATATTATGTATATTAATATAAATGTATAAATGTATTATATTATATATAATACATAATATAAATGTATATTTAAATGTATAAGTGTATATTATTAAAAATGTATAAATTATAAATGAATATTATATAAATGTATAAATTAATAAATTATAAATATATATTAATATTATGTAGAAATGTATTAATATAATTAATATAAATATATACATGTATTAATATTATGTATAAATGTAAAATTAATATTATGTATATTAATATAAATGTATAAATGTATTATATTATATATTATACATAATATAAATGTATATTATAAATATACATAAATATTTATATATTATGTATAAATGTACATTTATATAAATGTATAATATATTATATATAATTTATATAACATATAATATTTATGTAAATATATTATAAATATATAAAAATATATTATAAATAAAATAAAATATTTATAATATGTATGTATAAATATATAATATTAGAAATGTACAATATATATAATATACATTATTATTAATATAATTTATGCATAATATACATAATTGAAATATTCATATTAATATATATTAATATATATTATAAAACAAAATTGAATAAATATATTTATAAATTTATATATAAATAAATGTATTTATATAAATATATAATATTTATTTCAATTGATATAATATATATAATATTATACATAATTGAAATAAATATATTTATATTAATATAATATATATATATAATATACATATTAAAATACATAATTGAAATATACATATTAAAATATATTAAAATATAATTGAAATATACATATTAAAATACATAATTAAAATATACAAATTGAAATATACTTATTAAAATATACAAATTAAATATACATATTTGAAATATATTTGGAGTTGTTTTTGATATATTGTTTGGATATAGTGTTTTTGAAGTTGTTTTTGAAATACACATTACTGTAGCATTTGGAATGTGAAAAACAGTTTTTCAAAAACAGGTGCAAAAACACTCATTTTTTTCTTCTTTTTTTTTTTGTTTTACTTTGTCTTTCTTTTCTTCTTCTTCTTTTTTTTTTAGATTTTTCTAAAAATGATGATTTTTATCAAGAAAATAAAAATAAAAAAATAAAAATAAAATTTAATGAAAAATAAATATACAAAATGGTAAAATTTTGGTGTTTACGGTGTGTTTTTTGGGAGTTTGCCTGAAATTCTACTATAGCCTACTGTAGACTTTTTATAAAACCTTTTAGGTATTTGAGTGTTTGGAAAATTTTTTGGCGTGCGTATTTTTAAAATTTTTGGGGTTTCCATAGAAAAAGTTGTTAAAAATTTGTCTATTAAAACACCCATAAAAATAAGATGCCAAACAAAGCCTGCAATTTAACAGATACAACAAAATCTGAAAAATTATGAATAAATATGAAAAATACAAAGAAATTTCAAGATTGTTTTCTAATAAGATAATTCTCTGCAACTCCATTCTGTACATGTTGCAATTGCCAAATCTATTAGTTAATTACTTTAATCTCCAATAATAATTATGAAATCTATTGAAATAGACCTAAGATTTTTAAAAAAAATAAAGATTGATATCCATATCTAAAATAAATTCAGATATACCAACAAAATAACAAAAAGAAACTGAACAAAAATTTCACTAGTGATGACAGAAAATTTTCACTAGAAATCCAAAAGAGAAATAGAAATTTCTCAATAGGAAATCTAAGAGAAACAGAGATCTCTCACTAAAAAAATTTGAGAAGAGACTTTATTAGAAAACCAGAGTAAAAATTGTATCCATGGATTTGGAAGGCCTTTTGAGAAGAAGTAGAGAGAAGTTGGAGAAGAGCAAAGGAAGTGAGAGTACAAGTACCCTAATAAAATCAAATGGGTTTGGAAAACTTTTAACTTGGCAAGCCTTATTTCTAGAACCGCTCCATTGGGCAAATGCATTCTTTGATTTTTCTAAATATTTATTTCTTAACAAATGCATTTAGTAAATGCGTGTTGTAAAGATTGTATTAATTGAATGCATTTTCACTTTTAGGAAAATCTTTTAGGAAAACGCCATCATTTCGGAATTTCCTCCTCATTCATGTGGTGTTTACTCAGGACAATTATCCCTCACCCCTGCCTTCCCCCTCCCCTCCTCCCTCCCTCCCTCAAAAAAACCCCCCCAAACTTCCCATTCCTCCTCCGTCCCCGCTTCTGAAGCTTGATAATAGAATTTTATTTAGGCTTCCAAGATTTAAAAAGCTCTCAATTTTGCACTATATTTGCACCTAAATTTTGTAAACGTACTCCAGGAGAAGTGAGCTATAGTAACTCCATTTTTTAATACAAGTTGTCCCGAAAGGCCGAAACACATGAAGGTTCTTATGGGAATATATTTATAATGGAGAACAAATATATATCTAAAGATACATAGGACACGGAAAGCAAAATATAGGTATGATTTTTTTCCTTTTTAGTTTTTTGAGCACGTAGGTTATGTTCAACAATCAATATTGAAACAGGCTTTCATCTACTACTTTTTGCATGTTCTTTTCTTCTCCAGCTCCCTTTTTTGCTGAAGAACAAGGAAAAATTAGAACCAACCATAATTTTCGCATTATGTTTTGCTGAAGAATAGACACAAATTCAAAATCAAACATGATCCCGCTTCATTCAGCAATTGATTTAAATTTGGGGATTGATAACCCATTTTTTATTTATCATTTTTGCCTCTGGCATGAAGAGCCAGGACTACATTTCATCTGCCAATAGATAACGACAGGAACTGATTAGATAGCAGCATAGGACTGCACCCTGAATTTCTCACTGTAATGTGGGTGATGATGAACGTAGGGCCAAAGCATGATCCCTCCAAAGTTGGAATAGGTCTCCACAAAGGGAAGAACCACACTAACTAGCACCTCATATGGGATGTAACCGCCGTCAGGTGCGACCTCTGGGGATACAGGAATTCCCAGGAATAGTGCATTAACGCCTGGATACGAAGCCCAAGCGTCCCAACTCTGGAAGAGGGCAGTGAGATTGCCTGGGGTATACTGACAAGCTGTATTGTCGAAAAATTCCACCCACACGTAATCAAAAAGGCCAGTTCTGATAGAAGCGTCAAGCCAAGGGTCAGGCAGAAGACATTCGGGTCCAGCAGATAAGTACACCTGCTTATTTTCTGGTGTGTTGTATCCCGACAGTGCCCGAGCAAGATCATCCAAGAAATTATCTGGATTTCCAGAGTGGATATGATAGTCTACACCATTTAAAACGGCTTCGCCTAATGGACGAGAGCTTGAACTGCCACCTAAGAAATTGTCCCAGATATAGGATGCCACTTCGTAAGCTTCAGCGGTGGAAGAAATGTTCGGAGCTCCAGCAAGAGAAATTAACACTTGGATGCCTAGGCTCTGGCAAAGTTCTATCTCCGAACTTAGTAAGGGGCAAGTGGTCGAATTACAATGCACTAAACTCAATACAGGTGTTCGGCCACCACCAATATTCCTCAGAAAGGCAATATTCACGTACTGAACAGGACCTTTCACGTATTGAGCAGTACCGTTAGTGCATAACTCCTTCAGGCTTCCTTCGGTGCGGTTTTGGCCCCAATAGGTGGAAATTGGAACAGCTCCGGAGGACCCGATCAGAGATGCCATCAACAGGAATGTTATTGCTAAGAACAGCGGTTGCAAGGAGAGAGCCATTTTTTTTTTGTCTTTTCAGTGATTTCTTGTGGTTTTGCTTTGATGAGTCTAGTTGCACAGTGATGGACCATTTTATAGATGAGTTTATGTCAAGTGGATGTTCAGCATCCAGAAAATCCAAACATCAGTACATGAAAACGTGAATGGTACTATTTCTGTGAAAAACACCGTGAATGGCATCACTGTCGTCGTGTTTAATTTTGCTGGGGAATACTACAATTACTGTACATGTTGTTTCACTGGAACAAAAATACAAAAGTCGAATACAAAAATTACCAGCAGTTATAACAATAATTATAACAATTATAAAATTAAATATAATAAAATAGTTAAAATAATCATGTAATAATATACAAATGTGGAGAGGTGAGGTGTTGCCATAAATCAATTAATACTACTTCCATATACGATCAAGAATCTATTAGGATCTCAAGGTGCATTTATAATTAAGTACACGGATTAGGTCTACCTTACATATAAGTTCTTGGACTACTACCCATTTTCAATTAATTTTGAGATGGAAAAGCATTATCCATTTTAGGGTTAAGATTCTCTTCATTGAATTTCTCCCCATTTACTTATATCAAAATTAGTATAGTCTTATAAAACCATCCGAATGTCAATCCTTTTCTTTTGATTCTTAGATCAACATATTCAAAAGATAATATTCAATTTGTTTTAAGAATAGTTTGACATTCAATTTATATGAAATATTTGAACGGTGAAAACGGAGTCAAAATTGTAATTTTTAAAATTGTAATAAAGTTTGTAATGATTAATAAGAGGGAAAAACTTAATCAATTTCATATGAAATCTTATGTGTAACTTACACAAATGATGAACATATTGTGAACGGTGTTGACTTGCAAAAGAATTTAAATTAATTTTATTAGGATATAATGAAGAGCAAGTTCTATTCAATACAATAGAGAGCAGTGTGGTCCTACTTTGAAAGGCCTGATAACGGTTAACAACGTTGGGTTGAATATGTAATTGGGTAAGAAAGTAACCGTCATGCATAACTTGTAAGTCGAAAAATTGACGTCTAGGTCTAATTAATACACCTTTGCAGAAGTCAAAATTTTCTCCACATCATTAAAAAGAATGAGGGTAAATTATACATAACCTCCCAAAATATGTGCATATTAATATATATGATCCTCCCAAAGCGTTAGAACATTCACATCGCCACTGTGGTTTTATAAAAAGTGAAAAATAGATGGAAAGTATCATCGGTTATAGCGATTGAATAATCAATCGTAGCACTTAATTGACCTGCGATGGGTATGAATAGTCACTTGTCCCCTGTAGTTTTTGCATTTATCCATATAATTCGCTTATCATTTTTTGCTTGATGGTTAGGCTGTGGTTTGATTTAGTACTCAAGTAAGAACAATACTCACATTTCAACTAACGATATTACAGAGGCTATTTTTCGTCAAGTTTCTAGTTTGCATGAAAAAATAGTGGGTTGACGTAGATATTTTAAATTGTTAGCTGGCCATGCGAGAAGGTATGAAACTAAAAGGGGTTATGTATAATTTACCCTTGAAAAAATTTAAGAGCACTTAATAGGAGAGAAACTTTGCAACTCCAAATTTATATATCTATTAATTATATGGGTTTTCTTGCATGCTCATCTACAAGTTAAATCAGTTCAATGGCCAGTTCGTTACATCATATACCGTTATGTGCACCCACATAATCAATCATTGCTAACATATTTTACCCCATAGCTTTATATCCACTGGGACAACTGAACTGTCTTGCATATCATGATATCAATGATTTAACTCCATACAATTGATCAATTTTTTTCAGTACACATAGTAAATGAGGTTCTGAACCCAAACTCATTATAAGGGTACGAGCATTCTTCGTATAACTAGAAAAAAGCACATCAAGTCCTTGGGGATGTTGCTTGGAGGATTAACGTGCTGCATCATTATCAGAAATCGATTGTTTAACTTATTTAGCTTTCCTTTTCTTATTTTCTCCCCTTCGAAAGGGCGGCCCAGCCGGCCCAGTCGCATTAGGATTAGACTGGTTTGCAATGGAAAACAAAAAGGAAAAAAGTTGATCCATTTGAAAAAGTCCTTCTGTATGTAGCTCGAATCCCAACCTAAATTTTGGGTTATTCTCTCTCTGTCCCATTTTGATAGTTCTGATTTTTTTTTTCACACAGTTTACGAAAAAGTAGTTAATTTTGTTGGAACAATCAATTTAGGTAGCTATTTTCCTAAAATACTCTCACATTAATTAGAGTACAACTTTATGGAAACTTGAATTGATGGTAAAAGAAGAATCAACTTTCATTAAATGGGATAGGTTTATAGTAACAACAACTTACATTAAATAAGAGCATTTTAGAAAAATTAAAATACAACTACATTCTTCAATTGGAAAGTAGACTACAATTTGGGACAGACGAAAAAGAAAAACAGGACTATCAAAGTGGGACGGAGTGAATATTTTTGTTTGCAAGTAGCAAGATCTACAGATTTTGTATTTTAGACCTCAAATGAAACAGATTTTATATTTTAAAAACTAAATTGGGACCATAGTGTCTCATTTTAAAATTTAGGAATCAAGGGGAAAGCATTCAAGTACTTTGTTCATCAGATGTACATTTTCATTGAAGACCTCATTGATGTATGTTTCAATTAACAAGTAGTCTCTGGTACTTCCATCAGTGTCAAGCTAATCCGCCCCTAACGATGCTTGAGAATACGTCTTTGTGGGTAACTGCACAGCAAATCTAAATATTTGCGCACGAAAGCCTGAAATTTTTAGCACTTATTGTATAACTAGATTAAACCCTGTGCATTTGCACAATCCATTATCGTTGATTGGAAGCGATATCAAAAATATGAAATGTGTCATTCTTATATATATTCTTTCCACATATATAACTTTTGCATCTTTACCTTATAGTGTTTGATACCAATCATCACTCAATCAAAAGGTGAATAGTCATGTAAGATTCAGTGAAACTAAAAGTAAACAGCTTAATGAGGAAATAAAAATAAAAACTTAAATCAGGAAGTTGCTTCAGTGTTTTGCTCTAATCTAGTAATGACAATTGGCAACCTATTGTAGTAACATGAAATTTATGACATAAAATCATTTGGACTTATTTGCTAAGAATTTCGTGACCAATCCCCTTGATGTAGAATATAGGAATAAACAATATTTGTTTGCACCTATTTTACTTCTTCATGCTAGCTTTGTGATAACTGAAAGGCAAAAATAATTTAGCTAAATCCAAAACAAAAGGCCAAAATAAATAGCGTCACCATGAAAATTTTGAAAATGTTTTCTAAAAATAGGTATATATTATATATGTAAGCAAAATGATTTTCAACCATATTAAAGTATAATTTTTTATGTAAAAAAAGCTTTGTATAATTTCTCTATACCACATAATTACTACAAACTCCTAACTTTAAAACACCTCCAATGGAATGAAAAATTCCCTTTAATCCCAAATATAATTATTTAAAACTATAATACTTGAATAAGACTAGTTTTGGATTTGGGGTTTGTGCACCATGCATCCAACCATGTTGTAGACAATGAACTTGTTTTTGCTATTTTTTTTGGGTTGAGGAAGAGGGATAAGTTGGGTAGTATAGGAAAAGGAAATATAAGTCAAAGGTCCCGAATTCGAAACTTCCCACCTACCGTAAAAAATTAAAGAAAAAAAATTTGCCTTCTCAAACTCTAGAAATTCTCTGAGCATGAAAAGTCTAAAATTGCATATGAACTACTTCTTTAGTACTCCTTCAAAGATTATGTATTTTGGCCTGAAAACAAAAAAAAAAGGAGAAAAAAAAGCACTTATGAAAAAATCATAATTAATCTTGAAATTGGCCTGAAAATAAAAAAAAAGGAAAAAACACTTATGAAAAAATCATAATTAATCTTGAAAAAGTGCTCATGGGAAACCCCTAATAATTTGATAAAACACACAACACCAAAGAATTAATAAAGTCATATGTGGTATGCGGGAGGGAGTGTAAGCAAGAGGTCTCGGGTTCGAGTCCTCCCGCTTACACTAAAAAAGGAAAAAAAAAAAACCATACTTGATAAAAAAAATACAATTGCTAAGAATTCAGAGTAAAAGTTGTGTAGAGAATTATAAATGAAGCTTTTTTTTTCAGGTAAGTGGGAGGTCTCGAACCCGAGATCTTTCGCTTATACTCCCTCTCTCATACCATCGATTCCTCAAAATTTAATTTGAAAAAATTCTAATAGGGTCCATTAAAAATGAACCGTCAAGAGTGAGATAGACATTTGTTAGAAAAAGCATATCGAGAATTCAACATGACAACACATGTGATAAGAATAATAATAAATTTTAATTTAAAGATATTTGTGGAAACATCATCCAAAGGGAAAAAAAGAATAAAGACAAAGAAAATTGAGAGAAAAAAAATAGCTAGTCAAAGAGCGCGTAGACATTGAGAAAGAAAGTGTGGAAAACTCACTGTGTCAAATAGCTATATGAGAAAAAGGTAAAAAACAACGGATAAGTATTAGAATACAACTCTATTTTATATATATATATATATATATATATACACTAAAGGCAAGTGCCTGCGCATCGCGCGGGTGTTTAATGCCTGTGGGGAAGGAGGTTTTTTTGTTGAACAAACAATAGTATATTGTGAAAAGAAATAAAACTTAGTATAAAAAGATAAACGATATAATCAATCAATTTACACAACGTTACAATAAAACTGTGTCAAATTAAAGGTCGTTGATAATGCAGAAAGGCAAAGCAACACAAAAAGCTAACCTTATTCCAGAATCTCCACCGAGAGCTCTTTCTTGCTGTTGCTCCAAACCTATAAGATTATAACCAACTCAGACCAATTGGGGTTAGGCAATGCGAAAAATGCTATCTTGCAGTTAGGCAACACGATAAGAGTCGCTAATTATAGGTACTAAGAACACACCGACAAAATTAAGGGAGGAACTGAAAAATTAGGGAGGTGAAATCTAACCCCACGCTGAACCACCAGGAGTAGCTGGGACTGAAGAGCATTCTGAGCTGATTAGTATGAAGCCAGGTAGAATTATCCCAATCTTAGAATATGAACAGGGAGAAACTGATAATCAACCGTTTAGACATTAAGATACCAACGATTCGGAAATTGAATTGGGTGTAATTAATGATGAAATAATAGGTAATTTCAGAGTTGAGTTCGGATGAAAAAGAAAACGATGAGGCAATTCGTTGAAGACAAAGGCAAAAAGGGAAACCTTAACTCTTGAAACTGAAAGGGGATAAAATGACTAACGTTTGTGGCTCATAAATGCAGATTATAAATGATAGAGAAATGGGTTCCTACCATTGATAGAGAAATTGTTCGCTCATTTCCTAAACCCGATTGTCATTCAAATGTTTCAGACAAAGCAACGTCTCAAACGGTTATTTGCGGCTGAAAAAGGGAATTATTGGTAGCTAAAGAATATTCCGGTAATTACACCAACACACAAGCATATATGAGTTGTACAAAATGCAAAAACGGTTGCACACTAATTACACATTCCATCAATACCCAAATGCCTCATCAATGACAACTTTAAATGTATTAAAATGGGGTCATTTCAGTAAACATACCCAAATACATGCTTCCTTAACTTGTACCTAAAGTTTTAAAACTAATACACAACATTTCACCTTCCCAGAAAGCCCCCATCTATGCGGTTGAAATTCAACCTATTTTTTTACCAAAACTCAATTTTATATAGTATAAGGATATATATACACACACACATTAGAGTAGGAGTAGGAGTAGAGTAGATCATTAACGAGTGACAAAAAGAAAAGCTCAAATAATTGGGCATTCTCTCTTATATATAAGAAAATTTTGATTCAAAAAAATAAACATCACATCATGATGAATTTTGAAAAAAAGCTGGATGGCCCAAGACAATTGAGACACAAATTCTTCCGGGACCATGCCGGTTAGGTAGACAAAGATAGGTTTAAGTAAAGTAAAAATGTGGAAACCGTAAACTACACTATTCCAATCCCTACCAACACCTAATTTGTGTCTCCCCGAGCCAGTAATGTGTGTTTGGATGTAAATTATTACACATTATTTACACCTTATTTACACACACTGATTTGCTTACATCATCAATACATTTTTCAATCACCTTTTTTATCTCACATACATCATATCAAAAAAGTGCTACAGTACTTTTTTCACAAAATTATTTCAAATAATTTACAATCCAAACACACTTGAAAACCGAACCAGATCCGGTTCTATACTGGGGTTGACTTTATCAAAAAATTGGTCAAAATCGGTCAAACCCGTTAAAATTGATGAACCAGTGGTTTCCAATTTTCAACTTTTTCCTCCTTTTTTTTTAAGTTTTGCAAAATACAATTACCAAGGTTCAAATTCAAGACCTTTGTGATAGAAGACCAATGTATTAACGATTATACCATTCCATTTTATTAGCCTTTTTTTGATAACTTATTTATATAAAACAAACATCCATCTTTCTTTTCTCCATTTTTCTTACAAAATCTCATCATCTCATGATTCTTTTTTTTTATTCTTCAACTCTATCTCTCTTTCCTCCTCTTTTCTTTTGTTACTCCTTTTTTTAATCAAACCTCTTTAGTTTTAATTTATTGATGTTTTCTTCCATTTATAATTTTGTTTTTGTCCATTAAATTGAAAAAAATTAAAAAAGATTATTTTTCTTTAACTGTAACAACTAATTATTAAATGCTACAACCAATCACTTTTATCTCATTTTTTGTTTCTTATGAAGTTTGTATTTCTATTTTCGATTCTCTTGACTTCCTTCAAACTCCAAATTTCCTTTTTTTTTAGTTGAAATGTCTAAATTCCAAAAAAACATAAATTAAAATTTAAGCTCAAAATGTCTAAATTCTCATAGACATGAATTTTGTATAATTTCAAAATATTTTGGTATTTTTGTGTTAGATTTAAGATTATTTTTTCGTAGATATAATTGATATTGAGATGAAATTTATTTGTTTCAACTTATAATTTCATTATTTTTTAAAATTCAAGTTATTCAAAAATAGTAAACTTTTCATCATATAAAATTTTAAATTAGTCTATTGCATGTCTTATTTTGTGCATATATATAGTTATATAAATTATTTTTTAAAAAATTCATTGAACTAGGGTTGAACCGATCCGACCGGTTGAACCTTGATCCGAACACTTTACCAGTTCAATTAACGGTCCGAGTTTTAAAACATTGCCTACCCTTTATGCTGTAGCTAGGCCTATCAACGGGTCGGGTCTGGTTTGAAATTCATTATTTCGGACCTGGACCTAGCATACTACATCGGACTCGAATTCGGCCCATTTACCATGCAGGTCTTCTACTCTATGTTTCGGATTTGGATCCAACGGGTCTCGGATTCGAATCTGACTCGGAAAAAAACCTGTCAAAAGCTTGTTTTGCAACAATTTAAAAACGAAACCTATTTTGCCAAGAATTTAAAATGAAACATGTTTTGCAGCAAATTACAAAGACGTTCAAAGCCAATCACAAATCTAAGCCACAAATTACAAAGTTAAATCACAAATCACTCACAATAATCATTTTTAAGTGTACCACAAATCTATTTACAAAAGTCATTGCAAAACGACAAAATCAATATGAAATCTAACAAATTACAACAAATTACAACTTCTAAAAGGTCCATTCAAATATTAAATATCAAATGCATCATTTCAAGTTTCACAATTTTCTGCAAAAAAAATGAGAAAAAAATCATTTGTAAACTAATTTCTAACTAATACAAAAAAAATCAACTAAGAAAAGAAATCAAATTGACCTTACTCAAATACATCACCAAAATCAAATTATATTGATAAATATATATGTTTTTAAATTATTAATCTATTTATATCCGGATCCGGGTCGGATGTGGATCGATATACTACATCCTGTATCCGACGTTTTTTTTGTTTGACAAAACGTATTCGAGTCCGGATCCGGGTAATGAAATTAAATTTCTACCTGAATCCGAAATAATTTGACGGATCCTATCCGAATCTGAATTTAGAGCCGAACTGTTGATAGGCCTAGTCCACTTACATTTCCATCCATTTTTATCCATTCTTATCCATAGCAAGGGAATAGTCTTATCCATTCTTATCCATTTCCATCCACTTACATTTACATCCATTCTTATCCAAAGAATCCACTCTTATCCATTTCCATCCATTCTTATCTGTTCCATCCATTCAAGGAAGCAAAATAAATGCAAACTTCTCCTCCCAACAGTCACGTGGCCGCACGGAAAGCAGCTACACTAAGAAGTACTCGTTCTTATGTTATACAAAAAATATACTAGGATGGAATAAGTTGAGACGTGTCTCAACTTGCTTCTCACGACAAAAAAGAAAAACAAAAAATAAACGTGACTCTCATGGTTACGTGATAAGTTTGTATTTCAGTTTGGCCTTACAAAGTACCCGCAAAAATAATTTGTTTCTCTGTTTGTTTGTGGTTCCTATTCGCCAATTTAGACCAATCCCATTTATACGCTTTTCAATACTTATCCTACATTTTTTTCCTTTTAATTAAAAACATCATCATTTTTATTAAATCTGCCATCTGCATTAATGATAGAATTACATTAGTCATATACCAAATGGATAAAAATGCTGGATGCTCCATATCTAACATAAGTAATTTAGACTGTGAAACTCTAGGACCCGTTTTCTCGATCCACTCCACGATCCACGTATAAGAACAAAATTATATTGAAATTGAAATTAGGTCCGAATGTGGTATACTCGAGTAGAAAACTTTTTTAAAATAACTATGACAGTATTTTTTGATTGATTAGTTGTTTTTGGAGATATTTTTGAAAAATTTTACTATGGTAGTCTATATGAAAAACTTTTACTATAAATATTTTTAAAATATTTGATATATTGTATGAAAAACATTTCAATTAAATGTGTCTATAACATTATTTCAGTAATTATACCAACAAAATTTTTAAATGTACCAAAATGAAGACATTTTGATAAATATACCTAAACACATCCTACCCTCAGTTGTATCAAAAATTTTTAAAAAATTACACGACATTCCGCATTCCCAAAAAATTTCTATCCATATAGTTGAAATTCAAACCCCTTTGTTTGGTGCATATGGTTAGAGAGGATTTTTCATTGAACAAATAATAGTATATATACTGTGGAAAGAAATAGTCATCAAATATGACAAAGGTATAATAGTACATTCTAATTGTAATACACACTTGTATACTTTGTTTTATCAATGCTATTATAATTTCATCATTCTCGAAAGACCCCTACAAGTGTCAGTTGAAAATCATCAAAGAGCAGACAAAAGTTGTTTCAAATAAAGGAATATTCTCCAACGACTAGTGATGGCAACGTGTTAATTGCACAACGTGTTAATTTGTTTTTGTGTTAATTGCACAACAAAAGCTGCACTTCAATTAAATGTATCTGTAACACCATTTTAATAACTATACCAACACATAAACTTATATGAGTTGTACTCGATGCAAAAACGGTTGCAAAATAATTCCATATTCTAGAAATACCCAAATGTCTCCATAAATCAAAGATTCAAAATGAGGGCATTTTGGTAAATATTCTTAAACACATGCTGTTCTCAATTGTATCAAAAAATTTTAAAAATACTATGCAACATTTCATATTCTCAAAAAATCCCTATCCATACGGTTGAAATTCAAAACTCTTTTAATCACAACTCATTCTTATATAATATAAGGATATAATTCTTAGCTGATATTAATGTTGTATATATGTACTTCACCTTTGCCACCTCCAAGCCTTTAAGAAAGATAAGTCATGGACAAAATAATGTTAAAAGATCCAAAAATTAAGATTGATGTCTCACTACTCTATTTCAACGTAATGTTTCATGCGTACTTAAATTAATAGTCATTTAATCCGTGGTTTTAATCACCGTTATTCTCCATGTTCCATGACACGAACTTCATGCGGAAGAACAAGTGAATTGGTGTCAATCATTTGCTACAAATATCTGTAACCTTGTTTTAGCAGCGGCTTTCCCTTTTTATCAAAATTAAGGCATGTCTGTCATATTATTTTCATCAAAGCAACAAGAAAATAACACAATAGCTCTTTAGTCTTCAATTATGATACCGAATGCTTTTCGACTGTGGTTTTCCAATTATGAAGTGAGAGTGACGGTACCGATAAAGAAAAAATGTACTACATTTTTTTTAAAAAAAATTACAAATTTTTCACTGGTAAAAGAAAACGTGCCTTCCAGGATGAATTCACAAGAAAAAAAATTACCATCACTTTAAATGAAAGGGACTACTCTAATTTTTTACCATGGGCTAACATAGTAATTTTAAACAATTATTTTCTTAATATCTTTTGCTAGTTAGGGAAAAGTTTCACTTCCTAATTGAATTTTTAAAAAAATTAGAATAGTTCTGACACAATAAATATATGCATGTGCACCTTTATTGTCCTTCATTTTATTGTTTAGAATAGCTATGGTATGGTGGATATTGGAATCAAGCAAATCTACACAAGTCTTAATTCATTACATAGTAAGAGTACATGAGTCACGACTTAATTCTTGAAAAGAGAACATTTAAGTATATGAGACATTGGGAATCCAACCGGAGAGGTTATTTTGTAATGGGACGGTTTGTTACGCCCAAATTCAAAGGTACTAAGTCAAAGTTTGTCCGGAATTGATCCTTGCAAGCTATTGTTTGCTAAAAAAAGGTGATCCAAACTCTCTAAACTCCAAATTTACCTGAAAACTGATCATTTGACAAGTCTAACTTTGTCAAATTCTCTAATTCTCCTATCTCTAGAGCCAAAGGTCTTCTCAAGAAATTCGATGACATGTTGACCTCCAAGAGATCTTTAAGATTATTGAAACATCCTGGAATTCGACCGCTAATCTGATTTTGACTTAGGTATAAATACTCCAAACTCTGTAAACCACACATCGTATTTGGAATTGAGCCAGTTAAGCAATTGTCACATAGATCTAAATCTGCTAAATTGCTCTAGTTTCCAATGCTGTCTAGAATGTTTCCCTTGAGCCCACAGCTCCCTGCATTCAACGTTTCAACAGAAATAGAAAGATTCCCAATGGATCTCGAAAGAACCCCATTTAATGGATCGTTTGCCGCCCAGATCTCCCTTAAAGAGATGCAAACTATAAGGGAAGTGAAGAGACTCATTTCTGAAGATGAAGATTCACTTGTCAAATCACTATGAGATAGATATATAACTTCGAGGTGTCTCAATTCCAATGGAATTGGGAATTTGACCGTTGAATTTGTTAACACCAAGATATATTTCGGTTAATTTCGAACAGTTTGAAATAGAGGCAAGTATGACTCCACTGAAGTTATTCCTACCAAGATAAATATCTTCCAATTTGTGTAGGCCATGGCACATATTTGATGGAAGAACGCCAAATAAATTATTGTCAAAAAGGTCATTGAACCAAAAAAGAATTCACGTTGATACAGAATCGGGAAAAGCAACAAGTTTTGATCTACTGATCATTTTTTTCCTTTTCTTGAAAGTCTCTTCTGATCATTTCAACTATACTACTGTTATCTTTCTAGATTTTGTTAATGAAGGACTTACAAGTGCCCTAATATATTCTATTTTGGATAACATGGTTCATTAATAGATTGTTGGAAATCATCCAGCACAATTTGATTTACATCATATAAATCTACACAAATGGTAAGTAAAACATGCACTGAAAATAATAGATTTGCTGGTCCATTTTTTTTTTTGAAAAATAATAAAATAAACTGTGTATCTAATGGTTTTAGGTGTTAGAAAAATGAATTTTTTGATTTGGAAAATGAGTTTTTTATTTTAGAAAATAAACAAAAGAAAAGGGCCTAAAATGAGACTTAAAAAAAGTGCGACGATTTGGGCCTAAAATAATAGTCTAAAAAGGATCTTTAAGAAAAAATCGGAGTCACCACTTGGTATTGAGTTAAAGTGTATCAAATCATCAAAAAGGTCAAGTACCCTCAGTTGAGATGTTGAAGATCCCAACTGGGATTGAACCACTTAAACCTATTGTATCCCAAGTCAAGACTTTCCAATTTGAACAAGTTGTCAATCTCGTTTGGAATCAGACCTATCAATTCATGAAGAAAATCAATCTCATTTAAATATACTTCAAAAGTTACACCAAATTTAGGACTACAGCTCATTGAAAATCAGCATACCTATCAAATTAGCTATCATCTAGATACAGCTTCTTAAGCATAGATTAATTTTCCAATCCCCATGGCATTTACCCATTGAATTTATTGATCCCTATGTAAAGAATTTAAAGCAGGGAATTTTTTGAAAAAGCTTTCTGGTATTTGACCATCCAAATTGTTTATCTGTAGATATGAACTTCCAAGTTCAAGAAGCAGGTCACGTGAACTTTGCCCGAGAGATCCAGACAAGCTATTATGTTATAGCATAAGCCAATTAATGCCCTCTTAACATCGACATGTCATATACTTCCACCGAAATATATTGGCAACAACCAAGAGATTGTAGCACAAGAAATATGATTCTACAGTGAACAAATTTAAATATGGCATCCAGTAAAGGAATAAATTAACCAAGAAATATTACCTTCTAAAATGTTAACCGCAAGATGTAGCACCTCAGGCATTTTTAGCCTCCCAAGTTCTTTAGGTATGGATCCGCTGAACTGGTTGTATGACAAAGATAACGACTCCAATCTGGAGCAATTTGATAAATCTGATAGTATTTCATCGCTCAACTGATTCGAAAACATATCAACCTCTTTTAGATTTGAAAGATTGTTGCATATGTTAGCAGGAAGATCACCAAGAAAAGAATTGTTACTCAAGGATAGGTATTGAAGTCTATCCAAGGCGCCCAACCATGATGGAATTTCTCCGGCAAAATTATTGTTGCTCAAAGCCATGAAACTTAGTCGACGCAAATGAGACATCCCTGTTGGCAGATAACCATGAAAACTGTTGTTGCTCATGTCCAGAGAAACAAGAAATGAGAGGTTTCCTAGTTGTGAAGGAATTGTGCCTTCAAAACCCATGTTAGAAATATTTAAGGCCACCACTCTTTGACAATTAGAGTCACAAGAAATTTCAAAAGGATGAATTGGACCAATTTTTGGCCAAGATTAAGCAAGGATAAGAAATTATGTGGTTTTTTAAAGCCACAAGGGCAGATTTATCAGTAATAATATTGGTTGTTGCCAGAGAACTGGCTAATAAAATTCCCAGAGGAATGTAACTGAACGCTCTCTCCATTTCTTTTGACTAAGCTTACTAATAGAACTGACGATAGGGAAATATATACATACTATTATGGGACTGAGGTATGCTATTTTAACTTCAATTCAGATCCAAATATACAATTCTTAGATATTTCGATCAAGAAGTTCATTTTTTAAAGTTATTAAGGGCAGATTCTTAGTTTAACTACCTAAATACTAATTGTTAAAATAACTGCTCATTTTGCTTTTCAACATAATCAACCTTAAGAATTATAACTACTAATTTAAAAATTATAATGTGAAATTTTGTTTTGTTTACATTAACAATAAAAAACTTATACAAAATTCAAACATCATTGGAGCCTGCCACAAATCACATCAAATATTTCTTCTTTGCCGTGAGAATTTTAGACATGGGCCTGCCTTCGCTGAGAATTCTTCCATGATGTGCTATCAATAGATCTTTGCGTCGCGCGTTCCTCCGGTAGGAAGGAACATCCGTACCTTCCTACGATAGGTGACTCCTATTGGTTCTCCATATTTGATACGCCAGTTGACGTGAAAATTTTGGCAAAGACTTGTGGAAACTAAAACATTCTTATTAATCAGTTGATTTAAGAGAAATTTAATATCCAATTTTGATGACGAGCAAGCAAAATGGTGAAATTTCATTGGAAATTTTGACGGTACGCCGTCTCCTTCTGGGCATTTGGGGGGTCTGCATGATGGCATGACTAGCAAAATGGTCAAATTTCATGACTTTCTTGCGGAAAGCCAACGATTTCATCATTCAATTAATGACTCTGTGATACAAATTTAAGTATGTTTTCTTACAAGATGAAAATCCAGCTAAAGAGGAAGGTAAGTGTATGTCTCTACATGGGAAATTAAGGGGGAAAAGTCGTGGAAAAATCAAGAAGAAAATTGTTAGAAAACAAGAAAAGAGTTGATTAGAAAAAAAAAAAAATCAAATGTGAGCAGAAGTTTTAGAGAAATAAATGAAAGATGAAAAGCTAGGCTTGTCACATAAGAAGAATGGAAACAAAAAGATTGATTTGATTAAACAATATGAAAGACTTTAACATCCATATGTCTTCCAAAATTAATGCAAGGGGGAAAAAGGTTATCTTTCTTTTTTTTCCTTTGACTAGGATTCCTTAAATGTGGAATAAAAGATCATCTCCATAGTTGACACGCCAGTTGACGTGGAAATTTTGGCAAAGACTCATGAGAACTATAGATTTTTATTGATTAGTTGATGTTATATGAGTGGTAGAAATTTAATATCCAACTTTGATGATGATTTAAACAATATGAAGATTTGGCTTATTTGACCCTTCAAAAGACGAAGTGCGTGTCACGTTATTGAACCGTCAAAGTTGGAATTACTGTTAGATGTTATGAACAGACTTTATGACTTTATTCAAATCCATCAATTCTATCCAGTTTTAGTCCCACCATATAATATAGGATAAATTACTTATAACCCCCTTGTGAATTTACATAATGCCAGATGACCACCCTACTGTTTTAAATTAGCCATATGTCCCATTTATAGTTTTATATAAAACGGCAAATGGACAGAATGTATAATTAGTTTTGGCATTTATACCAAACACGTTCTAAAAACGTGTGTTGTAAAATCTTAATCTCTATGTAACCTCCTTATGATTTGTATAAATATCCCCGCCTATGATTTTTGCATTTATCGACGTAATCCTCCTATACTTTTATACAAGGTAGTTAAGCCATCAATTGATTTAATATTTAAACAAGAACATTATTGGTATTTCAATTAATGACATTACATCGGTCATTTTTTGACAAATTTCCACTTTATATAAAATCACAGAGGGTGTAGTGAACATTTTAAAATATTAGGAGGATCATGTGGCAACAAGCGAAATCACAGGGGAGTTATATGTAATTTACCCTATAATATATGTATGAGCACAATAGATATAGCCATTCCAGCAGAAGTCACTAAGTCAGTCAAAAAGATTTAGCGTAGCTTCATAAACATTGAACTTTGATGGGAATTTGCAATAACATCTGCACTTACATTTATGGGATACTTCCTTGCATCTCCCCCAGGATTTAGCATAGTTTTATAAACATTCCCCAGATATTGAAATTTGCATTTTTAAACAACCCAAAATTAATGATGGCGTCATCAAATTGTACTCTAATTTTGCAATACCCTTATGTGGTTTAAAAAAATTATTGCAATCGTCATTGATCTTAATTATTATTTTCTCGCTCCTTTTTTTTTTACTTTTTGATTTTTGCAAATTTGGGTATAAGTATTCTTTTCTAGGTTATCATAGCGATTGCCTTTCAAGAGAGCAAGTGTAAATTTCTTATACCTAACTAAGCAAGGCTAAACCTCAAGGGAGAAATATAAAATTATTCCCGAATTTAAACCACTTTAAAGATTTTTTATCACCTATAAAAAACCATTGTGATTTCTCTAATTATAATTAATTTTCCTCAAAATTCGTACCCCAGTATCAGCTGCAGTTTCAACAATCAGATTGAATAAAATATAATTTTCCCTACATAATACGTGGTGAAATGCCTACCTCTAATTTTAACAAACATTCTCCTATCCATAATCTTAAAAAAAAAAAAAAAAAAAAAAAGAGGAGAGAGTAAGAGAGAAAAGGTTATCATTCAATAACAAGAATACAGAGAAAGAAAAGAGGGATGGCCTTCAAATTCAATCTTCTAAAATAGATGTTCTTCGGGCCAAAAAAAAAAAATGTAAAATATTTTGATGGAATGCAAAAACTTGGGTAGAATTGGTCATTTGGTTTTGTATAGGATGAAAATCCAAATAAAATGGAAGGTAAGTGTATCTTTCTACAATGGAAATGAAGGGGGGAAAAGTCATGGAAAAATCAAGAAGAAAAATGTTAGAAACCAAGAAAAAGTTTGACTAGAAATATCACATATCGGTGGAAGTTTTAGAGAACTAAATAAGGTGTAGACAAATCAAAGATGAAAACCTAGACTTGTCTGATAATTGGAATGGAAACAAAAGGATTGATTTGATCAAACAATATGAAAGACTCTAACATATATATCTTCCAAATTAATGCAAGGTGGAAAAAGGTTGTCTTTCCTTTTTCTTTGACTATGATTCCTTAATTGTAATAAGTTTTAAATTACAAGAATTCTAAAAAAATGACGTAGAATATATATGACTTCACTTATAAAAAAGAAAGAAAATTTAAAAACAGAGAATCCCAGTGATATATACAAATATAAAAATTTTTTAAAAATTGTGAGGTCATATATCAGGGCACTATTTGATATAAGTTTCATTCATTTTTTCATGTTCGTTTGCACCAAATAATACTAATACACATATTACTGTATTTATAGAAATGGTGGGCCTTATAATGGTACTAGGCCTGGGCTGTATTTATATACATTGACCAAGCATTCTGATTATTTGTTGGCCTAGGGGTTGTTTGGAGCCGAAATCTAGGCTTGATCCAGTAAGTAAACTGTTTTTGGGCCTAAGACATAATTGTCTCCAACACCAGCCACCAGTACACCAGCAAATAAATTGGTTAAAATTGGACGTTTCTATCCGTCTCGGTCGAGTTCTCAGCGATTCATTATCTCGGAGTCATCTCATTCCGGTATCGAATCGGGAAGTCCCGTTCCAGTGATGACTCAGCCGAGTCATCTCGGTGTCGACGGAGTCTTTGAACCATGAATGAGACAGAGAAGACCCTTTTGAAGCTCACGTGTTCGTAAATAAGATGGAATAGTGTTCCTGCTCTCAAATAGATTAGCCATTTTAAGAAGCTAAGCCTCCAGGAATACATAAGAGTTGCAGTCTTTGGATTCAATCTCTAAAAGGTTGGAGTCTAGGGGTTAAAGTTCACATTTTCAATTTGTTTATACCTTGCTCTTGTACACATTTTCACTTTGTTTGTACCTTGTTCTTGTGCTTTTATCTTTTCGATATCATTATATTTTCCACTTCGTAGATTAGATTCCATTCCGTGCCCTTTTTTTCCAGTTTCCCAATATCCGAGTAGTTAGCACTAGGTTCTTTGTTTGCAAATCCCGGATTGTTGATTCTTGATTTATTTTGCTCTTGTGACTTCAAAATTTCAAGATTTGGTTAATTTCGATAATTTTCCTGACATCCACAAGAAATAAAGTGATGAGGTGGTGGAAGCGTGTAATAAGAATTTGTTTCATGAACGAAATCCACAAAAAGAACAAAGAAAAAGAAGCACGTTATAACTCGAAACACAAATCAAAGATTCTGAGAATAACAGGAGATTGAGAACTCTCAACAATTGGAATAACTAATTAGGAATCTCATTGATAATTGATAATGGAAGAATAATTATAAACACCCTAAATATACCTATTTATAAAGATACTTGACATAATTGTAATATTAAGAGGAAACCTATAAGATAAGGTATTTATCTAAAATAAACTCCTAAAGCATCTACCTAATTAGACTAGAAAACATGCTGGACATAGAGGACCAATCATAGGGCTCGCCATGATCTAGAATCGTGCGAGTGCAGCTTTCTCTTACCTTCCTTTGCGTGCTCCTTTGACGCCGATAATCATAATAATAACCCTATCAAAACTAATTTAAAAATAATAATAATACCATAAAATAATCCTAAATTCAAACCTAAATAATTTATTCAGATGGGGACGAGGGTGCCCTGAACCTAGAGAGCAACTTGTTACACATCATAAAGAAAATAAGAAACGGGTAAGATTTGTCTCATATGTATTGCTATGTTTAATAATATATATTGAACAAGCTATCTATAAAAAAAATAATAATAAAGTGGTGCTCTAACATATTAATTGTACACAAGATCTTATGAAAATTCTTTTGATACATTTATTCTTAGTAAAGAATAAAGATGCACCCCGGAATTGGAAAAAGCTATGCTATGATGTGCTTTCATTTTCTTTTTGCTTACTTTAATTCAACCGTGCATTCGTTAGGAAATAAAATAAAACAGCTGCAGCTTCAGTTTGCCCTTGTGGGGATACACTTACAGTGTCCGGTGTGGGTTGAGAGTTTGGATAAGGGGAGGGACGGTCAAAAGAAGGACAGACCCTGCACAGCCTATGGTCAGGATTTGATCACAAAAAATATATGATTCATATTACATCTTATTTCTCGATTTTCATAACGCGTGTGGGACTTATAAAATTTTGCTCTAAAGTTACACATTATACAATTAAAATTATGTCATGTGCAAACAAGATTACGCGATGTGTAAAATACACAAAACCGTCAAAGCCGTTCCTACCCGTGGCCCTGGGAGTTTAGGAAAGAAAAGAAAAGACCTTAAGTTAGAAAAGAATAGAAAAGATTATATTATATTTCCATGTTATTTGGGAGTTTTGGAGGAGAAAGGATTGAGAAAAGTGAAAAGAAAAGATACTATTTTACATAAAGGTCCTTAAATCTTAAGATTACATGAGAATTCTATTAGATTGTATTGTTATATTGTAATCTTTAAGGGTAAAAGTGACATATGATATAAAATTTTTTTTTTTTTTGCCAAACATATGATATAATTCATTCCGCTCTATTTTCTCACGTTTTCGCCGGTTATGGGCGAAAAGTTTTTCTCGCTTGGAAAGGACCTAATATCTTTCCATTTCTTTTCAATTTCCCAAGCGTGAGAAAGATTCAACTTTTCTTGATAACCTTTACCTTTCTCACCAAATCTGCTCTTCCAAACGAGCTACCTATGAGGCATTCTTGTTTCTTTTAGGATTCTATCCAAAGAAGAAAACAGAAGAAAAAAAACAATGGCTATTGACACCGACAGCTGAATTTCTCTCCATTGTAATAGTGAATGTGATAACTGATGCCATTTAACTTGAGGATATAGGAGTAATCCGTAAAAGCCATTGTTTTGCATATTTGGCATGCATTTACGCATAAAAGATTTACCCTATTGTTTAATCTCCCCATTCGACGTGAAGATGAGGAACGAAAATAAAGCAAGGAAATAAGAAAGAGTATAAAGAAAGAAAAAGGGATGGGAAAAGAAGACCTGCAGATAGCTAGCTGCCTGATGCAAGAAACTTTTTATCACTTAGCTTGGCTTCTTTAGAAAACACAAAGAAATCTGGTTAGGGAGAGGGGTGCTTTTGATTAGGTAAAAATGCCAAGGAAACTTGCGGATGACGAGATGGTCACTCGCATTTGCAGCTCACTGAGAGAGAAGCAGACGCGAATGGCCAATCCGGATGCAGTTCTGATGGAGAGCATGGATCGGTTTGTACAAGAATTCAGGTTTTTGTTCATCTTTCTCAGTTATACTCGAGCATGGAGTGATGCCCACAAGGTTGTCCCAAATCTGGATCAGCTGGTCCCCAGAATTGCAGCTGCAATAAAAGAATGCAGGAAAATCCTTCATTATGCATTTGCAGATAATTACAGAGGAGAGTATTATTTATTTTATGAATCCACATGTGGTTGGAAGGACTGTTGGAGAGGCGTTGGAGATTGCCTTCGGATGGACTATTGCCCGAGGGAGCCTTGGTCACTGTTAGATGTATTTGCCAGTTTGAACGAGCAGATTGAGATGTTGAAGCAGGAAATCAGGAATGCATACTATGAACATTTGTCTTCCCATGCTTTTCATTGTCAACCAGCTTCATCCTGGACGGGTGACTACAGGGATGACTTTTGCTCATCCATAAGATGGAGTCTGCAATTACTCTCAGAAAAACTTGATTTGGTTGTTGATACTCTGAGGAAGCAGATGAAAGCCTTAAATGGGAGTCTATACTCTTTGAAATTTTTTATCCAGCACCCATGTAATGATTGGTATCATGGGAAAGTACACATGATGGCTCGTTTTGGACAAGTGGCTGTCCGCACAGCACATGTTTGTTGTCTGTGCTGGTCTGTTGCAGAAATGGATTTAAACATGGAAAAGGATGTGGCAAGTTTGCTGTCCGATCTGCAACAGAAGGTCGATCTTGCTTCTCCAGAGTTCCTAGGGTTGATTCTAGAGTTCCTAGAAGAGGAAGAATGTCGACTTACTTTTCTAGATCTCATGCTTGATGTGAAAAATGGGCTTGTTCTTCATGATGATTTGTTACCCTTGATATATTGTGTTGTCAAAATACCAAAGATGGATAACATGGATGTCCAAAAGTTTTCAATAAGTATTAAGGCTGTGATTGTGGAGGTCTCAAATCTCAGGCAAAAGTGCAACACAATCTCTATAATTGATTTTGTGAGTTTGTTTGCCAGGGTTTGGATTTTAAATGCTGAAATATTCCTCACGGAGCAACAGATTGCAGTAACTCTCCTCGCTCTCTCTCTGGAGGATTATATCACAGATTCACAGCCCTTCAGAAAGGGTTGAGCCTTCTGTTGAAATCCTTCACTCAAACAAGGAAGAAGACAGAAGAACAGATCTTTGCGCTCGTGGACGACATGCCTAGGCAGATCGAAGCTCTCTATCGATCCTCTTCGGCTGAGGACTTCATAGGAAACAAGGTAAGAGATGCACTTTACAAGTTTCTTGTGAATGCTATGCTTTTCAAGGCAAAGGCACTTGTACTGAAGCTGTTGGACAGTGATGCAAGTTTGATAGTCCCCATGAAGCGCCAGATTGGAACTCTTCACGAGGCACTAGTATTTTTGATAGAATCAACCCTCAATCAGCCAAAGGAAAATGAGGAGGATGAGAAGCAGATCTTGACATATATTGAAGCAGTTGCTGCTAGAGTTATCTCTCTCTGTAATTCATTTTCAGCTGATCAAACCACAGAAGAAGCAGTTACGAAAATGGACTTTTGGCTTTCTGATTCGCTAGAAATAATTCAGCTTTTGACTCCAAAGTTCAAAGAGCTTTATCTTCAAATTCCCAGGTTACATTTCCCCAAGACTCCTCAACTTGGCTTCGTTGAATTTCTTTTGCAAAAGCTAAGACAGCTGCTAAGGCAAAAGCTTGATTCAGTTCAGCATGTAATCCATCAAATTGAATCCATCCATGAGGATTTGGAGATCTTGATGTCTTTCTTTAGGCACTCTTTGAATCAGGGAATTGGTCATTAGGAACATGAAGATCTTCGTACACATCTTATTGTTCTGGCATATGAGGCAGAATGTGTCATTGACTCAATTGTGATTGGGGGTTCTGCTGAATGGAACCATTTACCGTGGCTTTATCATGTTTCACAAGAGATTAGACATATGAAGATGCAGGTCATAGATCTTCATGAGAAGGAGAGCTGTGACGTTGGTAATTGCATTGCCCCCCAGACATTATGGCCTTCATTACCACAGGCTAGTATCACAAACATTGAGGAAGGGGTGGTGGTTCTAAATGATCAGCAACAAGTTCTAATCGATAAACTTACCAGAGGATCGTCGCGGAGAGATGTTGTGTCCATAGTTGGAATGCCAGGAATTGGCAAGACCACTTTGGCTTTCAAAGTGTATAATGATCCTGAAGTTGTTTGCTACTTCCATATTCGTGCATGGTGTCGTGTTTCACAAGCATACAGTAGAAGAAGTTTGTTGCTCGATATTCTAAGACACATTATTGAGCTTAATGATACTATCCTTGCCATGAGCAATGAAGGTTTGGACTTGGTGCTGTATAAACATTTGAAGAAAAATCGTTATCTCATCTTTATGGATGATATGTGGAGCATTAGGGCATGGGATGACTTCAAGATCTCATTTCCAGATGATGGAAATGGAAGTAGGATTCTGATGACAAGTCGTCTTTGCGATGTGGTCTCAAAAGTAACACCTGAATGCAATCTTCTTAGTCTTCGTCTACTCTCTGATGATGAAAGCTGGGAGTTACTAAAGTTGAAGATATTTCATCAGGAAAGCTATCCTGAAGAACTATTTGAAGTTGGAACAGAAATTGCTAGAAATTGCAAGGGACTTCCACTTTCTGTTGTTGCAATAGCCGGTATTCTTAACAGTACAAGCAAGGAATATGAATCGTGGAAACAAATTGCAGAAAGCTTAGACTCATTGATAGTTGGTGATCAACAAACTCGCTGCATGGACATCTTAGAACTGAGTTACAAGAATTTGCCAGGTGATTTGAAAGCATGTTTCCTTTACTTTACAGCGTTGGAAGAGGACAAGGAGATTTCTGTTTCTAAATTGATAAGGCTATGGATGGCCGAAGGGTTTATACAGAAAGAAGCTTCGAACAGCTTAGAGGGTCTTGCCAAGGATTACCTGATGGATTTGATCGGTAGAAGCTTGATAATTGTTACCAAAAGAAGATCAATGAGGGGGTCAAAGCATGTCGGGTTCACGACATTGTGCGTTGCTTGTGCTTGTTAAAATCTAAAGAGGAAAACTTCTCGGAGCTGGTAAGTGGTAACCAGTATGGATGGACCTTAAGCTTCTTTTGATGGTAGTATGGATTTTGATGATTTTGATCCTTCAGATTCCATGACATACGAGAAATATCGATTATGTGTTCATGCAAGTCGAAAGCACTTTTTTATGTCAAGGCCTTCTGGTCCAGATGTTCGTTCTCTGCTGTTTTATGCCACCACTGATACATACCCAAGATGCCCTTATGATATTTTGTTCATTTCTAAAAACTTTAAGCTTCTTAAGGTGCTGGATTGGGAATGTGTCAACATGGGTACTTCCTTTGCCAATGGAATAGAGTTACTTGTTCAGTTGCATTATCTGGCAGTTGGTGGTGATATAGACTCTATTCCCTCATCATTAGCCAACTTACAGAATCTGGAAACGTTTCTTGTGAAGGGACTGAAAGGTAAGGTCACTATACCGGATAGCATTTGGACCATGACTAGCCTGAGGCATCTTCATGTAGAAAACCATGCTACCTTCGCATTGCAAGATGGCAAGATTGGAAGTTCCTGTGAATTAAGTAACTTGGTTTCGCTTTCCTCACCATCTCTTTCTTATAGGGAACATGCAGAGGAAATATTAAGGGGTTGCCCAATCTTCAAAAATTAAGTTGTATTTTTTCAAAATCATGGGATAATTCCAAGAAGTGCAACCAATTTCCAAGGTTGGAGGATATGACTCATTTGGAGTCACTCAAGATATCATACATCGGTAGGAGTGTTAGTAGTGGCGAATTTTGCTTCCCCTTGAGTCTTAGAAAGTTGACTTTATCAACTTTCTTCTTGCGGTGGGATCACATTTCGACAATTGGCTGTCTGGAAAACCTCGAGGTTCTAAAGTTACTTTCTATAACTTTTGAGAGCACGCAATGGGAGATGCAAGATGGAGAATTCCCTGAACTCAAATTCTTGAAATTACATAACTCAAACATTGTTGACTGGAATGCCTCCTGTGACCATTTGCCTAATCTTCAGAAGTTAGTGCTGCAGAAATGTGATAATCTCAGGGAGGTTCCTATCGATTTTGTGGACATAACTACCTTGCAAGTAATTGAAGTGCAGCGGTGTGGAGATTCTGTTGAAGAATCGGTCAGAAGACTCAAGGAGGAGGAGCAAATACGATATGGAACTGAGCATTTGAAGGTCCTTATCCACCATTAAAAGGGGGTTTCAGATCATTAAGAGGTCCTTGTCCATCATTATTAGTGGATATGGAGCTTTATATCCATCTGGTGCTATGCATCCTATTATCATGTAAGTAATTCCAGTTTTACTGACTGCACTCCTAATATTTCACATCCTGGGAGGAGATTGCATAATCTAGATGTTACCATTTATTGAGTGCTTTCATTTTTGTCAACTTCTATTTTCACATTTACAATAAAAATGTCCTCTTGCTTGGTTGTGGATTCATGTAGTCATGTGGCTGTTTCCTTCAAAGTTCAAACTGTAAATCCTTTGGAGGAGCCTTTCTTTCTCATTGTTACTGATTCCTTTTCCTGTAGGCTTCTAGATAAAATCATGCAAGACTGATTAATACAAGGAAAATTTGGAGAAGATTTAGTGCTATTGTTCAAGTTTAACAAAAGAACTCGTGCATTTTGATTCATTTTATGGCTCGCGAAAATTAAGGATAGAGTTGATTGGAGAAGGTCATGGTTATTAAAAATTTTAGGATTCACAAAGGCAGCCTTTGGCTTTGTAAGACCCTTGTCCTTTGTTATTTTAGCATATTTTATCAATCCTTCGGCTTCCTGCTGAAGTCTATTGCTGCAAACCATAATCTATTAAGACAAATTAGTCTGATGTTAAGCGATAGTGTCGGTATTAATCTGAGATATTTGGAACCATGAAGATTATCACAGACCTATGTCCTGATTCTGCATCTTACGTACCCTTACGAGGCAATGACTGATTTTTTGATTTTCTAGGAAAAAAATCCGAAAGCAAGTAGGATTTCTAAATATGAAACAACACAAGAACATTAGCTCTGAAGTAGGAAGTTGGAATAAAAGAATTTCATTTTGCTGTCTTGAGAAACTCTGGTCAGATTAATTTAAAGGTTCCCTCTGGTTCTGCGGTATTCCTGTGTTACTGAGGGGCAGCTGTGTATGAAGTGCTGAAGTACCTCTAAAGACTTGCTATAGAATTGAGAAGCTGGAAGTTCCTCGTCAATATTTTTTGTTGGAGTTCCAGATCACCTTCTAATCATGGCACAGCACGAGTATGCTCTTCTCTGATGTTTTGGAAACTGAAACTTCTAGTTAAATCATTGCATTTATCTTGTGACTAGAAGAAAGATTCATGCCTAATTACTTACGCTTTTATTTGTGAATGCTAAGAAATTTGTGGTAATCCATTAAAACACTAGCACTTTTAACTTGAATGCGAAATACTTCTCAGTCATTTCAGTTTTTGGAGCTTCACTTTCTATTTTATGAACAAACATGCAAAAAATACAGGAAAAAAAATTTTCCAGATGATGAACCTCTAAAGAAAGACATTAGATAGAAGTTATGACATTCCAAATTGCAGTGACCTTAATGGGGATTGCGGACCAGCCGACAAGCATAAGCTTCAAAATTCCTTGTACCTTATTGAACGAAGCAAAACATACAGAGCATTGATTTAGTAAAGAGCAGTACAAAGAGAGTTACAGGGAAGAAACGGGAGGTTTAATATTTTTCACATAATGCCCTAATAATTTCAAAAGCTATACATAACCCGCTCCCTCATGATTTGGATTAAAGTGTTAAGAGCACTTTTCGTACATAGTCTGACTTTCAAATCTGGCTCCAAAAGCACTTCTTTTTGTACATAGCCAAAAGCCATTTCTGAACCACCTGAGAATTTGATAGTTGCAATGAAATAGCTGTATAAGGAAGCAGTTGTTACAACATATGACTTTGGTTTTAATGCTAAAATGCATCGAAGTCAATGGTTGGTTAGCTGTTTCTTTGATCCCTCCCTGTTTCTGTACGACTGTAAAAGTATCGATCAATGTCAAATTTATGCAGCTCCCTTGATTGTGTGTATCACTTGTCAGAAATTTTGGCCGATTTGAGAATGTTCTTCTTTGGAATCACAAATGGTGACCAATGTTTATTTTATTTGAAGGTGAAAAACAACTTACAATGGCCTTAGAAGATCTTGGAAAAGAGTGGGCAAAACTTGGATGACAATTTACAGTTCTGGTGTTGTTGATTCTCTTGCACTTGGATGACAATTTCTCCCATATTTGGGTATTCTGAATTTCAGTTTCCCTTGTAGCTTGATACATATCTACATTATAAGTCATTTCAGTTAAAATTTTCTTGTCTGATCTTTGGATCAGACTCTTTATCTTCATTGTCATTGTTACCTAAGTGATTGCGATGTGAAGTCAATACAGCCGCAAGACTTTCTTGTTATTTGTTTCATTTGCAATTGTAGTCTGCGGGTTTCGTGCTTTCAAGTACTTTGACAGGATCTGATGATATTTTTCTCAGAAAGTATTCTGCAGAAATTAATGTATTAATGATCCTTTTACCAAATGGTAGAATTCTATTGGTACCCTATTCAAACAAGAAGGCAATTAGAATGTGAAGAGAATGCTATTAGAACTGATATTTTTGGGGCAAAGGTCGTTTCACTCTGGTTTGATCCCTAGTCATTACTGTCTGAAATTTTTGGTACGAGGCTTTTACACTTGCCAAAGAAACCTTTTCCGGTAGCTACAGCTGCAAAAACTAAAAATAATATCTAATGATAATAGTGTATACACCGATAGTGTAATTTTAATCCCCAATGTTTGCCCTGTGCGCCAAATTGGTCCCCAAAGTTTCGACCAAAACAAATCTAGTCCCCAAAGTTTTTGATATTAGGTAGATTTAGAATAACTAATGGAAATGGAACAATGACTAATAGTGGTGTACAGAACTAGTTGTTACAACCTATGACTTTAGTTTAATGTTGTAATTCATCGTGGTTGATGGTTAGTTAGTTGTTTCTTTAATCCCTCTCTGTTTATACATGTACGTCTTCAAAAGTATTGATTGATGTCAAATTTAAGCAATTTCCATGATTGCATGGATCTCTTAGCAAAAGTTTTGGTCCATTTGAAAATATTCTGCTTTGGAATTATAAATGATAACCAATGTTTATTTTACTTGAAGGTGAAGAACAATTTACAATGGTCTCCCAACATCCGGGAAAAGGATGGGCAAACTTGTATCAGGCAGTTCTGACAATTTCTCTCACGTTTCGATATTCTGCATTTCAGTTTCCCTTGTAGCTTGAAACATATCTACATTATAACACATTTCGGTTAAATTTTTCTTGTCTGATCTTTGGATGAGACTCTTTATATGCACTGCCAACGTTACCTATGTGTTTACAACATGAAGTCGATACAGGCTTGAATGTCAGAATGATGGTATTATTGTGAAACAGCTGCAAAAGTTTCTTGTTATCCAATCCTTTTGCAATTGCAGGCTGTAGGTTTCCTGCTTTCAAGTCCTTTGGTAGGGTCTGATGATGTTTGCCAGAAAGTTTGATGTAGAAAATGATGTATTAAAGATACTTTTACCAAATGGTAGGATTCAACTAGTTGCCAATTGAAACAGGAAGGCAATTAGAATGTGGTGAGGATGCTATTAGAATTGAAACTTCTAGGGAAATGGACATTTCACTCTTGTTTGATCCCTAGCCATTACTGTCTGAAATTTTTTGTATGAATTTTTTCACACTTATCAAAACAAACCTCTTTCTGTAGCTACTGCTACAAAAACATCTATTATTAATGATTAACAAGTCATTCCATTAAAATTAAAAAGTCGAATTATGAATTAAAACCTAAGAGTAAATAGTGCCTAACACTACCAGTTACCATGACTCACCATACTAATTGCTAGCAATCAAGTTACTTCTTGTTTTTTATGGAAATCAATAAATAACCCACGTACACACCCACCTAATTTAAACAAACGCAGGAGCTAATCGAAGAATGGCTCGAAAGTAATCTAAGGGGATCCACAAAGAACCACTATTCAGCCAATTGGTAACTGAACAGGTTCTGTGGACCTTAAACCCAAAGTAAGATCCCACGATATTTCAATGTAGGATAGGATGCCCTAACCTCTCTTCCCCCCGGCGAACACTCTCACCAACTGAATGGTTTGTTTGTTTTTTATCGAAATCGATAAATAATCCACATACACACTCACCTAATTTAAACAAACGCAGGAGTTAATCTAAGAACGACCCAAAAGCAATCAAAGGGGGACTCACAAAGAACTACTATTCAGCCAATTGGTAACTAAATAGGGTTTCTGTGGACCTTAAACCCAGAGTAAAGATCCTACAATAAAAAAAAAAAAAAAAAGTTACTTCTTGTGAAGTTGAACTTGACTTAAATTTCAAATTACTCTTGGGGAACCTACTCTAGCATTGTCACTAGTATTTTTTTTGTTTCTCATGAGTTGGCAGTTGCAGAATTTAGTAGTGAAAGTTGGTCTAGTTACCAGGAAACAAATAACTTGTAATTCAACATTTTGCAAGTTGTTTGTTATTTTTTCTTTTAGCAGGGAAGGGGTGGAATTTAAGAAGCGGGAAGGAGACGGGAGGATTACAACCCAAAACTTCTTCATTCCGGACAAGTTACTAAGTGATAAGTTGGAAATAACTAGTAACTTTATAGTTTCTCTATTTGATAACGCAATTCAATATTCAAACTTAATGTATTTAGACGTTAATATATTTAAACACGTTTGATAACCAAAAGTTAAATATCTGAATTAATTAAGTGCCACTGAATTTTTTAGACAAAATTCACTCCGAACAATAAGTGATGAGATACTCACTTATCATTGAATATGATATACACTCAAATGTATATGACTTAATACTTAACAATTTAATAACTTTTTCGATTCAAATTTCATATTTCAGATTTCAGATTTTAGATTTTAAATTTTAGTTTTCAGATTTCAATTTTATCAAACGCACCCTAAGTAGTATTTTTTGGGGGTTATAAGTAATCCACCAATTTGGTCGCACTTTTTACGGGTCACAACCAAGTGACTTGATTAATAATTTGATTTTTTTTAATAAGACTAGTACGTTAAATTATTACATAATAAAGATAAGTAAAATCTAAAGTAGCAATTTTCAATGGTTTTGCTCCAAGCCAAGCCAAACCACTCGGAGTCATATCCGTGGGCTTTATTCTACCCAAAATGGCAAGATAATAATGGCTTTGACCCCCCCCCCCCCCCCCACAAAAAAAAAAAAAAAAAAAAAAAAGGTCTGAGATGAGATAACTGGTGAGCATAATGGGTCAAAGTCAACAAATTTGCCGGCTAAGTCGTCGTTTTGAAGACAAGCCCCCAGCAAACCAGTCCCACTCCCATTAATCGCTGCCAAAGCGAAAACGCAACGCAACGCATAATTTGACCAAATCACCACATTTTTCTTTGCTATAGGGCTGACACTACGCCACTTTGTTATTTATTTCCTCCGAGTGTAAACCGTGTAAAATTCTTTTATGAAAAGAAAAAGTTAAAAACTAGCCTATACATACATATATATATATATATATATATATATATATATATATATATATATATATATATATATATGTTTTAGAAGACTCAATAATGATTTCTCACTTACCCTTAATTAATTTACATTGACAGTATACATATCCTCTACCAGATTTAGGTACAATTTTCATATACCGCTAATATACATATTGTGAATGAAAAATTTTAGATCGAACTGTTCTTTTATTGTTTATCCTTAGGGGGATTTTTTTTTATATAGTTCTGCAGCTCAACCAAAGCAAAAAAAGAAAAAAAAAAAAAAAGAAAAAGAGCTTGCATGGATCAAGTTGTGAGCCCCACTCTTAGCGTTGTTGGAAAAATGATGGCGTCAGGTTTCTGAATAGCACTTGCAAGGATAAGCTTCTTCCTCGTAGAAACGTCGTGTGTTCAAATCTCGCTGTCGATGTGAGAACTGTATTGGTGGACGATTTGTAAGTATCTCTGTAAGTGACCTATGGTTTCGAAGACCTGTCCTGACTCATGATATGATGATCGTAGCCGAAACCACCCAAACTTTTTAAGTAAAAAAAAAAAAAAAAAAGGCACTTGCAAACATTTTTTTTTTTTTTTGCATTATCATCGTCATCGTATTGGAGATATTGCACTAGGGTAAATCTGGATAATCACTTATTTCTTTTTGTTTTTGTTTCAGGGTTAAATGTGGGGGGCAGCTGCAGCCCAAAGTACTGAGCATGCACAAATGGGGAGGTAATTGACAGTCTTCTTCTATGATATCATTCTCCTTCCACCCTACCCCCCTTCCCTTTTTTTTTTTTAAAAAAAAAAATATTTTTCATCGAGCTTCTTCGAATTTGAGTTGGAACCAATTGTGCAAAATAGTCTGCTTTTCCCAGAATTACTTTCATTTTCCTTGCGACTTGAATTTTTTATGATGGTTGTGCTTGCATTTGAAATTATGAGAAAAAAGAAGTGGAAAAAAGAAGCATAATTGCGATACGAAGGAATGTTGGTGGCATATACGATCTGCATGATCTTTAGCTTCAAGGATTGTTTCGCTTGTTAAAGTGAAATATCAGTACCAAGGCCTAAAGGTTGTTCACATATAGTTTGTCAACGACCTTAATGTCCGTGCACCACCAGTTTGATTCAATGCTCAATTAAAGCATATGACTCTCGTGTTCATGTAAAGTATAGACCATGTGTCATGACAGAAAATGTCCCAACAGTATAATGTAAAGGAAAATGCAAAAGCCAGCCACACATTTCCATTGCGTTTACAGTTTGTACTGTTTTAATACTAATGGTAGAAGTCATTAATGAATGAATGAAATGGGTAAACTTATGATGAAAAACTATGAATTTGGATTCACCTATGATGAAAAATTTTCACCTATATAGTCACGCTCACACTAGTACTAGTAGCTACTTGAGATAGAGTGACAAGTAACCACTGAACTTTGACTCAATGGCCATAAAAAAAGGACTAAAGTTTATCTTTGGATTGTAGGTCAGGGATTCGAATCATATCTATAGTGAAAAAAATTTAAAAGAGATGTTAGAACATTCCTTTGATCTATAGATTCTTAAATCTATTAGCCCTTTATACATAGTTTCGATTTTTATACCTATTAATCCTTTATAGTTTCTTTAGGCTTTTTCCCTATATTAGGTTATAAAATTGTTAACGTTGTCGTAGAGAGAGAGAGAGTGATTTAGGGTGACAAGGCAGTTGACTGACTCAGCTTAGCGGTCATCACTCTCTCTTCCAATTCCATAACCAATACGGCTACACTCCCACAAGCACGTAACCACTTCAGCAATATTCCAATTCCCTATTTAGCAGTCAAAATTTGCATCCCATTCAAATCCAACTCAGAATCCACCCACCCCCAGATTCACACGCAAACTCAGAGTAACTAGCAGTATACTTTAGACTCCTATGCTAAATTAAGCTTATGCAAAGTATATATTGCTGAAGTCCTCAAGATACATCTCATAGGTACCACCAAGAAGCAGAGAAGTTGATTTTATATCCTGTAATCATCAATCAAGAAAGATCATGGCTGAGAGAACTTGGATGTCTGGAATAAGTGAAAGAGCATTTTTCAGTGAAGAAGCTGTATTAACAATGAGAAGAAAGATGAGAGCCGTTTCATTGCTTGCAGGCCTCCCAATTGTGTGCCTACTCGACAACTTCCAGAATTCAAATTCACTTGAAGGGTCTCAACTTGCAAACAACAGTGGTAGCAGTTCTAGCACTACTGATTCATCCACTGATAATGATGATAATTTAAGAACAATGACAGCGACATCGGGCAAAGGGCAGCATATGAAAACAGAAGAAGACCAGGATCAGAATCATGAAGGCGTGCAGTGTGTGATTTGTCTGTACAACATCTGCAAGGGTGAAAAATACAGGGTTCTTGAAGAATGCAGCCATGGATTCCATGTTGACTGCATTGATGCTTGGCTGTTGCAGAACTCCACTTGCCCGCTCTGTCGCTGTTTGGTTGCTTATACTCCTGCAGGAGAAAAGCAGCAGCAGCAGCAGTTGAGCGGTAGAAATAGAAATGATGTTCAAGAAGCTTATTATGAGGCTGCAATTGCTTCTATCCTGTGTTTCCTGGATCACTTATGGACATGGTTCCTCAACCCTCTTGGACTCGACCAATCTTGTCAGGATTACCATGCTTATCTTTGAACTAGCGGTCTCCTTTTCAGGACTGAAATATATTATTTTCATTCTTTCTTGTAGTAAGATTACTTGTGTATTGTATCATGTACTGATTAAGCTGTGACATGTTTGATGTAAATTTAGATAACAGATACCATTTGAGCTTTGTAGTGGAGAATTTGCACTCAGAGATATCATTGTAGAATGACGAGTTTCTGTAAGCCTTATTCATGAGAAACTGAAGAAAATTTTCAGCAGGCAAAAACGTTAAGCAACACTAAAGCGTAAGCTCGCTAAAAGAGGACATAAGATTGTTGAAGAACTAAAGTTAATCATGATTTGATTAAGTTCCCAGATTAGATATCTACAAGTTTCCTTCCTACTATAGTGAATGTAGTACAACATAAAGCCAGAGGGCTTCTACCATATAGGTTTTGATGCTAAGCATTATATATTTTCATCCAAAAAGTTAGTTTAAATTTTCTAAAGCAAGTCTGCAGAATATGTATGCTTGCTGTGTGGCATTTCTTGTAATGTTGCAGAAACAAAACTAAGGTCAAGAAATTACAATTCCTTTGTGCAATAAACAGAACCCTTCAATGACATCTCTGTGGCATTAACTTTAAGGTTATTTTTGGGATTTTAAGCATCAGTTGGACTTTTGCAACTTTTTGGGATGTGATTAGGGAGGCAGGATTTCTCAAGGTTAGGTTATGCCGAGCATGTAAAGAAGAAGATTACAAATTGGGAGGATGTCATAAAATAAAACTCTGCTGAGCTTGTGGGATATACACAACCGGTCTCGTCCTTTTGTTTGCAAAGATCTGGTTTCCCAGGGACGAGATTTTTCTCATGGAGCAAGTGAACAGCATAAGTCTCCTCAAGCTCTCTCTGAAGGATCAACTCAAATCTATTTGTGAGATGTTTATATATACCTGAGGATATCTTTTTTAGGTCGATCAAAGGAGAAGACAGAATATGGAAAGTCTCGAGTCTTTCTAACACTTCGATGCAAATGAAAGACAGGGAACAAGACAGGAGATATTCTTAATGAGTTTCTTCTAAAGAAACAGCTCTTTCAAGGCAATGCTCTTTTATAAGAGTTACTAAACGTTAAAAGCAAGTTTGCTGGACGCTCTGAAGCGCCAAATTTCAATTCTTCATGAGGGGATCATATTCTTGATAGCATCAGATATGAATCAGCCAATGGAGAAAACTGAAGGATGAGAAAATGATCTTCACAATGACTGAAGCAGTTGCTGAAGGCATAGTATCTCTTTAGTAATTACTTACGGGCTTCCAGCCAACCCAGTCACAGAAGAAATGGTCAGGGAAACTGAGTGTTTACTTCCTGATTTGCCTGTAAAGCTCCGAGTTCTGAAGACGCAGCTTAAAGAGCTTTATTTTCACCATTTAACATTGAAATTGCCCTTTGCAAATGGACTCGACTTCATTGAATGTCTAACACTAGGAACAGTAATTACTTTTTGGAAAAAAAAAATGTCATTTCCATTTTGCGTCTTCAAATTATATCCGGATTTTCACTTTAGTTCCTAAACTTCAAAATGGGATATTTTAGTCCCTAAAGTATAAATTTAGACTACTTAGTGGTTGTTCTTTCATATTCTTTTTACTTTTTCTCCCTTCTGATGTTGCGCACCTGCAATTCTCACAGACCTGAATTAAAAAGATGTTCAAGCCAGTTTAGGTTCTAAACTCCTGCTAAAGAGCTTTTGCCTTTTCAACTTGACTGGAATCTGTCTAACTAAAGATCAAAGTGTCTTTCCAATTAGCAGCGCTTGATTAATACAGATCAATGTTACTATTTATATCCAACAATTCTTGACGAATCATACTTCAGCTCAGCATCTTGTTCATGAAATTACAAATTCCATCTAGCAAAACTTTCTAGAATATCATCATTGATTACTTGGAAAAAATCACAATCGTCCTATGCTCGCCTTATTTCATCAACTACAAATTGTTATTATCTTCCCTTTGTAAGTTTGAGATTTATGACAGGAACTTGTACTTGAAGATGGGCAGTGTTTAACTCCTCGATTAGCTCTTCAGGTGGCAGAATGAAGTTTTGGGAAAGATTAGTAATGCCTGCATCAACAAGACCTTTCACACCACTTTTCGTACCATCAAAAGCCTTCAGCTCTTTCAAACGATCATAACCTATAGCCAATTGAGCTGCAATCTCTTTGGCATGGGGCTTTCTATCCTTTATAGGTCTAAATCAAGCTCAACATACAAAATATTGCATGAGGCCTCCAGTGCATGCTCAGATATTTTTATACATGTGAGGCTAACATTTAGTCAGCCGAAGATTCCAGAACAAAATTTCGATGGAATATATAAGTTGTAGTCAGGACTATAAACAGAGCTGAATTGGCCACCCAGTGGAAATAAGTAACATGTTTAGGTTAAAAGTTCTTGCCTTCGATAATGATAGACAATCTGGACCTCTTCCTTGTGTGATGACTCCGTGAATGGGACTCAAAATGAAGTTTGGCACGGCTAAAGGTGCTGCACGGGCAAGAGCCCGGGTGATCTTGAAAAAATGGGGCTAAAACGCTCAGTCGTGACGCTAGAATGTATAGGCAACCAGCATCTAGAACTTGAATGTCTATATCCACCGAGGAACAAGTTGGCCGGCAGGCAAAATTCAAATGACGTACTGAAAAGTTCTGCATTAGAAAATCTTTCTGTCGGGAACAACGAATTAGTGAACAATAGAAGCAGGATTTAATATTTAACTATGATTAGGAGTCTATATAGAATGTACAAATGGCCAACATTTAACAGGTATTTTTTTTAAGAAAAAAAATTCTAATAGGAGAGAGGTGGGATTTAAGAAGTGGGCAGGGGGAAGGGGAGGGGAAGGGGGATTTGAACTTGGAGATCTCTGTGTCCTAAGGCCAACTTAATGAGATGTTATTAGAGTTCAAATTTTCTGATAAGACAATGTGATATGTTGGAGAGAGCAGATCATCTGTCCAATATTTTGTGTCCAATTTCCTGTCCAATATGAAACTACGTAGTTTCACTTATTATATCTGTTGATGTGGCAACTAAAAATAGGTGGCTGTTTGGCTGCCTTATACTTCCTTTTCTTTCTTCTTTTTTGGGTTTCTTTTGTTTACACAACTTTGTTTCAATTCCCATCTTTTTTAAATATTCTTTTGTATTTGAAATCTTTAATACTTTGTTTTAAAAAAATGAGAATTGTAACAAAGTTATGTAAACAAAGGAAACCCAAAAAAGAAGAAAGAAAAAGAAGTATAAGGCAGCCAAACAGCCACCTATTTTTAGTTGTCACATCAGCAGATATAATAAGTGAAACTACATAGTTTCACATTGGACAGGAAATTGGACACAAAATATCGGACAGAGGATTTGCGGTAAATTAAAGAGAGCAAATCCATTTTCGGTTTGTGGAATCTATGGACAAGTTAGTCATTTAACAGCAATTAATTGTCTAGTATATTCAGTGATTCTGTGAATAGTACTATTTTTCCCATCATTGCATTTCTTCAACTTTATACCCTCTTTATGAATTTAAAGTCTTCATTTTTCCTTGTTCCAAATTTTTTCTAACTTTTTTTTCAGTCTAATTTCCTTGAAAACTAATTTTTATATTCAATTTTACTTCATTCTTTTAACCTAATACTTCATCTTCACATCCTAACTCCATTTTCAGACAAATTTTCGTGCTTAAAAAAGAAGAAAACAAATAATTTATGTTGAATATAATCTGTAATTTTGTTGATGACCGCAATTGTAATATATTTTTAACCTCAAAGGGCTTAGGCATAATACAAAGATTATACCTCAAAATTATTCTAGTGACCAAAGTTTTAGCAAATCGAATCTTGACTCATAGAAGAAATAGCGCTTTGGGTCTTTCTACATTCGGCCTTGGGATCATTACTATAAAGCTTATATTCAACTCATAAAATTATTAGTGTTGGGTTTAATTTGGATTCAATCTAAACTCACAATTTAATATATAAATAGGATTAATCTTATATATACTGACAGTGTATACACTTTCACCATTGGATATACAACATATAATCCAAATTTGAATTTGGAACCCAATTTTTGCATTTGTCATGCATCCAACCATGATAGTGTATATACTGTCAGTGTATGTAAGATTTACTCATATAAGTATATATAAATTTATGTATTATTATATGGTTACTTATTAACTATTACTTTTTAAATTATAATATGCATAATTATAAATTACATGGAGGTGTTGGTCAGATGGTACGGTAGGAGGGAGTATGAGTAGGAGGTTTTGAATTCAACAGCTCCCACTTACGGAAAAATATTAATAATACAAAATTATAAATTATATTTATTACTCCCTCCGTCCCAAAAATTTCGTCGCACTTAGAAAACTGTGCTTTTTATGAATAGTTCCAGCATAGGTGAGTTGCTTACCGTTTTGTCCCTCGCCCAAGCTCTTCGTGTAAATGCAATCGGTTATGCCAATTCAAATTAAAGCCTAAACAACTTCTGGATGGTAGGACCAGAACTTTTGTTTTGTTTGCACATAGCTTGTGCGTGCTTTGCACGCTGAGGTTTCAACCAAGTTTCTCATGGTTTTTTACTCCACGCACATATTCATATGGGCTTTTCAAACACATGAATACTGAACAAGTGGGCTCAAAGGGCACACATAACTTGATTATTGTGGGGACCAAAAGGGTAAAAGAGTGAAAGTGAATGATAAGTCTTTACTATTTTTAGCAAGTGACAAATATTTTGGGACAGCCCAAAAAGGAAAGTATGACACTATCAATGGGACGGAGGGAGTATATAATATGAGTAAATATACAATTATTTGGGCCGGACTTTAATCAAGTTGAGCCTAATAAAATCTAAACTTGTTCACATTTAATTCCGACCTAATATTTGGGCCAAGTTTAGTCTAGCTTAATTCAACAGGCAAAATCCATTTCTTGGGCTTAGCAGGATGGATTTGGACTAGAGTGGTTAGATTAACAATTCTACTTAGACCAGATAGTCAATACAAAATTTCCAAATCCAAGTTACAATTCTGTGTTCAAAGGTGACCTCTCCTTTTCTGAATCAATGTAGCTGGCACAATTCCACGAGAATAGGTAGACCATTAAGTTCTAGGTTTTGATCCCTCTCCTTGCTTGACTCCCTCTCGAGAACCAACATTTTCCTTATCCATGGTGGCATGCTATATTCAATAGTTATGGCTTCTGCATCAACAGTTTCAAACTCCAAAAGATGTCGTTTCCAAGCAAAATGAGTGAATTTAGAAAGGCTATCAGCCTACAGCTAATGTTCATAGAGATTGAATCTTTGCTTGATTTTTTAAAGAATGGTTTGTTCTAGAATACTATCGCCAATTTAAAATTTTGGGTAAAAATTGAATGTGAAGTTAATTGCTGAAAGCTTGTAAATACAACAAAAACTAATTATATGATAGAAATTGTTGAGATTGCTTAGAAAATTTGGTGAGACACTAGGTTGTAATGAATTTTAAATGTAATGTGAACTGGATGTTAGAAATTTGATGACGAAAAGTGCTTAGATTTGGATGTTATTTTGATCTAGAAGTTTGAGGTTCAAGCTATAATAAAGGGTAAAATACAAGGAACCCTCTTATGGTTTCGGGAAAAGACACCTTACCCCCTATCGGTTAGAAACCTCCACATAAACACCCTAACTTCATAACTAAAGTGAAAATTGACCGGTAACCGGGCGTGCGACCTAGTGATGATGGGTATGCGAAATTCCTTTGAAAAGACCTTGAGTTTCATTCCCAAGATCTTGAAAAGACCTTTGAAAGTTGTCATGTCCATTTCTGCAAATTTTGGAGGAGGTTTGACGGATCAGATGTTATTCATTCAAGATGGGCTATGCTTGGAGCACTTGGTTGTGTTTTTCCTGAGCTTTTATCAAGAAATGGTGTCAAGTTTGGAGAAGCAGTTTGGTTCAAAGTTGGTCCGCAAATTTTCAGTGAAGGTGGGCTTTGATTATTTAGGTAACCCAAGCTTAATTCATGCAAAGAATATTTTAGCCATCTGGGCTTCACAAGTCCTACCGAGACACCACCAGAATCCACGAGGAAATAGCCGTCGATCTCTTGGGCATCAAGAAGGATGCCCGCATTCTCGACGCCGGCTGTGGCATCAGCGGCCCGATGCGAGTCATCGCCGCTCATTCCGGTGCCAACGTCATCGGCATCACCATTAACGAGTACCAGGTAAATCAAGCCCGGATGCAGAATGAGAAAGCCGGCCTCGATTCATTGTGCGAAGTCGTCTGTAGCAACTTCCTGGACATCTGGGAAAGAAAAAGGATTTATCTTGCTACTCATGGATAGGGAAAGAATACTCAATAATTTACTCTACAATAACGACTTATCCCAGGGCTCCGCCTATCAGGTAAATTCCGGGCGTTTATGACCAGTCACCAACTGCTTTTGAGCCAGGCCGACGAAAGACTTCGTTTTTATGCTTCAAAAAAATGCTCGTAGCGGCGATGCTTTTGCTTCTGATTGCTCAATTACAAGGGTTTACCATAAATAAATAAGAATCTACCTGTGTCAATGGATTCAAAATCTTTTATGCCTGACTACCATAGTGGTCCAAAAGAAGGTCAACCAGAAGAACTGGATGAAGATGTAGAGGAGGATGACTCTCCCCCAGTTGTGGAAATAGCAGAGATTGATTCTGGGAATGAGCCAACCGATGGATATAGATCCGAAGTAGTCAGGGATCCAACCAAGGGTAAGACTCCTATTGTTGATTCCACCTGGTTCAAAGTCCTTATGTCAAAGAACAGTCAACCGTTGGGGAAAATGGAGAAAGCTCTAAAGATAAGGCGTTGTTTCTTCGAGAATATAGAGCCAGTAAGGTAATCTTTGAGAAGCCACCATAGGAGATGACCAAGCATTTGAAGCTTTTGTATATCAAGGCTCACATTGATGGGAACTGGTATCCAGAGTCTTGGTGGACAATGGAGCCGCATTCCACTACGAATGGTAAGAAGATTATCCAAGTCTGAACAAGACTTGATTCCTTCTGAAGTACTAAGGAATGGGATTTTTCCATGTAAAGGCAAGCTGACTAATAGATTTATGTACCCAGTCGGATCGGGCGCTTCTGTTTCCGTGAATGTTTTTTTTCGAGTAGAGATTCCTGCGAATGGGATCTCCTCCTAAAGGTTGGCGAGATAGGGCCAGAAAAAGCATCAAAATTTCTTGTTCAGACAGAGATGTATGTGTCAAAGTATACCCTCTATTATAAATGAGGGTATTTTGGGTATTCAACATGTTGTCGGTAACTTAGCCCGTTTAGAAGGTAATTTCCACTTTAGTTATGAAGTTTAGGGTGTTTATGTGGAGGTTTCTAAATAATAGGGGGGTAAAGTGTCTTTTTACGAAACCACAAGGGGTTCCTTGTATTTTACCATATAATAAACTGTTGAAGATTCTGAAGTTTCTTAGGGTAAATAAAACTATGTAAATTGTAAATTGTATGCTTGTTCTTCTTGATGTGAAACATTGATGAAAAGGTGAAAAGAAGATAGAAAAATGGCAAAAACAATATAAAAAAAAAATACAATCTTTTCGGATGCTATTGTTTTCAAATATGTTATTGGAGTAATTAATTCCTCAAGTTAGAAATCATATATTTGACAAACCTCACAGCAATGGCTTCCCACTCCTTTCGCAATGACATCCTCAAGTTAGAAAACAATAACGGGAAAAGGAGCGGAATATAAAGCCACATGCATGAGGATGACTGCCTTTTTACCATTCTGCTGTTGGGGGGGAAAAATGATGGCTTAACTTGTTGCAAGAGCAAAACTTGTTCAAAGCTAGTTTTGTGGGAGAACACATAGCATGAGGACTTTAGTATCTTATATAGCCTTAGGGTTTGTTTGATAAAACTGAAATCTGAAATTTGAAATCTGAATTCAGAATTTATTAAATTATTGAATTGTTAAATATTAAATCTAATACATTTGAGTGCATATCACATTCAGTGATAAGTAAATAGTTTATTACTTAATTTTGGAAGCAAATTTTGCCTAGAAAATTAGCGCCACTTAATTATTTTAAATGTTCAATTTTTTGTTATTAAACGGTTTGAATATGTTTAGATCTGAATCCATTAAATTTAAATGTTAAATAGGGTAATCAAACAAGATCTTAATCTTAGAAGCAAAATCTTCATGCTGCTCTTTTAAACCAGCTATCATGTACTGATCCTCCCATGAGAAAGAGATGAATTATCCTCAGTCAATTTCACATCACCATTTGTAAGGTTACCAATTTCAGACGATGATTTGTCATTCATTGTACTTTCATGAGTATCTTGACATGATTGAATCATGTTATTTTATCTAAATAAGTTTTAGAATATAAGAATGAAGGAGTCGTGTTTCTTCAAGTGTTAAACTCACAATAATGAACAAGAGCACTTTCTATCCTTGTCCTACATTCTTTCTTGCTAGTTAATTCGCCTGTGTAGCACCATCAATAAAACTAATAAAAAAAATTGACTCTAACACCTCAGGAATTCTATTCTTTATTTTTTGACCTCACAGTTGAGATGTCCACAAATTGAGAACGCGTTTGGCTTTCTTTGAGATGGTAATTATATGTATTTATGTATGTGTGTGTGTATTTGTATATGTGTATACACATATATGTACATACTAGCTTGTAGTCCCATGTATAAGCATTGGGAAATTATTTATTTTCATAGTGAAGGATGATACAAAAAAAATTTGTTTGATTTATTCAAACTCTCTTTGAAAGGTGCTTGATGTTAGGTCTTTTTTGGATAACTAGTAAATTATTAGAAATGCAAATGCAATAATGAGATAAAAATTTGAAATAAAATAAAAGGCTAAAGTTCCAGATTGCAACCTCACGCTAATGCACTGAACAACGTTAATTTTAGTAGTGAATAAAATAAAATGATAAAACTTCCGAAAACAAAGATCTTTAATCATCCAAAAGGAAATGTAACCAATCATTTTCTAAAAGCAGTACATTGTTTAGGAATACACAAGTGAAAGATTTCTAGTGCAATTGAAATACACTATCAGGCTACTCTAGAATTGCAATTGAAATGCACTATCAGGAGAAAAGTTTACTGTCAATACTTTCAAATAAGGGAAATCCCCAATTTAATCTCTAAACTTTTTCACTTGAACCAATTTCATTCTTTACGGTTTTTTTTCACCAATATAGTTATCAAATAATTGTATCGGGTACAATGTAGGACTTATTAGGTGGTGCCACCGCATTTTATGTATTTCGCATGGCAGGTTAAGGGTATAATTGGAATGACAGGCTTGACCATCTAATTATAGGGATTATAACAAGGACTTTTAGACGATTAAGGACAAAACCCTCTGAAAATTGAGAGAGAAATAGGGTTCATGAGGATCAAAATTTAAGAAAAGGCTGGAGAGGGTTATAAGGATCAAAATTTAAGAAAAGACTAGAGCCGCTCGTCAAGGAAAAGAAGCTCAATGCCGGGGGCATCATCTCCTTTCAGCGTGGAGTAGGTGAGCTGGGCAAGGATCGATTGTTCATTGATTGGAGGCGCCGACCCGACGCTCCTAATCACCTCCAATTGCCTCCTTCCATGTCCACTACTAGTTTTTCGCAATTGCTTCCACATCATCAATATTCTTTCCCCCATCCTTGGAACCATCCTTTCTACTTGCAGCATCATCAGCAGCAACAAACCCCTAGGGACAATTCCCAATTGCTACAACTAAATAATGCTACTATTGGTGTTGGTATTAACAACAATCCCCATCCATCTAATCCTCATCATCTAAGCAACAACTATGCCTACGACAATGTAATGAAGGGGAACCCTTGTTCTGGCCCGTTCATTTATCTCAGATCCGTTGCGGCTGCAAGGCCACTCCAAGTTAATTTGGGAATTGGAACGGTGCAACTGGTACAAAAAGGAGGAGGCAGCGTTGGGCTGAACCCGGAGAAGGTGATGGTAGAGGAGAATAGGGAGGCGGAGGAGCCAATGGTGTTTGAGTTGGTGCCAGTGGTCCAAGGAAAGGCCGCAGCAAAGCGGCTAAGGCTGTTTGGAGTTAACATGGATTGCCCCATCTCGGAGTCATCGGAGGAGGATTAGGAGGATGATAACTGGGACATACTTGCATTACCTTCCACAGCAATCGATCATCCTACAATGCCATCACAATTTCCCCATTTGTGTTCATCTCTACCTCTACCTCCGCCTTCTTCTTCTTCTTCAACTTGTCCTCTGCAGTTGAGGCCATACAATTATGCCAGGTCCACCGCTCCACACAATGCCCTCCAACAACGACAGCAACAATAGCGACAGCAAGGGCAAGGCATCTATGTTCTTGGATTTGGATATATACTTAGATGGAGTGGCACCGGGGTCTCGGGAGTGACTAAATCTTCTAAGCCGGGACATATACAACTTGCGTGAATGCGACCTTGTGTACTATGTTCCTTTCCCTTGGAACAACTTACTATGTTAATCTTTTTTATGTCTATCTTTAGTGCTGTACTTTGGGCGGCATTTGAGAAGCAGTGAAACACTGAAATGTAGAACCATGTTACAGTGCTAAAAGTACGTGGAAAAGCTCTGGTTCCATTAGCTCTGCCTGGTAAAATCCCAGTGACAAATGCAGACAACTTACTATACTATAGTAGAAGAGGAAAGTATGCAACTCATGGCAAGTGGCTGACTTTTTGCAGAAACCTTGGTCTGGTTTCTCTTTAGTGCTCTTCTCTCTCAATTTTAAGAGGTTTTTGTATTTAATCATCTAAAGTCTTTATTATAATCCCTATAATTAGACAGTCGGACCTATCATTCCAATCATACCCTTTGCCCGCCATGCGAAATATATAAAATGTGGCAGCGCTGCCCAATAAGTCCTACATTGAACCCGATAAAATTGTTTGAAAACTAAATTGGTGAAAAAAAATCGTAAATGACGAAATTTATTTAAGTGAAAAAGTTTAGGGATTAAATTGGCGATTTTCCCTTCAAATAATTGGTCCAATCTCTAAATAATATATGGAGAGGTTCATACTAACAGCATAAGAACACATATAATAGGCATTTAATCCTTCATTTTTATAGGTATTACAAACTTGAACCGAATTCGTCCTCATTTCTGCTTGTTTACTTCTCTACTCTTTGTTTTAAACAATTTTCTTGACTCTATTACAACCCAACCAAATTGTCTGAATCATACTTCAAGTCCATCGGAGACAATAATATACCATCTGAGTGTGGAAATTCGACAGTGGATTATACGCCACTTTGTCTTGCAAGATTAACCAACAACTTTCTAACCATATAAAATCTTGTACATAATAGGAAATAACTTCTAATTCTAAACTAAATAGAATATTTTTTGGCTACTACTTCAAGTAACTAAAACCAATTAAAAAACTAGTTACTTCCACACAAAACAAGAATTCTACCTAAAAGAAATTAAGCCAATTTCCTAACAAATCTCCACCTTGGCGAAAATTTCTTTTAACAACCATTTGCCTTCAACTACCAAATAATATGGTACTGAACTACACACCCGAATGAATACAGTCCTGATACCAAATTGATTCAATCGGTAAATGAACATGTGTAGTTGCTCCGAATCTAACCTCCTATTGACTTGCGAGAAGGTGCATCAATTCACTGTCTCCCTTTGCAGGATTTTTTCTTACCACCACTTGCAACACGGGATCCCCTTCTGTGAGCTCTAACCCTAACCATTGAGGTAATCAATTGGTAAAATCACCATACTTCTCCCCATCCTCAGAACTGTCTCGCTATGTATGGTTTCCAAGACTCCACCTAAAACGAAACACTCATAACTGTCAGAGTCTTCTGGCGCATGGAAATTAGATCTCTTTGTTTCTTTGGGACACGTGTCACACCACCTAAAAACATAACCAAGATCTAAAAGCCATCGGGATGAAGTATCAACCGTTGGAGGTGTGAGAAAGTCTCCACCGATTCACGTCCAAAATCAACATTGGACTCCATATTTTCTTTGACTTTTGAATCACCTGCCTAGATACACCGTCAAGCATCTGCATACTTTTCGACTTCCTATCCTTCACCATCAATGTTTTTTGCCAAACCATTGAAACAAGGATACCACTCATTAAATTGTTCAATTAGTAACAGCTACCAATCTACTTGATCTCAATAGTTAACTAGAATCCAACCACAAACTTTGCTGTATTGCCCAGTCTCGTAACTTGAAACTCTGATACCACTTGTTATGATCCAAACACGGAATATACAACTATTGAAATATCAAGTACACAAGAATTTAAGGGTAAACAAGATACAAGCATGAAAGATAGATGGCACACAAAATTAACGTGGTTCGCTTCCACCATTGAGTTTACATCCACGGAGAGAAACTCGTTCTTTATTATGAAAGGAAAACTCTATACAAGAATACAATTTGAACCTAAGTCCTACCCTTGTATACCATCTCTCATCTCCCAAGAACCCTCTCTCACATCCCATGTATAAGGCTACATGATGCTCTTGTGTCTCCTTGTGTGTCTCTTGTGTAGTATGCCAACCCATCTATTTATAAGGAACATTATTTGGTCAAAACCCAAATAACAATAGAAAACCAATTATAATTCCTAAACTTGTACAGAATGGGAAATAACTTCTAATTCTAAACTAAATAGAATATTTTTTGGCTACTATTTCAAGTAACTAAAACCAATTAGGAAACTAGTTACTTCCACACAAACACAAGAACTCTATCTAAAAGAAATTAAGCCAATTTCCTAACATAAAATTGGTTGTTTTTTCGTAAAATAAATTCAATTATAAATAATCAAGTTAAAGAATACAGTTATCCGGAACCAACAAAAAAAATCAAATATAAAGCAAATAACTAAGAAATCTTACGTAGCATAGAAAGAAGTGATTGATTTATTCTGTCATGAACCTAAGTTTAAGTGCTGCTCTGATAAAGCAATTAAACTTTTAACATCGTATGATTGTATTCCTGTAAAAAGAATCAAACATTGAGTTTTCAGTCATCAAATAGATAACACTTTCTTTTCCAAGCAAGTTCGACTTACCAATCTTTTATTAATCACAAAAAACCGACCAAACTTTTATTGTATTCATGTCGGTTGACGCATTAGTAGAAGAGTCCCATGTCAGTTTCGGTTTCGGAATCTTTTGTATTAGTCAACTTGAAGGTCTATATATATGTACCAGTGCTAGTGCGGTTTTTCTTTAAAGAGGGAGCTTGAGAGAATAATTGAGAAATTCTTCAAAGACCTACAGTCTTCGAGTGTTTTGAGAGATATTTGAAGGTATATACATACACACATAAATATATATATGTACTAGTGTTAGTGCAGTGTTTCTTTGAAGTGGAAGGTTAAGAGAATACTTGAGAAATTCTAGTCTTTGAGTGTTTTGAGAGATATTGTGGCGTGAATTAGTAAGTGAAAGATATGATTTAGTATTGTTATTGTTGTGTATTTTTGGTTAATAAATTTTTTTGTGTTAAAATAACTTCTGCTGTTTCTCTTTCAATCCCCAATCTCGGTCCTCCCAAGACCCTAGAAGAACCTTAGGACCATAGAAGAACCCGAGAAGAAGAAAAACAACTCTAAAGTCTGATCGCCAATCAATGAGACAACGGAGCCTGCAGTAAGTTTTTCTATCCTGTTCTTTTACCGTCATCATATTTATTTATTAATTTGGTTTATTTGTACTTAATATGTTGACTTCCTGTTTCATTCAATCGCATAGTATTCGTTATTATTTGCCTCCTTTTGGGTTGCTTTGTTGGTCAATTTGATTTGTTATTTCTGATTGATTGCCTATTCGTCGTTATTATGTGATCTAGTTCAGTATTCTATTTTTATCTTTCAACTTTATACATTTTAATCTTGAATCTTCAGGTCGCAAAGAGATTGGAGAAGTTTAAAACCACAGTCTTCACACAAATGAGCATGCTTGCAGTTAAGCATGGAGCTATTAACCTAGGGCAAGGCTTTCCCAATTTTAACGGACCCGAATTTGTTAAAGAAGCAGCTATCCAAGCTATTAAAGACGGGCGAAATCAATATGCTCGTGGATATGGTGTGCCAGACCCTCAACTCAGCTGTAAGCAATTGCTGCAACCATTTCAGGCTTAATAGATCCAGAGGATGAAGTGATCCTTTTTGCTCCTTTTTATGACTCGTATGAAGCCACATTGTCCATGGCTGGTGCTAAAAAATGGAGTGTAACTCTACGGCCTCCAGATTTTTCTGTAACCCTTGATGAGCTCAGGTCTATCATCTCCAAGAATACTCGAGCAATCCTAATCAATAGTCCCCATAATCCCACGGGGAAGATGTTCGCTCGAGAAGAACTTAGGGCGATAGTATCTTTGTGCATCCAGAATGGCGTTCTAGTTTTTACTGTAGGAAATAGTCAATGATGAATTCCACATTGAAAGTGTGTGAAGAATAGAAGAGGTTTATAATCAAGTCCACACCTATTCAAATAAATTTGGATGGTGGAAAATTTTGGAGGAAAAGTTTAAAATTGCACATACATTTATCCGGTTGACTATTGAATTAGAATATAAATTTAATGGTTACAAATTTGGCACTTGAGTCTTAAGAACCAAAATTAATTAAAATTAATTTTGTTTTAAAATTTCTTCTTAACTAAACGATTTTCTTTTAGGGGCTGCGTCTAATGATATAACTCTTAAATGTCCGTTTAGTGTCCATTCATTTTAAAAGGTGCCTATTCATAAAAAAATGTCTTCAAAAGATATGACATTTCTTTTGGGGTATCTGAACATTATAAATTAAGGACGTTCAGATGTTAAGAAGTCTCACTTTTACTTCTAGTTTTACTATTCTTCTATTTCTTTCAAAACAATATTCTTTGAACCATTTTTGGGAGAATTTCTTCATACTACTATGTGAAAATTTTGGTTGGCTGTGTTATTCCTAGAGGGAATTGCCGCAAATCTGATAGTAGAATAGTGGAGACAAATTTTCTTAAGAAAAATGATTCTTCACGTCAAAGCCATTTTCTGTGGTTGTAGTTATTACTATTTCCTAACATTTACTGATAAAGTTTATGACAAGCTGGCTTTCGAAATGGATCACATTTCTATGGCTTCCCTTCCTGGGATGTATGGGAGAACCGTCACTCCGAATTCGTTAGGAAAGACATTTTCCTTAACCAGTTGGAAGACTGGGTGGGGAAATAGCTCCTCCACATTTGACATGGGGAGTGAGGCAAGCCCATTCTTTTCTCACATTTGCAACATCAACTCCAATGCAGTATGCTGCTGCAACAGCTCTCAGAGCCCCAGATTCCTACTATCAGGAGCTAAAGAATAGTTACATGGCGAAGAAAGCGATCCTTGTTGATGGATTGAAGGCTGCAGGTTTCATAGTTTATCCTTCCAGTGGAACTTATTTTGTAATGGTGGATCACACTCCTTTTGGGCTGGAAAACGATGTTGCCTTCTGTGAGTATCTGATCAAGGAAGTTGGCGTTGTAGCAAAATTCCAACTAGTGTCTTTTACTTCAATCCAGAAGAGGGAAAGAATCTTGTAAGGGTTTACCTTTTGCAAAGATGAAGAAACTCTTAAGGGTGCAGTTCAGAAAATGAAAGAGAAGCTGTCTAAAAAGTTCTAACCCACAAGGCATGGGGTTTTTAGACCTTATTTATATGGTGCTATTATTGGTAGCTAGTAATATCTCATGCGTTTTGGGAGTGTATATATTTTCCAAACTACAACATTTCTAAGATATTGAATTTCTAAGGTGTAATTTCCTTTTTATGGTTTCTAAGTATTATATCCACGGCTTCGTGTATTCCCTTTGGGTGATGTAAATGTTCTCTTTGATGTCATTTCAGCAAAAATTTTCATTCGTTTTTTAGTTCAAGTTCTCCTTCATCACATTTCCTGATTTTATCTTCCATTTTAATGAATTTTTTCAGTTTTTTTTTTTGTTTAATGATGAGTGTAAAAGATTGATAGTGCTATTTCAGTTAGGTGTTAATGATTGGTTGTCAAAAAAAAAAAAAAAACTATGGGTGTTAATAACTTAGGTGTTATCTTCCATTTGGGTATTAAGTTTTTTTCTTTTTTTATTTTAATTCATATAATTGCTATTCATTTAAAATGATCGGAGAACATGAAGTATAAAATTAGAGGTGGAGATCATTTTATGGGTGAAGAGATATATATTCTTTGAAATTGAACTCTTTGCATTCTTTTGTGTGTTATTTCTATTAATATATAATAGAGTGTTAATCATGATCCACCACATAATTTTTTTTTTCTATCTCATTATTCATTTTTTTACAACTAAAATTTCATTAGTAGAGATAACTGAGTTTTAAAAATTTTTTTTTTGGGCATATCAATGTAATGCACTAATGACAAAGAGTCCCTTTTTTAGGTCAAATGCGAAATTTTATTGATCAAGGCATTTCAGTTTGTACGCAACAGCAGAGGCTATATATTCATCAATGACATTCACAGTCTCCTAGACTATATCTGTCAACAAAAGAATTGGATTTCCAATGTTCACAAATCCAAGGTAATCCAAGGGACCACGGATATGGGACCAAGGCATCGATGGTTATCAATAACAATTATTTTCAACGATGTAACATTTTTTGAACAGGATATAATTTTACGTGAATTACTTATAAAATTTAAGAGATAAGTATTATATATAGGATCCATATAAATAATAATAAAATATAACAAATTTATTATAAAGATGTATATATATAAATAAACACACACACACGTATAGCCCAAACTTAACTCCCATCCAATTAGCACAAAATATTTTGGGACAAATTCAACTCATCTCACGTGTATAGGGTTCGACCTGATAAATTTAGGGTCTACTAGGCTGAGCTGAGGCTAACCCAACCCAATTGATAGGCCTACTAATAACTGGAACAAGCATTGCTTTAAATAACTAAAATAATAGGTCTAACTACATTTGTTTGTAAAAGTAATTATAACTATCTTTAATGGTCAAACGAAATTACTCAAATGGGTTGGAGTTATTGAACTAAATTATTGAAATTATTAAGATAAATGATATACAAAAAAAGTTGAAAAAAAATATGAAACTACTCAAAAAGGAAAAAGAGGGTTTTATAAATTATTAAATAGTTTCCTTCATTGTTTAGTGCTACAATTGGAATTGGTTTAATCTATTTCCTAACGAAGAGGCCTAGATAGTAAATATTTGATTTATGTGCGCATTACACATGTTTGTAAATATCATTCATAGAAGGAAAAGTTGTTCCAAATGTTCCCCATATTTTGTCAAATGAATTTTTTTGTCCTTCACTTTTAAAATAATAACTTTACATCCCTTACAAATTCATATTAACAAAATTTGGTCCAAACCAAAAATTTCAACTATATTTTAGTCTAAAATCACCACGTGACCCATATGTAGTCATTTATTATGTACAAAAAAAATCAAATTCCACTTTTTTAGTGATAAAAATAAATATGGATTGGATCAAATGCCACATTTTTGGGAAAAAAATAAATATGGTTCTAGTCAGATCATACTTTTTAGAGGCAAAAATGAATATGGATTGGGTCATTTGTATTGCTACAAATGGGATCTAGCATATTTGTCCCTAAAAAAATGACCATATATAGGTCACGTGATAGATTTAGAGTAAAAAGTGATAAAAATTTTGATTTGGGATCAAATTTTAACTTTTTAATCTTGTAAGGGACGTAAAATTATTATTTTAAAAATGAAGGATGAAAAAAATTTATTTAACAAAATGTGAAGGACATTATGAACTATTTTTTGTTAAAAAAACTTTCGTGTTTAGTACATTTCAAAAATATTCTGAAAAATACTTTTACTTTGAAATACTCTCATAAGACAAGTAATAAATTTTTAATGTATTATACTTCAATTTTTGAAAAAATTTAAAATTTGAGTAAGGATATTGAGATATATGCTAAGAGTGACATACATCATATTTTACACATATAGACAGTTATGAAATTTTAATAAATTTATTGTCTCCTACACAAAAATACTTTGAAAATTGGTATTAGATGTAGCATAATTTTTGAAAATCATAGTTAATTTATCTGTGTTTTTAGTTCCATAACTTTCAAATATATTATTACTATTTACATATGGATTTAATTATATGCATACGTTTGCTATATGCATTTTTTCATGCTGAATTGTCCTCATATTTTTTAAAAAATATATTTCAACATAATGTATTGTATAGTATATGTATTTACATAGTATTATACCCTTCCCTATTTTACCACAGTGGTGGAGATAGGATTTATAGGTAGGGGGCGAAATACTAAAGGTAGAATATTTTTTTACAAGTGCAATTTTGAAAATTATGAATTATGTTTTAATTTTTTCCATTTCTTTGGCTTAATGATTTAGAATTCATATCGAATTGCAACTAATTAAAAAAATAATTTAAACCAAAGTTTCTAACAACAAGCTTTTTTGTTCACAAGATGATTTTAACAAAACACCAATAAAATCAAGTCCACAAAACATAACACTACAACAAAAATGGCCTTTAACGGCATTTAATGGTGTTAGTATAGATAATCTAACCTGACACTTTATCTATCCTCACACCTAGGGCGAGTGTTGTCCCTTCCAATGTGGGGATAGCCTCAAATCTTTAGCAGCATTCAAATGTGTCAGGAATACCATGGTGCTATAGCATTCCCTCTGCCAACAAAAACATTTTTTTGTGATAATCGAAAGTGTCAGTAGAGCATTAGAACATCAGTAGCGGATCAATAGGATATCCAATTTATGAAGGCATCTTGAGTTGTCTTAATATATGGCTTTAAGGACACGTAGCCATGTGAATTTACACTGCTTTGGACGACATGCCCATTTGTCATTAGTGTTTTTCGAAGCTAAGCTATGCTGACACTTTTAACTGCCAGGAGTTTTTTCCCTGTTTTTTTTTTTATATGGAAGCAACCTACAATTAGTCCTCCCTACTGTACATTCCACCAACCAGAATCCCAAGGGACTTGTAAAATTATCCCAAAGAGCAGAATGCATATAGCAATTTAAAAGAAGAAGTCGATACTCAAATATAATTCATTGAATTAAAAGTCGGTAACAAGTACAAACATAGCAAGTACTAAAATCCCAAACAAGTACTAAAACATTCTCATGTACACAAACTTGAAATACTCTCTTGTGCACAAACTTAAAGATTCTCATCCCTAACAAGTTGAAAGAACTAATAGTAGCTTCCAAACTTTCCAATGAAATGATGAGAGCTTTCAGTTATAACCACGAAGTCCCCATCAATCTTCAGCTGGTTCCACCTATGCACAAAGTTTGTGGGGGATCAGTAGATCATCATACTAACAAGACCTTTCCAGAAAAGCCACAATGTATTTGCTAAAGATCAAATTAAATTGCCATAATTCTAGAGGCGAAGCCATTCATGATGAGACCTAAGAGCCACGATGTAAAAACATGAACCCCTTTTCCACTACTCTGGGTTAGGCCACGAGCCATGTCATTTTGTTTGATTCAAAGTTAGGAACCATTCTAAGGATTTAAATTTGTTCAAATTTTCTGTATTCCACGAAATAATCACTTCCAGGGGGAAATTTTGCAACCCACTCACACTTAAGATCAATCTGCTATCACTGAAAAACTAAACCTTGTATCCACTCAGTAACATAAAGTCAACTGCTAACAAAACTAGTTACATACATTTCATATCGGCAATTACAGGACAGATCAATGCGTAAAGTTAAAAGCTTTCAGAATAAGTATTAGCAGCTCAATGCCCATAAAGCCAATACATAAATGTGCAGCAGTAGCGAATCATGAAGCTTTAGTTGCATTTACTTCTTAAATATTAGCTAGAGAAAAGATCATAACGTTTCCCACCTAGAAGCTTTAATTTCATCTATTAGTTACCACCTCATACTTGCCAACAACCATAATCACACCACTCATCCTCTTATACCAACCACAAAGTCCAATAAACCCAATCTCCTGCCCCCTGACCCTCCTCTTCCCCACCCCCCCCAAAAAAAGAAAACTAAAAAAAGAAAGAACAGAACAAGAAATGGTTCTTGGAACATTTACAATTTTCACAACCCTTTCACAACAAATACATGGAAAGCACTAATGAACATCATCTGTAGGCCCAATTGAATCAAACAAAACTGACTACTAGTCCTCAATTTACTGTACAACCACTAACCACCGACATGATTACTACCAAAAATGCATCTGCAAAGCAGAAGCAACCTCTTTAATTCATAAAACAGAGTACAAAATCAAGCCATTTTAGTACTCAACTTCCATCCTTAAAATCCAGAAAAGGCCATGCAACATCCTTAATCTTCCTCACAAAGACTAAAGACCGTTCTTTGATCAGCTTATACCAAAACCCCACAAAATTAAAACACATATTTTTCAGTTTCAAGAAAAATCACGAGCCAAGATTTACCTTTAGAGAAGACTTAAAGCAACCCTTCCGGTACACAGACTGGAAAACTTAATGATGTATTGCTGTCCTATCCTTGACCAGGGGCTTTTAAATACTTAATGTAATTACCTAGTAGATCAAGAATTTAGTTTCTTTTTGGTGTTAATGTTTTCCACATGAATCAGGAGTTTGTTTTATCTTTTCTTGGCTTCCTCGTGAATCAGGGAATGTAGAAAATGGAAACATAAGAGAGATCACTCAATAAAAAACCTATACTAGGTTGTTTTCGTATTTATGGTGAAACCATATATTACCTAATAACTTTTCAGTACATCAAATTGCAATCATGGACAGCAAAATGTGCACTGCATCCGTTGCTTTCGCGAAATATTTGAACTATACTAAAAGGAATGTCTTAAAATTTTTACCTCCAAAGGAGGGAAGTTCTGCATTAGTGCTCAAAAGAAGCTGTGCTTTTGTTCCTGTGCAGAGTCTCCATTTCCTTTCTTTAAGGTAAAATTGTTTGGAGAGGCATTCATTGCTAAAGTTTCTTGATACAAAGCCTGCAAAAATAGTTTCCCCAAATTTTAGTAAAGACAAAAGCGAGGCTAAATCAAATGCTTATATGAGAAAGATAGTTTACCATTTATCATTGCCAGATATACTCTCATTGCCCTACTTCCTAGACTGCAATTCAACTTTCAAAGCCTTAAGAAGGTCTTGCATTTCAATTTGTTGGTTTTGCATTTCAGCTTGTCAGTTCTCCAGCCTTTGCATAAGTTGCTATTGAGTTTGGACTTGAATTTCCATCTCAGCTTGTTCAGCATTTTTCTTGAATTTTTAAACCATGTCAGGTACAAATAACAACAATTCGTTAAAAAACAAGACAGATTATGTCCCATCACAGAAGATGCAAAAGAAAGCTCCAAAGTTTGAATTATAAGTTGTAAGTGTGATTATAATTTTAAGCTAGTCCTAAAATTATACATCTCAAACTACACAACATCAACTCCCAAGTTTGAAAAAGAATAACCAAAGGAGATTTCAAGTCATGAACAACCCCTCTGTATGATACATACTGTGAAACCCACGACTATTGGCCCAATTATTACTTTATCTTTATTATTTTATTTTCTTGACTAATTAAAAAGGATAAAGTTGCTATGAGAAAAAAAAAAGAGAAAAGAAAAAGGGAAAATAAAATAAAGTAACTGTAGGATGGGTTAATGGGCTCTAATACAGTCAAACTTTTACCCAAGCCACCTACTAATAAGTAGTGCTAGGTTTAGGGTTTCATTAAAACCCTAGACAGTAAAATAACCCTAACCTTACTTTCTTTCGTCTGCCCTAGAGCAAGAGCCGTCAGAGAGGAGAGAAGGAGAAGCAGGCAACAACGTCAATCGATCCGTCAATTAGGCACCTAAACCTGTAAGTCCCAAATTCACGTGAAACCTCTCCTTTAAATTCTAGTAATCGAATTAATTATCCTAAATATTTTATGGATATATATTATTGTTGTATATAGATTGATATATGCGTTTCTATAAGAGATTAGGAGGATTCATATTTGAATTAGTGGAAATAGGGTGTTAGATCTTGATCGTTGGTGAGTAGATGACCCAAATCTGTTGAAGAAAAGAAAAGGAACAAAAAAAAAAAAGGAGAAGAGCAGCAGCGGCTGCCGCTGCTCTGTTTTGGCCAAGCACTGCCGCTGGGGAAAGGAATTCCAAGGGTTGGCTGAAAAGACAAAAAAAAAAATTTATGGTGATGTCGCCAGCAAGTGCTGGCGACAATGGAACAATTTGGTTGGCCTTTTCGGTCAACCAATTGGCTGATTTGGGTCTGGCGACCATGGTCAGCCATGCCATACGCCCCACCAGAAAAAAAATAATAACAATAATAATAATAAAATAAAATGAAAAATAAAGATAACAATAAACAAAAATAAATAAGTAGAAAGGGAGCAATTTAAACTTGGACCAAATTATAGTATAAAAATTTAGTAAATATTTAATAAATAGATTTTAAATATAACTAGTCCATTTTTATAGTATATTGTGAATATTAAAATTCAGGACCCAATTAAATATAATTGTTAGAATTGAGGGTTAGTCATGTAAAATATTACCTTATTAATTAAGTCTAAAGTACTTAAATAGCAATCTAAAACATTTTAACCTAGCCTTATTAGATTAAGTTATACAATGTAAGATAAGCTTTAGATTGTGGAACGAAATGCTTAAAATAATAATAATAATAATAGTAATAATAATATGGATGAAATAAATTAAGGATGTAAACGAAAATATAAATATAAATACAAGTGTAATAGGTTAAGATAATAAATATAATAACAAGTCAATATATATATAGGTTTATATATACATAAATAATAATAACACCTACACACGCACAAAGGTAGAAATAAAGTGAAAGGTAATAATAACTAATTAATAAATATATATAAGTGGTAATACAATAAAGTAGCGACGACAAGGACGATAATAATAATAGTAATAATTAATTATAAATCATAAATAGGTATAGTAAGATAGCAGTCAAGATAATAAACATGCTTATGAGTAACTATTTTCTTTTAAATTAAGAAACGTTACAAAAAGGAGAACTTTCCAAATTAAGAAATCGCCCAATTTGAGAGAGATACTATTAGGGTCCATTTAATGGTCTAGGTATGAATCTTATGCTTACTTAGGGTTGTATATTTATGCATCTATAGGAAGTAACAACTAATTAGGGAACTCATGCATTTGATAGGTACGGTACAAAGATCTAAGGTAGTCCACTCGAGCAGCTAAACAAAGGTAGGTGGTACTTACCCTTCTGAGATTTCAAATGTGTAAATGAGACTCTCGTTTTCAATCCTATTTGGCTATGTTGGCTCGAAATGTGTTTGATTAAATGCTTTACTTGGGTATTTATGAAAGTTGTATTTTACTATACAAAGATGGACCATGTGACTTATTTGAAATGTTTTGATATGTTCTTATATACAAAATGGGCTGAATCTTTTATGAAAGCAAGGAATTCTGTATATGAAATACGAAATGAATTTTGACCAGTAAAGCTCAGAGCGGTCATGGAATAGACGGTAGGGGCTATAGTCCTGTCTAATCGCCATGGTAGTCTGGTGTAGAATCCGGCCGATTGGTAAGATCATGGTAGCCTGGTATAGAGTCCGGCTGATTGACAAGGTCATGGTAGCCTGGTATAGTGACTGGACGATTGACCTAAATATGAATGAGACCAATCGGTAGTCATGAAACTTATTGGTCACCCACCTAGTAAGGGTTTAATCTCTAGGCTGAGTACTCAGTAGCCGGTCATTACATGTACTTGTTATGAGCTGGTCTGGAAGAATGATTTATGAGCCGATATGAAATGAATTCATGAACTGATTTGAAATGAGACTTATGAACTGAAATGAATTGAGACTCTCGTTTTCAATCCTATTTGGCTATGTTGACTCGAAATGTGTTTGATTAAATGCTTTACTTGGGTATTTATGAAAGCTGTATTTTACTATACAAAGATGGACCATGTGACTTATTTGAAACGTTTTGATATTTGCTTATATACAAAATGAGTTGAATCTTTTATGAAAGCAAGGAATTCTGTATATGAAATACGAAATGAATTTTGACCAGTAAAACTCAGAGCGGTCATGGAATAGACGGTAGGGACTATAGTCCTGTCTAATCGCCATGGTAGCCTGGTATAGAGTCCGGCCGATTGGTAAGGTCATGGTAGCCTGGTATAGAATCCGGCCGATTAACAAGGTCATGATAGTCTGGTATAGAGACCGGCCGATTGACCAAATATGAATGAGACCAATCGGTAGTCATGAAACTTATTGGTCGCCCACCTAGCAGGGGTTTAATCTCTAGACTAAGTACTCAGTAGCCGGTCATTACATGTACTTGTTATGAGCTAGTCTGGAAGAATGATTTATGAGCCGATATGAAATGAATTTATGAACTGATTTGAAATGAGACTTATGAACTGAAATGAATTGATTTATGAGTGGATATGAAGAGATTTGTGACTTGAGACGAAATGAATTATGACATTACGATTTCTTATGTACATCTATCAATAAGATGCTTTTAAATTGCTTGTCATTCTTTACTACTGATTGCTTTAAAAATAACGTTACTTTCAAAATTACGGATGTGAATGATATGCAAACGATTTGAGTTGTACTTATATATTTGTGTACCTATAAAATTAAGAGTGCATGGTCCAACAGAGGGGTAAATATTACCTACTGAGCGATGTGTCGCTCAACTCACTTCTTACCATTTTTGCAGATTCGGAAGAGTATGAATTGGTTTACATAGAAGACCCTGAGGATGACTTTTATTAGTTTAGGTGCATAGAACTTGGCAAACTAGCTACTTCTAGTGTTATCCTATTTACTTTTGTTTCCGCTGTTTCAATTGGAGAATAAATGTACGAATGCCTTGACTATTCGTAGACTTCCTTTTATATGTAATTCGAACCGCACTTTATTTGTTTAAATTATTTAGTATTGCCAAGTTTAATTAGTTAATGTAGCCTTGTATTCCTGAGTGGGACTTGGGAGTATGGTGGATGTCATGTGACGGGCACGTGCGGGCTCGGTGCGTGATATTTTTAGTGGTATCAGAGCTAGGTTCGAAATAAAATCATAAGGTAGAATAATTCATGAAATAAGTAGTGTAAGCAGTAAATTAGGTTTGACAAGATCTGTGTACGGTAAAGAAGAAGGGAGTAGGACTGATGGTGTTCCATTTGGTATTGTAGGAGATGGTCGAACCAATGCACGAGGAGCAGGAGAATTGCGACTGCCCAGTCCATTTGACAGGATGTGACGTGGCTCGTCTTAAGAAGAGACAAAGGTTTTATAGGGACAGGTTCCTAGAGGAGTTAGATAGAGCCACGGACGGAGCTAGGAAGGCTTATGCATTGAGTGATCGAGTAGCTGACCAAAGGCAAGAGATCTCGTCGTTGATAGTGTCGAGGGAACACATGAGGCAGGACATGGAAGGCTGGCGTGGAGAGGTCCTCCGACTGCGAGAAGAGGTCATTAAGTTGAAAGTAGATATGGAAGTACAGAAGGGACTAGCTGATATGCATAACGAAGAATTTGGGGAAGTAGCTTCCCTACTCCAGAATCGACAGGCGGAGTACGAAACCCTAGAAGAGAAATATGGAGAGAGAAGGCAACGTGTGATGAACTGGATAGCTGACCACTAGCCCCTTGCACCTCAGATGCACGGGTGGAACCACCTATGGCCTGATAGTGATGCGGAGGTAGAGGATGACCCCGAGGAGGACCCTGAGAACATGCCCATGGAAAATCAAGAGGGGGAAGATGGAGTTGAGGATCAGGACGGTGCTGGAGAGGGCATAGGAGACGGAACTATTGTGGATGCGGATCCACCAGTTGATGAGTAGTGGAGTTGGTCTGAGAAAGGTTTCATTTGGCGAACCACTCATTTTAGTAGTATTATGAAATATTAGTCCAAAAACATTGGTAGGTTGATTAGCGATTGTTCGCGTGGATTAGTCCTCTATCCAGTCGTAGGCTATAATTAGATAGTTTGGACGCTAGATTGTTAGACATTTTCTTCTTGGAAAATGTTGGATTATTGGCCCCGATGTATGAGGGATCGATTGTTCTTCTCGTTCGGAGTTAGCGAATGAAACCTCCTACTTTAAAAAAAATTCTTTTCATTTTGTATTTATTATCATTATAATTTGTTTAATGTGATTTTTCGCCCATGTTGTTTTAAGGGTAGTATATGTAAAGTATGCAGGTAGGCAACTCTAGTTGGAACGTCTTAACAGCGTTAAAAGCGTGTTTTCTTATGTACCTATATATATGTATCCATATATGCATAATAATAAATAGGGATAAAAAAAAACTTACTTAGTATGGGACTCATTGTGTGACTTAGGAAATGGCACCAAGAACTAGGCGCGGCGTGAATCGCAATGGCAGCTCTAATGGCGAGAACGTCCAGGGTAGTCGCAGCCAAGAACCGTATCAAGGAAATAATGACCAAGATACGGGCTATCAGGGGACTGGTTCAAGCGGGCATCAACCCTACCTGATGCTACCAACGGAACTAGTGACTGCACTAACTGGAGTAGCCCAAACATTACAAGCCCAATCACAATTAGCACAAGTTCAGGCTGTCCAAATCCCGGGCCATTGACAAGGGAGAACCCAATCCTACTATGAGAAAATGAAACGGATCCATATCCCTACCTTTGATGGAACCCCTGACCCGGACTTGGTAGAAAAATGGTTAGATAAGATAGAAAGTAATTTCGCACTTTTGCAAGTGTCGGAGGAGATGAAGCACCTAATTGTCAAACCCTTTTTGGTAGGAGAGGCTAATAAGTGGTGGGCAACTTTGGAACCTACCGTCGTCCCACCAGTAAGTTGGACAAAATTTAGAGAGGAGTTCCTGAAGTACTTTTTTTCACCTGCCGTGAAGATGTAGAAAATAGATCAGTTCGAAAACCTGAGACAGACACCGGGGATGTCTGTGGTACAATATTCAAATAAGTTTATGGCGTGGGGAAGGTTCGTGCCGTTGACCATGGCGGATGTCGAGTTAAAGAAATATAAGTTTGTACGGGGATTGTTGAGTAGGATTCAAATTAGGGTGAATACCGCTTATACCCCTACGTTTAATGATGTATTGGATGCCAGCGTGAAGGCTGTAGCTGACTGCAAAAGATTGGACAAAGAGGGTGGAAATAAAAGGTCTAGACTAGGGAATGAACTGACAGTGTCGGGAACACCAAGACCTGGCGGATGGTTCCGCCTAATTAAGAAAAGTCGTGGGCAACCACCGAAGGTGACTAGAAGAAATACCTTTCCCACGTGCAAAACCTGTAGAAAGATGCATCGGGGAGAATGCCGATTTAAGACGATTCCCACATGCAAGACTTGTGGGAAGATGCATCTAGGGGAGTGCCGATTCGGAATAGGAGCTTGTTTTGAATGTGGACAGATGGGGCATAGGGCTATGAATTGCCCAAACAAAAGATCGGAAGGAGATAAGAATGGCAATCTCACTGATAAGAAGTCAAAGGTGAACGCCAGGGTACATGCCATGACTGACGTTGAGGCGGAAGTGTCAGGCGACGTGGTCACAGGTACTCTTTTAATTAATTCTATGCCTGCATATGTGCTATTTGATTGTGGAGCTAGTCACTACTTTGTTGTTAAGAAATTTGCAAAGTACTTATGCATGCCCCCTGAATGGATGGACCACCCCTACCAAGTAGTTGCTCCAGGAAATAAAATCTTAGTGTCTCATACTAGGTATCCAAATTGTAGTGTGGAATTGGAGGATAGGAAATTGGAAGTGGATTTGGTGCAAATAAATATGAGTGACTTTGATGTTATCTTAGGAATGGATTGGCTAGCTAGACATTTTGCCCAAATTGATTGTAGAAGGAAGAGAGTGTTGTTCATGAAACCGGGCGAGAAGGATTTCTCCTACCAAAGAAATGTGGGTAATAGAAAAGTTCGTCGGTTAGCCCTTCTATCTGCTATGCAAGCGTATAGGGTAATAAGGAAAGGATGCGAGGCATACTTGGCTTACGCTGTAGATATGGAAAAGGAAGAGACGTCCTTAGAAAAGATTCCAGTGGTGAAGGATTTTCCCGACGTGTTCCCGGAGGATCTTCCTGGCCTACTTCCGGATAGGGAAATAAAATTTGAAATAAATGTTATACCTGAGACGAATACCATATCCAAGACCCCCTATAGGATGGCACCTGCGGAATTAAAGGAACTCAAGAAGCAATTACAAGAATTGTTGGACAAGAAATTCATTAGACCTAGTGTTTCTCCGTGGGGTGCGCCGATACTCTTTGTAAGGAAAAAGGACGGTAGTCTAAAATTGTGTACCGATTATAGGGAATTGAATCGAATCACAATAAAGAGCAGATACCCCCTTCCAAGGATAGATGATCTCTTTGACCAGTTGAAGGGAGCTAAGGTATTCTCTAAGATAGATCTGAGGTCGGAATATCATCAATTGAAGATTAAGGCCGAAGACATCCAGAAAAGTACATTTCGTACGAGATACAGGCACTATGAGTTTTTGGTCATGCCCTTTGGATTAACTAACGCTCCGGCGGCCTTTATGGATATGATGAATCGGGTATTTAAACCACAGTTGGACCGTTTTGTGGTAGTATTTATTGATGACATTTTAGTGTACTCTATAGATGAGGAAACTCATGCTGCCCACCTTAGAGAAGTCCTAGAGATACTCAGAAGAGAGAAACTGTATGCTAAGTTCAGTAAATGTGAATTTTGGTTGAAGAGTGTGGCATTTTTAGGTCATGTGATATCAGGTCAAGGGGTGTCGGTTGACCCAAAGAAGGTAGAGGCAATTGTGGACTGGCCACGACCCACTAATGTAACTGAGGTGAGGAGTTTCTTAGGATTTGATGGATATTATCGAAAATTTGTAGAAGGATTCTCCACTATTGCTACACCGCTCACTAGGTTAACTCAGAAGAGAGTAAAGTTCGAATGGACAGATAAATGTGAAACCAGTTTTCAGAAGTTAAAGGAAAAACTAGTGTCAGCCCCAGTACTCACCCTGCCATCTGGACCGGAGAGATTTGTGATTTACAGTGATGCTTCTAAAAATGGTTTAGGATGCGTATTGATGTAAAATGGTAGAGTGATTGCTTATGCTTCCCGCCAATTGAAAACTTATGAGCAGAATTATCCAACGCATGATTTGGAGTTGGCGGCAGTAATATTCGCATTAAAAATATGGAAGCATTACTTGTATGGTATACAATGTAAGGTGTTTACCGATCACAAGTGTCTCAAGTATTTGTTCACTCAAAGGGAATTGAATATGAGGCAGAGGAGGTGGTTAGAATTAATTAAGGACTACGATTTGACAATCAGCTACCATCCAGGCAAGGCAAATAAGGTAGCAGACGCCCTTAGTAGGAAATCGAGAGAGTTAAGAGAACCCACAACAAAGGATTAGATAAAAAACTTTGAAGTGGAGATGGTAGAGTCCACGGCCCAAGTGCTAGCTACCCTGATAGTCGCACCTACCTTGATAGATAGGATTAAGGAGGCGCAGCGCTCGGATGCCGGGCTCGCAAAAATTAAGGAAAAACTGGAATTAGAACCCTTTTATAGGTTTGAATTGGGAGACGATGGGAGTTTGTGGAAGGATAGTAGGTTGTGTGTACCAAGAGATGAAGGATTAAAACAGGAACGGCTAAAGGAGGCACATAATTCAAGGTTCTCGATCCATCCTGGTGGAACCAAAATGTATCGAGATCTGAAGAGGAATTATTGGTGGAATGGGATGAAACGAGATATAGGCGAATATGTGGTGAAGTGTCTGGTGTGCCAACAAGTGAAGGCCGAGCATCAAAGACCTGCCAACTTGTTGCAACCCCTAGAGATTCCCCAATGGAAGTGGGAACATGTGGCAATGGACTTTGTAGTGGGGTTGCCCCGAACCATTAGATATAATGATGTCATCTGGGTTATAGTCGATCGATTAACAAAATCGGCCCATTTTCTACCAATGTCGAATGGGATATCAATGGAGAGACTGGTAGAGATGTATATGGAGCAAATCGTATGCCTTCATGGTGTCCCAGTGAGGATAGTGTCTGATCGAGACTCTAGGTTCACGTCCAAATTTTGGTCAACTTACCAAGAAGTTATGGGGACTGACTTAAGATTAAGTACAGCTTTCCACCCTCAAACGGATAGACAGTCGGAGAGAACCATACAGACTCTAGAAAACATGCTTAGAGCTTGTGCACTAGACTTTACGGATAGTTGGGACAGGTTGGTAAAACTAATGGAGTTTTCGTACAATAATAGCTATCATAGCAGTATAGGCATGGCACCGTTTGAGGCATTGTATGGACGGAAGTGTAGATCCCCCTTATATTGGGATGAAGTAGGCGAGAAACAGATCGCTGGTCCTGATTTGGTGGAGCGGACTTTGGAGAAAATTAAGATCATCCGAGAAAGGTTGAAAGTAGATCAGGACTGAAATAAAAGTTGGGCAGATTCAAAAAGGAGACCTTTGGAGTTCCGACCGGGAGAAAAGATGTACTTGAAAGTGTCCCCTACCAAGGGAGTAATGAGATTTGGACGAAGTGGCAAGTTAAGTCCGAGGTATGTGGGATCTTATGAAATACTGGATAGAGTTGGACCTCTAGCGTACCGACTAGCTCTCCCACCTACTTTGTCAAGGATACATAATGTGTTCCATGTCTTCCAATTAAGGAGGTATGTGTCAGACCCGAATCATATTTTGGAGGACCAACCCGTCGAGGTGAAAGAGAACTTATTAGTGGAGGAAGTTCCTTTAAGGATCGTAGACCGAAAGGATCAAGTCCTAAGGAGAAGGACCATACCCTACGTCAAGGTGCAATGGACGAACCATACACCATGAGAGACAACATGAGAGTTAGAAGAGGACATGCGGAATAGGTACCTATATCTTTTTTATCAAGGTACGTAAGTTTCGGGGACGAAACTTTTCATAAGGGGGGTAGAATGTGAAACCCACGACTATTGGCCCAATTTTATAACTTTATCTTTATTATTTTATTTTCTCGACTAATTAAAAAGGATAAAGTTGCTATGAGAAAAAAAAAGAGAAAAGAAAAAGGAAAAATAAAATAAAGTAGCTGTAGGATGGGTTAATGGGTTCTAATACAGTAAAACTTTTACCCAAGCCACCTACTAATAAGTAGTGCTAGGTTTAGGGTTTCATTAAAACCCTAGATAGTAAAATAACCCTAGCCTTACTTTCTTTCGTCTGCCCTAGAGCAAGAGCTGTCAGAGAGGAGAGAAGGAGAAGCAGGCAACAATGTCAATCGATCCGTCAACTAGGCACCTAAACCTGTAAGTCCCAAATTCACGTGAAACCTCTCCTTTAAATTCTAGTAATCGAATTAATTATCCTAAATATTTTATGGATATATATTATTGTTGTATATAGATTGATATATCCGTTTCTATAAGAGATTAGGAGGATTCATATTTGGATTAGTGGAAATAGGGTGTTAGATCTTGATCGTTGGTGAGTAGATGATCCAAATCTGTTGAAGAAAAGAAAAGGAACAAAAAAAAAAAAAGGAGATGCCGCTGCTCTGTTTTGGCCAAGCACTGCCGCAGGGGAAAGGAATTCCAAGGGTTGGCCTTTTGGCCAACCCAAAACAAACAAAAAAAAAATGATGGTGATGTCGCCGGCAAGTGCTGGCGACAATGGAACAATTTTGGTTGGCCTTTTCGGTCAACCAATTTGCTGATTTGGGTCGCCAGACTCTCTGGCGATCATGGTCAGCCATGGTTGGGCCCCGCCAAGAAAAAATAATAATAATAACAATAATAATAATAAAATAAAATGAAAAATAAAGATAACAATAAACAAAAATAAATAAGTAGAAAGGGAGCAATTTAAACTTGGACCAAATTATAGTATAAAAATTTAGTAAATATTTAATAAATAGATTTTAAATATAACTAGTCCATTTTTATAGTATATTGTGAATATTAAAATTCAGGACCCAATTAAATATAATTGTTAGAATTGAGGGTTAGTCATGTAAAATATTACCTTATTAATTAAGTCTAAAGTACTTAAATAGCAATCTAAAACATTTTAACCTAGCCTTATTAGATTAAGTTATACAATGTAAGATAAGCTTTAGATTGTGGAACGAAATGCTTAAAATAATAATAATAATAATAGTAATAATAATATGGATGAAATAAATTAAGGATGTAAACGAAAATATAAATATAAATACAAGTGTAATAGGTTAAGATAATAAATATAATAACAAGTCAATATATATATAGGTTTATATATACATAAATAATAATAACACCTACACACGCACAAAGGTAGAAATAAAGTGAAAGGTAATAATAACTAATTAATAAATATATATAAGTGGTAATACAATAAAGTAGCGACGACAAGGACGATAATAATAATAGTAATAATTAATTATAAATCATAAATAGGTATAGTAAGATAGCAGTCAAGATAATAAACATGCTTATGAGTAACTATTTTCTTTTAAATTAAGAAACGTTACAAAAAGGAGAACTTTCCAAATTAAGAAATCGCCCAATTTGAGAGAGATACTATTAGGGTCCATTTAATGGTCTAGGTATGAATCTTATGCTTACTTAGGGTTGTATATTTATGCATCTATAGGAAGTAACAACTAATTAGGGAACTCATGCATTTGATAGGTACGGTACAAAGATCTAAGGTAGTCCACTCGAGCAGCTAAACAAAGGTAGGTGGTACTTACCCTTCTGAGATTTCAAATGTGTAAATGAGACTCTCGTTTTCAATCCTATTTGGCTATGTTGGCTCGAAATGTGTTTGATTAAATGCTTTACTTGGATATTTATGAAAGTTGTATTTTACTATACAAAGATGGACCATGTGACTTATTTGAAATGTTTTGATATGTTCTTATATACAAAATGGGCTGAATCTTTTATGAAAGCAAGGAATTCTGTATATGAAATACGAAATGAATTTTGACCAGTAAAGCTCAGAGCGGTCATGGAATAGACGGTAGGGGCTATAGTCCTGTCTAATCGCCATGGTAGTCTGGTGTAGAATCCGGCCGATTGGTAAGATCATGGTAGCCTGGTATAGAGTCCGGCTGATTGACAAGGTCATGGTAGCCTGGTATAGTGACTGGACGATTGACCTAAATATGAATGAGACCAATCGGTAGTCATGAAACTTATTGGTCACCCACCTAGTAAGGGTTTAATCTCTAGGCTGAGTACTCAGTAGCCGGTTATTACATGTACATGTTATGAGCTGGTCTGGAAGAATGATTTATGAGCCGATATGAAATGAATTTATGAACTGATTTGAAATGAGACTTATGAACTGAAATGAATTGATTTATGAGTGGATATGAAGAGATTTGTGACTTGAGACGAAATGAATTATGACATTACGATTTCTTATGTACATCTATCAATAAGATGCTTTTAAATTGCTTGTCATTCTTTACTACTGATTGTTTTAAAAACAACGTTACTTTCAAAATTACGAATGTGAATGATATGGAAACGATTTGAATTGTACTTATATATTTGTGTACCTATAAAATTAAGAGTGCATGGTCCAACAGAGGGGTAAATATTACCTACTGAGCGATGTGTCGCTCAACCCACTTCTTACCATTTTTGCAGATTCGGAAGAGTATGAATTGGTTTACATAGAAGACCCTGAGGATGACTTTTATTAGTTTAGGTGCATAGAAGTTGGCAGGCTAGCTACTTCTAGTGTTATCCTATTTACTTTTGTTTCCGCTGTTTTAATTGGAGAATAAATGTACGAACGTCTTGAGTATTTGTAAACTTCCTTTTATATGTAATTCGAACCGCACTTTATTTGTTTAAATTATTTAGTATTGCCAAGTTTAATTAGTTAATGTAGCCTTGTATTCCTGAGTGGGACTTGGGAGTACGGCGGATGTCATGTGACGGGCACATACGGGCTCGGGGCGTGACACATACCCAGCCTACTCAATCAGATTGAATTTGAGGGAAAAAAATAGGGTCAGATCAAGCACATAACATCCCATCTATTCCAATTCTGCGTACCCATACAAAAGCTCCAATTAGCTTGCTGGATAAACTAAATCAACCCCAAAAACTAGTGGCAAAACACATCTAATTTAATGTTTTCTAAGTTTGTTGAGTAGGTTTGTCTAATGAGGGAAAGAAGCAGAAAGTATGGTCAATATTTTACACTACCAACGACAACAACCAAAATTTTCCAACCGCTGGTCAATTTTTGTTCAACTCTCCTCCTGCTAAGTCCAAACGTAGTTGGGTTTTGTGCAAAAATGGTTGGGAAGTAGCAAGTCCTTCCCAAGCGGGCCAAGAGGCAGATGATGCAATTAATCTAGGGGATTCATGATGGCAAGGCAAAAATTTTTAACAATTTTTCCCCTAAGTTAAAATTAGGGCAATAAAATTTCTAGGGATGAAAAGATTAATCATGTAAATAACCATAAAATTACACCCTAAATAAAGATTTGACAAGAATGCAGGTAGAAATTTTCAGAAAAAAAAAAGAAACAGGCTTAGGGCCAAAATATTTGCAAATTATTTTAGTGAGAAAGAGGAGAAGGAAAGAACTAACCTTTGCTGCAGACACTTGGAGAATTACTTGGTCTTCATGCTAGAGAGCCATGGTACTTCACTGGTCTTCAATCGTCGGAGAGATTGAGATTGCAGTAGTGAGGTGGAAGTAGAGGTGAGAGTGGGCGTCTGAGTGAAAGTGAGGTAGAGGTGATTTGAAAGAGAGTTCAACACTTAGAAAAGCTTTGTTTTGCTTCTACACAGTAAAAGACAACTAGACGAGTCCACCACTTTTTTTTGCCTTGAAGAAGAAAATTTTCACTAAGTCTTTTGGCCGCCAAAATGAAACTTTGGAGTTTCTGCCAAAATCAAACGCTATCGTTTTGTGTCTTTTTTTTTTTTTTACATCTTACATTTTCTTAAATGTCATGATAGGTAGTCTAAAGGCACATTATTATTTTTATATTAGATAAAATAAAAAAATTTAAAGTATATATTATTGAATTGATAATAAGTGTCATGATAGGATTGCTATAATGACACAAACTAGAAAGTATCCTTATAGGCATGTCAGGAAAAATCATTTTTGTTGTAGTGTAATAAGGAAATCATATGGCTAGTATTGAATTAAAATATGCATTAATATGTGAAATTTATACAAATTTATATAATAATTCATGTTTCAATCTTTTCTTTCTTCCCATCCTACACAAAAAAGGAAAAAAAAAATCTATCTACATGAACATATCGCAAAATTTTTCCTTAAAATATCAAATGGAATAGCCGATTAGTTACAAATATTAATTGTAATAAATGTTTATGTTGAGATATTTTAGAGACAATACATTAAATTCTAAGAAGATAATATGTAACACAAAGCATTTAATAGGAAATTAAATTTTGTAGATCAACTAATTTAATGACAATCTAAAAATATTTAGAGAATTTAATATTTTTCATAAGAAAAAAAAGGTTAGTGAAGGAGGACAACGAAATTTTTCTAAAATTTTTGGTTGGGGAGGAGGGGCCACAGGCAAAAAAATAATCTTCAACGAAAATTATCAAAATCCAAGGGGGTAAAAAGTGAATAGCCAAAATTTTGGAGGCAACTGCCCCTGCAACCATGCATTGAGGTGAGAGAGTTCTGTCGGTCGGCACCCAAAGTCATATATAGTTCGGGTCCAAAACCCTAATTAGGTCCACGACAACGAAACTATTCAACCATGGGACGTTCGCGACCTCACCGTCGCAGAAATGCAGGGAAGTCTGCTGCAAGAGAAAGCAAACCATCCCAATTAGGCGGCTTAGTTCAACTGGCTCAAATCCCAGACCACATAATTTGCAGTAATATCATCCCTAGACTTCCAGGCAAGTCTTTGATAAGATTCAAATGCGTAAGCAAGCTTTGGAATTCGACAATTTTGGATCTGAATTCCACATCTTTCGGTAACATTCGAGGTCCCAAAACAGCTTCTATGTCATTCGAGTACACAAAAAGATCGATAAATCTTTGTTTCCATATGATGGACACCAAAGGCTCGACCGAAAAGTTCTCCCTGGAGAAGCCAATAACGGAGTATTATCATCGTGATGGCCATATTGCAGGTTCATGCAATGGTTTGTTACTTATAATTTTTGACGCCTCTTTTTTCTTGTGGAATCCATGCACAGCATACTTCAGCTGCGTGTTAGAATCGGACAAAATGAAACCTCCCTATTTTGTAACAAATTCCGGGATTTGTTACGATTCATCCACTGACGATTACAAGGTCGTAATAGGGCTGCAAAACAGTAGTATTCGTGCTCGGGAGTTTTCACGCGGACCCGTGTTGGTAGCTGGATTGAGAAACAAAGGTTGGAAAAAGCTAAACTTTCCTTATCGATGTCACCAGGGAACAAGTGGAGTTTCATTCAATGGTTTTCTACACTGGAGAGCTAATACCAATAAGGGTTATTGTACCAACCCTGCACCTAATAAGATCATTGTTTTTGATCGAGAAACTGATCAAGTAAGGGAGCTTCCTATGCTGCAGGACAGAAGTCGCCACATACTTGGTTTGGGGGTTTTGGACGACTGCTTCTGTATGTCTTGTTGGGACATTAACCAAGTAGAAGTGATTGCAATAAAAGAATATGGTAATGAAGAATCTTGGACTCCTTTGTTTGAGATATCAATTCTGAAATTCTATAGCATCTCTTATGGCACAAAGTTGACACCATTGATGCTCATGGAAAATGGTGAAGTCATGATGCTACGGGATGATGAAACTATTTTTAGTTATAACCCTCAAACGATGGAATACAATTATGAGTACCCCAAAGTGCTTGGCAGATGTCCTCATATATTCATCGAAAGTTTAAATAACCCTCATGCCTAGCTCGGAGTGGGATGAGAACCAACATCAAGGACAAGGATTTCTTATTCTGACGGAATATTCACTAAGTTGAAAAGGTTTCATATGATTAGAATTTGAAGCTCGCAGGTGAGAAAGTTGTCTGCTTTTTTTCTTGTTGCAATTTTTGTCGCTTAATTCCTGTTGGTTCATCCAGTATTATATTACTTGATGCAATTTTTCTTGTTGCAATTTTTGTCGCTTAATTCCTGTTGGTTCATCCATATTTATAAAAGTTAGTCCATATATACTTGTTATATTGTTGGCGAAGTTGAAATTGGAATGTAATTGTGGATGGCACTCCAAAACTTCTGCCCTCCTGTGTTCTGTCTAAACTTTGTTCCTCAATAGTCAATACAATGTGAAATGGTTGCCCCAAAAACAGATGTTTCGCATTTCATATATAAGGTCCAACTTAAGAAATATTAATCTTTTTTATTTGTTTCTATACTATCAGTAAAGAGGTAGTTCATATTTACCATTCATTTCTTTAATTTTTTATGAAATAATTTTTTGCTTTTGCAACGATATTCTATTTCTATGCTGCGAATAGTTTTTTCCCAATGCTTATTTTTGAATTGTTATTATCTTAATTTTATAGTATTTACATAAATTATAATGGCACTGTTCACCCCCGAATTACCTAATTTTTAGTGTAGTTTATTTAAACTTTTGTATTTTTTTTAATTATGTAACGCCCCTTAAATTACGAAGCCGTCTTTTATTCTGTACCCTAAGACACAAAATAGAAGAATCCTACTAAATGCATTAATTGATGTGGCTATGTACATATATATGCAGGTTTGCACGTGGTATATATATATTGGGCTTGCACTTCGGTCTTATTCTCTTTTGCTTTAAATTTTTCAAAATTTAATTATGAAAAGTGATTATAAAGAATAATTAAAATCAGCAAAAATTTATGTTTGGTTGATCATGGATATTAACTTTTTTTTAAAAAAAATCTATAATTTGAATATAAAATCAAAATAGAATATCACAAATAAACTGATTATCCAAAATCAAAATCTATAATCAAATAAATTAATCAACCGAAAGCCTTTCATGTCGTTTGTGTAAGTTGCTTGTCTTGTTCCTCTCTTGAAGTTTTAATAAAACTAGTGACCTTCCTTGAACCATCCGAAAATATCACTACCTCTCTTTAATTCTTAATTTTCTGACATTCAGCCCATTTCAAAAAATAATAAAATAAATAAATGTCAGAAGGAAGAACAAGATCACTATGAATAACAAATTCAAACCATTTTGCATAAGATAAGAAATTCAAACCATTTTGAATAACTATGAATAACAAATTCAACCCATGTTAAGGAAGTTTTTCTGAAAACACTTCATGGAAAGCAGTCATCCAAATGGGCCACAAGATACCTAAAAACAATATGAACAACTACTTATAAATAGCAGTGAAATAGTAACTCTTCTAACCAGTAATGTCTTTCATGGTCTCTTTGACTGATGGCCCATTACTTGTAGCATTCAAAAGTTCAGGAACCTGATGAAAGTGAACAAAGATGAACTAAAATTTGCTGTGAAAAGAAATTCCATCTATTAAGTTAGGCCCAATTTATTGTGATTTGGACAAAGATGTTTTAACCAATATTATGTGTATGCAATGATACCAAAAAAGAAAAGAAAGCAAATCCATTATGAGTGCATTGTTGGTCTAATAGTAACATATTTTTACTTGTAACTAAACAAAAAGTAGTCATAATGTTTCTAACACTAAAATAATTAAAAAAAAGTTTAGAACTCCACCAAAACCTGTCACAATCTTCAACATCAATAAAAACATGCAAACTTGCATATTTTTCTTTCTTTTTTGAGAGAAAAAGTGAGTTAATCCATCCATTTAAATCATGCATAATTGCTTTACAGACAAATGAGAACATTATCTCACCAAACAATTCTAAAATACAAATAGCAGCTTTAAATTAAAAACATGAATTGCCATGTTTCTAGATCTACATATGCAAATTCGAATCCAACAATTTGTTTGATTGCAAAAATGTCTTTTTAATCAAAATAGAATTTTCCAATAATATTTTGTAAAGTGACACTCTAAGTTAAAAACCTCAATGCTAACTTCCACCACCATATGCATTCCTTTGACAACTGCAATCATTTTAGCTAGTCAAATTGACAACATATTACCAATTCCTTTAGCCAAATAGTAATGATACGTCAAGTTTCACACCTAAAAACCACCTCAAACTGTAATTACATTATCTATCATTATGGATAATAAAAAAGGATAAGAGTACAAAGTCATATAGAACTAGTTTTAGTAAAAGATTCTGAAAGCTAATTTTACACTTCTTTTATTCTCAGGCTATCATTTGCTAAAATTAAAACCATGAAAATAAACTACGTATCATGGATACAAACTAGTAATTCAAAATGTTGAATGAAGAGATACAAAATATTATCTTCACATTCTAAATTGCTTGCCCCAACAATTATTTTACACATCATCCACCTTATCCAATAGATAAGAACTTTTCACCATTCCTAAACTTTATATAAATCAAAATATCAAAATATAATTACCTATTCATAAATTAAGAGACTCTGATTAATTTTTAATTCGATAAGCATCATTATTTTCTTCCTGATCATCGTTTACCTTGGGCCTTCATTTGTCAAATTCTTTCTCCTCCACTCTAGCACTATTAATATCACCCTATTATCAAATAACAATTTTAATAAATAAAAAATTAATACTAGAATGAATATGTATAATGGTGTTATTTATTTTATGGGGGAAAAGTAGTTACAATTCTTTCATTATTAGCCTAAAAATTCTTCATGTAATCACCACCGTTCTTCTTGTCAACCTTAGGGAATTTTGTTCCAAAAATAAAAAAAAGGCCAAAAAGTAGTTTTAGAATAAATAAAATTTAAAAAACTGAAAAAAAAAAAGATTTCTTTAGATTTGGGGGAAAAATATTCACAACATCACATACCTCTTTTAGGCGGAAAAGAAAGTCAGATGAAGAAGGAAGCGGCAAGAAAAGCAATAAGCAAAGGTTTCTAATCAGAACACAAAATATGACAAAAAAAGTATTAAATAGTAGATGCCAAAGAGAGACAGTAAAAGTAGAAGATCATAAATCATGATTATTGGACTATGGAAGAAAGGAAATATCATACCCATTCTTGATCTCCGATAATGAAACCATTCAATCAGTTAATTATGGACAAAAATGAAAGAAAATGCATCAACTAATCCAATAGAGAAAAAAATAGAATAAATGATTAGGATGAAGAAAAAAAGAAAAGGAGTACAGAGTGAAAACTAAATAAGAAATTTGCAGTGTATATGAGGGTTTGTTTAATTGTCTTTAACCAAAAAGAAGAAAGGAAATAAGGTGAACAAAAAAAAAAAAAAAGGGAATGCGCCACATGTCAAAATAAGGGGATCCACTTGACAATCATTGAGGTTGCTATAGTAACTCTACTTTTTTCTTATATAATAGGTAGATTTATATATATATATATATATATATATATATATATATACATACATATAATTGTTACAGTATATTTTTTTACAAAAACTTCTAAAAATAGCAATCAAAACTGGGATAAGTATGGTTCCAACCCTTGCAAGGATTCTTTCGTTTTCTAGCTAGAGACAACAACAGCGTCTAATGCACATATGCAAGGACAAAGATAGAGATAGTTAATAGCACCAATTTCGTGTCCACTCGTTTTATTAATTTTTCTCCCAACAAACTGTTACAAGTCTTTAACTAACGTGTATTCTGGGATTTTCGACTAGGATGACCAAGACTCAGCAAAGTGCAGCCAAAACAGAATGCTTTCTTTCCACATAATTGGAACATTATCTTTAACAACAACAATATGTTGAAGGGAAAATGTCATTGAGTCTACACAGAATTAGTAAAAGAGAAAACAGAAAAGATAAACTTTGTCATCACAAAATGAGTTAAAAATAAAGCTAGAGAGTTGTGGGCACTTGTTTAAACTACAAATGAATTGCTATGTATACTCTAATTTTGGAAATAGCTCTATCTCAGATCTTGAATGGGGAGTATAGACAAAATTATATTCTTTTATACGTTCTAGGAGATTACCACAAAAAGAATGGCTAAACAATTGTACTTCCTTCAGATAATTGTACAAAATGAAGCAGAACCAAGTCTTAACAGAACTATTCTATACTAAAATGAAATACTTTATCCAGGAGTATGCATAGTTAAATCATCTAAAGAGTATTGTTTTATTTATTTATTTTTTTGTGGAAATCTAAAGAGTATTGTTCAAAACGATGAACTTTGAAAGTTATGAAAAGTGGACCAACCATAGCCGAATTCAAATCCAGATGGTCTATTTTATCCAGCTATGATAAACCACAGCCCTATGATTAATGAAAATGCAAAGGGTTGAACTTTTCACAAGTTGGAAAAAATAGTTTAAGCATACACATTAGTCCGCCTTATCAACCTGTTTCAGTATCTAATCGATATTTCTACACATAAGACGCATGATAAAGTCATGTCATAACAATTTCATTGCTTACTTTTTTACCAAAAAAAAAAAAGACTCCATGATCTCATTCCTTCCACTTCCTATACGCGGTTTAATTCCATTGCCTTCACTAATAATTGAAAAGACCTTAGCCTTGGACAGTTAACAAACTGCCTCACGCTATTATGGCCTTATTTCTGTAACAAAGGTCCATGGGGGTGTCAATTATATATCGAACCATAAAAAGGTGGAATCTCCATTGCCAATCACCGACACAATATAATCCGGTGTTTATTGTTGAATACTAATTCTTTTATTCCAAATGGAATGCCATATGGAATTGCAGTTAATATGAAATTGAATGCACTGATAAGTAACAAATAGTGAAACTGTTTTGGCGTCAATATAAACAATCACGACTCTTTTCTTATTCTTTATGCCCTTGTGATTGCTATCCATTTTAGTTCTAGCTAGGTGCAAAAGATATCGATTTGGGAAATTTCCCTACACTGAGTGTAAAGTGCAGTACTCTATTTACAACACCATCAACGAGTCCATGGATGCACTTCTTTCTTTAACAGCTTTCAAACAAGGAAGTAAATGTTAGATGCTTAATCCAACGTTGAACTTATATGTGAATAATTATCTGATGCAAACTGTCAAATAAGATTAAATCCAATTAAAGTGATCAAATATAGTTTGGACTTAATATATATCTAATAGGGTGTGGGTCTTTAATATGTAGAGACTTAAGGGTATTTTTTATTCTTATAATGAGCTGAAATAGGAATCCAAAAGGTAATAGGAATGTTATCTATAAATAGGGTTATGATCCCCAGGTCACAAATATTCTTATAGTTGTATTTTCTAGTATCGTAGAATAGCTCTTTCCTAATATCCCATCATCAGGAAAGATACCAGAGAAAAATTAAAGGACTCTCTCAAGAATTGGCAAATATATGTTGACCTAGAAGGCCACCCCAAAATCTCTAGGGATTCAAGGATTGTCAATATGAATTTAGGTACGCTTCTGAAAATTTTTTGTTAATTTATTTCTTAATAATCGTCATATAGATTTTAGATTTAATAGGTGATGATTTTCATCAAAGGTTAAATATGAATAACCACCCTAACGGTAAAATCTATTGCACTTAAATTCTTTTCTAGACCTCCTTATTGGAATTGTGGATAAGATGTTAGGTTCATGAGTAAAAAATTATGTCCCACATTGATTTGAGAAATATAGAAAGAGCACTTAATATATAAGTAAAGGTCCGAAAACTAATAGTTTAAATCTTTTTGTCAGAGTTGTGTTCCTGACTTACATATTGAGCTCTTTGATAGACTCTTTTGAAGTGTTTCTCCCTATCAAATTGGTATCAGAGTCTCAGGTTGCAAGACTGGACTACTTATAGGCAAGTGGATTCTTTTCAGAGTTGGACTGTTGAAAATTCTCTTCTTGCTGGTGGATCGAAGTGCTAAAGTGTTAAGAAATTTGGCTAGTGTTGGACCAAGTGTGCCTAGGGTTGTGCATCGAAATCGAAAGCGATAATTCGGAAGTTTGAAATCGAAAATTTTTGAAATTTTGACTGGAATTTCCTCGACCGAATTCGATTTCGAAATGGCCAATTCTGATTTCGAATTCGATACCGAATTGAATTCGAAATTCGGTGAGTTCCGAATTCACCGAATTCCTTTTTTTTCGAACTGGGGAGGGAATTAGAATGAATAGATGAGGAAGGGGAGGTCTGGACAGAGACGGAGGCTGAGGAGATGGGAGTAGTGGAGGAAGAAGATGGCAAAGGCGAGGCCGAAGAAGCGATCTGGAGGTAAGGATGGGAAGAGAGGGGTGGACTCAGACAGAAGGAGGGTGAGGGCGAGGAGGAGTATGGCTGCGGACTGGAGGGACGTGAAGTGGTGGACGAGGGTGCGGCGCTTGAGGAGGGGGTCGGAATCGGAGGACACGAGGGTTTGGTGGGTGAAGGCGACGAGGAGGCAAAGGATGAGGAGGTAGAGCAAGAGATGGCGGAGGAGGCGGTGGATGCCGTTGGGGAGAGGGTGGTAAGGTCTAGCGGTGTAATCTCGGGGAGATTTGAGGTGGTTCTTGGTGGCGCAGATGAGATGGTAGAGTCCCAAGGAGAGTAGAGCTAAGGATGAGAACACAAGGTAGAGTAGACCTGCCATCGTCGATGATCTGATTTGGGCCTGCCCCTTCTTCTTCGGATCCTCTCCCCTCACAGATGATGGAGAGATAAAAGCCTTCTTAGCCCTCAACTTGAACTGGTGGAGGAGGAGGCGGAGACTGCTGCTACTGTTTAGACTTAATTTATTAGTGTATTAGACCAGTGCAGTGCAGTGGGGAGAAAATAATAATAATGAAATTGATTTCTAGTTTCTCTCAACTAGCTGAAATAATTGATAAATGAATAATTAACGTACATTTGGCACAGGTTTAGCATAAAATTTTGGAATGTTTTGAGAAGATTAAAGCCATATTTGAGCTCTTTTGGTGATAATTGCTTAAATATTATTTAAGGGTGCAAAAATGTGATAAATAAGAAGATTAATGCGTTAATTTGGTAAAATTGTGAAGGTTATTGAAGAATGGAATTCATACATAAACTGAAGGAAATGTAAGATTCATTCAGAGGATAAAGTGCACAAGAGATTGGGAGCAAAAATGAAGAAAAAGGAAAGAAGTGGAAAAGCAGAGAACAAAAATAAAAAAAAAATACGGATCCGTGTGAGCAAGAGGGATCCGAGCCCTCGTCTGTGTTTCTGGAGCAATGCATCCGAGGTCATAAGATCCAACCTCGGATCTATAGGAAGATGTCCACCTCGGATCTATAGGAAGATGTCCTCGGATCCACAAGATCCGAGCTCGGATCCAATTGCACTCCTCGGATTCGAGGCTCGGATCTGTCTCTCTACTCAGCAAGTGGCACAGCCGTTTTTCTTTACCTTTCTCACAACTTTTCCAACTATTTTGAGGGACAGAAATCGGTGGCACATGCTTCTGCAACAAAAGAGAAAACCAAATGAGTGTAGACAAAAAGAAACATCATATTTTTGACTTCTTTTTACAAAATCTGAATGGGGAAATTATGAAATGAGAGGGATGGAATTTCTACCACTTTTTATGCAGAAAAACAGGGGAGAAACCAGGCAATACCATACGTAGCTAATTTTCTTTCTTGTAACAATTTTTCTCTCTAGATAGGAGTTCTTGGATAAACCTTGTTGGAGTTTTTTCACTTGTAATCATATTTTGCAAGAGCATAGCAGGAATTGGAGAGCTTCACCTTCAATTGGTTAAGCTTTCTTTTATCTTTCTTATACTTGTATTTTATGATGTTTTACATTTATAAACTTGAGAGTTTGATTGTTAAATTATTCATGAGTAGCTAATTCTTTTTATCTAGGGAGTAGATGAAACTTATGGCTAAGTAATCTGAATTGAATGTGATTTACACTTGTTATATCTTGAGTTAACTTGTCTACTTGTGTAGCTGTAATTATTTGTTATTGATTGATCATCAATAGCTTGTTTATAGTTGTTATTGTTCAATGAGAATTGGTAATGACAATGGAAACACATGAGTAGAGCTTGAGTTGTATGTTCATGAAAATAGAAATACACTTAGGTGAATTATTTAGCATTTCATGAATTAAAGCAGAGTAGTAGTAGTATTTCACCATGAAAATAGGGAAATCTATATTGCTCTAGGCCATTTCATCATGAAAATGAGATTTGGTAATTTTGAGAAATGAATCTCTGCTTAAACAAGAATAATAACAAGAAGTAAATCCATTCATTTGTGTTGTTTATGCCATAAGTGGAATCTACCTCCCTAGATTTATCTTTACGTGAAATTTCTCCAATTTGCATTGAGCATTTGTTAAATTAGAGTTGTATATCAGATTTGTAACTTATAGTAATATACTTTCTCCGCTCAAATTAATTGTATGTCTAAATAATAGAGAAATCAAGGACTTAGTAATTGTTTAAATTGCTCCTTGTGGATCGACCCGATATGCATCTTGTACTACAATTTTGACATGTATACTTGCAGTCCAACGGGTGTAAAATCGAAATTAAACTTGCATTGATATAAAAAATCCCGTCAAGTTTTTGGCGCCGTTGCCGGGAAGAGACAATATTAGGGCCTAGTCATCTCTATTAATTTAGAAATTTTCATTGTTTTAATTGAAGTTGTTGAATTAAAACTGCAAAAATTTCTCTTATTTTTATTGGTAGTGTATGCACCGATCAAATCAAGAAATCGCACCTTTTGATCCTGAAATTGAAAGAACATTACGAAAACAAAGGAGGAATACACTGCATCAAGAGGAACAAGAGGTTTGGCAGCCAATAGAAAATATCTTGATAGAATTTTGAAGAAGAAATGGTGGAAAATCACCCAAATAGGCGAGTTCTACGAGATTTTGCTTTACCGGGAACACAAGATTCACAAACTAGCATTGCAAGGCCAACGGTAAATGCAAATAATTTTAAGATTAAACCATCATTGATTCAAATGGTACAATAATCTCAATATGGAGGTAATGCTACCGAAGATCCAAATTCTCACTTGTCAACTTTTCTTGAAATTTGTGATACAATTAAGTTTAATGGTGTTAGTGATGATGCAATTAAAACTTCAATTGTTTCCATTCTCATTAAGGGACAGGGCCAAGATTTGGTTACAATCTCACCCTCCAAATACTTTTACAACTTGGGATGAATTAGCTAAGCCTTTCCTAAATAAATTCTTTCCACCTGGAAAAACTGCTAAACTAAGAATGGATATAACCAGTTTCACTCAACAGGAAGGAGAGACATTGTATGAAACTTGGGAGCGCTACCGGGAATTGCAACGAAGATGTCCTCATCATGGTTTACCAAATTGGCTAGTGGTCCAAACATTTTACAATGGTCTCACATATCCAACAAAGACACATGTAGATGCAGCAGCGGGAGGAGCATTGATGGGAAAGACAGCTGAGGAAGCTCAACAATTGATAGAAGAAATGGCTGCTAACAACTACCAATGGGCAAATGAACGAGGTAATACAAGGAGAACCGCAGGTATGCTTGAAGTAGATACTTTGAATATGTTGAGTGCAAAAATGGATAATGTGGTTAAGATGTTTAATAGGAAAGTTGGTTCTAGTTCTAATCAAGGAGTAGTTGTTGCATGTTGTACTACTTGTGGCGGAGATCATGATGAATTTTTGTGCTCTAGCAGTGAACAGGTTCAATATCTCAACAATTACAACCGTCCACCTCAAAACAACCCATACTCCAATACATATAATCCAGGATGGCGAAATCACCCGAATTTTGGATAGAAGGATCAAGGGAACCAACAAAAACCAATTAATCCACCGAATTTTCAACCAAAGCAACCACTTCAGGAGTCTAAACCAGCTTGGGAATTGACAATTAAGAAGCTAGCAAATGTATCAAATGATAAAATTGAAAAGCTAGCTGATGCCACCACTCAACGGTTTGAAAGAATTGAGGGAAGAATGGATCAGCTCACCAATATGTACAGGAATGTTGAGGTCCAATTGGGACAAATTGCTAATGCGGTTAACAATCGCAACCAAGGAGATTTACCTAGTAAGACTGAGGTGAACCCAAGGGAGCATGTGAAAGCTATAACCCTTTGTAGTGGTAAGGAAGTAGGTGAATTGCCGGTAGTTGAAAAGAGGAACAGGTTTGAGAGAGGAGAAAATAAGCAATTGAATGAGTTAGGAGAGGAAAGCAAGAACTTTAAAGGGAAAGAAAAGGAGGAAGAAAATGAACCACAAAATGAAGATGTAACACCAATTCCTCCACCGGTGCCATTCCCTTACAGATTGAAGCCTTCAAGAAATGACAAAGAATTTGAGAAATTTGTTAACATTTTTAAACAATTGCATATTAACATTCCTTTTGTGGATGCTATTTTGCAGATTCCTTCATATGCAAAGTTTCTCAAAGAGATCATGACCAAGAAAAGAAAGTTGGTAGATAGTGAGACAATTGCATTAACGGAAGAATGTAGTGCAATTATCCAAAATAAATTGCCACCCAAGTTGAAAGATCCAGGAAGTTTCACAGTTCCTTGCACTATTGGTAACGTAGAATTTTCTAAAGCACTTTGTGACCTTAGTGCAAGTGTGTCCTTGATTCCTTTGACTGTGGCTAGGCAACTGGGATTGAAAGAGTTGAAACGTACTAACATTTCGTTGCAATTGGCTGACAGGTCTATTAGACATCCAATGGGCGTATTGGAGAATGTACTCATTAAAGTACAGAAATTCATTATTCCCGTTGATTTTGTTGTTTTAGATATGGAGGAAGATGTAAATGTACCTATTATACTTGGTAGACCATTTCTAGCCACTGCAGGTACAATAATAGATGTCAAACGAGGTAAGTTTAAGTTCCAAATCGGTGAAGAGGAAGTGGAATTTGACTTGAGTAAAGTGGAGAAATATCCCTCTTTCACTGACCATGTTTACTCGGTTGACATATGTGATGAATTGGCATTAGAAATGAGTCGAGTCAATCTTGATAATGATTCTCTTGAACTTTGTATTAATGGTATAGGTATACAAGAGGAACAAGTTGAAGAAATTACTGAATTTTTGTAGGCACAGGTTCCTTACAAAAGGAGAAATGCTTATGAGGAGTTAGGACTGAGCAAAGGGCTACCCCCACCATCATGTGAGCAAGCACCACAGTTTGAGCTTAAACCACTGCCTAAACACCTCAAATATGCGTTTCTTGGAGAAAATGAAACATTGCCGGTAATCGTCAATGCAACATTAGATGAGAAACAACTAGACAAGCTACTACGTGTTTTGAGGAAGCATTTAAAGGCTATAGGATGGACAATTTCCGATATCAAAGGGATTAGTCCAACTATTTGTATGCACCGGATTTTATTGGAGGAGAATTCTAAACCAGTGGTGGAAAGTCAAAGAAGGTTAAATCCAAATATGAAAGAAGTGGTAAGAGTATAAATCCTTAAATGGTTGGATGCAGGTATAATTTTTCCAATTTCTGATAGTGTTTGGATTTCTCCTATACATGTAGTACCAAAGAAAGGGGGGATAACCATAGTTCATGGTAAAAATGATGAAATGATTCCCTCTAGAGTCATGGTTGGGTGGAGAGTTTGTATAGATTACAGAAAATTGAATGCAGCTACTAGAAAGGATCACTTTCCTTTACCCTTTCTTGATCAAATGGTAGAAAGATTGGCCGGATATGAATTCTATTGTTTCTTGGATGGTTTTTCAGGATACAATCAAATAGTCATTGCACCAGAAGATCAAGAGAAAACTACTTTCACTTGTCCGTACGGCACTTTTGCATTTAGAAGGATGCCTTTTGGACTGTGCAATGCACCGGCCACCTTCCAACGATGCATGATGGCAATTTTCTCTGATTTTAATGAGAAAATTATGAAAATTTTCATGGATGATTTTTCTGTATTTGGATCTACTTATGACGATTGTCTTAACAATTTAGATCTAATTTTGCAGAGATGTGAAGAAACAAACCTCGTACTTAATTGGGAAAAGTGTCATTTCATGGTTTGTGAGGGTATTGTGCTTGGCCATAAAATATCTTCAGAAGGTATTGAGGTTGATCAAGCCAAAATAGAGGTTATTGAGAGAATACCCCCTCCCACCAATGTAAAAGGAATTCGCAGCTTTCTTGGACATGTGGAATTTTATCGGCGGTTTATTAAGAATTTCTCCAAGATTGCTAAACCTTTATGTGAATTACTTGCAAAAGATGTTTCTTTTCACTTTAATGATGAGCGTTTACTTGCTTTTAATAGGTTGAAGAAGGAACTTGTCTCGGCACCCATAATAGCATCACCGGATTGGAGCGTACCATTCGAATTAATGTGTGATGCAAGTGACTTTGCAGTTAGGGCTGTTCTTGGGCAAAAACATGATAAGCGACTTCATGTCATTTACTATGCAAGCAAAATGTTAAATGAAACCCAAGTCAACTATGCAACGACAGAGAAAGAGTTGCTAGCAGTGATTTTTGCATTGGATAAGTTTAGATCGTATTTAGTAGGATCTAAAGTTATCATTTATACTGATCATGCAGCACTCAAATATTTGTTAAATAAGAAAGATGCAAAATCGCGACTAATTAGATGGATTTTATTATTGCAGGAATTTGACTTGGAGATCAAAGATAAAAAAGGATCCGAGAATTTAGTTGCTGATCATCTTTCGAGATTGGAGAACTTGCCTAAAGAAGACCATTCAATCGTTAAAGAAGAATTTCCAGATGAGCTCTTAATGGCAATTTATAAATCACCATGGTATGCTGATTTAGTTAATTTTATAGTAAGTGGAGTAATACCTAGTGATCTGAATTTTCATCAAAGGAAGAAATTCTTAAATGACGCTAAACATTACTTCTGGGAGGAACCATTCTTTTACAAACATTGTGCAGATAGAATAATTAGAAGATGTATTCCGGAGGAGGAGGTACATCGTATTTTAATGCATTGTCGTACCCTTGAAACGGGAGGTCATTTTAGTACCACTAAAATCGTAGCAAAGATATGGCAATCTGGATTTTATTGGCCTACTATGTACCGTGACACTAGAAATTGGGTTAAAAGTTGTGATCAATGCCAAAGAACCGGTAATATCTCAAGAAAAAATGAAATGCCTTTGACTACATATTTGAAAGTTGAGTTATTTGATGTTTGGGGCATTGATTTTATGGGACCATTTCCGAGTTCATATAATAATAAGTACATTCTCTTAGCAGTCGATTATGTTTCTAAATGGATGGAGGCCATTCCTTCACAAACTAATGATGCTAAAGTTGTACTTAAGTTCCTTAAACGGAACATATTTTGCAGATTCGGAGTCCCAAAGGCAATAATCAGCGATGAAGGTAAGTATTTTTGTAATAAAATTATTGACACTTTGTTGCTTAAATATGGATGCAGGCATAAAAAGTCACTCCCTTTTCATTCTCAAGCCAATGGCCAAGCGGAGTTGGCCAACCGGGAAATTAAGCTCATTTTAGAGAAAACGGTTAACCGCTCAAAGAAGGATTGGTCAAATAAGCTTGAAGATGCTTTATGAGCATATAGAACGGCATTTAAAACGCCGTTGGGAATGTCTCCATATAAGCTCGTTTATGGGAAAGCATGTCATTTACCTGTAGAAATAGAACATAAAGCTTATTGGGCTGTTAAGGCTATTAATTTTGATTTTAAATCTGCAGGTGAGAAGAGAATGCTTGAGTTAAGTGAATTGGAGGAATCACGGCTAATCTCATATGAGAATGCCAAGATTTATAAAGAAAAGGTAAAATTTTGGCATGATAAGCACATTCTTCCTAAACATTTTCAAGAAGAGCAAAAGGTGTTACTGTTTAACTCAAGGCTAAAATTATTTCCTGGAAAGCTTAAATCTCGATGGTCCGGCCATTTGAAGTGGTTCGAATGTTTCCATATGAAGCAGTGGGAATTAAAGGAGAAAATGGTGCCTCATTCAAAGTAAATGGCCAAAGATTGAAGTTGTATTTGGCCGGAGAAAAGGTTCCTAAAGGAGTAATTTACTCCTTAGGAAATGCAATGGAGAGTTGAAGAAGTTATAGGAAAGTCGAGCTAACGACTATAAACAAAAGCGCTCATTGGGAGGCAACCCAATAATAATAGTTTATTTGCGTATTTTTATGTGTTTTTTTCTAAATTTTGGTATGATTTATTTGACTAATTAGTTGTATTTCACTTGTTTGTAGGAGAGATGGCAGGGATTATCACCCATTTTGGAAGAATAATTGAAGAGCAAGTGTAAAAAGGGAGGTTTTCTTATCAACTTGTGTTTTAAGCGTTTAAAACTCCCATGCATACATATACATTGTGCATTTCAAATATATTTGAGTGACTTTTGGTTGATGTGCATTTAATGCCCAAAAATGCCATTTTGGTATCAAAGAGCAAAAATGATCAAAGAACCTCACCCCTTGATTTTCAATGAAGATGTGTTTGATGTGTTTTAAGAGTTTGGATATTGTGTTTATGGTATATTACATGTGCGTGGAAGGTTGGTTTTGATAAAAAGCATGTCAAGTGTATAATTTGAAATTTGCCGGAAAAGGGAGAAATATTTGAAAAATTGCAGTTTCTGCAATTAGTGCAGAATTTTGCTGATCCGAGCTCGGATCCTCAAAAACCCAGAAGGATCCGACCTCGGATCCATTGAAGATAAAATTTCAACACAGGAGATCCGAGCTCGGATCATACCAATTCAGTTGGATCCGAGACCTCGGATAAACTTCTGTAACAGTGGATCCGAGGCCTGTAGGATCCGAGGGCCTGCAGAACCGATCCGAGCTCGGATCGGTTCGCGATATCAGTGAAACCGAGGGCTCGGTTCCTCATTTTTCCAGCTTTCTTCTTCTTCGTCCCACCGAAACCCTACACCCCTTTTTCTAATCTTCCATTTCATCCATCAAATCTCCAATCTTTCACAACAAACCCCTTCCCTAACCTCTTGGGAGCATTAACCCTCAATAATTTCGAATCAAAAACATCAAAAAGAGGGGTTTTGATCTTCAAGACGTGAAATAGGGCCAAACTGAAATCTTGCAATTTGAGGTCAAATTTGGGCTTGTTTGTCTTCCATTTTTGCATCATTATCATCCTCCATCATCACTCTACACATTTGAGGTAACAATTTGCAATTTTCTTTGAGTTTACATAATCTCTAATTTTGCATTTTTCTATTTCTTGGGTATATTGTGATAAATTTGTATTTGTTAGAACTTCTTGATACAATTGTGCTACATTGCACTTAAATAGATTGTTACAACTAGTTTTATGTTTATTTTTGAGAAAAATTGTGGATTTGGTGATAATTTTTGAGATTTCTTTCTCAATTTTTGGGCTTGAGTATTTTATTGACTTAGAATTGTGAATTTTACTTTCATAGACTATATGAACTTGTTTCGAGAGGTATAAGTCACTAACATATCAATTGAACATGATATGCTCTCATTAGAACAATAGCCTATGGGATAAAAGAGTGTGTCCCTGATCAAGTTGACCACATTGAACCACTTTTACTTAAGATAATTAGCATTTGTTTGGATGAATTGGAACTCATATGTATGTACATTGAGTGTTATAAATGGGAATGGAGATATTCTCAAGTGTTTGTGTGTTTATGGATATAATTTTCAATTGTTTGCACGTAATATGCATGAAATGCTTCTTTTATTGGTCATATCCTTTGTAAACGCAGGAATTGGATTTAAGAATTGTTAGGAAGTATATTTATTTCCATTTGGGTATATGTTGGCAGGGAGTTTAGCCCTTTTTCAGGGGAAACTCTGCCGAAATTTTCTTAAATTCTTATTTAAGCAAATCTATACGATTTCTAATGAACATTCATCTTCTTTTTGGTATAGGCATTATGGCTCGCACAAGAAGGTCTAGAGTACCGACACCTCCATCTTCGTCAAGTGAGGAACATACACCTTCGTTGCAAGAGGAGTCCCCTGAAGAGGAATCTCCTTCACCTGAGTCACCTCCACGCTCACGGCGTAAGAGGGCATCTACGAGCCATGAGGAACCAATTCCGGACTACGATACCACGCGATTCACTTCACTTGAAAACCAACAGTGGTACGAAGCCGGCCTGGACAAAGAAATCATCATTGAGAAACACTTGGCACCGGAGGTGGACGCACACTATCATATTTCTACAGCATTCAAGAGACTAGGATGGGAGAACATCCTTCAATTGCCCAAACACTACTACCCCAACCTGGTCCGGGAGTTCTACGCCAATGTAGAAAATAAACAAAGCCACAGTGGTAATCTCATCGTCTCGCAGGTTCGAGGCAAGAGAGTGGCTATCAATCGAGATACACTGAGACACTTTGTCAAACTCAAAGACGACGGAGAGGATATCAAATTGACCAAGGAGTTCAAGGCTCGAGACCCTTGGCAGGTGGGAGAGGCGGTTGGACGCCTCAAGGGCCAGTATAGGGAGCGAGGAACGGCGAAGAAGCTCACAGTTTACGCCGATTCCTTCGAGCATAGGTACCACCTAATCTTCTACCTCTTTGCCTTCAATGTGGTACCCAAGAGAAGTTGAAAACGGGAGCTCCGCAACAGCAACCTCTATTTCTTGGACAAAATGATGCATGGTGTGGGAGCGCAGCTGACCGGTATACCTTTACCCAGCATCATCATCAGCTATATGAGGACCACAGCTCGCATGAAGGCCGGCGAAACCTGCTTCGGGTTTCCCAGACTCTTATCTCTTCTTTTTGAGAAGCTAAAGGTTCCTCTTGGAACTGAGCGAGCTATAGTCACCAGGTCTGCCGAGGAGGTTAACACTTCTATACTCAAAGCCTTGGGCATTCCTACGGACTTTGGAGCTACACTAGTTCGAGACACTGGAGAGGCATCGACCTCTGCTCAACCTCTACCGCACATGGAACCACACGTGGAAACTCAAGAGGCGGAGACGCAGCAGCCACTTCCTCCTCCCGTTCCCCGACCGCCACCTCCGCCACCACATTCCAAGTGGCAAGAGCTCCTTAATGCCATTTGTTGTATGGAGACACGTGTCGTCGAGCGCATTGACCAGACCGAGAGGATGATGACTGAGCGCCTCGACCGCCATGACCGCCGTCTTCGTGCGATTGAGGATCACTTCCATATCCGTCGGTCACCTACTCTGACACCTCAGCAGGAGGAGGGCCACATTGGTACATCACATGGTACTCATGGAGCCGAGGAGGCACTAGACCCTCGTTCCGAGCAGCCATGATGCTCTATTGCGGATTAGATCTTTTATTTCTTTATTTTTTATTTTCTTTTGTTAAGACAAACTTTGAGTTTTTATTTTTGTTTTATCATCTTGTGCTACTTATGGTGGTTGGTACTCTTGTTGTTTCATTTTCGGCAGAATGTGGATGATCGTGATGATTAAGGGATTCAAATTGCATCACCACCTATAAGAGGGAAGTTTCAGTTTCTTTTTCCTTTTTCTATAATGAGGACATTGTAGATTTTAAGTGTGGGGGAGGGATTATTTTATCTTATGGGTGATTGTGTCTTGAAATGCATGATTTTAATTGATTATGGCTTAAAATTGTTGGAATAATATTTGGAGATATTGTCATAATTTTTGTAAATGAGGTTGTTGGCAGGGAGTTTCATCCATTTTATGGGGAAACTTTGTCAAAATTTTTCTAAAATATCTTCCAATTTTCATTGCAATTCTTCCAATCTAATGGCCAAAATGATTAAGTGTCTAATTCTTCCATTGGATAAAATGCTATGTGTATTTTGGAAAAGTTTAGTTCTTATTTGGCTTGGAATAAATTATTATGCAATTAAGATTTTTATATTTTAGAAAGTATATTTGATTAAATAAGAAAAATTATGCTTCGAATTTTGCAAGATTAATGATATTTATCATTTTTACTTAATTTTATAAGTAAGTGATTGATATAGTCAAAGACAATGCCAAATTCTTCCTTTAGTTATATTTAGAGGAAAAAAAAAGAAAAAAAAAGAAGAAGAAAAATATTATTATTTCTCTACTCCAATGATTCACATACTGAGTAACCGGGGGTTGGCATTTACAAATGTCGACATTCGCGTAAAAAGGTATTGGAATTAAGAGTATGCTTAGCAATTTAAATAAGTGAAATGTTGAGTAACCGGGAATTTTCACCTAAAAGTGTTGATTTTCGCGTAAAAAGACATTTTCACTATTTAAATAAAATGAAGTGTGAATAAATCCCTCTAAATTGTTGAGTTTTGGGATGAGAAAGGCCATAAAATTGACTCTATGATTTGCTCATTTGTGGAATTAGGATAGAATGAGAGATTGATTTGAATTTGTTGAAATTAAGGCATAATTATTTTTATTTAATTAAATATTATGAGTATTTAGTGTAATTTGAGAAATTGCATAATGATTGAATTCTAAGTTTTTGAGGAATTAAATTTGACAAAAGTTCGTAAATTGTTTTATCTATTGAGTCATTGAAGTAAGTTTTGCGTAAAATTGCTTGAGGATAAGCAATGATTCAAGTGTGGGGGAATTTGATAAATGAATAATTAACGTACATTTGGCACAGGTTTAGCATAAAATTTTGGAATGTTTTGAGAAGATTAAAGCCATATTTGAGCTCTTTTGGTGATAATTGGTTAAATATTATTTAAGGGTGCAAAAATGTGATAAATAAGAAGATTAATGCGTTAATTTGGTAAAATTGTGAAGGTTATTGAAGAATGGAATTCATGCATAAACTGAAGGAAATGTAAGATTCATTCAGAGGATAAAGTGCACAAGAGATTGGGAGCAAAAATGAAGAAAAAGGAAAGAAGTGGAAAAGCAGAGAACAAAAATAAAAAAAAAATACGGATCCGAGCTCGGATCCGTGTGAGCAAGAGGGATCCGAGTCCTCGTCTGTATTTCTGGAGCAATGCATCCGAGGTCATAAGATCCGACCTCGGATCTATAGGAAGATGTCCTCGGATCCACAAGATCCGAGCTCGGATCCAATTGCACTCCTCGGATCCGAGGCTCGGATCTGTCTCTCTACTCAGCAAGTGGCACAGCCGTTTTTCTTTACCTTTCTCACAACTTTTCCAGCTATTTTGAGGGACAGAAATCGGTGGCACATGCTTCTGCAACAAAAGAGAAAACCAAATGAGTGTAGACAAAAAGAAAAAATCATATCTTTGACTTCTTTTTACAAAATCTGAATGGGGGAAATTATGAAGTGAGAGGGATGAAATTTCTACCACTTTTTATGCAGAAAAACAGGGGAGAAACCAGGCAATACCATACGTAGCTAATTTTCTTTCTTGTAACAATTTTTCTCTCTAGATAGGAGTTCTTGGATAAATCTTGTTGGAGTTTTTTCACTTGTAATCATATTTTGCAAGAGCATAGCAGGAATTGGAGAGTTTCACCTTCAATTGGCTAAGCTTTCTTTTATCTTTCTTATACTTGTATTTTATGATGTTTTACATTTATAAACTTGAGAGTTTGATTGTTAAATCATTCATGAGTAGCTAATTCTTTTTATCTAGGGAGTAGATGAAACTTATGGCTAAGTAATCTGAATTGAATGTGATTTACACTTGTTATATCTTGAGTTAACTTGTCTACTTGTGTAGCTGTAATTACTTGTTATTGATTGATCACCAATAGCTTGTTTATAGTTGTTATTGTTCAATGAGAATTGGTAATGGCAATGGAAACACATGAGTAGAGCTTGAGTTGTATGTTCATGAAAATAGAAATACACTTAGGTGAATTATTTAGCATTTCATGAATTAAAGCAGAGTAGTAGTAGTATTTCACCATGAAAATAGGGAAATCTATATTGCTCTAGGCCATTTCATCATGAAAATGAGATTTGGTAATTTTGAGAAATGAATCTCTGCTTAAACAAGAATAATAACAAGAAGTAAATCCATTCATTTGTGTTGTTTATGCCATAAGTGGAATCTACCTCCCTAGATTTATCTTTACGTGAAATTTCTCCAATTTGCATTGAGCATTTGTTAAATTAGAGTTGTATATCAGATTTGTAACTTATAGTAATATACTTTCTCTGCTCAAATTAATTGTATGTCTAAATAATAGAGAAATCAAGGACTTAGTAATTGTTTAAATTGCTCCTTGTGGATCGACCCGATATGCATCTTGTACTACAATTTTGACCTATATACTTGCAGTCCAACGGGTGTAAAATCGGAATTAAACTTGCATTGATATAAAAAAAATCCCGTCAGTAATCATAGGCTACGGCTACTGCTGCTAGTCTCTCAAGTCTTAACTCAACGAACGCGGGTACTGGGGCCTCGTGAGGTGATGGTAGTGAGGCGGAGACCGCATTTTTGTATTTTCAGAATTTTCTATTTTTCTCAATTCGAAATCGGAATCACCGATTTCAAAAATTATGTTTTCGAATTCGACCCGATTTCAATCAATTCGAAATCAGAATTACCGAATTCACTTCCGAATTACCAAAATTCCGAATTCAATCCGAAATTAGTTTCGAAATCGAAATTTTTAAACTTTGCACACCCCTAAGTGTGCCATGGTTTGACAGGGTCGGGTTGGTGTTAAGCTAAGAAGCCAAGAGTTGGCAGGGATCCAGAATGCAGTTAGATGTTGAAGAAGAGTGGATCCATTATTGAAAGAAAAAGATGACATTAGGTGTTAAGGTGGGTTTGCGTGGAATATTATAAGTGGGCTTGGAGAAGAATTATTAAATTTGAGTTTAATATGAGGGATTACTCATAAAAAGAGAGATTTGTTAGATTCATGAGTAAAGGATTATGTCTATATTGATTCGAAAAATGATAAAAGAACATTTAATTTACATATTGGACTCTTTGATGGATTCTCTCGAAATGTTTCTCTCTATTATAAAGGTTGGAAGAGACTGTTGGTCCTTTTTCCTTTTTCGTTTCCTGACCCTCTTAGACCATCCTTCTTGAATGCGAAATGAACATACGAAAACAAATAATAATTCTGGTGAAACATCTGATACATGCATGGCAAAATTGCTTCTTGGCTCAATTTATCAACAACATGAAACATTATAATATACTACCAACGCAATGCATGCATGCCAGTGTTACTTCTTCCTCAATTTTTCAACAAAATGAAATACTTTACAAGCTTTCGAAAGTTAAAGTTCTTGAGAATTACACGCATTTTAGAGCGAAATGCTGCTGGGAAAGGCGGATGTTCTTTCAAGCTATTGAACTTTCTTTTTTCCTAGGGCTGAACTTTCCTTTTTCAAGTTAAGTGAAAGCCCAAGCCAAATTGCATCTGCGACATGTTATGCTCAACAAATTGATCTTGAAGCTTATTGAGCTTAGCCCTACACATCGAGTCCAATTTCACAAGTTGGTTGAGATTGTAAGAAGACAAGGTCAACACCTTAATGCCCAACCTTCCTATCTACAATTTTTTTTTTTTTTTGGGCAACTACATAGGTTTAATCATATAATAGTATGATTATTCATTTCATGCGTAATATTCAAAACAACATATTATAATGGCCATTGTTTTGGCTCTTTCTAACTCACGATTGAAGTGGTTTGGTGGGATCTCATGCGAGGCCATATCAAAGAGATGTTTTCCGTGGATCATATTTTATTCTACTTCCAATATATGTTTAATTAATGCAAAATGGTTTTCTTTAAAGTTCAAAAAGGCAAAAATGTTCAAATTGGCCTTGCTTGACCATGGATTAAAGTATAAACGTGTATCATAGACCTAATTTTGGGCCTTGACAGTGATAAAGAGTCGGGCAATTTATACTTTACTTTCCTGTGGTTTAGCGTTTTTTCACATAACTCCTCTATAGTTTTAAAAATTATACATAATTTCCTTATAATTTGGATTAAAATGTTAAAGTGATGGAAATTATCATTCGTAACGGAACCTTTGAAAATATTAAAATTACCTTTATAAATACATGATACACTAATCTCGGATAGTATTATGTTTTACCATATAACTCCTTTATGATTTAATATTTTACCATAGAAGGAGACAAAAGTACTTAGTTCAAACCCAAAGTGGAATAAATTAACAAAGGGAATGCTGACTAGTTAATCAGCAGGCGAACACCATTTGAGGGACTGAATTGAGAAAAGAACTAGACGATGATGCGGAAACGAAAATCCAACTCCCTGATTCACAAAAGTGAACAAATGTTTTGATCTTAGTTATATGATATATTTCTGTTAATGAAAGAACATTTCATTTCCCATGAATCTCATATACATCATCAAGGTAAATTATCTTCAAAGAGCAAATTTAGATTTTTATTACGAGTCACGTGTGTAATAAGAACACTTGTTATGCGTTAAATAAGCACTGTCGCTGATAACAAGGTATATAGATTGCAAGTGTATAAAGCAGCAGCACAACGGCGTGCAGACACTACTTTTGACTGAGTCATTGGTTTGCTCAGAGTTTTCACCTTCGAGGACTTTATTGGGCACCCCTTTTCCTTATTTTGTACATTGTTATCAAGTTGGCCAGCGTTTTCGCCCGACAAACTGGTCAAACTCTGATTTCACGCTCAACAAATCTCCAGGTAGAGTACCAAAAATAAACTAAATATGGAGAGGTTTTGGACAAAGGGATAATTTCAGAAACCTCCCTAAGGTTTTTAACATTTTCACTATACTCTCCTAGGTTTTAGAAATTTTATTTATTCCTGTCAGTCATTTGAGATCCAATGCTTACATCATTAATGGTCAAATGAATCTATTATCCTTATAATTTAGGATATTTTACACATATATGTGAAGAAAAAGAGTTAAATGATTGTTAACTACATTAACCATAATTTGGATTGTAAAAGTTAATTAATTTGCCATCTAAAAATAGAGCCAATTCTAGGTGTATCTTTTCTAATTTATACACTCCACAAATAAAAGAAATCACTTGATAAATTAAAGGATTTGGATATGAGAAATAATTAAGCCTTTTACAAACTAAATTAACCATAATTTGAAATGTAAAAAATAAAGCCTAATTTGGCATCTAAAAATGGATCCCATACTAGGCATCTTTTTTTCAATTTATGTACTTGATAAATAAAAGAATCAAATATAAGGAGATCTTGGTTGCGCTAATTTTTCTTATAATTTTGGTGACAACAAGAATCTTAAGGTATTGGGCAAAATTTTTTGTTTTGTTAAATTTTGGAAGTTGTTATTTTTTTGTTGTGGATGATGAAAATTTTTTGGTTGATCATGTTTAGTAATGGCCCCCATAAGTGAATTAACAATTTAGATCAAATATTTAATCTAATTAGTATTATAGTTGATGGGTACTTTTGAAATGAATAAATCTTCTCATACCTGAAATTATTTTTTTATTATTTCTTTTTTGATTGGGCTGAATTTTAGATTTTTAAGGCATAGACACATTCTCGTGGTTCATTTTAAAAGTGATTCTATTTTGCTCCTACGGGGTTTTGGAAGCGCAAATTTGTCCCAAAGATTCCTAGAATTCATTTGGTTTGGTTTTCAGTGAATAACGCCAAAGTGCAAAACCACATTGGTTGTTGCCTGGAATAATTGCTCCTGTACAAGTCAATGAAATAAGGATAAAACTGAGAAGAGAAAATGAACCACGATAGTCCAACCTCTCTTCTTCTGAGATCAGTAAAAACAACAGCTTGTTGAGGCTTTAACCAAGATGGCTGACTCTGTCATCTCTCTTGTCATTGGGAGAACCGTTGATCTGCTGCATACAAAATCTGTTTTCCTGAAAGATGTTCGACGACAAGTTGAAAGACTTGGAAATGATCTGGAGTGGATGCGGTGCTTCCTGAAAGATGCAGAACAGAGGCAAGATGAAGATGCGAGGATCCGCAACTGGGTTTCTTTAATCAGAGCTGCTGCCTACGATGCGGAGGATATCATTGAGATCTTTGCCAGCAAAGTTGAGTTCTTCACAAAGAACAAGGGACTCGTCACCAAATTGACGTATTATCCCTTGAAAATTGTAAACCTCTACAAGATAGGTAAAGAGATTGAATCTTTACAGATGAGGCTCAATGACATAGCTGATAGACGCGAAAAGTATGGTATCAGAAATCTCGAAGAGGGAATGAGTTCACGAGGAGAGGAGTTTCGACGGCTTCGCCGAACCTCTCCTTTTAGCGAGGACAAGGATATAGTGGGCTTCGAGGAGATTACAAAATTCCTGGTGGCAGAACTTCTGAAACAGGACAAAAACCGCCGTGTGGTTTCAATCGTCGGCATGGGAGGAGCTGGTAAGACAACTCTAGCCAAAAAAGTTTATAACCATGCTGATGTCAGGGAAGGATTCAATTGCCGTGCTTGGGTCTGCGTCTCTTCAAGCTACGGTCACAAAGAGATGCTGAGATCAATCATAAAGCAATTGAATACAGTGGATAACAAGCTACTTGAGACGTTGGAAAAGATGGACGAGCAGGACTTGGAACGAAGGCTCTATCAAGATCTACAAGATAAATGCTATCTTGTGGTACTTGATGATGTATGGAAGGAAGAAGCGTGGGATTGTCTTGCTAGGGCCTTTCCTGACGTTAATACATCAAGTAGACTGCTAATTACAAGTCGCAACAGGGGTGTTCCCTTACACGCAGATGCTCTGAGTATCCCACATGATTTGAAAACTTTGGGGCAGGAAGATAGCTGGCAGTTGTTCCTTAGAAAGGCCTTAGGCCATGGGGATAATGCTGGGTGTCCTCTGGATTTGGAAGAAGTAGGGAAAGAGATTGCAAGGAGATGTGCTGGTCTGCCACTGGCCATCACGGTTATAGGTGGGCTGCTACTGACAAAGAAAAGGTTGAAGAGTGAATGGGAGAAAGTTCTCAACAGCTTCAACGCAAACCTATCAAGGAGCCAGAGTGGAGTATCAGCAATTCTGGAATTAAGTTATGCAGATCTTCCTTCCAATCTGAAATTTTGCTTTCTGTATTTGGGTTTGTTTCCCGAAGACTACATGATTTCTGTGCGAAAGTTTATCCATATGTGGGCTGCAGAGGGAATAATGCAGAAAAGAGATGCAGAAAATTTGGAGGAAATCGCAGCATATGATCTGGAACAACTTTTTAGCAGAAATATGGTTCAGGTGGCGGAAATGACTGTTGATGAGAGGATTAAAAGCTGTAGAGTCCATGATTTGTTGCGAGAGCTTGCAATCAGAAAGGCAGAGGATGAAAATTTTTTTCAAATCCACGACACCAGATATGATAAAATATCCAGGTACCTCGCTGTTCATATTCTTCCTCGGGATAAAAATTATTTTTGGACTTCGACCCCTCCTCTCCGGTCTCTACTGTTTTTCAATGTCCGTTTTGACAGGGAAGACATTAGTCTTAGCTTCAAAAGTTTCAGAAAGCTTAGGATACTAGACCTTGAGAATGTTAAGATGCCGTATAATTTGCCAAAAGAAATTGGTGAAGTCAGGCTTCTGAGGTACCTCAGTTTATTAGAGACATCCATTAGTAGGCTCCCTCATTCCGTCGGTTGCTTGCGATGCCTACAAACTCTTGACATACGGAACCTTCATCCAGTGATAGTCTCAAATTTCATTTGGAAGCTTGAAAGTTTACGGCATCTATATGCATCTGATATAAAATGTAATGTGCCTCTTAAGATTGAAGGATTGAAGAATCTCCAGACTCTATTAGGCATACGCTTTGATCACATCATGCACAATAACATGATGACTTTGACAAGTCTTCAGAAACTGGGGATTGTAGTAGATGACAAGTCAGAGATAGACAAACTCTGCATGCATTTATCTGAGGTTGGAAGTCTAAAGATGTTACGTCTTTACCGTGCTCGAGGAAGATACCAGTGGCCATCTCTAGCGGGACTTTCTAAGCTCCATCATGTAACAGAGCTTAAGCTATATGGGGTGGGTTTGAGAATGCTGCCTCCTGATTTCCCTCCAAATCTCTCTCGCTTGTCTTTGAAATACACAGATCTCATGAATGACCCAATGCCAATACTAGAGAAGTTGGGACAGCTATCGTTCCTCGAAATGAAAGATGCGTATGGGGGGCCACAGCTAGTCATTTCTAGGCATGGATTTCACCAATTGAAATTCCTTGAGCTCGACCTCTTACGTGATTTGGATGAAGTAATGGTGGACAAAGCTGCATTGCCACAGCTCCAGTGCCTGAGAATCAGGGACTGCCGCAATTTAGAGAAGTTGCCGGAAGAGCTGAAGCACATATCTACTCTTGATACGCTTGAGCTTGTGGACATGCAAGAAGATTTCATCAGTAGGCTTGATGCGGACATGGTGTCCAGTGTTCCTAACCTCAGAATATTTGACTCCACCATCTCGCAGAAGAAACGAAGATCATATGTTTATTTGCGGCGTAGAATGGAAGGTTATGCATAAATGTCTTGAATGTGTATTTCTACCTTTGTACTCTCTCTTATTTATCCTCTCCATTAAGGGGCTCCTGTTCCACCTTATGTTGCACTGTATGCTGAATTTCAGAGTAGTAATTAATAAAATTATTTCCAGTTTTTTATCAAATTAAATAAATAAAAGAATGTTTCTAATTCAACATAACTTTTATTTTCCCCAATTCAACATACTTGCTTTGCCATAATTTCACTCTTTATTTTCGTCACATAATTGAGGCCAACCGACAAGCTTTTTAAGTCCTTTTTTTTTTAATTATTTGAAATCTCACATTTCAAAAAAGCAAGGAATGATTATTTTGTTATTAATGATTTTTTGGGTAACTAAACAGTGCCTACATCTGTACCTTATAGGATTTGTCTCTCTATCAATTTACATTGCATATATCATATTAATACAAGTAAAAAAAATTTAAAAAAAAGTTCATGTCTTCAATAGGCCTCAAAAATCCTGATGGTAAACTCTTGGGAATTGGAAATGTCTAATTCAATAAAATATCTAGAGGTATTTGTTTGATTCTAATAACAAGATGTTCATTTAAGTTGTTTGGGATAAACATTGAAGGGAAAAACATTACTGAGGGGAAAACGTTTATAATAATTCTTACATGTAATTGTTTTTTTTTTTTTTATGTTTTCGTAGCAATTTCATGTTTACAAAAATTAGTACAAATGTCGTGTGTAATGGATAGTCCAAGATTGTATGCTGTTTTTAAGTTTGACACTCCCTTTTAATTCTTCATGATTACTAGTTAGTTGATTCTATAACATGTATCGCCTTAAAGGAAATGTATATACTTCTCTAAAAAGGCAAGCGTAATTTTGCTTATAAAGAAAAACTTATTTAGTTTTTTGTGGACCATTGCAGAATTGGAGTGAAAAGAAGGGTTAATTATAAAAACTCCTTTTGGAGTTTGGTTAATTTGCTCTCACTTTGCCTCCTATTTCAGTCCAACTAATTAAATTAACCATTAAAATAGTCAAGTTAACGAAAGTGCCCTTCTACATAGTTTATAAAGAAAGACCCCAAGGTTCTTGGGATGTTCAAATTACAAGATATGATTTTTACTATAGAATAATTATTTTTTTAATCTTTTGGATAAAATAAATTGGAATGCTCATATTCTTTTTCTGCTCAAAATCATCATTCATGTAATTAATTCAAGTGGGAAGACCCTGAATTTTGTGGAAAAAGAAGAAAAATATGTGTTGCATGTTTCTCTTACTATTAGGTCTTACAAAAATGCTCCAAAAAAATATTTCTTACAAAATAGGAGAATATCTTTAGTTCAACAATGTGTGGACTCCTAATTTGGAGTTACTTACCCTTTATTTGTGTAAAGATACGCATTATTTGTTAAATATTTTGGGAGTTCATACTATATATAACCATCATTTTTAAGTCTATAATCCTTGATATCTAGGAGTTTAAAGAAGACCCCTGACTTAAGCTAGAAAAGGGATGCATAGACTAAACTAAAAAAAATAATCAAAATATTTTTTTCTCTGGATTTTTTAGAATAAAGGAAGCATAGTGCTTCCGTGTAATGCACTATGCAGGGTTTGAACCCTCGACCTAGTGCACAAGAGAGCCTTAAAAACACTCTACCTGGCCATTTAAAAAAAATAATCAAAATCTTTTTAAGCTTATTCAGGAAAAATTATCAAAAGGTGGTGTAGCCCCCTCATTCACTTGATTTAAGTGCAAAAGGATGAAGAGCTACTGGCTTTTATCGCAAGTATAACGGGTTTGGTTGCCTAAGTGATTATTTGAAAAAATAAAATAAAATTTGGTTTTATCATAATACATTTTTCAATTGCCTATTTATCTTTTTCACACACTTTTATCTCACGTGCACACCTCACAAAAGATTGCTACAGTATCTACCACATCAAACAAGAGATGCCTAAGTTGAACAATGAGAGGGAATATTCAATTTGGAGAAAAGAAACAACAAAATGGAATCTCGCTTCTGGAAAAACTGATCAAATATTTTTTTCTGTGAAAAACTGATTAAATGTTATTTTAATCTCAACCAAGCAGAAATGCTGCCCAAAGAATGATGACTTTCAATTGCTTCTTATTATTAGTATTATTATTATTATTTTCTCTTTCAAGCATTTGGGGATAATTCTAAGGGCTTCCAAGAATTTACTGTGGGGCCATACAAAACGAAACTAAAAGTTTGGGGTTGCAAGTTGTAGGAAATAAAATTTTGTTAAATTAAAATTCTGTACTGGTCCTTTGCAATGCGCTTTCTGCATTTGCTGAGGAATCTCGATGAATAGCAGTGGAATCATGGAGAAAAAGATAAAGCAAGACAAAAAAGATGAAAACGGATTGTGCATGTACAGCTGATCACAAGGCAAAAGTGACAATTGTTTTATATAATGGGAAATTTTATAGAAATACATAGCAATTGTTTTGGCAGTTTTCTTAATTTCTAATGCTAACAATAGTCCAGCGTATAACAGAAATTTTAGGATACAATTATACAAACAATCCTAATCCTTTAAAAATAAATTTAAAATGAAAATCATGTGTTCGTTGTTACTATATATTCAGGACAAAATATCTCGAATTCTTTTTGGAAATGTTAAAGTCCTTTATTCTTTATTCGGATATGCAATCACGTAAAGTAGGTGATAATGCTAGAAAAATATGTAATTGCCAGTAATATTAGTCATCAAAAGAATAATTTGTAATTGCTAGTAATATTAGCAATATTGATCAAAAAATCAGATTCCATTAAGCTTAATAATTTGTCCTTGACGAGTGCGGGGGTATACATATAACGATTAAACTTATTCCACAGTCAAGTTTTATATTTATAAAATTCTAGATACCTTACATGTGATTTTCTGCAAGTATACAGGTCGTGATTGAATATGGAGTATTAAGGGTCGAACTCACAAGGAAGAATGGACAACTACTTGTACTACTAAAATCCCTCTATTATTTAGACAATCAACAAATTAAAGGAAATAAAACTAAGTTAAACTATGCAAGAAAATAGCAAATGAAAATTTCTTAGGATATCATATCCCTAACTACTCATGCAAGTGCAATTTTTGGATCATTGAGCATTACTATCTCGGCTAGTTATGGCATAATTTTCTTGAGCATGTGAAACCTACTCTCGTAGTAAATGAACTATACTTTAAAACTATACTTATAATTAATCCACACTTACTCTTGTGGTTATAAAATTAGCTACAAGTTCATTGAACCTTTATGAAATTACATGAAATAAATCACTAAAGGCACAAAAGTGCACCTCTACTCTCGTGAGTGTACTCCCTAGGTTTAGCACTTCTTAAACTAATATTAAATGTCAATTATCATTGCAAATCTAACACCTTAAGATTATCACAATTAATGGCCAGTTAATCATGATTAGACAAACAAAAGTGCTAAAAAACTTACTCAAAATAATAGTATCAAATAGCTAAGAAATCAAACACAGTGCAATCATAGAAAGTTCAACCAAAACCCAAGGCATAAACTTTAGAAACATATAATGAAACACAAATCCAACCTTGTCTAATAATTAAACATGAAATCCAATACAAGAGAAAAAGTAGCAGAAGAGATATCACCCTTATCACATGAGATCAAATTGTCCATCTTGCTCATCAAACCCAAGCCGTCAAGTTTAACCAGAATCCCTCCAAGAAATCCCTCCGATTTTTGGCCGAATTCGTCCCTTGTTTTGCCAAAATTCTCTGCCCTGAATCCTTCCAAACAATCCCTCCAAAAACTAGCCAGATTGTTTGAAGGGATTCAAGTCAACTTTCATTTTTGACAAGTTTCTTTGTTTACTTTTTCTAACGTTTCGAACCACATTTGAAACTCGTCATCCTTGCGAACTTTAGGATTTCAATCATCATAATGTAAGTTTACTTCTTGTCCAAAATGAAGTCCATTTCCAACTCTTACAAAAATAACAAAAAATATGCAAGTAAAAGGGACAAATATCTCATTTAAGCATTGGATTACACTTAGAACTAATTCTAGCAAAAATAGACTATTTCTTCTTATAATATTGCAAAAGTGACTAAAAGTAATATTAAATATCATCCAAATATAGTATAAAATAGTCACTTATCAACTCCCTCACACTTGAATCATTGCTTGTCTTCAAGCAATCAACACATAATTAATCAATCACAATAATTCAAGAGGTGAAACATTACATACACTTTTTCAAATTTAATTCCTCATAACTCGTCAAATAATCATTATACAATCATTCAATCTATACTAAATACTCATAATATCAAATAAAAGAAAGATAAGTATACCCTAATTTAACGACTTAAATTTAACCTCTCACTTTAACCTAATTTTCACAAGCAAGCAAATCACATAGTCAATTCATAATTATCCTCCTTCTACAATAATCTTTTTTTCAAATTTCACAATTAAGAGGGACATTATTCATAAAAATCTTACTCAAATAGTGCAAATGCCTTTTGACGCGAAGATCGACACTTTTAGGTGAAAACTTCTAATTCCTCAACACTTCACTTATTCAAGTTGCTATGCATGCTCTTTATTCAACATCTTTTTATGCGAGTGCTGACATTTATAGATGCCAACCCCCAATTACTTGGTACAAGAACCATTGGAGTAGAATAAAAACTTTTTTTCTCTTTTTTCTTTTTTTAAAGTAAAAGACAATAAATAGACATTCCCTCTTAGCAAATACACAAGAATATTCAAAGGAAAGGTATAGTTTTATTGACTATATCAATCACTTACTTGTAAAATTGAATAAAGAGAAGAAATCTCGTTAAACATGTAAAATTATAGGTATAATTTTTCCCAATTTACAAGATATACTTTCTAAAATGAAAAAAATTCTAATTGCATAATAACCATTTCCAAGTTAACTGAGGACTAAAATTTTCACAATACATATAAAGTTTCAGCAAGTGGAAGGATTAGAACACTTAAGGCTAGATCAAGTTGGCCTTTTTAAAACAAAATTGCCAAAATTGGAAGAATTTTTGGCCATAGTGAAATTTTAAAAAAGATTTTGAAAAAATTTGACAAAATTTCCCCCTGTAACTGAACAAAACTCCTTGCCATCAAACCCAATTTCAAGAAATTTTTTCATATGGCAATTTTTCAAAACACAATTTCAACATTTCTAATGCATTTAAATCCACAAAAATATCTTCACATGGCAAAAAATAGCAAATCAATTATTCTCCTCCCCCACACTTACATTTCACATTGTCCTCAATATGAGAAAAGAAAAACAAATAAAAAATAAGAGATAATACTCACCTTATTAATTTGCACTATTTAAATCTATGGCCATGTAATGAATTTTCAACCTTATTTGACAAAGAAAGAAGAGTTCAATTAATGCACCATTTCAAATGGAAAAATCAAAATAAAATAACTTCTTAAAAGTAAACATGCAAATCAAGGGAAAAAGAGAAAGAGATCAAGTATGTAAATCAACACAATGTTCAAAGATAATAAAAATATGAAATTAGCTAACTTCGCAAAACAAGTATATCCATGAGAATCCAAAGCAAAGTTAAGCAAATTTCACAAAATATGCTCATAATCATAAACAAAGTAAGTTCCATTTATACATTTTGTTGTCAATGATCAAATTCTCTCAAATACAAAAGTACTCTCTAAATGGATGCAAACACACCAAATCAAAATATAAATGACCTTTTTTAGAATTCATGAAATGGTAAAAACCATTGACCTACAAAGATCATAAGTGCATTTATGAATTTTGTCCATTAAGGCCATTTTCAATTCACCTCAACTTCTAGAATTACTTAATAATTCAACCAATATATATTCTCATATATTTAGATAATTTAGACTACTCAAATGAATATCATAAACTCCCACAAAACTAACTAAAATGCTACATTAGCCATTTAATATGCAACTTTTTTACCAATCCAAATTAAGCAAATATTTAGCTAAAATTCACCAATCTTCACAAAATATTCACAACTCATGATTTATTCATCATCAATAATCATCAACAACATGAACAAGTATAATAAAAAAATTACCAAACTTCATAAATACAAGAAAATTAAAAGTGCCAAAAAATAGGAAATATTTACAAATGGCAATAATCAAAAGACAAAGTTTAGTAAAGATTTGTTACCTCAAACTTATTGATTGATGACTAGGGATGCAAATTACTAAAATCTCACTCCATTTTGGCCTCAAATGAAGGGTTCAGAAAAATTGAAACTCTTGTCTTGTGAAGCTAGAATCCAAATTAAAGCTTATTTTTTAAGTTAAGCTATGAAATCTTCTCTAGAGGATAAGAGGAGTGTTTTGGTGAAATTAGTTTGAAGATTTGATGATGAAAAGAGGAATTTTGGTGAGTAGTGTGTGTTTTAGATGTGAGTATGTGTGTGGGGTTGAGGGAGAAAGAAGGGAAGAATGAGGAATCCATGAACAGATTCCTCTTAAAATCAAAGACCCTCCAGAATTCGGTCCAGAGGCTCAAAAAACAAATTTTTTCTACTCCCCTGCTAATCCGACCAGAAATCCGGCTAGAACTTGGCCAAATTCCCTGGCCAGATTTGCTGCAGGAAATTTGATATGCAATTTTCCTCTAGTTTTCTACTTGGCCATGTTTCCACACTCACCAGGTTTTCAACTATTTTTATGTTCCATGTATGAAATCAAGTTTTAACCTAGAAAATGCATTTTTCTCAATAAAATACACTTGAAAACACAAGATCATGCATTAATATAACTCTAACATGAAACACTTTAAATGCATGAAATGCATCAAATCAATATGAAAACTTCCTTTTTGCCTCAATATAGACACTTTTACATTTGAGATGATTTGTATGAACCCTTGTTGTTGCAACCTACAAAAACATACAAAAAACACTAATCAAACAACTAAAACCTACTAAAAACAGGAAATCGTTGGGTTGCCTTCCAACAAGAACTTCTTTATAGTCAGTAGCTTGACTATATAACCTTATTTTTCAAGGATGTTTTGTTAATGAGTAATCTACCATTTTACGATATGGTGGATCAACAAAAAAATGGATTGATAACAAAAGCCATATGCTCTAATGATAAGAGAGATAGAAGTGGTTTGCCCATCTCAAGTGATTCATAGATATTACGTTGAATGTGTATCATTTGAGTACTCACCAAAGGAATGTTCACTCCTCAAGAGGGGTTAAATATGAATCATTAATGTTCATCTCTTGAGGTTCATCATTAGTTCCAAGGATATTATCTTGTGAAATAGACACTTTCTCATTGAAACATACATTAGATGCATCATTTTCATCAAAATGCAATCCATTTTCACATACAACATCCCTACCATTCATACTAGGGTCATTTTGCATATCATTAGAAGAAATAACTTCACACAAATCATGCAATTGGTTTTGAATTCTACTAAAGTGAAAGGTTAATTCATCTAACCTATCTTTACCCCTCAACAAAATGATGAAAAATTGCATTAGCTAACTTTTCAATAGTAAATTCTCAAAATGGCTTAGATTCGTAAAAAATTGGGAGGGGGAACCAAAAAGCCTGAAATAATTTTTTACGTGTTTCTACATTTAAAAAATTGAAAATGGGATTTTAAGTTCCTGCACGTACTCTCATGTGACCTGTTTTCGGTAAAATTGAAGAAAACATGTCAATTGTCCACTTTCAAACAAAATTGCATAGATTGGGGGCCACATTTATTTTTAGAAATAGATTGGGGACTAGTTTCGTGCATGAATTATAAATTGGAGACCAAAACTCCAATTCTCCCTAAATTTTATTCAAGTACATCATTTTATTATACAAATAAAATTGGTTTCTGTGCATACACCAAATTTTGAAAGAAATACAATAACTATACATAACCACGTCAAACCCTTCCCAATCCCAACTTATACAATCTCTTTCAGCTTCACACCCTTGCATTCCCCTCCCTTATGCAACAATTAATATATATCATTTTTCCTGTTCTTTAAGTTTTAGTAAACATCCAAAAATTACAATTCATGCACCATATATACCATAGGAAAAAATATTCAAGCTATTAGGGGTGTCAATGAATCGAATCGAGCTCGAATAGTAGGCTGATCGAGTTCGAGTTTGACGAAGTGTCTAAAGCTCGAGATCGAGCTCAAGATCGATGAATATCAATGTCGCATGCTCGAATTCAATTCGTAGGAAAATCGTGAGGCTCTAGCTCGTGCTCGAATATGTGTTCGAGCTTGAATTCGAACTCGATTAAATACTGTGCTCGTTTATAAATGCCTAAGGTGAACCAAACAATCTGCTATTCTTAGTAAGCAGAATTTGCTCTTTCATTCAGTCTTTTTATCTGCCATTTGCATTCGAAAATTCAAGCATTCCCACAGAAATCTACAAAATCAAAAATTTCAAAATCCAAACTCATCCATATGATTGAGAAAACATATTATTGATTCCAAAATGAGGAAAGATGCTCCTTGACCATTAAGCTGCATTGGGTTTTCAACAAAAACAAAACATGGTTAAAAAAATGTGAAGATAATACTTACTACTAGTAAACTAGTCTATTGTGAACGGTGTACGAAGACTCTCTTTGGTGGTGGAATCAATGTGGATATATGTTGAATAGTGGAGGAAAAGAGAGATGAAGGCCTGAGGGAGGGGAGAGGAGGCAAACGAGTTATAGAACAAAAGAGTTCACTGTCAACCAGCAAAGATCCTTGGTGGGAAAACTTTTCCTCTTTTCCTCCTGTTTCTACTTTAGCCACTAGCCACTCGGAATCTTTGTGCTTTTTCTCTGAAGATAGAAACGGTCATAGGAAGACAATTCAAGCTGCTGCACGCCTGCACCTGCTTCCAAGATCCAAGCTTCCGCTCGCCGGCTGCACCTGCTGCACAATCCACTTCCAATCGAAATGAAATGGCAAAATGAAACGGCTGGAGTTAGCAACTCAAATGGGTTTGATTTGGAATTGGAATTAGGGATTGAGGTGAGGGATGGGGATTAAGGAATAGGGACTAAGATAAGGTGAAGCTGCGGACAAGATTGAAGCGGCGGCATAATGCTCTCGATTCGTTGAAAGAAAGAAGCGGCGGACAAGATTGAAGTGAAGCTGCTTGACCTAATTAGAGTATTAGACTCTAATATGTGAATTTTTTTTTAGAATTATCTGGAAAGACAAGAATACCCCTATTATATTTTGAATTTTAATAGGTAAAACATGTAATTAAGCTTACAACTAGATATATCTGAGTAATTTTATAAATATGAAATTATATATATCTAAATATACCTTAAGCTCGAAAAGCTCGCGAACTTATCGAGCATAACATTTTTAGGCTCGAATTCGATTTGTTGAAATATTCGAATAGTTCGAGATCGACTCGAGCTCGATGAGCCGATCATTTGAACGAGCTGCTCGCGAACTATTCTCGAGCAAAGTGGACCAGGAAAATTGTTGACATGTGAGTTCAAGGATGACGATCTTTTGGTTTCTGCAATTTTGAAATGCAAAAGATTTATGTCTACCTACAAAAGGTCAATCCATAGATCGGAACATCCAAGTAAGCGAAAGAACCAAATGGATAGTTGCAATTTGCCTCTTCAGAGTCTTGGAAGGGGTGGTGGACAAAGAACAGTGCTGTCCTGGTTACTTCGTTCAGGATGCATTTCCCTTGGTGATGTGATCCAGTTTTGTGTTCGGAATACTAATATTGTGGTAAAAGAAGGTGTTATAACTTTGGGTGGAATATTTTGCAAGTGCTGCAATAAAGGTGTTTTCACTCTTTGAGTTTAAGAGACATGCTCGTTTCAGGGTTAACCGTGCTTGCTTAAATCATTTCATGGAATCGGGAATGTCATTTGCTTTGTGTCAGCTTGAGGCTTGGTCAAGAAAGATGCCTGTGTCAAGGATAAAAAAAAAGATGTAGATGATGGAGATGATTATTGTGGATGCTATGGTAATGATGGTAACTTAATCTGCTGTGACAATTGTCCATTTGCATTTCATCATGAATGCTTGTATATTAAGGTTTGTGTTTTTCAGTTTCTCATCCCGAATTAAGTTTGATCTCTTTCTTTGTCCTCCGGTTTAATTTCTGATCTTCTTTTAACATATTGTTTTTGCAATTCCAAAATTGCTCTAAAATTCTCAACCATACCATATTGATAGTTACCTTGGAACACCTCATGTATGGTATTCTACATTTATGTTTCTTGTCCTATGGCTTTATCATTCGAACCTTTTGTCATGTACACTTGAAGTTACTTTGTTCTGTAAAGCTAGTAGGTGCTTATTGATTTAATGCGTGAGTAGACAAGTGAGGCTGACCCCATTACTAGGCAAGTGATATGTCCTCTATTTTAATGGAGATTGCTTTTATTTTCTCTATTTAGAAAGTGATGAACTTGTTTGCTGGAAATAGGAACTAACTATGCACTTAAACCACCAAGGCTGATGATGCAAGAAGAGGTTGCTTCCGAGGAGATTCTCTGTGCAATCTAGGCAAAAATAGCTGACAGGGCTCGTCCTTTGGGGAAGCTCAATTAGAATAGAAATACAGATGGTGTCTGGTGAGAAAGCACAAAGTAAGGCCAAGGTAGTTGTTTGCATTATCAAGGACCTAAGACAAAAGTTCACTCCGCAACCTATCTATGGACAACAGCCTAATGAAGTTGCTCATAAGGGGAAGGAATGACTTGCTAGATGCTAGAATTCTCAGTCAATTAATTAAAATGTCAAAGATGCAACCATAGGCAATAGTTTGTATAATCAACTAAGGAAGGTTTGCCATGATGGAGTGGTGTCAATGTGAAATTACTCCAACTTATAATAGTAGTTTTTGTGTACAATCTCAATAGTTGTATGCTATTACTTTTAAAAAAATAGAATTCTTTCCAGACCAATAGAAAAAACGAAATAGATGTACATCTCTACAGATTATAAATGAAATTCTTTTATTCTTTAATGGTACTTTGGACATCAATTTCCCTGTAGCTCGATGTTTCTCTGATTTCTGATTGGGCCTGGCCTTATTTTTGTTGGCCTTTACCGTAGCTTTCAATAGGGGAAGGGATGTAGTTGTAAATACACTAAGCTCATTCCAGTTTCTATTTAATTTCGTAAGAAAAGACAGTAGTAATAGTTTCAGCAGTAGTGGCAGCAGTAGGGATAACAGTCCTAATGGGTTTTCAGTTAGAGGCAATAATTGGCATAAATCCACAGGCTTTCTCAGAATTAGAACTGGATTTGGATCCATAGGCTATTGTCTAAGTCTGTGCCAGACTCAGTTTTCTCTGATCATCAAGTTCTTCAATGGTAAAAGTATTTTGTAGGCTTACTTCAACTGATATATAATTGTTTTTTCTATTTCATTATAAGAGTTCTTTTCGCTTGCAGACAGCTTTTTCTAGTAAATATCTTATAATTGGCCTTCATACTGCTCATGATTTTGCAGATGTTTATAGTTATGGAATGCGAGAAGAATGATCTTCCTTTTTCAACAGAATTCTTTTTTCTTTTAAATTGTGGAGATTTGATCTGGTAGATTATAGTGTTCATTTCACTCATTAAAGGCAATATTTGATCTTGTAGCAGTTACTTTAAGAGATTTAAGCTTCAATTACTTGGATTCATATGAAAAATGTGCTTTAATCTTAAAATTTGTGGATGTTTATTGGGTGTTTCAGGAGATTGTTAGACTGCAGGTCGTGTAATTAGATAGTGAACTTCCTATGGAAGATGAGGGATGAGTTTGTGAAAAGCTTTTCTTGCTTGAACTTATGTTTCATGTCGAAATGGAAGTTAAATGGTTGTGAATGTTCCTATATTGAAAAGTATTTGTGCAGTTCAATGAAATTCATTTGTGGTATATTTGGAAATGAACAAAGGCATAAGCCTTCATCTATTTTCTTGTTGACATTTTCCTTTTCAATTTATGAAGGGTAAAAGTGGCATGCAAAGGTGCCACACTAATTAGAGTTGGTCAAGCTGGATGCTTGGAAGATGTGTAGAGTAACATTTAGGTTCATAAATGCTACTCTTCAGCAGCAGTGCACAAACATACACGTTACACCGTAGATGAATTGAATTGGCATGCATTGGTTGTGTCAGCTTTTCCTTGAATAGTACTCTCTCTATTCCATTTTGATAGTTCTAGTTTTTTTTCATACAGTTTAAAAAAAAATAGTTAACTTTGTTGGAAAAATAAATTTAGATTGCTATTTTTCTAAAATACTTTTACATTAAATAGAGTACAACTTTATATTAATTATTCATAGAAACTTGAATTGATGGTTTATGGGAATTTGAATTGATAGTTAAGAAAGAGTCAATCCTCATTTTACATGGGGTAGGTTCTATTCAATAACAATCTATAAGGTAGTTTATAGTGATAATAACCTACATTGAATAACGATATTTTAGAGAAATTAAAAGATAACTACGTTCTTTAATTGGAAAGTGGACTACAATTTGGAATAGACGAAAAAGAAAAACGGACTATCAAAATGATACAGAGGGAGTATTTGTTTCATGACATTAGTTCTATTCGTAGCATGCATTCTTGTTTGTGCTACTAGATACTGACGAGGGGTATAATAAGCTCCCATACAAAACATTAGCATTGATAAACTACCCTACTGCAGATTAGTTTTCTTGAAAGCTGCTTGTGCTTTTTACGATGCTAAGTTTTATGTTAGAGCAGATTGATGATATATTTGAGCCCAAGTAAGCGGCATTGAAAGCTTGTATATTCCCAAAATTTCACACGTCTATTTGTTGATCATTGATGTTAGTAAGGTACCTCTTTCTCTGCTTTTATGCAACCTCTTTTCCTTTTCCTAATCAGAGAGTCTCTCTCTTCTTTTGGTTAAGTAGCATTCACATTTTCAAACTTATCTTGGACGGATAAAGAAATATACAACTTTACTGATTCGAAGCTTAATTGTTTAGTGATTTGAATCTTCAGTGATGAGTACTCTGTGGTTATGATGTACTTGTCTAGTCTTCCCTATTAGCAACAACATAATTTCATTTCTACTAGAGTTTCACAACTTGAACAAAAAATAAAAAAGGTAACATTATAGTGGCATGCGTTTTGACCTTGTCATCTTGATTGTATTAGTATATATCACCAATATTAGATCTTGTATGCTTTTCTAGATATGGATAGCACATGATGTATGGATTATTAGTCATAACGAGTGGGGGTACCCTACCTCAAATGTATTTTATATAAATATCAATTCCAGCATAGTATCATATCATTGGTGCAAGTGGAAGGGGCTTACATCTCTTAACCATGAGATTTCCAGTTCGAAATCTATGGAAATGGAAAAAATAATGTTGGAAGAGTTTCCCCTACAAGGGCCCGACTCGATTCGAACAAGATTAGTCGCAGACCGTAAAACGGATGGGGATACCTGTGGGTTATACCAATATATATATATATATACATACATATATATCGTCTGGAAAATCTTTGGAACATGATGCAAATGTAGTAAAAACAAGAGGAGCAAAAATCAAGAGGAGCTTCCTTCTTCACTATGGCTTTCACTTAATATAACTTGCCTTCTTGACATAGTAAAAACAAGAGGAGCAAAAATCAAGTTTGCTTCCTGACATCACCTCAAAGGCCACCACTAAAATCGAACTGAATTGGATTTCATAGTCATAGTCATAGTCAGTTTCCTTCATAATGGGTTACAATGAGCAACAATGCTGGTAGGTTTTGCAGCAAGTAAGTAAGATGTAAGCCTAAATTGTTGTTTTCTTTGTTTGAAGTGAACAGTGTCTTATGGAATTCCTCCGTCTTCTTGTTTCTTTCTCTTAAGGAAACATGTTCCTATAGTGTTTTAACGTTCCTACTTAAGTGCTACGTATATACTTGACAAGCTTCAAATTGACAGCCTATACATTATACACATTACTGTTTCATAATTTTAGAAGATTTGTAGGTAATAGTGAGAATTCTCGACATTGTTATCCAAAAAAATAAGAAAATTTGTCATGTTTATTAACTTTCTGCTTTCTTCTTTATTTCTTGATTCTTTTTTTTTTCTTTTTTGGGTGAGGATTTCCTCTTTTCTCATGAAAAGTTGAAGAGAGAAAAGGAAAGGAATTTTAAAAACCATAAAATCCTCCAGCTACTTTGAACTTAGTATTAGTAGAAAGTCTTGCTCCTATTAGTGAAGGATAGAGGTGGCTTTGATGCTTAAAACATAAAGATAAATTGGATTATGTGCTTTATGAGCCATTGTTAGGAAGCTAAACATAGTTTAGAGTTTGATTAGGATCGTTATTGGCTCTTTTAATGCTATTACCCAAAAAAGGGACAAAAATCAGCATATTTAAGAGTATATCTCAGAGTAAGTGTTACAAAGGATATTTAAAAAAAAATATAGAATTGAGTGTGTTTGGATTGTAAATTATTTGAGATAATTTTGTGAAAAAGTATTGTAGTACTTTTTTTGATGTGATGTATGTGAGATAAAAAGGTAATTAAAAAATATGTTGATTATGTAAGTAAATCAGTGTGTGTAAATAAAGTGAAATAGAAGACAATCCAAAGAGTGTTACCAGGGCTATGCACCACAGATTTATGTGTGTTTGCATTCATGGCCTCAAACTATTAGCATACTTAGCAGTAGAATGGCATTTCATTGATAAAAATTAATACCTCAATTATAATCAACCACGACCATCTTTTCATGTCTTCTATTTGGGGGGTTTGATTTTTGAAGTATAATTAATTTGTGTCCTACAAGTTCACCATTTCCAAGAATTTTTATTATTCCATGTGCTCGCTAAGCCTAAATTCAATATATCCCATATTCATGTCAGCTTCAAATCGTATGCATCGAAATGTTTCTCATTTTATGATTTGTTACCCAAAATATATACAGATTTCTCTTCCAATATTCTAGAAACAAGCGCAATTGGACATCATCTCCATGGGTAAAATACAAAAAAAGGCTCTTGTGTTAAACTAACCTACGAAAAAGCCCCTTATAGTTTCAAATCATACATTTCGATCTCTTATTATTTGAATTAATTTAAAACAGCAATGGAAATTGTCAAAACTAACTGAGGCAAACGAAGTGACACAATTACCCTAATATATATATATATATATATATATATATAAACCCCCCCTGTGGTTAAGCCAACCTACGGAAAAACCCTCTATGGTTACATGTTGTTTTTATTTATTTATTTTGTGCATATGAATAAGGTAAGTTGTATTTAAAAGTTTTTATTTATTTACTTTTTGTATAGAAATAAAGTGAGTTTTATTTGAAAATTTTTATTTATTTATTTTATGTATAGAAATAAGGTAAGTTATATTTGGGAGTTTTGAGTTGTTTTTTAAAATTTTATGAGTTTCAAGGGTTTTAATAGATATATCAGCTAAAAATTTGATTTAAAAAATTATTTTCCATGTCAAGCAACTTTAAAACTCGTTAATTTAAATCATTTTTGTCAATTTTTCATATTAGTTCAAACCATAAGGTACTGGATTGTATGATTTGAAACAATAAGTGATGTGAGACGGATCTAGACGAACACCAAGTTGGGATGATTGGCGGAACTTTGACCCTTCTAGAATCACGAGCCACGAACTAAGGAGATTCCTTAACCCACGACTAACAAATTTAGTGAACCAAAAGTATAGATAGAAGAACGCCACAATCAAGGAGACTACTTGATTGATAAGTTCGATGAACAACTTGAGATTAATTCTCAAGTATTCAAAGGAAATTCTCTTGAGACAAGAGAGAGTGAATAAATTCACGTATATTTTATAAAATCTGAAAGCTGTCCTCTAATGAATGAAAACCTAGGCTATATATAGCCTTACAAGACTCAAACCCTAGAATGTCCAATGGACGACCTTGCCCTTCATTAAGGGTGAAGATGTCTAACAACTAATTGACTAAAAATAAGACTCTAAATTCGGCCAAAGTGAAGTGAAAATTGACCGAAATTATTAATGCTAACAAACAACTAATAATGGAAACTAAAACCCTAATTAGCAAGCTAGTACTCGGTGAACTAGTCTTCACTTGGTTCTTCCATTTGAAGGAAAGTGTATAGAGTAGTTTCTCCATTATGTAATCCTTCAATGGTCCTCAAGTCATCACCAACTCGTTCTTGAATCGTGCACACAAGAGCTTGAAGTGATTCTTGAATTCTCCTAGCACGCGCTCTTGTAATTGGACCACTGGGTATTTGCATGACTTGAGCACTAGAAGTTTGAGCAGTCTTGAGCCCCTCCTCATTAATAAGAGACCTTTTTTTTGGTAGATTTGCTTAATCACAAGGGGATTTTCTATATTATAACTCTAAGAGTATGTATAATAGGTATATTAACTAAAAATTTGTTTGTTTCTAGTATAAATACTCTCAAAAGATGCGCGTGTATTTCAAACCAATTAATTCAAACAATTTTTGTCACTTTTTTAAATTAGTTCAAACTACAAAATATAGGAATGTATGTTTTAAAATTATATGGGACATACATATGTTCGCTTAACCTCAAGGAACTTTTCTATATTTTACCCCATGAAATTCCCATGTCCAAATCTTCCAGCATATGCCAGCAACTCCCATGCATAGTCCGAAAAAGATTGGGGGAAGGGGTTAAAGAGGACATAGTCAAACTTATAGCTAGCATGGAGAGGTATTGAGCGTCATGGAGTGGCGATTAATTATTGGGCTTTTATATTCTTGTGGTTTGTTACCGTACTAAATAACACTTCTATAATTTAAAAACCTATACATAAGTCAGTCACAGTTTCGGTAAAAATATATACTATTGGTTTCTATTAAAACTATCAGTCAATACTAAAAAGTCAAAGACAAAATAATAAATTGATAAATTTAACCTTTGATTACTACTTCTTTTTCAAATACAAAAAGAGAAGAAAGGAAAATAAAAAATAGATAAATAAGAAATAGAAAATACCATTGAAGATTTGCAATCATTAAAATATCAAATCATTATTATTACAAATATTGGTTTTTATACCAAATATTTTTTATTTTCCTTTTTTCATTTTCGTAATTGAAAAAAATTAAGATTTAGTAGGCCAAAATGCAAGTTTTGCTTGGAGTAGTGCGTTCTCCACAAATTAATTTTTGTTTTTGGAGTGTATAGTAAAACACTCTAAAAATACCCCAAAATACCCTAAATACACACAATTTCAAATATACCTAATCAAAACAATAAAAAAAGAATAAAATAAACCCACTACCTCTTTCTTCTTGTACCTATCATGAAGCGCCTACCACACACCACCACATCCACTCCTCTTCTCCTATTTCCTCTATCGCTACCACTCTCTTCCTCGCTCCTCCTCTCACCTTCTTTTCCCTCATCCTCCATTCGCCATTCTCCTTGTCATTCTTTTTCTTCCTCCTCTACCCTCCTTCCTCCTCTCCCCTTATCCCCTTCCCTTTCCTCCTTTCTCACTTTTCTTTGCAAGGAAGGGAGAAGGGTGGGGAGGGGAGAAAGTGAATGAGGGAGGAGGAGGTAGAAAGGAGCAAGAAGGAGAGAGAATGTGAGGGAGGGGGTGGTGATGGTGGTGGAGACATAAGGGAAGGGTGGTGGGTAGTTGTGATAGAAATAATAATTTTTTTTAAAAAAATACCTCAATAAAATTTTAAAAATATTTCAAAATATATTCCAAAAACACTTAACACAAAATGACTATCTAAATTTAAAAAATTTTAACATACACTGATACAGTATTTTTGAAAAATACCTCCAAAACAATCTTTTAATTGCTAATTTTGTATTATTATATGTTATATTGGTCAAATGTTTTAGTTTTAAAATCATACTGATTTGGCTTATATTTAAAAAATGAGAACCTGTGAATGAACAAGATCTAAATAAAAAATAAATTTCAAATATTAAAAATATTTAAATAAATTGCTTTTTTTAGCAAATTCGAGCTCAACGAGTAACAGGCGGAGGCAAGGGTTCACCAAAAAATGCCACATTTCTGTGACTTGTCTCCAAAAAATTCAGGCGGGTATGCTGTGCATCCGTCTGATTCGGCGGTAGTTCAATCCTCTCCGGCTTATCCCTGAGCCTCCTTAGGCCCGCCTCCTTCCCCTTAGGATATATTAGGTTTATCATTTCCGGAAAAAAAAAAAAGAGCAACAGGTATTCAATCAAGATGAAAGCTTCAAATTAAGCCTAATAGTAACAGGGTTAACCGGTTAAATGTGTTTTCATATTCAATTTAAGTCGGTGTGATGTTTGAATCGGCCTTAAAAAAGCATTTTCTTTTCAAATTATAAATTTCGATTTCAAAAAATACATACCTAAACCAATCAATTTCACATGCATAGCTAGCTATAATAATATAATGTACAAATTGAAATGGTTCCAGGGGCCATAACAGTGGGCTTTTGGTGGCCCTAATTCAGCCCAAAATCCACTTAACTAGATAATCACACTCAGAACGGCAACTCGAGGCTTCGTTGTATGGTAGACTAAGACCAAGCTCAAAAGCCGCCTCCGTCCGCACTCCGCAGCCTCTGCCTCTGCCGCCGTCCGCACTCCGCAGCCTCCCTCCTCCAGTCCTTTCATCGGTCGCGTACGTCTAGCTCGATGGTTTCAACCAGTCCTCCTTCTCCTGAAAACAGCATCAGCCAAGCAACAGTCACAAAAGCAGTAAAAGCTCTTATAAAATGGAGAAAACTCCACCCCAGAGCAACCCAGCATAAACCAGCTGCAGGAGAAGAAGAAAGGCAAGAATTTCTCGAAGATGAAGATGGTAACGAAGAAGCAGATTTCATTTACCTCCTCTTGACCCTCAAGAAAATCCCACCAAAAGATTCGTCCAAAATACCCCACAAAATTTCACTCCCAAACCCGCTTCACTCTCTGGCTGACGACAACCTCAGCCTTTGCCTGATTATAGACGACCGGCCCATCAAATCTCCGTATAGAATTACTGCAGAATTTGCTCAAAAGAAGGTAAAGTCTGAGGATATTCCCATTGATAAGGTTGTCAAGCTATCCAAGCTGAAATCAGATTGCAAGACTCTGGAGGGAAGGCGAAAGCTGTATCGATCATACGACATGTTTTTTGCGGATAAAAGGGTTGTTTCGTTGCTTCCAGCTGTTTTAGGGAAGCAATTTTATAAGAAGAAGAGGAAAATTCCGGTGCCGTTGGATTTGAGGAGCAGGGATAAGTGGAAAGAGCAGATTGAGAGGGCAGTAAATTCGGCATTGTTATGCTTTGGGAGTGGGAGTTGTAGTGTTGTGAAGGTGGGGAAATGTGGTGGGATGGGGAGTGATGAGATTGTTGAGAATGTCTTTGCTGCTGTGAAAGGGATATCGGAGGTTGTTCCAAAAAAGTGGGATGGGATTAGAGCCTTGCATTTGAAGCTTTCGGATTCTTTGGCATTGCCTGTTTATGATGGGAATTTGGGATCGTTGAATGCAGAGGATCGAGTTGAAGAGGGAGATCTGGAGGGGAAGAAAAATGGGATTTTGGAGCTTAAGAAGATGAGACAAGGAAGAGAAGGTGCATTGAAGAGGTGAAGAGTGAGGAAAGGATGTGAACCGAAGAATTAAGAGAATGAAAATATCAACGGGGTGAGTTCTGTGCAGTTACACTTTGTGCCTCCTACTAATGTGAGATGTTCTAGGGGTCCCGCAGCAAATACCGGAAGAGCCAACAGTTTGGGTAATAATGTATTTTGGGTTACGGATAGTGGATATTGAAAGACCTGTCGGCTTCTTAGCTTCCATTGTTATTTTTGATTTTGTATTGATACTTGATACATGCCGGCCTTTTGAGGCATGCAATGACATAGCCAAGAGAAGTAAGATTCTGATGGTCTGACTTCAAGTTTCTTCGTTTGTGTTTGATTGTTAATACTAGTTTGTCATTTGAATATTAAGTTACACCTCCTTGCTTCCATATTGGGTTATTTGTGATTGCCAATAATTGGTTGCAATTACTCACACTTTCCAATTTGTCTTTTCTGTAAGTTGATATTCTTGATACTTATTGCTTTGTCATGTAGGGTTGAGTTTTCTGTTGAAAGATTAACAGCGAAGTTGGGGTAGACTTTCATCTTTCTAGTGTAAAAAAGAAAAAAAAAATTCATATTGATGACTTTGGCTCTTCAGGTTCCAAATCTTGGTAATGAAAACATGAAGAAAGAGATGGTAAACTGAGGAGATGAAAGAGTGGGAAGGTGGTAAAAGATAAAGCGTATACAAGCTTTGTTTCCTAAAAGCTAAGAAGGAAACTAGATAACTTTCTTTACTCACTGGATTACATAGCTGCACAAGTAATTGTTCTTTTTTTCTTTTCCTACAAAGTTGACATCTAATTGAAGATCATCAAAGTGATGAAAATTCAACTTAATTTGAGATCTGAGCTTTCCAACATTAAGCAATTGTTCAAATTGATTTTCATTTGTGATTGGGAACTAATTTTATGAACAGTGGCTTTAAATATAAGTTACTTTCTGGATGCATGTTTGTTGCATTGCCTCTTGTTTACATATCTTTATGTTTCTTAGCTGTGTATTTATTCTTACCCATCTTGTGCTCAAAGTATCATAGGAATTCTAAAGATGTCGTAAACATTGAATAAGCTTACTTTATATTTTTTCCTGGCAATAGTTCACCCTAGTTGGAGATTAATCATCTTCAAGCAGCTATGTAAAATTCTATACTTCTGTCAACATACAAGTAAATGCATCTTGATGACATCAATTCTCTTAATTGAAGCTCCTTTGTGATGAATATTTTCTAATATTGTATTTTTTAATATGCATTTCTATTAGTGAAAGGAAGCTTTTGATGTTTTTAATAAAATTTTCCTTCTTCATTTTATTTATCGGCAGTAGTAGAGATGATATCCTAGCAATAATATTGCAATATCTGTAACTTTTTGTGTCTATCTATTATTGGCAGAGATACAATGATAAGCTCTAACTTTATGGTGGTTGTGATTTGTCTGAGACTCTAGAATGCTGTTGTATTCTCATTTCAAATGATTCAAGGTAATTTTTTTTTTAATCAAACTTGAAATCAGTGAGTTATCACAAGTTAAGGTGGCCTATGTCCTACATACGAGGTACTTTAGATATTTTTTATTTGGCAGTGGTTTTATTTTTATATTAATTTGAGTCTCGGTTAACTTGTTCTGCCTTGTACTTGGATTATATCAACTCTGTCCCAGTTAGTACACCCAGAGCGTCGTCATGTGTAGCTAAGAGAAAGGCTATACAGATATGTTGATATGGCAAGACCAATTACCTTCTGTATGAAACGAAACAACTTTTTCCTTTGTGGTTTCAATTAGGCTTCTTCTCATGTTATATTGTTATATATAGTCAATATTCTATTAGGGATTATAGAAAGCAAGTAGGGATCCAAAAAATTACTCTTTTCTAGGCAGAAATTGATACTCTGGTATGTAATTGTATACTTCCTTTTAACAGATTATAACATTAAGCCTAGGGACTTTGGGTGTTTACTGTTTTGAACAATGTCGATAAAGCTAGCTCCAAACAATTCCAACTTTCCCAAAGAAATTAGGAGGCAAATTTGAAAGGTTGAGCAAATGTTAAAAACTTCAGATTTGTCTCATTTGATCGTAGTTGCTTGAACCTTTGTCATCCAAACAAAAAAAGAGCGCTTGGACTCTCTACAGTGATCTTGTTGATTGGCACTCTTTTTGGTATGTAATTCTTATTCTTTTTGTGGGTCTCCAAACAATTCCGACTTTTCCAAAGAACTTAGCTGGAAAATTTGGAAGGTTGAGCGAAGGTTGAAAACTTCAGATTTGTCTCATCTGATCATAGTCACTTGAACCTTTATCATCCAAACAAAGAAAATGTGCTTGGACTCTCAATAGTAGTCTTGTTGATGGGCACTCTTCTTCTGCCGAACCAGATTTTTTAATAAATTTTTTTTGGGGATCAACTTGATTACTAGCATATAGAGTTGTCCTAGTACAGGACAGATTTGTGATTACTTTCTGTTATTTTTGCATGTGAGTTGGCTTTTTGCATTACATCTCAAGCCAGTATTATCTTTCTTGAAATTCCAAATCGTAGTTCACAAGATTAGAGAAGCTAAATCGTTGGTGTTGAGAACAATTGCTTGTATACTCCCATTTCCACTGGCAGCAGTATTCATTGACCTTTGATTAGCTGTTAAGGAGTCTTACACGCACCTTATTTTATGAAATTAGCATGGCATTTTTGCAATTTTGACAGCTGGAGTATTTTAGGTTGAAGAGTACTCACTTCTGGTTTTGAAATGATTTTAAAGGACGTTAATGTTGATTGAGATATACAGTTGCTTCTTTTTGACATGAAGACAACCTATATACGGGGGTTAAGTTCAACCCAACAAATGTAGCAACTCAATTTCCTTAAAATTGATATAGTGGAATGGTTCAAGAAGACTTCTGTTGCAAAATTTTGAGGAAAATTGATAAGGCTATTATGTTGAGCTTTATGTCCAAAATTTTTTCGCAGTCAGTGGGTGTGAACGCATTTGGTGCTTTTCTAAATTTAGGAGTTGTCAGCGAGTGTGAATGCATTTAGTACTCATAACATATGCGCCAAGCCTAAAAATCCGGATCACTTTCCCGGTGCCATCAACTCTCCATAAACGTGTGAAATTCTGTGGATAAGCTGACGTATGATGGTAATATCCAAGAAATGGGTGTAGTGTCTGCTTGTATCTATATATACGCCATTCTTTCCCCTAAGCAAGGGCGATTGATTTTTTTGGTTGAGGCGAGAATGCTTCTCATGGAGCATAGCAAAGATATAAGAAAAAAATACAAAGAAGAAGAAACGGAAGAAATTTTACGTTTGTTGCTCATTAAAAATAGAGAAGACAATGTTAACGGATCATCGGATTAATGATCTACCAGAAATGTTCATTCAGGTTTAATGGCCTTTTCTCCCTGTTCAACCTCTTTGCTTGTTTTTCAATTCATTTCTTTTAGCAGTTTTTTATTGCTTTTTTGCAGAACTAATTAAATATTTTTCACTTCCAGGGCCCTGTTTCTATCTCAACCCCCCTCCTCATTGGCGCTGCTCATCTTTCTTTTCCTGCAAAGCTTACATCTAATTGGAGACCATCAAACTGATAAAAATCCAACTTAACTTTAGATTTGGGCTGTTTGTTAGTCCTTGATAACAAGAATTGATGGTTACGGTAAAGATCCAAAGTAAGTCATCATTAGACTCTGATGCTCTTCTTCTTCTTCCTTTTTTTAATTTTATTTTTGGCGCTTGTGGGGCTAGGCTCTTATTCATTATTTTGATGTGCCCAAAAAAAAATAAAAAAATAAAGAGAAGGGAGGAATAACTAGTCTCTGTTCTTGCCTCAAAGAAAGTTAAGAAATTAATTGTTGTAATTGAATTTTAGTGTGCGTCGTTCTTCACAAAACCTTTACTTAGAATGTTGAAAGTCACCTATGAGTTCTTTTCAAAAAGGAAATAGAAGAGAGTCTGTTTGGATTTTCTTTCTTAAATTGTGTAGGTACAATTTTTGTAGATTGCTTTTTTCCCCCTCTTTCTTTCTTTCTCTGATAGTGTATTTATGGGCATATGTCTGTCAATTTCTCGCAAGATTTCTGCTTTTAAAACAATTAAATTAGCTTACTTTGTTGGTGGTGCTCTGGTTAGGCAATTTCAACTTTGGCAGTTCAGTGCTCTTTAATGGTCATTCCTGGAACTAAATATCTGAAGATTGCCAATGTGTGAGAGTTGAGGACAAATGAGGCTGACCTTGAGACTAGGCAAGTGTTGTATCCTCTGTTTTATTGGAGATTGCTTTTATTTTCCCTCTTTAGAAAGTGATGAACTTGTTTGTTGGAAATAGGAACTAATTATGCAGATGCAAGGGGAGGTTGCTCCCGAGGAGTTCTTTCCATACATTCTAGACCAAAAATGCTGACAGGACTTGTTTGAGGAAAGCTCAATTAGAATAGAAATACTCAGAGATGGTGACTGGTGAGAAAGCACAAAGTAAGACCAAGGTAGTTGTTTGCATCATCAAGGACCTGAGACAAAAGTTTGCTCCACGACCTGTCTGTGGACAATACCCTGATGAAGTTGCTCATAACGGGAAGGAAGGACTTGCTAGATGCTAGAATTCTTAGTTAACTAGTTAAAATGTCAAAGATGCAACTATAGCCAGGAGTTTGCATAATCAACTGAGGAAGGTTTTCAGTGATGGAGTGGCTTCAATTTGAAATTACTCCAACTTGTAATAGTAGTTTTTTTGTACAATTTCAGCAGTTGTATGTTATTATTTAAAAAAAAAAATTTAGAATTCTTTGGAGACCAACAGCAAAAACGAAGTGGATGTTAATCACTACATATTAAAAATGAAATTCTTTTATTTTTTAAAGGTTCTTTGGATAACAATTTTCCTGTAGCTTAATATTCCTCTGTTTTCTAGTTGGGCCTGGCCTTATTTTTGTTGGTCTTTACTGTAGCATTCAAGCAGGGTAAGGAATATAGGTATAAATTCACTAAGCTCATTCCACTTTCTGTTTGTTTTGGTAAGAATGGATAGCAATAATAGTTTCAGCAGCAGCAGCAGCAGTGAAGACAGAGCGAATGGGATTTCAATTGGAGGCAAAAATTGGCATAACGCCACAGGCTTTCTCAAAATTCGAGCTGGGTTTGGGTCCATCAACTATTGTCAAAGTCTGCACCAGACTCATTTTCTCTTGTCATCAAGTTCTTCAGCGGTAAAAGTATTTCGTAAGCCTTCTTCAATTGATATATAATTGTTGTTTCTAATTTCGTAATTAAGAGTTCCTTTTTGCTTGTGGACAGCTTTTTCTAGTAAATAACTGATAATAGGTGTTCATAATGCTCATGATTTTGCATATGTATATAGTTGTGGAATGTGGAAAGAGCATCTTCCTTGCCAACTGAATTTTTTTTTCTTTTAAATTATGGAGATTTAATCTGGTAGATTATGGTGTTCATTTTACTGATTAAGGGCAGTATTTTTTTCTCTTGGCAGTTACTTCTAGAGATTTAACCGTCAATTACTTGGATTCAGAGGAAAACATGTGCGTTAATCTTAAAATTTTGTGGTTGTTTACTGGGTGTTTCAGGAGATTGTTAGATTGTAGGTCATGTAATTAGATAGTGAACTTATTATGGAATTGAGGGATGAGTTGTTGAAAAACTGTTACTGGTTACACTTAATGCATTCTGTGGAAATGGAAGTTAGAAGGTTATGAATGTTCCTTATTAAAAAGAATTTGTGCGGTTCAACATGATTCGTTTGTGGCTATATTTGGAAATGGACAATTTCTTGTGCCATTTTTCTTTTTAATTTTTGAAGTGTAAAAGTGGCATACAAAGTTACCATGTTAATTGCAGTTGGTCAAGCTGGATGCTTGGAAGATGTGTGGAGTAACATATAGATTCATAAATGCTACTCTTCAGCAGTAATGTGCAGACATACACGTTTCATTGTAGATTAACTGCATGCACTGATTGTGTCTGTTCTTCCTTAAATAGTATCTATTTTATGAAATTAGTTCTATTTGTCAACCTACATCTGTCCTCTTAATTGAAGCTCCATCTGTAAATTAGTTCCCAATCTTGCAGTTTTAAGATACATTTCCTGAATTAGCGTAGTTGTGATTGGTCTGAGACAGAGAGCTTGATAATTTGGGGAAAAGAATTGTATTAGTGCTTGATAATGCATGGTGCAGGATCAAAGTCTTGTTTTGTTTGAATGGTGCATATGTGTTTTGGGGTTTTTAATTTGCTACTAGTTTTACTTGGTAGTAGTAGTGACCACTTGTTGCGTGTTATCCATATATTTGTGCTTCCGAATCTGTAATTCCTCGGGTGATCAGCTGAATGGCGGCATGCAGGACACAGATTCTGTTTGTGTTTCGTAGTAATAGTTAAACGGCTTACGTTTGCAGTGAATGTGTTCAATTAATTCATTTATTCTTCACTTTATTATTATATTACCTTGTATTGCTCCAATGTTTCCCAACCTAAATCCAATATGTGCTCGTATCCTGACACTTGGTAATTGTCTAGAACTTGATGATTATGATTAGACTTGTGATTTTGGTGGCTACATGTGTTTCTTTGTTGATTGAACTATAAAATTACTTCTAAAATGGGTAAGTGAATTGTTTAGATATTGGAGTTTTGTTAACTGTAAGTGAGGACAATATGGTCCAAGGACGTACAGAATATGAAAAAGCACTAGTAGTTTTTCACACCCAAGTTTTAATGTGGAAAAATATTTGTGAACCTCATCTTACGGATAAGTCCTGATTGTCCTGTGGAACAATTATGATCAGTTTTTAATACTGGTAGGATTTAACTAATTATGATTAGTTTTGCACCAGGAAATTAAATTCGTAACTTGGATTGTTTGAGGCGAAAATGGCTGGATTTTGGTGTCCCAATCTTGCACTTTTAAGATACATTTCCTGAATTAGCGTAGTTGTGATTGGTCTGAGACAGAGAGCTGTTATATTCACATTCAAATGACTGAGGTAAGCTTTAGTTCAATATTACCTCCAAAAAAGATTGTGGTGGACCATTTATAAGTTATGATAGGTTAATATGGCTCTACTTGTTCCTCTCAGGGCACTTCACATCTTTTCTACTTGGTATTGGCACTGTTTTAATCCGGTCATGTTGGTTAGTTCTTTATGCCTTGCATATCAAGTATATCACTGCTCTTATCTCAGTTATTACAATTCAGACAGTCATATATACTTTGAGAAGGTCTACTTGTATGTGTTGATATAGTCAGGCCAATTACCTTCTGTATGCAATGAAGCAGCCTCATTCTTGTGTCCTTGTTCTTTTGTTGCATCACTCAATATAGTCAATATATCTTTTTAGGGCTTATGAAATGCAAGGTGGAGAGAAAAAGTGACTCTTTTCTTGGCAGAAAATGTTATTTTGGTTTTTAATGGTGTATATTCTTTTGTTTCTGTATTCTGTTCATGAGAAATCTTGCAAGATTTTCCTAGATGACGGCACCAAATTGATCATGTTTGGGTCAATTGGTGAACAATGTTGAAAATGTAGGTCCGAAATGATTTTAACTTTGCCAAAGTACTTAGGAGATGTATTTGAAAGGTTAACTGAAGATTGAATTAGAGGTCCTTGAAGTTTTACTACCTAAGCAACAAAAAAGTGCCTGGACTCTGTAGAGTCATATTGCTCATTGGCTTTATTGATATACTTCTTTGGATCAATTTGATCACTTAGTATTTTCCAGGTTAAGGTTTGCAAGTTTCCGGGTTAAAAAATTCTATCTTGTTGAGCCAAATGCTTGTGTAAATCTTGGTCGCCTAACAACTTCTTTTGTTATCTATATATGAGTTCTTCTTTTCAGCAAAAAATAAGTAATGCAATTATCTTTTGGCTGTTCATCGTTCCACAATGACTGGAAAAATATATTATGGTGTAACAAGTCAATTTGGAGCTTTTTCTTTTTTTAGTATCTACTAAAATGGCTTTGAAATGTTAGAATGTAAACGAAGTCCATTGACAGTATTAAAAACTGGTCGCCATTGAATAAATGTATCCCGGGGATATTTCATGAACATATTCTAATCAAATTGATCAATTATTTTGTGCATAATATGTAGCTGTCCAAATCTATCTCAAGCTAGTTTGAGAGAAAAAATGTGATTTTTTTTTCCAAATCCATTTTTCATACCAAACATGGTGAAGAACAAGAGATCTTCACTAAAGAAGTTTTTTTGACTTCACTGAAATTAAATGGTTTTTATATGACTTTTGAGGCTGGAAGAGTCACGTGAAAATGCTTTCTTAGACTTGTTCTTTGTCTTAGCTAATAATTCACTAGTTTATTTTGAAATTAATAGAAAAATGCAGTTACAGTTGAAAAGTATTATTCTAAATATGTGACCAGGCCTATATAGGTTGTGAATTATATCGGATGGGTCAGCATAATAATTTCTGACCTGCTAAATATTTATTGTGAGCCAATATGAACGTGGAAGATAGCTAAAATTTCACTTGGACGTCTCATCAATGTTACATAGGTTATTACATTCTTTCAGTCTTCTCGTGAACTATTTGCAAAACAAAAGATCTCTATGAAATAGAAGTTTTGGAGAAAATGTTGACTAAGAAGAGAATCAATCTTGTAGATTTCTACAGAATTTACCCATTTCGTGTTGAGAAAGTGATCTGAGTCTGGGCACTTCAAGAAATTTGTAGTTATTATGGTTTATATATTCGAAAGGTATTAGTTTTGCATTTCATAAGTTTTCTTGGTTATTTATTCGTCAACCAAATCTTAACAGCAGAAGGAAAATTGTTCATTCTTGATCTTGAATGAGTTTCTATAATAAATTGTTAAGTCTACCAAGAAATTAGTTGTTAATGCCATTTGCATCTCAACCAATTGAATTCTGTTAGAAATAGTTTGAGCTATGTTGTGGAAGATTTCTCACGATAAAGGCCGTGGTCACAAGATAAAGTTAAAAACCTCTTATTCCTTTTTCAACCATGGAAGCCCATAAAATTGGATTTTAAGCAAATTAAAAGTTAAAGCTTCCTATGTTTAGTCCTATGACATTGAAAGGTAAGGGGGAGTAATCTTGCTTGCAGTCAAACAAACAAAAAGTTATAACTTCTGATGCTTGTGTGACAATGAAGGGTAAATAGGATTTATCCTGCATGGGTTTAAAGAAGCAAAAAGTTGACAGAATGGATCAACATAATTATTTCTTAGACTTTACGCATTCAGCAATTATTCAAATTTGATTTTCATTTGTGGTTAGGAACTAATTTTTTGAACAATGGCTTGAAATATAAGTCACTTGCTGGATGCATGTTTGTTGCATTGCCTCTTGTTTACGCATCTTTATGTATCTTAACTATATACTTATTCTTACCCATCTCAAAGTACCACAGAAATTCTAAACATGTCATAAATATTGGATGAGCTCACTCTTTTTTTTAAAAAATTTTCTTTTTTTGTCTCTCGTTCTTGGCAATAGTTCACTCTAGTTGGAGATTAATCATCTTCAAGCAGCTATGTAAAGTTCTATACTTCTGTCAAAATACAAGTAAATGCATCTTGATGATACCAGTTCTCTTAATTGAAGCACCTTTGCGATGAATATTTTCTAATAATCTATTTTATAAGATATATATCCTTTAGTGAAAGGAAGCTTTTGATGGTTTTAATAAATGTTTCCTTTGTCGTTTTATTTGTCAGCAGTAGTAGATATGATACTCTAGCACCAATATGGCAATATCTGTAACTTTTTTGTGTCTATCTATTATTGGCAGATATAATGTTAAGCTCTAACTTCAGCCTTCAGGGTGATTGTGATTTGTTTGAGACTCTAGAAAGCCGTCATATTCACATTTCAAATTATTTGAGTTGTTTTTTTTCTTCCAAACTTGACTTGGCAAGTTATCACAGGATAAGGTGGCCCTATTTCCTACTTATGAGGTACTTTAGACATCTTGTATTTGGCAGTGGGTCCCATTTTTATGCTAATTTGAGTCATCTTGCTTAGTTCATTCTGCCTTGGCACTTGGATCATATCAATTCTATTCCAGTTAATACAACTCAGACTGTCATTTATACTTAGGCTAAATGGATATGTTGATATAGCTAAACCAATTACCTTTTGTATGCAATGAATTAACTTTTTCCCTTGTGATTTCAATTAGGCTTCTTCTCGTGTTATGTTGTTATATATAGTCAATATTCTATTAACGATTATAGAAAGTGAGTCGGATAGAAAGAAAAACTCTTTTCTGGGCAGAAATTGATATTTTGGTCTGTACTTTTATACTACCTTTCAATAGATTATAACAATTAAGTTTAGGGATTCTGGCTGTCAACTGTTTGAACATGTTGATAAATGCTAGCTTCAAACAATTCCAACTTTGCCAAAGAACTTAGGAGGCAAATTTGAAAGGTTGAGCAAAGGTTGAAAACTTCGGATTTGTCTCATCTGATCATAGTTGCTTGAACCTTTATCATCTGAACCAAAAAAAAGAAAAAAAAGAAAAAAAAGATTGCATGGACTATCTACAGTGATCTTGTTGATTGGTTCACTTTTTATGCTGAACCAGAATTTCAGATTATTTATTTACTTATTTATTTTTTTGATCAACTTGATCACTTGTATGTAGAGTTGTCCTATTACAGGACAGATTTCTGACTACTTTCTGTATGTGAGCTGGCTTTCTGCATTCCATCTCTGAAATTCCAAATCATAGTTTACAAGATTAGAGAAGCTATATCCTTGGTGTTGAGAACCATTGCTCATATATTCCCATTTTCAATGGCAACCACATTCATTGACCTTTGCTGTGAAGGAGTCTTATACGTGCTTTATTTCATGAAATTAGCATGGCAATTTAGCAATGTTGACAGCTGGAGTATTTCAGGTTGATGAGTCCTCACTTCTGGTTTGAAACGGTTTGATGGGAATTTAATGTTGATTGAGATAAATAGTTGCTTCTTTGACATGGATACAGCCTATCCACAGGGGACAAGTTCGACCCAACATATGTAGCAAACAAATTTCCTTAAAATTAATATAGTGGAATGGTTCTAGAAGACGTCAATTGCAGAATTTTGAGGAAAATTGGTAAGGAAATTATGTTGAGTTTTATGTCCAAATTTTTTCGTGGTCGGCGAGTGTGAACGCATTTGGTGCTTGTCTAAATTTTGGAGCTGTCGGTGAGTGTGAATGCATTTACTACTCATAACTTATGAGTCAAACCTTAAAATACGGATCACATTCCCCATGGCATCAACTTTCAATAAACGTGTCAAATTCTGTAAATAAGCTGATGTATGATGGTAATATCTATGTAAGCCATTCTTTCCTCTTTCCTCTAAGCAAGGGTGATTGATTTTTTTGGTAGAGGCAAAAATGCTTCTCACGGAGCATAGAAAAGAGATAAGAAGAAATAGGAAGAAGAAATGGAAGAAATTCTTCATCTGTTGCTTATTAAAAATAGAGAAGACAATGTTGATGGATCATCGGGTTAATGATCTACCAGAAATATTGCCCTTTTTGTTCATCCAGGTTTAATGGCTTTTTCTTCCTGTTCAACCTCTCTGTTTGCTCTTCACTTCATTTCTTTTAGCAGTGTTTTTTTGCTTTTTGGCAAAACTATTGGTTCTAGGTGTTAATTTTTATTCATTTCTTTTCTTTTAAGGAAATACCAGATGGAAATTGGTATTGTGTGCAGTGCACTTGCCAAATCTGTGGCAAGGGGGTGGATGAAAAGGAGGCTTTACTACCTCTTGGAGTGCTGAAATGCTCCCAGTGCCAAAATATGTGTAGGGTCTCCTGTCTCCTGTTGTGCATTATCTTCATATGTGACTATACATGGATAATCTTTGTGTGGTGGGGAGAGTGGGAGGGTTTATAAACTGAAGGGATAGATGATAGAAAAATTTACGTGTCATACTCAGATTCATTTTGATATCACTAAATTTTTGGTCTTAGTCCAGAAAAAGACCCTCTTTTTTGGGATTAATTTATATCCTTAATGAAGTTTCTTGCATCAACTAATTGGGATCCAGATCTAAATGTAATTTTCCCACTGCTTTGGACCATGTTCCATATCCCATGTGGCCTCATCATGACTGTTGGATATATATTATTTATTATTATGTATTGAAAGTCTACGTGTTAACAAAAATTTCTTCAAAGTGTCCTAAGCAAATATAACTGTGTCAAAAGTCCATCATAAGGTTTGGTGTGAAAACGTAGGCAGGTTTCGTACATTGGATGTGGATATGCATTTGACATCCCTACTTGGATTTGGGTCATAAATAGGTCAACACTAGTATCAACTTCCATCAGAACAAAAATAAGCATGATTTTCTTTTGGTTGCTTTCTGTGTTACCCATCTGCCATTGTGTTATGTTGATCTTATAGTGGCATATTTGTCATTAGAAAACTTCAAAAGATTTTCATGTGTGTTTATCTTGTTGTTTGTGGGCCATGCAGTAGACTATATGCAATTTGTTTTTATCATTGATTAGGTTTTTGTTGCTTGTAGATCCTTAATTTGTCAGTTAAAATTTCTGGCAGCATGATTACTTTGATATGTTGGCAGATCATGAAGCTTTGTGTGGAAGAACGTGGTAGCAAATTAGACAAAGCCTTTGATACCTGGTGCTGTTCCGCGACATGCCAAGGGGTATTCCTCTTTGTTTTACGACCAGTTTAGTATTTAATTTGTTGAATTCTTGCCATGTGGTCTTATGGCATAACAGTTTCATATGAAGTTGTTTCCCTGCAAGAGTTGCAAACCTGGAATGAAGTCAAAAGAAGTATCATTTTTTTGCCATGTCCTTTGGTCATGAGGTCATATTGGGCACAGGACTCGTGTGACTTTTAAACCTTAGTGTGGGATGAACCTGACAATTAGATCAGACCAATTATGGTATGGAGGGCTTTAGATTAGCTTTTCCAAGATGTAGGTTATAGGTTCATTTTTTACGTACTTGTATTAGAACTGGGAATCAAGAGAGTGAAGAAAAATGAATTATACACAAATAAGACTGGAGATGTTGCCATTGAACTCAAAAGGATGTTTTTGGTTACTGCAGTTTACATGGTCATGTCTCATCCATGTAATGCAGGGCATGACGGTCTTAAATTAACTTTTAAAGTCCATATGTATAGGTTTTCCTGTATTGTTGTTTTCTGTGGTTCTATTCTTATTCCATTACTCTAAAAAAGTGAATATCTTTAAGATACTAAGTCGACTTTGTCATGTAGGTCTATCTTGGTCTTCAAGCAAACATTGGTCGTCCAATCCTGCTTTCTGATGGATTTCGCTGGACACTTTTGAAGTGCATCAATGGTGATCAACAAGCTCATTCTGCACAGAGCTTTCTAGCATTAAAGGCAGAATGCAACTCAAAGCTAGCTGTTGCACTTCAAATGATGGAGGAATATTTTAACCCAATGGTGGATCCAAGATCCGTTGTTAATATGATACCGCAACTAATATACAATTGGGGGTGAGTTCTTTATCTTTCGGACATGAACCTTTTCCTGCTTAAAAATCTCTACTTATTCTGCACATGGTTTCTCTCATCATCCTCTTCCCCATGTTTTAAACCTTCTTTATTTAGCTCTCTCGTTCTGCCTTGTGCTTGTGTAATTGATTATTGATTATTAACATTCTATATGCCTTTTATGCGTACCATTTTTAATTTGCATTTCATCTTCCTTCGCTACTAATTTCAGTTAGTTTCTTCACAGCCCTACGTTGCACAATGCAGATCAAACTCAGTGGTAGACTTTTTAAGTCAATATAGAGTAGTACTCTAGATAAAATATCTGATTCTTTTAAATTGTGTATTTTTTGGTCTGTATACTTCAACTGTGTGTGTTTGCTCTATATTCATCCGTGTGACTGAAGGTGTAGATATAGTATACAATCATAGGCTTTCAAATTGTTATTAATCCTTTGCTGTTTGATGTTGTTGTGCTTTGTTTCTGTTGTTTAATAACTCACATGAGACGTTATCCGAAAGCAATGCACCATATGACTGCCTTATCTTTTGCAGCTCTAAGTTTCCTTGTGTAGATTGTAGTCGGTTCTACACAGTGGTCTTGGAGAAAGGCGACACCTTGATCGCTTTAGCATCAATCAGGTAATTGTTGTTATGTCATCTCTAGTCACTGAGAACTTTTCAGTCTTGGTCCGAGTACTGCACTGCTCCTTCCTCAATATAATCTTGTGCTTGTGGAAGCTATCATGTTGGATACAGAAGTGCTTGGTTCATTTTTCGTGTGGCTTATCTGCTGTCTGATTTTTGCAGATGCATTAATGAGAAGAAACCACCGTGTGTCATGCTGTTTGTTTAGTACCAAAAGTCAATATCTGTTTTTGGCCACCAATGAACATGTCTTAACCAGAAAAAGTTTTTGACTCGATACAAGATATGCTTTGGAGACACTATTGAGTCAGATTAGTATTCTGCTGCAACTAGAGGTTCTAGTTCAGAATTAGATGTGTAGCTAAGGTATAGACCTGTATCTTTTAAATTTGGCTTTGTGGTGAGGCATGTAAATTGATCCTAGTCCGAGAGCATGGTAGCAAAGTCATGCTGTGTCTGCTCCTGTTTTAAGATCAGAGATGATTTTTCCTGTATTGCAGTCTTCTCTGAGATATTACGCATGAAAAGTTCTGAATATTGTCCTTTTGACTCCCTCTATGGAATGCTAGATCTTTTTCAAACGCATGCTGATCGTGGATTTTATTAGCGACTTAGTTAACTTCTATCTTCTGATTGGCTGTCAGTTGTTTTATCTGTTTCTTGGTTGAATGTTCAAGAATGATCTAACTTTTGGTTTTGGTTCAAGATCCACGGTGTAACTGTTGCAGAAATGCCTTTTGCTGCAACTTGTGTTAAACATCGTCACCGGGGCATGTTCCGTCGCCTTTTACAAGCTATCCAATTGGTGAGAACTGAAATTCTTAGTTAGTTAATCGATGAATAGCTGAAAATTCTCCTTCCCCAGTAAAAGAAATATCCATGTAAAAAATATATAAGAAAGTGTTGGATGAATCATCCAAAAATGGGAAAGGCTGGATGACATCCAGCCTTAGATTTTTTTTTTTTTTTTTTTGTCGCGACGGTAGAATTCCTATAACCTAATCTAGCCTAATTTAGGAGGAAGGGAGAGGGGGACTCGATGTGAGTAGAGATTCCATCAAAGAAGGCCAATGAAGGCAGCTATATATTGTGACAAATTTTGGTGGGAGGTAAGGATTTTGACCTCCCACACCACCAGGATTTTGACCACCAGGCCAAAGGTTTAGTGGCGGATCCAGCCTTAGATGGATCATCCAAAATGTAGAAGTCACAAAAGTAAAACAAAGAAAGGCTTTTAATACATTTCAAAATAATGGAAATAATTTCTTTTCTCTCTCAAAGTTTCACATGATATCAGAGCTTCCACTCCGATCCATTTCTGATAAAACTAATTTTGTAAAATTCATTCTTCATTATCATTCTAATTTAGGTAACTTCAAATCTTCTATCCTCCAAGTCTTTCTTCTAGTAATTCTTCAATCTCTTCCTTTTGGATTCCTTTGAATCACATCATGACAAATTTGGAGCAGCGTTTCAAATCTCCACTTCCAAGATCAATTCTAAATTAGAAGGGGAATCTACAATGACAATAGCCACTCACAGTAATCCAGAATCTGAAACAATTCTGATCACAAGTCACAAGTTAAATGGAAAAAATTATCTTCAATGGTATCAGCTCATGTTCATGTTTATTTTCAAAAAAGGTAATGATGAATATCCCACTTGTGAGATTGAAATCCCAAAGAATGGATATTCAAAATTTAGGCAGTGGATGAGTAACAACAATATGATAATGTCATGGTTGATAAATTTCATGAACAATGATATGATATAGGTGCAAATTTTCTTCTCTATGGCACAGCAAAAGAAATCTAGGACGCAGCAAAAAGAGATACTCGAGTTCTGAAAATACAGTAGAACTGTTCTAGATTGAGGCTATCTTGTATGATTTTCGCCAAGAGAGTCTCTCTGTCATACAATATTTCAATACCTTAAAACGGCATTGGTAGCAACTTGATATGTTTGATACTGACACATGGAAGTGCACAGATGATGCAGCTAATTACAGGGAAATTGTGGAGTAAAAAAGAATATTCAAATTCCTATTGGGACTCAACAAGGAGTTGGATGAAGTAAGTGGACGTATTATGGGCATCAAACCACTATCAAGCATTAGAAAAGTATTTTCTGAGGTTCGACGTGTAGAAAAAAAAAGTAATGATGGGATCGCAAGATACAGCAGTGAACACTCCACTGCTTGATAGTTCTGCACTTGCAATCCGAGGAACCAACCTCAGCACCAATGACAATCGACAGCAACGAGGAAGGCCCTAGTGTGAACATTGCCATAAGTCAGGACATTTGATAGAGACTTGTTGGAAGATCCATGGAAGACCAGCAGATCAGAAGCCAAACAAGCCAAATTGTGATTAAAAAAAAAAGTCATGCTAGCGTTTCTTCATCCGTTGAGGGAAAAACATCAAGTTAAACAAGTGGATTCAACAAAGTATAAATAGAAATTCTGCAAAAAATGATCAGCCACAATCTCTTCCAATCTACCAGCTAACCTAGAGCAACAAATGTGATGGCACAATGAGGTAATTCTTCTGTTGCCCTTACAACTAGCAGGGACTATAATGGATCCTGGATTGTTGATTCCGGTGCATCAGATCATATGATTAGAGATGCAACACTCCTATATAATTACAATTCTTAAAAGCATAACTCTTTTGTTCATATTGCAGATGGTTCCCTTTTCATGGTTTTGAGAATGGGATCTACATACTTAATAAAGGATGTTGTTCTCTCTCCTATTCTTCATGTTCAAAATTTAGATTGTAACTTACTTTTAATTAGAAAGTTGAGTCAAGATTTTAAGTGTGTTGTTAAATTTTTCCCATCTTTGTGTGAATTTCAGGAGATGGAATCGAGGAAAACAATTGGCAATGCTGAGTTGGTGTCAGATCTCTACCTACTCAAAACTAATAACCCTGCAAGTAGACCAGCTAATTATTCAAGTTGCAAAATGTCCACTGGTGTGTCAAAGAGTATGTCATTGCGTCATCTCTACTCCTCTATTTCCAATTCAAGTGTCAATAATGTGGATGAAGTTATGCTTTGGCATTTTCGTCTTGGCCATCCCAATTTTGTGTATTTAGAAAAGATGTTTACTCAATTGTTCATCAATAAAAACTCGAGTATTTTTCACTGTGAAAACTGTCGGTTTGTCAAGCATATTAGGACAAATTTTCCTCTAAGTTATCACTTACCTATCCGTCCTTTCACCATGATTTATAGTGACGTGTGGGGTGTATTACGAATTAAAATTCTCACTGGTGCTCCGTGGTTTGTGTCTTTTGTGGATGATCACACTCGTCTTACTTGGATATTTCTTATGAAAGAAAAATATGAAGTTAGTCACATCTTTCAAAAGTTTCATATGATGGTTCAAAATCAATTCAATGCTCATATGATGGTTCAAAATCAATTCAATGCTCATATCTAAAATTTTAAAACTAACAATGCCAAAGAATACTTCAAGTCCCATCTTGAATCATATCTCTCACATCACAACATCATCCATATCAGCTCATGTGTAGATACTTCTCAACAAAATGGAGTAGTTGAAAGGAAAAATCACCATATTCTTGAGGTAGCCAGAGCACTTCTATTCATAACTAATATGCCTAAATATTTTTGGGGTGAGGCAGTTCTTATTGCTGCTTACCTAATAAATAGAATGCCCTCTAGAGTCCACAAATTTCAAAACCCTCATCAAGTTCTTCTAAAAGTCTATCCTCACATCAAATTCATCTCCTCAAATATACCTCCAAGGTTCTTTGGGTGTTTGGTTTTTGTTCATAGCCATTCCCCAAACTAAATTAAATTAGATCTTAAGTCCATCAAATGTGTCTTTCTAGGTTATTCTTCCAACCAAAAGGGTTATAATTCCAACCAAAAGGTTTATAAATGATACTCTCCTATTACAAAAAGGATATACAATTCAATGGATGTCACTTTCTTTAAGCATGAGCCTTACCATCCAAAACCTAACATTTAGAGGGAGAATGTGAGGGAATCTCAATTTTGGGATGAACTTCTCATCAGAGAGCTAACCCAGATACAGAACACAACTCAAACACAACATACACCTCAGTTTCTAGTTTATCTTCCTTTTGACTCAGGCACCATACCAAAAATCAATTTCAAGCATTCATCATCTAATAGTCCAACCTCAAATCACAAGTTTGGGCAACTTGACTCCTTTCAACTTCAAATCTATACAAAAAGGAAAAAGAACATCAAAGAGAGTGAGAACCCTGTACCTCTCATGCATTGTCATGAATGCAACCCGAATTCTGATTCTTCTCAAGTTCACTCAAGTGAATCCAATCATTCTCATGAATTAATTATTCCAATGATTGATAATGATAACGCTCCAATTGCTCTAAGGAAAGGTGTAAGATCATGTACCAAACATCCGATTGGAGATTTTGTGAGCTAACTCTCTTTCTCCAACATGCAGGGCATTTATTACTTCATTTGACAGTGTACACGTTCTGAGGACTATTTATGAGGCTCTTAAACATCCAGGATGGCGAAAAGCTATTCATGAGGAGGTCACATCACTTGAAAGGAATGGAACATGGGTGATTACAGATTTACTTGCTTGAAAAAAGTCAGTAGGTTGCAAGTGGATCTTTACCATCAAAACAAAGCAGATGGAAGTATTGAGAGGCTGAAAGCTCGCCTTGTTGTTAAGGGATTCGCACAGCCATATAATATTGACTATCTATAAACCTTTGCTTCAGTTGCTAAACTTAATACCATCTGAGTTCTTCTTTCACTTGCAGCTAATTGTGACTGGCCATTACATCAACTCGACATTACATTTCTAAATAGCAATCTTGAAGAAGAAGTTTATATGGAAGTACCCTCGGAATGAAAATTTCCCACACTAAAAACAAGGTATGTAGACTACAAAAGTCCCTTTATGGATTGAAATAGTCTCCTCGCGCATGGTTTGATAGGTTTGCAAAGCTTGTGAAAAAATGTGGGTATAAACAATGCCAATCAGATCATACCTTATTTGTCAAGTTTTCAACTGAAAAGAAAATTGCTATTTTGATTGTCTATGTTGATGATATTATTCTTACTGATGATTTCGACGAAGAATTACAGATCTTAAAACAACATCTAGCACGAAAGTTTGAGATTAAGGAGCTTGGTAATCTAAAGTATTTTCTTGGTATAGAAGTAGCAAGGTCAAGAGAAGGTATTGCAGTGACTCAATGAAAATATATATTGGATATGTTGAAGGAAACAGGGATGCTTGACTGTAAACCAGTAGATATACCCATGGATTTAAGCTAAAAGATAAGTGTAGAATCAAGAAGTATTCCCGTAGATAGGGGGAGATACCAGCAACTTGTTGGTAACTTAATTTATCTCTCCTAAACGCATCCAGACATTGAATTTACTGTCAATTTAGTAAGTCAATTCATGAATAATCCCACGGAATAGTATATGAAGGCTATGTATAGGATACTAAGATATCTTAAGTCAACACCTGGAAAGGGATTATTATTCAGGAAGAATAGCAAAATAGAGACTGATATCTATACTGATGCTAATCACATAGGGAATCTACTGGATAGATGCTCAATTTCTGATTATTGTTCATAAATCTTCGGAAACCTTGTTACATTGAGAAGTAAGAAACAATCAGTTGTCTCAAAGTAGTACAGAACCCGAGTTCATATCATTAGCTTTGGGAATTTGTGAAGATATCTGGATTCAAAGATTACTTAGTGAACTGAGGGTGATGGACAAACAACCAATCAAGTTATTCTATGATAACCAGGCAGCTATCAACATTGCTAAAAGTCTTGTTCACAATGATAAGACAAAGCATCTTCAGATTGGTCGTCATTTCATCCTAGAGAAGATTGAAAATGGGACTGTTCAAATTGTCTACATCCCTTCTCAACATCAATTGCTGATAATCTCACCAAATCACTTCCAAGAACTAGATTTGAAGAGTTGAGTTGCAAGCTGAGCATGTACAATTTGTGCAACCTAGCTTGAAGGGATGATATGAACATGGGATCCAATGATTCATGTTCAAATCATACAAGAGATTGACCCATTGGAGTTCATCAAATCATCCATTAGAGTCATCAAATCCGAGATCCCTTCCTTGATTTTCCTTAGTGTCCTTAGTTCAAGTCGTTTATGTTAGTTTCCTTAATCTTGTCGTTTGCTTGAAAAATTCTAACCATATGTGTCTAATTATTTTCAGCAAATAGTAGTTGGTTAATTAGTTAATTTGAGTTGTTAGTTTGGTTGAATAAATGGCTAAGGTCATATGGACCAAAGTGTTAGCCAATTTGAGTTAGTTAGTTTCCTATTCTAGTCGAGTTAGGATTTAGGAACGTAGTTCTAGTTTAGATAGGATTTTGAGTCTTTGTAAGGCTATAAATAAGCATTGTCTCAAACGTTATTTTCATAGAAGTCATGATAAATTAGAGAAAATTCCAGCAAAACACTTTGTGTTTAGCAAGTCTCTTGTCTAAGAGATCTTTTCTTGAATACTTGAGAGGATTCTTGAATTTTCAATCGACTTATCAATTCAAGATCATGTTGAATTGTAGTGTCATTCTACCCTTCTAATCAATCTCGAGCGGTCCTTGATTGTTTAGAATCCATTCTTTTGTATCTATAGTCTGATCAAGATAGATCATTCTGCTGCCTGTGCAATTCGTTTCTTGAAAAGCGGGAGTTTGGATAATCGAATTCGCATCAAGGGGAGTGTGAAATTGTCATCTATATTAGTATTCTTTATCTAGTTATTGTTTCCGATAAAGAGATTTGGTTGGATGTTAACTGAGTCTTATCTAGTTAGTTTCATATTCTTTGTGAAATTTTTGATCTAAAGGAATTCTTTCTAAATTTCTGGATTGGAATACCAATCTTTCTACTATATGTGCCTGTTTGTTATTCATCTCAAAATAATGGGAATAATTTCTTTTCTCTCTCAAAGTTTCACAGGTAAGCTCAACTTTAGTAGTTCAATTCTCTTTAATGTTAAATTTTCAGTTTACTAGCTCTCTCTCTCTCTCTCTCTCTCTCTCTCTCTCTCTCTCTATGACATGCACACACGCACACACACACCCCCACGAAAGCAGGCACATGCTTCACACACTATTGCGTGCACACAGGCAAAAACACACACCACTACAAGGGCTCACATGTACAAATGTATTAAAACCTTTCTTTGTTTTACTTTTGTGACTTCTACATTTTTGGATGATTCATGTAAAAAATTCCCCTTCTACATTTTAAGGTCAAATCCCATTTGCATGAACGTGTTTTGTTTATTGTCCATATTTTACCAAATGCTGCTACCTAGCAAGTCGATTATGATATGGTATATTTACTCAAATTTTTCTGAAGTTTTTAACTATCTGCTGAAGAAAAGTTCATGATAGTGGCTTCTTTAACTAATGAAAGCTAAATTGTTCTGTAGATGCTAAAATCTCTTAAGGTTGAAAAGCACATAGTAGCTGCCATTCTGAGTACAATTGAGACTTGGAAAGCAGGTTTTGACTTTACAAATTTGGAAGACCATGATAACCAAAGTTTGAGCATGATTCAACTAAGGGCAAATTACATTTTACCCCCTGTGATTTTTGCAAAAATCACATAACCCCCCCATAATTCTAAAAGCTATATATAAACCCCTTGTGATTTGGATTCAAGTGTCAAATAGACGGAAAGCACCCATCATGACGATTTGTGGCTTAAATGCACTTGTACTACTGGTAGCAGTAAGAAACATTCTCATATTACCCCTAACCACTTTAACGCACCCAGTAAAGCCTAGATCTGTGCTCCTTATCTCTTTTCATGAACCGAAAATACTTTGTAGCTGACTTTCCATTGAATCTTGGTGAAGGCAATACATTTACTGAAGAAACCAAACCAAGATTTAGAAAGAATGAAATCTGAAGGTGAGTTATAACATCAAGGTGCAGTCTTTTCCTTTTCCTGAAATATAACTTGAATGGATTATTATTATTATTATTTTCAATAAACTCTAGATGTCATGCTCAAGCAGTGCTGGTGGAAGTACTCAAGATCTAAGGTACCAATACCTGCATTGTGCATGCGGGAGAAAAGCAGTGGTATCCGACAAACCTTCAAAAGGAAAGCTATATTTTGTTTGTGTAACATAAACTTGTGAATTTTTCTCATGGTGCAATCCAACAAGGAGAATAAGACAAAATTACACCAGTGATTTGAATGTTACAAGCGGAGACATCTTTAGTGGAGAATCAAGTATTGATGGTTCAGATTTGGAAGGCTTACGCGTGGATGGTGGTTTATATTTGAGGAAAATGAAAAACATTGAAGAAACCTTAGGAGTCATGAAGATTTGTATGGGTGCTTGTTTTGCTATATCTGTGTTATCATTTCTCGTTTTGATGTTCACATGAAAATATATCAAATGAATTGTGGATATGAAAATGCTGTAAATCTGGACTTCTTGTCTTTAAATGGATTACTTTGTTGTCTTCAATGAATGAATGAACCTGTTTTGGTGGTCAATTGATATAAATGGGTAAACAAGATTTCCAGTTGGTATGAACCTACTTTGGTACTCATAGGTTGAATTTTGGATTCATTTGACAATATAGCTGTCCAGAAGTTCACAAAAATTTGGTAATACATCAACCAGTTTTTACAAAACAAAATAAGGTACATAAGTACCTAATCAAAAAGTCCAGCAGACACCAAGATTTAACAAAAAGTCCAGCAACAAACTATTAACAAAAAGCATTGAAGACAAATAACTTAGTTGAATTACAACTCCTTAACCAATGGTCATCAAACACGTTTAGCTCTCTTAACCCGCAAATTTTCCAACACACTTGCAACTGTTGGTACAAGTTTTCTAACTCTAGTTGATCTTCTACTATCCAAACAGATTCAATAGTAGAAGTTGATCTTCTAGTAGCCAAAACTGGTTCAACGGCAGAAATTGCATAAGGCTGCATAAATAGATAGATTTAAGTCAGTAAATTGCAGTTAACAAAGTAATAATCAGCATCATTAATAGTACCCGTGACGTTGAACCCTGTTGTGAGACAGATCCAATACTTATTGCATTTCCACCAATATCTGTTTCATTTGCAACATCATTACTTGCATATCCAGCACCACTAGCTCCACTAGGCACCTATTTTAATAGTAACACTGATTACAAATTACTCTCTCCGTCCCAATAGTAGGGACGCTTATAGGGAATGCAACTTTTTATGTACAGTGGTATCATTATTGACAGCCAAGTCTTTGTTCCAAATTTACCCCATCGCAAGTACAATGGTCAGCTGCACTTTGTGTTTTTCACGGAGTAATGATTTTGTGGGTCCTATCTTAACCAAATGCATCCCTTTGTATGTTAGAGACACGCGCTATTATTGGCCTTATAAAGTGAGAGTTAGTCTCACATACTCCTCTGGCTTCTCCAAATAGATAATAAATAGCAGGTCCCACCAAATTTATTTGGATTTTCTAGCACATGCACTATGAGGGCAAGGATGGAACGTGAGAAGGAAAATAGTGTAGCGTGACTCTAATTTTGGGACAATGAAAAAGTGAAACATGACATTAACAATGGGACGGAGGGAGTAACAACTACTACAATTTACCTTATAAAACCTAGACTTTGGATGGATTAGGAATTTACAAGTTCTAGAATTATGTCCTGGCATAAAACACTTCTTACAGTGCACAACAAGTCCTTTTCTTGTAGATGTAGTGCTTCTAACTTCATCAGCTTCTCTTCTTCTGACTTTTTTGGGTCTTCCAAGTTGTTTTCTAATCTTTGGACGATTCACCTGTTTAGCTCCTTTTGAATCCCAATACTCTTCAAAGGGCATTGCAGCTATAGTGTAGTTGTAGGTGCTCAAGTATGCTTCTTTGCTATAACAAGGATCAACATAGTGTTCAGGCTATGATTTATCCCTTTGAATGGCAACAATAGAATGTGAGCATGGAATCCCAGTTAGTTGCCATAGTCCACATGTGCATGTTCTACGACTTATATCAACAAAATATCCTCTAGTCTCACAGTCCACTTCATACTCAGCATCTCGAGAATAATGAGCTATGCAGAACCTGCTATTTATCTTGTTCTTCTCAAGTAGAGCTGTTAATCGAACCGAGTAGCTTGCGAGCCGAGCTCGACCCGGTTCGATAAGAGCTCAGCTCGGCTCGTTTAGAGAGACAAACGATCCGAGCTTGAGCTCTACTTAGTACTCGTTTAAGCTCGTTAGGCTCGAAGGGTAGGGGCATTTTCGTCATTTCAATGTATATGTGGAACTCTAAGTTATCTCCCGTCTCTGTCTGTAGCCCTAATTTTCTTTCCTCTTCTGGTCTTATGTTTTCCCGTCAATAACCGTCACTCTCCAACCGCACCCCGCACCCCGTAGCCTCCATTCTCACGCCGCACCTAGCAGCCTCCATTCTCACCGCGCAGCATCCATTCTCACGTTGCACCCAGTAGCCTCCATTCTCACCCTGCACCCCGCAGCCTCTATTCATAGGCCGCACCCGACAGCTTTTTGAGGAGAGAAACAATGCCGATGAAGGTGAAGGGATGGATTTATTGTGGGAGACGTACGTGGTGGAATCGACTAAGAGCAAGGCAAACAGCAAGAGCAAGAAGAAGAGTTACAAGAAGAAATACGAAAGCAAGCATCGTGAATGCGAAGATATCAGCTGCGACGGGCACGATGAGGAGAAGGAGTCAGATGGGCAGTTTTGTTTCTTGCAAGCCCTTAAGTTGTCAGCAGGAAGGGTGAATTTGGGAATGACAAGGCCTAATCTTGTTAAGATATCTAAAGCCATTAAAGGAATTGGGTGGCTGCATAATCTGAGCAGGCATAGCAAGAAGGTGCACAGTGGAGATAGATTCTAATTTACTTCATACACTGATACTAGTCGTTAATTGGTGGTAGCATCAAGTAGCAGCGAGATTGTTCTACTATTTAGTTTCTTTGAATATTTATTTCTTGCTAGTATATAGTTTATATCTTTTAGCGCCCATGCCAATTGTTAATAACAAAATCTTGTGCTCTATGATTTCTTCAAGTTATGGATGAAAAAGCAGTAGATTCTTGACCGCATTAGCTCTAGTATGATGTCCACAATAAACGGTAAGTGGATAAAGGAAAGTGAAGTTAAATCTTTGGAGCCTCGGCTCCAGTTTTTTGCAAGCTCGAGCTCGAGTTTCAAGCTCGATGAGCTTGGTTCGATTTCAAACTCGAGTTCAAGCCCGAGCTCGAGTTTTCTACCAGTATATTGAGTCGATCTCGAACGCCTTGTGAAGCTCGAATTACTAATCGAACGAGCTCGACTCGGCTCGTTTAACAGCTCTATCTCAAGTCGTTCTTGTATGTTTGGACAGAGGTTCGCTTGATACTTTTGCATGCCTTCCCTTTTCACATTTAGCTTCTGCATCAGTTTTCTTCTTATCCACTCAAACATGCAGATGATTGTAAAATCTCTTGCTGGAAGTATGTAGGAATTAAACAACTCATTCAAATTATTAACAAGAATATCACTCTTGCATGAGGAGCTGGTGTGACCTGGACCATAAATGTGCAGGAATCCAACTTAACCAACTAGCTACATTCATAGCTTCTTCCACCTTTGGATCAGCCCTTTCCAATTCAGCCATTGCTGTCTTAAAGTCACGAATGTTCCCAGCAGAAGCAGATGCCCAAAGGTACTCCTTCAACTCCTTGCCCTTGAACTTTTGTTTGAAGTTTTGATATATATGGCGAAGGCAGTACCTATGCTCTGATTCAGGAAACACATCAATTGCACTAACTAACCCCTTTGCCTATCATATATGAATGTCCATAAAGCTCCATTTCCAACACCAAATTCAATTTTCAACTTCATCAAAAGCCATTTCCGTGAGTCATATCTCTCGGCTTCCACTACAGCAATTGCCATGTGAAACATGTTATCATTGCAATCCTTGCCTATAGCTGTCAAAAGCTATCCACCAAATGGGCTTTTTAAAAAAGCAGCCATCTAATCCAATTATTGGTCAACAACCAGCTAGAAACCCATTCTTCATTGCACTTAAACTGTAGTACATTCTTTCAAATGTCCCAACCTCATTGTCATCCAGTCTAGCCACTTGCAGGATAATACGGCTACCAGGATTTCGGATCAACAAGGTAGCAGCACAATCTCTGATAACATGATACTGTCTCATATCATTCCCTTGTAGTGCCTCTCTTGCAAACCTTTTAGCTCTATAAGCCTATCTAATGCTTATGTCAACCATAATCTCTCTCTTCACAGTTTTGACAAATCCTTCAATAGAAGAATTCGATTCATCCTTGAACCTGTCTAAATATTTTTGGCTCAAATATCTTGCATTTGCATGATGGTTGCTGTATTCTCTTCCACACACATGTACTCTTTTTATTGATTTGATTTGGAAAGTGCTTTTTTTTAATTGGGCTTGCACGTATCCTCCAGGAGCAACCCTTTTTGCACATGGCAATAACTTTTACTTTTTCATTTTTTGTACTTGATGGTGTAGCCTTCCTGACATTCCATTCCATAAGTGCTTCTCTAAAGGCTTGTAAGTTCTTAAATTTATCCCCAACTTTCAGCTCAAAATTTGATTTTGTGTACTCAACTGCAGCATTAAAATCTCGACAGCTATTACCTTTCCCATTTCTTTCATCATCTCTCCACATAATGTCAAGCAGTTCTTCATCATCAACAGCAAATTCATTCCACTCTTCATTAATTTTAGAACTCTCCCCTTCTTCAAAAATGTTCTTATCATATCTCGGTGGTGGCAGATCCTCCAATGTATATGTCTGCTTTGCTGTTGCTGGTTCTTTAGTTGTGCTTTATGGATGCTGTTGATTTTCTATTTCATTAGCCTTTGCTATGTTTGCAAAAACACCCTTATCTTTTGATCCTTCTAATCCCTCTTTCAACCACCCAGGTTCTTCTAAACTGTTAGATCTAGCATCACTAACATCATCTTCACTTGCAAACTATTTTTCAACTTCATCTTGCTTCTCTACAGCTTTTTCATCTTTTTTCTTTGCTGATTTTGTGATTGCTTTGTTGTGCTTTTTGTTTCCAGCTTCTTTAGTAGGTTTTCTCGCTGACTTCTTGACTATTTGTTTCCCTTTATTGTTTGCTAACTTTTTAGGGGTATCTTTATCAGATGTCATATTTTGTGCCCCATTATCCTCTCGCATGTTCTTGCCTAACAGGTTATTTCTATTATCATCATGACAGCTCACAAAAAATGGGACATTAGTGGTGGCACTTTTAACATGACTTTTTACTCTGAAAAAAGCGACTTGACTAGGTTTTTCATCACGCAATTTAGCATATATATTGATAACATCTACGCCTTCATGCACAGTTAACATTAACTCTATTTCTTTATCTCCTTTGATTTCAGCTGCTCTAACATACAACCCACAATCTGGTATTTCAAAATATAGGTTCACATTTGAGGCATCACCATACCTACCATACATTTCACACAACATATCCCTAGACAATTTCCTTGTCTCACAATTTTTAAATATGGCAACATTGTTACCAGTATAGACAATTTCTGGTTCCCATATGAATATACCACCAAAATGCAATTTTATAGTTATTCTTTTTGAAGTTGTCATTTTTTTTGAAAGCTTGCATTAGAAATAGTGAAACACATGATAAGAAAAAAACACAATCTGATTAAGAAAAGGACATACAATAAATTACATACTTCAGTGAAAACACATGATAAGAAAAAACACAATCTGATTAAGAAAAGAACCTATAGCTTATCATATACTTCAATGGACCACATGATGGCCGACAAGCAAGAATTAGTCAATGGCCAAATTGCCAAAACTTTATTGGCAGCCAAATCACTCTATATTATTGACAACCAAGCCACCCAAATCTAACCCAAATTTAACACTAATTAACATTTTTCAAACTAACAAAACCATATTTTACCCATGTTTAGCTGAAATTCCAGTGATTTTAGAACTTTTGAATGCAATTTTTTTTACCCTAATCCTAACGCATAAGTTCAATTCTAGTTGATAAAATACTCTATCCTTAATCATGATAATACAGGTTGTCCCAAAGCAGCAAAATTTTAATTAATCAATGCTTAAGCATTATTATCACTGATTTATTAAATTTCCAACGCCCGATAGTTTCGGTTCCAAATGCTCAAGTGCATCTTATATACTAAACTGATGTCGAAAAACTTACCAGACACAACAATAGCTTTCGTGATACTCTTTCACAGCTACTTTTTGATCTTCAATGGTAGATCTAGGGTTTTAATTTTGTGGGTTAAATTTTCTCTCCTTCATTTGTCGGTGGTCTTTTTCTCTCTCTTTCTCATGACAAAGACTAGAGCAAGGGAAAATCTAACTTCATCTGCTTCCTTTTTTGTATTTATATTTGGATAATTTGGACATTTCGCCCACAAATCGTCACGATGGGTGCTTTCCGTCTGTTTGACACTTCGACCCAAACCACATGGGATTTATGTATAGCTTTGAGAATCATGGGGGGTTATGTGATTTTTTCAAAAATCACAGGGGGTAAAATATAATTTGCCCTTCAACTAATGGTAGTTCCTGGAACTAAATATCTGAAGATGCCTATATGTGAGAGTTGAGGACAAAAGAGGCTGACCCCAATACTAGGCAAGTGTTGTGTCCTATGTTTTAATGGAAATTGCTTTCATCTTGCCTCTTTAGAATGTAATGAACTTGTTTGTTATAAATAGGAACTAATTATGCAAATGCAAGAGGAGGTTGCTCCCCAGGAGGTCTTTCCATATATTCTAGACCAAAAAAGCTGATAGGGCTTGTCCTTTAGAGAAGCTCAATTAGAATAGAAATACTCAGAGAAGGTGACTAGTGAGAGAGCACAAAGTAAGACCAAGCTAGTAGTTTGCATTATCAAGGACCTGAGACAAAAGTTCGCTCCACAACCTGTCTGTGGACAACAGCCTGATGAAGTTGCTCATAGTGGGAAGGAATCACTTGCTAGATGCTAGAATTCTTAGTTAACTAATTAAAATGTCAAAATGCAACTATAGCCAGTTGTTTGCATAATCAACTGACAAAGGTTTGCTTCGATGGAGTGGCTTCAATTTGAAATTACTCCAATTTGTTATAGTAGTGCCTTTGTACAATCTCAACAGTTGTATGATATTATTTAAAAAAACCTTAGAATTGTTTCGATAGCAATAGAAAAAATGAAATGGATGTACATTGTTACATATTAAAAATGAAATTCTTTTAGTTTTTAAATGTACTTTGAATACCAATTTTCCTGTGGCTCAATGTTCCTCTGTTTTCTAGTTTGGCCTGGCCTTATTTTTGTTGGTTTTTATTGTAGCTATCAAGCAGGGGAAAGGATACAGGTGTAAATACACTAATCTCTTTCCACTTTCTGTTGGTATCGGTAAGAACAGATAGCAGTCATAGTTTAGGTAGCAGCAGCAGTGATAACAAAGCTAAATGGGATTTAATTGGAAGCAAAAATTGGCATAAAGCCACAGGCTTTCTCAGAATTTGAACTGGGTTTGGGTCCATTAGTTGTTGTCAAAGTCTGCACCAGACTCGGTTTTCTCTCATCATCAAGTTCTTCAATGGCAAAATATTTCGTAAGCTTTCTTAAATTGATATATAATTGTTTTTTTCTAATTTCATAGTAAGAGTTTCTTTTTGCTTGCGGACTGTTTTTTCTAGTAAATATCTAATAATAGGCCTTCATAATGCTCATGATTTTGCATGTGTATACAATTGTGGAATGCGAAAAAAGCATCTTCCATTTCAACAGAATTTTTTTCTTTTAAATAATGGAGATTTGATTTGGCTGATTATAGTGTTCATTTCACTTATTAAGAGCAATATTTGGTCTCTTAGCAGTTACTTTAAGAGATTTAAACTTCAATTACTTGGATTCAAAGGAAAACATGTGCTTTAATCTTAAAATTTGTGGTTGTTTACTAGGTGTTTCAGGAGATTGTTAGATTTCAGGTCGTGTAATTAGATAAAGAACTTATCATGGAATTGAGAGATGAGTTTTTGAAAAGTTGTTTTGGTTGAACTTATGCATTGTGTGGAAATGGAAGTTAGAAGGTTATGAATGTTCCCATATTGAAAAGAATTTGTGCAGTTCGACGAGATCCGTTTGTGGGTGTATTTGGAAATGGACAAAGACATAAGCCTTCATCAGTTTTCTTGTGCTATTTTTCCTTTCAATATTTGAGGGGCAAAAATGGCATACAAAGTTACTACATTAATTAGAGTTGGTCAAACTGGATGCTTGGAAGATGTGTGGAGTAACATTTAGATTCATATATGCTACTCTTTAGCAGCAATGTGCAGACATACATGTTTCATTGTAGATTAACTAAATTGGCAATGCACTGATTGAGTCTGCTCTTCCTTAAATAGTAACTACTTTATGAAATTAGTTCTATTTGTCAACCTACACCCGTCCTCTTAATTGAAGCTCGATTTGTAAATTAGTTCCCAATCTTGCACTTTTAAGATATGTTTCCTAAATTAGGGTAGTTGTGATTGGTCTGAGACTCTGGAGAGCTGTTCTATTCACATTTCAAATGATTGAGGTAAGTCTTAGTTCAACTTTACCTCCAAAAAAGATCGTGGTGGACCATTTATAAGTTATGATAGGTTAATATGGCTCTATTTGCTTCTCTCGAGGTACTTCATATCTTTTCTACTTGGTATTGATCCTATTTTAAATCGGGCCATGTTGGTTAGTTCTTTATTCCTTGCATTTCAAGCATATCACTGCTCTTATCGTGGTTATTATGATTCAAACTGTCATATAACATATATACTTTGAGAAGGTCTATCTGCATATTTTGATATAGTCAGTCAGAGCAATTACCTTCTATATGCAATGAAGCAACCTTATTCTTGTGGCCTTGTCTCTTTGTTGCCTCGCTCAATATGGTCAATAAATCTTTTTAGGGCTTATGAAATGCAAGGCAGAGAGAAAAAGTAACTCTTTTCTTGGCAGAAAAGTAACTCTTTTCTTGGTAAGTTACACGTCTGGTATATGCAAAACTGCCTTTGGTTTCCCAAATTGACTTAAGGAGAAAGTTAGATGAATATTAGCATATTGTGCTACTAGATACTGACAAGGGGTGTAGTAAGCTCCCATGCTATACATTAGTATTGATGAAATAGCCTATTACAGTATTAGCTTTCACGAAAGCTGCTTCTGCTCTTTATGATGCTAAGGTTTATGTTAAAGCAGATGATGTTATGTTTGAACCCAGGCGAGTGGCCTTGAAAGCTTGTATATTCCCAAAATTTTACACATCTATTTGTTGATCACTGATTTAGTAAGTTATTTCTTTCTCTGCTTTTACGCGACCTCTTTCCTTTTCCTAAACAGATAGTCTCTCTCTCTTCTTTTAGTCAAAGAGCATTTACATTCACAAACTTACCTTGAATGCATAATGCAATGTCCAACTTTTGTTGATTTGAAGCTCAATTGCTTAGTGTTTTGAATCTTTGGTGATGACTGATGAGTGCTCCATGGTTATGATTACTTGTGTTGTCCTCTTTGTTAGCAATCACATAATTTCCTATCTACCAGGGTTTCAGATGTCGAACAAAGAGAAAAAGAAAAAGAAGATAACATTATAGCTGCACGGGCATTTTGACATTGCCATCTTGACTGTATTAGTATCTATCACCAATTATTGGATCTTATATGTATTGGTAGAGATGAAAAGCATATAAAGTATGGATTTTTAACCACAAGGAGAGTAGGTACCCTACTCTAGATGCATTTCATAATATTGCACCCGAGTCTTTTTATACATGTCAATTCCAGCATAGAATCGCATGGTTGGAAAACCTTTGGAACATCATGCAAATTTAGTCCAGATCTTCCTCCTCCACTATGGCTTTCACTTAATATAACTTGCCATCTTCACAGATGAGGTAGTAAAACAAGAGGAGAAGGAATGAGGTTTGGTTCCTGACCTAACCTCGAAAGCTACTTCTGAGATCGAACTGAATTGGATTTCGCACTTAGTTTCCTACAGAATGGTTTACAATTAACAACTATGCTGGTAGACTTGCTGCAATTAAGTGAGGCATAAGCCTACATCATTGTATACTTTGCTCGAAATAAACAGTATCTTACGGATTTTCCTTCATCTTCTTGTTTGTTTCTCCTAAGGAAACATGTACCTATAGTGGTTTAACATTCTAGCTTAAATGTTTCTTACATACTTGATAAGCTTCAAATTGACAACCTATACATTATACAAATGGCTGTTTCATAATTTTAAAAGATGTGTAGGTAATAGTGAGAACTCTCGACATTGCTATTCAAAAAAAGAAGGAAATTGGTCTTATTTATTAACTTTCTATTTCCTTCTTTATTTCTTGATTCCTTTTTTTCCCCCTTTTGGGCGAGGATTTCCTCTTCTCTCATGAAAAGCTGAATAGGAAGAAAGGAAAGGAATTTTATAAACTATAAAATCCACCTGCTATTTTGAACTTAGCATTAGTAGAAAGCCTTGCTCCTATTAGTGAAAGATGGAGGTGGCTTTGATACTTAAAATATAAAGATAATTGGATTGATAAGCAAGTGGAGCTAGGCATGTCAATGGGTCGGGTCTTACCCAAATCCAATCCAGACCCAATATATTTGAGTAGGGTTTGGATTTAATTTCTTAAATCCAGATCCTATCTAGACCCCAGACCCTATAAGAGAGTCGTGGGTCTAGGTAGGGCTTGGTTTTCTAGAATCCATATCTAAATCCAAACCCATACCAGACCTTACCCGGACCCATATATATATTTAATTAAATAATATATATTAGAAATTTTATAAAATAATATAATATTTTATGGCTATTAGATCAAATACAATAAGATTTTATGACATCAGAATCTGCAATTAATGTTGCTAGTTGGATGATTAATGAGACTCATGCTAAATTGCTTCTATATGTGGTTGAAACATTAGTGACTACTGATGATTGGATTGAATCAAAGAAAAAATGAGCAAGTGTTTATAAATCTTCTTATGCTACTATTTATTTGTCATCGGTCCTTAATCAAAAGATTTTTATCTCATTCACTATTTTAGTGTTGGATTGCGAGACATCAGCCAACATTGAGGTTTAAATAAGCAAAAGAGGTACAAAATTAAATTTTTTTAATAAAACTAAATATTTATATATGTTATGGTTGTTTTCTTTTTTAAAAACTAATCCTAGTTGTCATTGTAATTAGTACAAATTTTTCAAGAAAAGAAAAAAAGGTAAAAGTAAATAAATGAAATATTGATGTGAATGCAGTTGAATCTTTAAAAATATATAGAAGTAGTCAATAATAATTCTTTCTTTGAGTTCAAAATATTGCATTCAATTTGTTGAATGTTAATTTTATTATTTGAAAACAAAAATTGGATGATATTTCTATTATTTATGAACTCTATATATTTTTAATATATTTTTACTTTAGTATTTTCAAAAAATACCCATGGATGCCCATTGGATACCTAGATCTATAAGGGTTTGGGTATGGATTTGCTTTTTCGGACCAAAAAGGGTCTGGATTTGGATCTGGGCCTAACTAAATTAAATGAGTCTGGATCTGGATCAAAGGGATCCAACCTAGACCCTACCCATTGACATGCCTAAGTGGGGCCTATTGACCCCACTTAATTTTAGAAAATTAGTTATAGGTTTAGGTAATTTAGAAAATTCTAAAGTTGCATCTTATTTGACCCCTCTAAATTTTACCAATTTCTCTTTTCTATCTACTTTGACCCCAAGCAATTGAAATTTCATAATTCTTGCCATCATAATAATTTTGAATTTATTTCAAGTTATTTATGGATGCTAGTTCAAGAATAAATTCAACCAAAATTTCCAAAAACAAAGGGTGAACTTTTTTGAGTGGAGTGAGAAAACCAGTTTTTGAAATTTCAAAATTTCCAAAATCAAGAATTTTTCAAGTGGATGGTAAATTTTTTATTTATAATTATACCTGGCAATTGGGCGAGTTGGACAAGTTGATATTGGGTTTTCACTTAAATGAGTTATATCCAACACGTCCAACTTTATATTGGGTTGATTTTCGATTGGGTTATCTCAAACCTATGACCCAAATATGATCCAACATATTAATTAATGCATTTTCATACATAAATTTTCTCATATACATTTTAACACACAAAAATATTTTTTTAACACACATAAACACATTTTTACATAGATAAATGTATTTTCACATACTAACACACTTTCATACACACAAACACACACTCACTTCTTAAAGTCCTTAGAAACACATCATAAATAGAACAATATTTTGTATTGCTTGTATTGTAAATTTAAGATAATAAATTGTACATTTAAATAGATTAGCTAAAAAATTTTGTTTACTTTATAATTTTTAATGTTACTAATTGATTGAAATTTATTTTTGTCACAACTTATTAACACTTTTACTATTCATATCTGATTTATTGTAAGTTGTAATATTCTATGTATTTAAATTATTGAATGCTAGATTATATTATGCTTGAAAATGTAAGTAAGAGGCATATAATTTGTTGTATTATAATATTGATGAGGAATTATTAACAATGAAATAAAACAAATTACAAAAAAGTAAAATAATGCAATTAGAGCGAATTTAAAACTCTATTTTATGTACACGAAATATTAACAAACAAAAGCAAGTAGCAACTTGAGAACAACCACAAAAAAAAAGGAGAGGAAAACAAATACTCTTAAAAGGCATAATAAATTATTATAAAAGTTGAACAAGTTTAACTATTGTGTAAAAGTACAATAAGCATGAGTTTTTGTTTCAAGTTTCTTTTTTCTTTTAAATAAAAATTAAAAAAATTGATTGCAAACATATATATGAGAATTTTGAATACAAATTGGTCAATGAATTATTAACACATGTCCAAATGCAAATAGTTGGACATATGTGTATTGAATATTGTATTTGTTGTTTTGAATTACTTTTAAATAAGTTGGGTATTAGGTGTCCAAATAAAAAATTCAACCCGTCCAATAAATAAGTTGGATTTTTTTTATCCAACTCAACAAAACTCATAACCCAACTAACCCAACCCATCTTTTGGAATTAATGGGCGGGTTGGGTGGGTTGTTGGGTTTTAGGGTTTATTGCCAGTTCTATTTATAATATGAAATAAAGTTATTATGATTTTTATTTATAACAAAGTAAAAATAAATTTCTTAAAAGAAACTCATAGAAAATCAAGTTGATGAAGATTCGCAAATTATTTTTAAAAAAATCAAGAGATTCGTTTAGTTACATTGAAAAAGATGTATTTAACAAAATTGACAATGAATGGATTTTGCAACATTTTAAAAATGAGCACTTGTATTGTACAATTTTAACTTGCGTGTAACGTTAATAGTTTTTATTTTACTAAAATTTGACCCCACTTAATATGGGGTCTTAGCTCCACCCATGTTGATAATTAGGATAAGTTTAACAAATTCTGTTAGTTCACAATTTAGTTCAAAATATGAGGTATCGTTTTGTATGTTTTAAAACTACGGGAGGCTTTTCTGTGTATTAGGTATACCATATGAGGCTTTTTGGTTTCTAACCTTTTTTTTTTTTTGCATTGAGGGACTTTATTAAGCCTTTATTTAAATGGATTCTTGATGGTTTCAATTGGTTTTAAAAGATTCTGAAATTAAACTGTAAGTTTTGTTTTAGAATACTACAGACCAAAAATCAATTAACGTCACAATAAATCCAAAGTTTCAAATTACTTTATAGAATAAATTTATGATATCAGATGTATCATCAAAATCTCAAACTCTGTTCTTATTTCACGAGTTCCTTGAGAATCTGAATGGCATTTTCATCACTGATCAACAAAGCCCCAATCTAAGACATACCCAACATATGACCATTGAGTAATAATACTGACGCTCACTTTTTTTGTTCTCATTTTAATAGAAGGGCACAAATTATGAGGTAAAGGAATGGATTGAATGGTACGAGAAAGAAAGAATGGATTAAAATGTATGAATAAAGAAATGTAAGTAAATAATTTGGAATCAAGATCTCTCACTTATTAATTAAAAAAAAAAACTATTTCCGTTGAGGGCACACAGAGATGTCAATCTTCAGCGACTACAGTATTTCTACCCCCTCTCAATCGCCAGTCATAACACATATTTACAAAGCAATTTGAGAAAGTGGGCGGATGACACAACAATGATATCGTTTTCGCCTTTTCTCCCATATGTATTAACGTGTCATCTCTCATACGATAACATGAACCATGGAAGTCGATCTTTATTATTATTTGTTTATTTTAGGGGGTTTAGGGAAAGCAGCTTCGATGTGGAGAATGATCAATGTCTCCATCACCTCCCAGTTGCTTAATCTTTGTATATATCAACAATTAATGTATTTACATAAACAAAGATGAAGCCAGTAGCAATTCCCCTTTTCGTTTCAGAAAATTATCTGTTAACTATGTACAGGTAATTCTTCACAACCATGCCTGAGAAATACCAATTTCCAGCAGTGTACTTCAGAGCTGCAGAACCCCAGCGAAAGGATCAAAAGAATGCGGCGACATCTCGTCCATTTACAGAGTAATAACATATCTACATTGAATCCACCTGACCCTTCACTTCTGAGCTTCTTCTCAAACTATCGAAGGATAAATTTCGAGATAACACAAAATTTCCTTCAATATCCATGGTTCTGTATGCAACAGAACTAGGATCCATGATTGTGCTGCACGAGCCTCCTTCCTCGCACCCCATTTGAATACCATAATATGCCAAATGATCAAGAATGCTGTTTCCAACCACTGACCTGCAGAAGTTCTTACTAACTTTTCAGATAATTGCCCCATCAGCGAACAGAGCATGCATGAGCCAAAACAATTTTTTTTTTTTTTGGGTAGATTGAGCAAAATCAACTTATTATGTCTTTCATATAGTCAATGAAAGAAGAGACAATTGCTTAATACTGTTGTATGGGCAGCCAAGTATCTTCATTGTCATCAACATCCTCTCATACATCAAGTTCCAGGCAGGCAGCAGAAGTAATCACTCAAAATAACAATTTTCGCATCTTAAGAGTTAATTAAAGAGAAAATTCACCTGCTACATGTGGGATCTTCACCAGAACCATCACAGACCTTCTCAACCGTATAAACTAAACTTCTTAAATCAATATCATAAAGCCACACCTGCAAATCCAAGTACTAATTTGAGAAAAAGCTAGAAAGCAATCTCAGAAAAGTACACATTTTATTTGACTCCACCTAGTATGCAATTTGACCAAAATACCATGCATGTAACCAACCGCACAAGATCCAACTTATCAGAGGATTACCTCTCTTGGGAAGTGATGATACGTCTTCTGAGGGAAATGATAATAATAAGGCGGCAAATGAGGCACGATATCATGCTCGTGTGTAACCCTGATTGTATTAGGAACGAATTTACTATAGTAGGATGCAAAAGCTGCATTACCAATTCGAGGTTGTCCAAATGTTACAGCCTGAACATCTTTCTCTCCAATATTGACCTGGGAATAAGCAGAGAAAACTTTGATGATAAGATAACCCAAGAATAACCTAACAAATATCCTGGCAAAGCACAGTGTGTTCGACACAATCTCATAATGTTCGTCCAGAGATGCAACTATCCACCAATTACCCTTAAATAAACTTTCTGTACATAATAATCATTCCATGCTCTATTTTCTAAAAATGAAAAGAAAAGATCATGTCACCTCTCTTATTGACCGTTAACATCATGAATGGCATATTAACAGCAGAAAATGGCACGACCAAATATTTTGTAACAACAGAAGCATATGGCAAGCACTTATGTACGGCTAGTTCAGCCATCAAGGAACACTTTAAAGAAATTTTCCTCCCTTTTCTTTCTATAAATTTTCTTTAAAGTGGGTGTAAGGAGGATTATGAGTAGTGAATATGGAGGAAACGAAAATATAAAGACAATGATTCCAACAAAAAATAATTTAAAAGATCAGAATATAGTAATAGTTTCCCTATTTAATCTATCGTGTATTCGTAAGACATGTAGAAGACAAAGTGTTTAGAAATTAAAAACTTCAAAACTCTTGAGGTTACAATTACCGTGAGATCCAGTGCACAGAAAGCAGCCATAGCTCCTCCCATCGAATGCCCTGTCAACATGATTTTAATATCACCATATAACTCCTTTGCTCTTTCAACAGCACTTAAAATTCCTGGACGTAAAGTTGTATTGTGATATGCAGCATAAAAACCATGGTGCACCTGAAACAATGTAGAGACAAATGAACACAATTTGTTCCATAAAGGATCTAGAGGTGAGGCATAACTCAAAACTCAATATAGCACACACCATTGCATAATCCATTCCAGGGTAATTAATGTCAAGTTGCTTCCAGTACAAATCTGTAACCCAATTCTGTATGCTGTATACAACAAATTAATCCACACAAGGAAATCAGAATATGACAGAACATTCAGGCTAAGATACTTGCTATTATGTACTAAATACGATAAGTGAATAGCTAATTGAAAACATCACTCCTGTCATCTATCTCAGGGTGTTAGAAATGGCTGCAGACCATCCGCTATTTGGATGCAAAAAAACATACTAAGTTTTGGGGAAATCTCAAAGGACATGTAGTCATTTTTCTTTTCCTTAAATGAACATAATTAATGAACTCCAACTGTCAACTTCAAGCAAGGCCCTTGTACTTCACTAAACAGTCTATATTGAGAGAAAAACACAACAACAAAGTAAGGAAATAATGAAACCTGGTTCCTTGAGTGCCTCTAAATGCAATTACAATAGCATTGAGATCCTTTGCTACTCCTACGAATGCCTGCAGCAATTATAAGAAACTGTAAGCAACAATAAGTTTTTAAAAAATTTGTAGCAAACAAACTTGGCAAAAAACTTGGCTTCCAAACAAGGAAATGTCATCATCAAGGGAAGAAATGGAGAAGACTTGGATCAAACAGTTTAAATTAGAATGCAATCCACCTTCCTCATTCCATTATACAGTAAAACCACACCTGGAGACAGCATTGGACATCAATAATCAGCTCTATCATTTCAAAACCCTGCTCCAATATAGAAAAATTCTTTGCTTAGACACAAAATTGACCATTACTGTGATACTAGCCACCAAAAAAATTGCATCAATAATCCGCAATTCTGTTAGTCAATCAGCCGAGCATAAAGTGGTGGTCATGCTCATAAGTACCTCGGTGAGATCATTACATCTTTCACATGTCCAAGTAAATAATTGTGTTGTATCTGACACGTAGACCTGCAAGAGCGAAATTTTCCTTCAGAAACATTGTTGGTATGGAATTTCTCAGAATTAAACCACAAAGTATCTTAGCAATACAATGTACGCTAAAAGTAAAAGCTACTGGGTATGAAACAATTATTGCATAAACATAGAGTTGAGATTCTGTATTTGTGCCTAAACTTACTGCTGAAGCATATTCTGCCAATACTCTTGCAAGTGTGTGACTGTACACTGGCTGATGATCCTTATGCTTGATTTTGACCTTAAGCTCTGATCCAAAAAAAAGCAAAAGATAAATGATATTAGAGTTTCCACAACAAAGTGAGTCAAAAAGTTCACATATTTTATGACTCAAGGTTAAGAACAACACAACACGAGAAAAGAACAGAAACAGAAAAATATCCCCATTACTAAACTTAGCATTTTAGCTTAGTCTTTTCCAAAATTATTTCAGGAAATATACACTCGTAAAATATTAAGTGCTTATGGCATTCTTATTACACTAGTATATCCAGTTCCCTTCACTCAAGCACACACAGTGAAAAACATTATTGAAACCAAGACCTACCATAGTCTCATCTAAACCACCCTCATGGCACTCAAGACACAAATTTTCACCTGGAACGAAAGGAATGAATTAAAATTCACACTCTCTCGTGACAATGGCAGTACATTACTATGCGCAAAGATATCTCCTTGAAGAACTTCATGCTTCAACATTCTTGTTAAATTTCTAGATTCTCTAGAGGAAAATCCCTAGCCCATTTAAAGAAGCACAACTTCAAGAAATCACATTCACATTTTCTTCTAACTCAAAGCATAATTCAACCTAAACCATGACTGAAACTATGCAACCTATAACTTCAAATTCTTCCAACAGTTAGTTAACAGCCAAATTACCTAAATAAAATTTCACAGCATCAACTTGACTGCGTAAATTAATTACCTCTTCCAGTTGAAATTGCACATAAAGATATCAAAATTGCCACCACTAACCCCCATTTGCAAGCCATCCTCTGCACAAAACAATAACAAAAGAATAAAAAAGAAAGACAAGATATCAATAGTAAAATTTATCAAACAAAAACCATTCAAATAATCTCTCAAAGACAAAAAAAAAAAAAAAAGGAGAGAATCTTTTACTTGTTTGAAACTGGACAATATTAAAAAATAAACATCCATAAGCACTAAAATTAGGGCAAATTCTGCAGTAAAAATTTCTTAATTCAGAAAAAAAAAAAAAAAAAAAAAAAAACTGAACACATAAACAGCTCTGCAGGATGTAGCTCAAAAGACCTCAAATTTCCCATTCATTTCACTTTCTGGAAGTAAACACAGCAACCAAACAGCCATAAAACTCCTAATAAACTGCAACTATCTATATATCTCCTAAAAAACCCATTGCATCACATATATAAAGAAAATGCACCAAAATGCAGCAAACACTCCCCAAGCAGATCAAACTTTCCAGACAACAATCTGCACAAGAAAAAAAAGAATAAATAAATAAATAAAAGTAACACAAAATCCAAACTAAAAGCCAAAGGAATAAAATATCCAACCAACCAGCAGTAAACCGTAAAATCAAAACAAAAATTGGTAAAACAAACTCCAACCAACACACACATACTCCACAAAGCAAACTCTACAGCTGTACTAATGAACAGTCAATTAACCAAAAATAAAAATTAACAAAGTAACCAAGAGACAAATTAACATTCAACTACCTCCTCTTCGTCGTCCAGCTCACCACCACCGTGGTTAGCGGCAGCATTATTTTCTTCTTCGTCGGAACAGTCGGCAGTTCTCTCAACGGCTTCGAGCTCCTCCGCGTCTTCTTCCCCAACTTGGTCATTAACATTAACTCCTCGCTCCACTTCCTCTTCCTCCGACGAATTTGACACCGGCTCCTTCTCCTCCAATGATCGAGATGACTCCTTCGTCGCCCGAGGACCGCCAGCCATTGGACATCAAGGGTTTTCTCTCTTCTTTGCTTTTTTTTCTCGATTTCTTTCGCCGAAGCAAAAATGTAGAAGGAAAGTACTCAAAACGTCGCTCATATTTGTCAAATAAATTTTTTCATTTTAACATGTTTACGTTCCTTATAAAATAAAATTTGATCTTAATTCTAAATTTTTAATATTAATTTAAATTTTTAATAATTTTTATTTTAAATCTATTACGTTATTTTTTTTTTTTTAAATCATTCAAAACGTCTTTCACATTTTATAAAAATAATTTTTTTCATTTCTCATTTTTAAAAATATAATTTTACGTCCCTTATAAATTTATATTGATTAAATTTGGACTCTATTTAAATTTTCGACTAATTTTTAACAGGAATCCACAACGTACGTTGCACATGATCATTTTTAAAGGCAAAATTGTCAAATCATATTTCTAAGAATCTGATTTATAGTCCCTTACATTTCACAAAATGAATTTTTTCATCCTCGACATTTCACAAAATGAATTTTTTCATCCCTCATTGAATCTTTTTTGTTTTCTTGAGATCTAATAACTATTAACTAAGTAAAAAATAAATATAACAATCTCAAAAAATAATATATAATAGAAAATTATAAAATACAGCAAAAAATTCATAAAAAATCTCATTTTGTATGCATTTTGATTTTTTGAGTTTGTTAAATTTTGTGTATTATTCAGTTAATAATTATTAGATCTAAAATATGACATTTATGAAGAAAAAATAACAATACAATAAAAAGTGGGAAAAATCGTCCAAAATGTCCATCACATTTTATAAAATAACTTTTTTCGTCCCTCACTTTTAAAAGTGTAATTTTATTTCCCTTACATATTCACATCGGTCAAATTTAGTCCCTAACTAGGTTTTCGATCATTTTTTGGCGGGTTTCCATCATGTGCAAGGCACGTGATCATTTTTGAAGGGTGAATTTGTCAAATTATATTTTACATAATCTGATCTATGAAGGGTGAATTTGTCAAATTATATTTTACATAATCTGATCTATAATCTTCCATATTTTATAGAATAAATTTTTTCGTCCCTCACATTTTATAAAATAATTTTTTTCATCCCTCACATTTCACAAAATGAATTTCTCCATCCCTCACATTTCAAAAAATGAATTTTTCATTTCTCACTAATTATGTGTGTGAATACATTTTTTTTTTAAACACATGTATGTGTCTATTTGATTTTGCTTAATAATAATAGTATAAACACATGTATGTAATTAGGCCCAACTTGTGGGCTATCTTTTCTTTTTGTATGATTATGACTAATATTTTCCAATAGAATCTTAATTTGCATATTCTTATTATATTTTGACCAAAAATAGCTTTATTGACCAACTTGACAATAAATGCAAGATTTTTTACTAGCTAATACCAGATGAAATCAAATGATCACGTATAATATATGGTATTCATATTGTTAAGTGAAATCAAATAGAAACGTACATATATTTATGCTATTCGTATTATTAAGCAAAATCAAATAGACATATACATGTGTTTAAACAAAATGTATTCAAACACATTTTTTTTTTTTAGGATTTCCCTCACACACATAATTAGTGAGGGATGGAAATATTCATTTTTTGAAATGTGAGGGATGGAGAAATTCATTTTGTGAAATGTGAGTGATGAAAAAATCATTTTATAAAATGTGAGGGACGAAAAAATTTATTTTATAAAATGTGGAGGACTGTAGATTAGATTATGTAAAATATAATTTGACCAATTTACCCTTAAAAAATGATCACGTGCCTTGCACGTGATGGATTCCGGCCAAAAAATGATCGGAAACCTAGTTAGGGACTAAATTTGACCGATGTGAATATGTAAGAGACATAAAATTACACTTTTAAATGTGAGAGACGAAAAAAGTCATTTTACAAAATGTGAGGGATGTTTTGAATGATTTTCCCTAAAAAGTGAGACGGAAAGTGATATAGAGAGTAAGATAGAAGATCCGTTGCATTCTTTTTGTCGGCAATTTTTTTTTTTTTTTTTACTTGTCTAGGTTGACAACTGTTGGGATGGTTGTTTTATTTAAGCATTTTAAAACACTTACTACATATGAGATACAAAAGAAATTGGGAGAAAATTTTTCCAAAATAAATATTGACTAGTTATTAATACTAATTTAATAATTTGTGGGACGAGAAAAAAAATTCACTCTTGACATACTCTATTGCAAGTAAGGTACAATACAATGAATCTCAATAAATTAAAATGAAAAAAAAGGAGCCAACACTCGTTGCTCCTCCTAAATAAGGTCTTGGATTATAGAAAGGTAGACGTTAAGGTCTAAATTATCTCGACTCCAAATTAACTCTGCCTTGCGTAAATTCATTATGCTTATCGACACATGAAAGGCGCCAAGCTAAAAAATGTCTTTCATAGGATTGATTGGTTTATATGCGTTACAAGCTAGTTATCTGCATGCTTAAGATAAAGAATGCTTCTATTCTTCTATCTCACTAATTTCTGTGATCTTATGAAACCTTTCTCAGACAAGATTGGCGTTTTTCGCTCAACAAAATATACAAGTTCCTGTTCTGTTAGACAATATCTTGCCTTGATGGTAGTTATATTACAGGAGTAAATGATAGACAACTCTTTTGTTAGGCCATCTAGACACCCAACAAGAAGTGCTGTCAATTTCTTTGTCCCTTCATCTTTAGAAAGGAGGTTAACTGATCCACATAGTCACGGAATGATGTTTTTCCTGTGGAACAATGCTTTGGTGTTCATACAAGTTAGTAACTATTCATCCACTCCTCTTCCTTGCAGGTTTTGAAATGTGCCACAGCAGGCATGATCATTGCACATTTTTTCACCATCACAAGTCAGTTTAATTTGTAAAAATGGGTTACTTCTTCGCAAAAACTGTGCGTTCGAATTCCACTGCCGATGTAACAACTGGGTTGGTGGACGATTTGTAAAAACTCTTATAAGCGACCTATGGTTCCAAGAACATGTCTTGACCCATGATAGTGATCAGAGCCTAATCCACCCAAATTTTTCTTTACCAAACAAAAGAACAAAAAAACTGCACATTTTTTCAAACACTGGAGTAACAGTCTACCAGAGACACCATCGTTAAGAAGAACGCAAATGCCATTTTAGAGATGCTAATATTTGTCTTGTTGAGTTTTCCTGTCTATCTTTGTCTACAGATTCATTTTTCAGCATCTCTGAATTTCAGGTATTGGAACAAGTACAGCACCATAGCCTTCTTTGTGGCCTATACCACTACTTGTATGGATATTAATCCCATTTTGAAGCATTACAGGGTGTTCTTCTTATTTTTGTCAAGGTTCTGGAAGCTTATTTGAACGAAAAGCTTATATTAAGCCCGAGCACCTGAAGATTAGAGTTGTGAAAGACGATGAAGAAGAGACTGATCTTCTAAAGTTCTAATTTGGTTTGCTTTGTAGCTTTATTATCATATATGCTTCCTGTTTGTTTGCAAATTTCTTGCATAAAAATTTTCTTGTAGAATGGGCTTTGTACAATTGAGGCACTGAATCTATCTTAAGAAATTGGACATGTTTCCCAAATTCTTGGACAAACTTCTTCTATTCCTAGTGATATATGTTGCACGCTCGGGTTCAATTTGGACATGTTTTACGAGAGGTATGAAGACAGAGCAATATCAGTCACATAACTGAAACATCGTATAATTGAAAACAGCAGACCCTTCAAGGAGAAACCACAGGGCTAGCATCACTATAGTAACAAATAAGCAATATGTGAGAAAACCAGTGACAAGAAAGAAGAATATAAGCCCTTCAAGGACCTTAGCACATGAAAATTTGGACATAATAACATACCCTAAAAAGGGCAGATTTAGGTACAGATATTGTAAGAATTAATCCAGTAAACAGTCCAGTATGTATGCCTGTTTACTTCTGTATGCCCTAAAGATCTACACATATTTACTTCTGCATGTCTTATTATCGTATCACTGATCTTCAGAAACTTGCACAAGGAACATACATACTCGATCAATTGCAGCAGGTATGGCAGTCAAATAACTGTAATTTTACATTTTAACCTATACTTTAAAAAAAAAAAAAAAAAAAGCCAATACCAGCTAAGCTATGTACAGGTCTATATAACTTTACTGGTATATTGAATATCAAAAAAATCAGCTCACTCACTCAACTCAGGGAAACTTAACTCTGGAAAGTACAAAGTAAGAAAATTCACTTCCGTTTGAAGCTGAATATATTCTGCTCCTTTTCAACATATTCTTTCAACCTGCTATGATCCATGCATGTCCTTAAGCACCATGACCAATATTTGGTTGTTCCCCTACACATAGGTGATATACTGTTGCAGCAAAAGCTAGTCGATGAAGACTACCAAAAAGACTTCTGAGCAGCATGTTTGATCATCCATCCAAATTTAATATCCCAATCACCAGCCTGCCTAAACAACAAGCATTTCCTTTGCACAGCTTCCCAAATTTGTGCTGAATAGGGACACAGGAAAAACAGATCATTTATAGTTCCCTACTTGCTCATGCACACATACAGATTGGATTAATCTCCATAACCCCTGAATGCAGTCTATCCTTGGTGGTCAATCTTTCCCCGCAAGCAAACCACAATATAAAGGAGAACCACTAGTATTGTGTTTTCTGCCTCGCACTACATGATACCAAGAAACTTTAGAAGCAAGAACCAGGAACAACTATGTGCTTTATAGTTAAATTAGCAGAGTAGATACCTGTGGGGTCCAAAGTCCATGTAACAGAATCATTTGAACCAGGAAGAGGTAAAAAAAATAAGAGGTGGTAGCTTCAATTAATTGTAACAATTATGTACCCTTCTTCTCCCACTTGGCCATTCGCACATTTCATCTCTAATGATAACGGACATTTTTCCAGTCTTAGAACTCAAAAGGAACAGCAACTGAGAAGAGATTTTCTCTCTAAGCAATCCTAAAGGAGGCCATCAAACATTTCCACGGCTGCCCATTAATAATGATCAATTTCTAGAGCTTCTAGTTATCGGCCTAAACTCAACTTCAAGAATTTCTTCCAACACCACGATCTGGTTTAAGTTGGGTAGCGCAAAAACTTTCTACCTTCAAGAAAAATGATGAGTTATAAGCAAGTTTCCTGTGTCAAGACAGTCTAATCCTGTGCATGTGTTTCACATCTTGGTTCTACAAGTTACACTGTGAAAACAGATCAAAGTCCAGCAGACACATGCATGGTAAGACAATGAGCTGCATAACCTTGTTCTCCAAAAGAAAATGCACTGGCACACTATACACAAGTGCAATCCAGGCTTATATAAGCTCATATTTTACAAAACTAAAAGAAAAACATGAAGATAAGGCACAGCGAAAACTACAGAAATAGCAGTGTTTGATGCCTTGATATAGCTGAATCTTATTAGCTCCTAGTGCTGCACTGCAGTTTGTCTTAACAGCTGATACTATTATCTTTAGCACCATGTAGACAGATGTCAAACATAGTGGTCCACAACATAATCCATCAAATCTCTGTGCTAGACAGAGAGAATAGACAGAAAGCAAATGACATTAAGCAGTATATACAAATTCAGGAGAGGTACTTGTGCTATAAACTTCGAAATGTTTACGTGGTTGCAGGGGCACATTCCTACTTATTTTGCATCATAAGTCAACATTCTTTTATAAGTTGCTGCAACCACTACATTGAGATGCCTGAGTAGTAGCAAATAGTTTACGTGTATGTTGATACAAATGTACACTACATTGAACATATATCTTGTGAAATGGGACACCTATAGGATATGAAAGTAGTCCAACCTTATCTACTAACTGGCAAAGGACCTTAAGAAATATATGAAGGATGCGAAGGGAACACACCTAATGCAGTAATGTATCACTTAACAACTACAAATGCGCTTCTTTAGGAAAAATAGCATATATGTCTTAGGATTAGGAATAACTTGAGGGATAATACTACAAGAAATAGCTGCCAAAAAAAAAGATAAAAGGAAATTAAAGCAAAGAAAACAGTAAAAATCTTAGAGATACAAAGTGATGGTATGACTAAAAATTTTGGAAATCAACTTACATGAGGATTCAGGGCTTGTGAATCTAATTATGAAGCGGGTCTAAAACAGCTAGAACTTGGAAATGACACCTGAAACATAATGATGACATAATACACAGAGTAAACGCCTAAAATAAAACTCCATTACCTTGTGCAATACAAACCAGGGAAAATCTTGGACAGCAAGTGCAAATATGACTACCCACTCCCCACAAAAAGAATTAAAAAAGGCACTCGCAAGTCCCACCCCCATACCTCCTGTGCGTCTGCTACATTAGACAATGATACACTGGGACTACCCTCTTCTCTCGCATCTCTCTTCCAAATCACAGTCCTAGATTCAAACTTGTCAAAGAAAGCATCAGTAATCTTTAATTCCTTTATATAAGACATCTCCCAATTCCAGTCAATTCAACATATTCAAAGATCACATATTGCCAACTCATCTTGTGAACATAAAATCACTGTAAAATGGAAAAAATATGGACGGAAAGAGATATAGGATTTCAACTATTCTCATCCTATCACAACTCGTAAGCACATGCAGAATATGCATTCAACAGACCTTTGAAAGTCTGTCAGACAACTGTGCCAAAAATCAAGGTGATAATAACATTTTAAGAACAACATATGTCATTTTCAGCCGATTCCTAATTCCAATTTTGTAATTTTCCAAAAGAGTAGACCTCATCCATCAAGAAGGCGATACCTAAACCTACAGCTTTTGTCATCACTAATCCAGAAGCAATATGTACAAGCATACAAGAAAAAATTCTTGATCTTCATCTTACATCATCAAGCTCTCCGACTCCGAGCAAGCAAACGCTGAATCTGAGAAATTCAAAAAACCGAGGAATAACCAAGCCTTACAATCAGGCCAAAAAGGATAAGCAATCAAGTAAAATAGGAAAACAAAACCATAGTGCTACACTTACAGCAGCTACAAAAGCAGCTAAAGCGGAGATTAAAGCCGTAATTGGGTTGTCTAGAAGAGCAATTGCCAATATGCCCAAAACAACAGCTCGAAACCAATTCCAAACCAGCCAAAAGAAGATCTACTTGTTCACAACGCAAATGCCCTGAAATTTATATTATTTTATTTTTTTTAAAAAAAGACATATTTCTTCATAGATACTACCATATTAGTAAGGATTAATCCACTGCATAATGCTTGACAGCGACGCGTAATCTCCATTCCAATTTGAAATTCTCTGTTTGTGCGTGTGGCGGTAGCATGTATCTACACCTACAGTTTTAGTTTAAGGGAATTAGGCATCATGGAGAAATTGTATGTTCTGACTTCTGAATTTTGGTTAGTTAAAAAAATTAGGGTTAATTTTAAGTTGAGCTCTTCAATTATATCCAAATTCGTAAACTTCAAAATGGGATATTATAGTTCCTTTTTTTTTAATTTAAAGGGGAGGGGTGTAAAATATAAAATTTGTCCCACTTAAATATTTCAAAAAGAAAGTAAAATTTTTAGAAGAAGTGGGATAGCTTTTTATACTTAAATGGGACATATTTTATAATTTAGGAACTAAAATGGAATAAATTGGATACTTTAAGGATTTTTTTTTTTCCAAACGGTAACATGATATTAATCATAAGACAATACAAGATCAGAGCAACTGCTCCTGTAAATCTGCTTGAACTAACTCTAGCAGCCATGCTGGGAAGTTATTTTTCTATTCAGCTAAATCTATCAAAATTATAGCAAATGATTTAGCAATTTTATAGCAAATTTTGCTAAGTGATGACTTACAGAGTTGTTGCTCATTCTAGTGTAGGAGAAACAACGGTTGTGTATGGACATATGGTATTTGGTTTTTTATATTTTAGAACAGTAAATTCAAATTATTTTGCAACTTTCCTTGACCGAATAATTCAGGAAACTTTTTCAGTCCAAAACAGTAAATCACTTGCGTATTATTCAGACCGTTGTCTTTTGTCAGGAGAAGCCGACAAATTAGCCTCTAGTCTTTCTCTTCTTCTTTACTCCCCCTCTTCATCATCCCCAACCTCTTACTGACATATCATTTATCTCAGCCGTGGGTTTTGAAATTAGAATGCCAAGGAGGTAACCAGCAACTTGTCTCTTCATGATGCACTAACAAGAAGAACGGATCCGAAGTAGTTGTCAAATTTGGCTTCAATTAAGCTTCAGTGGCGACACCAGCGGCTGAGATATTTTTCCGGCGCCGTCCATCTATGAATCTAACTGGACTTTTGATTATGTGCGTGGTTTCCAACCTTTAAGCCTCAAGGTATGTTTCCCCAGTCTTGCGAATCAAGATGGGATTTTTTCTTCCAATTTTCTCCTAATCCATTCCAGTTTGTTATTATGTTAAGTAGTGAATGGGTATGTGCAGTGCCTGAGTTTTTTTTTTTGTATTGTAATTAGGGTTCGGTAGCTCCTACAAAATTAGATTCCCTGTAGAATCTGCAATTTGTTTCAACATGAATATGCAGCAGTATTTGATTCTTCGATTTCCTTCACAGCGACGGCCTGCTCTTAACAAAACAATTGTATCAAGCTCCTGTGTTTAATTATAGAATTTCTAGTATCACGAACAAAGTGTTGTTTTTTATTTTCTTGAGAATTAATGCGTAAAAAAATGGAAGAATTTTCCTTCAAGAAGTTCCCTGCCTGGCTTGCAACGCATTGGGCTTCCTAGAACTGTGGTATGAGATGTAATTCAAACTACAACTTCTGAAATGAGAAGTATCCATAATCAGGATTTTTTCCCCCAATTTAATCTCTGTACCTGAAAGCTATCGCTATGCTAGCTTTCTTTCTCCTTTTACTGCCCCAGATATATTTTTTGCCTCCCACTCCCCAAATCCTCTCTGAACCCCAATCTACTAGGCAAGGCCTCGAACTTCAGATCTTGCAAACAGGGAGAACCTTTAAATGCCTCCTCCTAGTCAAGGCCATTGAAGAAGAGCGGGGGCTTGGCTATTGTCATAGGTTATGAATTATTAAGAGTACAATTTCTTATAATGGCAGGCTTATGCTCATCTTGATAGTTTAAAGTGGTTATTTTCAATGCCGATACTTTCATATCATTTGAAATACCAATTCACCTATGAGTGAACTTTTCTTTTCTTGATCTGAATAGATGTTTTTATGGTTAAAGGTCCTTTTCACCATAATACTAGAAGAAAATGTTCATTGTATTTGGTGTTGTTTCCATGTCCATTTTATTTTTCCTATATCCAAATTTGGTTTAGCTGCAAAATGAACTAGTTAACCTTTTGTCCGAGCATCAGCAATTGTGCATTGGTCGAGATGAATTTTACTTCACTCAAATTATATGTATTCTTCTAGCAAGTGTTGCCTTAGCTATTCAAGATTTAAAAATTGACCAGGCTAATCCACATACCTGCATTTTGGATCCTAAGTTGCTTGATTAATACTTACACATGTAGTTCCCGACAATGTAGAGTCTAAAACGTCTCTGTCCAATTAAAGGCATCATAATAGGTTTGCTGGTTGGTTAAAGGTTTTACTATCAGCCATTCGTCACTAACATCTCTTTTTTGCTGCCCTTTTTGTCTTTAAAGCAGCCAGTTGGTGCGTGACTGTTAGGTCCGCCATTTTTTGTCGCTGCCACGTTTATATGCCACATAAACGCCGTCGAGTATGTAAGAGCAGCGGTACGACCTTCGTCCATATATGATTTTGGTTTTGGTTGCTATTATTTTCAATTTCTATACATTCGTTAATGATCTCATAATCTGTTCAGCTAAAAATTCTTAGCTTGGGATTGCTATACTGCTTTGAATGCCTATTTGTGTTTATTTGTTAAACCAAATAAGGAAGCATTTTTTATATTTTTCTTTCATGCAGTCCAACAAGCACATTCCGAGAGCGGTTCAAACGATTTGGGTGCTTGCGCGAGAAATTACTTCGTAAAGGTATGGAAGTAGTTCCTACTTTGAAGTTCCAGCACTCACTTTGAATTTTCTGTTTCCTTGTGCAATCTAAATGTTATTTACTATGAACTTTTTTGGTTTATTGCATTAGATGAATGATGATTCTGAAGTAGCCGATTGGAAAAATCACCCTACACTTGAGGCAGTTTTCGTTGCAACACTTGTGGAGTGGCATAGGAATGGTGCTTGGGACAAGCACCAAAAGGGCAGGTCAAACTGGCACCATCTTACCCTACACATGAACGACAAGTGCCACGTCAATTTGAGGTGGGAGCAATATCGTTCAAAGTTCTATAGGATGGAATCCGAGTGGAAGTGTTTCGTCCGCTTATCGGGGATGTCCCAGACAACGGCAGAGACGGGAGTTGGCTTTAATTCGGAGCTCCTCTGCTTTCAGGCTACAAAGGAAAAATGGAGCGCTCTAAAGCGGGTAAAATTCTTCTATGTCTCTATTAATTGTATCCCAAATTGCCCTTAACCTTTGATAGATATATTTCCCTGTGTGTTTGGTGAGAGACAATGGAATATTGAGCCCTTTCATTGATAGAGGATCCCTGAAATTATGACTTATGTAGCAGTTGCTGTGACAAGTTTTATGTGTTTCACTTTTGCTGCACTGGGTTGGGAAGCATAGATGGGTACTTTGATTTTATACTTGCTATGTTTGGAGGCTGCCTTATTAATCATTGATTGCGACTGCCCCTAAATGTGACAGTGGAGGAGGGGAGAAATTCCTATGTATCAATTAGGTTGTTACAATAATAATTTAAGGTGGCCGTATTATGCTTGATTGGTGGCCTACATTTCTAGCCTACATTTCTTTAATATGCTAAATCACATTTTTGTCTCCAACGAGCACTGCTAATTTAACTGTTAGCTTGGAGCTGTTTACTTAAAGAAAGCTTAGTTGACTGCATCAGATTAATGAATAGAAGATTTTAATCTAATTCATTATACACATGTAAAGATTAAGCACTATAATTACTATCTAATAGATAATCAGAAAAAATTTGATTCTTAAAAAGTTCCTTTATTAACTAGTATATCTTTTTGGCTAAAACACTCGCATTAATTAGGACTATAATTTTGTATATTCCTAAATATGAACTCTGACTAATTGTGGAGGGGCTGTTGCTACCTAGGATAAAAAGTACCATTGCTGTTGCTTAAACAAAACTTAAAAAGGGGTAAGATTGAGTAGTTTGTATGTACATTGTGAGTAAGCCAATATGGCCTGTCTCATATGTAAGGAGAGAAAAGAGGTTTATATCTTTTTTTTTGGTATATCTGGCTGCTTTATGGCCCGAAAGAGTTTGTCTTTTTTCTGGCTTTTCTGACTTTTGGACCTTTCTAACGTTTCATAGGGTATTTCTGTTGAGTACATTGATTACTATGTTAAGAATTCATGGTTTTGACAGCTTTGGTGCTGTGACTGGTAGTATTCAATCTGTTACACATACTGGCCTATATTTCTTTCGTTACTGGCCTTATCATGGCTGATTGCTGGCCTGATCATGTGTATAATAGCTATTTGAAGTACCAGCTTAGTAGTACACAGCAAGAATGCTTTTTATATAAACTGTATCAGCTTGTCTAGTTGAACCAGTTGCCATTTCACATACCTTGCAGGAAAACAAATTTTATGCACGGTTCAAAGAAGGCCGCAGCTGCGATTGCTTCTATGAATTGGGAGAAATTCTTGAGAGCCGAACAGCCACCGGAAAGCATGCCCAATCCTCTGCTCAGAGTGACGTCCACCACTCTCCTTGGTCTGCCGAAAAGACCACCGGGGCTGCATCAAGGCGAAAGGGGAAGGCAAAGGTTGACGGACCGACCTCAGACTTCTGGGGGGAGGATGTGTATATTCCAGTTCGGGATGAAGAAGTTGAATTTGTTGCTAGTAGGCCAGGTAAGCGCCCGGTATCGAGTCGTGGGACATCATCTTTCGATGGATCAAGGAGCACTAAGTCTTAGAAGACCGGGGAAGCTCTCCGAGACGCAGCAACGAACATTGGTAAGCTGTCTCAGATCAAAATTGATGAAAACACCCGACGAAATGAGTGGTGCGTAGCTGCGCTAAGAGTTTGGGACAAATCATACCCAAAACATGAGCCCGTTGAACTGTGGTCCCAAAAGCGTCTTGCGTGCATGAAAGAGTTTAAAAATAGTGAGAGGTGGCGCCACATGTTTCTGCAGTCGGATGAAGGTTTCCAGTATTGGTATGCTGATACCATTCTTGATCCGAAATAGCTGCTGCATAGGCAGCTTTAGACTGAATTTCCTTGCTTGATATTTCAGTAAATTTGGCTGGGTTATATAACTGTGTCCTGGAGGACAAATTTTGGATTGCTATTGTGCACAAAAAAAAAATCTCAGTCTTGCGGATAGTACATGTAATTTGCTTCCATTTGACATAAACTTGCACTATGTCTGTATTTGAGACTTTGCATCCTGCGGCTGTATGAACATTCTGCTATTGATGTACTATCTTTTTATAGTTCAATGCTTATTACTACTCCCATTACACTGATTTGCTAGTGAGTGGGGTATTTTCTTCATTTATATGGTTACTTGGATAATATTAATCCAATTATATTAGCTATATACTGTATTAGAGTGTTTTCTTTACATAGGGAGGCTAGAATGTGCTATTATATATGACAAGCATGGACCACTGACACCCACACAAGACATCTGATATTTTTTCCAGTAGCAAAAGTTATGACTACTATTTTCATTGGGAAATAACACATGCTAGCCTACGTCGGTACCTCCTGGCTAAGGTGTGCATATGACTACTAGTATGCTAGATTCTTTTTCTTTTTTGATTGTGGGTTATATAGTGGCTACTTTGGCCGCTAGCTACTTTGTAGGAATTGCACATGGGTATTTGGACGTTTCCAAGATATCCGTATATAGTGGCTACTTTGGCCGCTAGCTACTTTGTAGGAATTGCACATGGGTATTTGGACGTTTCCGGGATATCCGGGATACTGTCCTTCCTATATTCAATGGCCCTTTAAGTTCTTATCACTACTGTTTTCGCGTGCTTATTTGTCCGAGCATCAGTGATCTATCAATCAGAAACAGGTGCCGACACGCAATCCACTATTTGGTTGCAGCTTTATTTATGTAACCAGTCGTGACCATTCAAAGTATGTCAACATGTCTATGTCGGTAGGTGAAATTGGTTGGGTTCCCCGAGACCACTATCAGTATTTCTATAAAGCCATAAGTTTATAGCAGTGTGTACATGAATCCCATATCCAGCTACTAACATCAGAAATCCAGCAGCGTGGTAGCCATAAGAATTCCTGGTTCTTCGATAGCCAACCAGGCTCCCGAAACAGGCTCTTGCCATAGCCTAGTACAGGTGATGAATTTCTATTCATAAATATCTGTCATATTGCTAATTTTTCTATCCAGTATATATATATATATGTGTGTGTGTGAATATATATATATATATATATATATATATATATATATATATATATAGTGTTCATGCAACCAAATTAGCTAAGGAGTCGAGTTACAAACTCCAGGCAAACCATATATATTGCCAGCGGTATATTAGCTACGGTATATTACTATAAAAATTACTTTTGTTTTTTCTTGGTATTACAAAGTATTGGCTAAGGTGTATATTCTCTTAGGTAAGGTATATTAGCTAAGCTATTAAAAATATTAGCCAACATATATTACTAAAAAATTTAGGCTTTTGGTTAGGTTTATTGTTAAAAAATGATTAGTTTAGGTATATAAGCTCACAGTGATTTACTATAAAAATTACTTTTGGATATTATTACTATTAAAATTTATTAGTTAAGGTATATTAGCTACGATTTATTACTATAAAAATTACTTTTCTATATTTTGTACTGTTAAAAATATTAGCTAAGGCCTTATTAGCTAAGGTATATTAGTATAAAAATTACTTTTCATTGAGTGAGTATTAAAAAATATTAGACAAGGTATATTAGCTACGGTATATTACCTTAGCTATTAAAAATATTAGCTAAGGTATATTACTATACAAATTGTTGGATATTTTGTACTGTTAAAAAATATTAGCTACGGTTTATTACTAAAAATTACTTTTGGTTATTTTTACTATTAACAAAGACAAATTATATATCACCTGCAAAAGAGGATAAAACTTTTCAAAGCATGCCTTCACAACCTCCGGACCAACAATACCACCAACCATGACAGCCATGGGATTTACAACAGCTCGAGCACCAAGAGGCAGTTCATGCAAAAGTTTTGGGTTGATATCTTCTACTTTACAATCCCCTAGTGCTTCATTTAAGTCTCTGGCAATTGATATAAGTATATTAGCATCCTTATTTGAACCTGCAACACAGAGGCAGCCCATTTTAGCCACGTACTTGTCTTGTGCTATAAAGGCCAAATGCAGAAGACGCGGGCCAACCCAATTGTCTAGCACTTTTGGTTAGTTTTATTATTACAAAATTATTAGATAAGATCTATTAGCTAAGCCATTAAAAATATTTGCTGGGATATATTACTATAAAAATTGCTTTTGATTTTTTTTTTTACTATTACAAAATATTACCACCGGGCATTACTTTGTCTAAGCTAAGGTATATTAGCTAAATCTATTTAAACATTCAGCTAAACTAGATAAATTTATTAGCTAAGGTACATTAGCTAAGCAACTGGTGTATTACTATATTCTACAGGCCCAGTTATATATGTGACTTTGGAGTCATCCGTTTAATATATTAGCTAAAGTTTCATTTTGAGCCATGGTGTACCAAGTTTCATAGGCGGCCAAAAATAGAAGTATGGATAATAGTTGGAATACCTGGGGATCGTCTTCGAATAATGTTGATGATGATGACGATGACTGGGAACTAATCCAATGGGCAATGGTTATTCTATTCAACCCTGTGTCTGAACGTCTAGCAGGATATATATTGCCTCTACCATGCAGAAACAGCATGCTAAGTGGCCGTGCGTATGTGCAAGAAGTAATTGATGGCCATCCTGCAAGAGTACTTGAGAACTGTAGAATAACGGTGGATTCTTTCATGCGCTTATGTGACATTCTTGTGAGTGGGGGATATGTACCACAAAATTCCCAGAAAAGAGTGCTCATAGAGGAAGCAGTGTGCATGACATTAGTCATGTTGAGTCACAATCATCGAATGCGCTGCCTCGCCGAACGATTCCAACATTCCCCGGAAACCATCTGCAAGAACATTCATGAGGTGTTGCGGGGGCTTTGTGAGTTGGGAAAAATTCTCATAAAGCCGAGAGGACAAAACGAGATTCATCCAAAGATTTACACCGATAGGCGATTTGCCCAATGGTTTACGGTAAAGTTTTGTGAGAAAAAATTTATGCTTTTTATATAAAGTATTACTTACCCTTTTGTACCAACACTCAAGCATCAATATTCAATAATCATGTCCAACTTTACTATTTACTAACTAGCATATCAAATCTACTAGAATGCTGTAGGTGCATTAGATGGTACACATATTCCAGCACATCCGCCACCTGGACAGCAAGCAGCGTATACGAATAGACATGGGCAAGCAACTCAAAATGTACTAGCCATTTGCGATTTTGATATGCGATTTTCATATATTTATGCTGGTTGGGAAGGAAGCGCCCATGATGCACGCGTCTTGGACGGAGCACTAACAGGACCTGCACATTTTTCGATGCTCCCTTCAGGTGCACGACAATATTTTGTTGTCAAATTTTTGTCCAATTATATGTTTTCATAGTATGTGAGTGTAGTATGTGAGTGTATGAGTGGGGGGGGGGAAAGAAGTAGTAGTGTATTTTGACTTATATTTGACCTTCATTCCACTTTGTATGTAGGAAAATACTACCTTGTGGACTCGACATACAGAAATATTCCTGGATTTCTTGCACCTTATCGTGGAACACCTCGACAAAATGCTCAGGGCCGACGTGGCTCTTCCTCCCCTAAGCAACTTTTCAATACTCGTCACTCATCACTTAGAAATGTAATTGAGAGATGCTTTGGGGTGCTTAAAAGGAGATTCACTATCCTACGCGGTCCTGTACCTAATTTTTATATGAGTACACAAATAAATGTGGTGATAGCTTGTTGTACTCTACACAATTTCATACGAGATGAATTGCCAGATGATGACATATTCAATGATCATGATCAGGAGATGGATATCGAAGGAGAAGGTGGGGTCCCACCTATGCCAGAAATTCAACCCTTAAGTGCCTCACAACAAGAGGTCAATGAATGGCATGAAATGAGAGATGAAATGGCAAATGGAATGTGGAATGCATATCGGAGTGCGAGACGAAGGTGAGGGATTTGTAGTGAATGACTGCTGTGTGTTAATACTAGTGTGATGCGAATAAGGTTAATCCAAGTATTGTAGCAAAAATGGGCAAATTCCCACAGTTTGCTTGTTTTCGTCTGTATGTTTCCTAATTCCTCTATGCTTGCTTCACAACTGAGTGGCCAAGGTTGTTTGTATTGAAAGTATTGTATTCTATATTAAATTTGGTATATCGTAATTTTATGAAGAACTATTTAGCCCCTGCAAAATAAATGCACATAGTGTCAACCGAGTGGTTCAAAGAGGTTGCAATTTGAGGTGAATAATGTGATATAACCAAAAAAAGCTGTGGTTAAAAAAAATTTAATACTTGCAAGAATACAATATACTATCCAAACACGAATCCTATATTGTATTCTCATTAAATCGACTATCCATACGAGATTCAGTTATTCTTATTCGGTCAAAGTCTTTGACCGAATAACCACAAATTATTTAATAGAATACTCATAATCCATACACAACCAACATTTATCAAAATCTTTTGTCAGCCTCCAAATGTCCAACTGAATTATAGCTATGCTGGCCTCTTCCTCCATTGCATTGATTTTATCCACTACTAGTTTGCAGTCCGTTTCCAGCTCCACTTTCCTCCATCCCATTCGTTTAGCTATTACCATTGCCTCTCTTAGTGCCAGCGCTTCCTCCACTTGTGCCTCAGCACAACCTTCAGCTGGTCTCGCCCATGAGCCTATCAGTTCCCCTAAACCATTCCTTGCCACTATACCCCACCCTATTTTGTTATGTTTTGGTCTAGAGCTGCATCAGTGTTGATTTTGATCCAGTCTGTTTGAGGTTTCTCGCATCTCCTGCCCCTTTCCTTTCCTCCATCTGTCTGGTTTTCATGTTCTGATCCCCCTCCTTATGCCACATGATGCTCATTCCATTCCATCAGCGCCTTGTTAACCACCACTATAGGATCATTGCTCTTGTTGTTGAACTGTTTATCATTCCTAGATTTCCAAATCTGCCACAATATGTTTGCCGTGAGAGTTATGTGTTCCTTTCCCTTCTCCCTAGCCACAGCCCCTCTGAGTTCCTCCCACCAATGCCAAAAACTATTCCTAAACATCTCCAGTCCATCCCAAGTTAATGGAGCAACCTTTCAAATTGCTCTAGCATTGTTGCACAGAAATAACATATGCTCTAGTGTCTCAAGGTTGTCTCCACAGCACTTGCACACATGGTCCCCTTTGCCACACTTCTCTTTCACCACTATGTTAGTTGGTAGGATTCCTTGTAAGCATTTCAGATGAAGTGTTTTAGTTTATTCTGCATGTTTAGTCCCCATAGAAAACTCCAGTTCTGAGATTTACTCCTCTTGCTATTGCTTGGTTCTGGAGTTCTCCTGGAATGGCTATTTCCTTTCTTAATTTCCTTTATTAGTTTGTAACCAAACTTGACAGTGTATGCTCCTGAATTTGATTTTGCCCAATAGATCCTGTCTTTTACCTTTCCCAGACTCAATGGTATCTTCAGTATCTGTATTCTGTCCTTCTCCTTAAACTCCTGCATCAACACCTCTCTATTCTATTCTCCATCCTTAATCAGCTCACTTACCCTCTGAATCTTACTGTCTAAATTCTTCTGAGATCTTATTTTCCCATCCTCTATCCCTGGCAGCCACCTATCCTCCCAGATTTTAATTGATTCACCATCTCCCACCCTTTTCCTTAGTCCTTCTTCCATAACTCCTTTTGCACTTAGTAGGCTCTTCCAGCACCATGAGTCTATTCCTCTTAGTTGTGCTTCCCATATTGATTTCCCAGCAAAGTATCTGGCTTTCATCACTCTACTCATCAGCAAGCTTGGTTGCATCAAAATCCTCCATAGTTGTTTTCCCAATAATGCCAAATTAAAGTCCTGTAGATCCCTGAATCCCAAACCACCTTCAGATTTAATATCAGTCATTCTACTCCATTTAATCCAGTGGATTTTCCTTTCATTCTCCCTTTGTCTCCA